>NW_027251558.1:0-1375599 GCF_044704955.1 Pristiophorus japonicus
ACATGGGGAGATGGGGATATGGGGGATATGGGGACATGGGGATATGGGGGATATGGGGATATGAGGATATGGGGATATGGGGATATGGGGATATGTGGATATGGGGACATGGGGATATGGGGATATGGGGATATGGGGATCTGGGGATAAGGTGATATGGGGATATGGGGGATATGGAGACTTGGGGATATGGGGGATATGGTGACATGGGGACATGGGGACATGGCGATAAGTGGATATGGGGATATGGGGATATGGGGACATGGGGATATGGGGATAAGTTGATATGGGGATATGGGGGTCTATGGGGACATGGGGATATGGGGGATATGGGGATATGAGGATATGGGGACATGGGGATATGGGGATATGTGGATATGGGGACATGGGGATATGGGGATATGGGGGATATGGGGATATGCGGATATGGGGATATGGGGATATGGGGATATGCGGTATATGGGGATATGGGGATATTGGGGATATGGGGATATGGGAACATGGGGTGATGGGAGAATAGGGGACATGGGGATATGGGGATATGGGGATATGGGGATATGGATATATGGGGAGATGGGTATATGGGGGATATGGGGACATGGGGATATGGGGGATATGGGAATATGAGGATCTGGGGATATGGGGATATGGGGCTATGTGGATATGGGGACTAGGGGGTATGGGGATATGGGGATATGGGGATCTGGGGATAAGGTGATATGGGGATATGGGGGATATGGGGACATGGGGATATGGGGGATATGGGGATATGAGGATATGGGGACATGGGGATATGGGGATATGTGGATATGGGGACATGGGGACATGGGGATATGGGGATATGGGGATAAGGTGATATGGGGATATGGGGACATGGGGATATGGGGATATGGGGACATGGGGGATATGGGGGATATGGTGACATGGGGACATGGGGACATGGGGACATGGGGATAAGGGGATATGGGGATATGGGGATATGGGGATATGACGATATGTTGATATGGGGATATGGGGATATGGGGATATGGGGATAAGGTGATATGGGGATATGAGGACATGGGGATATGGGGATATGGGGACATGGGGGATATGGGGGATATGGTGACATGGGGACATGGGGACATGGGGATAAGGGGATATGGGGATATGGGGATATGGGGATATGGGGACATGGGGGATATGGGGGATATGGTGACATGGGGACATGGGGACATGGGGACATGGGGATAAGGGGATATGGTGATATGGGGATATGGGGATATGGGGATATGTTGATATGGGGACATGGGGACATGGGGATATGGGGATATGGGGATATGGGGATATGGGCATATGGTGACATGGGGACATGGGGATATGGGGATATGGGGATATGGGGATATTGGGGCAATGGGGATATGGGGATATGGGGATATGCGGATATGGGGACATGGGGATATGGGGATATAGGGATATGGGGACATGGGGATATGGGGATATGGGGATATAGGGATATGGGGATATTGGGGACATGGAGATATGGGGATATGGGGATATGGGTATATGGGGACATGGGGACATGTGGACATGGGGATATGGAGATATGGGGAAATGGGGATATGGGGATATGGGGATATGGGGACATGGGGACATGGGGACATGGGGATATGCGGACATGGGGATATGGGGATATGGGGATAGTGGGATATGGGGATATGGGGATATGGGGACATGGGGACATGGGGATATGGGGATATGGGGACATGGGGCTATGCGGATATGGGGATATGGGGATAAGGGGATATGGGGTTATGGGGAGATGGGTATATGGGGATATGGGGACATGGGGGATATGGGGACATGGGGAGATGGGGATATGGGGATATGGGGATATGGGGACATGGGGGATATGGGGATATGGGGATAAGGGTACATGGGGGATATGGGGACATGGGGATATGGGGATATGGGGATATGGAGAAATGGGGATATGGGGATATGGGGATATGGGGATATGGGAATATGGGAATATGGGGAAATGGGGATATGGGGATATGGGGATATGGGGATATGGGGATACGGGGACATGGGTACATGGGGACATGGGGACATGGGGATATGGGGAAATGAGGATATGGGGATATGGGGGATATGGGGATATGCGGATATGGGGATATGGGGATATGGGTATATGGGGATATGGGGGATATGGGGATATGGGGATATGGGGGATATGGGGATATGGGAACATGGGGTGATGGGAGATATGGGGACATGGGGATATGGGGATATGGGGGATATGGGGATATGGGTGCATGGGGAGATGGGGATATGGGGGATATGGGGACATGGGGATATGGGGGATATGGGGATATGGGGATATGGGGATATGGGGATTTGCGGATATGGGGATAAGTTGATATGGGGATATGGGGGATATGGGGACATGGGGATATGGGGGATATGGGGATATGAGGATATTGGGACATGGGGATATGTGGATATGGGGACATGGGGATAAGGGGATATGGGGGATATGGGGATATGCGGATATGGGGATATGGGGATATGGGGATATGGGGGATATGGGGATATGGGTATATGGGGGATATGGGGATATGGGAACATGGGGTGATGGGAGATATGGGGACATGGGGATATGGGGATATGGGGGATATGGGGATATGGGTACATGGGGAGATGGGGATATGGGGGATATGGGGACATGGGGATATGGGGGATATGGGGATATGAGGATATGGGGATATGGGGATATGGGGATATGTGGATATGGGGACATGGGGATATGGGGATATGGGGATATGGGGATCTGGGGATAAGGTGATATGGGGATATGTGGCATATGGGGACTTGGGGATATGGGGGATATGGTGACATGGGGACATGGGGACATGGCGATAAGTGGATATGGGGATATGGGGATATGGGGATATGGGGACATGGGGATATGGGGATAAGGTGATATGGGGATATGGGTGCTATGGTGACATGGGGATATGGGGGATATGGGGATATGAGGATATGGGGACATGGGGATATGGGGATATGTGGATATGGGGACATGGGGATATGGGGATATGGGGGATATGGGGATATGCGGATATGGGGATATGGGGATATGGGGATATGGGGTATATGGGGATATGGGGATATTGGGGATATGGGGATATGGGAACATGGGGTGATGGGAGAATAGGGGACATGGGGATATGGGGATATGGGGGATATGGGGATATGGGTATATGGGGAGATGGGGATATGGGGGATATGGGGACATGGGGATATGGGGGATATGGGAATATGAGGATATGGGGATATGGGGATATGGGGCTATGTGGATATGGGGACTAGGGGGTATGGGGATATGGGGATATGGGGATATGGGCATATGTGGATATGGGGACATGGGGACATGGGGATATGGGGATATGGGGATAAGGTGATATGGGGATATGGGGACATGGGGATATGGGGATATGGGGACATGGGGGATATGGGGGATATGGTGACATGGGGACATGGGGACATGGGGACATGGGGATAAGGGGATATGGGGATATGGGGATATGGGGTTATGACGATATGTTGATATGGTGATATGGGGATATGGGGATATGGGGATAAGGTGATATGGGGATATGGGGACATGGGGATATGGGGATATGGGGACATGGGGGATATGGGGGATATGGGGATATGAGGATATGGGGACATGGGGATATGGGGATATGTGGATATGGGGACATGGGGATAAGGGGATATGGGGGATATGGGGATTTGGGGATAAGGTGATATGGGGATATGGGGGATATGGGGACATGGGGATATGGGGGATATGGGGATATGAGGATATGGGGACATGGGGATATGGGGATATGTGGATATGGGGACATGGGGATAAGGGGATATGGGGGATATGGGGATATGCGGATATGGGGATATGGGGATATGGGTATATGGGGATATGGGGGATATGGGGATATGGGGATATTGGGGATATGGGGATATGGGAACATGGGGTGATGGGAGATATGGGGACATGGGGATATGGGGATATGGGGGATATGGGGATATGGGTACATTGGGAGATGGGGATATGGGGGATATGGGCACATGGGGATATGGGGATATTGGGGATATGGGGATATGGGAACATGGGGTGATGGGAGAATAGGGGACATGGGGATATGGGGATATGGGGATATGGGGATATGGGTATATGGGGAGATGGGTATATGGGGGATATGGGGACATGGGGATATGGGGGATATGGGAATATGAGGATATGGGGATATGGGGATATGGGGCTATGTGGATATGGGGACTAGGGGGTATGGGGATATGGGGATATGGGGATCTGGGGATAAGGTGATATGGGGATATGGGGGATATGGGGACATGGGGATATGGGGGATATGGGGATATGAGGATATGGGGACATGGGGATATGGGGATATGTGGATATGGGGACATGGGGACATGGGGATATGGGGATATGGGGATAAGGTGATATGGGGATATGGGGACATGGGGATATGGGGACATGGGGGATATGGGGGATATGGGGGATATGGTGACATGGGGACATGGGGACATGGGGACATGGGGATAAGGGGATATGGGGATATGGGGATATGGGGATATGACGATATGTTGATATGGGGATATGGGGATATGGGGATATGGGGATAAGGTGATATGGGGATATGGGGACATGGGGATATGGGGATATGTGGATATGGGGACATGGGGATATGGGGATATGGGGGATATGGGGATATGCGGATATGGGGATATGGGGATATGGGGATATGGGGTATATGGGGATATGGGGATATTGGGGATATGGGGATATGGGAACATGGGGTGATGGGAGAATAGGGGACATGGGGATATGGGGACATGGTGACATGGGGACATGGGGATATGGGGACATGGGGACATGGGGATATGGGGACATGGGGATATGGGGATATGGGGAAATGGGGATATGGGGATATGAGGATATGGTGATATGGGGATATGGGGACATGGGGACATGGAGATATCGGGATATGGGGATATGAGGATATGGTGATATGGGGATATGGGGACATGGGGACATGGAGATATCGGGATATGGGGATATGGGGATATGGGGATATGGGGACATGGGGGATATGTGGAAATGGGGATATGGTGATATGGGGACATGGGTATATGGGGGATATGGGTATATGGGGACATGGGGACATGGGGATATGGTGATATGGGGATATGGGGACATGGGGATATGGGGACATGGGGACATGGGGACATGGGGACATGGGGATATGGGGATATGGGGAAATGAGGATATGGGGATATGGGGGATATGGGGATATGCTGATATGGGGATATGGGGATATGGGGGATATGGGGATATGGGGATATGGGGGATATGGGGATATGGGAACATGGAGTGATGGGAGATATGGGGACATGGGGATATGGGGATATGGGGGATATGGGGATATGGGTACATGGGGAGATGGGGATATGGGGGATATGGCGACATGGGGATATGGGGGATATGGGGATATGAGGATATGGGGATATGGGGACATGGGGATATGGGGACATGGGGACATGGGGACATGGGGACATGGGGATATGGGGATATGGCGAAATGAGGATATGGGGATATGGGGGATATGGGAACATGGGGTGATGGGAGATATGGGGACATGGGGATATGGGGATATGGTGATATGGGGATATGGGGACATGGGGATATGGGAGCATGGGGACATGGGGACATGGGGACATGGGGATATGGGGAAATGGGGATATGGGTATATGGGGGATATGGGGATATGCGGATATGGGGATATGGGGATATGGGTATATGGGGATATGGGTATAGGGGGATATGGGGGATATGGGGATATGGGGGATATGGGGATATGGGTATATGGGTATATGGGGATATGGGGGATATGGGGATATGGGGATATGGGGGTATGGGGATATGGGGAAATGAGGATATGGGGATATGGAAACATGGGGTGATGGGAGATATGGGGACATGGGGATATGGGGATATGGTGATATGGGGATATGGGGACATGGGGATATGGGGACATGGGGACATGGGGACATGGGGACATGGGGATATGGGGAAATGAGGATATGGGGATATGGGGGATATGGGGATATGCGGATATGGGGATATGGGGATATGGGGATATGGGGGATATGGTGATATGGGGATATGGGGGATATGGGGATATGGGAACATGGGGTGATGGGAGATATGTGGACATGGGGATATGGGGATATGGGGGATATGGGGATATGGGTACATGGGGAGATGGGGATATGGGGGATATGGGGACATGGGGATATGGGGGATATGGGGATATGAGGATATGGGGATATGGGGATATGGGGATATGTGGATATGGGGATATGGGGATATGGGGATATGGGGATTTGCGGATATGGGGATAAGTTGATATGGGGATATGGGGGATATGGGGACATGGGGATATGTGGATATGGGGACATGGGGATATGGGGATATGGGGGATATGGGGATATGCGGATATGGGGATATGGGGATATGGGGATATGGGGGATATGGGGATATGGGTATATGGGGGATATGGGGATATGGGAACATGGGGTGATGGGAGATATGGGGACATGGGGATATGGGGATATGGGGGATATGGGGATATTGGTACATGGGGAGATGGGGATATGGGGGATATGGGGACATGGGGATATGGGGGATATGGGGATATGAGGATATGGGGATATGGGGATATGGGGATATGTGGATATGGGGACATGGGGATATGGGGATATGGGGATATGGGGATCTGGGGATAAGGTGATATGGGGATATGGGGGATATGGAGACTTGGGGATATGGGGGATATGGTGACATGGGGACATGGGGACATGGCGATAAGTGGATATGGGGATATGGGGATATGGGGACATGGGGATATGGGGATAAGTTGATATGGGGATATGGGGGTCTATGGGGACATGGGGATATGGGGGATATGGGGATATGAGGATATGGGGACATGGGGATATGGGGATATGTGGATATGGGGACATGGGGATATGGGGATATGGGGGATATGGGGATATGCGGATATGGGGATATGGGGATATGGGGATATGCGGTATATGGGGATATGGGGATATTGGGGATATGGGGATATGGGAACATGGGGTGATGGGAGAATAGGGGACATGGGGATATGGGGATATGGGGATATGGGGATATGGATATATGGGGAGATGGGTATATGGGGGATATGGGGACATGGGGATATGGGGGATATGGGAATATGAGGATCTGGGGATATGGGGATATGGGGCTATGTGGATATGGGGACTAGGGGGTATGGGGATATGGGGATATGGGGATCTGGGGATAAGGTGATATGGGGATATGGGGGATATGGGGACATGGGGATATGGGGGATATGGGGATATGAGGATATGGGGACATGGGGATATGGGGATATGTGGATATGGGGACATGGGGACATGGGGATATGGGGATATGGGGATAAGGTGATATGGGGATATGGGGACATGGGGATATGGGGATATGGGGACATGGGGGATATGGGGGATATGGTGACATGGGGACATGGGGACATGGGGACATGGGGATAAGGGGATATGGGGATATGGGGATATGGGGATATGACGATATGTTGATATGGGGATATGGGGATATGGGGATATGGGGATAAGGTGATATGGGGATATGAGGACATGGGGATATGGGGATATGGGGACATGGGGGATATGGGGGATATGGTGACATGGGGACATGGGGACATGGGGATAAGGGGATATGGGGATATGGGGATATGGGGATATGGGGACATGGGGGATATGGGGGATATGGTGACATGGGGACATGGGGACATGGGGACATGGGGATAAGGGGATATGGTGATATGGGGATATGGGGATATGGGGATATGTTGATATGGGGACATGGGGACATGGGGATATGGGGATATGGGGATATGGGGATATGGGCATATGGTGACATGGGGACATGGGGATATGGGGATATGGGGATATGGGGATATTGGGGCAATGGGGATATGGGGATATGGGGATATGCGGATATGGGGACATGGGGATATGGGGATATAGGGATATGGGGACATGGGGATATGGGGATATGGGGATATAGGGATATGGGGATATTGGGGACATGGAGATATGGGGATATGGGGATATGGGTATATGGGGACATGGGGACATGTGGACATGGGGATATGGAGATATGGGGAAATGGGGATATGGGGATATGGGGATATGGGGACATGGGGACATGGGGACATGGGGATATGCGGACATGGGGATATGGGGATATGGGGATAGTGGGATATGGGGATATGGGGATATGGGGACATGGGGACATGGGGATATGGGGATATGGGGACATGGGGCTATGCGGATATGGGGATATGGGGATAAGGGGATATGGGGTTATGGGGAGATGGGTATATGGGGATATGGGGACATGGGGGATATGGGGACATGGGGAGATGGGGATATGGGGATATGGGGATATGGGGACATGGGGGATATGGGGATATGGGGATAAGGGTACATGGGGGATATGGGGACATGGGGATATGGGGATATGGGGATATGGAGAAATGGGGATATGGGGATATGGGGATATGGGGATATGGGAATATGGGAATATGGGGAAATGGGGATATGGGGATATGGGGATATGGGGATATGGGGATACGGGGACATGGGTACATGGGGACATGGGGACATGGGGATATGGGGAAATGAGGATATGGGGATATGGGGGATATGGGGATATGCGGATATGGGGATATGGGGATATGGGTATATGGGGATATGGGGGATATGGGGATATGGGGATATGGGGGATATGGGGATATGGGAACATGGGGTGATGGGAGATATGGGGACATGGGGATATGGGGATATGGGGGATATGGGGATATGGGTGCATGGGGAGATGGGGATATGGGGGATATGGGGACATGGGGATATGGGGGATATGGGGATATGGGGATATGGGGATATGGGGATTTGCGGATATGGGGATAAGTTGATATGGGGATATGGGGGATATGGGGACATGGGGATATGGGGGATATGGGGATATGAGGATATTGGGACATGGGGATATGTGGATATGGGGACATGGGGATAAGGGGATATGGGGGATATGGGGATATGCGGATATGGGGATATGGGGATATGGGGATATGGGGGATATGGGGATATGGGTATATGGGGGATATGGGGATATGGGAACATGGGGTGATGGGAGATATGGGGACATGGGGATATGGGGATATGGGGGATATGGGGATATGGGTACATGGGGAGATGGGGATATGGGGGATATGGGGACATGGGGATATGGGGGATATGGGGATATGAGGATATGGGGATATGGGGATATGGGGATATGTGGATATGGGGACATGGGGATATGGGGATATGGGGATATGGGGATCTGGGGATAAGGTGATATGGGGATATGTGGCATATGGGGACTTGGGGATATGGGGGATATGGTGACATGGGGACATGGGGACATGGCGATAAGTGGATATGGGGATATGGGGATATGGGGATATGGGGACATGGGGATATGGGGATAAGGTGATATGGGGATATGGGTGCTATGGTGACATGGGGATATGGGGGATATGGGGATATGAGGATATGGGGACATGGGGATATGGGGATATGTGGATATGGGGACATGGGGATATGGGGATATGGGGGATATGGGGATATGCGGATATGGGGATATGGGGATATGGGGATATGGGGTATATGGGGATATGGGGATATTGGGGATATGGGGATATGGGAACATGGGGTGATGGGAGAATAGGGGACATGGGGATATGGGGATATGGGGGATATGGGGATATGGGTATATGGGGAGATGGGGATATGGGGGATATGGGGACATGGGGATATGGGGGATATGGGAATATGAGGATATGGGGATATGGGGATATGGGGCTATGTGGATATGGGGACTAGGGGGTATGGGGATATGGGGATATGGGGATATGGGCATATGTGGATATGGGGACATGGGGACATGGGGATATGGGGATATGGGGATAAGGTGATATGGGGATATGGGGACATGGGGATATGGGGATATGGGGACATGGGGGATATGGGGGATATGGTGACATGGGGACATGGGGACATGGGGACATGGGGATAAGGGGATATGGGGATATGGGGATATGGGGTTATGACGATATGTTGATATGGTGATATGGGGATATGGGGATATGGGGATAAGGTGATATGGGGATATGGGGACATGGGGATATGGGGATATGGGGACATGGGGGATATGGGGGATATGGGGATATGAGGATATGGGGACATGGGGATATGGGGATATGTGGATATGGGGACATGGGGATAAGGGGATATGGGGGATATGGGGATTTGGGGATAAGGTGATATGGGGATATGGGGGATATGGGGACATGGGGATATGGGGGATATGGGGACCTGAGGATATGGGGACATGGGGATATGGGGATATGTGGATATGGGGACATGGGGATAAGGGGATATGGGGGATATGGGGATATGCGGATATGGGGATATGGGGATATGGGTATATGGGGATATGGGGGATATGGGGATATGGGGATATTGGGGATATGGGGATATGGGAACATGGGGTGATGGGAGATATGGGGACATGGGGATATGGGGATATGGGGGATATGGGGATATGGGTACATTGGGAGATGGGGATATGGGGGATATGGGCACATGGGGATATGGGGGATATGGGAATATGAGGATATGGGGATATGGGGATATGGGGATATGTGGATATGGGGACATGGGGATATGGGGATATGGGGATATGGGGATATGGGGATAAGGTGATATTGGGATATGGGGGATATGGGGACATGGGGATATGGCGGATATGGGGATTTGAGGATATGGGGACATGGGGATATGGGGATATGTGGATATGGGGACATGGGGATATGGGGATATGGGGATATGGGGATAAGGTGATATGGGGATATGGGGACATGGGGATATGGGGATATGGGGACATGGGGGATATGGGGGATATGGTGACATGGGGACATGGGGACATGGGGACATGGGGATAAGGGGATATGGGGATATGGGGATATGGGGATATGGGGATATGTTGATATGGGGACATGGGGACATGGGGATATGGGGATATGGGGATATGGGGATATGGGCATATGGTGACATGGGGACATGAGGATATGGGGATATGGGGATATGGGGATATGTGGATATGGGGACATGGGGACATGGGGATATGGGGATATGTGGATAAGGTGATATGGGGATATGGGGACATGGGGATATGGGGATATGGGGACATGGGGGATATGGGGGATATGGTGACATGGGGACATGGGGACATGGGGACATGGGGATAAGGGGATATGGGGATATGGGGATATGGGGTTATGACGATATGTTGATATGGGGATATGGGGATATGGGGATATGGGGATAAGGTGATATGGGGATATGGGGACATGGGGATATGGGGATATGGGGGATATGGGGATATGCGGATATGGGGATATGAGGATATGGGGACATGGGGATATGGGGATATGTGGATATGGGGACATGGGGACATGGGGATATGGGGATATGGGGATAAGGTGATATGGGGATATGGGGACATGGGGATATGGGGATATGGGGACATGGGGGATATGGGGGATATGGTGACATGGGGACATGGGGACATGGGGACATGGGGAAAAGGGGATATGGGGATATGGGGATATGGGGATATGACGATATGTTGATATGGGGATATGGGGATATGGGGATATGGGGATAAGGTGATATGGGGATATGAGGACATGGGGATATGGGGATATGGGGACATGGGGGATATGGTGGATATGGTGACATGGGGACATGGGGACATGGGGATAAGGGGATATGGGGATATGGGGATATGGGGATATGGGGACATGGGGGATATGGGGGATATGGTGACATGGGGACATGGGGACATGGGGACATGGGGATAAGGGGATATGGTGATATGGGGATATGGGGATATGGGGATATGTTGATATGGGGACATGGGGACATGGGGATATGGGGATATGGGGATATGGGGATATGGGCATATGGTGACATGGGGACATGGGGATATGGGGATATGGGGATATGGGGATATTGGGGCAATGGGGATATGGGGATATGGGGATATGCGGATATGGGGACATGGGGATATGGGGATATAGGGATATGGGGACATGGGGATATGGGGATATGGGGATATAGGGATATGGGGATATTGGGGACATGGAGATATGGGGATATGGGGATATGGGTATATGGGGACATGGGGACATGTGGACATGGGGATATGGAGATATGGGGAAATGGGGATATGGGGATATGGGGACATGGGGACATGGGGACATGGGGATATGCGGACATGGGGATATGGGGATATGGGGATAGTGGGATATGGGGATATGGGGATATGGGGACATGGGGACATGGGGATATGGGGATATGGGGACATGGGGCTATGCGGATATGGGGATATGGGGATAAGGGGATATGGGGTTATGGGGAGATGGGTATATGGGGATATGGGGACATGGGGGATATGGGGACATGGGGAGATGGGGATATGGGGATATGGGGATATGGGGACATGGGGGATATGGGGATATGGGGATAAGGGTACATGGGGGATATGGGGACATGGGGATATGGGGATATGGGGATATGGAGAAATGGGGATATGGGGATATGGGGATATGGGGATATGGGAATATGGGAATATGGGGAAATGGGGATATGGGGATATGGGGATATGGGGATATGGGGATACGGGGACATGGGTACATGGGGACATGGGGACATGGGGATATGGGGAAATGAGGATATGGGGATATGGGGGATATGGGGATATGCGGATATGGGGATATGGGGATATGGGTATATGGGGATATGGGGGATATGCGGATATGGGGATATGGGGGATATGGGGATATGGGAACATGGGGTGATGGGAGATATGGGGACATGGGGATATGGGGATATGGGGGATATGGGGATATGGGTGCATGGGGAGATGGGGATATGGGGGATATGGGGACATGGGGATATGGGGGATATGGGGATATGGGGATATGGGGATATGGGGATTTGCGGATATGGGGATAAGTTGATATGGGGATATGGGGGATATGGGGACATGGGGATATGGGGGATATGGGGATATGAGGATATTGGGACATGGGGATATGTGGATATGGGGACATGGGGATAAGGGGATATGGGGGATATGGGGATATGCGGATATGGGGATATGGGGATATGGGGATATGGGGGATATGGGGATATGGGTATATGGGGGATATGGGGATATGGGAACATGGGGTGATGGGAGATATGGGGACATGGGGATATGGGGATATGGGGGATATGGGGATATGGGTACATGGGGAGATGGGGATATGGGGGATATGGGGACATGGGGATATGGGGGATATGGGGATATGAGGATATGGGGATATGGGGATATGGGGATATGTGGATATGGGGACATGGGGATATGGGGATATGGGGATATGGGGATCTGGGGATAAGGTGATATGGGGATATGGGGCATATGGGGACTTGGGGATATGGGGGATATGGTGACATGGGGACATGGGGACATGGCGATAAGTGGATATGGGGATATGGGGATATGGGGATATGGGGACATGGGGATATGGGGATAAGGTGATATGGGGATATGGGGGCTATGGGGACATGGGGATATGGGGGATATGGGGATATGAGGATATGGGGACATGGGGATATGGGGATATGTGGATATGGGGACATGGGGATATGGGGATATGGGGGATATGGGGATATGCGGATATGGGGATATGGGGATATGGGGATATGGGGTATATGGGGATATGGGGATATTGGGGATATGGGGATATGGGAACATGGGGTGATGGGAGAATAGGGGACATGGGGATATGGGGATATGGGGGATATGGGGATATGGGTATATGGGGAGATGGGGATATGGGGGATATGGGGACATGGGGATATGGGGGATATGGGAATATGAGGATATGGGGATATGGGGATATGGGGCTATGTGGATATGGTGACTAGGGGGTATGGGGATATGGGGATATGGGGATATGGGCATATGTGGATATGGGGACATGGGGACATGGGGATATGGGGATATGGGGATAAGGTGATATGGGGATATGGGGACATGGGGATATGGGGATATGGGGACATGGGGGATATGGGGGATATGGTGACATGGGGACATGGGGACATGGGGACATGGGGATAAGGGGATATGGGGATATGGGGATATGGGGTTATGACGATATGTTGATATGGTGATATGGGGATATGGGGATATGGGGATAAGGTGATATGGGGATATGGGGACATGGGGATATGGGGATATGGGGACATGGGGGATATGGGGGATATGGGGATATGAGGATATGGGGACATGGGGATATGGGGATATGTGGATATGGGGACATGGGGATAAGGGGATATGGGGGATATGGGGATTTGGGGATAAGGTGATATGGGGATATGGGGGATATGGGGACATGGGGATATGGGGGATATGGGGATATGAGGATATGGGGACATGGGGATATGGGGATATGTGGATATGGGGACATGGGGATAAGGGGATATGGGGGATATGGGGATATGCGGATATGGGGATATGGGGATATGGGGATATGGGGATATGGGGGATATGGGGATATGGGGATATTGGGGATATGGGGATATGGGAACATGGGGTGATGGGAGATATGGGGACATGGGGATATGGGGATATGGGGGATATGGGGATATGGGTACATTGGGAGATGGGGATATGGGGGATATGGGCACATGGGGATATGGGGGATATGGGAATATGAGGATATGGGGATATGGGGATATGGGGATATGTGGATATGGGGACATGGGGATATGGGGATATGGGGATATGGGGATATGGGGATAAGGTGATATTGGGATATGGGGGATATGGGGACATGGGGATATGGCGGATATGGGGATTTGAGGATATGGGGACATGGGGATATGGGGATATGTGGATATGGGGACATGGGGATATGGGGATATGGGGATATGGGGATAAGGTGATATGGGGATATGGGGACATGGGGATATGGGGATATGGGGACATGGGGGATATGGGGGATATGGTGACATGGGGACATGGGGACATGGGGACATGGGGATAAGGGGATATGGGGATATGGGGATATGGGGATATGGGGATATGTTGATATGGGGACATGGGGACATGGGGATATGGGGATATGGGGATATGGGGATATGGACATATGGTGACATGGGGACATGAGGATATGGGGATATGGGGATATGGGGATATGTGGATATGGGGACATGGGGACATGGGGATATGGGGATATGGGGATAAGGTGATATGGGGATATGGGGACATGGGGATATGGGGATATGGGGACATGGGGGATATGGGGGATATGGTGACATGGGGACATGGGGACATGGGGACATGGGGATAAGGGGATATGGGGATATGGGGATATGGGGTTATGACGATATGTTGATATGGGGATATGGGGATATGGGGATATGGGGATAAGGTGATATGGGGATATGGGGACATGGGGATATGGGGATATGGGGACATGGGGGATATGGGGGATGTGGGGATATGAGGATATGGGGACATGGGGATATGGGGATATGTGGATATGGGGACATGGGGATAAGGGGATATGGGGGATATGGGGATTTGGGGATAAGGTGATATGGGGATATGGGGGATATGGGGACATGGGGATATGGGGGATATGGGGATATGAGGATATGGGGACATGGGGATATGGGGATATGTGGATATGGGGACATGGGGATAAGGGGATATGGGGGATATGGGGATATGCGGATATGGGGATATGGGGATATGGGGATATGGGGATATGGGGGATATGGGGATATGGGGATATTGGGGATATGGGGATATGGGAACATGGGGTGATGGGAGATATGGGGACATGGGGATATGGGGATATGGGGGATATGGGGATATGGGTACATTGGGAGATGGGGATATGGGGGATATGGGGACATGGGGATATGGGGGATATGGGAATATGAGGATATGGGGATATGGGGATATGGGGATATGTGGATATGGGGACATGGGGATATGGGGATATGGGGATATGGGGATATGGGGATAAGGTGATATTGGGATATGGGGGATATGGGGACATGGGGATATGGCGGATATGGGGATATGAGGATATGGGGACATGGGGATATGGGGATATGTGGATATGGGGACATGGGGATATGGGGATATGGGGATATGGGGATAAGGTGATATGGGGATATGGGGACATGGGGATATGGGGATATGGGGACATGGGGATATGGGGGATATGGTGACATGGGGACATGGGGACATGGGGACATGGGGATAAGGGGATATGGGGATATGGGGATATGGGGATATGGGGATATGTTGATATGGGGACATGGGGACATGGGGATATGGGGATATGGGGATATGGGGATATGGGCATATGGTGACATGGGGACATGGGGATATGGGGATATGGGGATATGGGGATATGGGGCAATGGGGATATGGGGATATGGGGACATGGGGATATGGGGATAAGGTGATATTGGGATATGGGGGATATGGGGACATGGGGATATGGCGGATATGGGGATATGAGGATATGGGGACATGGGGATATGGGGATATGTGGATATGGGGACATGGGGATATGGGGATATGGGGATAAGGTGATATGGGGATATGGGGACATGGGGATATGGGGATATGGGGACATGGGGGATATGGGGGATATGGTGACATGGGGACATGGGGACATGGGGACATGGGGATAAGGGGATATGGGGATATGGGGATATGGGGATATGGGGATATGTTGATATGGGGACATGGGGACATGGGGATATGGGGATATGGGGATATGGGGATATGGGCATATGGTGACATGGGGACATGGGGATATGGGGATATGGGGATATGGGGATATTGGGGCAATGGGGATATGGGGATATGGGGATATGCGGATATGGGGACATGGGGATATGGGGATATAGGGATATGGGGACATGGGGATATGGGGATATGGGGATATAGGGATATGGGGATATTGGGGACATGGAGATATGGGGATATGGGGATATGGGTATATGGGGACATGGGGACATGGGGACATGGGGATATGGAGATATGGGGAAATGGGGATATGGGGATATTGGGATATGGGGACATGGGCACATGGGGATATGCGGACATGGGGATATGGGGATATGGGGATAGTGGGATATGGGGATATGGGGATATGGGGACATGGGGACATGGGGATATGGGGATATGGGGACATGGGGCTATGCGGATATGGGGATATGGGGATAAGGGGATATGGGGTTATGGGGAGATGGGGATATGGGGATATGGGGACATGGGGGATATGGGGACATGGGGAGATGGGGATATGGGGATATGGGGATATGGGGACATGGGGGATATGGGGATATGGGGATAAGGGTACATGGGGGATATGGGGACATGGGGATATGGGGATATGGGGATATGGAGAAATGGGGATATGGGGATATGGGGATATGGGGATATGGGGATATAGGAATATGGGAATATGGGGAAATGGGGATATGGGGATATGGGGATATGGGGATATGGGAATATCGGGAAATGGGGATATGGGGACATGGAGATATGGGGATATGGGGATATGGCGATATGGGGATATGGCGATATGGGGACATGGAGATAATTGCCATGGGGATATGGGGATAAGGGGACATGGGGATATGGGGACATGGGGACATGGGGTTATGGGGATATGGGGATATGGGGATATGGGGAAATGGGGATATGGGGATATGGGGACATGGGGATATGGGGATATGGAGATATGGGCATATGGGTATATGGGCGATATGGGGACATGGGGGATATGGGGACATGGGGATATGGGGATATGGGGATAAGGGGACATGGCGGATATGGGGACATGGGGATATGGGGATATGGGGAAATGGGGATATGGGGATATGCGGATATGGGGATATGGGGATATGGGTCTATGAGGAAATGGGGATATGGGAATATGGGGATATGGGGATATGGGGAAATGGGGAAATGGGGATATGGGGATATGGGGATATGGGGACATGGTGACATGGGGATATGGGGATATGTGGATATGGGGATATGAAGGATATGGGGATATGGGGATATGGGGGCATGGGGGATATGGGGATCTGGGGACATGGGGACATGGGGATATGGGGATATGGGGACATGGGGACATGGCGACATGGGGATATGGGGACATGGGGATTTGGGGATATCGGGATATGCGGATATGGGGATATGGGGACATGGGGATAAGGGGATATGGGGATATGGGGATATGGGGATATGGGGATATTGGGATAAGGAGATTTGGGGTTATGGGGAAATGGGGATATGGGAACATGGGGGATATGGGGACATTGGGGACCTGGGGATATTGGGATATGGGGACATGGGGACTTGGGGATATGGGGATATGGGGATATGTGGATATGGGGATATGGGGACATGGGGATATGGTGATATGGGGATATGGGGATATGGGGATATGGGGATAAGGGGATATGGGGTTATGGGGATATGGGGATATGGGGACATGGGGGATATGGGGACATGGGGACATGGGGATATGGGGATAAGGGGATATGGGGTTATGGGGATATGGGGATATGGGGACATGGGGGATATGGGGACATGGGGACATGGGGATTTGGGGATATGGGGATATGGGAACATGGGGGATATGGGGATATGGGGATAATGGGACACGGGGGATATGGGGACATGGGGATATGGGGATTTGGGGATATGGGGAAATGGGGATATGGGGATATGGGGATATGGGGATATGGGGAAATGGGGATATGGGGATATGGGGATATGGGGATATGGGGATATGGGAATATGGGGAAATTGGGATATGGGGACATGGGGATATGGGGATATGGGGATATGGCGATATGCGGATATGGCGATATGGGGATATGGGGATATGGGGACATGGGGATAAGGGGACATGGGGATTTGGGGATATGGGTACATGGGGATATGGGGACATGGGGACATGGGGATATGGGGATATGGGGACATGGGGAAATGGGGGCATGGGGTTATGGGGATATGGGGATAATGGGACATGGGGGATATGGGGACATGGGGATATGAGGATATGGGGACATGGGGATATGGGGATATGGGGGATATGGGGATATGGGGGCATGGGGTTATGGGGACATGGGGACATGGGGAAATGGGGGCATGGGGTTATGGGGATATGGGGATATGGGGATATGGGGTCATGGGGACATGCGGATATGGAGACATGGGGATATGGGGACATGGGGATATGGGGATATGGGGATATGGGGATATGGGGGCATGGGGATATGGGGACATGGGGATATGGGGATATGGGGGATATGGGGATATGGGGATATGGGGATATGGGAGATATGGGGATATAGGGGATATGGGGATATGGGGACATGGGGATAAGGGGACATGGGGATTTGGGGATATGGGGACATGGGGATATGGGGACATGGGGACATGGGGATATGGGGATATGGGAACATGGGGAAATGGGGGCATGGGGTTATGGGGATATGGGGATAATGGGACATGGGGGATATGGGGACATGGGGATATGAGGATATGGGGACATGGGGATATGGGGGATATGGGGATATGGGGGCATGGGGTTATGGGGACATGGGGACATGGGAAATAGGGGCATGGGGTTATGGGGATATGGGGATAATGGGACATGGGGGATATTGGGACATGGGGATATGGGGATATCGGGGATATGGGGATATGGGAGATATGGGGATATAGGGGATATGGGGATATGGGGATATCGGGGATATGGGGGATATGGGGGATATGGGGGATATGGGGGATATGGGGATATGGGCATATGGGGGATATGGGGGATATGGGGATATGGGGGATATGGGTGATATGGGGATATGGGGATATGGGGATATGGGGATATGGGGATATGAGGATATGGGGATATGGGGTCATGGGGACATGCGGATATGGAGACATGGGGATATGGGGACATGGGGATATGGGGATATGGGGATATGGGGATATGGGGGCATGGGGATATGGGGACATGGGGATATGGGGATATGGGTGATATGGGGATATGGGGATATGGGGATATGGGAGATATGGGGATATAGGGGATATGGGGATATGGGGATATCGGGGATATGGGGGATATAGGGGATATGGGGGATATGGGGGATATGGGGATATGGGGATATAGGGGAGATGGGTGATATGGGGATATGGGGGATATGGGGGATATGGGGATATGGGGATATGGGGATATGGGGATATGGGGATATGAGGATATGGGGATATGGGGACATGGGGACATGGGGATATGGAGACATGGGGATATGGGGACATGGGGATATTGGGACATGGGGATATGGGGATATGAGGATAGGGGGATATGGGGACATGGGGACATGGGGACATGGGGATATGAGGATATGGTGATATGGGGATATGGGGACATGGGGGATATGGGGAAATGGGGACATGGGGACATGGGGACATGGGGATATGGGGATATGGGGATATGGGGTATGGGGATATGGGGATATGATGATATGGGGACATGGGGATATGGGGATTTGGGGATATGGGGATATGGGGGATATGGGGACATGGGGATATGGAGACATGGGGACATGGGGATATGGGCATATGGGGATATGTGGATATGGGGATATGGTGTTATGGGGACATGGGGATATGGGGATATGGGTATATGGGGACATGGGGACATGGGGGTATGGGGATATGGGAATATGGTGATATGGTGATATGGGGACATGGGGATATGGTGATATGGGGATATGGGGACATGGGGATATGGGGATATGGTGATATGGGGACATGGGGATAAGGGGACATGGGGACATGGGGACATGGGGACATGGGGATATGGGGATATGGGGAAATGGGGATATGGGGATATGGGGGATATGGGGATATGCGGATATGTGGATATGGGGATATGGGGATATGGGGATATGGGGATATGGGGATATGAGGATATTGGGACATGGGGATATGGGGATATGTGGATATGGGGACATGGGGATATGGGGATATGGGGGATGTGGGGATATGCGGATATGGGGATATGGGGATATGGGGATATGGGCGATATGGGGATATGGGGATATGGGGGATATGGGGATATGGGAACATGGGGTGATGGGAGATATGGGGACATGGGGATATGGGGATATGGGGATATGGGGATATGGGTACATGGGGATATGGGGATATGAGGATTTGGTGAGATGGGGATATGGGGATATGTGGATATGGGGACATGGGGATATGGGTATATGGGAATATGGGGATCTGGGGATAAGGTGATATGGGGATATGGGGGATATGGGGACATGGGGATATGGGGGATATCGGGATATGAGGATATGGGGACATGGGGACATGGGGATATGTGGATATGGGGACATGGGGATATGGGTATATGGGGATATGGGGATAAGGTGATATGGGGACATGGGGACATGGCGATATGGGGAAATGGGGACATGGGGGATATGGGGGATATGGTGACATGGGGACATGGGGACATGGGGACATGGAGATAAGGGGATATGGGGATATGGGGACATGGGTATATGGGGATATGGGGATATGGGGATATGGGGATAAGGTGATATGGGGATATGGGGGATATGGGGACATGGGGATATGGGGGATATGGGGATATGAGGATATGGGGACATTGGGATATGGGGATATGTGGATATGGGGACATGGGGATATGGGGATATGGGGCATATGGGGATATGCGGATATGGGGATATGGGGATATGGGGATATGGGGGATATGGGGATATGGGGATATGGGGGATATGGGGATATGGGAACATGGGGTGATGGGAGATATGGGGACATGGGGATATGGGGATATGGGGGATATGGGGATATGGGTACATGGGGAGATGGGGATATGGGGGATATGGGGACATGGGGATATGGGGATATGGGGATATGGGGATCTGGGGATAAGGTGATATGGGGATATGGGGGATATGGGGACATGGGGATATTGGGGATATGGGGATATGAGGATATGGGGACATGGGGATATGGGGATATGTGGATATGGGGACATGGGGATATGGGGATATGGGGATATGGGGACATGGGTATATGGGGATATGGGGACATGGGGATATGGGGATATGGGGACATGGGGGATATGGGGGATATGGTGATATGGGGATATGGTGACATGGGGATATGGGGACATGGGGGATATGGGGATCTGGGGACATGGGGATATGGGGATATGGGGACATGGGGGATATGGGGATATGGGGATATGGGGGATATGGGGGACATGGGGATATGGGGATATGGGGATATGGGGATATGGGGACATTGGGGTTATGGGGATATGGGAACATGGGGTGATGGGAGAATAGGGGACATGGGGATATGGGGATATGGGGGATATGGGGATATGGGTATATGGGGAGATGGGGATATGGGGGATATGGGGACATGGGGATATGGGGGATATGGGAATATGAGGATATGGGGATATGGGGCTATGTGGATATGGGGACTAGGGGGTATGGGGATATGGGGATATGGGGATCTGGGGATAAGGTGATATGGGGATATGGGGGATATGGGGACATGGGGATATGGGGGATATGGGGATATGAGGATATGGGGACATGGGGATATGGGGATATGTGGATATGGGGACATGGGGACATGGGGATATGGGGATATGGGGATAAGGTGATATGGGGATATGGGGTCATGGGGATATGGGGACATGGGGGATATGGGGGATATGGTGACATGGGGACATGGGGACATGGGGACATGGGGATAAGGGGATATGGGGATATGGGGATATGGGGATATGACGATATGTTGATATGGGGATATGGGGATATGGGGATATGGGGATAGGGTGATATGGGGATATGGGGACATGGGGATATGGGGATATGGGGACATGGGGGATATGGTGACATGGGGACATGGGGACATGGGGATAAGGGGATATGGGGATATGGGGATATGGGGATATGGGGACATGGGGATATGGGGATATGGGGATATGGGGATTTGGGGATAAGGTGATATGGGGATATGGGGGATATGGGGACATGGGGATATGGGGGATATGGGGATATGAGGATATGGGGACATGGGGATATGGGGATATGTGGATATGGGGACATGGGGATAAGGGGATATGGGGGATATGGGGATATGCGGATATGGGGATATGGGGATATGGGGATATGGGGATATGGGGGATATGGGGATATGGGGATATTGGGGATATGGGGATATGGGAACGGGGTGATGGGAGATATGGGGACATGGGGATATGGGGATATGGGGGATATGGGGATATGGGTACATTGGGAGATGGGAATATGGGGGATATGGGGACATGGGGATATGGGGGATATGGGAATATGAGGATATGGGGATATGGGGATATGGGGATATGGGGATATGTGGATATGGGGACATGGGGATATGGGGATATGGGGATATGGGGATCTGGGGATAAGGTGATATTGGGATATGGGGGATATGGGGACATGGGGATATGGCGGATATGGGGATATGAGGATATGGGGACATGGGGATATGGGGATATGAGGATATGGGGACATGGGGATATGGGGATATGTGGATATGGGGACATGGGGATATGGGGATATGGGGATATGGGGATAAGGTGATATGGGGATATGGGGACATGGGGATATGGGGATATGGGGACATGGGGGATATGGGGGATATGGTGACATGGGGACATGGGGACATGGGGATAAGGGGATATGGGGATATGGGGATATGGCGATATGGGGATATGTTGATATGGGGACATGGGGACATGGGGATATGGGGATATGGGGATATGGGGATATGGGCATATGGTGACATGGGGACATGGGGATATGGGGATATGGGGATATGGGGATATTGGGGCAATGGGGATATGGGGATATGGGGATATGCGGATATGGGGACATGGGGATATGGGGATATAGGGATATGGGGACATGGGGATATGGGGATATGGGGATATAGGGATATGGGGATATTGGGGACATGGAGATATGGGGATATGGGGATATGGGGATAAGGTGATATGGGGATATGGGGACATGGGGATATGGGGATATGGGGACATGGGGGATATGGTGACATGGGGACATGGGGACATGGGGATAAGGGGATATGGGGATATGGGGATATGGGGATATGGGGACATGGGGATATGGGGATATGGGGATATGGGGATTTGGGGATAAGGTGATATGGGGATATGGGGGATATGGGGACATGGGGATATGGGGGATATGGGGATATGAGGATATGGGGACATGGGGATATGGGGATATGTGGATATGGGGACATGGGGATAAGGGGATATGGGGGATATGGGGATATGCGGATATGGGGATATGGGGATATGGGGATATGGGGGATATGGGGATATGGGGATATTGGGGATATGGGGATATGGGAACGGGGTGATGGGAGATATGGGGACATGGGGATATGGGGATATGGGGGATATGGGGATATGGGTACATTAGGAGATGGGAATATGGGGGATATGGGGACATGGGGATATGGGGGATATGGGAATATGAGGATATGGGGATATGGGGATATGGGGATATGGGGATATGTGGATATGGGGACATGGGGATATGGGGATATGGGGATATGGGGATCTGGGGATAAGGTGATATTGGGATATGGGGGATATGGGGACATGGGGATATGGCGGATATGGGGATATGAGGATATGGGGACATGGGGATATGGGGATATGAGGATATGGGGACATGGGGATATGGGGATATGTGGATATGGGGACATGGGGATATGGGGATATGGGGATATGGGGATAAGGTGATATGGGGATATGGGGACATGGGGATATGGGGATATGGGGACATGGGGGATATGGGGGATATGGTGACATGGGGACATGGGGACATGGGGACATGGGGATAAGGGGATATGGGGATATGGGGATATGGCGATATGGGGATATGTTGATATGGGGACATGGGGACATGGGGATATGGGGATATGGGGATATGGGGATATGGGCATATGGTGACATGGGGACATGGGGATATGGGGATATGGGGATATGGGGATATTGGGGCAATGGGGATATGGGGATATGGGGATATGCGGATATGGGGACATGGGGATATGGGGATATAGGGATATGGGGACATGGGGATATGGGGATATGGGGATATAGGGATATGGGGATATTGGGGACATGGAGATATGGGGATATGGGGATATGGGTATATGGGGACATGGGGACATGGGGACATGGGGATATGGAGATATGGGGAAATGGGGATATGGGGATATGGGGATATGGGGACATGGGGACATGGGGACATGGGGATATGCGGACATGGGGATATGGGGATATGGGGATAGTGGGATATGGGGATATGGGGATATGGGGACATGGGGACATGGGGATATGGGGATATGGGGACATGGGGCTATGCGGATATGGGGATATGGGGATAAGGGGATATGGGGTTATGGGGAGATGGGGATATGGGGATATGGGGACATGGGGGATATGGGGACATGGGGAGATGGGGATATGGGGATATGGGGATATGGGGACATGGGGGATATGGGGATATGGGGATAAGGGTACATGGGGGATATGGGGACATGGGGATATGGGTATATGGGGATATGGAGAAATGGGGATATGGGGATATGGGAATATGGGGATATGGGAATATGGGAATATGGGGAAATGGGGATATGGGGATATGGGGATAAGGGGATTTGGGGTTATGGGGAAATGGGGATATGGGAACATGGGGGATATGGGGACATTGGGGACCTGGGGATATTGGGATATGGGGACATTGGGACATGGGGATATGGGGATATGGGGATATGTGGATATGGGGATATGGGGACAATGGGGATATGGGGATATGGGGATATGGGGATATGGGGATATGGGGATAAGGGGATATGGGGTTATGGGGATATGGGGATATGGGGACATGGGGGATATGGGGACATGGGGACATGGGGATATGGGGATAAGGGGATATGGGGTTATGGGGATATGGGGATATGGGGACATGGGGGATATGGGGACATGGGGACATGGGGATTTGGGGATATGGGGATATGGGAACATGGGAGATATGGGGATATGGGGATAATGGGACATGGGGGATATGGGGACATGGGGATATGGGGATATGGGGATATGGGGATATGGGGAAATGGGGATATGGGGATATGGGGATATGGGGATATGGGGATATGGGAATATGGGGAAATTGGGATATGGGGACATGGGGATATGGGGATATGGGGATATGGCGATATGCGGATATGGCGATATGGGGATATGGGGATATGGGGACATGGGGCTATGCGGATATGGGGATATGGGGATAAGGGGATATGGGATATGGGGAGATGGGGATATGGGGATATGGGGACATGGGGGATATGGGGACATGGGGAGATGGGGATATGGGGATATGGGGATATGGGGACATGGGGGATATGGGGATATGGGGATAAGGGTACATGGGGGATATGGGGACATGGGGATATGGGGATATGGGGATATGGAGAAATGGGGATATGGGGATATGGGGATATGGGAATATGGGAATATGGGGAAATGGGGATATGGGGATATGGGGATATGGGGATATGGGAATATGGGGAAATGGGGATATGGGGACATGGAGATATGGGGATATGGGGATATGGCGATATGGGGATATGGCGATAATTGCCATGGGGATATGGGGATATGGGGACATGGGGATATGGGGACATGGGGACATGGGGTTATGGGGATATGGGGATATGGGGATATGGGGAAATGGGGATATGGGGATATGGGGACATGGGGATATGGGGATATGGAGATATGGGCATATGGGTATATGGGCGATATGGGAACATGGGGGATATGGGGACAAAGGGATATGGGGATATGGGGATAAGGGGACATGGCGGATATGGGGACATGGGGATATGGGGATATGAGGATATGGGGAAATGGGGATATGGGGATATGCGGATATGGGGATATGGGGATATGGGTCTATGAGGAAATGGGGATATGGGAATATGGGGATATGGGGATATGGGGAAATGGGGAAATGGGGATATGGGGATATGGGGATATGGGGACATGGTGACATGGGGATATGGCGATATGTGGATATGGGGATATGAAGGATATGGGGATATGGGGATATGGGGGCATGGGGGATATGGCGATATGGGGACATGGGGACATGGGGATATGGGGATATGGGGACATGGGGACATGGCGACATGGGGATATGGGGACATGGGGATTTGGGGATATCGGGATATGCGGATATGGGGATATGGGGACATGGGGATAAGGGGATATGGGGATATGGGGATATGGGGATATGGGGATATGGGGATATGGGGATATGGGAATATGGGAATATGGGGAAATGGGGATATGGGGATATGGGGATATGGGGATATGGGAATATGGGGAAATGGGGATATGGGGACATGGAGATATGGGGATATGGGGATATGGCGATATGGGGATATGGCGATAATTGCCATGGGGATATGGGGATATGGGGACATGGGGATATGGGGACATGGGGACATGGGGTTATGGGGATATGGGGATATGGGGATATGGGGAAATGGGGATATGGGGATATGGGGACATGGGGATATGGGGATATGGAGATATGGGCATATGGGTATATGGGCGATATGGGAACATGGGGGATATGGGGACAAAGGGATATGGGGATATGGGGATAAGGGGACATGGCGGATATGGGGACATGGGGATATGGGGATATGAGGATATGGGGAAATGGGGATATGGGGATATGCGGATATGGGGATATGGGGATATGGGTCTATGAGGAAATGGGGATATGGGAATATGGGGATATGGGGATATGGGGAAATGGGGAAATGGGGATATGGGGATATGGGGATATGGGGACATGGTGACATGGGGATATGGCGATATGTGGATATGGGGATATGAAGGATATGGGGATATGGGGATATGGGGGCATGGGGGATATGGCGATATGGGGACATGGGGACATGGGGATATGGGGATATGGGGACATGGGGACATGGCGACATGGGGATATGGGGACATGGGGATTTGGGGATATCGGGATATGCGGATATGGGGATATGGGGACATGGGGATAAGGGGATATGGGGATATGGGGATATGGGGATATGGGGATATTGGGATAAGGGGATTTGGGGTTATGGGGAAATGGGGATATGGGAACATGGGGGATATGGGGACATTGGGGACCTGGGGATATTGGGATATGGGGACATGGGGACATGGGGATATGGGGATATGGGGATATGTGGATATGGGGATATGGGGACATGGGGATATGGGGATATGGGGATATGGGGATATGGGGATATGGGGATAAGGGGATATGGGGTTATGGGGATATGGGGATATGGGGACATGGGGGATATGGGGACATGGGGACATGGGGATATGGGGATAAGGGGATATGGGGTTATGGGGATATGGGGATATGGGGACATGGGGGATATGGGGACATGGGGACATGGGGATCTGGGGATATGGGGATATGGGAACATGGGGGATATGGGGATATGGGGATAATGGGACATGGGGGATATGGGGACATGGGGATATGGGGATTTGGGGATATGGGGAAATGGGGATATGGGGATATGGGGATATGGGGATATGGGGAAATGGGGATATGGGGATATGTGGATATGGGGATATGGGGACATGGGGATATGGGGATATGGGGATATGGGGATATGGGGATATGGGGATAAGGGGATATGGGGTTATGGGGATATGGGGATATGGGGACATGGGGGATATGGGGACATGGGGACATGGGGATATGGGGATAAGGGGATATGGGGTTATGGGGATATGGGGATATGGGGACATGGGGGATATGGGGACATGGGGACATGGGGATTTGGGGATATGGGGATATGGGAACATGGGGGATATGGGGATATGGGGATAATGGGACATGGGGGATATGGGGACATGGGGATATGGGGATTTGGGGATATGGGGAAATGGGGATATGGGGATATGGGGATATGGGGATATGGGGAAATGGGGATATGGGGATATGGGGATATGGGGATATGGGGATATGGGAATATGGGGAAATTGGGATATGGGGACATGTGGATATGGGGATATGGGGATATGGCGATATGCGGATATGGCGATATGGGGATATGGGGACATGGGGATAAGGGGACATGGGGATTTGGGGATATGGGGACATGGGGATATGGGGACATGGGGACATGGGGATATGGGGATATGGGGACATGGGGAAATGGGGGCATGGGATTATGGGGATATGGGGATAATGGCACATGGGGGATATGGGGACATGGGGATATGAGGATATGGGGACATGGGGATATGGGGATATGGGGGATATGGGGATATGGGGGCATGGGGTTATGGGGACATGGGGACATGGGGAAATGGGGGCATGGGGTTATGGGGATATGGGGATAATGGGACATGGGGGATATGGGGACATGGGGATATGGGGATATCGGGGATATGGGGATATGGGAGATATGGGGATATAGGGGATATGGGGATATGGGGATATCGGGGATATGGGGGATATGGGGGATATGGGGGATATGGGGGATATGGGGATATGGGCATATGGGGGATATGGCGGATATGGGGATATGGGGGATATGGGGGATATGGGGATATGGGGATATGGGGATATGGGGATATGGGGATATGAGGATATGGGGATATGGGGTCATGGGGACATGCGGATATGGAGACATGGGGATATGGGGACATGGGGATATGGGGATATGGGGATATGGGGATATGGGGGCATGGGGATATGGGGACATGGGGATATGGGGATATGGGGGATATGGGGATATGGGGATATGGGGATATGGGAGATATGGGGATATAGGGGATATGGGGATATGCGGATATCGGGGATATGGGGGATATAGGGGATATGGGGGATATGGGGGATATGGGGATATGGGGATATGGGGGATATGGGTGATATGGGGATATGGGGGATATGGCGGATATGGGGATATGGGGATATGGGGATATGGGGATATGGGGATATGAGGATATGGGGATATGGGGACATGGGGACATGGGGATATGGAGACATGGGGATATGGGGACATGGGGATATTGGGACATGGGGATATGGGGATATGAGGATAGGGGGATATGGGGACATGGGGACATGGGGACATGGGGATATGAGGATATGGTGATATGGGGATATGGGGACATGGGGACATGGGGATATCGGGATATGGGGATATGGGGATATGGGGATATGGGGACATGGGGGATATGGGGAAATGGGGACATGGGGACATGGGGACATGGGGATATGGGGATATGGGGATATGGGGTATGGGGATATGGGGATATGATGATATGGGGACATGGGGATATGGGAATATGGGGATATGGGGATATGGGGGATATGGGGACATGGGGATATGGAGACATGGGGACATGGGGATATGGGCATATGGGGATATGGGGATATGGGGATATGGTGATATGGGGACATGGGGGTATGGGGGATATGGGTATATGGGGACATGGGGACATGGGGGTATGGGGACATGGGAATATGGTGATATGGTGATATGGGGACATGGGGATATGGTGATATGGGGATATGGGGACATGGGGATATGGGGATATGGTGATATGGGGATATGGGGACATGGGGATAAGGGGACATGGGGACATGGGGACATGGGGACATGGGGATATGGGGATATGGGGATATGGGGAAATGGGGATATGGGGATATGGGGGATATGGGGATATGCGGATATGTGGATATGGTGATATGGGGATATGGGGGCATGGGGATATGGGGATATGGGGATATGAGGATATTGGGACATGGGGATATGGGGATATGTGGATATGGGGACATGGGGATATGGGGATATGGGGGATATGGGGATATGCGGATATGGGGATATGGGGATATGGGGATATGGGGATATGGGGGATATGGGGATATGGGGATATGGGGGATATGGGGATATGGGAACATGGGGTGATGGGAGATATGGGGACATGGGGATATGGGGATATGGGGGATATGGGGATATGGGTACATGGGGAGATGGGGATATGGGGGATATGGGGACATGTGGATATGGGGGATATGGGGATATGAGGATTTGGTGAGATGGGGATATGGGGATATGTGGATATGGGGACATGGGGATATGGGTATATGGGGATATGGGGATCTGGGGATAAGGTGATATGGGGATATGGGGGATATGGGGACATGGGGATATGGGGGATATGGGGATATGAGGATATGGGGACATGGGGATATGGGGATATGTGGATATGGGGACATGGGGATATGGGGATATGGGGATATGGGGATAAGGTGATATGGGGATATGGGGACATGGGGATATGGGGAAATGGGGACATGGGGGATATGGGGGATATGGTGACATGGGGACATGGGGACATGGGGACATGGGGATAAGGGGATATGGGGATATGGGGACATGGGGATATGGGGATATGGGGATATGGGGATAAGGTGATATGGGGATATGGGGGATATGGGGACATGGGGATATGGGGGATATGGGGATATGAGGATATGGGGACATTGGGATATGGGGATATGTGGATATGGGGACATGGGGATATGGGGATATGGGGCATATGGGGATATGCGGATATGGGGATATGGGGATATGGGGATATGGGTGATATGGGGATATGGGGATATGGGGGATATGGGGATATGGGAACATGGGGTGATGGGAGATATGGGGACATGGGGATATGGGGATATGGGGGATATGGGGATATGGGTACATGGGGAGATGGGGATATGGGGGATATGGGGACATGGGGATATGGGGATATGGGGATATGGGGATCTGGGGATAAGGTGATATGGCGATATGGGGGATATGGGGACATGGGGATATTGGGGATATGGGGATATGAGGATATGGGGACATGGGGATATGGGGATATGTGGATATGGGGACATGGGGATATGGGGATATGGGGATATGGGGACATGGGGATATGGGGATATGGGGACATGGGGATATGGGGATATGGGGATATGAGGATATGGGGACATTGGGATATGGGGATATGTGGATATGGGGATATGAGGATTTGGTGAGATGGGGATATGGGGATATGTGGATATGGGGACATGGGGATATGGGTATATGGGGATATGGGGATCTGGGGATAAGGTGATATGGGGATATGGGGGATATGGGGACATGGGGATATGGGGGATATGGGGATATGAGGATATGGGGACATGGGGATATGGGGATATGTGGATATGGGGACATGGGGATATGGGGATATGGGGATATGGGGATAAGGTGATATGGGGATATGGGGACATGGGGATATGGGGAAATGGGGACATGGGGGATATGGGGGATATGGTGACATGGGGACATGGGGACATGGGGACATGGGGATAAGGGGATATGGGGATATGGGGACATGGGGATATGGGGATATGGGGATATGGGGATATGGGGATAAGGTGATATGGGGATATGGGGGATATGGTGACATTGGAATATGGGGGATATGGGGATATGAGGATATGGGGACATTGGGATATGGGGATATGTGGATATGGGGACTTGGGGATATGGGGATATGGGGCATATGGGGATATGCGGATATGGGGATATGGGGATATGGGGATATGGGGGATATGGGGATATGGGGATATGGGGGATATGGGGATATGGGAACATGGGGTGATGGGAGATATGGGGACATGGGGATATGGGGATATGGGGGATATGGGGATATGGGTACATGGGGAGATGGGGATATGGGGGATATGGGGACATGGGGATATGGGGATATGGGGATATGGGGATCTGGGGATAAGGTGATATGGGGATATGGGGGATATGGGGACATGGGGATATTGGGGATATGGGGATATGAGGATATGGGGACATGGGGATATGGGGATATGTGGATATGGGGACATGGGGATATGGGGATATGGGGATATGGGGACATGGGGATATGGTGATATGGGGACATGGGGACATGGGGACATGGGGATATGGGGATATGGGGATATGGGGATATGGGGATATGGGGACATGGGGACATGGGGGATATGGGAATATGGGGACATGGGGTCATGGGGGATATGGGGCTATGGGGAAATGGGGGATATGGGGAAATGGGGATATGGGGGATATAGGGATGTGGGGATATGGGGGATATGGCGATATGGGGATATGGGGACATGGGGGATATGGGGATATGGGGACATGGGGACATGGGGATATGGGGACTGGGGGATATGGGGATCTGGGGACATGGGGATATGGGGATATGGGGACATGGGGGATATGGGGATATGGGGATATGGGGGATATGGGGATATGGGGGACATGGGGATATGGGGATATGGGGATATGGGGATATGGGGACATTGGGGTTATGGGGATATGGGGACATGGGGACATGGGGATATGGGGACATGGGGGATATGGGGATATGGGGATATGGGGGATATGGGTATATGGGGATATGGGGGATATGGGGATATGGGGATATGAGGATATGGGGACATGGGAGATATGGGGATATGGGGATATGGGGGATATGGGGATATGGGGAGATGGGGGATATGGGGATATGGGGGTAAGGGGATATGGGGATTTGGGGATATGGGGATATGGGGATATGGTGATATGGGGACATGGGGACATGGGGATATTGGGATATGGGGATATGGTGATATGGGGACATGGGGACATGGAGATATGGGGATATGGGGATATGGGGATGTGGGGATATGGGGATATGGGGACATGGGGATATGGGGATATGGGGACATGGGGATATGGGGACATGGGGATATGGGGATATGGGGATATGTGGATATGGGGATATGGGGACATGGGGGATATGGGGATATGGGGATATGGGGATATGGGGACATGGGAATATGGGGAAATGGGGATATGGGGATATGGGGATATGCGGATATGGGGAAATGGGGAAATGGGGATATGGGGATATGGGAATATGGGGATATGGGGATATGGGGATATGGGGTTATGCGGATATGGGGATGTGTGGATATGGGGACATGGTGGATATGGGGACATGGCGGATATGGGGACATGGGGATATGGGGATATGGGGACATGGGGATATGGGGATATGGGGATATGGGGATATGGGGATCTGGGGATAAGGTGATATTGGGATATGGGGGATATGGGGACATGGGGATATGGCGGATATGGGGATATGAGGATATGGGGACATGGGGATATGGGGATATGTGGATATGGGGACATGGGGATATGGGGATATGGGGATATGGGGATAAGGTGATATGGGGATATGGGGACATGGGGATATGGGGATATGGGGACATGGGGGATATGGGGGATATGGTGACATGGGGACATGGGGACATGGGGACATGGGGATAAGGGGATATGGGGATATGGGGATATGGCGATATGGGGATATGTTGATATGGGGACATGGGGACATGGGGACATGGGGATATGGGGATATGGGGATATGGGCATATGGTGACATGGGGACATGGGGATATGGGGATATGGGGATATGGGGATATTGGGGCAATGGGGATATGGGGATATGGGGATATGCGGATATGGGGAAATGGGGATATGGGGATATAGGGATATGGGGACATGGGAATATGGGGATATGGGGATATAGGGATATGGGAATATTGGGGACATGGAGATATGGGGATATGGGGATATGGGTATATGGGGACATGGGGACATGGGGATATGGAGATATGGGGAAATGGGGATATGGGGATATGGGGATATGGGGACATGGGGACATGGGGATATGGGGACATGGGGCTATGCGGATATGGGGATATGGGGATAAGGGGATATGGGGTTATGGGGAGATGGGGATATGGGGATATGGGGACATGGGGGATATGGGGACATGGGGAGATGGGGATATGGGGATATGGGGATATGGGGACATGGGGGATATGGGGATATGGGGATAAGGGTACATGGGGGATATGGGGACATGGGGATATTGGGACATGGGGATATGGGGATATGAGGATAGGGGGATATGGGGACATGGGGACATGGGGACATGGGGATATGAGGATATGGTGATATGGGGATATGGGGACATGGGGACATGGGGATATCGGGATATGGGGATATGGGGATATGGGGATATGGGGACATGGGGGATATGGGGAAATGGGGACATGGGGACATGGGGACATGGGATATGGGGATATGGGGATATGGGGTATGGGGATATGGGGATATGATGATATGGGGACATGGGGATATGGGGATATGGGGATATGGGGATATGGGGGATATGGGGACATGGGGATATGGAGACATGGGGACATGGGGATATGGGCATATGGGGATATGTGGATATGGGGATATGGTGATATGGGGACATGGGGGTATGGGGGATATGGGTATATGGGGACATGGGGACATGGGGGTATGGGGACATGGGAATATGGTGATATGGTGATATGGGGACATGGGGATATGGTGATATGGGGATATGGGGACATGGGGATATGGGGATATGGTGATATGGGGATATGGGGACATGGGGATAAGGGGACATGGGGACATGGGGACATGGGGACATGGGGATATGGGGATATGGGGAAATGGGGATATGGGGATATGGGGGATATGGGGATATGCGGATATGTGGATATGGGGATATGGGGATATGGGGACATGGGGATATGGGGATATGGGGATATGAGGATATTGGGACATGGGGATATGGGGATATGTGGATATGGGGAAATGGGGATATGGGGATATGGGGGATATGGGGATATGCGGATATGGGGATATGGGGATATGGGGATATGGGGATATGGGGGATATGGGGATATGGGGATATGGAGGATATGGGGATATGGGAACATGGTGTGATGGGAGATATGGGGACATGGGGATATGGGGATATGGGGGATATGGGGATATGGGTACATGGGGAGATGGGGATATGGGGGATATGGGGACATGTGGATATGGGGGATATGGGGATATGAGGATTTGGTGAGATGGGGATATGGGGATATGTGGATATGGGGACATGGGGATATGGGTATATGGGGATATGGGGATCTGGGGATAAGGTGATATGGGGATATGGGGGATATGGGGACATGGGGATATGGGGGATATGGGGATATGAGGATATGGGGACATGGGGATATGGGGATATGTGGATATGGGGACATGGGGATATGGGGATATGGGGATATGGGGATAAGGTGATATGGGGATGTGGGGACATGGGGATATGGGGAAATGGGGACATGGGGGATATGGGGGATATGGTGACATGGGGACATGGGGACATGGGGACATGGGGATAAGGGGATATGGGGATATGGGGACATGGGGATATGGGGATATGGGGATATGGGGATATGGGGATAAGGTGATATGGGGATATGGGGGATATGGGGACATGGGGATATGGGGGATATGGGGATATGAGGATATGGGGACATTGGGATATGGGGATATGTGGATATGGGGACATGGGGATATGGGGATATGGGGCATATGGGGATATGCGGATATGGGGATATGGGGATATGGGGATATGGGGGATATGGGGATATGGGGATATGGGGGATATGGGGATATGGGAACATGGGGTGATGGGAGATATGGGGACATGGGGATATGGGGATATGGGGGATATGGGGATATGGGTACATGGGGAGATGGGGATATGGGGGATATGGGGACATGGGGATATGGGGATATGGGGATATAGGGATCTGGGGATAAGGTGATATGGGGATATGGGGGATATGGGGACATGGGGATATTGGGGATATGGGGATATGAGGATATGGGGACATGGGGATATGGGGATATGTGGATATGGGGACATGGGGATATGGGGATATGGGGATATGGGGACATGGGGATATGGGGATATGGGGACATGGGGATATGGGGATATGGGGATATGAGGATATGGGGACATGGGGATATGGGGATATGTGGATATGGGGATATGAGGATTTGGTGAGATGGGGATATGTGGATATGTGGATATGGGGACATGGGGATATGGGTATATGGGGATATGGGGATCTGGGGATAAGGTGATATGGGGATATGGGGGATATGGGGACATGGGGATATGGGGGATATGGGGATATGAGGATATGGGGACATGGGGATATGGGGATATGTGGATATGGGGACATGGGGATATGGGGATATGGGGACATGGGGATATGGGGAAATGGGGACATGGGGGATATGGGGGATATGGTGACATGGGGACATGGGGACATGGGGACATGGGGATAAGGGGATATGGGGATATGGGGACATGGGGATATGGGGATATGGGGATATGGGGATATGGGGATAAGGTGATATGGGGATATGGGGGATATGGGGACATGGGGATATGGGGGATATGGGGATATGAGGATATGGGGACATTGGGATATGGGGATATGTGGATATGGGGACATGGGGATATGGGGATATGGGGCATATGGGGATATGCGGATATGGGGATATGGGGATATGGGGATATGGGGGATATGGGGATATGGGGATATGGGGGATATGGGGATATGGGAACATGGGGTGATGGGAGATATGGGGACATGGGGATATGGGGATATGGGGGATATGGGGATATGGGTACATGGGGAGATGGGGATATGGGGGATATGGGGACATGGGGATATGGGGATATGGGGATATGGGGATCTGGGGATAAGGTGATATGGGGATATGGGGGATATGGGGACATGGGGGATATGGGGACATGGGGAGATGGGGATATGGGGATATGGGGATATGGGGACATGGGGGATATGGGGATATGGGGATAAGGGTACATGGGGGATATGGGGACATGGGGATATTGGGACATTGGGATATGGGGATATGAGGATAGGGGGATATGGGGACATGGGGACATGGGGACATGGGGATATGAGGATATGGTGATATGGGGATATGGGGACATGGGGACATGGGGATATCGGGATATGGGGATATGGGGATATGGGGATATGGGGACATGGGGATATGGGGAAATGGGGACATGGGGACATGGGGACATGGGGATATGGGGATATGGGGATATGGGGTATGGGGATATGGGGATATGATGATATGGGGACATGGGGATATGGGGATATGGGGATATGGGGATATGGGGGATATGGGGACATGGGGATATGGAGACATGGGGACATGGGGAAATGGGCATATGGGGATATGCGGATATGGGGATATGGTGATATGGGGACATGGGGGTATGGGGGATATGGGTATATGGGGACATGGGGACATGGGGGTATGGGGACATGGGAATATGGTGATATGGTGATATGGGGACATGGGGATATGGTGATATGGGGATATGGGGACATGGGGATATGGGGATATGGTGATATGGGGATATGGGGACATGGGGATAAGGGGACATGGGGACATGGGGACATGGGGACATGGGGATATGGGGATATGGGGAAATGGGGATATGGGGATATGGGGGATATGGGGATATGCGGATATGTGGATATGGGGATATGGGGATATGGGGACATGGGGATATGGGGATATGGGGATATGAGGATATTGGGACATGGGGATATGGGGATATGTGGATATGGGGAAATGGGGATATGGGGATATGGGGGATATGGGGATATGCGGATATGGGGATATGGGGATATGGGGATATGGGGATATGGGGGATATGGGGATATGGGGATATGGGGGATATGGGGATATGGGAACATGGGGTGATGGGAGATATGGGGACATGGGGATATGGGGATATGGGGGATATGGGGATATGGGTACATGGGGAGATGGGGATATGGGGGATATGGGGACATGTGGATATGGGGGATATGGGGATATGAGGATTTGGTGAGATGGGGATATGGGGATATGTGGATATGGGGACATGGGGATATGGGTATATGGGGATATGGGGATCTGGGGATAAGGTGATATGGGGATATGGGGGATATGGGGAAATGGGGATATGGGGGATATGGGGATATGAGGATATGGGGACATGGGGATATGGGGATATGTGGATATGGGGACATGGGGATATGGGGATATGGGGATATGGGGATAAGGTGATATGGGGATGTGGGGACATGGGGATATGGGGAAATGGGGACATGGGGGATATGGGGGATATGGTGACATGGGGACATGGGGACATGGGGACATGGGGATAAGGGGATATGGGGATATGGGGACATGGGGATATGGGGATATGGGGATATGGGGATATGGGGATAAGGTGATATGGGGATATGGGGGATATGGGGACATGGGGATATGGGGGATATGGGGATATGAGGATATGGGGACATTGGGATATGGGGATATGTGGATATGGGGACATGGGGATATGGGGATATGGGGCATATGGGGATATGCGGATATGGGGATATGGGGATATGGGGATATGGGGGATATGGGGATATGGGGATATGGGGGATATGGGGATATGGGAACATGGGGTGATGGGAGATATGGGGACATGGGGATATGGGGATATGGGGGATATGGGGATATGGGTACATGGGGAGATGGGGATATGGGGGATATGGGGACATGGGGATATGGGGATATGGGGATATGGGGATCTGGGGATAAGGTGATATGGGGATATGGGGGATATGGGGACATGGGGATATTGGGGATATGGGGATATGAGGATATGGGGACATGGGGATATGGGGATATGTGGATATGGGGACATGGGGATATGGGGATATGGGGATATGGGGACATGGGGATATGGGGATATGGGGACATGGGGATATGGGGATATGGGGATATGAGGATATGGGGACATGGGGATATGGGGATATGTGGATATGGGGATATGAGGATTTGGTGAGATGGGGATATGGGGATATGTGGATATGGGGACATGGGGATATGGGTATATGGGGATATGGGGATCTGGGGATAATGTGATATGGGGATATGGGGGATATGGGGACATGGGGATATGGGGGATATGGGGATATGAGGATATGGGGACATGGGGATATGGGGATATGTGGATATGGGGACATGGGGATATGGGGATATGGGGACATGGGGATATGGGGAAATGGGGACATGCGGGATATGGGGGATATGGTGACATGGGGACATGGGGACATGGGGACATGGGGATAAGGGGATATGGGGATATGGGGACATGGGGATATGGGGATATGGGGATATGGGGATATGGGGATAAGGTGATATGGGGATATGGGGGATATGGGGACATGGGGATATGGGGGATATGGGGATATGAGGATATTGGGACATGGGGATATGGGGATATGTGGATATGGGGAAATGGGGATATGGGGATATGGGGGATATGGGGATATGCGGATATGGGGATATGGGGATATGGGGATATGGGGATATGGGGGATATGGGGATATGGGGATATGGGGGATATGGGGATATGGGAACATGGAGTGATGGGAGATATGGGGACATGGGGATATGGGGATATGGGGGATATGGGGATATGGGTACATGGGGAGATGGGGATATGGGGGATATGGGGACATGTGGATATGGGGGATATGGGGATATGAGGATTTGGTGAGATGGGGATATGGGGATATGTGGATATGGGGACATGGGGATATGGGTATATGGGGATATGGGGATCTGGGGATAAGGTGATATGGGGATATGGGGGATATGGGGACATGGGGATATGGGGGATATGGGGATATGAGGATATGGGGACATGGGGATATGGGGATATGTGGATATGGGGACATGGGGATATGGGGATATGGGGATATGGGGATAAGGTGATATGGGGATGTGGGGACATGGGGATATGGGGAAATGGGGACATGGGGGATATGGGGGATATGGTGACATGGGGACATGGGGACATGGGGACATGGGGATAAGGGGATATGGGGATATGGGGACATGGGGATATGGGGATATGGGGATATGGGGATATGGGGATAAGGTGATATGGGGATATGGGGGATATGGGGACATGGGGATATGGGGGATATGGGGATATGAGGATATGGGGACATTGGGATATGGGGATATGTGGATATGGGGACATGGGGATATGGGGATATGGGGCATATGGGGATATGCGGATATGGGGATATGGGGATATGGGGATATGGGGGATATGGGGATATGGGGATATGGGGGATATGGGGATATGGGAACATGGGGTTATGGGAGATATGGGGACATGGGGATATGGGGATATGGGGGATATGGGGATATGGGTACATGGGGAGATGGGGATATGGGGGATATGGGGACATGGGGATATGGGGATATGGGGATATGGGGATCTGGGGATAAGGTGATATGGGGATATGGGGGATATGGGGACATGGGGATATTGGGGATATGGGGATATGAGGATATGGGGACATGGGGATATGGGGATATGTGGATATGGGGACATGGGGATATGGGGATATGGGGATATGGGGACATGGGGATATGGGGATATGGGGACATGGGGATATGGGGATATGGGGATATGAGGATATGGGGACATGGGGATATGGGGATATGTGGATATGGGGATATGAGGATTTGGTGAGATGGGGATATGTGGATATGTGGATATGGGGACATGGGGATATGGGTATATGGGGATATGGGGATCTGGGGATAAGGTGATATGGGGATATGGGGGATATGGGGACATGGGGATATGGGGATATGGGGACATGGGGATATGGGGAAATGGGGACATGGGGGATATGGGGGATATGGTGACATGGGGACATGGGGACATGGGGACATGGGGATAAGGGGATATGGGGATATGGGGACATGGGGATATGGGGATATGGGGATATGGGGATATGGGGATAAGGTGATATGGGGATATGGGGGATATGGGGACATGGGGATATGGGGGATATGGGGATATGAGGATATGGGGACATTGGGATATGGGGATATGTGGATATGGGGACATGGGGATATGGGGATATGGGGCATATGGGGATATGCGGATATGGGGATATGGGGATATGGGGATATGGGGGATATGGGGATATGGGGATATGGGGGATATGGGGATATGGGAACATGGGGTGATGGGAGATATGGGGACATGGGGATATGGGGATATGGGGGATATGGGGATATGGGTACATGGGGAGATGGGGATATGGGGGATATGGGGACATGGGGATATGGGGATATGGGGATATGGGGATCTGGGGATAAGGTGATATGGGGATATGGGGGATATGGGGACATGGGTGTTATGGGGACATGGGGAGATGGGGATATGGGGATATGGGGATATGGGGACATGGGGGATATGGGGATATGGGGATAAGGGTACATGGGGGATATGGGGACATGGGGATATTGGGACATGGGGATATGGGGATATGAGGATAGGGGGATATGGGGACATGGGGACATGGGGACATGGGGATATGAGGATATGGTGATATGGGGATATGGGGACATGGGGACATGGGGATATCGGGATATGGGGATATGGGGATATGGGGATATGGGGACATGGGGGATATGGGGAAATGGGGACATGGGGACATGGGGACATGGGGATATGGGGATATGGGGATATGGGGTATGGGGATATGGGGATATGATGATATGGGGACATGGGGATATGGGGATATGGGGATATGGGGATATGGGGGATATGGGGACATGGGGATATGGAGACATGGGGACATGGGGAAATGGGCATATGGGGATATGTGGATATGGGGATATGGTGATATGGGGACATGGGGGTATGGGGGATATGGGTATATGGGGACATGGGGACATGGGGGTATGGGGACATGGGAATATGGTGATATGGTGATATGGGGACATGGGGATATGGTGATATGGGGATATGGGGACATGGGGATATGGGGATATGGTGATATGGGGATATGGGGACATGGGGATAAGGGGACATGGGGACATGGGGACATGGGGATATGGGGATATGGGGAAATGGGGATATGGGGATATGGGGGATATGGGGATATGCGGATATGTGGATATGGGGATATGGGGATATGGGGACATGGGGATATGGGGATATGGGGATATGAGGATATTGGGACATGGGGATATGGGGATATGTGGATATGGGGAAATGGGGATATGGGGATATGGGGGATATGGGGATATGCGGATATGGGGATATGGGGATATGGGGATATGGGGATATGGGGGATATGGGGATATGGGGATATGGGGGATATGGGGATATGGGAACAGGGGGTGATGGGAGATATGGGAACATGGGGATATGGGGATATGGGGGATATGGGGATATGGGTACATGGGGAGATGGGGATATGGGGGATATGGGGACATGTGGATATGGGGGATATGGGGATATGAGGATTTGGTGAGATGGGGATATGGGGATATGTGGATATGGGGACATGGGGATATGGGTATATGGGGATATGGGGATCTGGGGATAAGGTGATATGGGGATATGGGGGATATGAGGACATGGGGATATGGGGGATATGGGGATATGAGGATATGGGGACATGGGGATATGGGGATATGTGGATATGGGGACATGGGGATATGGGGATATGGGGATATGGGGATAAGGTGATATGGGGATGTGGGGACATGGGGATATGGGGAAATGGGGACATGGGGGATATGGGGGATATGGTGACATGGGGACATGGGGACATGGGGACATGGGGATAAGGGGATATGGGGATATGGGGACATGGGGATATGGGGATATGGGGATATGGGGATATGGGGATAAGGTGATATGGGGATATGGGGGATATGGGGACATGGGGATATGGGGGATATGGGGATATGAGGATATGGGGACATTGGGATATGGGGATATGTGGATATGGGGACATGGGGATATGGGGATATGGGGCATATGGGGATATGCGGATATGGGGATATGGGGATATGGGGATATGGGGGATATGGGGATATGGGGATATGGGGGATATGGGGATATGGGAACATGGGGTGATGGGAGATATGGGGACATGGGGATATGGGGATATGGGGGATATGGGGATATGGGTACATGGGGAGATGGGGATATGGGGGATATGGGGACATGGGGATATGGGGATATGGGGATATGGGGATCTGGGGATAAGGTGATATGGGGATATGGGGGATATGGGGACATGGGGATATTGGGGATATGGGGATATGAGGATATGGGGACATGGGGATATGGGGATATGTGGATATGGGGACATGGGGATATGGGGATATGGGGATATGGGGACATGGGGATATGGGGATATGGGGACATGGGGATATGGGGATATGGGGATATGAGGATATGGGGACATGGGGATATGGGGATATGTGGATATGGGGATATGAGGATTTGGTGAGATGGGGATATGGGGATATGTGGATATGGGGACATGGGGATATGGGTATATGGGGATATGGGGATCTGGGGATAATGTGATATGGGGATATGGGGGATATGGGGACATGGGGATATGGGGGATATGGGGATATGAGGATATGGGGACATGGGGATATGGGGATATGTGGATATGGGGACATGGGGATATGGGGATATGGGGACATGGGGATATGGGGAAATGGGGACATGGGGGATATGGGGGATATGGTGACATGGGGACATGGGGACATGGGGACATGGGGATAAGGGGATATGGGGATATGGGGACATGGGGATATGGGGATATGGGGATATGGGGATAAGGTGATATGGGGATATGGGGGATATGGGGACATGGGGATATGGGGGATATGGGGATATGAGGATATGGGGACATTGGGATATGGGGATATGTGGATATGGGGACATGGGGATATGGGGATATGGGGCATATGGGGATATGCGGATATGGGGATATGGGGATATGGGGATATGGGGGATATGGGGATATGGGGATATGGGGGATATGGGGATATGGGAACATGGGGTGATGGGAGATATGGGGACATGGGGATATGGGGATATGGGGGATATGGGGATATGGGTACATGGGGAGATGGGGATATGGGGGATATGGGGACATGGGGATATGGGGATATGGGGATATGGGGATCTGGGGATAAGGTGATATGGGGATATGGGGGATATGGGGACATGGGGATATTGGGGATATGGGGATATGAGGATATGGGGACATGGGGATATGGGGATATGTGGATATGGGGACATGGGGATATGGGGATATGGGGATATGGGGACATGGGGATATGGTGATATGGGGACATGGGGACATGGGGACATGGGGATATGGGGATATGGGGATATGGGGATATGGGGATATGGGGACATGGGGACATGGGGGATATGGGAATATGGGGACATGGGGACATGGGGGATATGGGGCTATGGGGAAATGGGGGATATGGGGAAATGGGGATATGGGGGATATAGGGATGTGGGGATATGGGGGATATGGCGATATGGGGATATGGGGACATGGGGGATATGGGGATATGGGGACATGGGGACATGGGGATATGGGGACTGGGGGATATGGGGATCTGGGGACATGGGGATATGGGGATATGGGGACATGGGGGATATGGGGATATGGGGATATGGGGGATATGGGGATATGGGGGACATGGGGATATGGGGATATGGGGATATGGGGATATGGGGACATTGGGGTTATGGGGATATGGGGACATGGGGACATGGGGATATGGGGACATGGGGGATATGGGGATATGGGGATATGGGGGATATGGGTATATGGGGATATGGGGGATATGGGGATATGGGGATATGAGGATATGGGGACATGGGAGATATGGGGATATGGGGATATGGGGGATATGGGGATATGGGGAGATGGGGGATATGGGGATATGGGGGTAAGGGGATATGGGGATTTGGGGATATGGGGATATGGGGATATGGTGATATGGGGACATGGGGACATGGGGATATTGGGATATGGGGATATGGTGATATGGGGACATGGGGACATGGAGATATGGGCATATGGGGATATGGGGATGTGGGGATATGGGGATATGGGGACATGGGGATATGGGGATATGGGGACATGGGGATATGGGGACATGGGGATATGGGGATATGGGGATATGTGGATATGGGGATATGGGGACATGGGGGATATGGGGATATGGGGATATGGGGCATGGGAATATGGGGAAATGGGGATATGGGGATATGGGGATATGCGGATATGGGGAAATGGGGAAATGGGGATATGGGGATATGGGAATATGGGGATATGGGGATATGGGGATATGGGGTTATGCGGATATGGGGATGTGTGGATATGGGGACATGGGGGATATGGGGACATGGCGGATATGGGGACATGGGGATATGGGGATATGGGGACATGGGGATATGGGGATATGGGGATATGGGGATATGGGGATCTGGGGATAAGGTGATATTGGGATATGGGGGATATGGGACATGGGGATATGGCGGATATGGGGATATGAGGATATGGGGACATGGGGATATGGGGATATGTGGATATGGGGACATGGGGATATGGGGATATGGGGATATGGGGATAAGGTGATATGGGGATATGGGGACATGGGGATATGGGGATATGGGGACATGGGGGATATGGGGGATATGGTGACATGGGGACATGGGGACATGGGGACATGGGGATAAGGGGATATGGGGATATGGGGATATGGCGATATGGGGATATGTTGATATGGGGACATGGGGACATGGGGATATGGGGATATGGGGATATGGGGATATGGGCATATGGTGACATGGGGACATGGGGATATGGGGATATGGGGATATGGGGATATTGGGGCAATGGGGATATGGGGATATGGGGATATGCGGATATGGGGACATGGGGATATGGGGATATAGGGATATGGGGACATGGGGATATGGGGATATGGGGATATAGGGATATGGGGATATTGGGGACATGGAGATATGGGGATATGGGGATATGGGTATATGGGGACATGGGGACATGGGGACATGGGGATATGGAGATATGGGGGAATGGGGATATGGGGATATGGGGATATGGGGACATGGGGACATGGGGACATGGGGATATGTGGACATGGGGATATGGGGATATGGGGATAGTGGGATATGGGGATATGGGGATATGGGGACATGGGGACATGGGGATATGGGGATATGGGGACATGGGGCTATGCGGATATGGGGATATGGGGATAAGGGGATATGGGGTTATGGGGAGATGGGGATATGGGGATATGGGGACATGGGGGATATGGGGACATGGGGAGATGGGGATATGGGGATATGGGGATATGGGGACATGGGGGATATGGGGATATGGGGATAAGGGTACATGGGGGATATGGGGACATGGGGATATGGGTATATGGGGATATGGAGAAATGGGGATATGGGGATATGGAGATATGGGGATATGGGAATATGGGAATATGGGGAAATGGGGATATGGGGATATGGGGATATGGGGATATGGGAATATGGGGAAATGGGGATATGGGGACATGGAGATATGGGGATATGGGGATATGGCGATATCGGGATATGGCGATATGGGGACATGGAGATAATTGCCATGGGGATATGGGGATATGGGGACATGGGGATATGGGGACATGGGGACATGGGGTTATGGGGATATGGGGATATGGGGATATGGGGAAATGGGGATATGGGGATATGGGGACATGGGGATATGGGGATATGGAGATATGGGCATATGGGTATATGGGCGATATGGGGACATGGGGGATATGGGGACATGGGGATATGGGGATATGGGGATAAGGGGACATGGCGGATATGGGGACATGGGGATATGGGGATATGGGGATATGGGGAAATGGGGATATGGGGATATGCGGATATGGGGATATGGGGATATGGGTCTATGAGGAAATGGGGATATGGGAATATGGGGATATGGGGATATGGGGAATTGGGGAAATGGGGATATGGGGATATGGGGATATGGGGACATGGTGACATGGGGATATGGGGATATGTGGATATGGGGATATGAAGGATATGGGGATATGGGGATATGGGGGCATGGGGGATATGGGGATATGGGGACATGGGGACATGGGGATATGGGGATATGGGGACATGGGGACATGGCGACATGGCGATATGGGGACATGGGGATTTGGGGATATCGGGATATGCGGATATGGGGATATGGGGACATGGGGATAAGGGGATATGGGGATATGGGGATATGGGGATATGGGGATATTGGGATAAGGGGATTTGGGGTTATGGGGAAATGGAGATATGGGAACATGGGGGATATGGGGACATTGGGGACCTGGGGATATTGGGATATGGGGACATGGGGACATGGGGATATGGGGATATGGGGATAAGTGGATATGGGGATATGGGGACATGGGGATATGGGGATATGGGGATATGGGGATATGGGGATATGGGGATAAGGGGATATGGGGTTATGGGGATATGGGGATATGGGGACATGGGGGATATGGGGACATGGGGACATGGGGATATGGGGATAAGGGGATATGGGGTTATGGGGATATGGGGATATGGGGACATGGGGGATATGGGGACATGGGGATTTGGGGATATGGGGATATGGGAACATGGGGGATATGGGGATATGGGGATAATGGGACATGGGGGATATGGGGACATGGGGATATGGGGATTTGGGGATATGGGGAAATGGGGATATGGGGATATGGGGATATGGGGATATGGGGAAATGGGGATATGGGGATATGGGGATATGGGGATATGGGGATATGGGAATATGGGGAAATTGGGATATGGGGACATGGGGATATGGGGATATGGGGATATGGCGATATGCGGATATGGCGATATGGGGATATGGGGATATGGGGACATGGGGCTATGCGGATATGGGGATATGGGGATAAGGGGATATGGGGTTATGGGGAGATGGAGATATGGGGATATGGGGACATGGGGGATATGGGGACATGGGGAGATGGGGATATGGGGAGATGGGGATATGGGGACATGGGGGATATGGGGATATGGGGATAAGGGTACATGGGGGATATGGGGACATGGGGATATGGGGATATGGGGATATGGAGAAATGGGGATATGGGGATATGGGGATATGGGGATATGGGAATATGGGAATATGGGGAAATGGGGATATGGGGATATGGGGATATGGGAATATGGGGAAATGGGGATATGGGGACATGAAGATATGGGGATATGGGGATATGGCGATATGGGGATATGGCGATATGGCGACATGGAGATAATTGCCATGGGGATATGGGGATATGGGGACATGGGGATATGGGGACATGGGGACATGGGGTTATGGGGATATGGGGATATGGGGATATGGGGAAATGGGGATATGGGGATATGGGGACATGGGGATATGGGGATATGGAGATATGGGCATATGGGTATATGGGCGATATGGGGACATGGGGGATATGGGGACATGGGGATATGGGGTTATGGGGATAAGGGGACATGGCCGATATGGGGACATGGGGATATGGGGATATGGGGATATGGGGAAATGGGGATATGGGGATATGCGGATATGGGGATATGGGGATATGGGTCTATGAGGAAATGGGGATATGGGGATATGGGGGCATGGGGGATATGGGGATATGGGGACATGGGGACATGGGGATATGGGGATATGGGGACATGGGGACATGGCGACATGGGGATATGGGGACATGGGGATTTGGGGATATCGGGATATGCGGATATGGGGATATGGGGACATGGGGAAAAGGGGATATGGGGATATGGGGATATGGGGATATTGGGATAAGGGGATTTGGGGTTATGGGGAAATGGGGATATGGGAACATGGGGGATATGGGGACATTGGGGACCTGGGGATATTGGGATATGGGGACATGGGGACATGGGGATATGGGGATATGGGGATATGTGGATATGGGGATATGGGGACATGGGGATATGGGGATATGGGGATATGGGGATATGGGGATATGGGGATAAGGGGATATGGGGTTATGGGGATATGGGGATATGGGGACATGGGGGATATGGGGACATGGGGACATGGGGATATGGGGATAAGGGGATATGGGGTTATGGGGATATGGGGATATGGGGACATGGGGGATATGATATGGGGACATGGGGACATGGGGATATGGGGATAAGGGGATATGGGGTTATGGGGATATGGGGATATGGGGACATGGGGGATATGGGGACATGGGGACATGGGGATTTGGGGATATGGGGATATGGGAACATGGGGGATATGGGGATATGGGGATAATGGGACATGGGGGATATGGGGACATGGGGATATGGGGATTTGGGGATATGGGGAAATGGGGATATGGAGATATGGGGATATGGGGATATGGGGAAATGGGGATATGGGGATATGGGGATATGGGGATATGGGGATATGGGAATATGGGGAAATTGGGATATGGGGACATGGGGATATGGGGATATGGGGATATGGCGATATGCGGATATGGCGATATGGGGATATGGGGATATGGGGACATGGGGATAAGTGGACATGGGGATTTGGGGATATGGGGACATGGGGATATGGGGACATGGGGACATGGGGATATGGGGATATGGGGACATGGGGAAATGGGGGCATGGGGTTATGGGGATATGGGGATAATGGGACATGGGGGATATGGGGACATGGGGATATGAGGATATGGGGACATGGGGATATGGGGATATGGGGGATATGGGGATATGGGGGCATGGGGTTATGGGGACATGGGGACATGGGGAAATGGGGGCATGGGGTTATGGGGATATGGGGATAATGGGACATGGGGGATATGGGGACATGGGGATATGGGGATATCGGGGATATGGGGATATGGGAGATATGGGGATATAGGGGATATGGGGATATGGGGATATCGGGGATATGGGGGATATGGGGGATATGGGGGATATGGGGGATATGGTGATATGGGCATATGGGGGATATGGGGGATATGGGGATATGGGGGATATGGGGATATGGGGGATATGGGGGATATGGGGATATGGGGATATGGGGATATGGGGATATGGGGATATGAGGATATGGGGATATGGGGTCATGGGGACATGCGGATATGGAGACATGGGGATATGGGGACATGGGGATATGGGGATAAGGGGATATGGGGATATGGGGATATGGGGATATGAGGATATGGGGATATGGGGTCATGGGGACATGCGGATATGGAGACATGGGGATATGGGGACATGGGGATATGGGGATATGGGGATATGGGGATATGGGGGCATGGGGATATGGGGACATGGGGATATGGGGATATGGGGGATATGGGGGATATAGGGGATATGGGGGATATGGGGGATATGGGGATATGGGGATATGGGGGATATGGGTGATATGGGGATATGGGGGATATGGGGGATATGGGGATATGGGGATATGGGGATATGGGGATATGAGGATATGGGGATATGGGGACATGGGGACATGGGGATATGGAGACATGGGGATATGGGGACATGGGGATATTGGGACATGGGGATATGGGGATATGAGGATAGGGGGATATGGGGACATGGGGACATGGGGACATGGGGATATGAGGATATGGTGATATGGGGATATGGGGACATGGGGACATGGGGATATCGGGATATGGGGATATGGGGATATGGGGATATGGGGACATGGGGGATATGGGGAAATGGGGACATGGGGACATGGGGACATGGGGATATGGGGATATGGGGATATGGGGTATGGGGATATGGGGATATGATGATATGGGGACATGGGGATATGGGGATATGGGGATATGGGGATATGGGGGATATGGGGACATGGGGATATGGAGACATGGGGACATGGGGATATGGGCATATGGGGATATGTGGATATGGGGATATGGTGATATGGGGACATGGGGGTATGGGGGATATGGGTATATGGGGACATGGGGACATGGGGGTATGGGGATATGGGAATATGGTGATATGGTGATATGGGGACATGGGGATATGGTGATATGGGGATATGGGGACATGGGGATATGGGGATATGGGGATATGGGGATATGGGGACATGGGGATAAGGGGACATGGGGACATGGGGACATGGGGACATGGGGATATGGGATATGGGGAAATGGGGATATGGGGATATGGGGGATATGGGGATATGCGGATATGTGGATATGGGGATATGGGGATACGGGGACATGGGGATATGGGGATATGGGGATATGCGGATATTGGGACATGGGGATATGGGGATATGTGGATATGGGGACATGGGGATATGGGGATATGGGGGATATGGGGATATGCGGATATGGGGATATGGGGATATGGGGATATGGGGGATATGGGGATATGGGGAAATGGGGGATATGGGGATATGGGAACATGGGGTGATGGGAGATATGGGGACATGGGGATATGGGGATATGGGGGATATGGGGATATGGGTACATGGGGAGATGGGGATATGGGGGATATGGGGACATGTGGATATGGGGGATATGGGGATATGAGGATTTGGTGAGATGGGGATATGGGGATATGTGGATATGGGGACATGGGGATATGGGTATATGGGGATATGGGGATCTGGGGATAAGGTGATATGGGGATATGGGGGATATGGGGACATGGGGATATGGGGGATATGGGGATATGAGGATATGGGGACATGGGGATATGGGGATATGTGGATATGGGGACATGGGGATATGGGGATATGGGGATATGGGGATAAGGTGATATGGGGATATGGGGACATGGGGATATGGGGAAATGGGGACATGGGGGATATGGGGACATGGGGATATGGGGGATATGGGGATATGAGGATATGGGTACATTGGGATATGGGGATATGTGGATATGGGGACATGGGGATATGGGGATATGGGGCATATGGGGATATGCGGATATGGGGATATGGGGATATGGGGATATGGGGGATATGTGGATATGGGGATATGGGGGATATGGGGATATGGGAACATGGGGTGATGGGAGATATGGGGACATGGGGATATGGGGATATGGGGGATATGGGGATATGGGTACATGGGGAGATGGGGATATGGGGGATATGGGGACATGGGGATATGGGGATATGGGGATATGGGGATCTGGGGATAAGGTGATATGGGGATATGGGCGATATGGGGACATGGGGATATTGGGGATATGGGGATATGAGGATATGGGGACATGGGGATATGGGGATATGTGGATATGGGGACATGGGGATATGGGGATATGGGGATATGGGTACATGGGGATATGGGGATATGGGGACATGGGGATATGGGGATATGGGGACATGGGGGATATGGGGGATATGGTGATATGGGGACATGGGGACATGGGGACATGGGGATATGGGGATATGGGGATATGGGGATATGGGGATATGGGGACATGGGGACATGGGGGATATGGGAATATGGGGACATGGGGACATGGGGGATATGGGGCTATGGGGAAATGGGGGATATGGGGAAATGGGGATATGGGGGATATAGGGATGTGGGGATATGGGGGATATGGCGATATGGGGATATGGGGACATGGGGGATATGGGGATATGGGGACATGGGGACATGGGGATATGGGGACTGGGGGATATGGGGATCTGGGGACATGGGGATATGGGGATATGGGGACATGGGGGATATGGGGATATGGGGATATGGGGGATATGGGGATATGGGGGACATGGGGATATGGGGCTATGGGGATATGGGGATATGGGGACATTGGGGTTATGGGGATATGGGGACATGGGGACATGGGGATAAGGGGACATGGGGGATATGGGGATATGGGGATATGGGGGATATGGGTATATGGGGATATGGGGGATATGGGGATATGGGGATATGAGGATATGGGGACATGGGAGATATGGGGATATGGGGATATGGGGGATATGGGGATATGGGGAGATGGGGGATATGGGGATATGGGGGTAAGGGGATATGGGGATTTGGGGATATGGGGATATGGGGATATGGTGATATGGGGACATGGGGACATGGGGATATTGGGATATGGGGATATGGTGATATGGGGACATGGGGACATGGAGATATGGGGATATGGGGATATGGGGATGTGGGGATATGGGGATATGGGGACATGGGGATATGGGGATATGGGGACATGGGGATATGGGGACATGTGGATATGGGGATATGGGGATATGTGGATATGGGGATATGGGGACATGGGGGATATGGGGATATGGGGATATGGGGACATGGGAATATGGGGAAATGGGGATATGGGGATATGGGGATATGCGGATATGGGGAAATGGGGAAATGGGGATATGGGGATATGGGGATATGGGAATATGGGGATATGGGGATATGGGGATATGGGGTTATGCGGATATGGGGATGTGTGGATATGGGGACATGGGGGATATGGGGACATGGCGGATATGGGGACATGGGGATATGGGGATATGGGGATATGGGGAAATGGGGATATGGGGATATGGGGATATGGGAATATGGGGAAATGGGGATATGGGGATATGGGGATATGGGGAAATGGGGATATGGGGATATGGGGATATGGGGATGTGGGGAAATGGGAAAATGGGGATATGGGGATAAGGGAATATGGGGAAATGAGGATATGGGGATATGGGGATATGGGGAAATGGGAAAATGGGGATATGGGGATATGCGGATATGGGGATATGGGGGATATGGGGATATGCGGATATGTGGATATGGGGATATGGGGATACGGGGACATGGGGATATGGGGATATGGGGATATGCGGATATTGGGACATGGGGATATGGGGATATGTGGATATGGGGACATGGGGATATGGGGATATGGGGGATATGGGGATATGCGGATATGGGGATATGGGGATATGGGGATATGGGGGATATGGGGATATGGGGAAATGGGGGATATGGGGATATGGGAACATGGGGTGATGGGAGATATGGGGACATGGGGATATGGGGATATGGGGGATATGGGGATATGGGTACATGGGGAGATGGGGATATGGGGGATATGGGGACATGTGGATATGGGGGATATGGGGATATGAGGATTTGGTGAGATGGGGATATGGGGATATGTGGATATGGGGACATGGGGATATGGGTATATGGGGATATGGGGATCTGGGGATAAGGTGATATGGGGATATGGGGGATATGGGGACATGGGGATATGGGGGATATGGGGATATGAGGATATGGGGACATGGGGATATGGGGATATGTGGATATGGGGACATGGGGATATGGGGATATGGGGATATGGGGATAAGGTGATATGGGGATATGGGGACATGGGGATATGGGGAAATGGGGACATGGGGGATATGGGGACATGGGGATATGGGGGATATGGGGATATGAGGATATGGGTACATTGGGATATGGGGATATGTGGATATGGGGACATGGGGATATGGGGATATGGGGCATATGGGGATATGCGGATATGGGGATATGGGGATATGGGGATATGGGGGATATGTGGATATGGGGATATGGGGGATATGGGGATATGGGAACATGGGGTGATGGGAGATATGGGGACATGGGGATATGGGGATATGGGGGATATGGGGATATGGGTACATGGGGAGATGGGGATATGGGGGATATGGGGACATGGGGATATGGGGATATGGGGATATGGGGATCTGGGGATAAGGTGATATGGGGATATGGGCGATATGGGGACATGGGGATATTGGGGATATGGGGATATGAGGATATGGGGACATGGGGATATGGGGATATGTGGATATGGGGACATGGGGATATGGGGATATGGGGATATGGGTACATGGGGATATGGGGATATGGGGACATGGGGATATGGGGATATGGGGACATGGGGGATATGGGGGATATGGTGATATGGGGACATGGGGACATGGGGACATGGGGATATGGGGATATGGGGATATGGGGATATGGGGATATGGGGACATGGGGACATGGGGGATATGGGAATATGGGGACATGGGGACATGGGGGATATGGGGCTATGGGGAAATGGGGGATATGGGGAAATGGGGATATGGGGGATATAGGGATGTGGGGATATGGGGGATATGGCGATATGGGGATATGGGGACATGGGGGATATGGGGATATGGGGACATGGGGACATGGGGATATGGGGACTGGGGGATATGGGGATCTGGGGACATGGGGATATGGGGATATGGGGACATGGGGGATATGGGGATATGGGGATATGGGGGATATGGGGATATGGGGGACATGGGGATATGGGGCTATGGGGATATGGGGATATGGGGACATTGGGGTTATGGGGATATGGGGACATGGGGACATGGGGATAAGGGGACATGGGGGATATGGGGATATGGGGATATGGGGGATATGGGTATATGGGGATATGGGGGATATGGGGATATGGGGATATGAGGATATGGGGACATGGGAGATATGGGGATATGGGGATATGGGGGATATGGGGATATGGGGAGATGGGGGATATGGGGATATGGGGGTAAGGGGATATGGGGATTTGGGGATATGGGGATATGGGGATATGGTGATATGGGGACATGGGGACATGGGGATATTGGGATATGGGGATATGGTGATATGGGGACATGGGGACATGGAGATATGGGGATATGGGGATATGGGGATGTGGGGATATGGGGATATGGGGACATGGGGATATGGGGATATGGGGACATGGGGATATGGGGACATGTGGATATGGGGATATGGGGATATGTGGATATGGGGATATGGGGACATGGGGGATATGGGGATATGGGGATATGGGGACATGGGAATATGGGGAAATGGGGATATGGGGATATGGGGATATGCGGATATGGGGAAATGGGGAAATGGGGATATGGGGATATGGGGATATGGGAATATGGGGATATGGGGATATGGGGTTATGCGGATATGGGGATGTGTGGATATGGGGACATGGGGGATATGGGGACATGGCGGATATGGGGACATGGGGATATGGGGATATGGGGATATGGGGAAATGGGGATATGGGGATATGGGGATATGGGAATATGGGGAAATGGGGATATGGGGATATGGGGATATGGGGAAATGGGGATATGGGGATATGGGGATATGGGGATGTGGGGAAATGGGAAAATGGGGATATGGGGATAAGGGAATATGGGGAAATGAGGATATGGGGATATGGGGATATGGGGAAATGGGAAAATGGGGATATGGGGATATGCGGATATGGGGATATGGGGATATGGGGATATGGGGGATATGGGGATATGGGGATATGGGGGATATGGGGATATGGGAATATGGGGTGATGGGAGATATGGGGACATGGGGATATGGGGATATGGGGGATATGGGGATATGGGTACATGGGGAGATGTGGATATGGGGGATATGGGGACATGGGGATATGGGGGATATGGGGAATGAGGATATGGGGATATGGGGATATGGGGATATGTGGATATGGGGACATGGGGATATGGGGATCTGGGGATAAGGTGATATGGGAACATGGGGGATATGGGGACATGGGGATATGGGGGATATGGGGATATGGGGATATGGGGATATGGGGATATGTTGATATGGGTACATGGGGACATGGGGATATGGGAATATGGGGATATAGGGATATGGGGATATGGGCATATGGTGACATGGGGACATGGGGATATGGGGATATGGGGATATGGGGATATTGGGGCAATGGGGATATGGGGATATGCGGATATGGGGACATGGGAATATGGGGATATAGGGATATGGGGACATGGGGATATGGGGATATGGGGATATGTTGATATGGGGATATTGGGGACATGGGGATATGGGGATATGGGGATATGGGTATATGGGGATATGGGGACATGGGGACATGGGGACATGGGGATATGGAAATATGGGGAAATGGGGATATGGGGATATGGGGACATGGGGACATGGGGATATGGGGACATGGGGATATGGGGATATGGAGATATGGGGATATGGGGATATGGGGATATGGGGACATGGGGACATGGGGATATGGGGATATGGGGACATGGGGCTATGCGGATATGGGGATATGGGAATAAGGGGATATGGGGTTATGGGGAGATGGGGATATGGGGATATGGGGACATGGGGGATATGGGGACATGGGGAGATGGGGATATGGGGATATGGGGATATGGGGACATGGGGGATATGGGGATATGGGGATAAGGGTACATGGGGGATATGGGGACATGGGGATATGGGGATATGGGGATATGGAGAAATGGGGATATGGGTATATGGGGATATGGGGATATGGGAATATGGGAATTTGGGGAAATGGGGATATGGGGATATGGGGATATGGGGATATGGGGATATGGGAATATGGGGAAATGGGGATATGGGGACATGGAGATATGGGGAAATGGGGATATGGCGATATGGGGATATGGCGATATTGGGACATGGGGATATGGGGACATGGGGGATATGGGGATATGGGGATATGGGGGATATGGGTATATGGGGATATGGGGGATATGGGGATATGGGGATATGAGGATATGGGGACATGGGAGATATGGGGATATGGGGATATGGGGATATGGGGACATGGGGACATGGGGATATGGGGATATGGGGACATGGGGCTATGCGGATATGGGGATATGGGAATAAGGGGATATGGGGATATGGGAGATATGGGGATATAGGGGATATGGGGATATGGGGATATCGGGGATATGGGGGATATGGGGGATATGGGGGATATGGGGGATATGGGGATATGGGCATATGGGGGATATGGGGGATATGGGGATATGGGGGATATGGGGATATGGGGGATATGGGGGATATGGGGATATGGGGATATGGGGATATGGGGATATGGGGATATGAGGATATGGGGATATGGGGTCATGGGGACATGCGGATATGGAGACATGGGGATATGGGGACATGGGGATATGGGGATAAGGGGATATGGGGATATGGGGATATGGGGATATGAGGATATGGGGATATGGGGTCATGGGGACATGCGGATATGGAGACATGGGGATATGGGGACATGGGGATATGGGGATATGGGGATATGGGGATATGGGGGCATGGGGATATGGGGACATGGGGATATGGGGATATGGGGGATATGGGGATATGGGGATATGGGGATATGGGAGATATGGGGATATAGGGGATATGGGGATATGGGGATATCGGGGATATGGGGGATATAGGGGATATGGGGGATATGGGGGATATGGGGATATGGGGATATGGGGGATATGGGTGATATGGGGATATGGGGGATATGGGGGATATGGGGATATGGGGATATGGGGATATGGGGATATGGGGATATGAGGATATGGGGATATGGGGACATGGGGACATGGGGATATGGAGACATGGGGATATGGGGACATGGGGATATTGGGACATGGGGATATGGGGATATGAGGATAGGGGGATATGGGGACATGGGGACATGGGGACATGGGGATATGAGGATATGGTGATATGGGGATATGGGGACATGGGGACATGGGGATATCGGGATATGGGGATATGGGGATATGGGGATATGGGGACATGGGGGATATGGGGAAATGGGGACATGGGGACATGGGGACATGGGGATATGGGGATATGGGGATATGGGGTATGGGGATATGGGGATATGATGATATGGGGACATGGGGATATGGGGATATGGGGATATGGGGATATGGGGGATATGGGGACATGGGGATATGGAGACATGGGGACATGGGGATATGGGCATATGGGGATATGTGGATATGGGGATATGGTGATATGGGGACATGGGGGTATGGGGGATATGGGTATATGGGGACATGGGGACATGGGGGTATGGGGATATGGGAATATGGTGATATGGTGATATGGGGACATGGGGATATGGTGATATGGGGATATGGGGACATGGGGATATGGGGATATGGGGATATGGGGATATGGGGACATGGGGATAAGGGGACATGGGGACATGGGGACATGGGGACATGGGGATATGGGATATGGGGAAATGGGGATATGGGGATATGGGGGATATGGGGATATGCGGATATGTGGATATGGGGATATGGGGATACGGGGACATGGGGATATGGGGATATGGGGATATGAGGATATTGGGACATGGGGATATGGGGATATGTGGATATGGGGACATGGGGATATGGGGATATGGGGGATATGGGTATATGCGGATATGGGGATATGGGGATATGGGGATATGGGGGATATGGGGATATGGGGAAATGGGGGATATGGGGATATGGGAACATGGGGTGATGGGAGATATGGGGACATGGGGATATGGGGATATGGGGGATATGGGGATATGGGTACATGGGGAGATGGGGATATGGGGGATATGGGGACATGTGGATATGGGGGATATGGGGATATGAGGATTTGGTGAGATGGGGATATGGGGATATGTGGATATGGGGACATGGGGATATGGGTATATGGGGATATGGGGATCTGGGGATAAGGTGATATGGGGATATGGGGGATATGGGGACATGGGGATATGGGGGATATGGGGATATGAGGATATGGGGACATGGGGATATGGGGATATGTGGATATGGGGACATGGGGATATGGGGATATGGGGATATGGGGATAAGGTGATATGGGGATATGGGGACATGGGGATATGGGGAAATGGGGACATGGGGGATATGGGGGATATGGTGACATGGGGACATGGGGACATGGGGACATGGGGATAAGGGGATATGGGGACATGGGGACATGGGGATATGGGGATATGGGGATATGGGGATATGGGGATAAGGTGATATGGGGATATGGGGGATATGGGGACATGGGGATATGGGGGATATGGGGATATGAGGATATGGGTACATTGGGATATGGGGATATGTGGATATGGGGACATGGGGATATGGGGATATGGGGCATATGGGGATATGCGGATATGGGGATATGGGGATATGGGGATATGGGGGATATGTGGATATGGGGATATGGGGGATATGGGGATATGGGAACATGGGGTGATGGGAGATATGGGTACATGGGGAGATGGGGATATGGGGGATATGGGGACATGGGGATATGGGGATATGGGGATATGGGGATCTGGGGATAAGGTGATATGGGGATATGGGCGATATGGGGACATGGGGATATTGGGGATATGGGGATATGAGGATATGGGGACATGGGGATATGGGGATATGTGGATATGGGGACATGGGGATATGGGGATATGGGGATATGGGTACATGGGGATATGGGGATATGGGGACATGGGGATATGGGGATATGGGGACATGGGGGATATGGGGGATATGGTGATATGGGGACATGGGGACATGGGGACATGGGGATATGGGGATATGGGGATATGGGGATATGGGGATATGGGGACATGGGGACATGGGGGATATGGGAATATGGGGACATGGGGACATGGGGGATATGGGGCTATGGGGAAATGGGGGATATGGGGATATGGGGACATTGGGGTTATGGGGATATGGGGACATGGGGACATGGGGATAAGGGGACATGGGGGATATGGGGATATGGGGATATGGGGGATATGGGTATATGGGGATATGGGGGATATGGGGATATGGGGATATGAGGATATGGGGACATGGGAGATATGGGGATATGGGGATATGGGGGATATGGGGATCTGGGGATAAGGTGATATGGGGATATGGGCGATATGGGGACATGGGGATATTGGGGATATGGGGATATGAGGATATGGGGACATGGGGATATGGGGATATGTGGATATGGGGACATGGGGATATGGGGATATGGGGATATGGGTACATGGGGATATGGGGATATGGGGGATATGGCGATATGGGGATATGGGGACATGGGGGATATGGGGATATGGGGACATGGGGACATGGGGATATGGGGACTGGGGGATATGGGGATCTGGGGACATGGGGATATGGGGATATGGGGACATGGGGGATATGGGGATATGGGGATATGGGGGATATGGGGATATGGGGGACATGGGGATATGGGGCTATGGGGATATGGGGATATGGGGACATTGGGGTTATGGGGATATGGGGACATGGGGACATGGGGATAAGGGGACATGGGGGATATGGGGATATGGGGATATGGGGGATATGGGTATATGGGGATATGGGGGATATGGGGATATGGGGATATGAGGATATGGGGACATGGGAGATATGGGGATATGGGGATATGGGGGATATGGGGATATGGGGAGATGGGGGATATGGGGATATGGGGGTAAGGGGATATGGGGATTTGGGGATATGGGGATATGGGGATATGGTGATATGGGGACATGGGGACATGGGGATATTGGGATATGGGGATATGGTGATATGGGGACATGGGGACATGGAGATATGGGGATATGGGGATATGGGGATGTGGGGATATGGGGATATGGGGACATGGGGATATGGGGATATGGGGACATGGGGATATGGGGACATGTGGATATGGGGATATGGGGATATGTGGATATGGGGATATGGGGACATGGGGGATATGGGGATATGGGGATATGGGGACATGGGAATATGGGGAAATGGGGATATGGGGATATGGGGATATGCGGATATGGGGAAATGGGGAAATGGGGATATGGGGATATGGGGATATGGGAATATGGGGATATGGGGATATGGGGATATGGGGTTATGCGGATATGGGGATGTGTGGATATGGGGACATGGGGGATATGGGGACATGGCGGATATGGGGACATGGGGATATGGGGATATGGGGATATGGGGAAATGGGGATATGGGGATATGGGGATATGGGAATATGGGGAAATGGGGATATGGGGATATGGGGATATGGGGAAATGGGGATATGGGGATATGGGGATATGGGGATGTGGGGAAATGGGAAAATGGGGATATGGGGATAAGGGAATATGGGGAAATGAGGATATGGGGATATGGGGATATGGGGAAATGGGAAAATGGGGATATGGGGATATGCGGATATGGGGATATGGGGATATGGGGATATGGGGGATATGGGGATATGGGGATATGGGGGATATGGGGATATGGGAATATGGGGTGATGGGAGATATGGGGACATGGGGATATGGGGATATGGGGGATATGGGGATATGGGTACATGGGGAGATGTGGATATGGGGGATATGGGGACATGGGGATATGGGGGATATGGGGAATGAGGATATGGGGATATGGGGATATGGGGATATGTGGATATGGGGACATGGGGATATGGGGATCTGGGGATAAGGTGATATGGGAACATGGGGGATATGGGGACATGGGGATATGGGGGATATGGGGATATGGGGATATGGGGATATGGGGATATGTTGATATGGGTACATGGGGACATGGGGATATGGGAATATGGGGATATAGGGATATGGGGATATGGGCATATGGTGACATGGGGACATGGGGATATGGGGATATGGGGATATTGGGGCAATGGGGATATGGGGATATGCGGATATGGGGACATGGGAATATGGGGATATAGGGATATGGGGACATGGGGATATGGGGATATGGGGATATGTTGATATGGGGATATTGGGGACATGGGGATATGGGGATATGGGGATATGGGTATATGGGGATATGGGGACATGGGGACATGGGGACATGGGGATATGGAAATATGGGGAAATGGGGATATGGGGATATGGGGACATGGGGACATGGGGACATGGGGATATGGGGACATGGGGATATGGGGATATGGAGATATGGGGATATGGGGATATGGGGATATGGGGACATGGGGACATGGGGATATGGGGATATGGGGACATGGGGCTATGCGGATATGGGGATATGGGAATAAGGGGATATGGGGTTATGGGGAGATGGGGATATGGGGATATGGGGACATGGGGGATATGGGGACATGGGGAGATGGGGATATGGGGATATGGGGATATGGGGACATGGGGGATATGGGGATATGGGGATAAGGGTACATGGGGGATATGGGGACATGGGGATATGGGGATATGGGGATATGGAGAAATGGGGATATGGGTATATGGGGATATGGGGATATGGGAATATGGGAATTTGGGGAAATGGGGATATGGGGATATGGGGATATGGGGATATGGGGATATGGGAATATGGGGAAATGGGGATATGGGGACATGGAGATATGGGGAAATGGGGATATGGCGATATGGGGATATGGCGATATTGGGACATGGGGATATGGGGACATGGGGGATATGGGGATATGGGGATATGGGGGATATGGGTATATGGGGATATGGGGGATATGGGGATATGGGGATATGAGGATATGGGGACATGGGAGATATGGGGATATGGGGATATGGGGATATGGGGACATGGGGACATGGGGATATGGGGATATGGGGACATGGGGCTATGCGGATATGGGGATATGGGAATAAGGGGATATGGGGTTATGGGGAGATGGGGATATGGGGATATGGGGACATGGGGGATATGGGGACATGGGGAGATGGGGATATGGGGATATGGGGATATGGGGACATGGGGGATATGGGGATATGGGGATAAGGGTACATGGGGGATATGGGGACATGGGGATATGGGGATATGGGGATATGGAGAAATGGGGATATGGGTATATGGGGATATGGGGATATGGGAATATGGGAATTTGGGGAAATGGGGATATGGGGATATGGGGATATGGGGATATGGGGATATGGGAATATGGGGAAATGGGGATATGGGGACATGGAGATATGGGGAAATGGGGATATGGCGATATGGGGATATGGCGATATTGGGACATGGGGATATGGGGACATGGGGGATATGGGGATATGGGGATATGGGGGATATGGGTATATGGGGACATGGGGATATTGGTATATGGGGATATGGTGATATGGGGACATGGGGACATGGAGATATGGGGATATGGGGATATGGGGATGTGGGGATATGGGGATATGGGGACATGGGGATATGGGGATATGGGGACATGGGGATATGGGGACATGGGGATATGGGGATATGGGGATATGTGGATATGGGGATATGGGGACATGGGGGATATGGGGATATGGGGATATGGGGACATGGGAATATGGGGAAATGGGGATATGGGGATATGGGGATATGCGGATATGGGGAAATGGGGAAATGGGGATATGGGGATATGGGGATATGGGAATATGGGGATATGGGGATATGGGGATATGGGGTTATGCGGATATGGGGATGTGTGGATATGGGGACATGGGGGATATGGGGACATGGCGGTTATGGGGACATGGGGATATGGGGATATGGGGATATGGGGAAATGGGGATATGGGGATATGGGGATATGGGAATATGGGGAAATGGGGATATGGGGATATGGGGATATGGGGAAATGGGGATATGGGGATATGGGGATATGGGGATGTGGGGAAATGGGAAAATGGGGATATGGGGATAAGGGAATATGGGGAAATGAGGATATGGGGATATGGGGATATGGGGAAATGGGAAAATGGGGATATGGGGATATGCGGATATGGGGATATGGGGATATGGGGATATGGGGGATATGGGGATATGGGGATATGGGGGATATGGGGATATGGGAACATGGGGTGATGGGAGATATGGGGACATGGGGATATGGGGATATGGGGGATATGGGGATATGGGTACATGGGGAGATGTGGATATGGGGGATATGGGGACATGGGGATATGGGGGATATGGGGAATGAGGATATGGGGATATGGGGATATGGGGATATGTGGATATGGGGACATGGGGATATGGGGATATGGGGATCTGGGGATAAGGTGATATGGGAACATGGGGGATATGGGGACATGGGGATATGGGGGATATGGGGATATGGGGATATGGGGATATGGGGATATGTTGTTATGGGTACATGGGGACATGGGGATATGGGAATATGGGGATATGGGGATATGGGGATATGGGCATATGGTGACATGGGGACATGGGGATATGGGGATATGGGGATATTGGGGCAATGGGGATATGGGGATATGCGGATATGGGGACATGGGAATATGGGGATATAGGGATATGGGGACATGGGGATATGGGGATATGGGGATATGTTGATATGGGGATATTGGGGACATGGGGATATGGGGATATGGGGATATGGGTATATGGGGATATGGGGACATGGGGACATGGGGACATGGGGATATGGAAATATGGGGAAATGGGGATATGGGGATATGGGGACATGGGGACATGGGGACATGGGGATATGGGGACATGGGGATATGGGGATATGGAGATATGGGGATATGGGGATATGGGGATATGGGGACATGGGGACATGGGGATATGGGGATATGGGGACATGGGGCTATGCGGATATGGGGATATGGGGATATGGGGACATGGGGGATATGGGGACATGGGGAGATGGGGATATGGGGATATGGGGATATGGGGACATGGGGGATATGGGGATATGGGGATAAGGGTACATGGGGGATATGGGGGCATGGGGATATGGGGATATGGGGATATGGAGAAATGGGGATATGGGTATATGGGGATATGGGGATATGGGAATATGGGAATATGGGGAAATGGGGATATGGGGATATGGGGATATGGGGATATGGGGATATGGGAATATGGGGAAATGGGGATATGGGGACATGGAGATATGGGGAAATGGGGATATGGCGATATGGGGATATGGCGATATTGGGATATGGGGATATGGGGACATGGAGATAATTGCCATGGGGATATGGGGATATTGGGACATGGGGATATGGGGACATGGGGACATGGGGATATGGGGATATGGGGATATGGGGAAATGGGGAAATGGGGATATGGGGATATGGGGATATGGGGACATGGGGATATGGGGATATGGAGATATGGGGATATGGGGATATGGGGGATATGGGGACATGGGAGATATGGGGACATGGGGACATGGGGATATGGGGACATAGGGGATATGGGGATATGGGGGATATGGGGATATGGGGGACATGGGGATATGGGGACATGGGGATATGGGGATATGGGGACATGGGGATATGGAGATATGGGTCTATGAGGAAATGGGGATATGGGGATATGGGGATATGGGGATATGGGGAAATGGGGATATGGGGTCATGGGGACATGGGGATATGGGGATATGTGGATATGGGGATATGGGGGATATGGGGATATGGGGATATGGGGGATATGGGGATATGGTGACATGGGGGATATGGGAATATGGGGACATGGGGACATGGGGGATATGGGGCTATGGGGAAATGGGGGATATGGGGAAATGGGGATATGGGGGTTATAGGGATGTGGGGAAATGGGGGATATGGGGATATGGGGACATGGGGGATATGGGGATATGGGGACATGGGGACATGGGGATATGGGGACATGGGGGATATGGGGATATGGGGACATGGGGACATGGGGATATGGGGACATAGGGGATATGGGGATATGGGGGATATGGGGATATGGGGGACATGAGGATATGGGGATATGGGGATATGGGGACATTGGGATTATGGGGATATGGGGACATGGGGACATGGGGATATGGGGACATGGGGGATATGGGGATATGGGGGATATGGCTATATGGGGATATGGGGGATATGGGGATATGGGGATATGAGGATATGGGGACATGGGGGATATGGGGATATGGGGATATGGGGGATATGGGGATATGGGGATATGGGGGATATGGGGATATGGGGATATGGGGGATATGGGGATATGGGGACATGGGGCTATGGGGATATGTGGATATGGGGACATGGGGATATGGGGATACGGGGATATGGGGATATGGGGATAAGAGGACATGGGGATATGGGGACATGGGGATATGGGGATATGGGGACATGGTGGATATGGGGGATATGGTGACATGGGGACATGGGGACATGGGGGTAAGGGGATATGGGGATTTGGGGATATGGGGATATGGGGATATGGTGATATGGGGACATGGGGACATGGGGATATGGGGATATGGGGATATGGTGATATGGGGACATGGGGATATGGGGATATGGGGATATGGGGATATGGGGATATGGGGATATGGGGACATGGGGCTATGGGGATATGTGGATATGGGGACATGGGGATATGGGGATATGGGGATATGGGGATATGGGGATATGGGGATATGGGGATATGGTGATATGGGTACATGGGGATATGGGGATATGGGGACATGGTGGATATGGGGGATATGTTGACATGGGGACATGGGGACATGGGGGTAAGGGGATATGGGGATTTGGGGATATGGGGATATGGTGATATGGGGACATGGGGACATGGGGGATATGGTGACATGGGGACATGGGGACATGGGGGTAAGGGGATATGGGGATTTGGGGATATGGGGATATGGGGATATGGGGACATGGGGACATGGGGATATGGGGATATGCGGATATGGTGATATGGTGATATGGGGATATGGGGACATGGGGATATGGGGAAATGGGGACATGTGGGATATGGGGGATATGGTGACATGGGGACATGGGGACATGGGGACATGGGGATAAGGGGATATGGGGATATGGGGACATGGGGATATGGGGATATGGGGATATGGGGATATGGGGTAAGGTGATATGGGGATATGGGGGATATGGGGACATGGGGATATGGGGGATATGGGGATATGAGGATATGGGGACATTGGGACATGGGGATATGTGGATATGGGGACATGGGGATATGGGGATATGGGGCATATGGGGATATGCGGATATGGGGATATGGGGATATGGGGATATGGGGGATATGGGGATATGGGGATATGGGGGATATGGGGATATGGGAACATGGGGTGATGGGAGATATGGGGATATGGGGATATGGGGTTATGGGGGATATGGGGATATGGGTACATGGGGAGATGGGGATATGGGGGATATGGGGACATGGGGATATGGGTATATGGGGATATGGGGATCTGGGGATAAGGTGATATGGGGATATGGGGGATATGGGGACATGGGGATATTGGGGATATGGGGATATGAGGATATGGGGACATGGGGATATGGGGATATGTGGATATGGGGACATGGGGATATGGGGATATGGGGATATGGGGACATGGGGATATGGGGATATGGGGACATGGGGATATGGGGATTTGGGGACATGGGGGATATGGGGGATATGGTGATATGGGGACATGGGGACATGGGGACATGGGGATATGGGGATATGGGGATATGGGGATATGGGGACATGGGGACATGGGGGATATGGGAATATGGGGACATGGGAACATGGGGGATATGGGGCTATGGGGAAATGGGGGATATGGGGAAATGGGGATATGGGGGATATAGGGATGTGGGGATACGGGGGATATGGCGATATGGGGATATGGGGACATGGGGGATATGGGGATATGGGGACATTGGGACATGGGGATATGTGGACATGGGGGATATGGGGATCTGGGGACATGGGGATATGGGGATATGGGGACATGGGGCATATGGGGATATGGGGGATATGGGGATATGGGGGACATGGGGATATGGGGATATGGGGATATGGGGATATGGGGACATTGGGGTTATGGGGATATGGGGACATGGGGGCATGGGGATATGGGGACATGGGGGATATGGGGATATGGGGATATGGGGGATATGGGTATATGGGGATATGGGGGATATGGGGATATGGGGATATGAGGATATGGGGACATGGGGGATATGGGGATATGGGGATATGGGGGATATGGGGATATGGGGATATGGGGGATATGGGGATATGGGGATATGGTGATATGGGTACATGTGGATATGGGGATATGGGGACATGGTGGATATGGGGGATATGGTGACATGGGGACATGGGGGTAAGGGGATATGGGGATTTGGGGATATGGGGATAAGGGGATATGGTGATATGGGGACATGGGGACATGGGGATATTGGGATATGGGGATATGGTGATATGGGGACATGGGGACATGGAGATATGGGGATATGGGGATATGGGGATGTGGGGATATGGGGATATGGGGACATGGGGATATGGGGATATGGGGACATGGGGATATGGGGATATGGGGATATGTGGATATGGGGATATGGGGACATGGGGGATATGGGGATATGGGGATATGGGGACATGGGAATATGGGGAAATGGGGATATGGGGATATGGGGATATGGGGATATGCGGATATGGGGAAATTGGGAAATGGGGATATGGGGATATGGGGATATGGGAATATGGGGATATGGGGATATGGGGATATGGGGTTATGCGGATATGGGGATGTGTGGATATGGGGACATTGGGATATGGGGATATGTGGATATGGGGACATGGGGATATGGGGATATGGGGCATATGGGGATATGCGGATATGGGGATATGGGGATATGGGTATATGGGGGATATGGGGATATGGGGATATGGGGGATATGGGGATATGGGAACATGGGGTGATGGGAGATATGGGGACATGGGGATATGGGGATATGGGGGATATGGGGATATGGGTACATGGGGAGATGGGGACATGGGGATATGGGGATATGGGGATATGGGGACATGGGGATATGGGGATATGGGGACATGGGGATATGGGGATATGGGGACATGGGGGATATGGGGGATATGGTGATATGGGGACATGGGGACATGGGGACATGGGGATATGGGGATATGGGGATATGGGGATATGGGGATATGGGGACATGGGGACATGGGGGATATGGGAATATGGGGACTTGGGGACATGGGGGATATGGGGCTATGGGGAAATGGGGGATATGGGGAAATGGGGATATGGGGGATATAGGGATGTGGGGATATGGGGGATATGGCGATATGGGGATATGGGGACATGGGGGATATGGGGATATGGGGACATGGGGACATGGGGATATGGGGACATGGGGGATATGGGGATCTGGGGATATGGGGATATGGGGAACATGGGGATATGGGGATATGGGGATATGGGGATATGGGGACATTGGGGTTATGGGGATATGGGGACATGGGGACATGGGGATATGGGGACATGGGGGATATGGGGATATGGGGATATGGGGGATATGGGTATATGGGGATATGGGGGATATGGGGATATGGGGATATGAGGATATGGGGACATGGGGATATGGGGATATGGGGGATATGGGGATATGGGGATATGGGGGATATGGGGATATGGGGATATGGTGATATGCGTACATGTGGATATGGGGATATGGGGACATGGTGGATATGGGGGATATGGTGACATGGGGATATGGGGACATGGGGGTAAGGGGATATGGGGATTTGGGGATATGGGGATATGGGGATATGGTGATATGGGGACATGGGGACATGGGGATATTGGGATATGGGGATATGGTGATATGGGGACATGGGGACATGGAGATATGGGGATATCGGGATGTGGGGATGTGGGGATATGGGGATATGGGGACATGGGGATATGGGGATATGGGGACATGGGGATATGGGGACATGGGGATATGGGGATATGGGGATATGTGGATATGGGGATATGGGGACATGGGGGATATGGGGATATGGGGATATGGGGATATGGGGACATGGGAATATGGGGAAATGGGGATATGGGGATATGGGGATATGGGGATATGCGGATATGGGGAAATGGGGAAATGGGGATATGGGGATATGTGGATATGAGAATATGGGATATGGGGATATGGGGATATGGGGTTATGCGGATATGGGGATGTGTGGATATGGGGACATGGGGGATATGGGGACATGGCGGATATGGGGACATGGGGATATGGGGATATGGGGATATGGGGAAATGGGGATATGGGGATATGGGGATATGGGGATATGGGAATATGGGGAAATGGGGATATGGGGATATGGGGATATGGGGAAATGGGGATATGGGGATATGGGGATATGGGGATGTGGGGAAATGGGAAAATGGGGATATGGGGATAAGGGAATATGGGGAAATGAGGATATGGGGATATGGGGATATGGGGAAATGGGAAAATGGGGATATGGGGATATGCAGATATGGGGATATGGGGATATGGGGATATGGGGATATGGGGGATATGGGGATATGGGGATATGGGGGATATGGGGATATGGGAACATGGGGTGATGGGAGATATGGGGACATGGGGATATGGGGATATGGGGGATATGGGGATATGGGTACATGGGGAGATGGGGATATGGGGGATATGGTGACATGGGGATATGGGGGATATGGGGAATGAGGATATGGGGATATGGGGATATGGGGATATGTGGATATGGGGACATGGGGATATGGGGATATGGGGATCTGGGGATAAGGTGATATGGGAACATGGGGGATATGGGGACATGGGGATATGGGGGATATGGGGATATGGGGATATGGGGATATGTTGATATGGGGACATGGGGACATGGGGATATGGGAATATGGGGATATGGGGATATGGGGATATGGGCATATGGTGACATGGGGACATGGGGATATGGGGATATGGGGATATGGGGATATTGGGGCAATGGGGATATGGGGATATGCGGATATGGGGACATGGGGATATGGGGATATAGGGATATGGGGACATGGGGATATGGGGATATGGGGATATGTTGATATGGGGATATTGGGGACATGGGGATATGGGGATATGGGGATATGGGTATATGGGGATATGGGGACATGGGGACATGGAGACATGGGGATATGGAAATATGGGGAAATGGGGATATGGGGATATGGGGACATGGGGACATGGGGACATGGGGATATGGGGACATGGGGATATGGGGATATGGAGATATGGGGATATGGGGATATGGGGATATGGGGACATGGGGACATGGGGATATGGGGATATGGGGACATGGGGCTATGCGGATATGGGGATATGGGGATAAGGGGATATGGCGTTATGGGGAGATGGGGATATGGGGATATGGGGACATGGGGGATATGGGGACATGGGGAGATGGGGATATGGGGATATGGGGATATGGGGACATGGGGGATATGGGGATATGGGGATAAGGGTACATGGGGGATATGGGGACATGGGGATATGGGGATATGGGGATATGGAGAAATGGGGATATGGGTATATGGGGATATGGGGATATGGGAATATGGGAATATGGGGAAATGGGGATATGGGGATATGGGGATATGGGGATATGGGGATATGGGAATATGGGGAAATGGGGATATGGGGACATGGAGATATGGGGAAATGGGGATATGGCGATATGGGGATATGGCGATATGGGGATATGGGGATATGGGGACATGGAGATAATTGCCATGGGGATATGGGGATATTGGGACATGGGGATATGGGGACATGGGAACATGGGGATATGGGGATATGGAGATATGGGGATATGGGGATATGGGGGATATGGGGACATGGGAGATATGGGGATATTGGGACATGGGGATATGGGGATATGGGGACATGGGGATATGGAGATATGGGTCTATGAGGAAATGGGGATATGGGGATATGGGGATATGGGGATATGGGGAAATGGGGATATGGGGTCATGGGGACATGGGGATATGGGGATATGTGGATATGGGGATATGGGGATATGGGGATATGGGGGATATGGGGATATGGTGACATGGGGGATATGAGAATATGGGGACATGGGGACATGGGGATATGGGGACATGGGGGATATGGGGATATGGGGACATGGGGACATGGGGATATGGGGACATAGGGGATATGGGGATATGGGGGATATGGGGATATGGGGGACATGAGGATATGGGGATATGGGGATATGGGGATATGGGGACATTGGGATTATGGGGATATGGGGACATGGGGACATGGGGATATGGGGACATGGGGGATATGGGGATATGGGGGATATGGCTATATGGGAATATGGGGGATATGGGGATATGGGGATATGAGGATATGGGGACATGGGGGATATGGGGATATGGGGATATGGGGGATATGGGGTTATGGGGATATGGGGGATATGGGGATATGGGGATATGGGGGATATGGGGATATGGGGACATGGGGCTATGGGGATATGTGGATATGGGGACATGGGGATATGGGGATACGGGGATATGGGGATTTGGGGATAAGAGGACATGGGGATATGGGGACATGGGGATATGGGGATATGGGGACATGGTGGATATGGGGGATATGGTGACATGGGGACATGGGGACATGGGGGTAAGGGGATATGGGGATTTGGGGATATGGGGATATGGGGATATGGTGATATGGGGACATGGGGACATGGGGATATGGGGCTATGGGGATATGGTGATATGGGGACATGGGAATATGGGGATATGGGGATATGGTTATATGGGGATATGGGGGATATGGGGATATATGGGACATGGGGCTATGGGGATATGTGGATATGGGGACATGGGGATATGGGGATATGGGGATATGGGGATATGGGGATATGGGGATATGGTGATATGGGTACATGGGGATATGGGGATATGGGGACATGGTGGATATGGGGGATATGGTGACATGGGGACATGGGGACATGGGGGTAAGGGGATATGGGGATTTGGGGATATGGGGATATGGTGATATGGGGACATGGGGACATGGGGGATATGGTGACATGGGGACATGGGGACATGGGGGTAAGGGGATATGGGGATTTGGGGATATGGGGATATGGGGATATGGTGATATGGGGACATGGGGACAGGGGGATATGGGGATATGGGGACACGGGGATATGGGGATATGCGGATATGGTGATATGGGGACATGGGGATATGGGGATATGGGGATATGGGGATATGGGGATATGGGGATATGGGGGATATGGGGACATGGGGCTTTGGGGATATGTGGATATGGGGACATGGGGATATGGGGATATGGGGATATGGGGATATGGGGATATGGGGATATGGTGATATGGGTACATGGGGATATGGGGATATGGGGACATGGTGGATATGGGGGATATGGTGACATGGGGACATGGGGACATGGGGGTAAGGGGATATGTGGATTTGGGGATATGGGGATATGGTGATATGGGGACATGGGGACATGGGGATATGGGGATATGGGAATATGGGGAAATGGGGATATGGGGATATGGGGATATGGGGACATGGGAACATGGGGACATGGGGATATGGCGATTTGGGGATATGGGGACATGGGGATATGGGGATATGGGAATATGGGGATATGGGGATATGGGGATATGGGGATATGGGGACATGGGGATATGGGAATATGGGGATATGGGGATATGGGGCTATGGGGATATGGGGATATGGGGATAAGGGGATATGGGGTTATGGGGATATGGGGATATGGGGACATGGGGGATATGGGGACATGGGGACATGGGGATATGGGGATATGGAGACATGGGGGATATGGGGATATGGGGATCAGGGGACATGGGGGATATGGGGACATGGGGATATGGGGATATGGGGATATGGGGAAATGGGGATATGGGGATATGGGGATATGGGTATATGGGTATATGGGGATATGGGGACATGGGGGATATGGGGATATGGGGATATGGGGATATGGGGACATGGGGACATGGGAATATGGGGAAATGGGGATATGGGAATATGGGGATATGGGGATATGGTGATATGGGGAAATGGGGAAATGGGGATATGGGGATATGAGGATATGGGGATATGGGGATATGGGGTTATGCGGATATGGGGATATGGGGATATGGGGACATGGGAGATATGGGGACATGGGGACATGGGGATATGGGGATATGGGGATATGGGGACATGGGGGATATGGGGATATGGGGATAAGGGGACATGGCGGATATGGTGACATTGGGATATGGGGATATGGGGATATGGGGAAATGGGGATATGGGGATATGGGGATATGGGGATATGGGAATATGGGGAAATGGGGATATGGGGATATGGGGATATGGGGACATGGGGAAATGGGGAAATGGGGATATGGAGATATGGGGATATGGGGACATGGGGATATGGGGATATGGGGATATGGGGATGTGGGGACATGGGGACATGGGGATATGGGGATATGGGGATATGGGGACATGGGGGATATGGGGATATGGGGATAAGGGGACATGGCGGATATGGTGACATTGGGATATGGGGATATGGGGATATGGGGAAATGGGGATATGGGGATATGGGGATATGGGGATATGGGAATATGGGGAAATGGGGATATGGGGATATGGGGATATGGGGATATGGGGAAATGGGGAAATGGGGATATGGAGATATGGAGATATGGGGACATGGGGATATGGGGATATGGGGATATGGGGATGTGGGGAAATGGGAAAATGGGGATATGGGGATATGGGAATATGGGGAAATGAGGATATGGGGATATGGCCATATGGGGATATGTGGATATGGGAATATGGGGAAATGGGGAAATGAGGATATGGGGATATGGCCATATGGGGATATGTGGATATGGGAATATGGGGAAATGGGGATATGGGGATCTGGGGATATGGGGATATGGGTATATGGGTATATGGGGACATGGCAACATGGGGATATGGGGATATAGCGATTTGGGGATATGGGGACATGGGGATATGGGGATATGGGGTTATGGGGATATGGGGATATGGGGATATGGGGATATGGGGCTATGGGGATATGGGGATATGGGGATATGGGGATATGGGGATAAGGGGATATGGGGTTATTGGGATATGGGGATATGGGGATATGGGGACATGGGGACATGGGGATATGGGGATATGGGGATATAGTGACATGGGGGATATGGGGATATGGGGATATGGGGACATGGGGGATATGGGGACATGGGGACATGGGGATATGGGTATATGGGGAAATGGGGATATGGGGATATGGGGATATGGGGATATGGGAATATGGGAATATGGGGAAATGGGGATATGGGGATATGGGGATATGGGGATATGGGGATATGGGGTTATGCGGATATGGGGATATGGGGATATGGGGACATGGGGGATATGGGGACATGGGGACATGGGGATATGGGGATATGGGGATATGGGGACATGGGGGATATGGGGATATGGGGATAAGGGGAAATGGCGGATATGGTGACATTGGGATATGGGGATATGGGGATATGGGGAAATGGGGATATGGGGATATGGGGATATGGGGATATGGGAATATGGGGAAATGGGGATATGGGGATATGGGGATATGGGGATATGGGGAAATGGGGAAATGGGGATATGGAGATATGGGGATATGGGGACATGGGGATATGGGGATATGGGGATATGGGGATGTGGGGACATGGGGACATGGGGATATGGGGATATGGGGATATGGGGACATGGGGGATATGGGGATATGGGGATAAGGGGACATGGCGGATATGGTGACATTGGGATATGGGGATATGGGGATATGGGGAAATGGGTATATGGGGATATGGGGATATGGGGATATGGGAATATGGGGAAATGGGGATATGGGGATATGGGGATATGGGGATATGGGGAAATGGGGAAATGGGGATATGGAGATATGGGGATATGGGGACATGGGGATATGGGGATATGGGGATATGGGGATGTGGGGAAATGGGAAAATGGGGATATGGGGATATGGGAATATGGGGAAATGAGGATATGGGGATATGGCCATATGGGGATATGTGGATATGGGAATATGGGGAAATGGGGAAATGAGGATATGGGGATATAGCCATATGGGGATATGTGGATATGGGAATATGGGGAAATGGGGATATGGGGATCTGGGGATATGGGGATATGGGTATATGGGTATATGGGGACATGGGGACATGGGGATATGGGGATATAGCGATTTGGAGATATGGGGACATGGGGATATGGGGATATGGGGATATGGGGATATGGGGATATGGGGATATGGGGCTATGGGGATATGGGGATATGGGGATATGGGGATATGGGGATAAGGGGATATGGGGTTATTGGGATATGGGGATATGGGGATATGGGGACATGGGGACATGGGGATATGGGGATATGGGGATATGGGGATATAGGGACATGGGGGATATGGGGATATGGGGATATGGGGACATGGGGGATATGGGGACATGGGGATATGGGGATATGGGTATATGGGGAAATGGGGATATGGGGATATGGGGATATGGGAATATGGGAATATGGGGAAATGGGGATATGGGGATATGGGGATATGTGGAAATGGGGATATGGGGACATGGGGATAAGGGGATATGGGGATATGGCGATATGGGGATATGGGGATATGGGGTTATGCGGATATGGGGATATGGGGTTATGCGGATATGGGGATATGGGGATATGGGGATATGGGAATATGGGGAAATGGGGATATGGGAATATGGGGATATGGGGAAATGGGGAAATGGGGATATGGAGATATGGGGATATGGGGACATGGGGATATGGGGATATGGGGATATGGGGATGTGGGGAAATGGGAAAATGGGGATATGGAGATATGGGAATATGGGGAAATGAGGATATGGGGATATGGGCACATGGGGATATGGGGATATGGGAATATGGGGACATGGGGATATGGGGATATGGGGATATGGGGATATGGGGACATGGGGACATGGGGATATGGGGATATGGGGATATGGGGAAATGGGGATATGGGGATATGGGGATATGGGGACATGGGGACATGAGGATATGGGGATATGGCGATTTGGGTATATGGGGACATGGGGATATGGGGACATGGGGACATGGGGATATGGGGATATGGGGATATAGGGACATGGGGGATATGGGGATATGGGGATATGGGGATGTGGGGAAATGGGAAAATGGGGATATGGAGATATGGGAATATGGGGAAATGAGGATATGGGGATATGGGGATATGGGGATATGGGGATATGGGGCTATGGGGATATGGGGATATGGGGATAAGGGGATATGGGGTTATGGGGATATGGGGATATGGGGATATGGGGACATGGGGACATGGGGATATGGGGATATGGGGATATAGGGACATGGGGGATATGGGGATATGGGGATAAGGGGACATGGGGGATATGGGGACATGGGGATATGGGGATATGGGTATATGTGGAAATGGGGAAATGGGGATATGAGGACATGGGGATATGGGGATATGGGTATAAGGGGAAATGGGGAAATGGGGATATGGGGATATGGGGATATGGGAATATGGGAATATGGGGATATGGGGATATGGGGATATGGGGATATGGGGAAATGGGGATATGGGGACATGGGGATATGGGGATATGGGGATATGGCGATATTGCGATATGGCGATATGGCGAAAAGTGGATATGGGGATATGGGGACATGGAGATAATTGACATGGGGATATGGGGATATGGGGACATGGGGATATGGGGACATGGGGATATGGGGATATGGGGATATGGGGATATGGGGATATGGGGAAATGGGGAAATGGGGATATGGGGATATGGGGATATGGGGACATGGGGATATGGGGATATGGGGGATGTGGGGACAAGGGGGATATGGGGACATGGGGGATATGGGGATATGGGGATATGGGGATATGGGGACATGGGGATATGGGAATATGGGGAATGGGGATATGGGGATATGGGGATAAGGGTAAATGGGGAAATGGGGATATGGGGAGATGGGGATATGGGGATATGGGGATATGGGGTTATGGGGATATGGGGATATGGGGACATGGGGGATATGGGGACATGGGGACATGGGGATATGGGGATATGTGGCTATGGGGACATGGGGGATATGGGGATATGGGATAAGGGGACATGGCGGATATGGGGACATGGGGATATGGGGATATGGAGATATGGGGAAATGGGGATATGCGGATATGGGTATATGGGAATATGGGGAAATGGGGATATGGGGATATGGGGATATGGGGATATGGGGAAATGGGGAAATGGGGATATGAAGATATGGTGATATGGGGACATGGGGATATGGGGATATGGGGATATGGGGAAATGGCGAAATGGGGATATGGGGATATGGGAATATGGGGAAATGAGGGTATGGGGATATGGGGATATGGGGATATGGGAATATGGGGAAATGGGGATATGGGGACATGGGGATATGGGGATATGGGGATATGGCGATATGGGGATATGGCGATATGGGGACATGGGGACATGGGGACATGGGGATATGGGGATATGGGGACATGGGGATATGGGGACATGGGGACATGGGGATATGGGGATATGGGGATATGGGGAAATGGGGAAATGGGGAATGGTGATATGGGGATATGGGGACATGGGGATATGGGGATATGGGGATATGGGGATATGGGGAAATGGGGATATGGGGATATGGGGACATGGGGATATGGGGATATGGGGATATGGGGGATATGGGGAAATGGGGGATATGGGGACATGGGGATATGGGGATATGGGGACATTGGGATATGGGGGCATGGGGACATGGGGACATGGGGACATGGGGATATGGGGATATGGGGAAATGGGGAAATGGGGATATGGGGATATGGGGACATGGGGACATGGGGACATGGGGATATGGGGATATGGCGATGTGGGGATATGGGGATATGGGGACATGGGGATATGGGGATATGGAGACATGGGGATATGGGGACATGGGGATATGGTGATATGGGGATATGGGGATATGGGGATATGGGGATATGGGTATATGGGGACATGGGGGATATGGGGATATGGGGATATGGGGATATGGGGATATGGGGACATGGGGATATGGGAATATGGGGAAATGGCGATATGGGGATATGGGGATATGGGGACATGGGGATATGGGGATATAGGGATATGGGGATATGGGGACATGGGGATATGGGGATATGGGGATATGGGGATATGGGGATAAGGGGATTTGGGGTTATGGGGAAATGGGGATATGGGGACATGGGGGATATGGGTATTTTGGGGACATGGGGATATGGGGATATGGGGATATGGGGATATGGGGACATGGGGACATGGGGATATGGGGATATGGGGATATGTGGATATGGGGATATGGGGACATGGGGATATGGGGATATGGGGTTATGGGGATATGTGGATATGGGGATAAGGGGATATGGGGTTATGGGGTTATGGGGATATGGGGACATGGGGGATATGGGGACATGGGGACATGGGGATATGGGGATAAGGGGATATGGGGTTATGGGGATATGGGGATATGGGGACATGGGGGATATGGGGACATGGGGACATGGGCATATGGGGATATGGGAACATGGGGGATATGGGGATAATGGGGATAATGGGACATGGGGGATATTGGGACATGGGGATATGGGGATATGGGGATATGGGGAAATGGGGATATGGGGATATGGGGATATGGGGATATGGGAATATGGGGAAATGTGTATATGGGGATATGGGAACATGGGGGATATGGCGATATGGGGATAATGGGACATGGGGGAGATTGGGACATGGGGATATGGGGATATGGGATATGGGGAAATGGGGATATGGGGATATGGGGATATGGGGATATGGGAATATGGGGAAATGTGTATATGGGGATATGGGGATATGGGGATATGGGGATATGGGGACATGGGGGATTTGGGGATATGTGTATATGGGGATATGGTGATATGGGTACATGGGGGTATGGGAATATGGGGAAATGGCGATATGGGGACATGGGGATATGGGGAAATGGGGATATGGGGATATGGGGACATGGGGATATGGGGATATGGGGATATGGGGATATGGGAATATGGGGAAATGGGGATTATGGGGATATGGGGATATGGGGACATGGCGATATGCGGATATGGCGATATGGGGATATGGGGATATGAGGATATGGGGATATGGGGACATGGGGATATGAGGATATGGGGACATGGGGATATGGGGACATGGGGATATGGGGATATGGGGCATGGGCAAATGGGGATATGGGGATATGGGGACATGGGGATATGGGGATATGGGGACATGGGGATATGGGGATATGGGGATATGGGGACATGGGGATATGGGGATATGGGGATATGGGGATGTGGGGACATGGGGGATATGGGGATATGGGGATATGTGGATATGGGGATATGGGGATATGGGGATATGGGGACATGGGGATATGGGGACATGGGGATATGGGAATATGGGGATATGGGGACATGGGGATATGGGGATATGGGGATATGGGGAGATGGGGATATGGGGATATGGGGGATATGGGGATATGGGGATATGGGGATATGGGGACATGGGGAGATGGGGACATGGGGATATGGGAATATGGGGATATAGGGATATGGTGACATGGGGACATGGGGACATGGGGACATGGGGATATGGGGATATGGGAATATGGGTGATATGGGGATATGGGGATATGGGGACATGGGGACATGGAGATATGGGGATATGGGGATATGGCGATATGGGGACATGGGGATATGAGGACATGGGGGATATGGGGATATGCGGACATGGGCGATATGGGGATATGGGGATATGGGGATGTGGGGATATGGGGACATGGGGACATGGGGACATGGGGATATGGGGATATGGGGATATGCGGACATGGGGACATGGGGACATGGGGATATGGGGATATGGGGATTATGGGGATATGGGGATATGGGGATATGGGGACATGGGGGATATGGGGACATGGGAACATGGGGATATGGGGATATGGGGATATGGGGACATGTGGCTATGGGGATATGGGGATATGGGTATATGGGGATATGGGGATATGGCGACATGGGGCATATGGGGATATGGGGACATGGGGACATGGGGATATGGGGATATGGGGATATGGGGATATGGGGACATGGGGATATGGGAATTTGGGGATATGGGGATACGGGGATACGGGGACATGGGGATATGGGGATATGGGGATATGGGGATATGGGGATATGGGGACATGGGGGATATGGGGACATGGGAACATGGGGATATGGGGATATGGGGATATGGGGACATGTGGCTATGGGGATATGGGGATATGGTTATATGGGGATATGGGGATATGGCGACATGGAGATATGGGGATATGGGGACATGGGAACATGGGGATATGGGGATATGTGGATATGGGGATATGGGGATATGGGGATATGGAGATATGGGGATATGGGGACATGGGGACATGGGGACATGGGGATATGGGGATATGGGGATATGGGGATATGGGGAAATGGGTGATATGGGGATATGGGGGATATGGGGATATGGGGAAATGGGGATATGGGGACATGGGGGATATGGGGATATTGGGGACATGGGGATATGGGGTTATGGGGATATGGGGATATGGGGACATGTGGGATATGGGGACATGGGGACATGGGGATATGGGGATATGGGGATATGGGAACATGGGGGACATGGGGATATGGGGCGAATGGGGCATGGGGGATATGGGGACATGGGGATATGGGGATATGGGGATATGGGGAAATGGGGATATGGGGATATGGGGATATGGGGATATGGGGATATGGGAATATGGGGAAATGGGGATATGGGGATATGGGGATATGGGGATATGGGGATATGGGGATATGCGAATATGGGGAAATGGGGATATGGGGACATGGGGATATGGGGATATGGGGATATGGCGATATGAGGATATGGCGATATGGGGATATGGGGATATGGGGACATGGGGATATAGGGACATGGGGATATGGGGATATGGGGACATGGGGATATGGGGATATGGGGACATGGGGATATGGGGATATGGGGATATGGGGATGTGGGGACATGGGGGGTATGGGGATATGGGGATATGTGGATATGGGGATATGGGGATATGGGGATATGGGGACATGCGGATATGGGGACATGGGGATATGTAAATATGGGGATATGCGGACATGGGGATATGGGGATATGGGGAGATGGGGATATGGGGATATGGGGGATATGGGGATATGGGGATATGGGGATATGGGGACATGGGGAGATGGGGACATGGGGATATGGGGATATGGGGATATAGGGATATGGGGATATGGGGACATGGGGACATGGGGACATGGGGATATGGGGATATGGGGATATGGGGATATGGGGATATGGGGATATGGGTGATATGGGGATATGGGGGATATGGGGATATGGGGATATGGGGATATGGGGACATGGGGACATGGAGATATGGGGATATGGGGATATGGCGATATGAGGACATGGGGATATGGGGACATGGGGGATATGGGGACATGGGGGATATGGGGATATGGGGATATGGGGATATGTGGATATGGGGAAATGGGGACATGGGAACATGGGGATATGGGGATATGGGGAGATGGGGATATGGGGACATGGGGATATGGGGATTTGGGGATATGGGGATATGGGGATACGGGCACATGGGGATATGGGGATATGTGGATATGGGGATATGGGCATATGGGGACATGGAGGATATGGGGATATGCGGACATGGGGGATATGGGATATGGGGATATGGGGACATGGGGACATGGGAATATAGGGATATGGGGGATATGGGGATATGGGGATATGGGGATATGGGGACATGGGGAGATGGGGACATGGGGATATGGGTGATATGGGGATATGGGGGATATAGGGATATGGGGATATGGGGATATGGGGACATGGAGATATGGGGATATGGGGATATGGCGATATGGGGACATGGGGATATGGGGACATGGGGGATATGGGGATATGCGGACATGGGGGATATGGGGATATGGGGATATGGGGATATGGGGATATGGGGATATGGGGATACGGGGACATGGGGATATGGGGATATGGGGATATGGGGATATGGGGATATGGGGACATGGGAACATGGGGATATGGGGATATGTGGATATGGGGACATGTGGATATGGGGATATGGGGATATGGGGACATGGGGACATGGGGATATGGAGACATGGGGATATGGGGATATGGGAATATGGGGATATGGGGATATGGGGATATGGGGATATGGGGACATGGGGACATGGGGATATGGGGATATGGGGATATGGGGAAATGGGGACATGGGGATATGGGGATATGGGGATATGGGGATATGGGGATATGGGGACATGGGGACATGGGGATATGGGGATATGGGGATATGGGGATATGGGGGATATGGGGATATGGGGGATATGGGGACATGGGGACATGGGGATATGGGGATCTGGGGATATGGGGATATGGGGACATGGGGATATGGGGATCTGGGGATATGGGGATATGGGGATACGGGGACATGGGGATATGGGGATATGGGGACATTGGAATATAGGGATATGGGGATATGGGGATATGGGGATATGGGGACACGGGAACATGGGGATATTGGTATATGGGCACATGTGGCTATGGGGATATGGGGATATGGGTACATGGGGATATAGGGATATGGCGACATGGGGCATATGGGGATATGGGGACATGGGAACATGGGGATATGGTGATATGTGGATATGGATACATGTGGATATGTGGATATGGGGATATGGGGATATGGGGATATGGGGATATGGGGATATGGGAATATGGGGAAATGGGGATATGGGGATATGGGGATATGGGGATATGGGGATATGGGAATATGGGGAATTGGGGATTGGGGACATGGGGATATGGGGATATGGGGATATGGGGATATGGCGATATGCGGATATGGCGATATGGGGATATGGGGACATGCGGATATGGGGACATGGGGATATGGGGATATGGGGACATGGGGATATGGGGATATGGGGACATGGGGATATGGGGATATGGGGACATGGGGAAATGGGGATATGGGGATATGGGGACATGGGGATATGGGGATATGGGGACATGGGGATATGGGGATATGGGGATATGGGGACATGGGGATATGGGGATATGGGGATATGGGGATGTGGGGACATGGGGGATATGGAGATATAGGGATATGTGGATATGGGGATATGGGGATATGGGGACATGGGGACATGGTGATATGGGAATATGGGGATATGGGGACATGGGGATATGGGGATATGGGGATATGGGGAGATGGGGATATGGGGATATGGGGGATATGGGGATATGGGGATATGGGGATATGGGGACATGGGGAGATGGGGACATGGGGATATGGGGATATGGGGATATGGGGATAAAGGGATATGGGGATATGAGGACATGGGGACATGGGGACATGGGGATATGGGGATATGGGGATATGGGGATATGGGGATACGGGGATATGGGTGATAGGGGGATATGGGGATATGGGGATATGGGGATATGGGGACATGGGGACATGGAGATATGGGGATATGGGAATATGGCGATATGGGGATATGGGGACATGGGGGATATGGGGATATGCGGACATGGGGGATATGAGGATATGGGGATATGGGGACATGGGGATATGGGAATATGGGGATATGTGGAAATGGGGATATTGGGATATGGGGATATGGGGAGATGGGGATATGGGGATATGGGGTATATGGGGATATGGGGATATGGGGATATAGGGACATGGGGAGATGGGGACATGGGGATATGGGAATATGGGTATATGGGTATATAGGGATATGGGGATATGGGGACATGGGGACATGGGGATAAGGGGATATGGGGATATGGGGATATGGGGATATGGGGATATGGGTGATATGGGGATATGGGGGATATGGGGATATGGGGATATGGGGATATGGGGACATGGAGATATGGGGATATGGGGATATGGCGATATGGGGACATGGGGATATGGGGACATGGGGGATATGGGGATATGCGGACATGGGGGATATGGGGATATGGGGATATGGGGATATGGGGACATGGGGACATGGGGACATGGTGACATGGGGACATGCGCAAATGGGGATATGGGGATATGGGGACATGGGGATATGTAGATATGGGGACATGGGGATATGGGGATATTGGAATATGGATATATGGGGATATGGGGATATGGGGATATGGGGATATGGGAATGTGGGGACATGGGGGATATGGGGATATGGGTGATATGGGGATATGGGGGATATGGGGATATGGGGATATTTGGATATGGGGACATGGGGACATGGAGATATGGGGATATGGGGATATGGCGATATGGGGACATGGGGATATGGGGACATGGGGGATATGGGGATATGCGGACATGGGGGATATGGGGATATGGGGATATGGGGATATGGGGATATGGGGATACGGGGACATGGGGATATGGGGATATGGGGATATGGGGATATGGGGACATGGGAACATGGGGATATGGGGATATGTGGATATGGGGACATGTGGATATGGGGATATGGGGATATGGGGACATGGGGACATGGGGACATGGGGATATGGAGATATGGGGATATGGGGATATGGGAATATGGGGATATGGGGATATGGGGATATGGGGATATGGGGACATGGGGACATGGGGACATGGGGATATGGGGATATGGGGAAATGGGGACATGGGGATATGGGGATATGGGGATATGGGGATATGGGGATATGGGGACATGGGGATATGGGGATATGGGGATATGGGGATATGGGGATATGGGGGATATGGGGACATGGGGGATATGGGGACATGGGGACATGGGGATATGGGGATCTGGGGATATGGGGATATGGGGACATGGGGATATGGGGATCTGGGGATATGGGGATATGGGGATACGGGGAAATGGGGATATGGGGATATGGGGACATTGGGATATAGGGATATGGGGATATGGGGATATGGGGATATGGGGACACGGGAACATGGGGATATTGGTATATGGGCACATGTGGCTATGGGGATATGGGGATATGGGTACATGGGGATATAGGGATATGGCGACATGGGGCATATGGGGATATGGGGACATGGGAACATGGGGATATGGTGATATGTGGATATGGATACATGTGGATATGGGGATATGGGGATATGGGGATATGGGGATATGGGAATATGGGGAATTGGGGATTGGGGACATGGGGATATGGGGATATGGGGATATGGGGATATGGCGATATGCGGATGTGGCGATATGGGGATATGGGGATATGGGGACATGCGGATATGGGGACATGGGGATATGGGGATATGGGGACATGGGGATATGGGGATATGGGGACATGGGGATATGGGGATATGGGGACATGGTGAAATGGGGATATGGGGATATGGGGACATGGGGATATGGGGATATGGGGACATGGGGATATGGGGATATGGGGATATGGGGACATGGGGATATGGGGATATGGGGATATGGGGATGTGGGGACATGGGGGATATGGAGATATAGGGATATGTGGATATGGGGATATGGGGATATGGGGACATGGGGACATGGGGACATGTTGATATGGGAATATGGGGATATGGGGATATGGGGATATGGGGAGATGGGGATATGGGGATATGGGGGATATGGGGATATGGGGATATGGGGATATGGGGACATGGGGAGATGGGGACATGGGGATATGGGGATATGGGGATAAAGGGATATGGGGATATGAGGACATGGGGACATGGGGACATGGGGATATGGGGATATGGGGATATGGGGATATGGGGATACGGGGATATGGGTGACAGGGGGATATGGGGATATGGGGATATGGGGATATGGGGACATGGGGACATGGAGATATGGGGATATGGGAATATGGCGATATGGGGACATGGGGATATGGGGACATGGGGGATATGGGGATATGCGGACATGGGGGATATGAGGATATGGGGATATGGGGACATGGGGATATGGGAATATGGGGATATGTGGAAATGGGGATATTGGGATATGGGGATATGGGGAGATGGGGATATGGGGATATCGGGGATATGGGGATATGGGGATATGGGGATATGGGGACATGGGGAGATGGGGACATGGGGATATGGGAATATGGGTATATGGGGATATAGGGATATGGGGATATGGGGACATGGGGACATGGGGATAAGGGGATATGGGGATATGGGGATATGGGGATATGGGTGATATGGGGATATGGGGGATATGGGGATATGGGGATATGGGGATATGGGGACATGGGGACATGGAGATATGGGGATATGGAGATATGGCGATATGGGGACATGGGGACATGGGGGATATGGGGATATGCGGACATGGGGGATATGGGGATATGGGGATATGGGGATATGGGGATATGGGGACATGGGGACATGGGGACATGGGGACATGGGGACATGGTGACATGGGGACATGCGCAAATGGGGATATGGGGATATGGGGACATGGGGATATGTAGATATGGGGACATGGGGATATGGGGATATTGGAATATGGAGATATGGGGATATGGGGATATGGGGATATGGGGATATGGGAATGTGGGGACATGGGGGATATGGGGATATGGGTGATATGGGGATATGGGGGATATGGGGATATGGGGATATGGGGATATGGGGACATGGGGACATGGAGATATGGGGATATGGGGATATGGCGATATTGGGACATGGGGATATGGGGACATGGGGGATATGGGGATATGCGGATATGGGGGATATGGGGATATGGGGATATGGGGACATGGGGATATGGGGACATGGGGACATGGGAATATAGGTATATGGGGACATGGGGATATGGGGATATGGGGAGATGGGGATATGGGGATATGGGGGATATGGGGATATGGGGATATGGGGATATGGGGACATGGGGAGATGGGGACATGGGGATATGGGGATATGGGGATATGGGGAAATGGGGACATGGGGACATGGGGATATGGGGATATGGGGATATGGGGATATGGGGATATGGGGATATGGGTGATATGGGGATATGGGGGATATGGGGATATGGGGATATGGGGATATGGGGACATGGAGATATGGGGATATGGGGATATGGCGATATGGGGACATGGGGATATGGGGACATGGGGGATATGGGGATATGCGGACATGGGGGATATGGGGACATGGGGATATGGGGATATGTGGATACGGGGACATGTGGATATGGGGATATGGGGATATGGGGATATGGGGATATGGGGACATGTGGATATGTGGATATGGGGATATGGGGATATGGGTGATATGGGGATATGGGGGATATGGGGATATGGGGATATGGGGATATGGGGACATGGGGACATGGAGATATGGGGATATGGGGATATGGCGATATGGGGACATGGGGATATGGGGACATGGGGATATGGGGATATGGGTGATATGGGGATATGGGTATATGGGAATATGGGGATATGGCGACATGGGGCATATGGGGATATGGGGACATGGGAACATGGGGATATGGTGATATGTGGATATGGATACATGTGGATATGGGGATATGGGGATATGGGGATATGGGGATATGGGGACATGGGGATATGTGGATATGGGGATATGGGGATATGGGTGATATGGGGATATGGGGGATATGGGGATATGGGGATATGGGGATATGGGGACATGGGGACATGGAGATATGGGGATATGGGGATATGGCGATATGGGGACATGGGGATATGGGGACATGGGGATATGGGGATATGGGTGATATGGGGATATGGGTATATGGGGATATGGGGATATGGCGACATGGGGCATATCGGGATATGGGGACATGGGAACATGGGGATATGGTGATATGTGGATATGGATACATGTGGATATGGGGAAATGGGGATATGGGGATATGGGGACATGGGGATATGGGGATATGGGGACATGGGGATATGGGGATATGGGGATATGGGGACATGGGGATATGGGGATATGGGGATATGGGGATATGGGGATGTGGGGACATGGGGGATATGGGGATATGGGGATATGTGGATATGGGGATATGGGGATATGTGTCATGGGGACATTGCTACATGGGGATATGGGAATATGTGGATATGGGGACATGGGGATATGGGGATAAGGGGAGATGGGGATATGGGGATATGGGGGATATGGGGATATGGGGATATGGGGATATGGGGACATGGGGAGATGGGGACATGGGGATATGGGAATATGGGTATATGGGGATATAGGGATATGGGGATATGGGGACATGGGGACATTGGGACATGGGGATATAGGGATATGGGAATATGGGGATATGGGGATATGGGTGATATGGGGATATGGGGGATATGGGGACATGGGGACATGGAGATATGGGGATATGGAGATATGGCGATATGGGGACATGGGGATATGGGGACATGGGGGATATGGGGATATGCGGACATGGGGATATGGGGATATGGGGATATGGGGATATGGGGATATGGGGACATGGGGATATGGGGATATGGGGATATGGGGATATGGGGATACGGGGATATGGGTGATATGGGTATATGGGAATATGGGGATATGGCGACATGGGGCATATGGGGATATGGGGACATGGGAACATGGGGATATGGTGATATGTGGATATGGATACATGTGGATATGGGGATATGGGGATATGGGGATATGGGGATATGGGGACATGGGGATATGTGGATATGGGGATATGGGGATATGGGTGATATGGGGATATGGGGGATATGGGGATATGGGGATATGGGGATATGGGGACATGGGGACATGGAGATATGGGGATATGGGGATATGGCGATATGGGGACATGGGGATATGGGGACATGGGGATATGGGGATATGGGTGATATGGGGATATGGGTATATGGGGATATGGGGATATGGCGACATGGGGCATATCGGGATATGGGGACATGGGAACATGGGGATATGGTGATATGTGGATATGGATACATGTGGATATGGGGAAATGGGGATATGGGGATATGGGGACATGGGGATATGGGGATATGGGGACATGGGGATATGGGGATATGGGGATATGGGGACATGGGGATATGGGGATATGGGGATATGGGGATATGGGGATGTGGGGACATGGGGGATATGGGGATATGGGGATATGTGGATATGGGGATATGGGGATATGTGTCATGGGGACATTGCTACATGGGGATATGGGAATATGTGGATATGGGGACATGGGGATATGGGGATAAGGGGAGATGGGGATATGGGGATATGGGGGATATGGGGATATGGGGATATGGGGATATGGGGACATGGGGAGATGGGGACATGGGGATATGGGAATATGGGTATATGGGGATATAGGGATATGGGGATATGGGGACATGGGGACATTGGGACATGGGGATATAGGGATATGGGAATATGGGGATATGGGGATATGGGTGATATGGGGATATGGGGGATATGGGGACATGGGGACATGGAGATATGGGGATATGGAGATATGGCGATATGGGGACATGGGGATATGGGGACATGGGGGATATGGGGATATGCGGACATGGGGATATGGGGATATGGGGATATGGGGATATGGGGATATGGGGACATGGGGATATGGGGATATGGGGATATGGGGATATGGGGATACGGGGATATGGGTGATATGGGGATATGGGGGATATGGGGATATGGGGATATGGGGATATGGGGACATGGGGACATGGAGATATGGGGATATGGGAATATGGCGATATGGGGACATGGGGATATGGGGACATGGGGGATATGGGGATATGCGGACATGGGGGATATGAGGATATGGGGATATGGGGACATGGGGATATGGGAATATGGGGATATGTGGAAATGGGGATATGGGGATATGGGGATATGGGGACATGGGGACATGGAGATATGGGGATATGGGGATATGGCGATCTGGGGACATGGGGATATGGGGACATGGGGGATATGGGGATAAGCGGACATGGGGGATATGGGGATATGGGGATATGGGGATATGGGGATATGGGGACATGGGGACATGGGGACATGGGGACATGGGGACATGCGGAAATGGGGATATGGGGATATGGGGACATGGGGATATGTGGATATGGGGACATGGGGATATGGGGATATTGGAATATGGAGATATGGGGATATGGGGATATGGGGATATGGGGATATGGGAATGTGGGGACATGGGGGACATGGGGATATGGGTGATATGGGGATATGGGGGATATGGGGATATGGGGATATGGGGATATGGGGACATGGGGACATGGAGATATGGGGATATGGGGATATGGCGATATTGGGACATGGGGCTATGGGGACATGGGGGATATGGGGATATGCGGATATGGGGGATATGGGGATATGGGGACATGGGGATATGGGGACATGGGGACATGGGAATATAGGTATATGGGGACATGGGGATATGGGGATATGGGGAGATGGGGATATGGGGATATGGGGGATATGGGGATATGGGGATATGGGGATATGGGGACATGGGGAGATGGGGACATGGGGATATGGGGATATGGGGAAATGGGGACATGGGGACATGGGGATATGGGGATATGGGGATATGGGGATATGGGTGATATGGGGATATGGGGGATATGGGGATATGGGGATATGGGGATATGGGGACATGGAGATATGGGGATATGGGGATATGGCGATATGGGGACATGGGGATATGGGGACATGGGGGATATGGGGATAAGCGGACATGGGGGATATGGGGATATGGGGATATGGGGATATGGGGATATGGGGACATGGGGACATGGGGACATGGGGACATGGGGACATGGGGACAGGGGGACATGCGGAAATGGGGATATGGGGATATGGGGACATGGGGATATGTGGATATGGGGACATGGGGATATGGGGATATTGGAATATGGAGATATGGGGATATGGGGATATGGGGATATGGGAATGTGGGGACATGGGGGATATGGGGATATGGGTGATATGGGGATATGGGGGATATGGGGATATGGGGATATGGGGATATGGGGATATGGGGACATGGAGATATGGGGATATGGGGATATGGCGATATTGGGACATGGGGCTATGGGGACATGGGGGATATGGGGATATGCGGATATGGGGGATATGGGGATATGGGGACATGGGGATATGGGGACATGGGGACATGGGAATAAAGGTATATGGGGACATGGGGATATGGGGATATGGGGAGATGTGGATATGGGGATATGGGGGATATGGGGATATGGGGATATGGGGATATGGGGACATGGCGAGATGGGGACATGGGGATATGGGGATATGGGGATATGGGGAAATGGGGACATGGGGACATGGGGATATGGGGATATGGGGATATGGGGATATGGGGATATGGGGATATGGGTGATATGGGGATATGGGGGATATGGGGATATGGGGATATGGGGATATGGGGACATGGAGATATGGGGATATGGGGATATGGCGATATGGGGACATGGGGATATGGGGACATGGGGGATATGGGGATATGCGGACATGGGGGATATGGGGATATGGGGATATGGGGATATGGGGATACGGGGACATGGGGATATGGGGATATGGGGATATGGGGATATGGGGACATGCGAACATGGGGATATGGGGATATGTGGATATGGGGACATGTGGATATGGATATATGGGGATATGGGGACATGGGAATATAGGTATATGGGGACATGGGGATATGGGGATATGGGGATATGGGGATATGGGGGATATGGGGATATGGGGATATGGGGATATGGGGAAATGGGGAGATGGGGACATGGGGATATGGGGATATGGGGATATGGGGAAATGGGGACATGGGGACATGGGGATATGGGGATATGGGGATATGGGGATATGGGTGATATGGGGATATGGGGGATATGGGGATATGGGGATATGGGGACATGGAGATATGGGGATATGGGGATATGGCGATATGGGGACATGGGGATATGGTGACATGGGGGATATGGGGATATGCGGACATGGGGGATATGGGGATATGGGGATATGGGGATATGGGGATACGGGGACATGGGGATATGGGGATATGGGGACATGGGGATATGGGGATATGGGGACATGGGGATATGGGGATATGGGGATATGGGGACATGGGGATATGGGGATATGGGGATATGGGGATATGGGGATATGGGGATGTGGGGACATGGGGGATATGGGGATATGGGGATATGTGGATATGGGGATATGGGGATATGGGGACATGGGGACATGGGGACATGGGGATATGGGAATATGGGGATATGGGGACATGGGGATATGGGGATATGGGGATATGGGGATATGGGGAGATGGGGATATGGGGGATATGGGGATATGGGGATATGGGGACATGGGGAGATGGGGACATGGGGATATGGGAATATGGGTATATGGGGATATAGGGATATGGGGATATGGGGATATGGGGATATGGGGAGATGGGGATATGGGGGATATGGGGATATGGGGATATGGGGACATGGGGAGATGGGGACATGGGGATATGGGAATATGGGTATATGGGGATATAGGGATATGGGGATATGGGGACATGGGGACATGGGGACATGAGGATATGGGGATATGGGGATATGGGGATATGGGGATATGGCTGATATGGGGATATGGGGGATATGGGGATATGGGGATATGGGGACATGGGGACATGGAGATATGGGGATATGGGGATATGGCGATATGGGGACATGGGGATATGGGGACATGGGGGATATGGGGATATGCGGACATGGGGGATATGGGGATATGGGGAGATGGGGATATGGGGATATGGGCGATATGGGGATATGGGGATATGGGGATATGGGGACATGGGGAGATGGGGACATGGGGATATGGGGAGATGGGGATATGGGGAAATGGGGACATGGGGACATGGGGATATGGGGATATGGGGATATGGGGATATGGGGATATGGGTGATATGGGGATATGGGGGATATGGGGATATGGGGATATGGGGATATGGGGACATGGAGATATGGGGATATGGGGATATGGCGATATGGGGACATGGGGATATGGGGACATGGGGGATATGGGGATATGCGGACATGGGGGATATGGGGATATGGGGATATGGGGATATGGGGATACGGGGACATGGGGATATGGGGATATGGGGATATGGGGAAATGGGGATATGGGGATATGGGGACATGGGGATATGGGGATATGGGGACATGGGGATATGGGGACATGGGGATATGGGGATATGGGGATATGGGGATATGGGGATGTGGGGACATGGGGGATATGGGGATATGGGGATATGTGGATATGGGGATATGGGGATATGGGGACATGGGGACATGGGGACATGGGGATATGGGAATATGGGGATATGGGGACATGGGGATATGGGGATATGGGGATATGGGGAGATGGGGATATGGGGATATGGGGGATATGGGGATATGGGGATATGGGGATATGGGGACATGGGGAGATGGGGACATGGGGATATGGGAATATGGGTATATGGGGATATAGGGATATGGGGATATGGGGACATGGGGACATGGGGACATGGGGATATGGGGATATGGGGATATGGGGATATGGGTGATATGGGGATATGGGGGATATGGGGATATGGGGATATGGGGACATGGGGACATGGAGATATGGGGATATGGGGATATGGCGATATGGGGACATGGGGATATGGGGACATGGGGGATATGGGGATATGCGGACATGGGGGATATGGGGATATGGGGATATGGGGATATGGGGACATGGGGATATGGGGACATGGGGACATGGGGATATGGGGACATGGGGACATGGGGAAATGGGGATATGGGGATATGGGGACATGGGGATATGTGGATATGGGGACATGGGGACATGGGGATATTGGAATATGGAGATATGGGGATTTGGGGATATGGGGATATGGGGATATGGGAATGTGGGGACTTGGGGGATATGGGGATATGGGTGATATGGGGATATGGGGGATATGGTGATATGGGGATATGGGGATATGGGGACATGGGGACATGGAGATATGGGGATATGGCGATATTGGGACATGGGGATATGCGGACATGGGGGATATGGGGATATGCGGATATGGGGGATATGGGGATATGGGGATATGGGGACATGGGGATATGGGGACATGGGGACATGGGAATATAGGGATATGGGGACATGGGGATATGGGGATATGGGGATATGGGGATATGGGGATATGGGGGATATGGGGATATGGGGATATGGGGATATGGGGACATGGGGAGATGGGGACATGGGGATATGGGGATATGGGGACATGGGGAAATGGGGACATGGGGACATGGGGATATGGGGATATGGGGATATGGGGATATGGGGATATGGGTGATATGGGGATATGGGGGATATGGGGATATGGGGATATGGGGATATGGGGACATGGAGATATGGGGATATGGGGATATGGCGATGTGGGGACATGGGGATATGGGGACATGGGGGATATGGGGACATGCGGATATGGGGGATATGGGGATATGGGGATATGGGGATATGGGGATATGGGGATATGGGGATACGGGGACATGGGGATATGGGGATTTGGGGATATGGGGACATGGGAATATAGGTATATGGGGACATGGGGATATGGGGATATGGGGAGATGGGGATATGGGGATATGGGGGATATGGGGATATGGGGATATGGGGATATGGGGACATGGGGAGATGGGGATATGGGGATATGGGGATATGGGGAAATGGGGACATGGGGACATGGGGATATGGGGATATGGGGATATGGGGATATGGGGATATGGGTGATATGGGGATATGGGGGATATGGGGATATGGGGATATGGGGACATGGAGATATGGGGATATGGGGATATGGCGATATGGGGACATGGGGATATGGGGACATGGGGGATATGGGGATATGCGGACATGGGGGATATGGGGATATGGGGATATGGGGATATGGGGATACGGGGACGGGGATATGGGGATATGGGGATATGGGGATATGGGGATATGGGGATATGGGGACATGGGGATATGGGGATATGGGGACATGGGGATATGGGGATATGGGGATATGGGGACATGGGGATATGGGGATATGGGGATATGGGGATGTGGGGACATGGGGGATATGGGGATATGGGGATATGTGGATATGGGGATATGGGGATATGGGGACATGGGGACATGGGGACATGGGGATATGGGAATATTGGGATATGGGGACATGGGGATATGGGGATATGGGGATATGGGGATATGGGGAGATGGGGATATGGGGATATGGGGATATGGGGACATGGGGAGATGGGGACATGGGGATATGGGAATATGGGTATATGGGGATATAGGGATATGGGGATATGGGGATATGGGGATATGGGGAGATGGGGATATGGGGGATATGGGGATATGGGGATATGGGGACATGGGGAGATGGGGACATGGGGATATGGGAATATGGGTATATGGGGATATAGGGATATGGGGATATGGGGACATGGGGACATGGGGACATGTGGATATGTGGATATGGGGATATGGGGATATGGGGATATGGGTGATATGGGGATATGGGGGATATGGGGATATGGGGATATGGGGACATGGGGACATGGAGATATGGGGATATGGGGATATGGCGATATGGGGACATGGGGATATGGGGACATGGGGGATATGGGGAAATGGGGACATGGGGGATATGGGGATATGGGGAGATGGGGATATGGGGATATGGGGGATATGGGGATATGGGGATATGGGGATATGGGGACATGGGGAGATGGGGACATGGGGATATGGGGAGATGGGGATATGGGGAAATGGGGACATGGGGACATGGGGATATGGGGATATGGGGATATGGGGATATGGGGATATGGGTGATATGGGGATATGGGGGATATGGGGATATGGGGATATGGGGATATGGGGACATGGAGATATGGGGATATGGGGATATGGCGATATGGGGACATGGGGATATGGGGACATGGGGGATATGGGGATATGCGGACATGGGGGATATGGGGATATGGGGATATGGGGATATGGGGATACGGGGACATGGGGATATGGGGAGATGGGGATATGGGGAAATGGGGATATGGGGATATGGGGACATGGGGACATGGGGATATGGGGACATGGGGATATGGGGACATGGGGATATGGGGATATGGGGATATGGGGATATGGGGATGTGGTGACATGGGGGATATGGGGATATGGGGATATGTGGATATGGGGATATGGGGATATGGGGACATGGGGACATGGGGACATGGGGATATGGGAATATGGGGATATGGGGACATGGGGATATGGGGATATGGGGATATGGGGAGATGGGGATATGGGGATATGGGGGATATGGGGACATGGGGATATGGGGACATGGGGGATATGGGGATATGCGGACATGGGGGATATGGGGATATGGGGATATGGGGATATGGGGACATGGGGATATGGGGACATGGGGACATGGGGATATGGGGACATGGGGACATGGGGAAATGGGGATATGGGGATATGGGGACATGGGGATATGTGGATATGGGGACATGGGGACATGGGGATATTGGAATATGGAGATATGGGGATATGGGGATATGGGGATATGGGGATATGGGAATGTGGGGACTTGGGGGATATGGGGATATGGGTGATATGGGGATATGGGGGATATGGGGATATGGGGATATGGGGATATGGGGACATGGGGACATGGAGATATGGGGATATGGGGATATGGGGATATGGGGATATGGGTGATATGGGGATATGGGGGATATGGGGATATGGGGATATGGGGATATGGGGACATGGGGACATGGAGATATGGGGATATGGGGATATGGCGATCTGGGGACATGGTGATATGGGGACATGGGGGATATGGGGATAAGCGGACATGGTGGATATGGGGATATGGGGATATGGGGATATGGGGATATGGGGACATGGGGACATGGGGACATGGGGACATGGGGACATGGGGACATGGGGACATGCGGAAATGGGGATATGGGGATATGGGGACATGGGGATATGTGGATATGGGGACATGGGGATATGGGGATATTGGAATATGGAGATATGGGGATATGGGGATATGGGGATATGGGGATATGGGAATGTGGGGACATGGGGGATATGGGGATATGGGTGATATGGGGGATATGGGGATATGGGGATATGGGGATATGGGGACATGGGGACATGGAGATATGGGGATATGGGGATATGGCGATATTGGGACATGGGGCTATGGGGACATGGGGGATATGGGGATATGCGGATATGGGGGATATGGGGATATGGGGACATGGGGATATGGGGACATGGGGACATGGGAATATAGGTATATGGGGACATGGGGATATGGGGATATGGGGAGATGGGGATATGGGGATATGGGGGATATGGGGATATGGGGATATGGGGATATGGGGACATGGGGAGATGGGGACATGGGGATATGGGGATATGGGGAAATGGGGACATGGGGACATGGGGATATGGGGATATGGGGATATGGGGATATGGGTGATATGGGGATATGGGGGATATGGGGATATGGGGATATGGGGATATGGGGACATGGAGATATGGGGATATGGGGATATGGCGATATGGGGACATGGGGATATGGGGACATGGGGGATATGCGGACATGGGGGATATGGGGATATGGGGATATGGGGATATGGGGATATGGGGACATGGGGACATGGGGACATGGGGACATGGGGACATGGGGACATGGGGACATGCGGAAATGGGGATATGGGGATATGGGGACATGGGGATATGGGGACATGGGGATATGGGGATATTGGAATATGGAGATATGGGGATATGGGGATATGGGGATATGGGGATATGGGAATGTGGGGACATGGGGGATATGGGGATATGGGTGATATGGGGATATGGGGGATATGGGGATATGGGGATATGGGGATATGGGGACATGGGGACATGGAGATATGGGGATATGGGGATATGGCGATATTGGGACATGGGGCTATGGGGACATGGGGGATATGGGGATATGCGGATATGGGGGATATGGGGATATGGGGAAATGGGGATATGGGGACATGGGGACATGGGAATATAGGTATATGGGGACATGGGGATATGGGGATATGGGGAGATGTGGATATGGGGATATGGGGGATATGGGGATATGGGGATATGGGGATATGGGGACATGGCGAGATGGGGACATGGGGATATGGGGATATGGGGATATGGGGAAATGGGGACATGGGGACATGGGGATATGGGGATATGGGGATATGGGGATATGGGGATATGGGGATATGGGTGATATGGGGATATGGGGGATATGGGGATATGGGGATATGGGGATATGGGGACATGGAGATATGGGGATATGGGGATATGGCGATATGGGGACATGGGGATATGGGGACATGGGGGATATGGGGATATGCGGACATGGGGGATATGGGGATATGGGGATATGGGGATATGGGGATACGGGGACATGGGGATATGGGGATATGGGGATATGGGGATATGGGGACATGCGAACATGGGGATATGGGGATATGTGGATATGGGGACATGTGGATATGGATATATGGGGATATGGGGACATGGGAATATAGGTATATGGGGACATGGGGATATGGGGATAAGGGGAGATGGGGATATGGGGATATGGGGGATATGGGGATATGGGGATATGGGGATATGGGGACATGGGGAGATGGGGACATGGGGATATGGGGATATGGGGATATGGGGAAATGGGGACATGGGGACATGGGGATATGGGGATATGGGGCTTCGGGGATATGGGTGATATGGGGATATGGGGGATATGGGGATATGGGGATATGGGGACATGGAGATATGGGGATATGGGGATATGGCGATATGGGGACATGGGGATATGGTGACATGGGGGATATGGGGATATGCGGACATGGGGGATATGGGGATATGGGGATATGGGGATATGGGGATACGGGGACATGGGGATATGGGGATATGGGGACATGGGGATATGGGGATATGGGGACATGGGGATATGGGGATATGGGGATATGGGGACATGGGGATATGGGGATATGGGGATATGGGGATATGGGGATGTGGGGACATGGGGGATATGGGGATATGGGGATATGTGGATATGGGGATATGGGGATATGGGGACATGGGGACATGGGGACATGGGGATATGGGAATATGGGGATATGGGGACATGGGAATATGGGGATATGGGGATATGGGGATATGGGGAGATGGGGATATGGGGGATAAGGGGATATGGGGATATGGGGACATGGGGAGATGGGGACATGGGGATATGGGAATATGGGTATATGGGGATATAGGGATATGGGGATATGGGGATATGGGGATATGGGGAGATGGGGATATGGGGGATATGGGGATATGGGGACATGTGGATATGGATATATGGGGATATGGGGACATGGGAATATAGGTATATGGGGACATGGGGATATGGGGATATGGGGAGATGGGGATATGGGGATATGGGGGATATGGGGATATGGGGATATGGGGATATGGGGACATGGGGAGATGGGGACATGGGGATATGGGGATATGGGGATATGGGGAAATGGGGACATGGGGACATGGGGATATGGGGATATGGGGATATGGGGATATGGGTGATATGGGGATATGGGGGATATGGGGATATGGGGATATGGGGACATGGAGATATGGGGATATGGGGATATGGCGATATGGGGACATGGGGATATGGTGACATGGGGGATATGGGGATATGCGGACATGGGGGATATGGGGATATGGGGATATGGGGATATGGGGATACGGGGACATGGGGATATGGGGATATGGGGACATGGGGATATGGGGATATGGGGACATGGGGATATGGGGATATGGGGATATGGGGACATGGGGATATGGGGATATGGGGATATGGGGATATGGGGATGTGGGGACATGGGGGATATGGGGATATGGGGATATGTGGATATGGGGATATGGGGATATGGGGACATGGGGACATGGGGACATGGGGATATGGGAATATGGGGATATGGGGACATGGGGATATGGGGATATGGGGATATGGGGATATGGGGAGATGGGGATATGGGGGATAAGGGGATATGGGGATATGGGGACATGGGGAGATGGGGACATGGGGATATGGGAATATGGGTATATGGGGATATAGGGATATGGGGATATGGGGATATGGGGATATGGGGAGATGGGGATATGGGGGATATGGGGATATGGGGATATGGGGACATGGGGAGATGGGGACATGGGGATATGGGAATATGGGTATATGGGGATATAGGGATATGGGGATATGGGGACATGGGGACATGGGGACATGGGGATATGGGGATATGGGGATATGGGGATATGGGGATATGGGTGATATGGGGATATGGGGGATATGGGGATATGGGGATATGGGGACATGGGGACATGGAGATATGGGGATATGGGGATATGGCGATATGGGGACATGGGGATATGGGGACATGGGGGATATGGGGATATGCGGACATGGGGGATATGGGGATATGGGGAGATGGGGATATGGGGATATGGGGGATATGGGGATATGGGGATATGGGGATATGGGGACATGGGGAGATGGGGACATGGGGATATGGGGAGATGGGGATATGGGGAAATGGGGACATGGGGACATGGGGATATGGGGATATGGGGATATGGGGATATGGGGATATGGGTGATATGTGGATATGGGGGATATGGGGATATGGGGATATGGGGATATGGGGACATGGAGATATGGGGATATGGGGATATGGCGATATGGGGACATGGGGATATGGGGACATGGGGGATATGGGGATATGCGGACATGGGGGATATGGGGATATGGGGATATGGGGATATGGGGATACGGGGACATGGGGATATGGGGATATGGGGATATATGGAAATGGGGATATGGGGATATGGGGACATGGGGATATGGGGATATGGGGACATGGGGATATGGGGACATGGGGATATGGGGATATGGGGATATGGGGATATGGGGATGTGGGGACATGGGGGATATTGGGATATGGGGATATGTGGATATGGGGATATGGGGATATGGGGACATGGGGACATGGGGACATGGGGATATGGGAATATGGGGATATGGGGACATGGGGATATGGGGATATGGGGATATGGGGAGATGGGGATATGGGGATATGGGGGATATGGGGATATGGGGATATGGGGATATGGGGACATGGGGAGATGGGGACATGGGGATATGGGAATATGGGTATATGGGGATATAGGGATATGGGGATATGGGGACATGGGGACATGGGGACATGGGGATATGGGGATATGGGGATATGGGGATATGGGTGATATGGGGATATGGGGGATATGGGGATATGGGGATATGGGGACATGGGGACATGGAGATATGGGGATATGGGGATATGGCGATATGGGGACATGGGGATATGGGGACATGGGGGATATGGGGATATGCGGACATGGGGGATATGGGGATATGGGGATATGGGGATATGGGGACATGGGGATATGGGGACATGGGGACATGGGGATATGGGGACATGGGGACATGGGGAAATGGGGATATGGGGATATGGGGACATGGGGATATGTGGATATGGGGACATGGGGACATGGGGATATTGGAATATGGAGATATGGTGATATGGGGATATGGGGATATGGGGATATGGGAATGTGGGGACTTGGGGGATATGGGGATATGGGTGATATGGGGATATGGGGGATATGGGGATATGGGGATATGGGGATATGGGGACATGGGGACATGGAGATATGTGGAAATGGGGATATGGCGATATTGGGACATGGGGATATGGGGACATGGGGGATATGGGGATATGCGGATATGGGGGATATGGGGATATGGGGATATGGGGACATGGGGATATGGGGACATGGGGACATGGGAATATAGGGATATGGGGACATGGGGATATGGGGATATGGGGATATGGGGATATGGGGATATGGGGGATATGGGGATATGGGGATATGGGGATATGGGGACATGGGGAGATGGGGACATGGGGATATGGGGATATGGGGATATGGGGAAATGGGGACATGGGGACATGGGGATATGGGGATATGGGGATATGGGGATATGGGGATATGGGGACATGGAGATATGGGGATATGGGGATATGGCGATGTGGGGACATGGGGATATGGGGACATGGGGGATATGGGGACATGCGGACATGGGGGATATGGGGATATGGGGATATGGGGATATGGGGATATGGGGATATGGGGATACGGGGACATGGGGATATGGGGATTTGGGGATATGGGGACATGGGAATACAGGTATATGGGGACATGGGGATATGGGGATATGGGGAGATGGGGATATGGGGATATGGGGGATATGGGGATATGGGGATATGGGGATATGGGGACATGGGGAGATGGGGACATGGGGATATCGGGATATGGGGATATGGGGAAATGGGGACATGGTGACATGGGGATATGGGGATATGGGGATATGGGGATATGGGGATATGGGTGATATGGGGATATGGGGGATATGGGGATATGGGGATATGGGGACATGGAGATATGGGGATATGGGGATATGGCGATATGGGGACATGGGGATATGGGGACATGGGGGATATGGGGATATGCGGACATGGGGGATATGGGGATATGGGGATATGGGGATACGGGGACATGGGGATATGGGGATATGGGGATATGGGGATATGGGGATATGGGGATATGGGGACATGGGGATATGGGGATATGGGGACATGGGGACATGGGGATATGGGGATATGGGGACATGGGGATATGGGGATATGGGGATATGGGGATATGGGGATGTGGGGACATGGGGGATATGGGGATATGGGGATATGTGGATATGGGGATATGGGGATATGGGGACATGGGGACATGGGGACATGGGGATATGGGAATATGGGGATATGGGGACATGGGGATATGGGGATATGGGGATATGGGGATATGGGGAGATGGGGATATGGGGATATGGGGATATGGGGACATGGGGAGATGGGGACATGGGGATATGGGAATATGGGTATATGGGGATATAGGGATATGGGGATATGGGGATATGGGGATATGGGGAGATGGGGATATGGGGGATATGGGGATATGGGGATATGGGGACATGGGGAGATGGGGACATGGGGATATGGGAATATGGGTATATGGGGATATAGGGATATGGGGATATGGGGACATGGGGACATGGGGACATGGGGATATGTGTATATGGGGATATGGGGATATGGGGATATGGGTGATATGGGGATATGGGGGATATGGGGATATGGGGATATGGGGACATGGGGACATGGAGATATGGGGATATGGGGATATGGCGATATGGGGATATGGGGACATGGGGGATATGGGGATATGCGGACATGGGGGATATGGGGATATGGGGAGATGGGGATATGGGGATATGGGGGATATGGGGATATGGGGATATGGGGATATGGGGACATGGGGAGATGGGGACATGGGGATATGGGGACATGGGGACATGGGGAAATGGGGATATGGGGATATGGGGACATGGGGATATGTGGATATGGGGACATGGGGACATGGGGATATTGGAATATGGAGATATGGGGATATGGGGATATGGGGATATGGGGATATGGGAATGTGGGGACTTGGGGGATATGGGGATATGGGTGATATGGGGATATGGGGGATATGGGGATATGGGGATATGGGGACATGGGGACATGGGGATATGGGGATATGGGGATATGGGGATATGGGGATATGGGTGATATGGGGATATGGGGGATATGGGGATATGGGGATATGGGGATATGGGGACATGGAGATATGGGGATATGGGGATATGGCGATATGGGGACATGGGGATATGGGGACATGGGGGATATGGGGATATGCGGACATGGGGGATATGGGGATATGGGGATATGGGGATATGGGGATACGGGGACATGGGGATATGGGGATATGGGGATATGGGGAAATGGGGATATGGGGATATGGGGACATGGGGATATGGGGATATGGGGACATGGGGATATGGGGACATAGGGATATGGGTATATGGGGATATGGGGATATGGGGATGTGGGGACATGGGGGATATGGGGATATGGGGATATGTGGATATGGGGATATGGGGATATGGGGACATGGGGACATGGGGACATGGGGATATGGGAATATGGGGATATGGGGACATGGGGATATGGGGATATGGGGATATGGGGAGATGGGGATATGGGGATATGGGGGATATGGGGACATGGGGATATGGGGACATGGGGGATATGGGGATATGCGGACATGGGGGATATGGGGATATGGGGATATGGGGATATGGGGACATGGGGATATGGGGACATGGGGACATGGGGATATGGGGACATGGGGACATGGGGAAATGGGGATATGGGGATATGGGGACATGGGGATATGTGGATATGGGGACATGGGGACATGGGGATATTGGAATATGGAGATATGGGGATATGGGGATATGGGGATATGGGGATATGGGAATGTGGGGACTTGGGGGATATGGGGATATGGGTGATATGGGGATATGGGGGATATGGGGATATGGGGATATGGGGACATGGGGACATGGAGATATGGGGATATGGGGATATGGCGATATTGGGACATGGGGATATGGGGACATGGGGGATATGGGGATATGCGGATATGGGGGATATGGGGATATGGGGATATGGGGACATGGGGATATGGGGACATGGGGACATGGGAATATAGGGATATGGGGACATGGGGATATGGGGATATGGGGATATGGGGAGATGGGGATATGGGGATATGGGGGATATGGGGATATGGGGATATGGGGATATGGGGACATGGGGAGATGGGGACATGGGGATATGGGGATATGGGGATATGGGGAAATGGGGACATGGGGACATGGGGATATGGGGATATGGGGATATGGGGATATGGGGATATGGGTGACATGGGGATATGGGGGATATGGGGATATGGGGATATGGGGATATGGGGACATGGAGATATGGGGATATGGGGATATGGCGATGTGGGGACATGGGGATATGGGGACATGGGGGATATGGGGACATGCGGACATAGGGGATATGGGGATATGGGGATATGGGGATATGGGGATATGGGGATACGGGGACATGGGGATATGGGGATTTGGGGATATGGGGACATGGGAATATAGGTACATGGGGACATGGGGATATGGGGATATGGGGAGATGGGGATATGGGGATATGGGGGATATGGGGATATGGGGATATGGGGATATGGGGACATGGGGAGATGGGGACATGGGGATATGGGGATATGGGGATATGGGGAAATGGGGACATGGGGACATGGGGATATGGGGATATGGGGATATGGGGATATGGGGATATGGGTGATATGGGGATATGGGGGATATGGGGATATGGGGATATGGGGACATGGAGATATGGGGATATGGGGATATGGCGATATGGGGACATGGGGATATGGGGACATGGGGGATATGGGGATATGCGGACATGGGGGATATGGGGATATGGGTATATGGGGATATGGGGATACGGGGACATTGGGATATGGGGATATGGGGATATGGGGATATGGGGATATGGGGATATGGGGACATGGGGATATGGGGATATGGGGACATGGGGATATGGGGATATGGGGATATGGGGACATGGGGATATGGGGATATGGGGATATGGGGATATGGGGATATGGGGACATGGGGACATGGGGACATGGGGATATGGGAATATGGGGATATGGGGACATGGGGATATGGGGATATGGGGATATGGGGATATGGGGAGATGGGGATATGGGGCATATGGGGATATGGGGATATGGGGACATGGGGAGATGGGGACATGGGGATATGGGAATATGGGTATATGGGGATATAGGGATATGGGGATATGGGGATATGGGGATATGGGGAGATGGGGATATGGGGGATATGGGGATATGGGGATATGGGGACATGGGGAGATGGGGACATGGGGATATGGGAATATGGGTATATGGGGATATAGGGATATGGGGATATGGGGACATGGGGACATGGGGACATGGGGATATGGGGATATGGGGATATGGGGATATGGGGATATGGGTGATATGGGGATATGGGGGATATGGGGATATGGGGATATGGGGACATGGGGACATGGAGATATGGGGATATGGGGATATGGCGATATGGGGACATGGGGATATGGGGACATGGGGGATATGGGGATATGCGGACATGGGGGATATGGGGATATGTGGAGATGGGGATATGGGGATATGGGGGATATGGGGATATGGGGATATGGGGATATGGGGACATGGGGAGATGGGGACATGGGGATATGGGGAGATGGGGATATGGGGAAATGGGGACATGGGGACATTGGGATATGGGGATATGGGGATATGGGGATATGGGGATATGGGTGATATGGGGATATGGGGGATATGGGGATATGGGGATATGGGGATATGGGGACATGGAGATATGGGGATATGGGGATATGGCGATATGGGGACATGGGGATATGGGGACATGGGGGATATGGGGATATGCGGACATGGGAGATATGGGGATATGGGGATATGGGTATATGAGGATACGGGGACATGGGGATATGGGGATATGGGGATATGGGGAAATGGGGATATGGGGATATGGGGACATGGGGATATGGGGATATGGGGACATGGGGATATGGGGACATGGGGATATGGGGATATGGGGATATGGGGATATGGGGATGTGGGGACATGGGGGATATGGGGATATGGGGATATGTGGATATGGGGATATGGGGATATGGGGACATGGGGACATGGGGACATGGGGATATGGGAATATGGGGATATGGGGACATGGGGATATGGGGATATGGGGATATGGGGAGATGGGGATATGGGGATATGGGGGATATGGGGATATGGGGATATGGGGATATGGGGACATAGGGAGATGGGGACATGGGGATATGGGAATATGGGTATATGGGGATATAGGGATATGGGGATATGGGGACATGGGGACATGGGGACATGGGGATATGGGGATATGGGGATATGGGGATATGGGTGATATGGGGATATGGGGGATATGGGGATATGGGGATATGGGGACATGGGGACATGGAGATATGGGGATATGGGGATATGGCGATATGGGGACATGGGGATATGGGGACATGGGGGATATGGGGATATGCGGACATGGGGGATATGGGGATATGGGGATATGGGGATATGAGGACATGGGGATATGGGGACATGGGGACATGGGGATATGGGGACATGGGGACATGGGGAAATGGGGATATGGGGATATGGGGACATGGGGATATGTGGATATGGGGACATGGGGACATGGGGATATTGGAATATGGAGATATGGGGATATGGGGATATGGGGATATGGGGATATGGGAATGTGGGGACTTGGGGGATACGGGGATATGGGTGATATGGGGATATGGGGGATATGGGGATATGGGGATATGGGGATATGGTGACATGGGGACATGGAGATATGGGGATATGGGGATATGGCGATATTGGGACATGGGGATATGGGGACATGGGGGATATGGGGATATGCGGATATGGGGGATATGGGGATATGGGGATATGGGGACATGGGGATATGGGGACATGGGGACATGGGAATATAGGGATATGGGGACATGGGGATATGGGGATATGGGGATATGGGGAGATGGGGATATGGGGATATGGGGGATATGGGGATATGGGGATATGGGGATATGGGGACATGGGGAGATGGGGACATGGGGATATGGGGATATGGGGATATGGGGAAATGGGGACATGGGGACATGGGGATATGGGGATATGGGGATATGGGGATATGGGGATATGGGTGATATGGGGATATGGGGGATATGGGGATATGGCGATGTGGGGACATGGGGATATGGGGACATGGGGGATATGGGGACATGCGGACATGGGGGATATGGGGATATGGGGATATGGGGATATGGGGATATGGGGATATGGGGATACGGGGACATGGGGATATGGGGATTTTGGGGATATGGGGACATGGGAACATGGGGATATGGGGATATGTGGATAAGGGGACATGTGGATATGGGGATATGGGGATATGGGGACATGCGGACATGGGGACATGGGGATATGGGGATATGGGGATATGGGGATATGGGGATATGGGGATATGGGGGATATGGGGATATGGGGATATGGGGACATGGGGACATGGAGATATGGGGATATGGGGATATGGCGATATGGGGACATGGGGATATGGGAACATGGGGATATGGGGATATGGGTGATATGGGGATATGGGGGATATGGGGATATGGGGATATGGGGATATGCGGACATGGGAACATGGGGATATGGGGATATGGGGATATGGGCACATGTGGCTATGGGGATATGGGGATATGGGTATATGTGGATATGGGGATATGGCGACATGGGGCATATGGGGATATGGGGACATGGGAACATGGGGATATGGTGATATGTGGATATGGATACATGTGGATATGGGGATATGGGGATATGGGGATATGGGGATATGGGAATATGGGGAAATGGGGATATGGGGATATGGGGACATGGGGATATGGGGATATGGGGACATGTGGATATGGGGATATGTGGATATGGGGACATGGGGATATGGGGATTTGGGGATATGGGGATATGGGGATGTGGGGACATGGGGGATATGGGGATATGGGGATATGTGGATATGGGGATATGGGGATATGGGGACATGGGGACCTGGGGACATGGGGATTTGGGAATATGGGGATATGGGGACATGGGGATATGGGGATATGGGGATATGGGGAGATGGGGATATGGGGATATGGGGATATGGGGATATGGGGTCATGGGGATATGGGGATATGGGGATATGGGGATATATGGATATGGGGATATGGGGATATGGGGATATGGGGACATGGGGGATATGGGGATATGCGGATATGGGGGATATGGGGATATGGGGATATGGGGACATGGGGATATGGGGACATGGGGACATGGGAATATAGGGATATGGGGACATGGGGATATGGGGATATGGGGATATGGGGAGATGGGGATATGGGGATATGGGGGATATGGGGATATGGGGATATGGGGACATGGGGAGATGGGGACATGGGGATATGGGGATATGGGGATATCGGGAAATGGGGACATGGGGACATGGGGATATGGGGATATGGGGATATGGGGATATGGGGATATGGGTGATATGGGGATATGGGGGATATGGGGATATGGGGATATGGGGATATGGGGACATGGAGATATGGGGATATGGGGATATGGCGATGTGGGGACATGGGGATATGGGGACATGGGGGATATGGGGACATGCGGACATGGGGGATATGGGGATATGGGGATATGGGGATATGGGGATACGGGGACATGGGGATATGGGGATATGGGGATATGGGGATATGGGGACATGGGAACATGGGGATATGGGGATATGTGGATATGGGGACATGTGGATATGGGGATATGGGGATATGGGGACATGGGGACATGAGGATATGGGGATATGGGGACATGGGGACATGGAGATATGGGGATATGGGGATATGGCGATATGGGGACATGGGGATATGGGGACATGGGGATATGTGGATATGGGTGATATGGGGATATGGGGGATATGGGGATATGGGGATATGCGGACATGGGAACATGGGGATATGGGGATATGGGGATATGGGCACATGTGGCTATGGGGATATGGGGATATGGGTATATGGGGATATGGGGATATGGCGACATGGGGCATATGGGGATATGGGGACATGGAAACATGGGGATATGGTGATATGTGGATATGGATACATGTGGATATGGGGATATGGGGATATGGGGATATGGGGATATGGGAATATGGGGAAATGGGGATATGGGGATATGGGGACATGGGGATATGGGGACATGGGGACATGGGGATATGGGGATATGGGGATATGGGGACATGGGGATATGGGGGTATGGGGATATGGGGATATGGGGATGTGGGGACATGGGGGATATGGGGATATGTGGATATGGGGATATGGGGATATGGGGACATGGGGACATGGGGACCTGGGGATATGGGAATATGGGGATATGGGGACATGGGGATATGGGGATATGGGGATATGGGGAGATGGGGATATGGGGATATGGGGGATATGGGGATATGGGGATATGGGGACATGGGGAGATGGGGACATGGGGATATGGGGATATGGGGATATGGGGATATAGGGATATGGGGATATGGGGACATGGGGACATGGGGACATGGGGATATGGGGATATGGGGATATGGGGATATGGGGATATGGGAATATGGGGAAATGGGGATATGGAGATATGGGGACATGGGGATATGGGGATATGGGGACATGGGGACAAGGGGATATGGGGATATGGGGACGTGGGGATATGGGGATATGGGGATATGGGGATATGGGGATGTGGGGACATGGGGGATATGGGGATATGGGGATATGTGGATATGGGGATATGGGGATATGGGGATATGGGGATATGGGAATATGGGGAAATGGGGATATGGGGATATGGGGACATGGGGATATGGGGACATGGGGAGATGGGGACATGGGGATATGGGAATATGGGTATATGGGGATATAGGGATATGGCGATATGGGGACATGGGGACATGGGGACATGGGGATATGGGGATATGGGGATATGGGGATATGGGGATATGGGTGATATGGGGATATGGGGGATATGGGGATATGGGGATATGGGGACATGGGGACATGGAGATATGGGGATATGGGGATATGGCGATATGGGGACATGGGGATATGGGGACATGGGGGATATGGGGATATGCGGACATGGGGGATATGGGGATATGGGGAGATGGGGATATGGGGATATGGGGGATATGGGGATATGGGGATATGGGGACATGGGGAGATGGGGACATGGGGATATGGGGAGATGGGGATATGGGGAAATGGGGACATGGGGACATGGGGATATGGGGATATGGGGATATGGGGATATGGGGATATGGGTGATATGGGGATATGGGGGATATGGGGATATGGGGATATGGGGATATGGGGACATGGAGATATGGGGATATGGGGATATGGAGATATGGGGATATGGGGATATGGCGATATGGGGACATGGGGATATGGGGACATGGGGGATATGGGGATATGCGGACATGGGGGATATGGGGATATGGGGATATGGGGATATGGGGATACGGGGACATGGGGATATGGGGATATGGGGATATGGGGAAATGGGGATATGGGGATATGGGGACATGGGGATATGGGGATATGGGGACATGGGGATATGGGGACATGGGGATATGGGGATATGGGGATATGGGGATGTGGGGACATGGGGGATATGGGGATATGGGGATATGTGGATATGGGGATATGGGGATATGGGGACATGGGGACATGGGGCCGTGGGGACGTGGGAATATGGGGATATGGGGACATGGGGATATGGGGATATGGGGATATGGGGAGATGGGGATATGGGGATATGGGGGATATGGGGATATGGGGATATGGGGATATGGGCACATGGGGAGATGGGGACATGGGGATATGGGAATATGGGTATATGGGGATATAGGGATATGGGGATATGGGGACATGGGGACATGGGGACATGGGGATATGGGGATATGGGGATATGGGGATATGGGTGATATGGGGATATGGGGGATATGGGGATATGGGGATATGGGGACATGGGGACATGGAGATATGGGGATATGGGGATATGGCGATATGGGGACATGGGGATATGGGGACATGGGGGATATGGGGATATGCGGACATGGGGGATATGGGGATATGGGGATATGGGGATATGGGGACATGGGGATATGGGGACATGGGGACATGGGGATATGGGGACATGGGGACATGGGGAAATGGGGATATGGGGATATGGGGACATGGGGATATGTGGATATGGGGACATGGGGACATGGGGATATTGGAATATGGAGATATGGGGATATGGGGATATGGGGATATGGGGACATGGGAATGTGGGGACTTGGGGGATATGTGGATATGGGTGATATGGGGATATGGGGGATATGGGGATATGGGGATATGGGGATATGGGGACATGGGGACATGGAGATATGGGGATATGGGGATATGGCGATATTGGGACATGGGGATATGGGGACATGGGGGATATGGGGATATGCGGATATGGGGGATATGGGGATATGGGGATATGGGGACATGGGGATATGGGGACATGGGGACATGGGAATATAGGGATATGGGGACATGGGGATATGGGGATATGGGGATATGGGGAGATGGGGATATGGGGATATGGGGGATATGGGGATATGGGGATATGGGGATATGGGGACATGGGGAGATGGGGACATGGGGATATGGGGATATGGGGATATGGGGATATGGGGATATGGGTGATATGGGGATATGGGGGATATGGGGATATGGGGATATGGGGATATGGGGACATGGAGATATGGGGATATGGGGATATGGCGATGTGGGGACATGGGGATATGGGGACATGGGGGATATGGGGACATGCGGACATGGGGGATATGGGGATATGGGGATATGGGGATATGGGGATATGGGGATATGGGGATATGGGAACATGGGGATATGGGGATATGGGGATATGGGTGATATGGGGATATGGGGGATATGGGGATATGGGGATATGGGGATATGGGGACATGGATATATGGGGATATGGGGATATGGCGATGTGGGGACATGGGGATATGGGGACATGGGGGATATGGGGACATGCGGACATGGGGGATATGGGGATATGGGGATATGGGGATATGGGGATATGGGGATACGGGGACATGGGGATATGGGGATTTGGGGATATGGGGATTTGGGGATATGGGGACATGGGAACATGGGGATATGGGGATATGGGGATATGGGTGATATGGGGATATGGGGGATATGGGGATATGGGGATATGGGGATATGGGGACATGGAGATATGGGGATATGGGGATATGGCGATGTGGGGACATGGGGATATGGGGACATGGGGGATATGGGGACATGCGGACATGGGGGATATGGGGATATGGGGATATGGGGATATGGGGATATGGGGATACGGGGACATGGGGATATGGGGATTTGGGGATATGGGGACATGGGAACATGGGGATATGGGGATATGTGGATATGGGGACATGTGGATATGGGGATATGGGGATATGGGGACATGGGGACATGGGGACATGGGGATATGGGGATATGGGGATATGGGGATATGGGGATATGGGGATATGGGGGATATGGGGATATGGGGATATGGGGACATGGGGACATGGAGATATGGGGATATGGGGATATGCCGATATGGGGACATGGGGATATGGGGACATGGGGATATGGGGATATGGGTGATATGGGGATATGGGGGATATGGGGATATGGGGATATGGGGATATGCGGACATGGGAACATGGGGATATGGGGATATGGGGATATGGGCACATGTGGCTATGGGGATATGGGGATATGGGTATATGGGGATATGGGGATATGGCGACATGGGGCATATGGGGATATGGGGACATGGGAACATGGGGATATGGGGATATGGGGATATGGATACATGTGGATATGGGGATATGGTGATATGGGGATATGGGGATATGGGAATATGGGGAAATGGGGATATGGGGATATGGGGACATGGGGATATGGGGATATGGGGACATGGGGATATGGGGATATGGGGATATGGGGACATGGGGATATGGGGATTTGGGGATATGGGGATATGGGGATGTGGGGACATGGGGGATATGGGGATATGGGGATATGTGGATATGGGGATAAGGGGATATGGGGACATGGGGACATGGGGACATGGGGATATGGGAATATGGGCATATGGGGACATGGGGATATGGGGATATGGGGATATGGGGAGATGGGGATATGGGGATATGGGGGATATGGGGATATGGGGATATGGGGACATGGGGAGATGGGGACATGGGGACATGGGGATATGGGGATATGGGGATATAGGGCTATGGGGATATGGGGATATGGGGATATGGGGACATGGGGGATATGGGGATATGCGGATATGGGGGATATGGGGATATGGGGATATGGGGACATGGGGATATGGGGACATGGGGACATGGGAATATAGGGATATGGGGACATGGGGATATGGGGATATGGGGATATGGGGAGATGGGGATATGGGGATATGGGGGATATGGGGATATGGGGATATGGGGATATGGGGATATGGGGAGATGGGGACATGGGGATATGGGGATATGGGGATATCGGGAAATGGGGACATGGGGACATGGGGATATGGGGATATGGGGATATGGGGATATGGGTGATATGGGGATATGGGGGATATGGGGATATGGGGATATGGGGATATGGGGATATGGGGACATGGAGATATGGGGATATGGGGATATGGCGATGTGGGGACATGGGGATATGGGGACATGGGGGATATGGGGACATGCGGACATGGGGGATATGGGGATATGGGGATATGGGGATATGGGGATATGGGGATACGGGGACACGGGGATATGGGGATATGGGGATATGGGGATATGGGGATATGGGGACATGGGAACATGGGGATATGGGGATATGTGGATATGGGGACATGTGGATATGGGGATATGGGGATATGGGGACATGGGGACATGGGGACATGGGGATATGGGGATATGGGGATATGGGGATATGGGGATATGGGGATATGGGGGATATGGGGATATCAGGATATGGGGATATGGGGACATGGGGACATGGAGATATGGGGATATGGGGATATGGCGATATGGGGATATGGGGATATGGGGATATGGGGATATGGGGACATGGAGATATGGGGATATGGGGATATGGCGATGTGGGGACATGGGGATATGGGGACATGGGGGATATGGGGACATGCGGACATGGGGGATATGGGGATATGGGGATATGGGGATATGGGGATATGGGGATACGGGGACACGGGGATATGGGGATATGGGGATATGGGGATATGGGGATATGGGGACATGGGAACATGGGGATATGGGGATATGTGGATATGGGGACATGTGGATATGGGGATATGGGGATATGGGGACATGGGGACATGGGGACATGGGGATATGGGGATATGGGGATATGGGGATATGGGGATATGGGGATATGGGGGATATGGGGATATCAGGATATGGGGATATGGGGACATGGGGACATGGAGATATGGGGATATGGGGATATGGCGATATGGGGACATGGGGATATGGGGACATGGGGATATGTGGATATGGGTGATATGGGGATATGGGGGATATGTGGATATGGGGATATGCGGACATGGGAACATGGGGATATGGGGATATGGGGATATGGGCACATGTGGCTATGGGGATATGGGGATATGGGTATATGGGGATATGGGGATATGGCGACATGGGGCATATGGGGATATGGGGACATGGAAACATGGGGATATGGTGATATGTGGATATGGATACATGTGGATATGGGGATATGGGGATATGGGGATATGGGAATATGGGGAAATGGGGATATGGGGATATGGGGACATGGGGATATGGGGATATGGGGACATGGGGATATGGGGATATGGGGATATGGGGACATGGGGATATGGGGGTATGGGGATATGGGGATATGGGGATGTGGGGACATGGGGGATATGGGGATATGTGGATATGGGGATATGGGGATATGGGGACATGGGGACATGGGGACCTGGGGATATGGGAATATGGGGATATGGGGACATGGGGATATGGGGATATGGGGATATGGGGAGGTGGGGATATGGGGATATGGGGGATATGGGGATATGGGGATATGGGGACATGGGGAGATGGGGACATGGGGATATGGGGATATGGGAATATGGGGATATAGGGATATGGGGATATGGGGACATGGGGACATGGGGACATGGGGATATGGGGATATGGGGATATGGGGATATGGGGATATGGGAATATGGGGAAATGGGGATATGGGGATATGGGGACATGGGGATATGGGGATATGGGGACATGGGGATAAGAGGATATGGGGATATGGGGACATGGGGATATGGGGATATGGGGATATGGGGATATGGGGATGTGGGGACATGGGGGATATGGGGATATGGGGATATGTGGATATGGGGATATGGGGATATGGGGATATGGGGATATGGGGATATGGGAATATGGGGAAATGGGGATATGGGGATATGGGGACATGGGGATATGGGGATAAGGGGACATGGGGATAAGGGGATATGGGGATATGGGGACATGGGGATATGGGGATATGGGGATATGGGGATATGGGGATGTGGGGACATGGGGGATATGGGGATATGGGGATATGTGGATATGGGGATATGGGGATATGGGGATATGGGGATATGGGGACATGGGGATATGGGGATATGGGGACATGGGGATAAGGGGACATGGGGAGATGGGGACATGGGGATATGGGGATATGGGGATATGGGGATATAGGGATATGGGGATATGGGGACATGGGGACATGGGGACATGGGGATATGGGGATATGGGGATATGGGGATATGGGGATATGGGAATATGGGGAAATGGGGATATGGGGATATGGGGACATGGGGATATGGGGATATGGGGACATGGGGATAAGGGGATATGGGGATATGGGGACATGGGGATATGGGGATATGGGGATATGGGGATATGGGGATATGGGGATGTGGGGACATGGGGGATATGGGGATATGGGGATATGTGGATATGGGGATATGGGGATATGGGGACATGGGGACATGGGGACATGGGGATATGGGGATATGGGGACATGGGGATATGGGGATATGGGGATATGGGGATATGGGGAGATGGGGATATGGGGATATGGGGGATATGGGGATATGGGGATATGGGGATATGGGGACATGGGGAGATGGGGACATGGGGAGATGGGGATATGGGGATATGGGGATATAGGGATATGGGGATATGGGGACATGGGGTCATGGGGACATGGGAATATGGGGATATGGGGATATGGGGATATGGGGATACGGGGATATGGGGATATGGGGGATATGGGGATATGCGGATATGGGGATATGGGGACATGGGGACAGGGAGATATGGGGATATGGGAATATGGCGATATGGGGGCATGGGGATATGGGGACATGGGGGATATGGGGATATGCGGACATGGGGGATATGAGGATATGGGGACATGGGGATATGGGAATATGGGGATATGGGGACATGGGGATATGGGGATATGGGGATATGGGGAGATGGGGATATGGGGATATGGGGGATATGGGGATATGGGGATTTGGGGATATGGGGAAATGGGGAGATGGGGACATGGGGATATGGGAATATGGGGATATGGGGATATAGGGATATGGGGATATGGGGACATGGGGACATGGGGACATGGGGATATGGGGATATCGGGATATGGGGATATGGGGATATGGGGGATATGGGGATATGGGGATATGGGTATATGGGGACATGGGGACATGGAGATATGGGGATATGGGGATATGGCGATATGGGGACATGGGGATATGGGGACATGGGGGATATGGGGATATGCGGACATGGGGGATATGGGGATATGGGGATATGGGGATATGGGGATATGGGGATATGGGGATATGGGGACATGGGGATATGGGGATATGGGGATATGGGGATATGGGGAGATGGGGAGATGGGGACATGGGGACATGGGGGATATGGGGATAAGCGGACATGGGGGATATGGGGATATGGGGATATGGGGACATGGGGACATGGGGACATGGGGACATGTGGATATGGGGATATGGGGATATGGGGATATGGGAATATGGGGAAATGGGGATATGGGGATATGGGGACATGGGGATATGGGGATATGGGGACATGGGGATAAGGGGATATGGGGATATGGGGACATGGGGATATGGGGATATGGGGATATGGGGATATGGGGATGTGGGGACATGGGGGATATGTGGATATGGGGATATGTGGATATGGGGATATGGGGATATGGGGATATGGGGATATGGGGACATGGGGATATGGGGATATGGGGACATGGGGATAAGGGGACATGGGGAGATGGGGACATGGGGATATGGGGATATGGGGATATGGGGATATAGGGATATGGGGATATGGGGACATGGGGACATGGGGACATGGGGATATGGGGATATGGGGATATGGGGATATGGGGATATGGGAATATGGGGAAATGGGGATATGGGGATATGGGGACATGGGGATATGGGGATATGGGGACATGGGGATAAGGGGAAATGGGGATATGGGGACATGGGGATATGGGGATATGGGGATATGGGGATATGGGGATGTGGGGACATGGGGGATATGGGGATATGGGGATATGTGGATATGGGGATATGGGGACATGGGGATATGGGGATATGGGGTTATGGGGATATGTGGATATGGGGATAAGGGGATATGGGGTTATGGGGTTATGGGGATATGGGGACATGGGGGATATGGGGACATGGGGACATGGGGATATGGGGATAAGGGGATATGGGGTTATGGGGATATGGGGATATGGGGACATGGGGGATATGGGGACATGGGGACATGGGCATATGGGGATATGGGAACATGGGGGATATAGGATAATGGGGATAATGGGACATGGGGGATATTGGGACATGGGGATATGGGGATATGGGGATATGGGGAAATGGGGATATGGGGATATGGGGATATGGGGATATGGGAATATGGGGAAATGTGTATATGGGGATATGGGAACATGGGGGATATGGCGATATGGGGATAATGGGACATGGGGGAGATTGGGACATGGGGATATGGGGATATGGGATATGGGGAAATGGGGATATGGGGATATGGGGATATGGGGATATGGGAATATGGGGAAATGTGTATATGGGGATATGGGGATATGGGGATATGGGGATATGGGGACATGGGGGATTTGGGGATATGGGTATATGGGGATATGGTGATATGGGTACATGGGGGTATGGGAATATGGGGAAATGGCGATATGGGGACATGGGGATATGGGGAAATGGGGATATGGGGATATGGGGACATGGGGATATGGGGATATGGGGATATGGGAATATGGGGAAATGGGGATTATGGGGATATGGGGATATGGCGATATGGCGATATGCGGATATGGCGATATGGGGATATGGGGATATGAGGATATGGGGATATGGGGACATGGGGATATGAGGATATGGGGACATGGGGATATGGGGACATGTGGATATGGGGATATGGGGCATGGGCAAATGGGGATATGGGGATATGGGGACATGGGGATATGGGGATATGGGGACATGGGGATATGGGGATATGGGGATATGGGGACATGGGGATATGGGGATATGGGGATATGGGGATGTGGGGACATGGGGGATATGGGGATATGGGGATATGTGGATATGGGGATATGGGGATATGGGGATATGGGGACATGGGGATATGGGGACATGGGGATATGGGAATATGGGGATATGGGGACATGGGGATATGGGGATATGGGGATATGGGGAGATGGGGATATGGGGATATGGGGGATATGGGGATATGGGGATATGGGGATATGGGGACATGGGGAGATGGGGACATGGGGATATGGGGATATGGGGATATAGGGATATGGTGACATGGGGACATGGGGACATGGGGACATGGGGATATGGGGATATGGGGATATGGGTGATATGGGGATATGGGGATATGGGGACATGGGGACATGGAGATATGGGGATATGGGGATATGGCGATATGGGGACATGGGGATATGAGGACATGGGGGATATGGGGATATGCGGACATGGGCGATATGGGGATATGGGGATATGGGGATGTGGGGATATGGGGACATGGGGACATGGGGACATGGGGATATGGGGATATGGGGATATGCGGACATGGGGACATGGGGACATGGGGATATGGGGATATGGGGATTATGGGGATATGGGGATATGGGGATATGGGGACATGGGGGATATGGGGACATGGGAACATGGGGATATGGGGATATGGGGATATGGGGACATGTGGCTATGGGGATATGGGGATATGGGTATATGGGGATATGGGGATATGGCGACATGGGGCATATGGGGATATGGGGACATGGGGACATGGGGATATGGGGATATGGGGATATGGGGATATGGGGACATGGGGATATGGGAATTTGGGGATATGGGGATACGGGGATACGGGGACATGGGGATATGGGGATATGGGGATATGGGGATATGGGGATATGGGGACATGGGGGATATGGGGACATGGGAACATGGGGATATGGGGATATGGGGATATGGGGACATGTGGCTATGGGGATATGGGGATATGGGTATATGGGGATATGGGGATATGGCGACATGGGGATATGGGGATATGGGGACATGGGAACATGGGGATATGGGGATATGTGGATATGGGGATATGGGGATATGGGGATATGGAGATATGGGGATATGGGGACATGGGGACATGGGGACATGGGGATATGGGGATATGGGGATATGGGGATATGGGGAAATGGGTGATATGGGGATATGGGGGATATGGGGATATGGGGAAATGGGGATATGGGGACATGGGGGATATGGGGATATTGGGGACATGGGGATATGGGGTTATGGGGATATGGGGATATGGGGACATGTGGGATATGGGGACATGGGGACATGGGGATATGGGGATATGGGGATATGGGAACATGGGGGACATGGGGATATGGGGCGAATGGGGCATGGGGGATATGGGGACATGGGGATATGGGGATATGGGGATATGGGGAAATGGGGATATGGGGATATGGGGATATGGGGATATGGGGATATGGGAATATGGGGAAATGGGGATATGGGGATATGGGGATATGGGGATATGGGGATATGGGGATATGCGAATATGGGGAAATGGGGATATGGGGACATGGGGATATGGGGATATGGGGATATGGCGATATGAGGATATTGCGATATGGGGATATGGGGATATGGGGACATGGGGATATAGGGACATGGGGATATGGGGATATGGGGACATGGGGATATGGGGATATGGGGACATGGGGATATGGGGATATGGGGATATGGGGATGTGGGGACATGGGGGGTATGGGGATATGGGGATATGTGGATATGGGGATATGGGGATATGGGGATATGGGGACATGCGGATATGGTGACATGGGGATATGTAAATATGGGGATATGCGGACATGGGGATATGGGGATATGGGGAGATGGGGATATGGGGATATGGGGGATATGGGGATATGGGGATATGGGGATATGGGGACATGGGGAGATGGGGACATGGGGATATGGGGATATGGGGATATAGGGATATGGGGATATGGGGACATGGGGACATGGGGACATGGGGATATGGGGATATGGGGATATGGGGATATGGGGATATGGGTGATATGGGGATATGGGGGATATGGGGATATGGGGATATGGGGATATGGGGACATGGGGACATGGAGATATGGGGATATGGGGATATGGCGATATGAGGACATGGGGATATGGGGACATGGGGGATATGGGGACATGGGGGATATGGGGATATGGGGATATGGGGATATGTGGATATGGGGAAATGGGGACATGGGAACATGGGGATATGGGGATATGGGGAGATGGGGATATGGGGACATGGGGATATGGGGATTTGGGGATATGGGGATATGGGGATACGGGCACATGGGGATATGGGGATATGGGGATATGGGGATATGGGCATATGGGGACATGGAGGATATGGGGATATGCGGACATGGGGGATATGGGATATGGGGATATGGGGACATGGGGACATGGGAATATAGGGATATGGGGGATATGGGGATATGGGGATATGGGGATATGGGGACATGGGGAGATGGGGACATGGGGATATGGGTGATATGGGGATATGGGGGATATGGGGATATGGGGATATGGGGATATGGGGACATGGAGATATGGGGATATGGGGATATGGCGATATGGGGACATGGGGATATGGGGACATGGGGGATATGGGGATATGCGGACATGGGGGATATGGGGATATGGGGATATGGGGATATGGGGATATGGGAATATGGGGATACGGGGACATGGGGATATGGGGATATGGGGATATGGGGATATGGGGACATGGGAACATGGGGATATGGGGATATGTGGATATGGGGACATGTGGATATGGGGATATGGGGATATGGGGACATGGGGACATGGGGACATGGGGATATGGAGACATGGGGATATGGGGATATGGGAATATGGGGATATGGGGATATGGGGATATGGGGATATGGGGACATGGGGACATGGGGATATGGGGATATGGGGATATGGGGAAATGGGGACATGGGGATATGGGGATATGGGGATATGGGGATATGGGGATATGGGGACATGGGGACATGGGGATATGGGGATATGGGGATATGGGGATATGGGGGATATGGTGACATGGGGGATATGGGGACATGGGGACATGGGGATATGGGGATCTGGGGATATGGGGATATGGGGACATGGGGATATGGGGATCTGGGGATATGGGGATATGGGGATACGGGGACATGGGGATATGGGGATATGGGGACATTGGGATATAGGGATATGGGGATATGGGGATATGGGGATATGGGGACACGGGAACATGGGGATATTGGTATATGGGCACATGTGGCTATGGGGATATGGGGATATGGGTACATGGGGATATAGGGATATGGCGACATGGGGCATATGGGGATATGGGGACATGGGAACATGGGGATATGGTGATATGTGGATATGGATACATGTGGATATGGGGATATGGGGATATGGGGATATGGGGATATGGGGATATGGGGATATGGGAATATGGGGAAATGGGGATATGGGGATATGGGGATATGGGGATATGGGAAAATGGGGAATTGTGGATTGGGGACATGGGGATATGGGGATATGGGGATATGGGGATATGGCGATATGCGGATATGGCGATATGGGGATATGGGGATATGGGGACATGCGGATATGGGGACATGGGGATATGGGGATATGGGGACATGGGGATATGGGGATATGGGGACATGGGGATATGGGGATATGGGGACATGGGGAAATGGGGATATGGGGATATGGGGACATGGGGATATGGGGATATGGGGACATGGGGATATGGGGATATGGGGATATGGGGACATGGGGATATGGGGATATGGGGATATGGGGATGTGGGGACATGGGGGATATGGAGATATAGGGATATGTGGATATGGGGATATGGGGATATGGGGACATGGGGATATGGGGACATGGTGATATGGGAATATGGGGATATGGGGACATGGGGATATGGGGATATGGGGATATGGGGAGATGGGGATATGGGGATATGGGGGATATGGGGATATGGGGATATGGGGATATGGGGACATGGGGAGATGGGGACATGGGGATATGGGGATATGGGGATATGGGGATAAAGGGATATGGGGATATGAGGACATGGGGACATGGGGACATGGGGATATGGGGATATGGGGATATGGGGATATGGGGATACGGGGATATGGGTGATAGGGGGATATGGGGATATGGGGATATGGGGATATGGGGACATGGGGACATGGAGATATGGGGATATGGGAATATGGCGATATGGGGACATGGGGATATGGGGACATGGGGGATATGGGGATATGCGGACATGGGGGATATGAGGATATGGGGATATGGGGACATGGGGATATGGGAATATGGGGATATGTGGAAATGGGGATATTGGGATATGGGCATATGGGGAGATGGGGATATGGGGATATGGGGTATATGGGGATATGGGGATATGGGGATATGGGGACATGGGGAGATGGGGACATGGGAATATGGGAATATGGGTATATGGGGATATAGGGATATGGGGATATGGGGACATGGGGACATGGGGATAAGGGGATATGGGGATATGGGGATATGGGGATATGGGGATATGGGTGATATGGGGATATGGGGGATATGGGGATATGGGGATATGGGGATATGGGGACATGGGGACATGGAGATATGGGGATATGGGGATATGGCGATATGGGGACATGGGGATATGGGGACATGGGGGATATGGGGATATGCGGACATGGGGGATATGGGGATATGGGGATATGGGGATATGGGGACATGGGGATATGGGGACATGGGGACATGGGGATATGGGGACATGGGGACATGGGGAAATGGGGATATGGGGATATGGGGACATGGGGATATGTGGATATGGGGACATGGGGACATGGGGATATGGATATATGGGGATATGGGGATATGGGGATATGGGGATATGGGAATGTGGGGACATGGGGGATATGGGGATATGGGTGATATGGGGACATGGGGACATGGGGACATGGGGACATGGGGACATGGTGACATGGGGACATGCGCAAATGGGGATATGGGGATATGGGGACATGGGGATATATAGATATGGGGACATGGGGATATGGGGATATTGGAATATGGATATATGGGGATATGGGGATATGGGGATATGGGGATATGGGAATGTGGGGACATGGGGGATATGGGGATATGGGTGATATGGGGATATGGGGGATATGGGGATATGGGGATATGGGGATATGGGGACATGGGGACATGGAGATATGGGGATATGGGGATATGGCGATATGGGGACATGGGGATATGGGGACATGGGGGATATGGGGATATGCGGACATGGGGGATATGGGGATATGGGGATATGGGGATATGGGGATATGGGGATACGGGGACATGGGGATATGGGGATATGGGGATATGGGGATATGGGGATATGGGGACATGGGAACATGGGGATATGGGGATATGTGGATATGGGGACATGTGGATATGGGGATATGGGGATATGGGGACATGGGGACATGGGGACATGGGGATATGGAGATATGGGGATATGGGGATATGGGAATATGGGGATATGGGGATATGGGGATATGGGGATATGGGGACATGGGGACATGGGGACATGGGGATATGGGGATATGGGGAAATGGGGACATGGGGATATGGGGATATGGGGATATGGGGATATGGGGATATGGGGACATGGGGATATGGGGATATGGGGATATGGGGATATGGGGATATGGGGGATATGGGGACATGGGGGATATGGGGACATGGGGACATGGGGATATGGGGATCTGGGGATATGGGGATATGGGGACATGGGGATATGGGGATCTGGGGATATGGGGATATGGGGATACGGGGACATGGGGATATGGGGATATGGGGACATTGGGATATAGTGATATGGGGATATGGGGATATGGGGATATGGGGACACGGGAACATGGGGATATTGGTATATGGGCACATGTGGCTATGGGGATATGGGGATATGGGTACATGGGGATATAGGGATATGGCGACATGGGGCATATGGGGATATGGGGACATGGGAACATGGGGATATGGTGATATGTGGATATGGATACATGTGGATATGGGGATATGGGGATATGGGGATATGGGGATATGGGGATATGGGAATATGGGGAATTGGGGATTGGGGACATGGGGATATGGGGATATGGGGATATGGGGATATGGCGATATGCGGATATGGCGATATGGGGATATGGGGATATGGGGACATGCGGATATGGGGACATGGGGATATGGGGATATGGGGACATGGGGATATGGGGATATGGGGACATGGGGATATGGGGATATGGGGACATGGTGAAATGGGGATATGGGGATATGGGGACATGGGGATATGGGGATATGGGGACATGGGGATATGGGGATATGGGGATATGGGGACATGGGGATATGGGGATATGGGGATATGGGGATGTGGGGACATGGGGGATATGGAGATATAGGGATATGTGGATATGGGGATATGGGGATATGGGGACATGGGGACATGGGGACATGGTGATATGGGAATATGGGGATATGGGGACATGGGGATATGGGGATATGGGGATATGGGGAGATGGGGATATGGGGATATGGGGGATATGGGGATATGGGGATATGGGGATATGGGGACATGGGGAGATGGGGACATGGGGATATGGGGATATGGGGATAAAGGGATATGGGGATATGAGGACATGGGGACATGGGGACATGGGGATATGGGGATATGGGGATATGGGGATATGGGGATACGGGGATATGGGTGATAGGGGGATATGGGGATATGGGGATATGGGGATATGGGGACATGGGGACATGGAGATATGGGGATATGGGAATATGGCGATATGGGGACATGGGGATATGGGGACATGGGGGATATGGGGATATGCGGACATGGGGGATATGAGGATATGGCGATATGTGGACATGGGGATATGGGAATATGGGGATATGTGGAAATGGGGATATTGGGATATGCGGATATGGGGAGATGGGGATATGGGGATATCGGGGATATGGGGATATGGGGATATGGGGATATGGGGACATGGGGAGATGGGGACATGGGGATATGGGAATATGGGTATATGGGGATATAGGGATATGGGGATATGGGGACATGGGGACATGGGGATAAGGGGATATGGGGATATGGGGATATGGGGATATGGGTGATATGGGGATATGGGGGATATGGGGATATGGGGATATGGGGATATGGGGACATGGGGACATGGAGATATGGGGATATGGGGATATGGCGATATGGGAACATGGGGACATGGGGGATATGGGGATATGCGGACATGGGGGATATGGGGATATGGGGATATGGGGATATGGGGATATGGGGACATGGGGACATGGGGACATGGGGACATGGTGACATGGGGACATGCGCAAATGGGGATATGGGGATATGGGGACATGGGGATATGTAGATATGGGGACATGGGGATATGGGGATATTGGAATATGGAGATATGGGGATATGGGGATATGGGGATATGGGGATATGGGAATGTGGGGACATGGGGGATATGGGGATATGGGTGATATGGGGATATGGGGGATATGGGGATATGGGGATATGGGGATATGGGGACATGGGGACATGGAGATATGGGGATATGGGGATATGGCGATATTGGGACATGGGGATATGGGGACATGGGGGATATGGGGATATGCGGATATGGGGGATATGGGGATATGGGGATATGGGGACATGGGGATATGGGGACATGGGGACATGGGAATATAGGGATATGGGGACATGGGGATATGGGGATATGGGGATATGGGGATATGGGGATATGGGGCATATGGGGATATGGGGATATGGGGATATGGGGACATGGGGAGATGGGGACATGGGGATATGGGGATATGGGGATATGGGGAAATGGGGACATGGGGACATGGGGATATGGGGATATGGGGATATGGGGATATGGGGATATGGGTGATATGGGGATATGGGGGATATGGGGATATGGGGATATGGGGATATGGGGACATGGAGATATGGGGATATGGGGATATGGCGATATGGGGACATGGGGATATGGGGACATGGGGGATATGGGGATATGCGGACATGGGGGATATGGGGACATGGGGATATGGGGATATGTGGATACGGGGACATGTGGATATGGGGATATGGGGATATGGGGATATGGGGATATGGGGACATGGGGATATGTGGATATGGGGATATGGGGATATGGGTGATATGGGGATATGGGGGATATGGGGATATGGGGATATGGGGATATGGGGACATGGGGATATGGAGATATGGGGATATGGGGATATGGCGATATGGGGACATGGGGATATGGGGACATGGGGATATGGGGATATGGGTGATATGGGGATATGGGTATATGGGGATATGGGGATATGGCGACATGGGGCATATGGGGATATGGGGACATGGGAACATGGGGATATGGTGATATGTGGATATGGATACATGTGGATATGGGGATATGGGGATATGGGGATATGGGGATATGGGGACATGGGGATATGTGGATATGGGGATATGGGGATATGGGTGATATGGGGATATGGGGGATATGGGGATATGGGGATATGGGGATATGGGGACATGGGGACATGGAGATATGGGGATATGGGGATATGGCGATATGGGGACATGGGGATATGGGGACATGGGGATATGGGGATATGGGTGATATGGGGATATGGGTATATGGGGATATGGGGATATGGCGACATGGGGCATATGGGGATATGGGGACATGGGAACATGGGGATATGGTGATATGTGGATATGGATACATGTGGATATGGGGAAATGGGGATATGGGGATATGGGGACATGGGGATATGGGGATATGGGGACATGGGGATATGGGGATATGGGGATATGGGGACATGGGGATATGGGGATATGGGGATATGGGGATATGGGGATGTGGGGACATGGGGGATATGGGGATATGGGGATATGTGGATATGGGGATATGGGGATATGTGTCATGGGGACATTGCTACATGGGGATATGGGAATATGTGGATATGGGGACATGGGGATATGGGGATAAGGGGAGATGGGGATATGGGGATATGGGGGATATGGGGATATGGGGATATGGGGATATGGGGACATGGGGAGATGGGGACATGGGGATATGGGAATATGGGTATATGGGGATATAGGGATATGGGGATATGGGGACATGGGGACATTGGGACATGGGGATATGGGGATATGGGGATATGGGGATATGGGGATATGGGTGATATGGGGATATGGGGGATATGGGGACATGGGGACATGGAGATATGGGGATATGGAGATATGGCGATATGGGGACATGGGGATATGGGGACATGGGGGATATGGGGATATGCGGACATGGGGATATGGGGATATGGGGATATGGGGATATGGGGATATGGGGACATGGGGATATGGGGATATGGGGATATGGGGATATGGGGATACGGGGATATGGGTGATATGGGGATATGGGGGATATGGGGATATGGGGATATGGGGATATGGGGACATGGGGACATGGAGATATGGGGATATGGGAATATGGCGATATGGGGACATGGGGATATGGGGACATGGGGGATATGGGGATATGCGGACATGGGGGATATGAGGATATGGGGATATGGGGACATGGGGATATGGGAATATGGGGATATGTGGAAATGGGGATATGGGGATATGGGGATATGGGGAGATGGGGACATGGAGATATGGGGATATGGGAATATGGCGATATGGGGACATGGGGATATAGGGATATGGGGATATGGGGACATGGGGACATGGGGATAAGGGGATATGGGGATATGGGGATATGGGGATATGGGGATATGGGTGATATGGGGATATGGTGGATATGGGGATATGGGGATATGGGGATATGGGGACATGGGGACATGGAGATATGGGGATATGGGGATATGGCGATCTGGGGACATGGGGATATGGGGACATGGGAGATATGGGGATATGGTGATATGTGGATATGGATACATGTGGATATGGGGATATGGGGATATGGGGATATGGGGATATGGGGACATGGGGATATGTGGATATGGGGATATGGGGATATGGGTGATATGGGGATATGGGGGATATGGGGATATGGGGATATGGGGATATGGGGACATGGGGACATGGAGATATGGGGATATGGGGATATGGCGATATGGGGACATGGGGATATGGGGACATGGGGATATGGGGATATGGGTGATATGGGGATATGGGTATATGGGGATATGGGGATATGGCGACATGGGGCATATGGGGATATGGGGACATGGGAACATGGGGATATGGTGATATGTGGATATGGATACATGTGGATATGGGGAAATGGGGATATGGGGATATGGGGACATGGGGATATGGGGATATGGGGACATGGGGATATGGGGATATGGGGATATGGGGACATGGGGATATGGGGATATGGGGATATGGGGATATGGGGATGTGGGGACATGGGGGATATGGGGATATGGGGATATGTGGATATGGGGATATGGGGATATGTGTCATGGGGACATTGCTACATGGGGATATGGGAATATGTGGATATGGGGACATGGGGATATGGGGATAAGGGGAGATGGGGATATGGGGATATGGGGGATATGGGGATATGGGGATATGGGGATATGGGGACATGGGGAGATGGGGACATGGGGATATGGGAATATGGGTATATGGGGATATAGGGATATGGGGATATGGGGACATGGGGACATTGGGACATGGGGATATGGGGATATGGGGATATGGGGATATGGGGATATGGGTGATATGGGGATATGGGGGATATGGGGACATGGGGACATGGAGATATGGGGATATGGAGATATGGCGATATGGGGACATGGGGATATGGGGACATGGGGGATATGGGGATATGCGGACATGGGGATATGGGGATATGGGGACATGGGGATATGGGGATATGGGGACATGGGGATATGGGGATATGGGGATATGGGGATATGGGGATACGGGGATATGGGTGATATGGGGATATGGGGGATATGGGGATATGGGGATATGGGGATATGGGGACATGGGGACATGGAGATATGGGGATATGGGAATATGGCGATATGGGGACATGGGGATATGGGGACATGGGGGATATGGGGATATGCGGACATGGGGGATATGAGGATATGGGGATATGGGGACATGGGGATATGGGAATATGGGGATATGTGGAAATGGGGATATGGGGATATGGGGATATGGGGAGATGGGGACATGGAGATATGGGGATATGGGAATATGGCGATATGGGGACATGGGGATATAGGGATATGGGGATATGGGGACATGGGGACATGGGGATAAGGGGATATGGGGATATGGGGATATGGGGATATGGGGATATGGGTGATATGGGGATATGGTGGATATGGGGATATGGGGATATGGGGATATGGGGACATGGGGACATGGAGATATGGGGATATGGGGATATGGCGATCTGGGGACATGGGGATATGGGGACATGGGAGATATGGGGATAAGCGGACATGGGGGATATGGGGATATGGGGATATGGGGATATGGGGATATGGGGACATGGGGACATGGGGACATGGGGACATGGGGACATGGGGACATGGGGACATGCGGAAATGGGGATATGGGGATATGGGGACATGGGGATATGTGGATATGGGGACATGGGGATATGGGGATATTGGAATATGGAGATATGGGGATATGGGGATATGGGGATATGGGGATATGGGAATGTGGGGACATGGGGGATATGGGGATATGGGTGATATGGGGATATGGGGGATATGGGGATATGGGGATATGGGGATATGGGGACATGGGGACATGGAGATATGGGGATATGGGGATATGGCGATATTGGGACATGGGGCTATGGGGACATGGGGGATATGGGGATATGCGGATATGGGGGATATGGGGATATGGGGACATGGGGATATGGGGACATGGGGACATGGGAATATAGGTATATGGGGACATGGGGATATGGGGATATGGGGAGATGGGGATATGGGGATATGGGGGATATGGGGATATGGGGATATGGGGATATGGGGACATGGGGAGATGGGGACATGGGGATATGGGGATATGGGGAAATGGGGACATGGGGACATGGGGATATGGGGATATGGGGATATGGGGATATGGGTGATATGGGGATATGGGGGATATGGGGATATGGGGATATGGGGATATGGGGACATGGAGATATGGGGATATGGGGATATGGCGATATGGGGACATGGGGATATGGGGACATGGGGGATATGGGGATAAGCGGACATGGGGGATATGGGGATATGGGGATATGGGGATATGGGGATATGGGGACATGGGGACATGGGGACATGGGGACATGGGGACATGGGGACATGCGGAAATGGGGATATGGGGATATGGGGACATGGGGATATGTGGATATGGGGACATGGGGATATGGGGATATTGGAATATGGAGATATGGGGATATGGGGATATGGGGATATGGGGATATGGGAATGTGGGGACATGGGGGATATGGGGATATGGGTGATATGGGGATATGGGGGATATGGGGATATGGGGATATGGGGATATGGGGACATGGGGACATGGAGATATGGGGATATGGGGATATGGCGATATTGGGACATGGGGCTATGGGGACATGGGGGATATGGGGATATGCGGATATGGGGGATATGGGGATATGGGGACATGGGGATATGGGGACATGGGGACATGGGAATATAGGTATATGGGGACATGGGGATATGGGGATATGGGGAGATGTGGAAATGGGGATATGGGGGATATGGGGATATGGGGATATGGGGATATGGGGACATGGCGAGATGGGGACATGGGGATATGGGGATATGGGGATATGGGGAAATGGGGACATGGGGACATGGGGATATGGGGATATGGGGATATGGGGATATGGGGATATGGGTGATATGGGGATATGGGGGATATGGGGATATAGGGATATGGGGATATGGGGACATGGAGATATGGGGATATGGGGATATGGCGATATGGGGACATGGGGATATGGGGACATGGGGGATATGGGGATATGCGGACATGGGGGATATGGGGATATGGGGATATGGGGATATGGGGATACGGGGACATGGGGATATGGGGATATGGGGATATGGGGATATGGGGACATGCGAACATGGGGATATGGGGATATGTGGATATGGGGACATGTGGATATGGATATATGGGGATATGGGGACATGGGAATATAGGTATATGGGGACATGGGGATATGGGGATATGGGGAGATGGGGATATGGGGATATGGGGGATATGGGGATATGGGGATATGGGGATATGGGGACATGGGGAGATGGGGACATGGGGATATGGGGATATGGGGATATGGGGAAATGGGGACATGGGGACATGGGGATATGGGGATATGGGGATATGGGGATATGGGTGATATGGGGATATGGGGGATATGGGGATATGGGGATATGGGGACATGGAGATATGGGGATATGGGGATATGGCGATATGGGGACATGGGGATATGGTGACATGGGGGATATGGGGATATGCGGACATGGGGGATATGGGGATATGGGGATATGGGGATATGGGGATACGGGGACATGGGGATATGGGGATATGGGGACATGGGGATATGGGGATATGGGGACATGGGGATATGGGGATATGTGGATATGGCGACATGGGGATATGGGGATATGGGGATATGGGGATATGGGGATGTGGGGACATGGGGGATATGGGGATATGGGGATATGTGGATATGGGGATATGGGGATATGGGGATATGGGGACATGGGGACATGGGGACATGGGGATATGGGAATATGGGGATATGGGGACATGGGGATATGGGGATATGGGGATATGGGGATATGGGGAGATGGGGATATGGGGGATATGGGGATATGGGGATATGGGGACATGGGGAGATGGGGACATGGGGATATGGGAATATTGGTATATGGGGATATAGGGATATGGGGATATGGGGATATGGGGATATGGGGGATATGGGGATATGGGGATATGGGGACATGGGGAGATGGGTACATGGGGATATGGGAATATGGGTATATGGGGATATAGGGATATGGGGATATGGGGACATGGGGACATGGGGACATGGGGATATGGGGATATGGGGATATGGGGATATGGGGATATGGCTGATATGGGGATATGGGGGATATGGGGATATGGGGATATGTGGACATGGGGACATGGAGACATGGGGATATGGGGATATGGCGATATGGGGACATGGGGATATGGGGACATGGGGGATATGGGGATATGCGGACATGGGGGATATGGGGATATGGGGAGATGGGGATATGGGGATATGGGGGATATGGGGATATGGGGATATGGGGTTATGGGGACATGGGGATATGGGGACATGGGGATATGGGGAGATTGGGATATGGGGAAATGGGGACATGTGGACATGGGGATATGGGGATATGGGGATATGGGGATATGGGGATATGGGTGATATGGGGATATGGGGGATATGGGGATATGGGGATATGGGGATATGGGGACATGGAGATATGGGGATATGGGGATATGGCGATATGGGGACATGGGGATATGGGGACATGGGGGATATGGGGATATGCGGACATGGGGGATATGGGGATATGGGGATATGGGGATATGGGGATACGGGGACATGGGGATATGGGGATATGGGGATATGGGGAAATGGGGATATGGGGATATGGGGACATGGGGATATGGGGATATGGGGACATGGGGATATGGGGACATGGGGATATGGGGATATGGGGATATGGGGATATGGGGATGTGGGGACATGGGGGATATGGGGATATGGGGATATGTGGATATGGGGATATGGGGATATGGGGACATGGGGACATGGGGACATGGGGATATGGGAATATGGGGATATGGGGACATGGGGATATGGGGATATGGGGATATGCGGAGATGGGGATATGGGGATATGGGGGATATGGGGATATGGGGATATGGGGATATGGGGACATGGGGAGATGGGGACATGGGGATATGGGAATATGGGTATATGGGGATATAGGGATATGGGGATATGGGGACATGGGGACATGGGGACATGGGGATATGGGGATATGGGGATATGGGGATATGGGTGATATGGGGATATGGGGGATATGGGGATATGGGGATATGGGGACATGGGGACATGGAGATATGGGGATATGGGGATATGGCGATATGGGGAAATGGGGATATGGGGACATGGGGGATATGGGGATATGCGGACATGGGGGATATGGGGATATGGGGATATGGGGATATGGGGACATGGGGATATGGGGACATGGGGACATGGGGATATGGGGACATGGGGACATGGGGAAATGGGGATATGGGGATATGGGGACATGGGGATATGTGGATATGGGGACATGGGGACATGGGGATATTGGAATATGGAGATATGGGGATATGGGGATATGGGGATATGGGGATATGGGAATGTGGGGACTTGGGGGATATGGGGATATGGGTGATATGGGGATATGGGGGATATGGGGATATGGGGATATGGGGATATGGGGACATGGGGACATGGAGATATGAGGATATGGGGATATGGCGATATTGGGACATGGGGATATGGGGACATGGGGGATATGGGGATATGCGGATATGGGGGATATGGGGATATGGGGATATGGGGACATGGGGATATGGGGACATGGGGACATGGGAATATAGGGATATGGGGACATGGGGATATGGGGATATGGGGATATGGGGATATGGGGGATATGGGGATATGGGGATATGGGGATATGGGGACATGGGGAGATGGGGACATGGGGATATGGGGATATGGGGAAATGGGGACATGGGGACATGGGGATATGGGGATATGGGGATATGGGGATATGGGTGATATGGGGATATGGGGGATATGGGGATATGGGGATATGGGGATATGGGGACATGGAGATATGGGGATATGGGGATATGGCGATATGGGGACATGGGGATATGGGGACATGGGGGATATGGGGATAAGCGGACATGGGGGATATGGGGATATGGGGATATGGGGATATGGGGATATGGGGACATGGGGACATGGGGACATGGGGACATGGGGACATGGGGACATGGGGACATGCGGAAATGGGGATATGGGGATATGGGGACATGGGGATATGTGGATATGGGGACATGGGGATATGGGGATATTGGAATATGGAGATATGGGGATATGGGGATATGGGGATATGGGGATATGGGAATGTGGGGACATGGGGGATATGGGGATATGGGTGATATGGGGATATGGGGGATATGGGGATATGGGGATATGGGGATATGGGGACATGGGGACATGGAGATATGGGGATATGGGGATATGGCGATATTGGGACATGGGGCTATGGGGACATGGGGGATATGGGGATATGCGGATATGGGGGATATGGGGATATGGGGACATGGGGATATGGGGACATGGGGACATGGGAATATAGGTATATGGAGACATGTGGATATGGGGATATGGGGAGATGTGGATATGGGGATATGGGGGATATGGGGATATGGGGATATGGGGATATGGGGACATGGCGAGATGGGGACATGGGGATATGGGGATATGGGGATATGGGGAAATGGGGACATGGGGACATGGATATGGGGATATGGGGATATGGGGATATGGGGATATGGGTGATATGGGGATATGGGGGATATGGGGATATGGGGATATGGGGATATGGGGACATGGAGATATGGGGATATGGGGATATGGCGATATGGGGACATGGGGATATGGGGACATGGGGGATATGGGGATATGCGGACATGGGGGATATGGGGATATGGGGATATGGGGATATGGGGATACGGGGACATGGGGATATGGGGATATGGGGATATGGGGATATGGGGACATGCGAACATGGGGATATGGGGATATGTGGATATGGGGACATGTGGATATGGATATATGGGGATATGGGGACATGGGAATATAGGTATATGGGGACATGGGGATATGGGGATATGGGGAGATGGGGATATGGGGATATGGGGGATATGGGGATATGGGGATATGGGGACATGGGGAGATGGGGACATGGGGATATGGGGATATGGGGATATGGGGAAATGGGGACATGGGGACATGGGGATATGGGGATATGGGGATATGGGGATATGGGTGATATGGGGATATGGGGGATATGGGGATATGGGGATATGGGGACATGGAGATATGGGGATATGGGGATATGGCGATATGGGGACATGGGGATATGGTGACATTGGGGATATGGGGATATGCGGACATGGGGGATATGGGGATATGGGGATATGGGGATATGGGGATACGGGGACATGGGGATATGGGGATATGGGGACATGGGGATATGGGGATATGGGGACATGGGGATATGGGGATATGGGGATATGGGGACATGGGGATATGGGGATATGGGGATATGGGGATATGGGGATGTGGGGACATGGGGGATATGGGGATATGGGGATATGTGGATATGGGGATATGGGGATATGGGGACATGGGGAGATGGGGACATGGGGATATGGGAATATGGGTATATGGGGACATAGGGATATGGGGATATGGGGATATGGGGATATGGGGAGATGGGGATATGGGGGATATGGGGATATGGGGATATGGGGACATGGGGAGATGGGGACATGGGGATATGGGAATATGGGTATATGGGGATATAGGGATATGGGGATATGGGGATATGGGGATATGGGGAGATGGGGATATGGGGGATATGGGGATATGGGGATATGGGGACATGGGGAGATGGGGACATGGGGATATGGGAATATGGGTATATGGGGATATAGGGATATGGGGATATGGGGACATGGGGACATGGGGACATGGGGATATGGGGATATGGGGATATGGGGATATGGGGATATGGGTGATATGGGGATATGGGGGATATGGGGATATGGGGATATGGGGACATGGGGACATGGAGATATGGGGATATGGGGATATGGCGATATGGGGACATGGGGATATGGGGACATGGGGGATATGGGGATATGCGGACATGGGGGATATGGGGATATGGGGAGATGGGGATATGGGGATATGGGGGATATGGGGATATGGGGATATGGGGATATGGGGACATGGGGAGATGGGGACATGGGGATATGGGGAGATGGGGATATGGGGAAATGGGGACATGGGGACATGGGGATATGGGGATATGGGGATATGGGGATATGGGGATATGGGTGATATGGGGATATGGGGGATATGGGGATATGGGGATATGGGGATATGGGGACATGGAGATATGGGGATATGGGGATATGGCGATATGGGGACATGGGGATATGTGGACATGGGGGATATGGGGATATGCGGACATGGGGGATATGGGGATATGGGGATATGGGGATATGGGGATACGGGGACATGGGGATATGGGGATATGGGGATATGGGGAAATGGGGATATGGGGATATGGGGACATGGGGATATGGGGATATGGGGACATGGGGATATGGGGACATGGGGATATGGGGATATGGGGATATGGGGATATGGGGATGTGGGGACATGGGGGATATGGGGATATGGGGATATGTGGATATGGGGATATGGGGATATGGGGACATGGGGACATGGGGACATGGGGATATGGGAATATGGGGATAAGGGGACATGGGGATATGGGGATATGGGGATATGGGGAGATGGGGATATGGGGGATATGGGGATATGGGGATATGGGGATATGGGGACATGGGGAGATGGGGACATGGGGATATGGGAATATGGGTATATGGGGATATGGGGATATGGGGATATGGGGACATGGGGACATGGGGACATGGGGATATGGGGATATGGGGATATGGGGATATGGGTGATTTGGGGATATGGGGGATATGGTGATATGGGGATATGGGGACATGGGGACATGGAGATATGGGGATATGGGGATATGGCGATATGGGGACATGGGGATATGGGGACATGGGGGATATGGGGATATGCGGACATGGGGGATATGGGGATATGGGGATATGGGGATATGGGGACATGGGGATATGGGGACATGGGGACATGGGGATATGGGGACATGGGGACATGGGGAAATGGGGATATGGGGATATGGGGACATGGGGATATGTGGATATGGGGACATGGGGACATGGGGATATTGGAATATGGAGATATGGGGATATGGGGATATGGGGATATGGGGATATGGGAATGTGGGGACTTGGGGGATATGGGGATATGGGTGATATGGGGATATGGGGGATATGGGGATATGGGGATATGGGGATATGGGGACATGGGGACATGGAGATATGGGGATATGGGGATATGGCGATATTGGGACATGGGGATATGGGGACATGGGGGATATGGGGATATGCGGATATGGGGGATATGGGGATATGGGGATATGGGGACATGGGGATATGGGGACATGGGGACATGGGAATATAGGGATATGGGGACATGGGGATATGGGGATATGGGGATATGGGGATATGGGGATATGGGGGATATGGGGATATGGGGATATGGGGATATGGGGACATGGGGAGATGGGGACATGGGGATATGGGGATATGGGGATATGGGGAAATGGGGACATGGGGACATGGGGATATGGGGATATGGGGATATGGGGATATGGGGATATGGGTGATATGGGGATATGGGGGATATGGGGATATGGGGATATGGGGATGTGGGGACATGGAGATATGGGGATATGGGGATATGGCGATGTGGGGACATGGGGATATGGGGACATGGGGGATATGGGGACATGCGGACATGGGGGATATGGGGATATGGGGATATGGGGATATGGGGATATGGGGATATGGGGATACGGGGACATGGGGATATGGGGATTTGGGGATATGGGGACATGGGAATATAGGTATATGGGGACATGGGGATATGGGGATATGGGGAGATGGGGATATGGGGATATGGGGGATATGGGGATATGGGGATATGGGGATATGGGGACATGGGGAGATGGGGACATGGGGATATGGGGATATGGGGATATGGGGAAATGGGGACATGGGGACATGGGGATATGGGGATATGGGGATATGGGGATATGGGGATATGGGTGATATGGGGATATGGGGGATATGGGGATATGGGGATATGGGGACATGGAGATATGGGGATATGGGGATATGGCGATATGGGGACATGGGGATATGGGGACATGGGGGATATGGGGATATGCGGACATGGGGGATATGGGGATATGGGGATATGGGGATATGGGGATACGGGGACATGGGGATATGGGGATATGGGGATATGGGGATATGGGGATATGGGGATATGGGGACATGGGGATATGGGGAAATGGGGACATGGGGATATGGGGATATGGGGATATGGGGACATGGGGATATGGGGATATGGGGATATGGGGATATGGGGATGTGGGGACATGGGGGATATGGGGATATGGGGATATGGGGATATGGGGATATGGGGACATGGGGACATGGGGACATGGGGATATGGGAATATGGGGATATGGGGACATGGGGATATGGGGATATGGGGATATGGGGATATGGGGAGATGGGGATATGGGGATATGGGGATATGGGGACATGGGGAGATGGGGACATGGGGATATGGGAATATGGGTATATGGGGATATAGGGATATGGGGATATGGGGATATGGGGATATGGGGAGATGGGGATATGGGGGATATGGGGATATGGGGATATGGGGACATGGGGAGATGGGGACATGGGGATATGGGAATATGGGTATATGGGGATATAGGGATATGGGGATATGGGGACATGGGGACATGGGGACATGGGGATATGTGGATATGGGGATATGGGGATATGGGGATATGGGTGATATGGGGATATGGGGGATATGGGGATATGGGGATATGGGGACATGGGGACATGGAGATATGGGGATATGGGGATATGGCGATATGGGGACATGGGGATATGGGGACATGGGGGATATGGGGATATGCGGACATGGGGGATATGGGGATATGGGGAGATGGGGATATGGGGATATGGGGGATATGGGGATATGGGGATATGGGGATATGGGGACATGGGGAGATGGGGACATGGGGATATGGGGAGATGGGGATATGGGGAAATGGGGACATGGGGAGATGGGGATATGGGGATATGGGGATATGGGGATATGGGGATATGGGTGATATGGGGATATGGGGGATATGGGGATATGGGGATATGGGGATATGGGGACATGGAGATATGGGGATATGGGGATATGGCGATATGGGGACATGGGGATATGGGGACATGGGGGATATGGGGATATGCGGACAAGGGGGATATGGGGATATGGGGATATGGGGATATGGGGATACGGGGACATGGGGATATGGGGAGATGGGGATATGGGGAAATGGGGATATGGGGATATGGGGACATGGGGATATGGGGATATGGGGACATGGGGATATGGGGACATGGGGATATGGGGATATGGGGATATGGGGATATGGGGATGTGGGGACATGGGGGATATGGGGATATGGGGATATGTGGATATGGGGATATGGGGATATGGGGACATGGGGACATGGGGACATGGGGATATGGGAATATGGGGATATGGGGACATGGGGATATGGGGATATGGGGATATGGGGAGATGGGGATATGGGGATATGGGGGATATGGGGACATGGGGATATGGGGACATGGGGGATATGGGGATATGCGGACATGGGGGATATGGGGATATGGGGATATGGGGATATGGGGACATGGGGATATGGGGACATGGGGACATGGGGATATGGGGACATGGGGACATGGGGAAATGGGGATATGGGGATATGGGGACATGGGGATATGTGGATATGGGGACATGGGGACATGGGGATATTGGAATATGGAGATATGGGGATATGGGGATATGGGGATATGGGGATATGGGAATGTGGGGACTTGGGGGATATGGGGATATGGGTGATATGGGGATATGGGGGATATGGGGATATGGGGATATGGGGATATGGGGACATGGGGACATGGAGATATGGGGATATGGGGATATGGGGATATGGGGATATGGGTGATATGGGGATATGGGGGATATGGGGATATGGGGATATGGGGATATGGGGACATGGGGACATGGAGATATGGGGATATGGGGATATGGCGATCTGGGGACATGGGGATATGGGGACATGGGGGATATGGGGATAAGCGGACATGGGGGATATGGGGATATGGGGATATGGGGATATGGGGATATGGGGACATGGGGACATGGGGACATGGGGACATGGGGACATGGGGACATGGGGACATGCGGAAATGGGGATATGGGGATATGGGGACATGGGGATATGTGGATATGGGGACATGGGGATATGGGGATATTGGAATATGGAGATATGGGGATATGGGGATATGGGGATATGGGGATATGGGAATGTGGGGACATGGGGGATATGGGGATATGGGTGATATGGGGATATGGGGGATATGGGGATATGGGGATATGGGGATATGGGGACATGGGGACATGGAGATATGGGGATATGGGGATATGGCGATATTTGGACATGGGGCTATGGGGACATGGGGGATATGGGGATATGCGGATATGGGGCATATGGGGATATGGGGACATGGGGATATGGGGACATGGGGACATGGGAATATAGGTATATGGGGACATGGGGATATGGGGATATGGGGAGATGGGGATATGGGGATATGGGGGATATGGGGATATGGGGATATGGGGATATGGGGACATGGGGAGATGGGGACATGGGGATATGGGGATATGGGGAAATGTGGACATGGGGACATGGGGATATGGGGATATGGGGATATGGGGATATGGGTGATATGGGGATATGGGGGATATGGGGATATGGGGATATGGGGATATGGGGACATGGAGATATGGGGATATGGGGATATGGCGATATGGGGACATGGGGATATGGGGACATGGGGGATATGGGGATAAGCGGACATGGGGGATATGGGGATATGGGGATATGGGGATATGGGGACATGGGGACATGGGGACATGGGGACATGGGGACATGGGGACATGGGGACATGCGGAAATGGGGATATGGGGATATGGGGACATGGGGATATGTGGATATGGGGACATGGGGATATGGGGATATTGGAATATGGAGATATGGGGATATGGGGATATGGGGATATGGGGATATGGGAATGTGGGGACATGGGGGATATGGGGATATGGGTGATATGGGGATATGGGGATATGGGGATATGGGGATATGGGGACATTGGGACATGGAGATATGGGGATATGGGGATATGGCGATATTGGGACATGGGGCTATGGGGACATGGGGGATATGGGGATATGCGGATATGGGGGATATGGGGATATGGGGAAATGGGGATATGGGGACATGGGGACATGGGAATATAGGTATATGGGGACATGGGGATATGGGGATATGGGGAGATGTGGATATGGGGATATGGGGGATATGGGGATATGGGGATATGGGGATATGGGGACATGGCGAGATGGGGACATGGGGATATGGGGATATGGGGATATGGGGAAATGGGGACATGGGGACATGGGGATATGGGGATATGGGGATATGGGGATATGGGGATATGGGTGATATGGGGATATGGGGGATATGGGGATATGGGGATATGGGGATATGGGGACATGGAGATATGGGGATATGGGGATATGGCGATATGGGGACATGGGGATATGGGGACATGGGGGATATGGGGATATGCGGACATGGGGGATATGGGGATATGGGGATATGGGGATATGGGGATACGGGGACATGGGGATATGGGGATATGGGGACATGCGAACATGGGGATATGGGGATATGTGGATATGGGGACATGTGGATATGGATATATGGGGATATGGGGACATGGGAATATAGGTATATGGGGACATGGGGATATGGGAATATGGGGAGATGGGGATATGGGGATATGGGGGATATGGGGATATGGGGATATGGGGATATGGGGACATGGGGATATGGGGATATGGGGATATGGGGATATGGGTGATATGGGGATATGGGGGATATGGGGATATGGGGATATGGGGACATGGAGATATGGGGATATGGGGATATGGCGATATGGGGACATGGGGATATGGTGACATGGGGGATATGGGGATATGCGGACATGGGGGATATGGGGATATGGGGATATGGGGATATGGGGATACGGGGACATGGAGATATGGGGATATGGGGATATGGCGATATTGGGACATGGGGATATGGGGACATGGGGGATATGGGGATATGCGGATATGGGGGATATGGGGATATGGGGATATGGGGACATGGGGATATGGGGACATGGGGACATGGGAATATAGGGATATGGGGACATGGGGATATGGGGATATGGGGATATGGGGAGATGGGGATATGGGGATATGGGGGATATGGGGATATGGGGATATGGGGATATGGGGACATGGGGAGATGGGGACATGGGGATATGGGGATATGGGGATATGGGGAAATGGGGATATGGGGAGATGGGGATATGGGGGATATGGGGATATGGGGATATGGGGATATGGGGAGATGGGGATATGTGGGATATGGGGATATGCAGATATGGGGGATATGGGAATATGGGTATATGGGGATATAGGGATATGGGGATATGGGGACATGGGGACATGGGGACATGGGGATATGGGGATATGGGGATATGGGGATATGGGGATATGGGTGATATGGGGATATGGGGGATATCGGGATATGGGGATATGGGGACATGGGGACATGGAGATATGGGGATATGGGGATATGGCGATATGGGGACATGGGGATATGGGGACATGGGGGATATGGGGATATGCGGACATGGGGGATATGGGGATATGGGGAGATGGGGATATGGGGATATGGGGGATATGGGGATATGGGGATATGGGGATATGGGGACATGGGGAGATGGGGACATGGGGATATGGGGAGATGGGGATATGGGGAAATGGGGACATGGGGACATGGGGATATGGGGATATGGGGATATGGGGATATGGGGATATGGGTGATATGGGGATATGGGGGATATGGGGATATGGGGATATGGGGATATGGGGACATGGAGATATGGGGATATGGGGATATGGCGATATGGGGACATGGGGATATGGGGACATGGGGGATATGGGGATATGCGGACATGGGGGATATGGGGATATGGGGATATGGGGATATGGGGATACGGGGACATGGGGATATGGGGATATGGGGATATGGGGAAATGGGGATATGGGGATATGGGGACATGGGGATATGGGGATATGGGGACATGGGGATATGGGGACATGGGGATATGGGGATATGGGGATATGGGGATATGGGGATGTGGGGACATGGGGGATATGGGGATATGGGGATATGTGGATATGGGGATATGGGGATATGGGGACATGGGGACATGGGGACATGGGGATATGGGAATATGGGGATATGGGGACATGGGGATATGGGGATATGGGGATATGGTGAGATGGGGATATGGGGATATGGGGGATATGGGGATATGGGGATATGGGGATATGGGGACATGGGGAGATGGGGACATGGGGATATGGGAATATGGGTATATGGGGATATAGGGATATGGGGATATGGGGACATGGGGACATGGGGACATGGGGATATGGGGATATGGGGATATGGGGATATGGGTGATATGGGGATATGGGGGATATGGGGATATGGGGATATGGGGACATGGGGACATGGAGATATGGGGATATGGGGATATGGCGATATGGGGACATGGGGATATGGGGACATGGGGGATATGGGGATATGCGGACATGGGGGATATGGGGATATGGGGATATGGGGACATGGGGATATGGGGACATGGGGACATGGGGATATGGGGACATGGGGACATGGGGAAATGGGGATATGGGGATATGGGGACATGGGGATATGTGGATATGGGGACATGGGGACATGTGGATATTGGAATATGGAGATATGGGGATATGGGGATATGGGGATATGGGGATATGGGAATGTGGGGACTTGGGGGATATGGGGATATGGGTGATATGGGGATATGTGGGATATGGGGATATGGGGATATGGGGATATGGGGACATGGGGACATGGAGATATGGGGATATGGGGATATGGCGATATTGGGACATGGGGATATGGGGACATGGGGGATATGGGGATATGCGGATATGGGGGATATGGGGATATGGGGATATGGGGACATGGGGATATGGGGACATGGGGACATGGGAATATAGGGATATGGGGACATGGGGATATGGGGATATGGGGATATGGGGATATGGGGATATGGGGGATATGGGGATATGGGGATATGGGGATATGGGGACATGGGGAGATGGGGACATGGGGATATGGGGATATGGGGATATGGGGAAATGGGGACATGGGGACATGGGGATATGGGGATATGGGGATATGGGGATATGGGGATATGGGTGATATGGGGATATGGGGGATATGGGGATATGGGGATATGGGGATATGGGGACATGGAGATATGGGGATATGGGGATATGGCGATGTGGGGACATGGGGATATGGGGACATGGGGGATATGGGGACATGCGGACATGGGGGATATGGGGATATGGGGATATGGGGATATTGGGATATGGGGATACGGGGACATGGGGATATGGGGATTTGGGGATATGGGGACATGGGAATATAGGTATATGGGGACATGGGGATATGGGGATATGGGGAGATGGGGATATGGGGGATATGGGGATATGGGGATATGGGGATATGGGGACATGGGGAGATGGGGACATGGGGATATGGGGATATGGGGATATGGGGAAATGGGGACATGGGGACATGGGGATATGGGGATATGGGGATATGGGGATATGGGGATATGGGTGATATGGGGATATGGGGGATATGGGGATATGGGGATATGGGGACATGGAGATATGGGGATATGGGGATATGGCGATATGGGGACATGGGGATATGGGGACATGGGGGATATGGGGATATGCGGACATGGGGGATATGGGGATATGGGGATATGGGGATATGGGGATACGGGGACATGGGGATATGGGGATATGGGGATATGGGGATATGGGGATATGGGGATATGGGGACATGGGGATATGGGGATATGGGGACATGGGGATATGGGGATATGGGGATATGGGGACATGGGGATATGGGGATATGGGGATATGGGGATATGGGGATGTGGGGACATGGGGGATATGGGGATATGGGGATATGTGGATATGGGGATATGGGGATATGGGGACATGGGGACATGGGGACATGGGGATATGGGAATATGGGGATATGGGGACATGGGGATATGGGGATATGGGGATATGGGGATATGGGGAGATGGGGATATGGGGATATGGGGATATGGGGACATGGGGAGATGGGGACATGGGGATATGGGAATATGGGTATATGGGGATATAGGGATATGGGGATATGGGGATATGGGGATATGGGGAGATGGGGATATGGGGGATATGGGGATATGGGGATATGGGGACATGGGGAGATGGGGACATGGGGATATGGGAATATGGGTATATGGGGATATAGGGATATGGGGATATGGGGACATGGGGACATGGGGACATGGGGATATGTGGATATGGGGATATGGGGATATGGGGATATGGGTGATATGGGGATATGGGGGATATGGGGATATGGGGATATGGGGATATGGGGACATGGAGATATGCGGATATGGGGGATATGGGGATATGGGGATATGGGGACATGGGGATATGGGGACATGGGGACATGGGAATATAGGGGATATGGGGATATGGGGATATGGGGATATGGGGACATGGGGAGATGGGGAAATGGGGATATGGGGAGATGGGGATATGGGGAAATGGGGACATGGGGACATGGGGATATGGGGATATGGGGAGATGGGGAAATGGGGATATGGGGAGATGGGGATATGGGGAAATGGGGACATGGGGACATGGGGATATGGGGATATGGGGATATGGGGATATGGGGATATGGGTGATATGGGGATATGGGGGATATGGGGATATGGGGATATGGGGATATGGGGACATGGAGATATGGGGATATGGGGATATGGCGATATGGGGACATGGGGATATGGGGACATGGGGGATATGGGGATATGCGGACATGGGGGATATGGGGATATGGGGATATGGGGATATGGGGATACGGGGACATGGGGATATGGGGATATGGGGATATGGGGAAATGGGGATATGGGGATATGGGGACATGGGGATATGGGGATATGGGGACATGGGGATATGGGGACATGGGGATATGGGGATATGGGGATATGGGGATATGGGGATGTGGGGACATGGGGGATATGGGGATATGGGGATATGTGGATATGGGGATATGGGGATATGGGGACATGGGGACATGGGGACATGGGGATATGGGAATATGGGGATATGGGGACATGGGGATATGGGGATATGGGGATATGGGGAGATGGGGATATGGGGATATGGGGGATATGGGGACATGGGGATATGGGGACATGGGGGATATGGGGATATGCGGACATGGGGGATATGGGGATATGGGGATATGGGGATATGGGGACATGGGGATATGCGGACATGGGGACATGGGGATATGGGGACATGGGGACATGGGGAAATGGGGATATGGGGATATGGGGACATGGGGATATGTGGATATGGGGACATGGGGACATGGGGATATTGGAATATGGAGATATGGGGATATGGGGATATGGGGATATGGGGATATGGGAATGTGGGGACTTGGGGGATATGGGGATATGGGTGATATGGGGATATGGGGGATATGGGGATATGGGGATATGGGGATATGGGGACATGGGGACATGGAGATATGGGGATATGGGGATATGGCGATATTGGGACATGGGGATATGGGGACATGGGGGATATGCGGATATGGGGGATATGGGGATATGGGGATATGGGGACATGGGGATATGGGGACATGGGGACATGGGAATATAGGGATATGGGGACATGGGGATATGGGGATATGGGGATATGGGGATATGGGGAAATGGGGACATGGGGACATGGGGATATGGGGATATGGGGATATGGGGATATGGGGATATGGGTGATATGGGGATATGGGGGATATGGGGATATGGGGATATGGGGATATGGGGACATGGAGATATGGGGATATGGGGATATGGCGATGTGGGGACATGGGGATATGGGGACATGGGGGATATGGGGACATGCGGACATAGGGGATATGGGGATATGGGGATATGGGGATATGGGGATATGGGGATACGGGGACATGGGGATATGGGGATTTGGGGATATGGGGACATGGGAATATAGGTACATGGGGACATGGGGATATGGGGATATGGGGAGATGGGGATAATGGGATATGGGGGATATGGGGATATGGGGATATGGGGATATGGGGACATGGGGAGATGGGGACATGGGGATATGGGGATATGGGGATATGGGGAAATGGGGACATGGGGACATGGGGATATGGGGATATGGGGATATGGGGATATGGGGATATGGGTGATATGGGGATATGGGGGATATGGGGATATGGGGATATGGGGACATGGAGATATGGGGATATGGGGATATGGCGATATGGGGACATGGGGATATGGGGACATGGGGGATATGGGGATATGCGGACATGGGGGATATGGGGATATGGGGATATGGGGATATGGGGATACGGGGACATGGGGATATGGGGATATGGGGATATGGGGATATGGGGATATGGGGATATGGGGACATGGGGATATGGGGATATGGGGACATGGGGATATGGGGATATGGGGATATGGGGACATGGGGATATGGGGATATGGGGATATGGGGATATGGGGATGTGGGGACATGGGGGATATGGGGATATGGGGATATGTGGATATGGGGATATGGGGATATGGGGACATGGGGACATGGGGACATGGGGATATGGGAATATGGGGATATGGGGACATGGGGATATGGGGATATGGGGATATGGGGATATGGGGAGATGGGGATATGGGGCATATGGGGATATGGGGATATGGGGACATGGGGAGATGGGGACATGGGGATATGGGAATATGGGTATATGGGGATATAGGGATATGGGGATATGGGGATATGGGGATATGGGGAGATGGGGATATGGGGGATATGGGGATATGGGGATATGGGGACATGGGGAGATGGGGACATGGGGATATGGGAATATGTGTATATGGGGATATAGGGATATGGGGATATGGGGACATGGGGACATGGGGACATGGGGATATGGGGATATGGGGATATGGGGATATGGGGATATGGGTGATATGGGGATATTTGGGATATGGGGATATGGGGATATGGGGACATGGGGACATGGAGATATGGGGATATGGGGATATGGCGATATGGGGACATGGGGATATGGGGACATGGGGGATATGGGGATATGCGGACATGGGGGATATGGGGATATGGGGAGATGGGGATATGGGGATATGGGGGATATGGGGATATGGGGATATGGGGATATGGGGACATGGGGAGATGGGGACATGGGGATATGGGGAGATGGGGATATGGGTATATGGGGATACGGGGACATGGGGATATGGGGATATGGGGATATGGGGAAATGGGGATATGGGGATATGGGGACATGGGGATATGGGGATATGGGGACATGGGGATATGGGGACATGGGGATATGGGGATATGGGGATATGGGGATATGGGGATGTGGGGACATGGGGGATATGGGGATATGGGGATATGTGGATATGGGGATATGGGGATATGGGGACATGGGGACATGGGGACATGGGGATATGGGAATATGGGGATATGGGGACATGGGGATATGGGGATATGGGGATATGGGGAGATGGGGATATGGGGATATGGGGGATATGGGGATATGGGGATATGGGGATATGGGGACATAGGGAGATGGGGACATGGGGATATGGGAATATGGGTATATGGGGATATAGGGATATGGGGATATGGGGACATGGGGACATGGGGACATGGGGATATGGGGATATGGGTGATATGGGGATATGGGGGATATGGGGATATGGGGATATGGGGACATGGGGACATGGAGATATGGGGATATGGGGATATGGCGATATGGGGACATGGGGATATGGGGACATGGGGGATATGGGGATATGCGGACATGGGGGATATGGGGATATGGGGATATGGGGATATGAGGACATGGGGATATGGGGACATGGGGACATGGGGATATGGGGACATGGGGACATGGGGAAATGGGGATATGGGGATATGGGGACATGGGGATATGTGGATATGGGGACATGGGGACATGGGGATATTGGAATATGGAGATATGGGGATATGGGGATATGGGGATATGGGGATATGGGAATGTGGGGACTTGGGGGATATGGGGATATGGGTGATATGGGGATATGGGGGATATGGGGATATGGGGATATGGGGATATGGGGACATGGGGACATGGAGATATGGGGATATGGGGATATGGCGATATTGGGACATGGGGATATGGGGACATGGGGGATATGGGGATATGCGGATATGGGGGATATGGGGATATGGGGATATGGGGACATGGGGATATGGGGACATGGGGACATGGGAATATAGGGATATGGGGACATGGGGATATGGGGATATGGGGATATGGGGAGATGGGGATATGGGGATATGGGGGATATGGTGATATGGGGATATGGGGATATGGGGACATGGGGAGATGGGGACATGGGGATATGGGGATATGGGGATATGGGGAAATGGGGACATGGGGACATGGGGATATGGGGATATGGGGATATGGGGATATGGGGATATGGGTGATATGGGGATATGGGGGATATGGGGATATGGGGATATGGGGATATGGGGACATGGAGATATGGGGATATGGGGATATGGCGATGTGGGGACATGGGGATATGGGGACATGGGGGATATGGGGACATGCGGACATGGGGGATATGGGGATATGGGGATATGGGGATATGGGGATATGGGGATATGGGGATACGGGGACATGGGGATTATGGGGATTTGGGGATATGGGGACATGGGAACATGGGGATATGGGGATATGTGGATAAGGGGACATGTGGATATGGGGATATGGGGATATGGGGACATGGGGACATGGGGACATGGGGATATGGGGATATGGGGATATGGGGATATGGGGATATGGGGATATGGGGGATATGGGGATATGGGGATATGGGGACATGGGGACATGGAGATATGGGGATATGGGGATATGGCGATATGGGGACATGGGGATATGGGAACATGGGGATATGGGGATATGGGTGATATGGGGATATGGGGGATATGGGGATATGGGGATATGGGGATATGCGGACATGGGAACATGGGGATATGGGGATATGGGGATATGGGCACATGTGGCTATGGGGATATGGGGATATGGGTATATGGGGATATGGGGATATGGCGACATGGGGCATATGGGGATATGGGGACATGGGAACATGGGGATATGGTGATATGTGGATATGGATACATGTGGATATGGGGATATGGGGATATTGGGATATGGGGATATGGGAATATGGGGAAATGGGGATATGGGGATATGGGGACATGGGGATATGGGGATATGGGGACATGTGGATATGGGGATATGGGGATATGGGGACATGGGGATATGGGGATTTGGGGATATGGGGATATGGGGATGTGGGGACATGGGGGATATGGGGATATGGGGATATGTGGATATGGGGATATGGGGATATGGGGACATGGGGACATGGGGACATGGGGATATGGGAATATGGGGATATGGGGACATGGGGATATGGGGATATGGGGATATGGGGAGATGGGGATATGGGGATATGGGGGATATGGGGATATGGGGATATGGGGACATGGGGAGATGGGGACATGGGGATATGGGGATATGGGGATATGGGGATATAGGGATATGGGGATATGGGGATATGGGGATATGGGGACATGGGGGATATGGGGATATGCGGATATGGGGGATATGGGGATATGGGGATATGGGGACATGGGGATATGGGGACATGGGGACATGGGAATATAGGGATATGGGGACATGGGGATATGGGGATATGGGGATATGGGGAGATGGGGATATGGGGATATGGGGGATATGGGGATATGGGGATATGGGGACATGGGGAGATGGGGACATGGGGATATGGGGATATGGGGATATCGGGAAATGGGGACATGGGGACATGTGGATATGGGGATATGGGGATATGGGGATATGGGGATATGGGTGATATGGGGATATGGGGGATATGGGGATATGGGGATATGGGGATATGGGGACATGGATATATGGGGATATGGGGATATGGCGATGTGGGGACATGGGGATATGGGGACATGGGGGATATGGGGACATGCGGACATGGGGGATATGGGGATATGGGGATATGGGGATATGGGGATATGGGGATACGGGGACATGGGGATATGGGGATATGGGGATATGGGGATATGGGGACATGGGAACATGGGGATATGGGGATATGTGGATATGGGGACATGTGGATATGGGGATATGGGGATATGGGGACATGGGGACATGGGGACATGGGGATATGGGGATATGGGGATATGGGGATATGGGGATATGGGGATATGGGGGATATGGGGATATGAGGATATGGGGATATGGGGACATGGGGACATGGAGATATGGGGATATGGGGATACGGCGATATGGGGACATGGGGATATGGGGACATGGGGATATGTGGATATGGGTGATATGGGGATATGGGGGATATGGGGATATGGGGATATGCGGACATGGGAACATGGGGATATGGGGATATGGGGATATGGGCACATGTGGCTATGGGGATATGGGGATATGGGTATATGGGGATATGGGGATATGGCGACATGGGGCATATGGGGATATGGGGACATGGAAACATGGGGATATGGTGATATGTGGATATGGATACATGTGGATATGGGGATATGGGGATATGGGAATATGGGGAAATGGGGATATGGGGATATGGGGACATGGGGATATGGGGACATGGGGACATGGGGATATGGGGATATGGGGATATGGGGACATGGGGATATGGGGGTATGGGGATATGGGGATATGGGGATGTGGGGACATGGGGGATATGGGGATATGTGGATATGGGGATATGGGGATATGGGGACATGGGGACATGGGGACCTGGGGATATGGGAATATGGGGATATGGGTACATGGGGATATGGGGATATGGGGATATGGGGAGATGGGGATATGGGGATATGGGGGATATGGGGATATGGGGATATGGGGACATGGGGAGATGGGGACATGGGGATATGGGGATATGGGGATATGGGGATATAGGGATATGGGGATATGGGGACATGGGGACATGGGGACATGGGGATATGGGGATATGGGGATATGGGGATATGGGGATATGGGAATATGGGGAAATGGGGATATGGAGATATGGGGACATGGGGATATGGGGATATGGGGACATGGGGATAAGGGGATATGGGGATATGGGGACATGGGGATATGGGGATATGGGGATATGGGGATATGGGGATGTGGGGACATGGGGGATATGGGGATATGGGGATATGTGGATATGGGGATATGGGGATATGGGGATATGGGGATATGGGAATATGGGGAAATGGGGATATGGGGATATGGGGACATGGGGATATGGGGACATGGGGAGATGGGGACATGGGGATATGGGAATATGGGTATATGGGGATATAGGGATATGGCGATATGGGGACATGGGGACATGGGGACATGGGGATATGGGGATATGGGGATATGGGGATATGGGGATATGGGTGATATGGGGATATGGGGGATATGGGGATATGGGGATATGGGGACATGGGGACATGGAGATATGGGGATATGGGGATATGGCGATATGGGGACATGGGGATATGGGGACATGGGGGATATGGGGATATGCGGACATGGGGGATATGGGGATATGGGGAGATGGGGATATGGGGGATATGGGGATATGGGGATATGGGGACATGGGGAGATGGGGACATGGGGATATGGGGAGATGGGGATATGGGGAAATGGGGACATGGGGACATGGGGATATGGGGATAAGGGGATATGGGGATATGGGGATATGGGTGATATGGGGATATGGGGGATATGGGGATATGGGGATATGGGGATATGGGGACATGGAGATATGGGGATATGGGTATATGGCGATATGGGGACATGGGGATATGGGGACATGGGGGATATGGGGATATGCGGACATGGGGGATATGGGGATATGGGGATATGGGGATATGGGGATACGGGGACATGGGGATATGGGGATATGGGGATATGGGGAAATGGGGATATGGGGATATGGGGACATGGGGATATGGGGATATGGGGACATGGGGATATGGGGACATGGGGATATGGGGATATGGGGATATGGGGATGTGGGGACATGGGGGATATGGGGATATGGGGATATGTGGATATGGGGATATGGGGATATGGGGACATGGGGACATGGGGACATGGGGATGTGGGAATATGGGGATATGGGGACATGGGGATATGGGGATATGGGGATATGGGGATATGGGTGATATGGGGATATGGGGGATATGGGGATATGGGGATATGGGGATATGGGGACATGGATATATGGGGATATGGGGATATGGCGATGTGGGGACATGGGGATATGGGGACATGGGGGATATGGGGACATGCGGACATGGGGGATATGGGGATATGGGGATATGGGGATATGGGGATATGGGGATACGGGGACATGGGAACATGGGGATATGGGGATATGTGGATATGGGGACATGTGGATATGGGGATATGGGGATATGGGGACATGGGGACATGGGGACATGGGGATATGGGGATATGGGGATATGGGGATATGGGGATATGGGGATATGGGGGATATGGGGATATGAGGATATGGGGATATGGGGACATGGGGACATGGAGATATGGGGATATGGGGATATGGCGATATGGGGACATGGGGATATGGGGACATGGGGATATGTGGATATGGGTGATATGGGGATATGGGGGATATGGGGATATGGGGATATGCGGACATGGGAACATGGGGATATGGGGATATGGGGATATGGGCACATGTGGCTATGGGGATATGGGGATATGGGTATATGGGGATATGGGGATATGGCGACATGGGGCATATGGGGATATGGGGACATGGAAACATGGGGATATGGTGATATGTGGATATGGGTACATGTGGATATGGGGATATGGGGATATGGGGATATGGGGATATGGGAATATGGGGAAATGGGGATATGGGGATATGGGGACATGGGGATATGGGGACATGGGGACATGGGGATATGGGGATATGGGGATATGGGGACATGGGGATATGGGGGTATGGGGATATGGGGATATGGGGATGTGGGGACATGGGGGATATGGGGATATGTGGATATGGGGATATGGGGATATGGGGACATGGGGACATGGGGACCTGGGGATATGGGAATATGGGGATATGGGGACATGGGGATATGGGGATATGGGGATATGGGGAGATGGGGATATGGGGATATGGGGGATATGGGGATATGGGGATATGGGGACATGGGGAGATGGGGACATGGGGATATGGGGATATGGGGATATGGGGATATAGGGATATGGGGATATGGGGACATGGGGACATGGGGACATGGGGATATGGGGATATGGGGATATGGGGATATGGGGATATGGGAATATGGGGAAATGGGGATATGGAGATATGGGGACATGGGGATATGGGGATATGGGGACATGGGGATAAGGGGATATGGGGATATGGGGACATGGGGATATGGGGATATGGGGATATGGGGATATGGGGATGTGGGGACATGGGGGATATGGGGATATGGGGATATGTGGATATGGGGATATGGGGATATGGGGATATGGGGATATGGGAATATGGGGAAATGGGGATATGGGGATATGGGGACATGGGGATATGGGGACATGGGGAGATGGGGACATGGGGATATGGGAATATGGGTATATGGGGATATAGGGATATGGCGATATGGGGACATGGGGACATGGGGACATGGGGATATGGGGATATGGGGATATGGGGATATGGGGATATGGGTGATATGGGGATATGGGGGATATGGGGATATGGGGATATGGGGACATGGGGACATGGAGATATGGGGATATGGGGATATGGCGATATGGGGACATGGGGATATGGGGACATGGGGGATATGGGGATATGTGGACATGGGGGATATGGGGATATGGGGAGATGAGGATATGGGGATATGGGGGATATGGGGATATGGGGATATGGGGACATGGGGAGATGGGGACATGGGGATATGGGGAGATGGGGATATGGGGAAATGGGGACATGGGGACATGGGGATATGGGGATAAGGGGATATGGGGATATGGGGATATGGGTGATATGGGGATATGGGGGATATGGGGATATGGGGATATGGGGATATGGGGACATGGAGATATGGGGATATGGGTATATGGCGATATGGGGACATGGGGATATGGGGACATGGGGGATATGGGGATATGCGGACATGGGGGATATGGGGATATGGGGATATGGGGATATGGGGATACGGGGACATGGGGATATGGGGATATGGGGATATGGGGAAATGGGGATATGGGGATATGGGGACATGGGGATATGGGGATATGGGGACATGGGGATATGGGGACATGGGGATATGGGGATATGGGGATATGGGGATGTGGGGACATGGGGGATATGGGGATATGGGGATATGTGGATATGGGGATATGGGGATATGGGGACATGGGGACATGGGGACATGGGGATGTGGGAATATGGGGATATGGGGACATGGGGATATGGGGATATGGGGATATGGGGAGATGGGGATATGGGGATATGGGGGATATGGGGATATGGGGATATGGGGATATGGGGACATGGGGAGATGGGGACATGGGGATATGGGAATATGGGTATATGGGGATATAGGGATATGGGGATATGGGGACATGGGGACATGGGGACATGGGGATATGGGGATATGGGGATATGGGGATATGGGTGATATGGGGATATGGGGGATATGGGGATATGGGGATATGGGGACATGGGGACATGGAGATATGGGGATATGGGGATATGGCGATATGGGGACATGGGGATATGGGGACATGGGGGATATGGGGATATGCGGACATGGGGGATATGGGGATATGGGGATATGGGGTTATGGGGACATGGGGATATGGGGACATGGGGACATGGGGATATGGGGACATGGGGACATGGGGAAATGGGGATATGGGGATATGGGGACATGGGGATATGTGGATATGGGGACATGGGGACATGGGGATATTGGAATATGGAGATATGGGGATATGGGGATATGGGGATATGGGAATGTGGGGACTTGGGGGATATGGGGATATGGGTGATATGGGGATATGGGGGATATGGGGATATGGGGATATGGGGATATGGGGACATGGGGACATGGAGATATGGGAATATGGGGATATGGCGATATTGGGATATGGGGATATGGGGACATGGGGGATATGGGGATATGCGGATATGGGGGATATGGGGATATGGGGATATGGGGACATGGGGATATGGGGACATGGGGACATGGGAATATAGGGATATGGGGACATGGGGACATGGGGATATGGGGATATGGGGAGATGGGGATATGGGGATATGGGGGATATGGGGATATGGGGATATGGGGACATGGGGAGATGGGGACATGGGGATATGGGGATATGGGGATATGGGGATATGGGGATATGGGGATATGGGTGATATGGGGATATGGGGGATATGGGGATATGGGGATATGGGGATATGGGGACATGGAGATATGGGGATATGGGGATATGGCGATGTGGGGACATGGGGATATGGGGACATGGGGGATATGGGGACATGCGGACATGGGGGATATGGGGATATGGGGATATGGGGATATGGGGATATGGGGATACGGGGACATGGGGATATGGGGATTTGGGGATATGGGGACATGGGAACATGGGGATATGGGGATATGGGGATATGGGTGATATGGGGATATGGGGGATATGGGGATATGGGGATATGGGGATATGGGGACATGGAGATATGGGGATATGGGGATATGGCGATGTGGGGACATGGGGATATGGGGACATGGGGGATATGGGGACATGCGGACATGGGGGATATGGGGATATGGGGATATGGGGATATGGGGATATGGGGATATGGGGATACGGGGACATGGGGATATGGGGATTTGGGGATATGGGGACATGGGAACATGGGGATATGGGGATATGTGGATATGGGGACTTGTGGATATGGGGACATGGGGACATGGGGACATGGGGATATGGGGATATGGGGATATGGGGATATGGGGATATGGGGATATGGGGGATATGGGGATATGGGGATATGGGGACATGGGGACATGGAGATATGGGGATATGGGGATATGGCGATATGGGGACATGGGGATATGGGGACATGGGGATATGGGGATATGGGTGATATGGGGATATGGGGGATATGGGGATATGGGGATATGGGGATATGCGGACATGGGAACATGGGGATATGGGGATATGGGGATATGGGCACATGTGGCTATGGGGATATGGGGATATGGGTATATGGGGATATGGGGATATGGCGACATGGGGCATATGGGGATATGGGGACATGGGAACATGGGGATATGGTGATATGTGGATATGGATACATGTGGATATGGGGATATGGGGATATGGGGATATGGGGATATGGGAATATGGGGAAATGGGGATATGGGGATATGGGGACATGGGGATATGGGGATATGGGGACATGGGGATATGGGGATATGGGGATATGGGGACATGGGGATATGGGGATTTGGGGATATGGGGATATGGGGATGTGGGGACATGGGGGATATGGGGATATGGGGATATGTGGATATGGGGATATGGGGATATGGGGACATGGGGACATGGGGACATGGGGATATGGGAATATGGGGATATGGGGACATGGGGATATGGGGATATGGGGATATGGGGAGATGGGGATATGGGGATATGGGGGATATGGGGATATGGGGATATGGGGACATGGGGAGATGGGGACATGGGGACATGGGGACATGGGGGATATGGGGATATGCGGACATGGGGGATATGGGGATATGGGGATATGGGGATATGGGGATACGGGGACATGGGGATATGGGGGATATGGGGATATGGGGATATGGGGACATGGGGACATGGAGATATGGGGATATGGGGATATGGCGATATGGGGACATGGGGATATGGGGACATGGGGGATATGGGGATATGTGGACATGGGGGATATGGGGATATGGGGAGATGAGGATATGGGGATATGGGGGATATGGGGATATGGGGATATGGGGACATGGGGAGATGGGGACATGGGGATATGGGGAGATGGGGATATGGGGAAATGGGGACATGGGGACATGGGGATATGGGGATAAGGGGATATGGGGATATGGGGATATGGGTGATATGGGGATATGGGGGATATGGGGATATGGGGATATGGGGATATGGGGACATGGAGATATGGGGATATGGGTATATGGCGATATGGGGACATGGGGATATGGGGACATGGGGGATATGGGGATATGCGGACATGGGGGATATGGGGATATGGGGATATGGGGATATGGGGATACGGGGACATGGGGATATGGGGATATGGGGATATGGGGAAATGGGGATATGGGGATATGGGGACATGGGGATATGGGGATATGGGGACATGGGGATATGGGGATATGGGGATATGGGGATGTGGGGACATGGGGGATATGGGGATATGGGGATATGTGGATATGGGGATATGGGGATATGGGGACATGGGGACATGGGGACATGGGGATGTGGGAATATGGGGATATGGGGACATGGGGATATGGGGATATGGGGATATGGGGAGATGGGGATATGGGGATATGGGGGATATGGGGATATGGGGATATGGGGATATGGGGACATGGGGAGATGGGGACATGGGGATATGGGAATATGGGTATATGGGGATATAGGGATATGGGGATATGGGGACATGGGGACATGGGGACATGGGGATATGGGGATATGGGGATATGGGGATATGGGTGATATGGGGATATGGGGGATATGGGGATATGGGGATATGGGGACATGGGGACATGGAGATATGGGGATATGGGGATATGGCGATATGGGGACATGGGGATATGGGGACATGGGGGATATGGGGATATGCGGACATGGGGGATATGGGGATATGGGGATATGGGGTTATGGGGACATGGGGATATGGGGACATGGGGACATGGGGATATGGGGACATGGGGACATGGGGAAATGGGGATATGGGGATATGGGGACATGGGGATATGTGGATATGGGGACATGGGGACATGGGGATATTGGAATATGGAGATATGGGGATATGGGGATATGGGGATATGGGAATGTGGGGACTTGGGGGATATGGGGATATGGGTGATATGGGGATATGGGGGATATGGGGATATGGGGATATGGGGATATGGCGATGTGGGGACATGGGGATATGGGGACATGGGGGATATGGGGACATGCGGACATGGGGGATATGGGGATATGGGGATATGGGGATATGGGGATATGGGGATATGGGGATACGGGGACATGGGGATATGGGGATTTGGGGATATGGGGACATGGGAACATGGGGATATGGGGATATGTGGATATGGGGACTTGTGGATATGGGGACATGGGGACATGGGGACATGGGGATATGGGGATATGGGGATATGGGGATATGGGGATATGGGGATATGGGGGATATGGGGATATGGGGATATGGGGACATGGGGACATGGAGATATGGGGATATGGGGATATGGCGATATGGGGACATGGGGATATGGGGACATGGGGATATGGGGATATGGGTGATATGGGGATATGGGGGATATGGGGATATGGGGATATGGGGATATGCGGACATGGGAACATGGGGATATGGGGATATGGGGATATGGGCACATGTGGCTATGGGGATATGGGGATATGGGTATATGGGGATATGGGGATATGGCGACATGGGGCATATGGGGATATGGGGACATGGGAACATGGGGATATGGTGATATGTGGATATGGATACATGTGGATATGGGGATATGGGGATATGGGGATATGGGGATATGGGAATATGGGGAAATGGGGATATGGGGATATGGGGACATGGGGATATGGGGATATGGGGACATGGGGATATGGGGATATGGGGATATGGGGACATGGGGATATGGGGATTTGGGGATATGGGGATATGGGGATGTGGGGACATGGGGGATATGGGGATATGGGGATATGTGGATATGGGGATATGGGGATATGGGGACATGGGGACATGGGGACATGGGGATATGGGAATATGGGGATATGGGGACATGGGGATATGGGGATATGGGGATATGGGGAGATGGGGATATGGGGATATGGGGGATATGGGGATATGGGGATATGGGGACATGGGGAGATGGGGACATGGGGACATGGGGACATGGGGGATATGGGGATATGCGGACATGGGGGATATGGGGATATGGGGATATGGGGATATGGGGATACGGGGACATGGGGATATGGGGGATATGGGGATATGGGGATATGGGGACATGGGGACATGGAGATATGGGGATATGGGGATATGGCGATATGGGGACATGGGGATATGGGGACATGGGGGATATGGGGATATGTGGACATGGGGGATATGGGGATATGGGGAGATGAGGATATGGGGATATGGGGGATATGGGGATATGGGGATATGGGGACATGGGGAGATGGGGACATGGGGATATGGGGAGATGGGGATATGGGGAAATGGGGACATGGGGACATGGGGATATGGGGATAAGGGGATATGGGGATATGGGGATATGGGTGATATGGGGATATGGGGGATATGGGGATATGGGGATATGGGGATATGGGGACATGGAGATATGGGGATATGGGTATATGGCGATATGGGGACATGGGGATATGGGGACATGGGGGATATGGGGATATGCGGACATGGGGGATATGGGGATATGGGGATATGGGGATATGGGGATACGGGGACATGGGGATATGGGGATATGGGGATATGGGGAAATGGGGATATGGGGATATGGGGACATGGGGATATGGGGATATGGGGACATGGGGATATGGGGACATGGGGATATGGGGATATGGGGATATGGGGATGTGGGGACATGGGGGATATGGGGATATGGGGATATGTGGATATGGGGATATGGGGATATGGGGACATGGGGACATGGGGACATGGGGATGTGGGAATATGGGGATATGGGGACATGGGGATATGGGGATATGGGGATATGGGGAGATGGGGATATGGGGATATGGGGGATATGGGGATATGGGGATATGGGGATATGGGGACATGGGGAGATGGGGACATGGGGATATGGGAATATGGGTATATGGGGATATAGGGATATGGGGATATGGGGACATGGGGACATGGGGACATGGGGATATGGGGATATGGGGATATGGGGATATGGGTGATATGGGGATATGGGGGATATGGGGATATGGGGATATGGGGACATGGGGACATGGAGATATGGGGATATGGGGATATGGCGATATGGGGACATGGGGATATGGGGACATGGGGGATATGGGGATATGCGGACATGGGGGATATGGGGATATGGGGATATGGGGTTATGGGGACATGGGGATATGGGGACATGGGGACATGGGGATATGGGGACATGGGGACATGGGGAAATGGGGATATGGGGATATGGGGACATGGGGATATGTGGATATGGGGACATGGGGACATGGGGATATTGGAATATGGAGATATGGGGATATGGGGATATGGGGATATGGGAATGTGGGGACTTGGGGGATATGGGGATATGGGTGATATGGGGATATGGGGGATATGGGGATATGGGGATATGGGGATATGGGGACATGGGGACATGGAGATATGGGAATATGGGGATATGGCGATATTGGGATATGGGGATATGGGGACATGGGGGATATGGGGATATGCGGATATGGGGGATATGGGGATATGGGGATATGGGGACATGGGGATATGGGGACATGGGGACATGGGAATATAGGGATATGGGGACATGGGGACATGGGGATATGGGGATATGGGGAGATGGGGATATGGGGATATGGGGGATATGGGGATATGGGGATATGGGGACATGGGGAGATGGGGACATGGGGATATGGGGATATGGGGATATGGGGATATGGGGATATGGGGATATGGGTGATATGGGGATATGGGGGATATGGGGATATGGGGATATGGGGATATGGGGACATGGAGATATGGGGATATGGGGATATGGCGATGTGGGGACATGGGGATATGGGGACATGGGGGATATGGGGACATGCGGACATGGGGGATATGGGGATATGGGGATATGGGGATATGGGGATATGGGGATACGGGGACATGGGGATATGGGGATTTGGGGATATGGGGACATGGGAACATGGGGATATGGGGATATGGGGATATGGGTGATATGGGGATATGGGGGATATGGGGATATGGGGATATGGGGATATGGGGACATGGAGATATGGGGATATGGGGATATGGCGATGTGGGGACATGGGGATATGGGGACATGGGGGATATGGGGACATGCGGACATGGGGGATATGGGGATATGGGGATATGGGGATATGGGGATATGGGGATATGGGGATACGGGGACATGGGGATATGGGGATTTGGGGATATGGGGACATGGGAACATGGGGATATGGGGATATGTGGATATGGGGACTTGTGGATATGGGGATATGGGGATATGGGGACATGGGGACATGGGGACATGGGGATATGGGGATATGGGGATATGGGGATATGGGGATATGGGGATATGGGGGATATGGGGATATGGGGATATGGGGACATGGGGACATGGAGATATGGGGATATGGGGATATGGCGATATGGGGACATGGGGATATGGGGACATGGGGATATGGGGATATGGGTGATATGGGGATATGGGGGATATGGGGATATGGGGATATGGGGATATGCGGACATGGGAACATGGGGATATGGGGATATGGGGATATGGGCACATGTGGCTATGGGGATATGGGGATATGGGTATATGGGGATATGGGGATATGGCGACATGGGGCATATGGGGATATGGGGACATGGGAACATGGGGATATGGTGATATGTGGATATGGATACATGTGGATATGGGGATATGGGGATATGGGGATATGGGGATATGGGAATATGGGGAAATGGGGATATGGGGATATGGGGACATGGGGATATGGGGATATGGGGACATGGGGATATGGGGATATGGGGATATGGGGACATGGGGATATGGGGATTTGGGGATATGGGGATATGGGGATGTGGGGACATGGGGGATATGGGGATATGGGGATATGTGGATATGGGGATATGGGGATATGGGGACATGGGGACATGGGGACATGGGGATATGGGGACATGGGGATATGGGGATATGGGGATATGGGGAGATGGGGATATGGGGATATGGGGGATATGGGGATATGGGGATATGGGGACATGGGGAGATGGGGACATGGGGACATGGGGATATGGGGATATGGGGATATAGGGATATGGGGATATGGGGATATGGGGATATGGGGACATGGGGGATATGGGGATATGCGGATATGGGGGATATGGGGATATGGGGATATGGGGACATGGGGATATGGGGACATGGGGACATGGGAATATAGGGATATGGGGACATGGGGATATGGGGATATGGGGATATGGGGAGATGGGGATATGGGGATATGGGGGATATGGGGATATGGGGATATGGGGATATGGGGATATGGGGAGATGGGGACATGGGGATATGGGGATATGGGGATATCGGGAAATGGGGACATGGGGACATGGGGATATGGGGATATGGGGATATGGGGATATGGGGATATGGGTGATATGGGGATATGGGGGATATGGGGATATGGGGATATGGGGATATGGGGATATGGGGACATGGAGATATGGGGATATGGGGATATGGCGATGTGGGGACATGGGGATATGGGGACATGGGGGATATGGGGACATGCGGACATGGGGGATATGGGGATATGGGGATATGGGGATATGGGGATATGGGGATACGGGGACACGGGGATATGGGGATATGGGGATATGGGGATATGGGGATATGGGGACATGGGAACATGGGGATATGGGGATATGTGGATATGGGGACATGTGGATATGGGGATATGGGGATATGGGGACATGGGGACATGGGGACATGGGGATATGGGGATATGGGGATATGGGGATATGGGGATATGGGGATATGGGGGATATGGGGATATGAGGATATGGGGACATGGGGATATGGGGATATGGGGATATAGGGATATGGGGATATGGGGATATGGGGATATGGGGACATGGGGGATATGGGGATATGGGGATATGTGGATATGGGGATATGGGGATATGGGGACATGGGGACATGGGGACATGGGGATATGGGGACATGGGGATATGGGGATATGGGGATATGGGGAGATGGGGATATGGGGATATGGGGGATATGGGGATATGGGGATATGGGGACATGGGGAGATGGGGACATGGGGACATGGGGATATGGGGATATGGGGATATAGGGATATGGGGATATGGGGATATGGGGATATGGGGACATGGGGGATATGGGGATATGCGGATATGGGGGATATGGGGATATGGGGATATGGGGACATGGGGATATGGGGACATGGGGACATGGGAATATAGGGATATGGGGACATGGGGATATGGGGATATGGGGATATGGGGAGATGGGGATATGGGGATATGGGGGATATGGGGATATGGGGATATGGGGATATGGGGATATGGGGAGATGGGGACATGGGGATATGGGGATATGGGGATATCGGGAAATGGGGACATGGGGACATGGGGATATGGGGATATGGGGATATGGGGATATGGGGATATGGGTGATATGGGGATATGGGGGATATGGGGATATGGGGATATGGGGATATGGGGATATGGGGACATGGAGATATGGGGATATGGGGATATGGCGATGTGGGGACATGGGGATATGGGGACATGGGGGATATGGGGACATGCGGACATGGGGGATATGGGGATATGGGGATATGGGGATATGGGGATATGGGGATACGGGGACACGGGGATATGGGGATATGGGGATATGGGGATATGGGGATATGGGGACATGGGAACATGGGGATATGGGGATATGTGGATATGGGGACATGTGGATATGGGGATATGGGGATATGGGGACATGGGGACATGGGGACATGGGGATATGGGGATATGGGGATATGGGGATATGGGGATATGGGGATATGGGGGATATGGGGATATGAGGATATGGGGATATGGGGACATGGGGACATGGAGATATGGGGATATGGGGTTATGGCGATATGGGGACATGGGGATATGGGGACATGGGGATATGTGGATATGGGTGATATGGGGATATGGGGGATATGTGGATATGGGGATATGCGGACATGGGAACATGGGGATATGGGGATATGGGGATATGGGCACATGTGGCTATGGGGATATGGGGATATGGGTATATGGGGATATGGGGATATGGCGACATGGGGCATATGGGGATATGGGGACATGGAAACATGGGGATATGGTGATATGTGGATATGGATACATGTGGATATGGGGATATGGGGATATGGGGATATGGGAATATGGGGAAATGGGGATATGGGGATATGGGGACATGGGGATATGGGGATATGGGGACATGGGGATATGGGGATATGGGGATATGGGGACATGGGGATATGGGGGTATGGGGATATGGGGATATGGGGATGTGGGGACATGGGGGATATGGGGATATGTGGATATGGGGATATGGGGATATGGGGACATGGGGACATGGGGACCTGGGGATATGGGAATATGGGGATATGGGGACATGGGGATATGGGGATATGGGGATATGGGGAGGTGGGGATATGGGGATATGGGGGATATGGGGATATGGGGATATGGGGACATGGGGAGATGGGGACATGGGGATATGGGGATATGGGGATATGGGGATATAGGGATATGGGGATATGGGGACATGGGGACATGGGGACATGGGGATATGGGGATATGGGTATATGGGGATATGGGGATATGGGAATATGGGGAAATGGGGATATGGGGATATGGGGACATGGGGATATGGGGATATGGGGACATGGGGATAAGGGGATATGGGGATATGGGGACATGGGGATATGGGGATATGGGGATATGGGGATATGGGGATGTGGGGACATGGGGGATATGGGGATATGGGGATATGTGGATATGGGGATATGGGGATATGGGGATATGGGGATATGGGGATATGGGAATATGGGGAAATGGGGATATGGGGATATGGGGACATGGGGATATGGGGATAAGGGGACATGGGGATAAGGGGATATGGGGATATGGGGACATGGGGATATGGGGATATGGGGATATGGGGATATGGGGATGTGGGGACATGGGGGATATGGGGATATGGGGATATGTGGATATGGGGATATGGGGATATGGGGATATGGGGATATGGGGACATGGGGATATGGGGATATGTGGACATGGGGATAAGGGGACATGGGGAGATGGGGACATGGGGATATGGGGATATGGGGATATGGGGATATAGGGATATGGGGATATGGGGACATGGGGACATGGGGACATGGGGATATGGGGATATGGGGATATGGGGATATGGGGATATGGGAATATGGGGAAATGGGGATATGGGGATATGGGGACATGGGGATATGGGGATATGGGGACATGGGGATAAGGGGATATGGGGATATGGGGACATGGGGATATGGGGATATGGGGATATGGGGATATGGGGATGTGGGGACATGGGGGATATGGGGATATGGGGATATGTGGATATGGGGATATGGGGATATGGTGACATGGGGACATGGGGACATGGGGATATGGGGATATGGGGACATGGGTATATGGGGATATGGGGATATGGGGATATGGGGAGATGGGGATATGGGGATATGGGGGATATGGGGATATGGGGATATGGGGATATGGGGACATGGGGAGATGGGGACATGGGGAGATGGGGATATGGGGATATGGGGATATAGGGATATGGGGATATGGGGACATGGGGTCATGGGGACATGGGAATATGGGGATATGGGGATATGGGGATATGGGGATACGGGGATATGGGGATATGGGGGATATGGGGATATGCGGATATGGGGATATGGGGACATGGGGACATGGAGATATGGGGATATGGGAATATGGCGATATGGGGACATGGGGATATGGGGACATGGGGGATATGGGGATATGCGGACATGGGGGATATGAGGATATGGGGATATGGGGACATGGGGATATGGGAATATGGGGATATGGGGACATGGGGATATGGGGATATGGGGAGATGGGGATATGGGGATATGGGGGATATGGGGATATGGGGATATGGGGATATGGGGAAATGGGGAGATGGGGACATGGGGATATGGGAATATGGGGATATGGGGATATAGGGATATGGGGATATGGGGACATGGGGACATGGGGACATGGGGATATGGGGATATCGGGATATGGGGATATGGGGATATGGGGGATATGGGGATATGGGGATATGGGTATATGGGGACATGGGGACATGGAGATATGGGGATATGGGGATATGGCGATATGGGGACATGGGGATATGGGGACATGGGGGATATGGGGATATGCGGACATGGGGGATATGGGGATATGGGGATATGGGGATATGGGGATATGGGGATATGGGGATATGGGGACATGGGGATATGGGGATATGGGGATATGGGGAGATGGGGACATGGAGATATGGGGATATGGGAATATGGCGATATGGGGACATGGGGATATAGGGATATGGGGATATGGGGACATGGGGATAAGGGGATATGGGGATATGGGGATATGGGGATATGGGGATATGGGTGATATGGGGATATGGGGGATATGGGGATATGGGGATATGGGGACATGGGGACATGGAGATATGGGGATATGTAGATATGGCGATCTGGGGACATGGGGATATGGGGACATGGGGGATATGGGGATAAGCGGACATGGGGGATATGGGGATATGGGGATATGGGGATATGGGGATATGGGGACATGGGGACATGGGGACATGGGGACATGTGGATATGGGGATATGGGGATATGGGGATATGGGGATATGGGAATATGGGGAAATGGGGATATGGGGATATGGGGACATGGGGATATGGGGATATGGGGACATGGGGATAAGGGGATATGGGGATATGGGGACATGGGGATATGGGGATATGGGGATATGGGGATATGGGGATGTGGGGACATGGGGGATATGGGGATATGGGGATATGTGGATATGGGGATATGGGGATATGGGGATATGGGGATATGGGGACATGGGGATATGGGGATATGGGGACATGGGGATAAGGGGACATGGGGAGATGGGGACATGGGGATATGGGGATATGGGGATATGGGGATATAGGGATATGGGGATATGGGGACATGGGGACATGGGGACATGGGGATATGGGGATATGGGGATATGGGGATATGGGGATATGGGAATATGGGGAAATGGGGATATGGGGATATGGGGACATGGGGATATGGGGATATGGGGACATGGGGATAAGGGGATATGGGGATATGGGGACATGGGGATATGGGGATATGGGGATATGGGGATATGGGGATGTGGGGACATGGGGGATATGGGGATATGGGGATATGTGGATATGGGGATATGGGGATATGGGGACATGGGGACATGGGGACATGGGGATATGGGGATATGGGGACATGGGGATATGGGGATATGGGGATATGGGGAGATGGGGATATGGGGATATGGGGATATGGGGATATGGGGATATGGGGACATGGGGAGATGGGGACATGGGGAGATGGGGATATGGGGATATGGGGATATAGGGATATGGGGATATGGGGACATGGGGTCATGGGGACATGGGAATATGGGGATATGGGGATATGGGGATATGGGGATACGGGGATATGGGGATATGGGGGATATGGGGATATGCGGATATGGGGATATGGGGACATGGGGACATGGAGATATGGGGATATGGGAATATGGCGATATGGGGACATGGGGATATGGGGACATGGGGGATATGGGGATATGCGGACATGGGGGATATGAGGATATGGGGATATGGGGACATGGGGATATGGGAATATGGGGATATGGGGACATGGGGATATGGGGATATGGGGATATGGGGAGATGGGGATATGGGGATATGGGGGATATGGGGATATGGGGATATGGGGAAATGGGGAGATGGGGACATGGGGATATGGGAATATGGGGATATGGGGATATAGGGATATGGGGATATGGGGACATGGGGACATGGGGACATGGGGATATGGGGATATGGGGATATGGGGATATGGGGATATGGGGGATATGGGGATATGGGGATATGGGTATATGGGGATATGGGTATATGGGGACATGGGGACATGGAGATATGGGGATATGGGGATATGGCGATATGGGGACATGGGGATATGGGGACATGGGGGATATGGGGATATGCGGACATGGGGGATATGGGGATATGGGGATATGGGGATATGGGGATATGGGGACATGGGGATATGGGGATATGGGGATATGGGGACATGGGGAGATGGGGACATGGGGAGATGGGGATATGGGGATATGGGGATATAGGGATATGGGGATATGGGGACATGGGGTCATGGGGACATGGGAATATGGGGATATGGGGATATGGGGATATGGGGATACGGGGATATGGGGATATGGGGGATATGGGGATATGCGGATATGGGGTTATGGGGACATGGGGGATATGGGGATATGGGGATATGTGGATATGGGGATATGGGGATATGGGGATATGGGGATATGGGGATATGGGAATATGGGGAAATGGGGATATGGGGATATGGGGACATGGGGATATGGGGATAAGGGGACATGGGGATAAGGGGATATGGGGATATGGGGACATGGGGATATGGGGATATGGGGATATGGGGATATGGGGATGTGGGGACATGGGGGATATGGGGATATGGGGATATGTGGATATGGGGATATGGGGATATGGGGATATGGGGATATGGGGACATGGGGATATGGGGATATGGGGACATGGGGATAAGGGGACATGGGGAGATGGGGACATGGGGATATGGGGATATGGGGATATGGGGATATAGGGATATGGGGATATGGGGACATGGGGACATGGGGACATGGGGATATGGGGATATGGGGATATGGGGATATGGGGATATGGGAATATGGGGAAATGGGGATATGGGGATATGGGGACATGGGGATATGGGGATATGGGGACATGGGGATAAGGGGATATGGGGATATGGGGACATGGGGATATGGGGATATGGGGATATGGGGATATGGGGATGTGGGGACATGGGGGATATGGGGATATGGGGATATGTGGATATGGGGATATGGGGATATGGGGACATGGGGACATGGGGACATGGGGATATGGGGATATGGGGACATGGGTATATGGGGATATGGGGATATGGGGATATGGGGAGATGGGGATATGGGGATATGGGGGATATGGGGATATGGGGATATGGGGATATGGGGACATGGGGAGATGGGGACATGGGGAGATGGGGATATGGGGATATGGGGATATAGGGATATGGGGATATGGGGACATGGGGTCATGGGGACATGGGAATATGGGGATATGGGGATATGGGGATATGGGGATACGGGGATATGGGGATATGGGGGATATGGGGATATGCGGATATGGGGATATGGGGACATGGGGACATGGAGATATGGGGATATGGGAATATGGCGATATGGGGACATGGGGATATGGGGACATGGGGGATATGGGGATATGCGGACATGGGGGATATGAGGATATGGGGATATGGGGACATGGGGATATGGGAATATGGGGATATGGGGACATGGGGATATGGGGATATGGGGATATGGGGAGATGGGGATATGGGGATATGGGGGATATGGGGATATGGGGATATGGGGATATGGGGAAATGGGGAGATGGGGACATGGGGATATGGGAATATGGGGATATGGGGATATAGGGATATGGGGATATGGGGACATGGGGACATGGGGACATGGGGATATGGGGATATCGGGATATGGGGATATGGGGATATGGGGGATATGGGGATATGGGGATATGGGTATATGGGGACATGGGGACATGGAGATATGGGGATATGGGGATATGGCGATATGGGGACATGGGGATATGGGGACATGGGGGATATGGGGATATGCGGACATGGGGGATATGGGGATATGGGGATATGGGGATATGGGGATATGGGGATATGGGGATATGGGGACATGGGGATATGGGGATATGGGGATATGGGGAGATGGGGACATGGAGATATGGGGATATGGGAATATGGCGATATGGGGACATGGGGATATAGGGATATGGGGATATGGGGACATGGGGATAAGGGGATATGGGGATATGGGGATATGGGGATATGGGGATATGGGTGATATGGGGATATGGGGGATATGGGGATATGGGGATATGGGGACATGGGGACATGGAGATATGGGGATATGTAGATATGGCGATCTGGGGACATGGGGATATGGGGACATGGGGGATATGGGGATAAGCGGACATGGGGGATATGGGGATATGGGGATATGGGGATATGGGGACATGGGGACATGGGGACATGGGGACATGTGGATATGGGGATATGGGGATATGGGGATATGGGGATATGGGAATATGGGGAAATGGGGATATGGGGATATGGGGACATGGGGATATGGGGATATGGGGACATGGGGATAAGGGGATATGGGGATATGGGGACATGGGGATATGGGGATATGGGGATATGGGGATATGGGGATGTGGGGACATGGGGGATATGGGGATATGGGGATATGTGGATATGGGGATATGGGGATATGGGGATATGGGGATATGGGGACATGGGGATATGGGGATATGGGGACATGGGGATAAGGGGACATGGGGAGATGGGGACATGGGGATATGGGGATATGGGGATATGGGGATATGGGGACATGGGGACATGGGGACATGGGGATATGGGGATATGGGGATATGGGGATATGGGGATATGGGAATATGGGGAAATGGGGATATGGGGATATGGGGACATGGGGATATGGGGATATGGGGACATGGGGATAAGGGGATATGGGGATATGGGGACATGGGGATATGGGGATATGGGGATATGGGGATATGGGGATGTGGGGACATGGGGGATATGGGGATATGGGGATATGTGGATATGGGTATATGGGGATATGGGGACATGGGGACATGGGGACATGGGGATATGGGGATATGGGGACATGGGGATATGGGGATATGGGGATATGGGGAGATGGGGATATGGGGATATGGGGATATGGGGATATGGGGATATGGGGACATGGGGAGATGGGGACATGGGGAGATGGGGATATGGGGATATGGGGATATAGGGATATGGGGATATGGGGACATGGGGTCATGGGGACATGGGAATATGGGGATATGGGGATATGGGGATATGGGGATACGGGGATATGGGGATATGGGGGATATGGGGATATGCGGATATGGGGATATGGGGACATGGGGACATGGAGATATGGGGATATGGGAATATGGCGATATGGGGACATGGGGATATGGGGACATGGGGGATATGGGGATATGCGGACATGGGGGATATGAGGATATGGGGATATGGGGACATGGGGATATGGGAATATGGGGATATGGGGACATGGGGATATGGGGATATGGGGATATGGGGAGATGGGGATATGGGGATATGGGGGATATGGGGATATGGGGATATGGGGAAATGGGGAGATGGGGACATGGGGATATGGGAATATGGGGATATGGGGATATAGGGATATGGGGATATGGGGACATGGGGACATGGGGACATGGGGATATGGGGATATGGGGATATGGGGATATGGGGATATGGGGGATATGGGGATATGGGGATATGGGTATATGGGGATATGGGTATATGGGGACATGGGGACATGGAGATATGGGGATATGGGGATATGGCGATATGGGGACATGGGGATATGGGGACATGGGGGATATGGGGATATGCGGACATGGGGGATATGGGGATATGGGGATATGGGGATATGGGGATATGGGGACATGGGGATATGGGGATATGGGGATATGGGGACATGGGGAGATGGGGACATGGGGAGATGGGGATATGGGGATATGGGGATATAGGGATATGGGGATATGGGGACATGGGGTCATGGGGACATGGGAATATGGGGATATGGGGATATGGGGATATGGGGATACGGGGATATGGGGATATGGGGGATATGGGGATATGCGGATATGGGGTTATGGGGACATGGGGACATGGAGATATGGGGATATGGGAATATGGCGATATGGGGACATGGGGATATGGGGACATGGGGGATATGGGGATATGCGGACATGGGGGATATGAGGATATGGGGATATGGGGACATGGGGATATGGGAATATGGGGATATGGGGACATGGGGATATGGGGATATGGGGATATGGGGAGATGGGGATATGGGGATGTGGGGGATATGGGGATATGGGGATATGGGGATATGGGGAAATGGGGAGATGGGGACATGGGAATATGGGAATATGGGGATATGGGGATATAGGGATATGGGGATATGGGGACATGGGGACATGGGGACATGGGGATATGGGGATATCGGGATATGGGGATATGGGGATATGGGGGATATGGGGATATGGGGATATGGGTATATGGGGACATGGGGACATGGAGATATGGGGATATGGGGATATGGCGATATGGGGACATGGGGATATGGGGACATGGGGGATATGGGGATATGCGGACATGGGGGATATGGGGATATGGGGATATGGGGATATGGGGATATGGGGATATGGGGACATGGGGATATGGGGATATGGGGATATGGGGATATGGGGAGATGGGGACATGGAGATATGGGGATATGGGAATATGGCGATATGGGGACATGGGGATATAGGGATATGGGGATATGGGGACATGGGGACATGGGGATAAGGGGATATGGGGATATGGGGATATGGGGATATGGGGATATGGGTGATATGGGGATATGGGGGATATGGGGATATGGGGATATGGGGACATGGGGACATGGAGATATGGGGATATGGGGATATGGCGATCTGGGGACATGGGGATATGGGGACATGGGGGATATGGGTATAAGCGGACATGGGGGATATGGGGATATGGGGATATGGGGACATGGGGACATGGGGACATGGGGACATGTGGATATGGGGATATGGGGATATGGGGATATGGGAATATGGGGAAATGGGGATATGGGGATATGGGGACATGGGGATATGGGGATATGGGGACATGGGGATAAGGGGATATGGGGATATGGGGACATGGGGATATGGGGATATGGGGATATGGGGATATGGGGATGTGGGGACATGGGGGATATGGGGATATGGGGATATGTGGATATGGGGATATGGGGATATGGGGATATGGGGATATGGGGACATGGGGATATGGGGATATGGGGACATGGCGATAAGGGGACATGGGGAGATGGGGACATGGGGATATGGGGATATGGGGATATGGGGATATAGGGATATGGGGATATGGGGACATGGGGACATGGGGACATGGGGATATGGGGATATGGGGATATGGGGATATGGGGATATGGGAATATGGGGAAATGGGGATATGGGGATATGGGGACATGGGGATATGGGGATATGGGGACATGGGGATAAGGGGATATGGGGATATGGGGACATGGGGATATGGGGATATGGGGATATGGGAATATGGGGATGTGGGGACATGGGGGATATGGGGATATGGGGATATGTGGATATGGGGATATGGGGATATGGGGACATGGGGACATGGGGACATGGGGATATGGGGATATGGGGACATGGGGATATGGGGATATGGGGATATGGGGAGATGGGGATATGGGGATATGGGGATATGGGGGATATGGGGATATGGGGATATGGGTATATGGGGATATGGGTATATGGGGACATGGGGACATGGAGATATGGGGATATGGGGATATGGCGATATGGGGACATGGGGATATGGGGACATGGGGGATATGGGGATATGCGGACATGGGGGATATGGGGATATGGGGATATGGGGATATGGGGATATGGGGACATGGGGATATGGGGATATGGGGATATGGGGACATGGGGAGATGGGGACATGGGGAGATGGGGATATGGGGATATGGGGATATAGGGATATGGGGATATGGGGACATGGGGTCATGGGGACATGGGAATATGGGGATATGGGGATATGGGGATATGGGGATACGGGGATATGGGGATATGGGGGATATGGGGATATGCGGATATGGGGTTATGGGGACATGGGGACATGGAGATATGGGGATATGGGAATATGGCGATATGGGGACATGGGGATATGGGGACATGGGGGATATGGGGATATGCGGACATGGGGGATATGAGGATATGGGGATATGGGGACATGGGGATATGGGAATATGGGGATATGGGGACATGGGGATATGGGGATATGGGGATATGGGGAGATGGGGATATGGGGATGTGGGGGATATGGGGATATGGGGATATGGGGATATGGGGAAATGGGGAGATGGGGACATGGGAATATGGGAATATGGGGATATGGGGATATAGGGATATGGGGATATGGGGACATGGGGACATGGGGACATGGGGATATGGGGATATCGGGATATGGGGATATGGGGATATGGGGGATATGGGGATATGGGGATATGGGTATATGGGGACATGGGGACATGGAGATATGGGGATATGGGGATATGGCGATATGGGGACATGGGGATATGGGGACATGGGGGATATGGGGATATGCGGACATGGGGGATATGGGGATATGGGGATATGGGGATATGGGGATATGGGGATATGGGGACATGGGGATATGGGGATATGGGGATATGGGGATATGGGGAGATGGGGACATGGAGATATGGGGATATGGGAATATGGCGATATGGGGACATGGGGATATAGGGATATGGGGATATGGGGACATGGGGACATGGGGATAAGGGGATATGGGGATATGGGGATATGGGGATATGGGGATATGGGTGATATGGGGATATGGGGGATATGGGGATATGGGGATATGGGGACATGGGGACATGGAGATATGGGGATATGGGGATATGGCGATCTGGGGACATGGGGATATGGGGACATGGGGGATATGGGTATAAGCGGACATGGGGGATATGGGGATATGGGGATATGGGGACATGGGGACATGGGGACATGGGGACATGTGGATATGGGGATATGGGGATATGGGGATATGGGAATATGGGGAAATGGGGATATGGGGATATGGGGACATGGGGATATGGGGATATGGGGACATGGGGATAAGGGGATATGGGGATATGGGGACATGGGGATATGGGGATATGGGGATATGGGGATATGGGGATGTGGGGACATGGGGGATATGGGGATATGGGGATATGTGGATATGGGGATATGGGGATATGGGGATATGGGGATATGGGGACATGGGGATATGGGGATATGGGGACATGGCGATAAGGGGACATGGGGAGATGGGGACATGGGGATATGGGGATATGGGGATATGGGGATATGGGGATATGGGGAGATGGGGATATGGGGATATGGGGGATATGGGGATATGGGGATATGGGGATATGGGGACATGGGGAGATGGGGACATGGGGAGATGGGGATATAGGGATATGGGGATATGGGGACATGGGGTCATGGGGACATGGGAATATGGGGATATGGGGATATGGGGATATGGGGATATGGGGATATGGGGGATATGGGGATATGCGGATATGGGGATATGGGGACATGGGGACATGGAGATATGGGGATATGGGAATATGGCGATATGGGGACATGGGGATATGGGGACATGGGGGATATGGAGATATGCGGACATGGGGGATATGAGGATATGGGGATATGGGGACATGGGGATATGGGAATATGGGGATATGGGGACATGGGGATATGGGGATATGGGGATATGGGGAGATGGGGATATGGGGATATGGGGGATATGGGGATATGGGGATATGGGGAAATGGGGAGATGGGGACATGGGGATATGGGAATATGGGGATATGGGGATATAGGGATATGGGGATATGGGGACATGGGGACATGGGGACATGGGGATATGGGGATATCGGGATATGGGGATATGGGGATATGGAGGATATGGGGATATGGGGATATGGGTATATGGGGATATGGGGATATGGGGATATGGGGATATGGGGAGATGGGGACATGGAGATATGGGGATATGGGAATATGGCGATATGGGGACATGGGGATATAGGGATATGGGGATATGGGGACATGGGGACATGGGGATAAGGGGATATGGGGATATGGGGATATGGGGATATGGGGATATGGGGATATGGGTGATATGGGGATATGGGGGATATGGGGATATGGGGATATGGGGATATGGGGACATGGGGACATGGAGATATGGGGATATGGGGATATGGCGATCTGGGGACATGGGGATATGGGGACATGGGGGATATGGGGATAAGCGGACATGGGGGATATGGGGATATGGGGATATGGGGATATGGGGATATGGGGACATGGGGACATGGGGACATGGGGACATGGGGACATGGGGACATGCGGAAATGGGGATATGGGGATATGGGGACATGGGGATATGTGGATATGGGGACATGGGGATATGGGGATATTGGAATATGGAGATATGGGGATATGGGGATATGGGGATATGGGAATGTGGGGACATGGGGGATATGGGGATATGGGTGATATGGGGATATGGGGGATATGGGGATATGGGGATATGGGGACATGGGGACATGGAGATATGGGGATATGGGGATATGGCGATATTGGGACATGGGGCTATGGGGACATGGGGGATATGGGGATATGCGGATATGGGGGATATGGGGATATGGGGACATGGGGATATGGGGACATGGGGACATGGGAATATAGGTATATGGGGACATGGGGATATGGGGATATGGGGAGATGGGGATATGGGGATATGGGGGATATGGGGATATGGGGATATGGGTATATGGGGACATGGGGAGATGGGGACATGGGGATATGGGGATATGGGGATATGGGGAAATGGGGACATGGGGACATGGGGATATGGGGATATGGGGATATGGGGATATGGGGATATGGGTGATATGGGGATATGGGGGATATGGGGATATGGGGATATGGGGATATGGGGACATGGAGATATGGGGATATGGGGATATGGCGATATGGGGACATGGGGATATGGGGACATGGGGGATATGGGGATAAGCGGACATGGGGGATATGGTGATATGGGGATATGGGGATATGGGGACATGGGGACATGGGGACATGGGGACATGGGGACATGGGGACATGGGGACATGCGGAAATGGTGATATGGGGATATGGGGACATGGGGATATGTGGATATGGGGACATGGGGATATGGGGATATTGGAATATGGAGATATGGGATATGGGGATATGGGGATATGGGGATATGGGGATATGGGGAGATGGGGATATGGGGATATGGGGGATATGGGGATATGGGGATATGGGGATATGGGGAAATGGGGAGATGGGGACATGGGGATATGGGAATATGGGGATATGGGGATATAGGGATATGGGGATATGGGGACATGGGGACATGGGGACATGGGGATATGGGGATATCGGGATATGGGGATATGGGGATATGGGGGATATGGGGATATGGGGATATGGGTATATGGGGACATGGGGACATGGAGATATGGGGATATGGGGATATGGCGATATGGGGACATGGGGATATGGCGACATGGGGGATATGGGGATATGCGGACATGGGGGATATGGGGATATGGGGATATGGGGATATGGGGATATGGGGACATGGGGACATGGGGACATGGGGACATGGGGACATGTGGATATGGGGATATGGGGATATGGGGATATGGGGATATGGGAATATGGGGAAATGGGGATATGGGGATATGGGGACATGGGGATATGGGGATATGGGGACATGGGGATAAGGGGATATGGGGATATGGGGACATGGGGACATGGGGATATGGGGATATGGGGATATGGGGATGTGGGGACATGGGGGATATGGGGATATGGGGATATGTGGATATGGGGATATGGGGATATGGGGATATGGGGATATGGGGACATGGGGATATGGGGATATGGGGACATGGGGATAAGGGGACATGGGGAGATGGGGACATGGGGATATGGGGATATGGGGATATGGGGATATAGGGATATGGGGATATGGGGACATGGGGACATGGGGACATGGGGATATGGGGATATGGGGATATGGGGATATGGGGATATGGGAATATGGGGAAATGGGGATATGGGGATATGGGGACATGGGGATATGGGGATATGGGGACATGGGGATAAGGGGATATGGGGATATGGGGACATGGGGATATGGGGATATGGGGATATGGGGATGTGGGGACATGGGGGATATGGGGATATGGGGATATGTGGATATGGGGATATGGGGATATGGGGACATGGGGACATGGGGACATGGGGATATGGGGACATGGGGATATGGGGATATGGGGATATGGGGAGATGGGGATATGGGGATATGGGGGATATGGGGATATGGGGATATGGGGATATGGGGACATGGGGAGATGGGGACATGGGGAGATGGGGATATGGGGATATGGGGATATAGGGATATGGGGATATGGGGACATGGGGTCATGGGGACATGGGAATATGGGGATATGGGGATATGGGGATATGGGGATACGGGGATATGGGGATATGGGGGATATGGGGATATGCGGATATGGGGATATGGGGACATGGGGACATGGAGATATGGGGATATGGGAATATGGCGATATGGGGACATGGGGATATGGGGATATGGGGATATGGGGATATGGGGATGTGGGGACATGGGGGATATGGGGATATGGGGATATGTGGATATGGGGATATGGGGATATGGGGACATGGGGACATGGGGACATGGGGATATGGGGATATGGGGACATGGGGATATGGGGATATGGGGATATGGGGATATGGGGGATATGGGGATATGGGGATATGGGGATATGGGGACATGGGGAGATGGGGACATGGGGAGATGGGGATATGGGGATATGGGGATATAGGGATATGGGGATATGGGGACATGGGGTCATGGGGACATGGGAATATGGGGATATGGGGATATGGGGATATGGGGATACGGGGATATGGGGATATGGGGGATATGGGGATATGCGGATATGGGGATATGGGGACATGGGGACATGGAGATATGGGGATATGGGAATATGGCGATATGGGGACATGGGGATATGGGGACATGGGAATATGGGGATATGGGGATATGGGGATATGGGGATACGGGGATATGGGGATATGGGGGATATGGGGATATGCGGATATGGGGATATGGGGACATGGGGACATGGAGATATGGGGATATGGGAATATGGGGATATGGGGACATGGGGATATGGGGAGATGGGGATATGGGGAGATGGGGATATGGGGATATGGGGGATATGGGGATATGGGGATATGGGGAAATGGGGAGATGGGGACATGGGGATATGGGAATATGGGGATATGGGGATATAGGGATATGGGGATATGGGGACATGGGGACATGGGGACATGGGGATATGGGGATATCGGGATATGGGGATATGGGGATATGGGGGATATGGGGATATGGGGATATGGGTATATGGGGATATGGGTATATGGGGACATGGGGACATGGAGATATGGGGATATGGGGATATGGCGATATGGGGACATGGGGATATGGGGACATGGGGGATATGGGGATATGCGGACATGGGGGATATGGGGATATGGGGATATGGGGATATGGGGATATGGGGATATGGGGACATGGGGATATGGGGATATGGGGATATGGGGATATGGGGAGATGGGGACATGGAGATATGGGGATATGGGAATATGGCGATATGGGGACATGGGGATATAGGGATATGGGGATATGGGGACATGTGGACATGGGGATAATGGGATATGGGGATATGGGGATATGGGGATATGGGGATATGGGGATATGGGTGATATGGGGATATGGGGGATATGGGGATATGGGGATATGGGGATATGGGGACATGGGGACATGGAGATATGGGGATATGGGGATATGGCGATCTGGGGACATGGGGATATGGGGACATGGGGGATATGGGGATAAGCGGACATGGGGGATATGGGGATATGGGGATATGGGGATATGGGGATATGCGGACATGGGGACATGGGGACATGGGGACATGGGGACATGGGGACATGGGGACATGCGGAAATGGGGATATGGGGATATGGGGACATGGGGATATGTGGATATGGGGACATGGGGATATGGGGATATTGGAATATGGAGATATGGGGATATGGGGATATGGGGATATGGGGATATGGGAATGTGGGGACTTGGGGGATATGGGGATATGGGTGATATGGGGATATGGGGGATATGGGGATATGGGGATATGGGGACATGGGGACATGGAGATATGGGGATATGGGGATATGGCGATATTGGGACATGGGGCTATGGGGACATGGGGGATATGGGGATATGCGGATATGGGGGATATGGGGATATGGGGACATGGGGATATGGGGATATGGGGAGATGGGGATATGGGGATATGGGGGATATGGGGATATGGGGATATGGGAATATGGGGACATGGGGAGATGGGGACATGGGGATATGGGGATATGGGGATATGGGGAAATGGGGACATGGGGACATGGGGACATGGGGATATGGGGATATGGGGATATGGGGATATGGGGATATGGGTGATATGGGGATATGGGGGATATGGGGATATGGGGATATGGGGATATGGGGACATGGAGATATGGGGATATGGGGATATGGCGATATGGGGACATGGGGATATGGGGACATGGGGGATATGGGGATAAGCGGACATGGGGGATATGGGGATATGGGGATATGGGGATAAGAGGACATGGGGATATGGGGACATGGGGATATGGGGATATGGGGACATGGTGGATATGGGGGATATGGTGACATGGGGACATGGGGACATGGGGGTAAGGGGATATGGGGATTTGGGGATATGGGGATATGGGGATATGGTGATATGGGGACATGGGGACATGGGGATATGGGGATATGTGGATATGGTGATATGGGGACATGGGGATATGGGGATATGGGGATATGGGGATATGGGGATATGGGGATATGGGGACATGGGGCTATGGGGATATGTGGATATGGGGACATGGGGATATGGGGATATGGGGATTTGGGGATATGGGGATATGGGGATATGGGGATATGGTGATATGGGTACATGGGGATATGGGGATATGGGGACATGGTGGATATGGGGGATATGTTGACATGGGGACATGGGGAGATGGGGGTAAGGGGATATGGGGATTTGGGGATATGGGGATATGGTGATATGGGGACATGGGGACATAGGGGATATGGTGACATGGGGACATGGGGACATGGGGGTAAGGGGATATGGGGATTTGGGGATATGGGGATATGGGGGTATGGGGACATGGGGACATGGGGATATGGGGATATGCGGATATGGTGATATGGTGATATGGGGATATGGGGACATGGGGATATGGGGAAATGGGGACATGTGGGATATGGGGGATATGGTGACATGGGGACATGGGGACATGGGGACATGGGGATAAGGGGATATGGGGATATGGGGACATGGGGATATGGGGATATGGGGATATGGGGATATGGGGTAAGGTGATATGGGGATATGGGGGATATGGGGACATGGGGATATGGGGGATATGGGGATATGAGGATATGGGGACATTGGGACATGGGGATATGTGGATATGGGGACATGGGGATATGGGGATATGGGGCATATGGGGATATGCGGATATGGGGATATGGGGATATGGGGATATGGGGGATATGGGGATATGGGGATATGGGGGATATGGGGATATGGGAACATGGGGTGATGGGAGATATGGGGATATGGGGATATGGGGATATGGGGGATATGGGGATATGGGTACATGGGGAGATGGGGATATGGGGGATATGGGGACATGGGGATATGGGTATATGGGGATATGGGGATCTGGGGATAAGGTGATATGGGGATATGGGGGATATGGGGACATGGGGATATTGGGGATATGGGGATATGAGGATATGGGGACATGGGGATATGGGGATATGTGGATATGGGGACATGGGGATATGGGGATATGGGGATATGGGGACATGGGGATATGGGGATATGGGGACATGGGGATATGGGGATATGGGGACATGGGGGATATGGGGGATATGGTGATATGGGGACATGGGGACATGGGGACATGGGGATATGGGGATATGGGGATATGGGGATATGGGGACATGGGGACATGGGGGATATGGGAATATGGGGACATGGGGACATGGGGGATATGGGGCTATGGGGAAATGGGGGATATGGGGAAATGGGGATATGGGGGATATAGGGATGTGGGGATACGGGGGATATGGCGATATGGGGATATGGGGACATGGGGGATATGGGGATATGGGGACATTGGGACATGGGGATATGGGGACATGGGGGATATGGGGATCTGGGGACATGGGGATATGGGGATATGGGGACATGGGGGATATGGGGATATGGGGATATGGGGGATATGGGGATATGGGGGACATGGGGATATGGGGATATGGGGATATGGGGATATGGGGGCATTGGGGTTATGGGGATATGGGGACATGGGGGCATGGGGATATGGGGACATGGGGGATATGGGGATATGGGGATATGGGGGATATGGGTATATGGGGATATGGGGGATATGGGGATATGGGGATATGAGGATATGGGGACATGGGGGATATGGGGATATGGGGATATGGGGGATATGGGGATATGGGGATATGGGGGATATGGGGATATGGGGATATGGTGATATGGGTACATGTGGATATGGGGATATGGGGACATGGTGGATATGGGGGATATGGTGACATGGGGACATGGGGGTAAGGGGATATGGGGATTTGGGGATATGGGGATAAGGGGATATGGTGATATGGGGACATGGGGACATGGGGATATTGGGATATGGGGATATGGTGATATGGGGACATGGGGACATGGAGATATGGGGATATGGGGATATGGGGATGTGGGGATATGGGGATATGGGGACATGGGGATATGGGGATATGGGGACATGGGGATATGGGGATATGGGGATATGTGGATATGGGGATATGGGGACATGGGTGATATGGGGATATGGGGATATGGGGACATGGGAATATGGGGAAATGGGGATATGGGGATATGGGGATATGGGGATATGCGGATATGGGGAAATGGGGAAATGGGGATATGGGGATATGGGGATATGGGAATATGGGGATATGGGGATATGGGGATATGGGGTTATGCGGATATGGGGATGTGTGGATATGGGGACATTGGGATATGGGGATATGTGGATATGGGGACATGGGGATATGGGGATATGGGGCATATGGGGATATGCGGATATGGGGATATGGGGATATGGGTATATGGGGGATATGGGGATATGGGGATATGGGGGATATGGGGATATGGGAACATGGGGATATGGGGACATGGGGGATATGGGGGATATGGTGATATGGGGACATTGGGACATGGGGACATGGGGATATGGGGATATGGGGATATGGGGATATGGGGGATATGGGAATATGGGGACATGGGGACATGGGGGATATGGGGAAATGGGGGATATGGGGAAATGGGGATATGGGGGATATAGGGATGTGGGGATATGGGGGATATGGCGATATGGGGATATGGGGACATGGGGGATATGGGGATATGGGGACATGGGGACATGGGGATATGGGGACATGGGGGATATGGGGATCTGGTGACATGGGGATATGGGGATATGGGGAACATGGGGATATGGGGATATGGGGATATGGGGATATGGGGACATTGGGGTTATGGGGTTATGGGGACATGGGGACATGGGGATATGGGAACATGGGGGATATGGGGATATGGGGATATGGGGGATATGGGTATATGGGGATATGGGGGATATGGGGATATGGGGATATGAGGATATGGGGACATGGGGATATGGGGATATGGGGGATATGGGGATATGGGGATATGGGGGATATGGGGATATGGGGATATGGTGATATGCGTACATGTGGATATGGGGATATGGGGACATGGTGGATATGGGGGATATGGTGACATGGGGATATGGGGACATGGGGGTAAGGGGATATGGGGATTTGGGGATATGGGGATATGGGGATATGGTGATATGGGGACATGGGGACATGGGGATATTGGGATATGGGGATATGGTGATATGGGGACATGGGGACATGGAGATATGGGGATATCGGGATATGGGGTTGTGGGGATATGGGGATATGGGGACATGGGGATATGGCGATATGGGGACATGGGGATATGGGGACATGGGGATATGGGGATATGGGGATATGTGGATATGGGGATATGGGGACATGGGGGATATGGGGATATGGGGATATGGGGACATGGGAATATGGGGAAATGGGGATATGGGGATATGGGGATATGGGGATATGCGGATATGGGGAAATGGGGAAATGGGGATATGGGGATATGTGGATATGAGAATATGGGGATATGGGGATATGGGGATATGGGGTTATGCGGATATGGGGATGTGTGGATATGGGGACATGGGGGATATGGGGACATGGCGGATATGGGGACATGGGGATATGGGGATATGGGGATATGGGGAAATGGGGATATGGGGATATGGGGATATGGGGATATGGGAATATGGGGAAATGGGGATATGGGGATATGGGGATATGGGGAAATGGGGATATGGGGATATGGGGATATGGGGATGTGGGGAAATGGGAAAATGGGGATATGGGGATAAGGGAATATGGGGAAATGAGGATATGGGGATATGGGGATATGGGGAAATGGGAAAATGGGGATATGGGGATATGCAGATATGGGGATATGGGGATATGGGGATATGGGGATATGGGGGATATGGGGATATGGGGATATGGGGGATATGGGGATATGGGAACATGGGGTGATGGGAGATATGGGGACATGGGGATATGGGGATATGGGGGATATGGGGATATGGGTACATGGGGAGATGGGGATATGGGGGATATGGTGACATGGGGATATGGGGGATATGGGGAATGAGGATATGGGGATATGGGGATATGGGGATATGTGGATATGGGGACATGGGGATATGGGGATATGGGGATCTGGGGATAAGGTGATATGGGAACATGGGGGATATGGGGACATGGGGATATGGGGGATATGGGGATATGGGGATATGGGGATATGTTGATATGGGGACATGGGGACATGGGGATATGGGAATATGGGGATATGGGGATATGGGCATATGGTGACATGGGGACATGGGGATATGGGGATATGGGGATATGGGGATATTGGGGCAATGGGGATATGGGGATATGCGGATATGGGGACATGGGGATATGGGGATATAGGGATATGGGGACATGGGGATATGGGGATATGGGGATATGTTGATATGGGGATATTGGGGACATGGGGATATGGGGATATGGGGATATGGGTATATGGGGATATGGGGACATGGGGACATGGAGACATGGGGATATGGAAATATGGGGAAATGGGGATATGGGGATATGGGGACATGGGGACATGGGGACATGGGGATATGGGGACATGGGGATATGGGGATATGGAGATATGGGGATATGGGGATATGGGGATATGGGGACATGGGGACATGGGGATATGGGGATATGGGGACATGGGGCTATGCGGATATGGGGATATGGGGATAAGGGGATATGGCGTTATGGGGAGATGGGCATATGGGGATATGGGGACATGGGGGATATGGGGACATGGGGAGATGGGGATATGGGGATATGGGGATATGGGGACATGGGGGATATGGGGATATGGGGATAAGGGTACATGGGAGATATGGGGACATGGGGATATGGGGATATGGGGATATGGAGAAATGGGGATATGGGTATATGGGGATATGGGGATATGGGAATATGGGAATATGGGGAAATGGGGATATGGGGATATGGGGATATGGGGATATGGGGATATGGGAATATGGGGAAATGGGGATATGGGGACATGGAGATATGGGGAAATGGGGATATGGCGATATGGGGATATGGCGATATGGGGATATGGGGATATGGGGACATGGAGATAATTGCCATGGGGATATGGGGATATTGGGACATGGGGATATGGGGACATGGGAACATGGGGATATGGGGATATTGGGATATGGGGAAATGGGGAAATGGGGATATGGGGATATGGGGATATGGGGACATGGGGATATGGGGATATGGAGATATGGGGATATGGGGATATGGGGGATATGGGGACATGGGAGATATGGGGATATTGGGACATGGGGATATGGGGATATGGGGACATGGGGATATGGAGATATGGGTCTATGAGGAAATGGGGATATGGGGATATGGGGATATGGGGATATGGGGAAATGGGGATATGGGGTCATGGGGACATGGGGATATGGGGATATGTGGATATGGGGATATGGGGATATGGGGATATGGGGGATATGGGGATATGGTGACATGGGGGATATGAGAATATGGGGACATGGGGACATGGGGGATATGGGGCTATGGGGAAATGGGGGATATGGGGAAATGGGGATATCGGGGATATAGGGATGTGGGGATATGGGGGATATGGGGATATGGGGACATGGGGGATATGGGGATATGGGGACATGGGGACATGGGGATATGGGGACATGGGGGATATGGGGATATGGGGACATGGGGACATGGGGATATGGGGACATAGGGGATATGGGGATATGGGGGATATGGGGATATGGGGGACATGAGGATATGGGGATATGGGGATATGGGGATATGGGGACATTGGGATTATGGGGATATGGGGACATGGGGACATGGGGATATGGGGACATGGGGGATATGGGGATATGGGGGATATGGCTATATGGGGATATGGGGGATATGGGGATATGGGGATATGAGGATATGGGGACATGGGGGATATGGGGATATGGGGATATGGGGGATATGGGGATATGGGGATATGGGGGATATGGGGATATGGGGATATGGGGGATATGGGGATATGGGGACATGGGGCTATGGGGATATGTGGATATGGGGACATGGGGATATGGGGATACGGGGATATGGGGATATGGGGATAAGAGGACATGGGGATATGGGGACATGGGGATATGGGGATATGGGGACATGGTGGATATGGGGGATATGGTGACATGGGGACATGGGGACATGGGGGTAAGGGGATATGGGGATTTGGGGATATGGGGATATGGGGATATGGTGATATGGGGACATGGGGACATGGGGATATGGGGATATGGGGATATGGTGATATGGGGACATGGGAATATGGGGATATGGGGATATGGTTATATGGGGATATGGGGGATATGGGGATATATGGGACATGGGGCTATGGGGATATGTGGATATGGGGACATGGGGATATGGGGATATGGGGATATGGGGATATGGGGATATGGGGATATGGTGATATGGGTACATGGGGATATGGGGATATGGGGACATGGTGGATATGGGGGATATGGTGACATGGGGACATGGGGACATGGGGGTAAGGGGATATGGGGATTTGGGGATATGGGGATATGGTGATATGGGGACATGGGGACATGGGGGATATGGTGACATGGGGACATGGGGACATGGGGGTAAGGGGATATGGGGATTTGGGGATATGGGGATATGGGGATATGGTGATATGGGGACATGGGGACAGGGGGATATGGGGATATGGGGACACGGGGATATGGGGATATGCGGATATGGTGATATGGGGACATGGGGATATGGGGATATGGGGATATGGGGATATGGGGATATGGGGATATGGGGGATATGGGGACATGGGGCTTTGGGGATATGTGGATATGGGGACATGGGGATATGGGGATATGGGGATATGGGGATATGGGGATATGGGGATATGGTGATATGGGTACATGGGGATATGGGGATATGGGGACATGGTGGATATGGGGGATATGGTGACATGGGGACATGGGGACATGGGGGTAAGGGGATATGTGGATTTGGGGATATGGGGATATGGTGATATGGGGACATGGGGACATGGGGATATGGGGATATGGGAATATGGGGAAATGGGGATATGGGGATATGGGGATATGGGGACATGGGAACATGGGGACATGGGGATATGGCGATTTGGGGATATGGGGACATGGGGATATGGGGATATGGGAATATGGGGATATGGGGATATGGGGATATGGGGATATGGGGACATGGGGATATGGGAATATGGGGATATGGGGATATGGGGCTATGGGGATATGGGGATATGGGGATAAGGGGATATGGGGTTATGGGGATATGGGGATATGGGGATATGGGGACATGGGGGATATGGGGATATGGGGACATGGTGGATATGGGGGATATGGTGACATGGGGACATGGGGACATGGGGGTAAGGGGATATGTGGATTTGGGGATATGGGGATATGGTGATATGGGGACATGGGGACATGGGGATATGGGGATATGGGAATATGGGGAAATGGGGATATGGGGATATGGGGATATGGGGACATGGGAACATGGGGACATGGGGATATGGCGATTTGGGGATATGGGGACATGGGGATATGGGGATATGGGAATATGGGGATATGGGGATATGGGGATATGGGGATATGGGGACATGGGGATATGGGAATATGGGGATATGGGGATATGGGGCTATGGGGATATGGGGATATGGGGATAAGGGGATATGGGGTTATGGGGATATGGGGATATGGGGATATGGGGACATGGGGGATATGGGGACATGGGGACATGGGGATATGGGGATATGGAGACATGGGGGATATGGGGATATGGGGATCAGGGGACATGGGGGATATGGGGACATGGGGATATGGGGATATGGGGATATGGGGAAATGGGGATATGGGGATATGGGGATATGGGTATATGGGTATATTGTGATATGGGGACATGGGGGATATGGGGATATGGGGATATGGGGATATGGGGACATGGGGACATGGGAATATGGGGAAATGGGGATATGGGAATATGGGGATATGGGGATATGGTGATATGGGGAAATGGGGAAATGGGGATATGGGGATATGAGGATATGGGGATATGGGGATATGGGGTTATGCGGATATGGGGATATGGGGATATGGGGACATGGGAGATATGGGGACATGGGGACATGGGGATATGGGGATATGGGGATATGGGGACATGGGGGATATGGGGATATGGGGATAAGGGGACATGGCGGATATGGTGACATTGGGATATGGGGATATGGGGATATGGGGAAATGGGGATATGGGGATATGGGGATATGGGGATATGGGAATATGGGGAAATGGGGATATGGGGATATGGGGATATGGGGACATGGGGAAATGGGGAAATGGGGATATGGAGATATGGGGATATGGGGACATGGGGATATGGGGATATGGGGATATGGGGATGTGGGGACATGGGGACATGGGGATATGGGGATATGGGGATATGGGGACATGGGGGATATGGGGATATGGGGATAAGGGGACATGGCGGATATGGTGACATTGGGATATGGGGATATGGGGATATGGGGAAATGGGGATATGGGGATATGGGGATATGGGGATATGGGAATATGGGGAAATGGGGATATGGGGATATGGGGATATGGGGATATGGGGAAATGGGGAAATGGGGATATGGAGATATGGAGATATGGGGACATGGGGATATGGGGATATGGGGATATGGGGATGTGGGGAAATGGGAAAATGGGGATATGGGGATATGGGAATATGGGGAAATGAGGATATGGGGATATGGCCATATGGGGATATGTGGATATGGGAATATGGGGAAATGGGGAAATGAGGATATGGGGATATGGCCATATGGGGATATGTGGATATGGGAATATGGGGAAATGGGGATATGGGGATCTTTGGGGATATGGGGATATGGGTATATGGGTATATGGGGACATGGCAACATGGGGATATGGGGATATAGCGATTTGGGGATATGGGGACATGGGGATATGGGGATATGGGGTTATGGGGATATGGGGATATGGGGATATGGGGATATGGGGCTATGGGGATATGGGGATATGGGGATATGGGGATATGGGGATAAGGGGATATGGGGTTATTGGGATATGGGGATATGGGGATATGGGGACATGGGGACATGTGGATATGGGGATATGGGGATATGGGGACATAGTGACATGGGGGATATGGGGATATGGGGATATGGGGACATGGGGGATATGGGGACATGGGGACATGGGGATATGGGTATATGGGGAAATGGGGATATGGGGATATGGGGATATGGGGATATGGGAATATGGGAATATGGGGAAATGGGAATATGGGGATATGGGGATATGGGGATATGGGGTTATGCGGATATGGGGATATGGGGATATGGGGACATGGGGGATATGGGGACATGGGGACATGGGGATATGGGGATATGGGGATATGGGGACATGGGGGATATGGGGATATGGGGATAAGGGGACATGGCGGATATGGTGACATTGGGATATGGGGATATGGGGATATGGGGAAATGGGGATATGGGGATATGGGGATATGGGGATATGGGAATATGGGGAAATGGGGATATGGGGATATGGGGATATGGGGATATGGGGAAATGGGGAAATGGGGATATGGAGATATGGGGATATGGGGACATGGGGATATGGGGATATGGGGATATGGGGATGTGGGGACATGGGGACATGGGGATATGGGGATATGGGGATATGGGGACATGGGGGATATGGGGATATGGGGATAAGGGGACATGGCGGATATGGTGACATTGGGATATGGGGATATGGGGATATGGGGAAATGGGTATATGGGGATATGGAGATATGGGGATATGGGAATATGGGGAAATGGGGATATGGGGATATGGGGATATGGGGAAATGGGGAAATGGGGATATGGAGATATGGGGATATGGGGACATGGGGATATGGGGATATGGGGATATGGGGATGTGGGGAAATGGGAAAATGGGGATATGGGGATATGGGAATATGGGGAAATGAGGATATGGGGATATGGCCATATGGGGATATGTGGATATGGGAATATGGGGAAATGGGGAAATGAGGATATGGGGATATAGCCATATGGGGATATGTGGATATGGGAATATGGGGAAATGGGGATATGGGGATCTGGGGATATGGGGATATGGGTATATGGGTATATGGGGACATGGGGATATGGGGATATAGCGATTTGGAGATATGGGGACATGGGGATATGGGGATATGGGGATATGGGGATATGGGGATATGGGGATATGGGGCTATGGGGATATGGGGATATGGGGATATGGGGATATGGGGATAAGGGGATATGGGGTTATTGGGATATGGGGATATGGGGATATGGGGACATGGGGACATGGGGATATGGGGATATGGGGATATGGGGATATAGGGACATGGGGGATATGGGGATATGGGGATATGGGGACATGGGGGATATGGGGACATGGGGATATGGGGATATGGGTATATGGGGAAATGGGGATATGGGGATATGGGGATATGGGAATATGGGAATATGGGGAAATGGGGATATGGGGATATGGGGATATGTGGAAATGGGGATATGGGGACATGGGTATAAGGGGATATGGGGATATGGCGATATGGGGATATGGGGATATGGGGTTATGCGGATATGGGGATATGGGGTTATGCGGATATGGGGATATGGGGATATGGGAATATGGGGAAATGGGGATATGGGTATATGGGAATATGGGGATATGGGGAAATGGGGAAATTGGGATATGGAGATATGGGGATATGGGGACATGGGGATATGGGGATATGGGGATATGGGGATGTGGGGAAATGGGAAAATGGGGATATGGAGATATGGGAATATGGGGAAATGAGGATATGGGGATATGGGCACATGGGGATATGGGGATATGGGAATATGGGGACATGGGGATATGGGGATATGGGGATATGGGAACATGGGGACATGGGGATATGGGGATATGGGGATATGGGGAAATGGGGATATGGGGATATGGGGATATGGGGACATGGGGACATGAGGATATGGGGAAATGGCGATTTGGGGATATGGGGACATGGGGATATGGGGACATGGGGACATGGGGATATGGGGATATGGGGATATAGGGACATGGGGGATATGGGGATATGGGGATATGGGGATGTGGGGAAATGGGAAAATGGGGATATGGAGATATGGGAATATGGGGAAATGAGGATATGGGGATATGGGCACATGGGGATATGGGGATATGGGGATATGGGGATATGGGGATATGGGGATATGGGGATATGGGGCTATGGGGATATGGGGATATGGGGATAAGGGGATATGGGGTTATGGGGATATGGGGATATGGGGATATGGGGACATGGGGACATGGGGATATGGGGATATGGGGATATAGGGACATGGGGGATATGGGGATATGGGGATAAGGGGACATGGGGGATATGGGGACATAGGGATATGGGGATATGGGTATATGTGGAAATGGGGAAATGGGGATATGAGGACATGGGGATATGGGGATATGGGTATAAGGGGAAATGGGGAAATGGGGATATGGGGATATGGGGATATGGGAATATGGGAATATGGGGATATGGGGATATGGGGATATGGGGATATGGGGAAATGGGGATATGGGGACATGGGGATATGGGGATATGGGGATATGGCGATATGGCGATATGGCGATATGGCGAAAAGTGGATATGGGGATATGGGGACATGGAGATAATTGACATGGGGATATGGGGATATGGGGACATGGGGATATGGGGACATGGGGACATGGGGATATGGGGATATGGGGATATGGGGATATGGGGAAATGGGGAAATGGGGATATGGGGATATGGGGATATGGGGACATGGGGATATGGGGATATGGGGGATGTGGGGACAAGGGGGATATGGGGACATGGGGGATATGGGGATATGGGGATATGGGGATATGGGGACATGGGGATATGGGAATATGGGGAATGGGGATATGGGGATATGGGGATATGGGTAAATGGGGAAATGGGGATATGGGGAGATGGGGATATGGGGATATGGGGATATGGGGTTATGGGGATATGGGGATATGGGGACATGGGGGATATGGGGACATGGGGACATGGGGATATGGGAATATGTGGATATGGGGACATGGGGGATATGTGGATATGGGATAAGGGGACATGGCGGATATGGGGACATGGGGATATGGGGATATGGAGATATGGGGAAATGGGGATATGGGGATATGGGTATATGGGAATATGGGGAAATGGGGATATGGGGATATGGGGATATGGGGATATGGGGAAATGGGGAAATGGGGATATGGAGATATGGTGATATGGGGACATGGGGATATGGGGATATGGGGATATGGGGAAATGGCGAAATGGGGAAATGGGGATATGGGGATATGGGGACATGGGGATATGGGGATATGGGGATATGGGGGATATGGGGAAATGGGGGATATGGGGACATGGGGATATGGGGATATGGGGACATTGGGATATGGGGGCATGGGGACATGGGGACATGGGGACATGGGGACATGGGGATATGGGGATATGGGGAAATGGGGAAATGGGGATATGGGGATATGGGGACATGGGGACATGGGGACATGGGGATATGGGGATATGGCGATGTGGGGATATGGGGATATGGGGACATGGGGATATGGGGATATGGACACATGGGGATATGGGGACATGGGGATATGGTGATATGGGGATATGGGGATATGGGGATATGGGGATATGGGTATATGGGGACATGGGGGATATGGGGATATGGGGATATGGGGATATGGGGATATGGGGTAATGGGGATATGGGAATATGGGGAAATGGCGATATGGGGATATGGGGATATGGGGACATGGGGATATGGGGATATGGGGATATGGGGATATGGGGACATGGGGATATGGGGATATGGGGATATGGGGATATGGGGATAAGGGGATTTGGGGTTATGGGGAAATGGGGATATGGGGACATGGGGGATATGGGTATATTGGGGACATGGGGATATGGGGATATGGGGATATGGGGATATGGGGACATGGGGACATGGGGATATGGGGATATGGGGATATGTGGATATGGGGATATGGGGACATGGGGATATGGGGATATGGGGTTATGGGGATATGTGGATATGGGGATAAGGGGATATGGGGTTATGGGGTTATGGGGATATGGGGACATGGGGGATATGGGGACATGGGGACATGGGGATATGGGGATAAGGGGATATGGGGTTATGGGGATATGGGGATATGGGGACATGGGGGATATGGGGACATGGGGACATGGGCATATGGGGATATGGGAACATGGGGGATATGGGGATAATGGGGATAATGGGACATGGGGGATTTGGGGCATGGGGATATGGGGATATGGGGATATGGCGAAATGGGGATATGGGGATATGGGGATATGGGGATATGGGAATATGGGGAAATGTGTATATGGGGATATGGGAACATGGGGGATATGGCGATATGGGGATAATGGGACATGGGGGAGATTGGGACATGGGGATATGGGGATATGGGATATGGGGAAATGGGGATATGGGGATATGGGGATATGGGGATATGGGAATATGGGGAAATGTGTATATGGGGATATGGGGATAAGGGGATATGGGGATATGGGGACATGGGGGATTTGGGGATATGGGTATATGGGGATATGGTGATATGGGTACATGGGGGTATGGGAATATGGGGAAATGGCGATATGGGGACATGGGGATATGGGGAAATGGGGATATGGGGATATGGGGACATGGGGATATGGGGATATGGGGATATGGGGATATGGGAATATGGGGAAATGGGGATTATGGGGATATGGGGATATGGGGATATGGCGATATGCGGATATGGCGATATGGGGATATGGGGATATGAGGATATGGGGATATGGGGACATGGGGATATGAGGATATGGGGACATGGGGATATGGGGACATGGGGATATGGGGATATGGGGCATGGGCAAATGGGGATATGGGGATATGGGGACATGGGGATATGGGGATATGGGGACATGGGGATATGGGGATATGGGGATATGGGGACATGGGGATATGGGGATATGGGGATATGGGGATGTGGGGACATGGGGGATATGGGGATATGGGGATATGTGGATATGGGGATATGGGGATATGGGGATATGGGGACATGGGGATATGGGGACATGGGGATATGGGAATATGGGGATATGGGGACATGGGGATATGGGGATATGGGGATATGGGGAGATGGGGATATGGGGATATGGGGGATATGGGGATATGGGGATATGGGGATATGGGGATGTGGGGATATGGGGACATGGGGACATGGGGACATGGGGATATGGGGATATGGGGATATGCGGACATGGGGACATGGGGACATGGGGATATGGGGATATGGGGATTATGGGGATATGGGGATATGGGGATATGGGGACATGGGGGATATGGGGACATGGGAACATGGGGATATGGGGATATGGGGATATGGGGACATGTGGCTATGGGTATATGGGGATAAGGGTATATGGGGATATGGGGATATGGCGACATGGGGCATATGGGGATATGGGGACATGGGGACATGGGGATATGGGGATATGGGGATATGGGGATATGGGGACATGGGGATATGGGAATTTGGGGATATGGGGATACGGGGATATGGGGATATGGGGATATGGGGATATGGGGATATGGGGATATGGGGACATGGGGGATATGGGGACATGGGAACATGGGGATATGGGGATATGGGGATATGGGGACATGTGGCTATGGGGATATGGGGATATGGGTATATGGGGATATGGGGATATGGCGACATGGGGATATGGGGATATGGGGACATGGGAACATGGGGATATGGGGATATGTGGATATGGGGATATGGGGATATGGGGATATGGAGATATGGGGATATGGGGACATGGGGACATGGGGATATGGGGATATGGGGATATGGGGATATGGGGAAATGGGTGATATGGGGATATGGGGGATATGGGGATATGGGGAAATGGGGATATGGGGACATGGGGGATATGGGGATATTGGGGACATGGGGATATGGGGTTATGGGGATATGGGGACATGTGGGATATGGGGACATGGGGACATGGGGATATGGGGATATGGGGATATGGGAACATGGGGGACATGGGGATATGGGGCGAATGGGGCATGGGGGATATGGGGACATGGGGATATGGGGATATGGGGATATGGGGAAATGGGGATATGGGGATATGGGGATATGGGGATATGGGGATATTGGGGACATGGGGATATGGGGTTATGGGGATATGGGGATATGGGGACATGGGAACATGGGGATATGGGGATATGTGGATATGGGGATATGGGGATATGGGGATATGGAGATATGGGGATATGGGGACATGGGGACATGGGGACATGGGGATATGGGGATATGGGGATATGGGGATATGGGGAAATGGGTGATATGGGGATATGGGGGATATGGGGATATGGGGAAATGGGGATATGGGGACATGGGGGATATGGGGATATTGGGGACATGGGGATATGGGGTTATGGGGATATGGGGATATGGGGACATGTGGGATATGGGGACATGGGGACATGGGGATATGGGGATATGGGGATATGGGAACATGGGGGACATTGGGATATGGGGCGAATGGTGCATGGGGGATATGGGGACATGGGGATATGGGGATATGGGGATATGGGGAAATGGGGATATGGGGATATGGGGATATGGGGATATGGGGATATGGGAATATGGGGAAATGGGGATATGGGGATATGGGGATATGGGGATATGGGGATATGGGGATATGCGAATATGGGGAAATGGGGATATGGGGACATGGGGACATGGGGATATGGGGATATGGCGATATGAGAATATGGCGATATGGGGATATGGGGATATGGGGACATGGGGATATAGGGACATGGGGATATGGGGATATGGGGACATGGGGATATGGGGATATGGGGACATGGGGATATGGGGATATGGGGATATGGGGATGTGGGGACATGGGGGGTATGGGGATATGGGGATATGTGGATATGGGGATATGGGGATATGGGGATATGGGGACATGCGGATATGGGGACATGGGGATATGTAAATATGGGGATATGCGGACATGGGGATATGGGGATATGGGGAGATGGGGATATGGGGATATGGGGGATATGGGGATATGGGGATATGGGGATATGGGGACATGGGGAGATGGGGACATGGGGATATGGGGATATGGGGATATAGGGATATGGGGATATGGGGACATGGGGACATGGGGACATGGGGATATGGGGATATGGGGATATGGGGATATGGGGATATGGGGATATGGGTGATATGGGGATATGGGGGATATGGGGATATGGGGATATGGGGATATGGGGACATGGGGACATGGAGATATGGGGATATGGGGATATGGCGATATGAGGACATGGGGATATGGGGACATGGGGGATATGGGGACATGGGGGATATGGGGATATGGGGATATGGAGGATATGGGGATATGCGGACATGGGGGATATGGGATATGGGGATATGGGGACATGGGGACATGGGAATATAGGGATATGGGGGATATGGGGATATGGGGATATGGGGATATGGGGACATGGGGAGATGGGGACATGGGGATATGGGTGATATGGGGATATGGGGGATATGGGGATATGGGGATATGGGGATATGGGGACATGGGGATATGGGGATATGGGGATATGGGGATATGGGGATATGGGGATATGGGGACATGGGAACATGGGGATATGGGGATATGTGGATATGGGGACATGTGGATATGGGGATATGGGGATATGGGGACATGGGGACATGGGGACATGGGGATATGGAGACATGGGGATATGGGGATATGGGAATATGGGGATATGGGGATATGGGGATATGGGGATATGGGGACATGGGGACATGGGGATATGGGGATATGGGGATATGGGGAAATGGGGACATGGGGATATGGGGATATGGGGATATGGGGATATGGGGATATGGGGACATGGGGACATGGGGATATGGGGATATGGGGATATGGGGATATGGGGGATATGGGGACATGGGGGATATGGGGACATGGGGACATGGGGATATGGGGATCTGGGGATATGGGGATATGGGGACATGGGGATATGGGGATCTGGGGATATGGGGATATGGGGATACGGGGACATGGGGATATGGGGATATGGGGACATTGGGATATAGGGATATGGGGATATGGGGATATGGGGATATGGGGACACGGGAACATGGGGATATTGGTATATGGGCACATGTGGCTATGGGGATATGGGGATATGGGTACATGGGGATATAGGGATATGGCGACATGGGGCATATGGGGATATGGGGACATGGGAACATGGGGATATGGTGATATGTGGATATGGATACATGTGGATATGGGGATATGGGGATATGGGGATATGGGGATATGGGGATATGGGGATATGGGAATATGGGGAAATGGGGATATGGGGATATGGGGATATGGGGATATGGGGATATGGGAATATGGGGAATTGGGGATTGGGGACATGGGGATATGGGGATATGGGGATATGGGGATATGGCGATATGCGGATATGGCGATATGGGGATATGGGGATATGGGGACATGCGGATATGGGGACATGGGGATATGGGGATATGGGGACATGGGGATATGGGGATATGGGGACATGGGGATATGGGGATATGGGGACATGGGGAAATGGGGATATGGGGATATGGGGACATGGGGATATGGGGATATGGGGACATGGGGATATGGGGATATGGGGATATGGGGACATGGGGATATGGGGATATGGGGATATGGGGATGTGGGGACATGGGGGATATGGAGATATAGGGATATGTGGATATGGGGATATGGGGATATGGGGACATGGGGACATGGGGACATGGTGATATGGGAATATGGGGATATGGGGACATGGGGATATGGGGATATGGGGATATGGGGAGATGGGGATATGGGGATATGGGGGATATGGGGATATGGGGATATGGGGATATGGGGACATGGGGATACGGGGATATGGGTGATAGGGGGATATGGGGATATGGGGATATGGGGATATGGGGACATGGGGACTTGGAGATATGGGGATATGGGAATATGGCGATATGGGGACATGGGGATATGGGGACATGGGGGATATGGGGATATGCGGACATGGGGGATATGAGGATATGGGGATATGGGGACATGGGGATATGGGAATATGGGGATATGTGGAAATGGGGATATTGGGATATGGGGATATGGGGAGATGGGGATATGGGGATATGGGGTATATGGGGATATGGGGATATGGGGATATGGGGACATGGGGAGATGGGGACATGGGGATATGGGAATATGGGTATATGGGGATATAGGGATATGGGGATATGGGGACATGGGGACATGGGGATAAGGGGATATGGGGATATGGGGATATGGGGATATGGGGATATGGGTGATATGGGGATATGGGGGATATGGGGATATGGGGATATGGGGATATGGGGACATGGGGACATGGAGATATGGGGATATGGGGATATGGCGATATGGGGACATGGGGATATGGGGACATGGGGGATATGGGGATATGCGGACATGGGGGATATGGGGATATGGGGATATGGGGATATGGGGACATGGGGACATGGGGACATGGGGACATGGGGACATGGTGACATGGGGACATGCGCAAATGGGGATATGGGGATATGGGGACATGGGGATATGTAGAAATGGGGACATGGGGATATGGGGATATTGGAATATGGATATATGGGGATATGGGGATATGGGGATATGGGGATATGGGAATGTGGGGACATGGGGGATATGGGGATATGGGTGATATGGGGATATGGGGGATATGGGGATATGGGGATATGGGGATATGGGGACATGGGGACATGGAGATATGGGGATATGGGGATATGGCGATATGGGGACATGGGGATATGGGGACATGGGGGATATGGGGATATGCGGACATGGGGGATATGGGGATATGGGGATATGGGGATATGGGGATATGGGGATACGGGGACATGGGGATATGGGGATATGGGGATATGGGGATATGGGGATATGGGGACATGGGAACATGGGGATATGGGGATATGTGGATATGGGGACATGTGGATATGGGGATATGGGGATATGGGGACATGGGGACATGGGGACATGGGGATATGGAGATATGGGGATATGGGGATATGGGAATATGGGGATATGGGGATATGGGGATATGGGGATATGGGGACATGGGGACATGGGGACATGGGGATATGGGGATATGGGGAAATGGGGACATGGGGATATGGGGAATTGGGGATACGGGGATATGGGGATATGGGGACATGGGGATATGGGGATATGGGGATATGGGGATATGGGGATATGGGGGATATGGGGACATGGGGGATATGGGGACATGGGGACATGGGGATATGGGGATCTGGGGATATGGGGATATGGGGACATGGGGATATGGGGATATGGGGACATGGGGATATGGGGATATGGGGAGATGGTGAAATGGGGATATGGGGATATGGGGACATGGGGATATGGGGATATGGGGACATGGGGATATGGGGATATGGGGATATGGGGATATGGGGATATGGGGATGTGGGGACATGGGGGATATGGAGATATAGGGATATGTGGATATGGGGATATGGGGATATGGGGACATGGGGACATGGGGACATGGTGATATGGGAATATGGGGATATGGGGACATGGGGATATGGGGATATGGGGATATGGGGAGATGGGGATATGGGGATATGGGGGATATGGGGATATGGGGATATGGGGATATGGGGACATGGGGAGATGGGGACATGGGGATATGGGGATATGGGGATAAAGGGATATGGGGATATGAGGATATGGGGACATGGGGACATGGGGATATGGGGATATGGGGATATGGGGATACGGGGATATGGGTGATAGGGGGATATGGGGATATGGGGATATGGGGATATGGGGACATGGGGACATGGAGATATGGGGATATGGGAATATGGCGATATGGGGACATGGGGATATGGGGACATGGGGGACATGGGGATATGCGGACATGGGGGATATGAGGATATGGGGATATGGGGACATGGGGATATGGGAATATGGGGATATGTGGAAATGGGGATATTGGGATATGGGGATATGGGGAGATGGGGATATGGGGATATCGGGGATATGGGGATATGGGGATATGGGGATATGGGAACATGGGGAGATGGGGACATGGTGATATGGGAATATGGGTATATGGGGATATAGGGATATGGGGATATGGGGACATGGGGACATGGGGATAAGGGGATATGGGGATATGGGGATATGGGGATATGGGTGATATGGGGATATGGGGGATATGGGGATATGGGGATATGGGGATATGGGGACATGGGGACATGGAGATATGGGGATATGGGGAAATGGCGATATGGGGACATGGGGACATGGGGGATATGGGGATATGCGGACATGGGGGATATGGGGATATGGGGATATGGGGATATGGGGATATGGGGACATGGGGACATGGGGACATGGGGACATGGGGACATGGTGACATGGGGACATGCGCAAATGGGGATATGGGGATATGGGGACATGGGGATATGTAGATATGGGGACATGGGGATATGGGGATATTGGAATATGGAGATATGGGGATATGGGGATATGGGGATATGGGGATATGGGAATGTGGGGACATGGGGGATATGGGGATATGGGTGATATGGGGATATGGGGGATATGGGGATATGGGGATATGGGGATATGGGGACATGGGGACATGGAGATATGGGGATATGGGGATATGGCGATATTGGGACATGGGGATATGGGGACATGGGGGATATGGGGATATGCGGATATGGGGGATATGGGGATATGGGGATATGGGGACATGGGGATATGGGGACATGGGGACATGGGAATATAGGTATATGGGGACATGGGGATATGGGGATATGGGGAGATGGGGATATGGGGATATGGGGGATATGGGGATATGGGGATATGGGGATATGGGGACATGGTGGGATGGGGACATGGGGATATGGGGATATGGGGAAATGGGGACATGGGGACATGGGGATATGGGGATATGGGGATATGGGGATATGGGGATATGGGTGATATGGGGATATGGGGGATATGGGGATATGGGGATATGGGGATATGGGGACATGGAGATATGGGGATATGGGGATATGGCGATATGGGGACATGGGGATATGGGGACATGGGGGATATGGCGATATGCGGACATGGGGGATATGGGGACATGGGGATATGGGGATATGTGGATACGGGGACATGTGGATATGGGGATATGGGGATATGGGGATATGGGGATATGGGGACATGGGGATATGTGGATATGGGGATATGGGGATATGGGTGATATGGGGATATGGGGGATATGGGGATATGGGGATATGGGGATATGGGGACATGGGGACATGGAGATATGGGGATATGGGGATATGGCGATATGGGGACATGGGGATATGGGGACATGGGGATATGGGGATATGGGTGATATGGGGATATGGGTATATGGGGATATGGGGATATGGCGACATGGGGCATATGGGGATATGGGGACATGGGAACATGGGGATATGGTGATATGTGGATATGGATACATGTGGATATGGGGATATGGGGATATGGGGATATGGGGATATGGGGACATGGGGATATGTGGATATGGGGATATGGGGATATGGGTGATATGGGGATATGGGGGATATGGGGATATGGGGATATGGGGACATGGGGACATGGAGATATGGGGATATGGGGATATGGCGATATGGGGACATGGGGATATGGGGACATGGGGATATGGGGATATGGGTGATATGGGGATATGGGTATATGGGGATATGGGGATATGGCGACATGGGGCATATGGGGATATGGGGACATGGGAACATGGGGATATGGTGATATGTGGATATGGATACATGTGGATATGCGGAAATGGGGATATGGGGATATGGGGACATGGGGATATGGGGATATGGGGACATGGGGATATGGGGATATGGGGATATGGGGACATGGGGATATGGGGATATGGGGATATGGGGATATGGGGATGTGGGGACATGGGGGATATGGGGATATGGGGATATGTGGATATGGGGATATGGGGATATGTGTCATGGGGACATTGCTACATGGGGATATGGGAATATGTGGATATGGGGACATGGGGATATGGGGATAAGGGGAGATGGGGATACGGGGATATGGGTGATATGGGGATATGGGGGATATGGGGATATGGGGATATGGGGATATGGGGACATGGGGACATGGAGATATGGGGATATGGGAATATGGCGATATGGGGACATGGGGATATGGGGACATGGGGGATATGGGGATATGCGGACATGGGGGATATGAGGATATGGGGATATGGGGACATGGGGATATGGGAATATGGGGATATGTGGAAATGGGGATATGGGGATATGGGGATATGGGGAGATGGGGACATGGAGATATGGGGATATGGGAATATGGCGATATGGGGACATGGGGATATAGGGATATGGGGATATGGGGACATGGGGACATGGGGATAAGGGGATATGGGGATATGGGGATATGGGGATATGGGGATATGGGTGATATGGGGATATGGGGGATATGGGGATATGGGGATATGGGGATATGGGGACATGGGGACATGGAGATATGGGGATATGGGGATATGGCGATCTGGGGACATGGGGATATGGGGACATGGGGGATATGGGGATAAGCGGACATGGGGGATATGGGGATATGGGGATATGGGGATATGGGGATATGGGGACATGGGGACATGGGGACATGGGGACATGGGGACATGGGGACATGCGGAAATGGGGATATGGGGATATGGGGACATGGGGATATGTGGATATGGGGACATGGGGATATGGGGATATTGGAATATGGAGATATGGGGATATGGGGATATGGGGATATGGGGATATGGGAATGTGGGGACATGGGGGATATGGGGATATGGGTGATATGGGGATATGGGGGATATGGGGATATGGGGATATGGGGATATGGGGACATGGGGACATGGAGATATGGGGATATGGGGATATGGCGATATTGGGACATGGGGCTATAGGGACATGGGGGATATGGGGATATGCGGATATGGGGGATATGGGGATATGGGGACATGGGGATATGGGGACATGGGGACATGGGAATATAGGTATATGGGGACATGGGGATATGGGGATATGGGGAGATGGGGATATGGGGATATGGGGGATATGGGGATATGGGGATATGGGGATATGGGGACATGGGGAGATGGGGACATGGGGATATGGGGATATGGGGAAATGGGGACATGGGGACATGGGGATATGGGGATATGGGGATATGGGGATATGGGTGATATGGGGATATGGGGGATATGGGGATATGGGGATATGGGGATATGGGGACATGGAGATATGGGGATATGGGGATATGGCGATATGGGGACATGGGGACATGGGGATATGGGGACATGGGGGATATGGGGATAAGCGGACATGGGGGATATGGGGATATGGGGATATGGGGATATGGGGACATGGGGACATGGGGACATGGGGACATGGGGACATGGGGACATGGGGACATGCGGAAATGGGGATATGGGGATATGGGGACATGGGGATATGTGGATATGGGGACATGGGGATATGGGGATATTGGAATATGGAGATATGGGGATATGGGGATATGGGGATATGGGGATATGGGAATGTGGGGACATGGGGGATATGGGGATATGGGTGATATGGGGATATGGGGGATATGGGGATATGGGGATATGGGGATATGGGGACATGGGGACATGGAGATATGGGGATATGGGGATATGGCGATATTGGGACATGGGGCTATGGGGACATGGGGGATATGGGGATATGCGGATATGGGGGATATGGGGATATGGGGACATGGGGATATGGGGACATGGGGACATGGGAATATAGGTATATGGGGACATGGGGATATGGGGATATGGGGAGATGTGGATATGGGGATATGGGGGATATGGGGATATGGGGATATGGGGATATGGGGACATGGCGAGATGGGGACATGGGGATATGGGGATATGGGGATATGGGGAAATGGGGACATGGGGACATGGGGATATGGGGATATGGGGATATGGGGATATGGGGATATGGGGATATGGGGGATATGGGGATATGGGGGATATGGGGATATGGGGATATGGGGATATGGGGACATGGAGATATGGGGATATGGGGATATGGCGATATGGGGACATGGGGATATGGGGACATGGGGGATATGGGGATATGCGGACATGGGGGATATGGGGATATGGGGATATGGGGATATGGGGATACGGGGACATGGGGATATGGGGATATGGGGATATGGGGATATGGGGACATGCGAACATGGGGATATGGGGATATGTGGATATGGGGACATGTGGATATGGATATATGGGGATATGGGGACATGGGAATATAGGTATATGGGGACATGGGGATATGGGGATATGGGGAGATGGGGATATGGGGATATGGGGGATATGGGGATATGGGGATATGGGGATATGGGGATATGGGGACATGGGGAGATGGGGACTTGGGGATATGGGGATATGGGGATATGGGGAAATGGGGACATGGGGACATGGGGATATGGGGATATGGGGATATGGGGATATGGGTGATATGGGGATATGGGGGATATGGGGATATGGGGATATGGGGACATGGAGATATGGGGATATGGGGATATGGCGATATGGGGACATGGGGATATGGTGACATGGGGGATATGGGGATATGCGGACATGGGGGATATGGGGATATGGGGATATGGGGATATGGGGATACGGGGACATGGGGATATGGGGATATGGGGACATGGGGATATGGGGATATGGGGACATGGGGATATGGGGATATGGGGATATGGGGACATGGGGATATGGGGATATGGGGATATGGGGATATGGGGATGTGGGGACATGGGGGATATGGGGATATGGGGATATGTGGATATGGGGATATGGGGATATGGGGACATGGGGACATGGGGACATGGGGATATGGGAATATGGGGATATGGGGACATGGGGATATGGGGATATGGGGATATGGGGATATGGGGAGATGGGGATATGGGGGATATGGGGATATGGGGATATGGGGACATGGGGAGATGGGGACATGGGGATATGGGAATATGGGTATATAATGGGATATAGGGATATGGGGATATGGGGATATGGGGATATGGGGAGATGGGGATATGGGGGATATGGGGATATGGGGATATGGGGACATGGGGAGATGGGGACATGGGGATATGGGAATATGGGTATATGGGGATATAGGGATATGGGGATATAGGGACATGGGGACATGGGGACATGGGGATATGGGGATATGGGGATATGGGGATATGGGGATATGGGTGATATGGGGATATGGGGGATATGGGGATATGGGGATATGGGGACATGGGGACATGGAGATATGGGGATATGGGGATATGGCGATATGGGGACATGGGGATATGGGGACATGGGGGATATGGGGATATGCGGACATGGGGGATATGGGGATATGGGGAGATGGGGATATGGGGATATGGGGGATATGGGGATATGGGGATATGGGGATATGGGGACATGGGGAGATGGGGACATGGGGATATGGGGAGATGGGGATATGGGGAAATGGGGACATGGGGACATGGGGATATGGGGATATGGGGATATGGGGATATGGGGATATGGGTGATATGGGGATATGGGGGATATGGGGATATGGGGATATGGGGATATGGGGACATGGAGATATGGGGATATGGGGATATGGCGATATGGGGACATGGGGATATGGGGACATGGGGGATATGGGGATATGCGGACATGGGGGATATGGGGATATGGGGATATGGGGATATGGGGATACGGGGACATGGGGATATGGGGATATGGGGATATGGGGAAATGGGGATATGGGGATATGGGGACATGGGGATATGGGGATATGGGGACATGGGGATATGGGGACATGGGGATATGGGGATATGGGGATATGGGGATATGGGGATGTGGGGACATGGGGGATATGGGGATATGGGGATATGTGGATATGGGGATATGGGGATATGGGGACATGGGGACATGGGGACATGGGGATATGGGAATATGGGGATATGGGGACATGGGGATATGGGGATATGGGGATATGGGGAGATGGGGATATGGGGATATGGGGGATATGGGGATATGGGGATATGGGGATATGGGGACATGGGGAGATGGGGACATGGGGATATGGGAATATGGGTATATGGGGATATAGGGATATGGGGATATGGGGACATGGGGACATGGGGACATGGGGATATGGGGATATGGGGATATGGGGATATGGGTGATATGGGGATATGGGGGATATGGGGATATGGGGATATGGGGACATGGGGACATGGAGATATGGGGATATGGGGATATGGCGATATGGGGACATGGGGATATGGGGACATGGGGGATATGGGGATATGCGGACATGGGGGATATGGGGATATGGGGATATGGGGATATGGGGACATGGGGATATGGGGACATGGGGACATGGGGATATGGGGACATGGGGACATGGGGAAATGGGGATATGGGGATATGGGGACATGGGGATATGTGGATATGGGGACATGGGGACATGGGGATATTGGAATATGGAGATATGGGGATATGGGGATATGGGAATGTGGGGACTTGGGGGATATGGGGATATGGGTGATATGGGGATATGGGGGATATGGGGATATGGGGATATGGGGATATGGGGACATGGGGACATGGAGATATGGGGATATGGGGATATGGCGATATTGGGACATGGGGATATGGGGACATGGGGGATATGGGGATATGCGGATATGGGGGATATGGGGATATGGGGATATGGGGACATGGGGATATGGGGACATGGGGACATGGGAATATAGGGATATGGGGACATGGGGATATGGGGATATGGGGATATGGGGATATGGGGATATGGGGGATATGGGGATATGGGGATATGGGGATATGGGGATATGGGGACATGGGGAGATGGGGACATGGGGATATGGGGATATGGGGAAATGGGGACATGGGGACATGGGGATATGGGGATATGGGGATATGGGGATATGGGTGATATGGGGATATGGGGGATATGGGGATATGGGGATATGGGGTTATGGGGACATGGAGATATGGGGATATGGGGATATGGCGATATGGGGACATGGGGATATGGGGACATGGGGGATATGGGGATAAGCGGACATGGGGGATATGGGGATATGGGGATATGGGGATATGGGGATATGGGGACATGGGGACATGGGGACATGGGGACATGGGGACATGGGGACATGGGGACATGCGGAAATGGGGATATGGGGATATGGGGACATGGGGATATGTGGATATGGGGACATGGGGATATGGGGATATTGGAATATGGAGATATGGGGATATGGGGATATGGGGATATGGGGATATGGAATTGTGGGGACATGGGGGATATAGGGGATATGGGTGATATGGGGATATGGGGGATATGGGGATATGGGGATATGGGGATATGGGGACATGGGGACATGGAGATATGGGGATATGGGGATATGGCGATATTGGGACATGGGGCTATGGGGACATGGGGGATATGGGGATATGCGGATATGGGGGATATGGGGATATGGGGACATGGGGATATGGGGACATGGGGACATGGGAATATAGGTATATGGGGACATGGGGATATGGGGATATGGGGATATGGGGATATGGGGATATGGGGATATGGGGATATGGGTGATATGGGGATATGGGGGATATGGGGATATGGGGATATGGGGATATGGGGACATGGAGATATGGGGATATGGGGATATGGCGATATGGGGACATGGGGTTATGGGGACATGGGGGATATGGGGATATGCGGACATGGGGGATATGGGGATATGGGGATATGGGGATATGGGGATACGGGGACATGGGGACATGGGGATATGGGGATATGGGGATATGGGGAAATGGGGACATGGGGACATGGGGATATGGGGATATGGGGATATGGGGATATGGGGATATGGGGATATGGGTGATATGGGGATATGGGGGATATGGGGATATGGGGATATGGGGATATGGGGACATGGAGATATGGGGATATGGGGATATGGCGATATGGGGACATGGGGATATGGGGACATGGGGGATATGGGGATATGCGGACATGGGGGATATGGGGATATGGGGATATGGGGATATGGGGATACGGGGACATGGGGATATGGGGATATGGGGATATGGGGATATGGGGACATGCGAACATGGGGATATGGGGATATGTGGATATGGGGACATGTGGATATGGATATATGGGGATATGGGGACATGGGAATATAGGTATATGGGGACATGGGGATATGGGGATACGGGGAGATGGGGATTTGGGGATATGGGGGATATGGGGATATGGGGATATGGGGATATGGGGACATGGGGAGATGGGGACATGGGGATATGGGGATATGGGGATATGGGGAAATGGGGACATGGGGACATGGGGATATGGGGATATGGGGATATGGGGATATGGGTGATATGGGGATATGGGGGATATGGGGATATGGGGATATGGGGACATGGAGATATGGGGATATGGGGATATGGCGATATGGGGACATGGGGATATGGTGCCATGGGGGATATGGGGATATGCGGACATGGGGGATATGGGGATATGGGGATATGGGGATATGGGGATACGGGGACATGGGGATATGGGGATATGGGGACATGGGGATATGGGGATATGGGGACATGGGGATATGGGGATATGGGGATATGGGGACATGGGGATATGGGGATATGGGGATATGGGGATATGGGGATGTGGGGACATGGGGGATATGGGGATATGGGGATATGTGGATATGGGGATATGGGGATATGGGGACATGGGGACATGGGGACATGGGGATATGGGAATATGGGGATAAGGGGACATGGGGATATGGGGATATGGGGATATGGGGATATGGGGAGATGGGGATATGGGGGATATGGGGATATGGGGATATGGGGACATGGGGAGATGGGGACATGGGGATATGGGAATATGGGTATATGGGGATATAGGGATATGGGGATATGGGGATATGGGGGGATATGGGGGATATGGGGATATGGGGATATGGGGACATGGGGAGATGGGGACATGGGGATATGGGAATATGGGTATATGGGGATATAGGGATATGGGGATATGGGGACATGGGGACATGGGGACATGGGGATATGGGGATATGGGGATATGGGGATATGGGGATATGGGTGATATGGGGATATGGGGGATATGGGGATATGGGGATATGGGGACATGGGGACATGGAGATATGGGGATATGGGGATATGGCGATATGGGGACATGGGGATATGGGGACATGGGGGATATGGGGATATGCGGACATGGGGGATATGGGGATATGGGGAGATGGGGATATGGGGATATGGGGGATATGGGGATATGGGGATATGGGGATATGGGGACATGGGGAGATGGGGACATGGGGATATGGGGAGATGGGGATATGGGGAAATGGGGACATGGGGACATGGGGATATGGGGATATGGGGATATGGGGATATGGGGATATGGGTGATATGGGGATAAGGGGTATATGGGGATATGGGGATATGGGGATATGGGGACATGGAGATATGGGGATATGGGGATATGGCGATATGGGGACATGGGGATATGGGGACATGGGGGATATGGGGATATGCGGACATGGGGGATATGGGGATATGGGGATATGGGGATATGGGGATACGGGGACATGGGGATATGGGGATATGGGGATATGGGGAAATGGGGATATGGGGATATGGGGACATGGGGATATGGGGATATGGGGACATGGGGATATGGGGACATGGGGATATGGGGATATGGGGATATGGGGATATGGGGATGTGGGGACATGGGGGATATGGGGATATGGGGATATGTGGATATGGGGATATGGGGATATGGGGACATGGGGACATGGGGACATGGGGATATGGGAATATGGGGATATGGGGACATGTGGATATGGGGATATGGGGATATGGGGAGATGGGGATATGGGGATATGGGGATATGGGGATATGGGGACGGGGAGATGGGGACATGGGGATATGGGAATATGGGTATATGGGGATATAGGGATATGGGGATATGGGGACATGGGGACATGGGGACATGGGGATATGGGGATATGGGGATATGGGGATATGGGTGATATGGGGATATGGGGGATATGGGGATATGGGGATATGGGGACATGGGGACATGGAGATATGGGGATATGGGGATATGGCGATATGGGGACATGGGGATATGGGGACATGGGGGATATGGGGATATGCGGACATGGGGGATATGGGGATATGGGGATATGGGGATATGGGGATATGCGGACATGGGGGATATGGGGATATGGGGATATGGGGATATGGGGATACGGGGACATGGGGATATGGGGATATGGGGATACGGGGACATGGGGATATGGGGATATGGGGATATGGGGATATGGGGATATGGGGATATGGGGACATGGGGATGTGGGGATATGGGGACATGGGGATATGGGGATATGGGGATATGGGGACATGGGGATATGGGGATATGGGGATATGGGGGATATGGGGATATGGGGATATGGGGACGGGGAGATGGGGACATGGGGATATGGGAATATGGGTATATGGGGATATAGGGATATGGGGATATGGGGACATGGGGACATGGGGACATGGGGATATGGGGATATGGGGATATGGGGATATGGGTGATATGGGGATATGGGGGATATGGGGATATGGGGATATGGGGACATGGGGACATGGAGATATGGGGATATGGGGATATGGCGATATGGGGACATGGGGATATGGGGACATGGGGGATATGGGGATATGCGGACATGGGGGATATGGGGATATGGGGATATGGGGATATGGGGATATGCGGACATGGGGGATATGGGGATATGGGGATATGGGGATATGGGGATACGGGGACATGGGGATATGGGGATATGGGGATACGGGGACATGGGGATATGGGGATATGGGGATATGGGGATATGGGGATATGGGGATATGGGGACATGGGGATGTGGGGATATGGGGACATGGGGATATGGGGATATGGGGATATGGGGACATGGGGATATGGGGATATGGGGATATTGGGATATGGGGATGTGGGGACATGGGGGATATGGGGATATGGGGATATGTGGATATGGGGATATGGGGATATGGGGACATGGGGACATGGGGACATGGGGATATGGGAATATGGGGATATGGGGACATGGGGATATGGGGATATGGGGATATGGGGATATGGGGAGATGGGGATATGGGGATATGGGGATATGGGGACATGGGGAGATGGGGACATGGGGATATGGGAATATGGGTATATGGGGATATAGGGATATGGGGATATGGGGATATGGGGATATGGGGAGATGGGGATATGGGGGATATGGGGATATGGGGATATGGGGACATGGGGAGATGGGGACATGGCGATATGGGAATATGGGTATATGGGGATATAGGGATATGGGGATATGGGGACATGGGGACATGGGGACATGGGGATATGTGAATATGGGGATATGGGGATATGGGGATATGGGTGATATGGGGATATGGGGGATATGGGGATATGGGGATATGGGGATATGGGGACATGGGGACATGGAGATATGGGGATATGGGGATATGGCGATATGGGGACATGGGGATATGGGGACATGGGGGATATGCGGACATGGGGGATATGGGGATATGGGGAGATGGGGATATGGGGATATGGGGGATATGGGGATATGGGGATATGGGGATATGGGGACATGGGGAGATGGGGACATGGGGATATGGGGAGATGGGGATATGGGGAAATGGGGACATGGGGACATGGGGATATGGGGATATGGGGATATGGGGATATGGGGATATGGGTGATATGGGGATATGGGGGATATGGGGATATGGGGATATGGGGATATGGGGACATGGAGATATGGGGATATGGGGATATGGCGATATGGGGACATGGGGATATGGGGACATGGGGGATATGGGGATATGCGGACATGGGGGATATGGGGATATGGGGATATGGGGATATGGGGATACGGGGACATGGGGATATGGGGATATGGGGATATGGGGAAATGGGGATATGGGGATATGGGGACATGGGGATATGGGGATATGGGGACATGGGGATATGGGGACATGGGGATATGGGGATATGGGGATATCGGGAGATGGGGATGTGGGGACATGGGGGATATGGGGATATGGGGATATGTGGATATGGGGATATGGGGATATGGGGACATGGGGACATGGGGACATGGGGATATGGGAATATGGGGATATGGGGACATGGGGATATGGGGATATGGGGATATGGGGAGATGGGAATATGGGGATATGGGGGATATGGGGACATGGGGATATGGGGACATGGGGGATATGGGGATATGCGGACATGGGGGATATGGGGATATGGGGATATGGGGATATGGGGACATGGGGATATGGGGACATGGGGACATGGGGATATGGGGACATGGGGACATGGGGAAATGGGGATATGGGGATATGGGGACATGGGGATATGTGGATATGGGGACATGGGGACATGGGGATATGGGGATATGGGGATATGGCGATCTGGGGACATTGGGATATGGGGACATGGGGGATATGGGGATAAGCGGACATGGGGGATATGGGGATATGGGGATATGGGGATATGGGGACATGGGGACATGGGGACATGGGGACATGGGGACATGGGGACATGGGGACATGCGGAAATGGGGATATGGGGATATGGGGACATGGGGATATGTGGATATGGGGACATGGGGATATGGGGATATTGGAATATGGAGATATGGGGATATGGGGATATGGGGATATGGGGATATGGGAATGTGGGGACATGGGGGATATGGGGATATGGGTGATATGGGGATATGGGGGATATGGGGATATGGGGATATGGGGATATGGGGACATGGGGACATGGAGATATGGGGATATGGGGATATGGCGATATTGGGACATGGGGCTATGGGGACATGGGGGATATGGGGATATGCGGATATGGGGGATATGGGGATATGGGGACATGGGGATATGGGGACATGGGGACATGGGAATATAGGTATATGGGGACATGGGGATATGGGGATATGGGGAGATGGGGATATGGGGATATGGGGGATATGGGGATATGGGGATATGGGGATATGGGGACATGGGGAGATGGGGACATGGGAATATGGGGATATGGAGAAATGGGGACATGGGGACATGGGGATATGGGGATATGGGGATATGGGGATATGGGTGATATGGGGATATGGGGGATATGGGGATATGGGGATATGGGGATATGGGGACATGGAGATATGGGGATATGGGGATATGGCGATATGGGGACATGGGGATATGGGGACATGGGGGATATGGGGATAAGCGGACATGGGGGATATGGGGATATGGGGATATGGGGATATGGGGATATGGGGACATGGGGACATGGGGACATGGGGACATGGGGACATGGGGACATGGGGACATGCGGAAATGGGGATATGGGGATATGGGGACATGGGGATATGTGGATATGGGGACATGGGGATATGGGGATATTGGAATATGGAGATATGGGGATATGGGGATATGGGGATATGGGGATATGGGAATGTGGGGACATGGGGGATATGGGGATATGGGTGATATGGGGATATGGGGGATATGGGGATATGGGGATATGGGGATATGGGGACATGGGGACATGGAGATATGGGGATATGGGGATATGGCGATATTGGGACATGGGGCTATGGGGACATGGGGGATATGGGGATATGCGGATATGGGGGATATGGGGATATGGGGACATGGGGATATGGGGACATGGGGACATGGGAATATAGGTATATGGGGACATGGGGATATGGGGATATGGGGAGATGTGGATATGGGGATATGGGGGATATGGGGATATGGGGATATGGGGATATGGGGACATGGCGAGATGGGGACATGGGGATATGGGGATATGGGGATATGGGGAAATGGGGACATGGGGACATGGGGATATGGGGATATGGGGACATGGGGATATGGGGATATGGGGAGATGGGGATATGGGGATATGGGGGATATGGGGATATGGGGATATGGGGACATGGGGAGATGGGGACATGGGGATATGGGGATATGGGGATATGGGGAAATGGGGACATGGGGACATGGGGATATGGGGATATGGGGATATGGGGATATGGGTGATATGGGGATATGGGGGATATGGGGATATGGGGATATGGGGACATGGAGATATGGGGATATGGGGATATGGCGTTATGGGGACATGGGGATATGGTGACATGGGGGATATGGGGATATGCGGACATGGGGGATATGGGGATATGGGGATATGGGGATATGGGGATACGGGGACATGGGGATATGGGGATATGGGGACATGGGGATATGGGGATATGGGGACATGGGGATATGGGGATATGGGGATATGGGGACATGGGGATATGGGGATATGGGGATATGGGGATATGGGGATGTGGGGACATGGGGGATATGGGGATATGGGGATATGTGGATATGGGGATATGGGGATATGGGGACATGGTGACATGGGGACATGGGGATATGGGAATATGGGGATATGGGGACATGGGGATATGGGGATATGGGGACATGGGGAGATGGGGACATGGGGATATGGGAATATGGGTATATGGGGATATAGGGATATGGGGATATGGGGATATGGGGATATGGGGAGATGGGGATATGGGGGATATGGGGATATGGGGATATGGGGACATGGGGAGATGGGGACATGGGGATATGGGAATATGGGTATATGGGGATATAGGGATATGGGTATATGGGGACATGGGGACATGGGGACATGGGGATATGGGGATATGGGGATATGGGGATATGGGGATATGGGTGATATGGGGATATGGGGGATATGGGGATATGGGGATATGGGGACATGGGGACATGGAGATATGGGGATATGGGGATATGGCGATATGGGGACATGGGGATATGGGGACATGGGGATATGGGGATATGCGGACATGGGGGATATGGGGATATGGGGAGATGGGGATATGGGGATATGGGGGATATGGGGATATGGGGATATGGGGATATGGGGACATGGGGAGATGGGGACATGGGGATATGGGGAGATGGGGATATGGGGAAATGGGGACATGGGGACATGGGGATATGGGGATATGGGGATATGGGGATATGGGGATATGGGTGATATGGGGATATGGGGATATGGGGATATGGGGACATGGGGATATGGGGACATGGGGACATGGAGATATGGGGATATGGGGATATGGCGATATTGGGACATGGGGCTATGGGGACATGGGGGATATGGGGATATGCGGATATGGGGGATATGGGGATATGGGGACATGGGGATATGGGGACATGGGGACATGGGAATATAGGTATATGGGGACATGGGGATATGGGGATATGGGGAGATGGGGATATGGGGATATGGGGGATATGGGGATATGGGGATATGGGGATATGGGGACATGGGGAGATGGGGACATGGGGATATGGGGATATGGGGAAATGGGGACATGGGGACATGGGGATATGGGGATATGGGGATATGGGGATATGGGTGATATGGGGATATGGGGGATATGGGGATATGGGGATATGGGGACATGGGGATATGGGGGATATGGGGATATGGGGACATGGGGATATGGGGATATGGGGATATGGGGATATGGGGATGTGGGGACATGGGGGATATGGGGATATGGGGATATGTGGATATGGGGATATGGGGATATGGGGATATGGGGACATGGGGACATGGGGAAATGGGGATATGGGGATATGGGGACATGGGGATATGTGGATATGGGGACATGGGGACATGGGGATATGGGGATATGGGGATATGGCGATCTGGGGACATTGGGATATGGGGACATGGGGGATATGGGGATAAGCGGACATGGGGGATATGGGGATATGGGGATATGGGGATATGGGGACATGGGGACATGGGGACATGGGGACATGGGGACATGGGGACATGGGGACATGCGGAAATGGGGATATGGGGATATGGGGACATGGGGATATGTGGATATGGGGACATGGGGATATGGGGATATTGGAATATGGAGATATGGGGATATGGGGATATGGGGATATGGGGATATGGGAATGTGGGGACATGGGGGATATGGGGATATGGGTGATATGGGGATATGGGGGATATGGGGATATGGGGATATGGGGATATGGGGACATGGGGACATGGAGATATGGGGATATGGGGATATGGCGATATTGGGACATGGGGCTATGGGGACATGGGGGATATGGGGATATGCGGATATGGGGGATATGGGGATATGGGGACATGGGGATATGGGGACATGGGGACATGGGAATATAGGTATATGGGGACATGGGGATATGGGGATATGGGGAGATGGGGATATGGGGATATGGGGGATATGGGGATATGGGGATATGGGGATATGGGGACATGGGGAGATGGGGACATGGGGATATGGGGATATGGGGAAATGGGGACATGGGGACATGGGGATATGGGGATATGGGGATATGGGGATATGGGTGATATGGGGATATGGGGGATATGGGGATATGGGGATATGGGGATATGGGGACATGGAGATATGGGGATATGGGGATATGGCGATATGGGGACATGGGGATATGGGGACATGGGGGATATGGGGATAAGCGGACATGGGGGATATGGGGATATGGGGATATGGGGATATGGGGATATGGGGACATGGGGACATGGGGACATGGGGACATGGGGACATGGGGACATGGGGACATGCGGAAATGGGGATATGGGGATATGGGGACATGGGGATATGTGGATATGGGGACATGGGGATATGGGGATATTGGAATATGGAGATATGGGGATATGGGGATATGGGGATATGGGGATATGGGAATGTGGGGACATGGGGGATATGGGGATATGGGTGATATGGGGATATGGGGGATATGGGGATATGGGGATATGGGGATATGGGGACATGGGGACAAGGAGATATGGGGATATGGGGATATGGCGATATTGGGACATGGGGCTATGGGGACATGGGGGATATGGGGATATGCGGATATGGGGGATATGGGGATATGGGGACATGGGGATATGGGGACATGGGGACATGGGAATATAGGTATATGGGGACATGGGGATATGGGGATATGGGGAGATGTGGATATGGGGATATGGGGGATATGGGGATATGGGGATATGGGGATATGGGGACATGGCGAGATGGGGACATGGGGATATGGGGATATGGGGATATGGGGAAATGGGGACATGGGGACATGGGGATATGGGGATATGGGGACATGGGGATATGGGGATATGGGGAGATGGGGATATGGGGATATGGGGGATATGGGGATATGGGGATATGGGGACATGGGGAGATGGGGACATGGGGATATGGGGATATGGGGATATGGGGAAATGGGGACATGGGGACATGGGGATATGGGGATATGGGGATATGGGGATATGGGTGATATGGGGATATGGGGGATATGGGGATATGGGGATATGGGGACATGGAGATATGGGGATATGGGGATATGGCGATATGGGGACATGGGGATATGGTGACATGGGGGATATGGGGATATGCGGACATGGGGGATATGGGGATATGGGGATATGGGGATATGGGGATACGGGGACATGGGGATATGGGGATATGGGGACATGGGGATATGGGGATATGGGGACATGGGGATATGGGGATATGGGGATATGGGGACATGGGGATATGGGGATATGGGGATATGGGGATATGGGGATGTGGGGACATGGGGGATATGGGGATATGGGGATATGTGGATATGGGGATATGGGGATATGGGGACATGGTGACATGGGGACATGGGGATATGGGAATATGGGGATATGGGGACATGGGGATATGGGGATATGGGGACATGGGGAGATGGGGACATGGGGATATGGGAATATGGGTATATGGGGATATAGGGATATGGGGATATGGGGATATGGGGATATGGGGAGATGGGGATATGGGGGATATGGGGATATGGGGATATGGGGACATGGGGAGATGGGGACATGGGGATATGGGAATATGGGTATATGGGGATATAGGGATATGGGTATATGGGGACATGGGGACATGGGGACATGGGGATATGGGGATATGGGGATATGGGGATATGGGGATATGGGTGATATGGGGATATGGGGGATATGGGGATATGGGGATATGGGGACATGGGGACATGGAGATATGGGGATATGGGGATATGGCGATATGGGGACATGGGGATATGGGGACATGGGGATATGGGGATATGCGGACATGGGGGATATGGGGATATGGGGAGATGGGGATATGGGGATATGGGGGATATGGGGATATGGGGATATGGGGATATGGGGACATGGGGAGATGGGGACATGGGGATATGGGGAGATGGGGATATGGGGAAATGGGGACATGGGGACATGGGGATATGGGGATATGGGGATATGGGGATATGGGGATATGGGTGATATGGGGATATGGGGATATGGGGATATGGGGACATGGGGATATGGGGACATGGGGACATGGAGATATGGGGATATGGGGATATGGCGATATTGGGACATGGGGCTATGGGGACATGGGGGATATGGGGATATGCGGATATGGGGGATATGGGGATATGGGGACATGGGGATATGGGGACATGGGGACATGGGAATATAGGTATATGGGGACATGGGGATATGGGGATATGGGGAGATGGGGATATGGGGATATGGGGGATATGGGGATATGGGGATATGGGGATATGGGGACATGGGGAGATGGGGACATGGGGATATGGGGATATGGGGAAATGGGGACATGGGGACATGGGGATATGGGGATATGGGGATATGGGGATATGGGTGATATGGGGATATGGGGGATATGGGGATATGGGGATATGGGGATATGGGGACATGGAGATATGGGGATATGGGGATATGGCGATATGGGGACATGGGGATATGGGGACATGGGGGATATGGGGATAAGCGGACATGGGGGATATGGGGATATGGGGATATGGGGATATGGGGATATGGGGACATGGGGACATGGGGACATGGGGACATGGGGACATGGGGACATGGGGACATGCGGAAATGGGGATATGGGGATATGGGGACATGGGGATATGTGGATATGGGGACATGGGGATATGGGGATATTGGAATATGGAGATATGGGGATATGGGGATATGGGGATATGGGGATATGGGAATGTGGGGACATGGGGGATATGGGGATATGGGTGATATGGGGATATGGGGGATATGGGGATATGGGGATATGGGGATATGGGGACATGGGGACATGGAGATATGGGGATATGGGGATATGGCGATATTGGGACATGGGGCTATGGGGACATGGGGGATATGGGGATATGCGGATATGGGGGATATGGGGATATGGGGACATGGGGATATGGGGACATGGGGACATGGGAATATAGGTATATGGGGACATGGGGATATGGGGATATGGGGAGATGTGGATATGGGGATATGGGGGATATGGGGATATGGGGATATGGGGATATGGGGACATGGCGAGATGGGGACATGGGGATATGGGGATATGGGGATATGGGGAAATGGGGACATGGGGACATGGGGATATGGGGATATGGGGACATGGGGATATGGGGATATGGGGAGATGGGGATATGGGGATATGGGGGATATGGGGATATGGGGATATGGGGACATGGGGAGATGGGGACATGGGGATATGGGGATATGGGGATATGGGGAAATGGGGACATGGGGACATGGGGATATGGGGATATGGGGATATGGGGATATGGGTGATATGGGGATATGGGGATATGGGGATATGGGGATATGGGGACATGGAGATATGGGGATATGGGGATATGGCGATATGGGGACATGGGGATATGGTGACATGGGGGATATGGGGATATGCGGACATGGGGGATATGGGGATATGGGGATATGGGGATATGGGGATACGGGGACATGGGGATATGGGGATATGGGGACATGGGGATATGGGGATATGGGGACATGGGGATATGGGGGATATGGGGATATGGGGACATGGGGATATGGGGATATGGGGATATGGGGATATGGGGATGTGGGGACATGGGGGATATGGGGATATGGGGATATGTGGATATGGGGATATGGGGATATGGGGACATGGTGACATGGGGACATGGGGATATGGGAATATGGGGATATGGGGACATGGGGATATGGGGATATGGGGACATGGGGAGATGGGGACATGGGGATATGGGAATATGGGTATATGGGGATATAGGGATATGGGGATATGGGGATATGGGGATATGGGGAGATGGGGATATGGGGATATGGGGATATGGGGAATGGGGACATGGGGAGATGGGGACATGGGGATATGGGAATATGGGTATATGGGGATATAGGGATATGGGTATATGGGGACATGGGGACATGGGACATGGGGATATGGGGATATGGGGATATGGGGATATGGGGATATGGGTGATATGGGGATATGGGGGATATGGGGATATGGGGATATGGGGACATGGGGACATGGAGATATGGGGATATGGGGATATGGCGATATGGGGACATGGGGATATGGGGACATGGGGATATGGGGATATGCGGACATGGGGGATATGGGGATATGGGGAGATGGGGATATGGGGATATGGGGGATATGGGGATATGGGGATATGGGGATATGGGGACATGGGGAGATGGGGACATGGGGATATGGGGAGATGGGGATATGGGGAAATGGGGACATGGGGACATGGGGATATGGGGATATGGGGATATGGGGATATGGGGATATGGGTGATATGGGGATATGGGGATATGGGGATATGGGGACATGGGGATATGGGGACATGGGGACATGGGATATAGGTTATATGGGGACATGGGGATATGGGGATATGGGGAGATGGGGATATGGGGATATGGGGGATATGGGGATATGGGGATATGGGGATATGGGGACATGGGGAGATGGGGACATGGGGATATGGGGATATGGGGAAAAGGGGACATGGGGACATGGGGATATGGGGATATGGGGATATGGGGATATGGGTGAAATGGGGATATGGGGGATATGGGGATATGGGGATATGGGGATATGGGGACATGGAGATATGGGGATATGGGGATATGGCGATATGGGGACATGGGGATATGGGGACATGGGGGATATGGGGATAAGCGGACATGGGGGATATGGGGATATGGGGATATGGGGATTATGGGAGTAGGTGGATATGGGGATATGGGGACATGGGAGATGGGGACATGGGATGGGGATATGGGGAAATGGGGAATGGGGACATGGGGACATGGGGATATGGGGATATGGGGATATGGGTGATATGGGGATATGGGGGATATGGGGATATGGGGAATGGGATATGGGGGATATGGGATATGGGGATATGGGATGGGGACATGGGGATATGGGGACATGGGGATATGGGATAAGGGGACATGGGGATATGGGGATATGGGGATATGGGGATATGGGGATATGGGGACATGGGGACATGGGGACATGGGGACTATGGGGACATGGGGACATGGGGACATGGGACATGGGGACATGCGGGAAATGGGGACATGGGGATATGGGGATATGGGGATATGGGGATATGGGTGATATGGGGATATGGGGGATATGGGGATATGGGGATATGGGGATATGGGGACATGGAGATATGGGGATATGGGGATATGGCGATATGGGGACATGGGAGTAGTATGGGGACATGGGGGATATGGGGATAAGCGGACATGGGGGATATGGGGATATGGGGATATGGGGATATGGGGATATGGGGACATGGGGACATGGGACATGGGGACATGGGGACATGGGGACATGGGGGACATGCGGAAATGGGGATATGGGGATATGGGGACATGGGGATATGTGGATATGGGGACATGGGGATATGGGGATATTGGAATATGGAGATATGGGGATATGGGGATATGGGGATATGGGGATATGGGAATGTGGGGACATGGGGGATATGGGGATATGGGTGATATGGGGATATGGGGGATATGGGGATATGGGGATATGGGGATATGGGGACATGGGGACATGGAGATATGGGATATGGGGATATGGCGATATTGGGACATGGGGCTATGGGGACATGGGGGATATGGGGATATGCGGATATGGGGGATATGGGGATATGGGGACATGGGGATATGGGGACATGGGGACATGGGAATATAGGTATATGGGGACATGGGGATATGGGGATATTGGGGAGATTATGGGGATATGGGGAGATGTGGATATGGGGATATGGGGGATATGGGGATATGGGGATATGGGGATATGGGGACATGGCGAGATGGGGACATGGGGATATGGGGATATGGGGATATGGGGAAATGGGGACATGGGGACATGGGGATATGGGGATATGGGGACATGGGGATATGGGGATATGGGGAGATGGGGATATGGGGATATGGGGGATATGGGGATATGGGGATATGGGGACATGGGGAGATGGGGACATGGGGATATGGGGATATGGGGATATGGGGAAATGGGGACATGGGGACATGGGGATATGGGGATATGGGGATATGGGGATATGGGTGATATGGGGATATGGGGGATATGGGGATATGGGGATATGGGGACATGGAGATATGGGGATATGGGGATATGGCGATATGGGGACATGGGGATATGGTGACATGGGGGATATGGGGATATGCGGACATGGGGGATATGGGGATATGGGGATATGGGGATATGGGGATACGGGGACATGGGGATATGGGGATATGGGGACATGGGGATATGGGGATATGGGGACATGGGGATATGGGGGATATGGGGATATGGGGACATGGGGATATGGGGATATGGGGATATGGGGATATGGGGATGTGGGGACATGGGGGATATGGGGATATGGGGATATGTGGATATGGGGATATGGGGATATGGGGACATGGTGACATGGGGACATGGGGATATGGGAATATGGGGATATGGGGACATGGGGATATGGGGATATGGGGACATGGGGAGATGGGGACATGGGGATATGGGAATATGGGTATATGGGGATATAGGGATATGGGGATATGGGGATATGGGGATATGGGGAGATGGGGATATGGGGGATATGGGGATATGGGGATATGGGGACATGGGGAGATGGGGACATGGGGATATGGGAATATGGGTATATGGGGATATAGGGATATGGGTATATGGGGACATGGGGACATGGGGACATGGGGATATGGGGATATGGGGATATGGGGATATGGGGATATGGGTGATATGGGGATATGGGGGATATGGGGATATGGGGATATGGGGACATGGGGACATGGAGATATGGGGATATGGGGATATGGCGATATGGGGACATGGGGATATGGGGACATGGGGATATGGGGATATGCGGACATGGGGGATATGGGGATATGGGGAGATGGGGATATGGGGATATGGGGGATATGGGGATATGGGGATATGGGGATATGGGGACATGGGGAGATGGGGACATGGGGATATGGGGAGATGGGGATATGGGGAAATGGGGACATGGGGACATGGGGATATGGGGATATGGGGATATGGGGATATGGGGATATGGGTGATATGGGGATATGGGGATATGGGGATATGGGGACATGGGGATATGGGGACATGGGGACATGGGAATATAGGTATATGGGGACATGGGGATATGGGGATATGGGGAGATGGGGATATGGGGATATGGGGGATATGGGGATATGGGGATATGGGGATATGGGGACATGGGGAGATGGGGACATGGGGATATGGGGATATGGGGAAAAGGGGACATGGGGACATGGGGATATGGGGATATGGGGATATGGGGATATGGGTGAAATGGGGATATGGGGGATATGGGGATATGGGGATATGGGGATATGGGGACATGGAGATATGGGGATATGGGGATATGGCGATATGGGGACATGGGGATATGGGGACATGGGGGATATGGGGATAAGCGGACATGGGGGATATGGGGATATGGGGATATGGGGATATGGGGATATGGGGACATGGGGACATGGGGACATGGGGACATGGGGACATGGGGACATGGGGACATGCGGAAATGGGGATATGGGGATATGGGGACATGGGGATATGTGGATATGGGGACATGGGGATATGGGGATATTGGAATATGGAGATATGGGGATATGGGGATATGGGGATATGGGGATATGGGAATGTGGGGACATGGGGGATATGGGGATATGGGTGATATGGGGATATGGGGGATATGGGGATATGGGGATATGGGGATATGGGGACATGGGGACATGGAGATATGGGGATATGGGGATATGGCGATATTGGGACATGGGGCTATGGGGACATGGGGGATATGGGGATATGCGGATATGGGGGATATGGGGATATGGGGACATGGGGATATGGGGACATGGGGACATGGGAATATAGGTATATGGGGACAAGCGGATATGGGGATATGGGGAGATGTGGATATGGGGATATGGGGGATATGGGGATATGGGGATATGGGGATATGGGGACATGGCGAGATGGGGACATGGGGATATGGGGATATGGGGATATGGGGAAATGGGGACATGGGGACATGGGGATATGGGGATATGGGGACATGGGGATATGGGGATATGGGGAGATGGGGATATGGGGATATGGGGGATATGGGGATATGGGGATATGGGGATATGGGGACATGGGGAGATGGGGACATGGGGATATGGGGATATGGGGATATGGGGAAATGGGGACATGGGGACATGGGGATATGGGGATATGGGGATATGGGGATATGGGTGATATGGGGATATGGGGGATATGGGGATATGGGGATATGGGGACATGGAGATATGGGGATATGGGGATATGGCGATATGGGGACATGGGGATATGGTGACATGGGGGATATGGGGATATGCGGACATGGGGGATATGGGGATATGGGGATATGGGGATATGGGGATACGGGGACATGGGGATATGGGGATATGGGGACATGGGGATATGGGGATATGGGGACATGGGGATATGGGGATATGGGGATATGGGGACATGGGGATATGGGGATATGGGGATGTGGGGACATTGGGGATATGGGGATATGGGGATATGTGGATATGGGGATATGGGGATATGGGGACATGGTGACATGGGGACATGGGGATATGGGAATATGGGGATATGGGGACATGGGGATATGGGGATATGGGGATATGGGGAGATGGGGATATGGGGGATATGGGGATATGGGGATATGGGGACATGGGGAGATGGGGACATGGGGATATGGGAATATGGGTATATGGGGATATAGGGATATGGGGATATGGGGATATGGGGATATGGGGAGATGGGGATATGGGGGGATATGGGGATATGGGGATATGGGGACATGGGGAGATGGGGACATGGGGATATGGGAATATGGGTATATGGGGATATAGGGATATGGGGATATGGGGACATGGGGACATGGGGACATGGGGATATGGGGATATGGGGATATGGGGATATGGGGATATGGGTGATATGGGGATATGGGGGATATGGGGATATGGGGATATGGGGACATGGGGACATGGAGATATGGGGATATGGGGATATGGCGATATGGGGACATGGGGATATGGGGACATGGGGATATGGGGATATGCGGACATGGGGGATATGGGGATATGGGGAGATGGGGATATGGGGATATGGGGGATATGGGGATATGGGGATATGGGGATATGGGGACATGGGGAGATGGGGACATGGGGATATGGGGAGATGGGGATATGGGGAAATGGGGACATGGGGACATGGGGATATGGGGATATGGGGATATGGGGATATGGGGATATGGGTGATATGGGGATATGGGGGATATGGGGATATGGGGATATGGGGATATGGGGACATGGAGATATGGGGATATGGGGATATGGCGATATGGGGACATGGGGATATGGGGACATGGGGGATATGGGGATATGCGGACATGGGGGATATGGGGATATGGGGATATGGGGATATGGGGATACGGGGACATGGGGATATGGGGATATGGGGATATGGGGAAATGGGGATATGGGGATATGGGGACATGGGGATATGGGGATATGGGGACATGGGGATATGGGGACATGGGGATATGGGGATATGGGGATATGGGGATATGGGGATGTGGGGACATGGGGGATATGGGGATATGGGGATATGTGGATATGGGGATATGGGGATATGGGGACATGGGGACATGGGGACATGGGGATATGGGAATATGGGGATATGGGGACATGGGGATATGGGGATATGGGGATATGGGGAGATGGGGATATGGGGATATGGGGGACATGGGGATATGGGGATATGGGGATATGGGGACATGGGGAGATGGGGACATGGGGATATGGGAATATGGGTATATGGGGATATAGGGATATGGGGATATGGGGACATGGGGACATGGGGACATGGGGATATGGGGATATGGGGATATGGGGATATGGGTGATATGGGGATATGGGGGATATGGGGATATGGGGATATGGGGACATGGGGACATGGAGATATGGGGATATGGGGATATGGCGATATGGGGACATGGGGATATGGGGACATGGGGGATATGGGGATATGCGGACATGGGGGATATGGGGATATGGGGATATGGGGATATGGGGACATGGGGATATGGGGACATGGGGACATGGGGATATGGGGACATGGGGACATGGGGAAATGGGGATATGGGGATATGGGGACATGGGGATATGTGGATATGGGGACATGGGGACATGGGGATATTGGAATATGGAGATATGGGGATATGGGGATATGGGGATATGGGGATATGGGAATGTGGGGACTTGTGGGATATGGGGATATGGGTGATATGGGGATATGGGGGATATGGGGATATGGGGATATGGGGATATGGGGACATGGGGACATGGAGATATGGGGATATGGGGATATGGCGATATTGGGACATGGGGATATGGGGACATGGGGGATATGGGGATATGCGGATATGGGGGACATGGGGATATGGGGATATGGGGACATGGGGATATGGGGACATGGGGACATGGGAATATAGGGATATGGGGACATGGGGATATGGGGATATGGGGATATGGGGATATGGGGGATATGGGGATATGGGGATATGGGGATATGGGGACATGGGGAGATGGGGACATGGGGATATGGGGATATGGGGATATGGGGAAATGGGGACATGGGGACATGGGGATATGGGGATATGGGGATATGGGGATATGGGGATATGGGTGATATGGGGATATGGGGGATATGGGGACATGGGGATATGGGGACATGGGGGATATGGGGATATGCGGACATGGGGGATATGGGGATATGGGGATATGGGGATATGGGGACATGGGGATATGGGGACATGGGGACATGGGGATATGGGGACATGGGGACATGGGGAAATGGGGATATGGGGATATGGGGACATGGGGATATGTGGATATGGGGACATGGGGACATGGGGATATTGGAATATGGAGATATGGGGATATGGGGATATGGGGATATGGGGATATGGGAATGTGGGGACTTGGGGGATATGGGGATATGGGTGATATGGGGATATGGGGGATATGGGGATATGGGGATATGGGGATATGGGGACATGGGGACATGGAGATATGGGGATATGGGGATATGCCGATATTGGGACATGGGGATATGGGGATATGCGGATATGGGGGACATGGGGATATGGGGATATGGGGACATGGGGATATGGGGACATGGGGACATGGGAATATAGGGATATGGGGACATGGGGATATGGGGATATGGGGATATGGGGATATGGGGATATGGGGGATATGGGGATATGGGGATATGGGTGATATGGGGATATGGGGGATATGGGGATATGGGGATATGGGGACATGGGGACATGGAGATATGGGGATATGGGGATATGGCGATATGGGGACATGGGGATATGGGGACATGGGGGATATGGGGATATGCGGACATGGGGGATATGGGGATATGGGGATATGGGGATATGGGGACATGGGGATATGGGGACATGGGGACATGGGGATATGGGGACATGGGGACATGGGGAAATGGGGATATGGGGATATGGGGACATGGGGATATGTGGATATGGGGACATGGGGACATGGGGATATTGGAATATGGAGATATGGGGATATGGGGATATGGGGATATGGGAATGTGGGGACTTGTGGGATATGGGGATATGGGTGATATGGGGATATGGGGGATATGGGGATATGGGGATATGGGGATATGGGGACATGGGGACATGGAGATATGGGGATATGGGGATATGGCGATATTGGGACATGGGGATATGGGGACATGGGGGATATGGGGATATGCGGATATGGGGGACATGGGGATATGGGGATATGGGGACATGGGGATATGGGGACATGGGGACATGGGAATATAGGGATATGGGGACATGGGGATATGGGGATATGGGGATATGGGGATATGGGGGATATGGGGATATGGGGATATGGGGATATGGGGACATGGGGAGATGGGGACATGGGGATATGGGGATATGGGGATATGGGGAAATGGGGACATGGGGACATGGGGATATGGGGATATGGGGATATGGGGATATGGGGATATGGGTGATATGGGGATATGGGGGATATGGGGACATGGGGATATGGGGACATGGGGGATATGGGGATATGCGGACATGGGGGATATGGGGATATGGGGATATGGGGATATGGGGACATGGGGATATGGGGACATGGGGACATGGGGATATGGGGACATGGGGACATGGGGAAATGGGGATATGGGGATATGGGGACATGGGGATATGTGGATATGGGGACATGGGGACATGGGGATATTGGAATATGGAGATATGGGGATATGGGGATATGGGGATATGGGGATATGGGGATATGGGAATGTGGGGACTTGGGGGATATGGGGATATGGGTGATATGGGGATATGGGGGATATGGGGATATGGGGATATGGGGATATGGGGACATGGGGACATGGAGATATGGGGATATGGGGATATGCCGATATTGGGACATGGGGATATGGGGATATGCGGATATGGGGGACATGGGGATATGGGGATATGGGGACATGGGGATATGGGGACATGGGGACATGGGAATATAGGGATATGGGGACATGGGGATATGGGGATATGGGGATATGGGGATATGGGGATATGGGGGATATGGGGATATGGGGATATGGGGATATGGGGACATGGGGAGATGGGGACATGGGGATATGGGGATATGGGGATATGGGGATATGGGGATATGGGGACATGGAGATATGGGGATATGGGGATATGGCGATGTGGGGACATGGGGATATGGGGACATGGGGGATATGGGGACATGCGGACATGGGGGATATGGGGATATGGGGATATGGGGATATGGGGATATGGGGATATGGGGATACGGGGACATGGGGATATGGGGATTTGGGGATATGGGGACATGGGAATATAGGTATATGGGGACATGGGGATATGGGGATATGGGGAGATGGGGATATGGGGATATGGGGGATATGGGGATATGGGGATATGGGGATATGGGGACATGGGGAGATGGGGACATGGGGATATGGGGATATGGGGATATGGGGAAATGGGGACATGGGGACATGGGGATATGGGGATATGGGGATATGGGGATATGGGTGATATGGGGATATGGGGGATATGGGGATATGGGGATATGGGGACATGGAGATATGGGGATATGGGGATATGGCGATATGGGGACATGGGGATATGGGGACATGGGGGATATGGGGATATGCGGACATGGGGGATATGGGGATATGGGGATATGGGGATATGGGGATACGGGGACATGGGGATATGGGGATATGGGGATATGGGGATATGGGGATATGGGGATATGGGGACATGGGGATATGGGGATATGGGGACATGGGGATATGGGGATATGGGGACATGGGGATATGGGGATATGGGGATATGGGGATATGGGGATGTGGGGACATGGGGGATATGGGGATATGGGGATATGTGGATATGGGGATATGGGGATATGGGGACATGGGGACATGGGGACATGGGGATATGGGAATATGGGGATATGGGGACATGGGGATATGGGCATATGGGGATATGGGGATATGGGGAGATGGGGATATGGGGATATGGGGATATGGGGACATGGGGAGATGGGGACATGGGGATATGGGAATATGGGTATATGGGGATATAGGGATATGGGGATATGGGGATATGGGGATATGGGGAGATGGGGATATGGGGGATATGGGGATATGGGGATATGGGGACATGGGGAGATGGAGACATGGGGATATGGGAATATGGGTATATGGGGATATAGGGATATGGGGATATGGGGACATGGGGACATGGGGACATGGGGATATGTGGATATGGGGATATGGGGATATGGGGATATGGGTGATATGGGGATATGGGGGATATGGGGATATGGGGATATGGGGACATGGGGACATGGAGATATGGGGATATGGGGATATGGCGATATGGGGACATGGGGATATGGGGACATGGGGGATATGGGGATATGCGGACATGGGGGATATGGGGATATGGGGAGATGGGGATATGGGGATATGGGGGATATGGGGATATGGGGATATGGGGATATGGGGACATGGGGAGATGGGGACATGGGGATATGGGGAGATGGGGATATGGGGAAATGGGGACATGGGGACATGGGGATATGGGGATATGGGGATATGGGGATATGGGGATATGGGTGATATGGGGATATGGGGGATATGGGGATATGGGGATATGGGGATATGGGGACATGGAGATATGGGGATATGGGGATATGGCGATATGGGGACATGGGGATATGGGGACATGGGGGATATGGGGATATGCGGACATGGGGGATATGGGGATATGGGGATATGGGGATATGGGGATACGGGGACATGGGGATATGGGGATATGGGGATATGGGGAAATGGGGATATGGGGATATGGGGACATGGGGATATGGGGATATGGGGACATGGGGATATGGGGACATGGGGATATGGGGATATGGGGATATGGGGATATGGGGATGTGGGGACATGGGGGATATGGGGATATGGGGATATGTGGATATGGGGATATGGGGATATGGGGACATGGGGACATGGGGAAATGGGGATATGGGAATATGGGGATATGGGGACATGGGGATATGGGGATATGGGGATATGGGGAGATGGGGATATGGGGATATGGGGGATATGGGGACATGGGGATATGGGGACATGGGGGATATGGGGATATGCGGACATGGGGGATATGGGGATATGGGGATATGGGGATATGGGGACATGGGGATATGGGGACATGGGGACATGGGGATATGGGGACATGGGGACATGGGGAAATGGGGATATGGGGATATGGGGACATGGGGATATGTGGATATGGGGACATGGGGACATGGGGATATTGGAATATGGAGATATGGGGATATGGGGATATGGGGATATGGGGATATGGGAATGTGGGGACTTGGGGGATATGGGGATATGGGTGATATGGGGATATGGGGGATATGGGGATATGGGGATATGGGGATATGGGGACATGGGGACATGGAGATATGGGGATATGGGGATATGGCGATATTGGGACATGGGGATATGGGGACATGGGGGATATGGGGATATGCGGATATGGGGGATATGGGGATATGGGGATATGGGGACATGGGGATATGGGGACATGGGGACATGGGAATATAGGGATATGGGGACATGGGGATATGGGGATATGGGGATATGGGGAGATGGGGATATGGGGATATGGGGGATATGGGGATATGGGGATATGGGGATATGGGGACATGGGGAGATGGGGACATGGGGATATGGGGATATGGGGATATGTGGAAATGGGGACATGGGGACATGGGGATATGGGGATATGGGGATATGGGGATATGGGGATATGGGTGATATGGGGATATGGGGGATATGGGGATATGGGGATATGGGGATATGGGGACATGGAGATATGGGGATATGGGGATATGGCGATGTGGGGACATGGGGATATGGGGACATGGGGGATATGGGGACATGCGGACATAGGGGATATGGGGATATGGGGATATGGGGATATGGGGATATGGGGATACGGGGACATGGGGATATGGGGATTTGGGGATATGGGGACATGGGAATATAGGTACATGGGGACATGGGGATATGGGGATATGGGGAGATGGGGATATGGGGATATGGGGGATATGGGGATATGGGGATATGGGGATATGGGGACATGGGGAGATGGGGACATGGGGATATGGGGATATGGGGATATGGGGAAATGGGGACATGGGGACATGGGGATATGGGGATATGGGGATATGGGGATATGGGGATATGGGTGATATGGGGATATGGGGGATATGGGGATATGGGGATATGGGGACATGGAGATATGGGGATATAGGGATATGGCGATATGGGGACATGGGGATATGGGGACATGGGGGATATGGGGATATGCGGACATGGGGATATGGGGATATGGGGATATGGGGATATGGGGATACGGGGACATGGGGATATGGGGATATGGGGATATGGGGATATGGGGATATGGGGATATGGGGACATGGGGATATGGGGATATGGGGACATGGGGATATGGGGATATGGGGATATGGGGACATGGGGATATGGGGATATGGGGATATGGGGATATGGGGATGTGGGGACATGGGGGATATGGGGATATGGGGATATGTGGATATGGGGATATGGGGATATGGGGACATGGGGACATGGGGACATGGGGATATGGGAATATGGGGATATGGGGACATGGGGATATGGGGATATGGGGATATGGGGATATGGGGAGATGGGGATATGGGGCATATGGGGATATGGGGATATGGGGAGATGGGGACATGGGGATATGGGAATATGGGTATATGGGGATATAGGGATATGGGGATATGGGGATATGGGGATATGGGGAGATGGGGATATGGGGGATATGAGGATATGGGGATATGGGGACATGGGGAGATGGGGACATGGGGATATGGGAATATGGGTATATGGGGATATAGGGATATGGGGATATGGGGACATGGGGACATGGGGACATGGGGATATGGGGATATGGGGATATGGGGATATGGGGATATGGGTGATATGGGGATATGGGGGATATGGGGATATGGGGATATGGGGACATGGGGACATGGAGATATGGGGATATGGGGATATGGCGATATGGGGACATGGGGATATGGGGACATGGGGGATATGGGGATATGCGGACATGGGGGATATGGGGATATTGGGAGATGGGGATATGGGGATATGGGGGATATGGGGATATGGGGATATGGGGATATGGGGACATGGGGAGATGGGGACATGGGGATATGGGGAGATGGGGATATGGGGAAATGGGGACATGGGGACATGGGGATATGGGGATATGGGGATATGGGGATATGGGGATATGGGTGATATGGGGATATGGGGGATATGGGGATATGGGGATATGGGGATATGGGGACATGGAGATATGGGGATATGGGGATATGGCGATATGGGGACATGGGGTTATGGGGACATGGGGGATATGGGGATATGCGGACATGGGAGATATGGGGATATGGGGATATGGGTATATGGGGATACGGGGACATGGGGATATGGGGATATTGGGATATGGGGAAATGGGGATATGGGGATATGGGGACATGGGGATATGGGGATATGGGGACATGGGGATATGGGGACATGGGGATATGGGGATATGGGGATATGGGGATATGGGGATGTGGGGACATGGGGGATATGGGGATATGGGGATATGTGGATATGGGGATATGGGGATATGGGGACATGGGGACATGGGGACATGGGGATATGGGAATATGGGGATATGGGGACATGGGGATATGGGGATATGGGGATATGGGGAGATGGGGATATGGGGATATGGGGGATATGGGGATATGGGGATATGGGGATATGGGGACATAGGGAGATGGGGACATGGGGATATGGGAATATGGGTATATGGGGATATAGGGATATGGGGATATGGGGACATGGGGACATGGGGACATGGGGATATGGGGATATGGGGATATGGGGATATGGGTGATATGGGGATATGGGGGATATGGGGATATGGGGATATGGGGACATGGGGACATGGAGATATGGGGATATGGGGATATGGCGATATGGGGACATGGGGATATGGGGACATGGGGGATATGGGTATATGCGGACATGGGGGATATGGGGATATGGGGATATGGGGATATGAGGACATGGGGATATGGGGACATTGGGACATGGGGATATGGGGACATGGGGACATGGGGAAATGGGGATATGGGGATATGGGGACATGGGGATATGAGGATATGGGGACATGGGGACATGGGGATATTGGAATATGGAGATATGGGGATATGGGGATATGGGGATATGGGGATATGGGAATGTGGGGACTTGGGGGATATGGGGATATGGGTGATATGGGGATATGGGGGATATGGGGATATGGGGATATGGGGATATGGGGACATGGGGACATGGAGATATGGGGATATGGGGATATGGCGATATTGGGACATGGGGATATGGGGACATGGGGGATATGGGGATATGCGGATATGGGGGATATGGGGATATGGGGATATGGGGACATGGGGATATGGGGACATGGGGACATGGGAATATAGGGATATGGGGACATGGGGATATGGGGATATGGGGATATGGGGAGATGGGGATATGGGGATATGGGGGATATGGGGATATGGGGATATGGGGATATGGGGACATGGGGAGATGGGGACATGGGGATATGGGGATATGGGGATATGGGGAAATGGGGACATGGGGACATGGGGATATGGGGATATGGGGATATGGGGATATGGGGATATGGGTGATATGGGGATATGGGGGATATGGGGATATGGGGATATGGGGATATGGGGACATGGAGATATGGGGATATGGGGATATGGCGATGTGGGGACATGGGGATATGGGGACATGGGGGATATGGGGACATGCGGACATAGGGGATATGGGGATATGGGGATATGGGGATATGGGGATATGGGGATACGGGGACATGGGGATATGGGGATTTGGGGATATGGGGACATGGGAATATAGGTACATGGGGACATGGGGATATGGGGATATGGGGAGATGGGGATATGGGGATATGGGGGATATGGGGATATGGGGATATGGGGATATGGGGACATGGGGAGATGGGGACATGGGGATATGGGGATATGGGGATATGGGGAAATGGGGACATGGGGACATGGGGATATGGGGATATGGGGATATGGGGATATGGGGATATGGGTGATATGGGGATATGGGGGATATGGGGATATGGGGATATGGGGACATGGAGATATGGGGATATAGGGATATGGCGATATGGGGACATGGGGATATGGGGACATGGGGGATATGGGGATATGCGGACATGGGGATATGGGGATATGGGGATATGGGGATATGGGGATACGGGGACATGGGGATATGGGGATATGGGGATATGGGGATATGGGGATATGGGGATATGGGGACATGGGGATATGGGGATATGGGGACATGGGGATATGGGGATATGGGGATATGGGGACATGGGGATATGGGGATATGGGGATATGGGGATATGGGGATGTGGGGACATGGGGGATATGGGGATATGGGGATATGTGGATATGGGGATATGGGGATATGGGGACATGGGGACATGGGGACATGGGGATATGGGAATATGGGGATATGGGGACATGGGGATATGGGGATATGGGGATATGGGGATATGGGGAGATGGGGATATGGGGCATATGGGGATATGGGGATATGGGGACATGGGGAGATGGGGACATGGGGATATGGGAATATGGGTATATGGGGATATAGGGATATGGGGATATGGGGATATGGGGATATGGGGAGATGGGGATATGGGGGATATGAGGATATGGGGATATGGGGACATGGGGAGATGGGGACATGGGGATATGGGAATATGGGTATATGGGGATATAGGGATATGGGGATATGGGGACATGGGGACATGGGGACATGGGGATATGGGGATATGGGGATATGGGGATATGGGGATATGGGTGATATGGGGATATGGGGGATATGGGGATATGGGGATATGGGGACATGGGGACATGGAGATATGGGGATATGGGGATATGGCGATATGGGGACATGGGGATATGGGGACATGGGGGATATGGGGATATGCGGACATGGGGGATATGGGGATATTGGGAGATGGGGATATGGGGATATGGGGGATATGGGGATATGGGGATATGGGGATATGGGGACATGGGGAGATGGGGACATGGGGATATGGGGAGATGGGGATATGGGGAAATGGGGACATGGGGACATGGGGATATGGGGATATGGGGATATGGGGATATGGGGATATGGGTGATATGGGGATATGGGGGATATGGGGATATGGGGATATGGGGATATGGGGACATGGAGATATGGGGATATGGGGATATGGCGATATGGGGACATGGGGATATGAGGACATGGGGGATATGGGGATATGCGGACATGGGAGATATGGGGATATGGGGATATGGGTATATGGGGATACGGGGACATGGGGACATGGGGATATGGGGACTTGGGGATATGGGGATATGGGGATATGGGGATATGGGGATGTGGGGACATGGGGGATATGGGGATATGGGGATATGTGGATATGGGGATATGGGGATATGGGGACATGGGGACATGGGGACATGGGGATATGGGAATATGGGGATATGGGGACATGGGGATATGGGGATATGGGGATATGGGGAGATGGGGATATGGGGATATGGGGGATATGGGGATATGGGGATATGGGGATATGGGGACATAGGGAGATGGGGACATGGGGATATGGGAATATGGGTATATGGGGATATAGGGATATGGGGATATGGGGACATGGGGACATGGGGACATGGGGATATGGGGATATGGGGATATGGGGATATGGGTGATATGGGGATATGGGGGATATGGGGATATGGGGATATGGGGACATGGGGACATGGAGATATGGGGATATGGGGATATGGCGATATGGGGACATGGGGATATGGGGACATGGGGGATATGGGTATATGCGGACATGGGGGATATGGGGATATGGGGATATGGGGATATGAGGACATGGGGATATGGGGACATTGGGACATGGGGATATGGGGACATGGGGACATGGGGAAATGGGGATATGGGGATATGGGGACATGGGGATATGAGGATATGGGGACATGGGGACATGGGGATATTGGAATATGGAGATATGGGGATATGGGGATATGGGGATATGGGGATATGGGAATGTGGGGACTTGGGGGATATGGGGATATGGGTGATATGGGGATATGGGGGATATGGGGATATGGGGATATGGGGATATGGGGACATGGGGACATGGAGATATGGGGATATGGGGATATGGCGATATTGGGACATGGGGATATGGGGACATGGGGGATATGGGGATATGCGGATATGGGGGATATGGGGATATGGGGATATGGGGACATGGGGATATGGGGACATGGGGACATGGGAATATAGGGATATGGGGACATGGGGATATGGGGATATGGGGATATGGGGAGATGGGGATATGGGGATATGGGGGATATGGGGATATGGGGATATGGGGATATGGGGACATGGGGAGATGGGGACATGGGGATATGGGGATATGGGGATATGGGGAAATGGGGACATGGGGACATGGGGATATGGGGATATGGGGATATGGGGATATGGGGATATGGGTGATATGGGGATATGGGGGATATGGGGATATGGGGATATGGGGATATGGGGACATGGAGATATGGGGATATGGGGATATGGCGATGTGGGGACATGGGGATATGGGGACATGGGGGATATGGGGACATGCGGACATGGGGGATATGGGGATATGGGGATATGGGGATATGGGGATATGGGGATATGGGGATACGGGGACATGGGGATATGGGGATTTGGGGTTATGGGGACATGGGAACATGGGGATATGGGGATATGTGGATAAGGGGACATGTGGATATGGGGATATGGGGATATGGGGACATGGGGACATGGGGACATGGGGATATGGGGATATGGGGATATGGGGATATGGGGATATGGGGATATGGGGGATATGGGGATATGGGGATATGGGGACATGGGGACATGGAGATATGGGGATATGGGGATATGGCGATATGGGGACATGGGGATATGGGAACATGGGGATATGGGGATATGGGTGATATGGGGATATGGGGGATATGGGGATATGGGGATATGGGGATATGCGGACATGGGAACATGGGGATATGGGGATATGGGGATATGGGGACATGGGGATATGGGGACATGGGGACATGGGGATATGGGGACATGGGGACATGGGGAAATGGGGATATGGGGATATGGGGACATGGGGATATGTGGATATGGGGACATGGGGACATGGGGATATTGGAATATGGAGATATGGGGATATGGGGATATGGGGATATGGGGATATGGGAATGTGGGGACTTGGGGGATATGGGGATATGGGTGATATGGGGATATGGGGGATATGGGGATATGGGGATATGGGGATATGGGGACATGGGGACATGGAGATATGGGGATATGGGGATATGGCGATATTGGGACATGGGGATATGGGGACATGGGGGATATGGGGATATGCGGATATGGGGGATATGGGGATATGGGGATATGGGGCATGGGGATATGGGGACATGGGGACATGGGAATATAGGGATATGGGGACATGGGGATATGGGGATATGGGGATATGGGGAGATGGGGATATGGGGATATGGGGGATATGGGGATATGGGGATATGGGGATATGGGGACATGGGGAGATGGGGACATGGGGATATGGGGATATGGGGATATGTGGAAATGGGGACATGGGGACATGGGGATATGGGGATATGGGGATATGGGGATATGGGGATATGGGTGATATGGGGATATGGGGGATATGGGGATATGGGGATATGGGGATATGGGGACATGGAGATATGGGGATATGGGGATATGGCGATGTGGGGACATGGGGATATGGGGACATGGGGGATATGGGGACATGCGGATATAGGGGATATGGGGATATGGGGATATGGGGATATGGGGATATGGGGATATGGGGATACGGGGACATGGGGATATGGGGATTTGGGGATATGGGGACATGGGAATATAGGTACATGGGGACATGGGGATATGGGGATATGGGGAGATGGGGATATGGGGATATGGGGGATATGGGGATATGGGGATATGGGGATATGGGGACATGGGGAGATGGGGACATGGGGATATGGGGATATGGGGATATGGGGAAATGGGGACATGGGGACATGGGGATATGGGGATATGGGGATATGGGGATATGGGGATATGGGTGATATGGGGATATGGGGGATATGGGGATATGGGATATGGGGACATGGAGATATGGGGATATAGGGATATGGCGATATGGGGACATGGGGATATGGGGACATGGGGGATATGGGGATATGCGGACATGGGGATATGGGGATATGGGGATATGGGGATATGGGGATACGGGGACATGGGGATATGGGGATATGGGGATATGGGGATATGGGGATATGGGGATATGGGGACATGGGGATATGGGGATATGGGGACATGGGGATATGGGGATATGGGGATATGGGGACATGGGGATATGGGGATATGGGGATATGGGGATATGGGGATGTGGGGACATGGGGGATATGGGGATATGGGGATATGTGGATATGGGGATATGGGGATATGGGGACATGGGGACATGGGGACATGGGGATATGGGAATATGGGGATATGGGGACATGGGGATATGGGGATATGGGGATATGGGGATATGGGGAGATGGGGATATGGGGCATATGGGGATATGGGGATATGGGGACATGGGGAGATGGGGACATGGGGATATGGGAATATGGGTATATGGGGATATAGGGATATGGGGATATGGGGATATGGGGATATGGGGAGATGGGGATATGGGGGATATGGGGATATGGGGATATGGGGACATGGGGAGATGGGGACATGGGGATATGGGAATATGGGTATATGGGGATATAGGGATATGGGGATATGGGGACATGGGGACATGGGGACATGGGGATATGGGGATATGGGGATATGGGGATATGGGGATATGGGTGATATGGGGATATGGGGGATATGGGGATATGGGGATATGGGGACATGGGGACATGGAGATATGGGGATATGGGGATATGGCGATATGGGGACATGGGGATATGGGGACATGGGGGATATGGGGATATGCGGACATGGGGGATATGGGGATATTGGGAGATGGGGATATGGGGATATGGGGGATATGGGGATATGGGGATATGGGGATATGGGGACATGGGGAGATGGGGACATGGGGATATGGGGAGATGGGGATATGGGGAAATGGGGACATGGGGACATGGGGATATGGGGATATGGGGATATGGGGATATGGGGATATGGGTGATATGGGGATATGGGGGATATGGGGATATGGGGATATGGGGATATGGGGACATGGAGATATGGGGATATGGGGATATGGCGATATGGGGACATGGGGATATGGGGACATGGGGGATATGGGGATATGCGGACATGGGAGATATGGGGATATGGGGATATGGGTATATGGGGATACGGGGACATGGGGATATGGGGATATTGGGATATGGGGAAATGGGGATATGGGGATATGGGGACATGGGGATATGGGGATATGGGGACATGGGGATATGGGGACATGGGGATATGGGGATATGGGGATATGGGGATATGGGGATGTGGGGACATGGGGGATATGGGGATATGGGGATATGTGGATATGGGGATATGGGGATATGGGGACATGGGGACATGGGGACATGGGGATATGGGAATATGGGGATATGGGGACATGGGGATATGGGGATATGGGGATATGGGGAGATGGGGATATGGGGATATGGGGGATATGGGGATATGGGGATATGGGGATATGGGGACATAGCGAGATGGGGACATGGGGATATGGGAATATGGGTATATGGGGATATAGGGATATGGGGATATGGGGACATGGGGACATGGGGACATGGGGATATGGGGATATGGGGATATGGGGATATGGGTGATATGGGGATATGGGGGATATGGGGATATGGGGATATGGGGACATGGGGACATGGAGATATGGGGATATGGGGATATGGCGATATGGGGACATGGGGATATGGGGACATGGGGGATATGGGTATATGCGGACATGGGGGATATGGGGATATGGGGATATGGGGATATGAGGACATGGGGATATGGGGACATTGGGACATGGGGATATGGGGACATGGGGACATGGGGAAATGGGGATATGGGGATATGGGGACATGGGGATATGAGGATATGGGGACATGGGGACATGGGGATATTGGAATATGGAGATATGGGGATATGGGGATATGGGGATATGGGGATATGGGAATGTGGGGACTTGGGGGATATGGGGATATGGGTGATATGGGGATATGGGGGATATGGGGATATGGGGATATGGGGATATGGGGACATGGGGACATGGAGATATGGGGATATGGGGATATGGCGATATTGGGACATGGGGATATGGGGACATGGGGGATATGGGGATATGCGGATATGGGGGATATGGGGATATGGGGATATGGGGACATGGGGATATGGGGACATGGGGACATGGGAATATAGGGATATGGGGACATGGGGATATGGGGATATGGGGATATGGGGAGATGGGGATATGGGGATATGGGGGATATGGGGATATGGGGATATGGGGATATGGGGACATGGGGAGATGGGGACATGGGGATATGGGGATATGGGGATATGGGGAAATGGGGACATGGGGACATGGGGATATGGGGATATGGGGATATGGGGATATGGGGATATGGGTGATATGGGGATATGGGGGATATGGGGATATGGGGATATGGGGATATGGGGACATGGAGATATGGGGATATGGGGATATGGCGATGTGGGGACATGGGGATATGGGGACATGGGGGATATGGGGACATGCGGACATGGGGGATATGGGGATATGGGGATATGGGGATATGGGGATATGGGGATATGGGGATACGGGGACATGGGGATATGGGGATTTGGGGATATGGGGACATGGGAACATGGGGATATGGGGATATGTGGATAAGGGGACATGTGGATATGGGGATATGGGGATATGGGGACATGGGGACATGGGGACATGGGGATATGGGGATATGGGGATATGGGGATATGGGGATATGGGGATATGGGGGATATGGGGATATGGGGATATGGGGACATGGGGACATGGAGATATGGGGATATGGGGATATGGCGATATGGGGACATGGGGATATGGGAACATGGGGATATGGGGATATGGGTGATATGGGGATATGGGGGATATGGGGATATGGGGATATGGGGATATGCGGACATGGGAACATGGGGATATGGGGATATGGGGATATGGGCACATGTGGCTATGGGGATATGGGGATATGGGTATGTGGGGATATGGGGATATGGCGACATGGGGCATATGGGGATATGGGGACATGGGAACATGGGGATATGGTGATATGTGGATATGGATACATGTGGATATGGGGATATGGGGATATGGGGATATGGGGATATGGGAATATGGGGAAATGGGGATATGGGGATATGGGGACATGGGGATATGGGGATATGGGGACATGTGGATATGGGGATATGGGGATATGGGGACATGGGGATATGGGGATTTGGGGATATGGGGATATGGGGATGTGGGGACATGGGGGATATGGGGATATGGGGATATGTGGATATGGGGATATGGGGATATGGGGACATGGGGACATGGGGACATGGGGATATGGGAATATGGGGATATGGGGACATGGGGATATGGGGATATGGGGATATGGGGAGATGGGGATATGGGGATATGGGGGATATGGGGATATGGGGATATGGGGACATGGGGAGATGGGGACATGGGGATATGGGGATATGGGGATATGGGGATATAGGGATATGGGGATATGGGGATATGGGGATATGGGGACATGGGGGATATGGGGATATGCGGATATGGGGGATATGGGGATATGGGGATATGGGGACATGGGGATATGGGGACATGGGGACATGGGAATATAGGGATATGGGGACATGGGGATATGGGGATATGGGGATATGGGGAGATGGGGATATGGGGATATGGGGGATATGGGGATATGGGGATATGGGGACATGGGGAGATGGGGACATGGGGATATGGGGATATGGGGATATCGGGAAATGGGGACATGGGGACATGGGGATATGGGGATATGGGGATATGGGGATATGGGGATATGGGTGATATGGGGATATGGGGGATATGGGGATATGGGGATATGGGGACATGGAGATATGGGGATATGGGGATATGGCGATGTGGGGACATGGGGATATGGGGACATGGGGGATATGGGGACATGCGGACATGGGGGATATGGGGATATGGGGATATGGGGATATGGGGATATGGGGATACGGGGACATGGGGATATGGGGATATGGGGATATGGGGATATGGGGACATGGGAACATGGGGATATGGGGATATGTGGATATGGGGACATGTGGATATGGGGATATGGGGATATGGGGACATGGGGACATGGGGATATGGGGATATGGGGATATGGGGATATGGGGATATGGGGATATGGGGATATGGGGGATATGGGGATATGAGGATATGGGGATATGGGGACATGGGGACATGGAGATATGGGGATATGGGGATATGGCGATATGGGGACATGGGGATATGGGGACATGGGGATATGTGGATATGGGTGATATGGGGATATGGGGGATATGGGGATATGGGGATATGCGGACATGGGAACATGGGGATATGGGGATATGGGGATATGGGCACATGTGGCTATGGGGATATGGGGATATGGGTATATGGGGATATGGGGATATGGCGACATGGGGCATATGGGGATATGGGGACATGGAAACATGGGGATATGGTGATATGTGGATATGGATACATGTGGATATGGGGATATGGGGATATGGGGATATGGGGATATGGGAATATGGGGAAATGGGGATATGGGGATATGGGGACATGGGGATATGGGGACATGGGGACATGGGGATATGGGGATATGGGGATATGGGGACATGGGGATATGGGGGTATGGGGATGTGGGGACATGGGGGATATGGGGATATGTGGATATGGGGATATGGGGATATGGGGACATGGGGACATGGGGACCTGGGGATATGGGAATATGGGGATATGGGGACATGGGGATATGGGGATATGGGGATATGGGGAGATGGGGATATGGGGATATGGGGGATATGGGGATATGGGGATATGGGGACATGGGGAGATGGGGACATGGGGATATGGGGATATGGGGATATGGGGATATAGGGATATGGGGATATGGGGACATGGGGACATGGGGACATGGGGATATGGGGATATGGGGATATGGGGATATGGGGATATGGGAATATGGGGAAATGGGGATATGGAGATATGGGGACATGGGGATATGGGGATATGGGGACATGGGGATAAGGGGATATGGTGATATGGGGACATGGGGATATGGGGATATGGGGATATGGGGATATGGGGATGTGGGGACATGGGGGATATGGGGATATGGGGATATGTGGATATGGGGATATGGGGATATGGGGATATGGGGATATGGGAATATGGGGAAATGGGGATATGGGGATATGGGGACATGGGGATATGGGGACATGGGGAGATGGGGACATGGGGATATGGGAATATGGGTATATGGGGATATAGGGATATGGCGATATGGGGACATGGGGACATGGGGATATGGGGATATGGGGATATGGGGATATGGGGATATGGGTGATATGGGGATATGGGGGATATGGGGATATGGGGATATGGGGACATGGGGACATGGAGATATGGGGATATGGGGATATGGCGATATGGGGACATGGGGATATGGGGACATGGGGGATATGGGGATATGCGGACATGGGGGATATGGGGATATGGGGAGATGGGGATATGGGGATATGGGGGATATGGGGATATGGGGATATGGGGACGGGGAGATGGGGACATGGGGATATGGGGAGATGGGGATATGGGGAAATGGGGACATGGGGACATGGGGATATGGGGATATGGGGATATGGGGATATGGGGATATGGGTGATATGGGGATATGGGGGATATGGGGATATGGGGATATGGGGATATGGGGACATGGAGATATGGGGATATGGGGATATTGCGATATGGGGACATGGGCATATGGGGACATGGGGGATATGGGGATATGCGGACATGGGGGATATGGGGATATGGGGATATGGGGATATGGGGATACGGGGACATGGGGATATGGGGATATGGGGATATGGGGAAATGGGGATATGGGGATATGGGGACATGGGGATATGGGGATATGGGGACATGGGGATATGGGGACATGGGGATATGGGGATATGGGGATATGGGGATGTGGGGACATGGGGGATATGGGGATATGGGGATATGTGGATATGGGGATATGGGGATATGGGGACATGGGGACATGGGGACATGGGGATGTGGGAATATGGGGATATGGGGACATGGGGATATGGGGATATGGGGATATGGGGAGATGGGGATATGGGGATATGGGGGATATGGGGATATGGGGATATGGGGATATGGGGACATGGGGAGATGTGGACATGGGGATATGGGAATATGGGTATATGGGGATATAGGGATATGGGGATATGGGGACATGGGGACATGGGGACATGGGGATATGGGGATATGGGGATATGGGGATATGGGTGATATGGGGATATGGGGGATATGGGGATATGGGGATATGGGGGATATGGGGATATGGGGATATGGGTATATGGGGACATGGGGAGATGTGGACATGGGGATATGGGAATATGGGTATATGGGGATATAGGGATATGGGGATATGGGGACATGGGGACATGGGGACATGGGGATATGGGGATATGGGGATATGGGGATATGGGTGATATGGGGATATGGGGGATATGGGGATATGGGGATATGGGGACATGGGGACATGGAGATATGGGGATATGGGGATATGGCGATATGGGGACATGGGGATATGGGGACATGGGGGATATGGGGATATGCGGACATGGGGGATATGGGGATATGGGGATATGGGGATATGGGGACATGGGGATATGGGGACATGGGGACATGGGGATATGGGGACATGGGGACATGGGGAAATGGGGATATGGGGATATGGGGACATGGGGATATGTGGATATGGGGACATGGGGACATGGGGATATTGGAATATGGAGATATGGGGATATGGGGATATGGGGATATGGGGATATGGGAATGTGGGGACTTGGGGGATATGGGGATATGGGTGATATGGGGATATGGGGGATATGGGGATATGGGGATATGGGGATATGGGGACATGGGGACATGGAGATATGGGGATATGGCGATATTGGGACATGGGGATATGGGGACATGGGGGATATGGGGATATGCGGATATGGGGGATATGGGGATATGGGGATATGGGGACATGGGGATATGGGGACATGGGGACATGGGAATATAGGGATATGGGGACATGGGGATATGGGGATATGGGGATATGGGGAGATGGGGATATGGGGATATGGGGGATATGGGGATATGGGGATATGGGGATATGGGGACATGGGGAGATGGGGACATGGGGATATGGGGATATGGGGATATGGGGATATGGGGATATGGGGATATGGCGATGTGGGGACATGGGGATATGGGGACATGGGGGATATGGGGACATGCGGACATGGGGGATATGGGGATATGGGGATATGGGGATATGGGGATATGGGGATATGGGGATACGGGGACATGGGGATATGGGGATTTGGGGATATGGGGACATGGGAACATGGGGATATGGGGATATGGGGATATGGGTGATATGGGGATATGGGGGATATGGGGATATGGGGATATGGGGATATGGGGACATGGAGATATGGGGATATGGGGATATGGCGATGTGGGGACATGGGGATATTGGGACATGGGGGATATGGGGACATGCGGACATGGGGGATATGGGGATATGGGGATATGGGGATATGGGGATATGGGGATATGGGGATACGGGGACATGGGGATATGGGGATTTGGGGATATGGGGACATGGGAACATGGGGATATGGGGATATGTGGATATGGGGACATGTGGATATGGGGATATGGGGATATGGGGACATGGGGACATGGGGACATGGGGATATGGGGATATGGGGATATGGGGATATGGGGATATGGGGGATATGGGGATATGGGGATATGGGGACATGGGGACATGGAGATAAGGGGATATGGGGATATGGCGATATGGGGACATGGGGATATGGGAACATGGGGATATGGGGATATGGGTGATATGGGGATATGTGGGATATGGGGATATGGGGATATGGGGATATGCGGACATGGGAACATGGGGATATGGGGATATGGGGATATGGGCACATGTGGCTATGGGGATATGGGGATATGGGTATATGGGGATATGGGGATATGGCGACATGGGGCATATGGGGATATGGGGACATGGGAACATGGGGATATGGTGATATGTGGATATGGATACATGTGGATATGGGGATATGGGGATATGGGGATATGGGAATATGGGGAAATGGGGATATGGGGATATGGGGACATGGGGATATGGGGATATGGGGACATGGGGATATGGGGATATGGGGATATGGGGACATGGGGATATGGGGATTTGGGGATATGGGGATATGGGGATGTGGGGACATGGGGGATATGGGGATATGGGGATATGTGGATATGGGGATATGGGGATATGGGGACATGGGGACATGGGGACATGGGGATATGGGAATATGGGGATATGGGGACATGGGGATATGGGTATATGGGGATATGGGGAGATGGGGATATGGGGATATGGGGGATATGGGGATATGGGGATATGGGGACATGGGGAGATGGGGACATGGGGACATGGGGATATGGGGATATGGGGATATAGGGATATGGGGATATGGGGATATGGGGACATGGGGGATATAAGGATATGCGGATATGGGGGATATGGGGATATGGGGATATGGGGACATGGGGATATGGGGACATGGGGACATGGGAATATAGGGATATGGGGACATGGGGATATGGGGATATGGGGATATGGGGAGATGGGGATATGGGGATATGGGGGATATGGGGATATGGGGATATGGGGATATGGGGACATGGGGAGATGGGGACATGGGGATATGGGGATATGGGGATATCGGGAAATGGGGACATGGGGACATGGGGACATGGGGATATGGGGATATGGGGATATGGGGATATGGGTGATATGGGGATATGGGGGATATGGGGATATGGGGATATGGGGATATGGGGATATGGGGACATGGAGATATGGGGATATGGGGATATGGCGATGTGGGGACATGGGGATATGGGGACATGGTGGATATGGGGACATGCGGACATGGGGGATATGGGGATATGGGGATATGGGGATATGGGGATATGGGGATACGGGGACACGGGGATATGGGGATATGGGGATATGGGGATATGGGGATATGGGGACATGGAAACATGGGGATATGGGGATATGTGGATATGGGGACATGTGGATATGGGGATATGGGGATATGGGGACATGGGGACATGGGGACATGGGGACATGGGGATATGGGGATATGGGGATATGGGGATATGGGGGATATGGGGATATGAGGATATGGGGATATGGGGACATGGGGACATGGAGATATGAGGATATGGGGATATGGCGATATGGGGACATGGGGATATGGGGACATGGGGATATGTGGATATGGGTGATATGGGGATATGGGGGATATGTGGATATGGGGATATGCGGACATGGGAACATGGGGATATGGGGATATGGGGATATGGGCACATGTGGCTATGGGGATATGGGGATATGGGTATATGGGGATATGGGGATATGGCGACATGGGGCATATGGGGATATGGGGACATGGAAACATGGGGATATGGTGATATGTGGATATGGATACGTGTGGATATGGGGATATGGGGATATGGGGATATGGGAATATGGGGAAATGGGGATATGGGGATATGGGGACATGGGGATATGGGGATATGGGGACATGGGGATATGGGGATATGGGGATATGGGGACATGGGGATATGGGGGTATGGGGATATGGGGATATGGGGATGTGGGGACATGGGGGATATGGGGATATGTGGATATGGGGATATGGGGATATGGGGACATGGGGACATGGGGACCTGGGGATATGGGAATATGGGAATATGGGGACATGGGGATATGGGGATATGGGGATATGGGGAGGTGGGGATATGGGGATATGGGGGATATGGGGATATGGGGATATGGGGACATGGGGAGATGGGGACATGGGGATATGGGGATATGGGGATATGGGGATATAGGGATATGGGGATATGGGGACATGGGGACATGGGGACATGGGGATATGGGGATATGGGGATATGGGGATATGGGGATATGGGAATATGGGGAAATGGGGATATGGGGATATGGGGACATGGGGATATGGGGATATGGGGACATGGGGATAAGGGGATATGGGGATATGGGGACATGGGGATATGGGGATATGGGGATATGGGGATATGGGGATGTGGGGACATGGGGGATATGGGGATATGGGGATATGTGGATATGGGGATATGGGGATATGGGGATATGGGGATATGGGGATATGGGAATATGTGGAAATGGGGATATGGGGATATGGGGACATGGGGATATGGGGATAAGGGGACATGGGGATAAGGGGATATGGGGATATGGGGACATGGGGATATGGGGATATGGGGATATGGGGATATGGGGATGTGGGGACATGGGGGATATGGGGATATGGGGATATGTGGATAAGGGGATATGGGGATATGGGGATATGGGGATATGGGGACATGTGGATATGGGGATATGGGGACATGGGGATAAGGGGACATGGGGAGATGGGGACATGGGGATATGGGGATATGGGGATATGGGGATATAGGGATATGGGGATATGGGGACATGGGGACATGGGGACATGGGGATATGGGGATATGGGGATATGGGGATATGGGGATATGGGAATATGGGGAAATGGGGATATGGGGATATGGGGACATGGGGATATGGGGATATGGGGACATGGGGATAAGGGGATATGGGGATATGGGGACATGGGGATATGGGGATATGGGGATATGGGGATATGGGGATGTGGGGACATGGGGGATATGGGGATATGGGGATATGTGGATATGGGGATATGGGGATATGGGGACATGGGGACATGGGGACATGGGGATATGGGGATATGGGGACATGGGGATATGGGGATATGGGGATATGGGGATATGGGGAGATGGGGATATGGGGATATGGGGGATATGGGGATATGGGGATATGGGGAGATGGGGACATGGGGAGATGGGGACATGGGGAGATGGGGATATGGGGATATGGGGATATAGGGATATGGGGATATGGGGACATGGGGTCATGGGGACATGGGAATATGGGGATATGGGGATATGGGGATATGGGGATACGGGGATATGGGGATATGGGGGATATGGGGATATGCGGATATGGGGATATGGGGACATGGGGACATGGAGATATGGGGATATGGGAATATGGCGATATGGGGACATGGGGATATGGGGACATGGGGGATATAGGGATATGCGGACATGGGGGATATGAGGATATGGGGATATGGGGACATGGGGATATGGGAATATGGGGATATGGGGACATGGGGATATGGGGATATGGGGATATGGGGAGATGGGGATATGGGGATATGGGGGATATGGGGATATGGGGATATGGGGATATGGGGAAATGGGGAGATGGGGACATGGGGATATGGGAATATGGGGATATGGGGATATAGGGATATGGGGATATGGGGACATGGGGACATGGGGACATGGGGATATGGGGATATCGGGATATGGGGATATGGGGATATGGGGGATATGGGGATATGGGGATATGTGTATATGGGGACATGGGGACATGGAGATATGGGGATATGGGGATATGGCGATATGGGGACATGGGGATATGGGGACATGGGGGATATGGGGATATGCGGACATGGGGGATATGGAGATATGGGGATATGGGGATATGGGGATATGGGGATATGGGGATATGGGGACATGGGCATATGGGGATATGGGGATATGGGGATATGGGGAGATGGGGACATGGAGATATGGGGATATGGGAATATGGCGATATGGGGACATGGGGATATAGGGATATGGGGATATGGGGACATGGGGATAAGGGGATATGGGGATATGGGGATATGGGGATATGGGGATATGGGTGATATGGGGATATGGGGGATATGGGGATATGGGGATATGGGGACATGGGGACATGGAGATATGGGGATATGGAGATATGGCGATCTGGGGACATGGGGATATGGGGACATGGGGGATATGGGGATAAGCGGACATGGGGGATATGGGGATATGGGGATATGGGGATATGGGGACATGGGGACATGGGGACATGGGGACATGGGGACATGTGGATATGGGGATATGGGGATATGGGGATATGGGGATATGGGAATATGGGGAAATGGGGATATGGGGATATGGGGACATGGGGATATGGGGATATGGGGACATGGGGATAAGGGGATATGGGGATATGGGGACATGGGGATATGGGGATATGGGGATATGGGGATATGGGGATGTGGGGTCATGGGGGATATGGGGATATGGGGATATGTGGATATGGGGATATGGGGATATGGGGATATGGGGATATGGGGACATGGGGATATGGGGATATGGGGACATGGGGATAAGGGGACATGGGGAGATGGGGACATGGGGATATGGGGATATGGGGATATGGGGATATAGGGATATGGGGATATGGGGACATGGGGACATGGGGACATGGGGATATGGGGATATGGGGATATGGGGATATGGGGATATGGGAATATGGGGAAATGGGGATATGGGGATATGGGGACATGGGGATATGGGGATATGGGGACATGGGGATAAGGGGATATGGGGATATGGGGACATGGGGATAAGGGGATATGGGGATATGGGGATATGGGGATGTGGGGACATGGGGGATATGGGGATATGGGGATATGTGGATATGGGGATATGGGGATATGGGGACATGGGGACATGGGGACATGGGGATATGGGGATATGGGGACATGGGGATATGGGGATATGGGGATATGGGGATATGGGGATATGGGGATATGGGGATATGGGGATATGGGGACATGGGGAGATGGGGACATGGGGAGATGGGGATATGGGGATATGGGGATATAGGGATATGGGGATATGGGGACATGGGGTCATGGGGACATGTCAATATGGGGATATGGGGATATGGGGATATGGGGATACGGGGAGATGGGGATATGGGGGATATGGGGATATGCGGATATGGGGATATGGGGACATGGGGACATGGAGATATGGGGATATGGGAATATGGCGATATGGGGACATGGGGATATGGGGACATTGGGGATATGGGGATATGCGGACATGGGGGATATGAGGATATGGGGATATGGGGACATGGGGATATGGGAATATGGGGATATGGGGACATGGGGATATGGGGATATGGGGATATGGGGAGATGGGGATATGGGGATATGGGGGATATGGGGATATGGGGATATGGGGAAATGGGGAGATGGGGACATGGGGATATGGGAATATGGGGATATGGGGATATAGGGATATGGGGATATGGGGACATGGGGACATGGGGACATGGGGATATGGGGATATCGGGATATGGGGATATGGGGATATGGGGGATATGGGGATATGGGGATATGGGTATATGGGGATATGGGTATATGGGGACATGGGGACATGGAGATATGGGGATATGGGGATATGGCGATATGGGGACATGGGGATATGGGGACATGGGGGATATGGGGATATGCGGACATGGGGGATATGGGGATATGGGGATATGGGGATATGGGGATATGGGGACATGGGGATATGGGGATATGGGGATATGGGGACATGGGGAGATGGGGACATGGGGAGATGGGGATATGGGGATATGGGGATATAGGGATATGGGGATATGGGGGCATGGGGTCATGGGGACATGGGAATATGGGGATATGGGGATATGGGGATATGGGGATACGGGGATATGGGGATATGGGGGATATGGGGATATGCGGATATGGGGATATGGGGACATGGGGACATGGAGATATGGGGATATGGGAATATGGCGATATGGGGACATGGGGATATGGGGACATGGGGGATATGGGGATATGCGGACATGGGGGATATGAGGATATGGGGATATGGGGACATGGGGATATGGGAATATGGGGATATGGGGACATGGGGATATGGGGATATGGGGATATGGGGAGATGGGGATATGGGGATATGGGGGATATGGGGATATGGGGATATGGGGATATGGGGAAATGGGGAGATGGGGACATGGGAATATGGGAATATGGGGATATGGGGATATGGGGATATGGGTGATATGGGGATATGGGGGATATGGGGATATGGGGATATGGGGATATGGGGATATGGGTATATGGGGACATGGGGAGATGGGGATATGGGGATATGGGGGATATGGGGATATGGGGATATGGGGATATGGGGATATGGGTATATGGGGACATGGGGACATGGAGATATGGGGATATGGGGATATGGCGATATGGGGACATGGGGATATGGGGACATGGGGGATATGGGGATATGCGGACAAGGGGGATATGGGGATATGGGGATATGGGGATATGGGGATATGGGGATATGGGGATATGGGGACATGGGGATATGGGGACATGGGGATATGGGGATATGGGGATATGGGGATATGGGGAGATGGGGACATGGGGACATGGGGACATGGAGATATGGGGATATGGGGATATGGCGATATGGGGACATGGGGATATGGGGACATGGGGGATATGGGGATATGCGGACAAGGGGGATATGGGGATATGGGGATATGGGGATATGGGGATATGGGGATATGGGGATATGGGGACATGGGGATATGGGGATATGGGGATATGGGGATATGGGGAGATGGGGACATGGAGATATGGGGATATGGGAATATGGCGATATGGGGACATGGGGATATAGGGATATGGGGATATGGGGACATGGGGACATGGGGATAAGGGGATATGGGGATATGGGGATATGGGGATATGGGGATATGGGTGATATGGGGATATGGGGGATATGGGGATATGGGGATATGGGGACATGGGGACATGGAGATATGGGGATATGGGGATATGGCGATCTGGGGACATGGGGATATGGGGACATGGGGGATATGGGGATAAGCGGACATGGGGGATATGGGGATATGGGGATATGTGGATATGGGGACATGGGGACATGGGGACATGGGGACATGGGGACATGTGGATATGGGGATATGGGGATATGGGGATATGGGGATATGGGAATATGGGGAAATGGGGATATGGGGATATGGGGACATGGGGATATGGGGATATGGGGACATGGGGATAAGGGGATATGGGGATATGGGGACATGGGGATATGGGGATATGGGGATATGGGGATATGGGGATGTGGGGACATGGGGGATATGGGGATATGGGGATATGTGGATATGGGGATATGGGGATATGGGGATATGGGGATATGGGGACATGGGGATATGGGGATATGGGGACATGGCGATAAGGGGACATGGGGAGATGGGGACATGGGGATATGGGGATATGGGGATATGGGATTATAGGGATATGGGGACATGGGGACATGGGGACATGGGGATATGGGGATATGGGGATATGGGGATATGGGGATATGGGAATATGGGGAAATGGGGATATGGGGATATGGGGACATGGGGATATGGGGATATGGGGACATGGGGATAAGGGGATATGGGGATATGGGGACATGGGGATATGGGGATATGGGGATATGGGGATATGGGGATGTGGGGACATGGGGGATATGGGGATATGGGGATATGTGGATATGGGGATATGGGGATATGGGGACATGGGGACATGGGGACATGGGGATATGGGGATATGGGGACATGGGGATATGGGGATATGGGGATATGGGGAGATGGGGATATGGGGATATGGGGGATATGGGGATATGGGGATATGGGGATATGGGGACATGGGGAGATGGGGACATGGGGAGATGGGGATATGGGGATATGGGGATATAGGGATATGGGGATATGGGGACATGGGGTCATGGGGACATGGGAATATGGGGATATGGGGATATGGGTATATGGGGATATGGGGATATGGGGGATATGGGGATATGCGGATATGGGGATATGGGGACATGGGGACATGGAGATATGGGGATATGGGAATATGGCGATATGGGGACATGGGGATATGCGGACATGGGGGATATGAGGATATGGGGATATGGGGACATGGGGATATGGGAATATGGGGATATGGGGACATGGGGATATGGGGATATGGGGATATGGGGAGATGGGGATATGGGGATATGGGGGATATGGGGATATGGGGATATGGGGAAATGGGGAGATGGGGACATGGGGACATGGGAATATGGGGATATGGGGATATAGGGATATGGGGATATGGGGACATGGGGACATGGGGACATGGGGATATGGGGATATCGGGATATGGGGATATGGGGATATGGGGGATATGGGGATATGGGGATATGGGTATATGGGGATATGGGGATATGGGGATATGTGGATATGGGGAGATGGGGACATGGAGATATGGGGATATGGGAATATGGCGATATGGGGACATGGGGATATAGGGATATGGGGATATGGGGACATGGGGACATGGGGATAAGGGGATATGGGGATATGGGGATATGGGGATATGGGGATATGGGGATATGGGTGATATGGGGATATGGGGGATATGGGGATATGGGGATATGGGGATATGGGGACATGGGGACATGGAGATATGGGGATATGGGGATATGGCGATCTGGGGACATGGGGATATGGGGACATGGGGGATATGGGGATAAGCGGACATGGGGGATATGGGGATATGGGGATATGGGGATATGGGGATATGGGGACATGGGGACATGGGGACATGGGGACATGGGGACATGGGGACATGGGGACATGCGGAAATGGGGATATGGGGATATGGGGACATGGGGATATGTGGATATGGTGACATGGGGATATGGGGATATTGGAATATGGAGATATGGGGATATGGGGATATGGGGATATGGGGATATGGGAATGTGGGGACATGGGGGATATGGGGATATGGGTGATATGGGGATATGGGGGATATGGGGATATGGGGATATGGGGACATGGGGACATGGAGATATGGGGATATGGGGATATGGCGATATTGGGACATGGGGCTATGGGGACATGGGGGATATGGGGATATGCGGATATGGGGGATATGGGGATATGTGGACATGGGGATATGGGGACATGGGGACATGGGAATATAGGTATATGGGGACATGGGGATATGGGGATATGGGGAGATGGGGATATGGGGATATGGGGGATATGGGGATATGGGGATATGGGTATATGGGGACATGGGGATATGGGGATATGGGGATATGGGGAGATGGGGATATGGGGATATGGGGGATATGGGGATATGGGGATATGGGGATATGGGGACATGGGGAGATGGGGACATGGGGAGGTGGGGATATGGGGATATGGGGATATAGGGATATGGGGATATGGGGACATGGGGTCATGGGGACATGGGAATATGGGGATATGGGGATATGGGGATATGGGGATATGGGGGATATGGGGATAAGCGGACATGGGGGATATGGTGATATGGGGATATGGGGATATGGGGACATGGGGACATGGGGACATGGGGACATGGGGATATGGGGACATGGGGACATGCGGAAATGGTGATATGGGGACATGGGGATATGGGAATATGGGGATATGGGGACATGGGGATATGGGGATATGGGGATATGGGGAGATGGGGATATGGGGATATGGGGATATGGGGATATGGGGATATGGGGATATGGGGGATATGGGGATATGGGGATATGGGGATATGGGGAAATGGGGAGATGGGGACATGGGGATATGGGAATATGGGGATATGGGGATATAGGGATATGGGGATATGGGGACATGGGGACATGGGGACATGGGGATATGGGGATATCGGGATATGGGGATATGGGGATATGGGGGATATGGTGATATGAGTATATGGGGACATGGGGACATGGAGATATGGGGATATGGGGATATGGCGATATGGGGACATGGGGATATGGCGACATGGGGGATATGGGGATATGCGGACATGGGGGATATGGGGATATGGGGATATGGGGATATGGGGATATGGGGATATGGGTGATATGGGGATATGGGGGATATGGGGATATGGGGATATGGGGATATGGGGACATGGGGACATGGAGATATGGGGATATGGGGATATGGCGATATGGGGACATGGGGATATAGGGATATGGGGATATGGGGACATGGGGACATGGGGATAAGGGGATATGGGGATATGGGGATATGGGGATATGGGGATATGGGTGATATGGGGATATGGGGGATATGGGGATATGGGGATATGGGGACATGGGGACATGGAGATATGGGGATATGGGGATATGGCGATCTGGGGACATGGGGATATGGGGACATGGGGGATATGGGGATAAGCGGACATGGGGGATATGGGGATATGGGGATATGGGGATATGGGGATATGGGGACATGGGGACATGGGGACATGGGGACATGGGGACATGTGGATATGGGGATATGGGGATATGGGGATATGGGGATATGGGAATATGGGGAAATGGGGATATGGGGATATGGGGACATGGGGATATGGGGATATGGGGACATGGGGATAAGGGGATATGGGGATATGGGGACATGGGGATATGGGGATATGGGGATATGGGGATATGGGGATGTGGGGACATGGGGGATATGGGGATATGGGGATATGTGGATATGGGGATATGGGGATATGGGGATATGGGGATATGGGGACATGGGGATATGGGGATATGGGGACATGGGGATAAGGGGACATGGGGAGATGGGGACATGGGGATATGGGGATATGGGGATATGGGGATATAGGGATATGGGGATATGGGGACATGGGGACATGGGGACATGGGGATATGGGGATATGGGTATATGGGGACATGGGGAGATGGGGACATGGGGATATGGGGATATGGGGATATGGGGAAATGGGGACATGGGGACATGGGGATATGGGGATATGGGGATATGGGGATATGGGGATATGGGGATATGGGTGATATGGGGATATGGGGGATATGGGGATATGGGGATATGGGGATATGGGGACATGGAGATATGGGGATATGGGGATATGGCGATATGGGGACATGGGGATATGGGGACATGGGGGATATGGGGATAAGCGGACATGGGGGATATGGTGATATGGGGATATGGGGATATGGGGACATGGGGACATGGGGACATGGGGACATGGGGACATGGGGACATGGGGACATGCGGAAATGGTGATATGGGGATATGGGGACATGGGGATATGTGGATATGGGGACATGGGGATATGGGGATATTGGAATATGGAGATATGGGGATATGGGGATATGGGGATATGGGGATATGGGGATATGGGGAGATGGGGATATGGGGATATGGGGGATATGGGGATATGGGGATATGGGGATATGGGGAAATGGGGAGATGGGGACATGGGGATATGGGAATATGGGGATATGGGGATATAGGGATATGGGGATATGGGGACATGGGGACATGGGGACATGGGGATATGGGGATATCGGGATATGGGGATATGGGGATATGGGGGATATGGGGATATGGGGATATGGGTATATGGGGACATGGGGACATGGAGATATGGGGATATGGGGATATGGCGATATGGGGACATGGGGATATGGCGACATGGGGGATATGGGGATATGCGGACATGGGGTATATGGGGATATGGGGATATGGGGATATGGGGATATGGGGATATGGGGATATAGGGACATGGGGATATGGGGATATGGGGATATGGGGATATGGGGAGATGGGGACATGGAGATATGGGGATATGGGAATATGGCGATATGGGGACATGGGGATATAGGGATATGGGGATATGGGGACATGGGGACATGGGGATAAGGGGATATGGGGATATGGGGATATGGGGATATGGGGATATGGGTGATATGGGGAAATGGGGGATATGGGGATATGGGGACATGGGGACATGGAGATATGGGGATATGGGGATATGGCGATCTGGGGACATGGGGATATGGGGACATGGGGGATATGGGGATAAGCGGACATGGAATATATGGGGATATGGGGATATGGGGATATGGGGATATGGGGACATGGGGACATGGGGACATGGGGACATGGGGACATGTGGATATGGGGATATGGGGATATGGGGATATGGGGATATGGGAATATGGGGAAATGGGGATATGGGGATATGGGGACATGGGGATATGGGGATATGGGGACATGGGGATAAGGGGATATGGGGATATGGGGACATGGGGATATGGGGATATGGGGATATGGGGATATGGGGATGTGGGGACATGGGGGATATGGGGATATGGGGATATGTGGATAAGGGGATATGGGGATATGGGGACATGGGGATATGGGGATATGGGGATATGGGTGATATGGGGAAATGGGGGATATGGGGATATGGGGACATGGGGACATGGAGATATGGGGATATGGGGATATGGCGATCTGGGGACATGGGGATATGGGGACATGGGGGATATGGGGATAAGCGGACATGGAATATATGGGGATATGGGGATATGGGGATATGGGGATATGGGGACATGGGGACATGGGGACATGGGGACATGGGGACATGTGGATATGGGGATATGGGGATATGGGGATATGGGGATATGGGAATATGGGGAAATGGGGATATGGGGATATGGGGACATGGGGATATGGGGATATGGGGACATGGGGATATGGGGATATGGGGACATGGGGATAAGGGGACATGGGGAGATGGGGACATGGGGATATGGGGATATGGGGATATGGGGATATAGGGATAAGGGGATATGGGGACATGGGGACATGGGGACATGGGGATATGGGGATATGGGGATATGGGGATATGGGAATATGGGGAAATGGGGATATGGGGATATGGGGACATGGGGATATGGGGATATGGGGACATGGGGATAAGAGGATATGGGGATATGGGGACATGGGGATATGGGGATATGGGGATATGGGGATATGGGGATGTGGGGACATGGGGGATATGGGGATATGGGGATATGTGGATATGGGGATATGGGGATATGGGGACATGGGGACATGGGGACATGGGGATATGGGGATATGGGGACATGGGGATATGGGGATATGGGGATATGGGGAGATGGGGATATGGGATATGGGGGATATGGGGATATGGGGATATGGGGATATGGGGACATGGGGAGATGGGGACATGGGGAGATGGGGATATGGGGATATGGGGATATAGGGATATGGGGATATGGGGACATGGGGTCATGGGGACATGGGAATATGGGGATATGGGGATATGGGTATATGGGGATACGGGGATATGGGGATATGGGGGATATGGGGATATGCGGATATGGGGATATGAGGACATGGGGACATGGAGATATGGGGATATGGGAATATGGCGATATGGGGACATGGGGATATGGGGATATGGGGATATGGGGATATGGGGATGTGGGGACATGGGGGATATGGGGATATGGGGATATGTGGATATGGGGATATGGGGATATGGGGACATGGGGACATGGGGACATGGGGATATGGGGATATGGGGACATGGGGATATGGGGATATGGGGATATGGGGAGATGGGGATATGGGGATATGGGGGATATGGGGATATGGGGATATGGGGATATGGGGACATGGGGAGATGGGGACATGGGGAGATGGGGATATGGGGATATGGGGATATAGGGATATGGGGATATGGGGACATGGGGTCATGGGGACATGGGAATATGGGGATATGGGGATATGGGGATATGGGGATACGGGGATATGGGGATATGGGGGATATGGGGATATGCGGATATGGGGATATGGGGACATGGGGACATGGAGATATGGGGATATGGGAATATGGCGATATGGGGACATGGGGATATGGGGACATGGGGGATATGGGGATATGCGGACATTGGGGATATGAGGATATGGGGATATGGGGACATGGGGATATGGGAATATGGGGATATGGGGACATGGGGATATGGGGATATGGGGATATGGGGAGATGGGGATATGGGGATATGGGGGATATGGGGATATGGGGATATGGGGAAATGGGGAGATGGGGACATGGGGATATGGGAATATGGGGATATGGGGATATAGGGATATGGGGATATGGGGACATGGGGACATGGGGACATGGGGATATGGGGATATCGGGATATGGGGATATGGGGATCTGGGGGATATGGGGATATGGGGATATGGGTATATGGGGATATGGGTATATGGGGACATGGGGACATGGAGATATGGGGATATGGGGATATGGCGATATGGGGACATGGGGATATGGGGACATGGGGGATATGGGGATATGCGGACATGGGGGATATGGGGATATGGGGATATGGGGATATGGGGATATGGGGATATGGGGACATGGGGATATGGGGATATGGGGATATGGGGATATGGGGAGATGGGGACATGGAGATATGGGGATATGGGAATATGGCGATATGGGGACATGGGGATATAGGGATATGGGGATATGGGGACATGGGGACATGGGGATAAGGGGATATGGGGATATGGGGATATGGGGATATGGGGATATGGGGATATGGGTGATATGGGGATATGGGGGATATGGGGATATGGGGATATGGGGATATGGGGACATGGGGACATGGAGATATGGGGATATGGGGATATGGCGATCTGGGGACATGGGGATATGGGGACATGGGGGATATGGGGATAAGCGGACATGGGGGATATGGGGATATGGGGATATGGGGATATGGGGACATGGGGACATGGGGACATGGGGACATGGGGACATGGGGACATGGGGATATGGGGATATGGGGACATGGGGATATGTGGATATGGAGATATGGGGATATGGGGATATGGGGGATATGGGGATATGGGGATATGGGGATATGGGGACATGGGGAGATGGGGACATGGGGATATGGGGATATGGGGATATGGGGAAATGGGGACATGGGGACATGGGGATATGGGGATATGGGGATATGGGGATATGGGGATATGGGGATATGGGTGATATGGGGATATGGGGGATATGGGGATATGGGGATATGGGGATATGGGGACATGGAGATATGGGGATATGGGGATATGGCGATATGGGGACATGGGGATATGGGGACATGGGGGATATGGGGATAAGCGGACATGGGGGATATGGGGATATGGGGATATGGGGATATGGGGACATGGGGACATGGGGACATGGGGACATGGGGACATGGGGACATGGGGACATGCGGAAATGGTGATATGGGGATATGGGGACATGGGGATATGTGGATATGGGGACATGGGGATAAGGGGATATTGGAATATGGAGATATGGGGACATGGGGATATGTGGATATGGGGACATGGGGATATGGGGATATTGGAATATGGAGATATGGGGATATGGGGATATGGGGATATGGGGATATGGGGACATGGGGACATGGGGACATGGGGACATGGGGACATGGGGACATGGGGACATGCGGAAATGGGGATATGGGGATATGGGGACATGGGGATATGTGGATATGGGGACATGGGGATATGGGGATATTGGAATATGGAGATATGGGGATATGGGGATATGGGGATATGGGGATATGGGAATGTGGGGACATGGGGGATATGGGGATATGGGTGATATGGGGATATGGGGGATATGGGGATATGGGGATATGGGGACATGGGGACATGGAGATATGGGGATATGGGGATATGGCGATATTGGGACATGGGGCTATGGGGACATGGGGGATATGGGGATATGCGGATATGGGGGATATGGGGATATGGGGACATGGGGATATGGGGACATGGGGACATGGGAATATAGGTATATGGGGACATGGGGATATGGGGATATGGGGAGATGGGGATATGGGGATATGGGGGATATGGGGATATGGGGATATGGGGATATGGGGACATGGGGAGATGGGGACATGGGGATATGGGGATATGGGGATATGGGGAAATGGGGACATGGGGACATGGGGATATGGGGATATGGGGATATGGGGATATGGGGATATGGGGATATGGGTGATATGAGGATATGGGGGATATGGGGATATGGGGATATGGGGATATGGGGACATGGAGATATGGGGATATGGGGATATGGCGATATGGGGACATGGGGATATGCGGACATGGGGGATATGGGGATAAGCGGACATGGGGGATATGGGGATATGGGGATATGGGGATATGGGGACATGGGGACATGGGGACATGGGGACATGGGGACATGGGGACATGGGGACATGCGGAAATGGTGATATGGGGATATGGGGACATGGGGATATGTGGATATGGGGACATGGGGATATGGGGATATTGGAATATGGAGATATGGGGATATGGGGATATGGGGATATGGGGATATGGGAATGTGGGGACATGGGGGATATGGGGATATGGGTGATATGGGATATGGGGGATATGGGGATATGGGGATATGGGGATATGGGGACATGGTGACATGGAGATATGGGGATATGGGGATATGGCGATATTGGGACATGGGGCTATGGGGACATGGGGGATATGGGGATATGCGGATATAGGGGATATGGGGATATGGGGACATGGGGATATGGGGACATGGGGACATGGGAATATAGGTATATGGGGACATGGGGATATGGGGATATGGGGAGATGGGGATATGGGGATATGGGGGATATGGGGATATGGGGATATGGGGATATGGGGACATGGGGAGATGGGGACATGGGGATATGGGGATATGGGGATATGGGGAAATGGGGACATGGGGACATGGGGATATGGGGATATGGGGATATGGGGATATGGGTGATATGGGGATATGGGGGATATGGGGATATGGGGATTTGGGGATATGGGGACATGGAGATATGGGGATATGGGGATATGGCGATATGGGGACATGGGGATATGGGGACATGGGGGATATGGGGATATGCGGACATGGGGGATATGGGGATATGGGGATATGGGGATATGGGGATACGGGGATACGGGGACATGGGGATATGGGGATATGGGGATATGGGGACATGGGGACATGGGGATATGGGGATATGTGGATATGGGGACATGTGGATATGGATATATGGGGATATGGGGACATGGGAATATAGGTATATGGGGACATGGGGATATGGGGATATGGGGAGATGGGGATATGGGGATATGGGGGATATGGGGATATGGGGATATGGGGATATGGGGACATGGGGAGATGGGGACATGGGGATATGGGGATATGGGGATATGGGGAAATGGGGACATGGGGACATGGGGATATGGGGATATGGGGATATGGGGATATGGGGATATGGGTGATATGGGGATATGGGGGATATGGGGATATGGGGATATGGGGATATGGAGACATGGAGATATGGGGATATGGGGATATGGCGATATGGGGACATGGGGATATGGGGACATGGGGGATATGGGGATATGCGGACATGGGGGATATGGGGATATGGGGATATGGGGATACGGGGACATGGGGACATGGGGATATGGGGATATGGGGATATGGGGATATGGGGATATGGGGACATGGGGATATGGGGATATGGGGACATGGGGATATGGGGACATGGGGATATGGGGACATGGGGATATGGGGATATGGGGATATGGGGATATGGGGATGTGGGGACATGGGGGATATGGGGATATGTGGATATGGGGATATGGGGATATGGGGACATGGGGACATGGGGACATGGGGATATGGGAATATGGTGATATGGGGACATGGGGATATGGGGATATGGGGATATGGGGAGATGGGGATATGGGGGATATGGGGATATGGGGACATGGGGAGATGGGGACATGGGGATATGGGAATATGGGTATATGGGGACATAGGGATATGGGGATATGGGGATATGGGGATATGGGGAGATGGGGATATGGGGGATATGGGGATATGGGGATATGGGGACATGGGGAGATGGGGACATGGCGATATGGGAATATGGGTATATGGGGATATAGGGATATGGGGATATGGGGACATGGGGACATGGGGACATGGGGATATGGGGATATGGGGATATGGGGATATGGGGATATGGGTGATATGGGGATATGGGGGATATGGGGATATGGGGATATGGGGACATGGGGACATGGAGATATGGGGATATGGGGATATGGCGATATGGGGACATGGGGATATGGGGACATGGGGGATATGGGGATATGCGGACATGGGGGATATGGGGATATGGGGAGATGGGGATATGGGGATATGGGGGATATGGGGATATGGGGATATGGGGATATGGGGACATGGGGAGATGGGGACATGGGGATATGGGAATATGGGGATATGGGGACATGGGGATATGGGGATATGGGGATATGGGGAGATGGGGATATGGGGATATGGGGGATATGGGGATATGGGGATATGGGGATATGGGGACATGGAGAGATGGGGACATGGGGATATGGGAATATGGGTATATGGGGATATAGGGATATGGGGATATGGGGACATGGGGACATGGGGACAGGGGGATATGGGGATATGGGGATATGGGGATATGGGGATATGGGTGATATGGGGATATGGGGGATATGGGGATATGGGGATATGGGGACATGGGGACATGGAGATATGGGGATATGGCGATATGGGGACATGGGGATATGGGGACATGGGGGATATGGGGATATGCGGACATGGGGGATATGGGGATATGGGTATATGGGGATATGGGGACATGGGGATATGGGGACATGGAGACATGGGGATATGGGGACATGGGGACATGGGGAAATGGGGATATGGGGATATGGGCACATGGGGATATGTGGATATGGGGACATGGGGACATGGGGATATTGGAATATGGAGATATGGGGATATGGGGATATGGGGATATGGGGATATGGGAATGTGGGGACTTGGGGGATATGGGGATATGGGTGATATGGGGATATGAGGGATATGGGGATATGGGGATATGGGGATATGGGGACATGGGGACATGGAGATATGGGGATATGTGGATATGGCGATATTGGGACATGGGGATATGGGGACATGGGGGATATGGGGATATGCGGATATGGGGGATATGGGGATATGGGGATATGGGGACATGGGGATATGGGGACATGGGGACATGGGAATATAGGGATATGGGGACATGGGGATATGGGGATATGGGGATATGGGGAGATGGGGATATGGGGATATGGGGGATATGGGGATATGGGGATATGGGGACATGGGGAGATGGGGACATGGGGATATGGGGATATGGGGATATGGGGAAATGGGGACATGGGGACATGGGGATATGGGGATATGGGGATATGGGGATATGGGGATATGGGTGATATGGGTTATGGGGGATATGGGGATATGGGGATATGGGGATATGGGGACATGGAGATATGGGGATTTGGGGATATGGCGATGTGGGGACATGGGGATATGGGGACATGGGGGATATGGGGACATGCGGACATGGGGGATATGGGGATATGGGGATATGGGGATATGGTGATATGGGGACATGGGGATACGGGGACATGGGGATATGGGGATTTGGCGATATGGGGACATGGGAACATGGGGATATGGGGATATGTGGATATGGGGACATGTGGATATGGGGATATGGGGATATGGGGACATGGGGACATGGGGACATGGGGATATGGGGATATGGGGATATGGGGATATGGGGATATGGGGATATGGGGGATATGGGGATATGGGGATATGGGGACATGGGGACATGGAGGTATGGGGATATGGGGATATGGTGATATGGGGACATGGGGATATGTGGACATGGGGATATGGGGATATGGGTGATATGGGGATATGGGGGATATGGGGATATGGGGATATGGGGATATGCGGACATGGGAACATGGGGATATGGGGATATGGGGATATGGGCACATGTGGCTATGGGGATATGGGGATATGGGTATATGGGGATATGGGGATATGGCGACATGGGGCATATGGGGATATGGGGACATGGGAACATGGTGATATGGTGATATGTGGATATGGATACATGTGGATATGGGGATATGGGGATATGGGGATATGGGGATATGGGAATATGGGGAAATGGGGATATGGGGATATGGGGACATGGGGATATGGGGATATGGGGACATGGGGATATGGGGATATGGGGATATGGGGACATGGGGATATGGGGATTTGGGGATATGGGGATATGGGGATGTGGGGACATGGGGGATATGGGGATATGGGGATATGTGGATATGGGGATATGGGGATATGGGGACATGGGGATATGGGAATATGGGGATATGGGGACATGGGGATATGGGGATATGGGGATATGGGGAGATGGGGATATGGGGATATGGGGGATATGGGGATATGGGGATATGGGGACATGGGGAGATGGGGACATGGGGATATGGGGATATGGGGATATGGGGATATAGGGATATGGGGATATGGGGATATGGGGATATAGGGACATGGGGGATATGGGGATATGCGGATATGGGGGATATGGGGATATGGGGATATGGGGACATGGGGACATGGGAATATAGGGATATGGGGACATGGGGATATGGGGATATGGGGATATGGGGAGATGGGGATATGGGGATATGGGGGATATGGGGATATGGGGAAATGGGGATATGGGGACATGGGGAGATGGGGACATGGGGATATGGGGATATGGGGATATCGGGAAATGGGGACATGGGGACATGGGGATATGGGGATATGGGGATATGGGGATATGGGGATATGGGTGATATGGGGATATGGGGGATATGGGGATATGGGGATATGGGGGATATGGGGATATGGGGATATGGGGACATGGGGAGATGGGGACATGGGGATATGGGGATATGGGGATATGGGGATATAGGGATATGGGGATATGGGGATATGGGGATATAGGGACATGGGGGATATGGGGATATGCGGATATGGGGGATATGGGGATATGGGGATATGGGGACATGGGGACATGGGAATATAGGGATATGGGGACATGGGGATATGGGGATATGGGGATATGGGGGATATGGGGATATGGGGAAATGGGGATATGGGGACATGGGGAGATGGGGACATGGGGATATGGGGATATGGGGATATCGGGAAATGGGGACATGGGGACATGGGGATATGGGGATATGGGGATATGGGGATATGGGGATATGGGTGATATGGGGATATGGGGGATATGGGGATATGGGGATATGGGGATATGGGGACATGGAGATATGGGGATATGGGGATATGGCGATGTGGGGACATGGGGATATGGGGACATGGGGGATATGGGGACATGCGGACATGGGGGATATGGGGATATGGGGATATGGGGATATGGGGATATGGGGATACGGGGACATGGGGATATGGGGATATGGGGATATGGGGATATGGGGATATGGGGACATGGGAACATGGGGATATGGGGATATGTGGATATGGGGACATGTGGATATGGGGATATGGGGATATGGGGACATGGGGACATGGGGACATGGGGATATGGGGATATGGGGATATGGGGATATGGGGATATGGGGATATGGGGGATATGGGGATATGAGGATATGGGGATATGGGGACATGGGGACATGGAGATATGGGGATATGGGGATATGGCGATATGGGGACATGGGGATATGGGGACATGGGGATATGTGGATGTGGGTGATATGGGGATATGGGGGATATGGGGATATGGGGATATGCGGACATGGGAACATGGGGATATGGGGATATGGGGATATGGGCACATGTGGCTATGGGGATATGGGGATATGGGTATATGGGGATATGGGGATATGGCGACATGGGGCATATGGGGATATGGGGACATGGGAACATGGGGATATGGTGATATGTGGATATGGATACATGTGGATATGGGGATATGGGGATATGGGAATATGGGGAAATGGGGATATGGGGATATGGGGACATGGGGATATGGGGATATGGGGACATGGGGATATGGGGATATGGGGATATGGGGATATGGGGATATGGGGATATGGGGATGTGGGGACATGGGGGATATGGGGATATGTGGATATGGGGATATGGGGATATGGGGACATGGGGACATGGGGACCTGGGGATATGGGAATATGGGGATATGGGGACATGGGGATATGGGGATATGGGGATATGGGGAGATGGGGATATGGGGATATGGGGGATATGGGGATATGGGGATATGGGGACATGGGGAGATGGGGACTTGGGGATATGGGGATATGGGGATATGGGGATATAGGGATATGGGGATATGGGGACATGGGGACATGGGGACATGGGGATATGGGGATATGGGGATATGGGGATATGGGGATATGGGAATATGGGGAAATGGGGATATGGGGATATGGGGACATGGGGATATGGGGATATGGGGACATGGGGATAAGGGGATATGGGGATATGGGGACATGGGGATATGGGGATATGGGGATATGGGGATATGGGGATGTGGGGACATGGGGGATATGGGGATATGGGGATATGTGGATATGGGGATATGGGGATATGGGGATATGGGGATATGGGAATATGGGGAAATGGGGATATGGGGATATGGGGACATGGGGATATGGGGATATGGGGACATGGGGATAAGGGGATATGGGGATATGGGGACATGGGGATATGGGGATATGGGGATATGGGGATGTGGGGACATGGGGGATATGGGGATATGGGGATATGTGGATATGGGGATATGGGGATATGGGGATATGGGGATATGGGGACATGGGGATATGGGGATATGGGGACATGGGGATAAGGGGACATGGGGAGATGGGGACATGGGGATATGGGGATATGGGGATATGGGGATATAGGGATATGGGGATATGGGGACATGGGGGCATGGGGACATGGGGATATGGGGATATGGGGATATGGGGATATGGGAATATGGGGAAATGGGGATATGGGGATATGGGGACATGGGGATATGGGGATATGGGGACATGGGGATAAGGGGATATGGGGATATGGGGACATGGGGATATGGGGATATGGGGATATGGGGATATGGGGATGTGGGGACATGGGGGATATGGGGATATGGGGATATGTGGATATGGGGATATGGGGATATGGGGACATGGGGACATGGGGACATGGGGATATGGGGATATGGGGACATGGGGATATGGGGATATGGGGATATGGGGAGATGGGGATATGGGGATATGGGGGATATGTGGATATGGGGATATGGGGATATGGGGACATGGGGAGATGGGGACATGGGGAGATGGGGATATGGGGATATGGGGATATAGGGATATGGGGATATGGGGACATGGGGTCATGTGTGGAATGATGTGTGGAATGATGTGTGGAATGATATCTGGAATGATTCGTGCAATGATGTGTGGAATAAGGTATGGAATGATGTGTGGAATGATGTCTGGAATGATGTGGTGGAATGCTATCTGGAATGAGTTCTGCAATGATGTGTGGAATGAGGTGTGGAATGATGTGTGAAATGATGTGTGCAATGACGGGAGGAATGAGTTGTGAAATGATGCGTGGAATGAGGTGTGGTATGAGGTGTGGAATGATATTTGGAATGATGTGTAGAAGGATGTGTGAAATGAGGTTTGTAATGATGTGTTGAATGATGTGTGGAATGATGTTTGGAATGATGTGTGGAATGACGAGTGGAATGATGTGTGGAATGAGGTTTGTAATGATGTGTGGAATGCTTAATGGAAAGAGGTGTGAAAACTCGTGTGGAATGAGTTGTGCAATGATGGTGGAATGAGTTTTGGAATGATGTGTGGAATGAGGTGTGGAATGAGGTGTGGAATGATGTGTGGAATGATTTGTAGAATGAGGTGTGGAATGATATGTGGAATGATGTTTGGAATGATGTGTGGAATGATGTGTGGAATGATGTGTGGAATGATGTGTGGAAGGATGTGTGGATTGATGCGTGGAATGATGCGTGGAATGATGTGTGGAATGATGTGTGGAATAGAAACATAGAAACATAGAAAATTGGTGCCGGTGTAGGCCATTCGGCCCTTCTAGCCTGCACCGCCATTCAATGAGTTCATGGCTGAACATGCAACTTCAGTACCCCATTCCTGCTTTCTCACCATACCCCTTGATTCCCCTAGTAGTAAGGACTTCATCTAACTCCTTTTTGAATATATTTAGTAAATTGGCCTCAACAACTTTCTGTGGTAGAGAATTCCACAGGTTCACCACTCTCTGGGTGAAGAAATGCCTCCTCATCTCGGTCCTAAATGGCTTCCCCCTTATCCTTAGACTGTGTCCCCTGGTTCTGGACTTCCCCAACATTGGGAACATTCTTCCTGCATCTAACCTGTCTAACCCCGTCAGAATTTTAAACGTTTCTATGAGGTCCCCTCTCATTTTTCTGAACTCCAGTGAATACAAGCCCAGTTGATCCAGTCTTTCTTGATAGATCAGTCCCGCCATCCCGGGAATCAGTCTGGTGAAACTTCGCTGCACTCCCTCAATAGCAAGAATGTTCTTCCTCAGGTTAGGAGACCAAAACTGTACACAGTACTCCAGGTGTGGCCTCACCAAGGCCCTGTACAATTGTAGCAACACCTCCCTGCCCTTGAACTCAGATCCCCTCGCTATGAAGGCCAACATGCCATTTGCTTTCTTAACCGCCTGCTGTACCTGCATGCCAACCTTCAATGACTTATGTACCATGACACCAGGTCTCTTTGCACCTGCCCTTTTCCTAATCTGTCACCATTCAGATAATAGTCTGTCTCTCTGAATAATTTTATGAATGCGGTGTGGGATGGTGTGTGGAATAATTTGTGGAATGATGTGTGGAATGATGTGTGGAATGATGTGTGGAATGAGGATTGTAATGATATGTTGAATGAGGTGTGGAATGAGGTGTGGAATGCGGTGTGGAATGATGTGTGGAAGGATGTGTGGAATGATGTGTGGAATGATGTGTGGAATGAGGTATGGAATGAAGTGTGAAATTATGTGTGGAATGAGGTTTGTAATGATGTGTGGAATGATGTGTGGAATGATGTGGTTAATGTCGTGTGGAATGAGTTGTGCAATGAAGGTGGAATGAAATGTGGAATTATGTTTGGAATGATGTGAGGAATGTTATGTGGAATGATGCGTGGAATGATGTGTTGAATGATGTGTGGAATGATGTATGGAATGATGTGTGGAATGTTGCGTTGAATGATGCGTGGAATGATGTGTGGAATGATGTGTGGAAATGAATTGTGGAATGTTGCGTGGAATGATGCGTGGAATGATGTGTGGAATGATGTGTCAAATGAAATGTGATAAGGTATGTGGATTGATGTGTGGAATGATGTTTGGAATGATGTGTGGAAAGAGGTGTGGAATGAGGTGTGGAATGATGTTTGCAATGATGTGTGGAATGATGTGTAGAAATGAATTGTGGAATGCTGTGTGGAATGATGAGTGGAATGATGTGTGGAATGATGTGTGGAATTATGTTTAGAATGAGTTGTGGAATGATGTGTGGAATGATTTGTGGATTGATGTGTGGAATGATGTGAGGAATGACGAGTGGAATGATGTGTGGAATGATGTGGTGGAATGATGTGAGGAATGAATTTTGAAATGATGTGTGGAATGATGTGTGGAATGACGAGTGGAATGATGTGTGGAATGAGGTTTGTAATGATACGTTGAATGATGTGTGGAATGATGTGTGGAATGATGTGGTGGAATGATGTGTGGAATGAAGTTTGGAATGATGTGTGGAATGATGATTGGAATGACGAGTGGAATGATGTGTGGAATGAGGTTTGTAATGATGTATGGATTGTTATGTGGAATGAGGTGTGGAATGTCGTGTGGAATGAGTTGTGCAATGATGGTGGAATGAGCTTTGGAATGATCTGTGGAATGAGGTGTGGAATGAGGTGTGAAATGATGTGTGGAATTTTTTGTGGAATGATGTGTGGAATGACATGTGGAATGAGGTGTGGAATGATGTGTGGAATGATGTGTGGAACGATATGCGGAATGATGTGTGGAATGATGTGTGGGATGAATTGTGGAATGATGTTTAGAATGATGTGTGGAAAGAGGTGTGGAATGAGGTGTGGAATGATGTTTGCAATGATGTGTGGAATGATGTGTAGAAATGAATTGTGGAATGCTGTGTGGAATGATGAGTGGAATGATGTGTGGAATGATGTGTGGAATTATGTTTAGAATGAGTTGTGGAATGATGTGTGGAATGATTTGTGGATTGATGTGTGGAATGATGTGAGGAATGATGTGTGGAATGATGTGTGGAATGAGGATTGTAATGATATGTTGAATGAGGTGTGGAATGAGGTGTGGAATGAGGTGTGGAATGATGTGTGGAATGATGTGTGGAAGGATGTGTGGAATGATGTGTGGAATGATGTGTGGAATGAGGTATGGAATGAAGTGTGAAATTATGTGTGGAATGAGGTTTGTAATGATGTGTGGAATGATGTGTGGAATGATGTGGTTAATGTCGTGTGGAATGAGTTGTGCAATGAAGGTGGAATGAAATGTGGAATTATGTTTGGAATGATGTGAGGAATGTTATGTGGAATGATGCTTGGAATGATGTGTTGAATGATGTGTGGAATGATGTATGGAATGATGTGTGGAATGTTGCGTTGAATGATGCGTGGAATGATGTGTGGAATGATGTGTGGAAATGAATTGTGGAATGTTGCGTGGAATGATGCGTGGAATGATGTGTGGAATGATGTGTCAAATGAAATGTGATAAGGTATGTGGATTGATGTGTGGAATGATGTTTGGAATGATGTGTGGAAAGAGGTGTGGAATGAGGTGTGGAATGATGTTTGCAATGATGTGTGGAATGATGTGTAGAAATGAATTGTGGAATGCTGTGTGGAATGATGAGTGGAATGATGTGTGGAATGATGTGTGGAATTATGTTTAGAATGAGTTGTGGAATGATGTGTGGAATGATTTGTGGATTGATGTGTGGAATGATGTGAGGAATGACGAGTGGAATGATGTGTGGAATGATGTGGTGGAATGATGTGAGGAATGAATTTTGAAATGATGTGTGGAATGATGTGTGGAATGACGAGTGGAATGATTTGTGGAATGAGGTTTGTAATGATACGTTGAATGATGTGTGGAATGATGTGTGGAATGATGTGGTGGAATGATGTGTGGAATGAAGTTTGGAATGATGTGTGGAATGATGATTGGAATGACGAGTGGAATGATGTGTGGAATGAGGTTTGTAATGATGTATGGAATGTTATGTGGAATGAGGTGTGGAATGTCGTGTGGAATGAGTTGTGCAATGATGGTGGAATGAGCTTTGGAATGATCTGTGGAATGAGGTGTGGAATGAGGTGTGAAATGATGTGTGGAATTTTTTGTGGAATGATGTGTGGAATGACATGTGGAATGAGGTGTGGAATGATGTGTGGAATGATGTGTGGAACGATATGCGGAATGATGTGTGGAATGATGTGTGGGATGAATTGTGGAATGATGTTTAGAATGATGTGTGGAATGACGTGTGGAATGATGTGTGGAATGATGTGTGGAAGGATGTGTGGAATGAGGTATGTGATGAAATGTTGAAATAGTGTGGGATGATGTGTGGAAAGATTTGTGGAATGAGATTTGGAATGATGTGTGGAATGAGGTGTGGAATGATGTGTGGAATGATTTGTGGAATGATGTGTGGAACGTTGTGTGGAATGATGTGTGGAATGATGTGTGGAACGTTGTGTGGAATGACGTGTGGAATGATGTGTGGAATGAGGTTTCTAATGATGTGTGGAATGATGTGTGGAATGAGGTGGTTAATGTCATGTGGAATGAGTTGTTTAATGATGGTGGAATGATGTGTGGAATGATTTGTGGAATGAGGTGCGGAATGCCATGTAGAATGATATTTGCATGATTCGAGGAATGATGCGTGGAATGATGTGTGGAATGATGTGTGGAATGATGTGTGGAATGATTTGTGGAATGATGTGGAATGAGGTGTGGAATGATGTGTGGAATGTTTTGTGGAATGATGTGTGGAATGATCTTTGGAATGAGGTGTGGAATGAGGTGTGAAATAATGTGTGGAATGTTTTGTGGAATGATGTGTGGAATGAGGTGTGGAATGATATCTGGAATGATTTGTGCAATGATGTGTGGAATAAGGTACGGAATGATGTGTGGAATGATGTCTGGAATGATGTGGTGGAATGATATCTGGAATGAGTTCTGCAATGATGTGTGGAATGAGGTGTGGAATGATGTGTGAAATGATGTGTGCAATGACGGGTGGAATGAGTTGTGGAATGATGCGTGGAATGAGGTGTGGTATTAGGTGTGGAATGATATTTGGAATGATGTGTAGAAGGATGTGTGGAATGAGGTTTGTAATGATATGTTGAATGATGTGTGGAATGATGTTTGGAATGATGTGTGGAATGACGAGTGGAATGATGTGTGGAATGAGGTTTGTAATGATGTGTGGAATGATGAATGGAATGAGGTGTGAAATCTCGTGTGGAATGAGTTGTGCAATGATGGTGGAATGAGTTTTGGAATGATGTGTGGAATGAGGTGTGGAATGATGTGTGGAATGATTTGCAGAATAAAGTGTGGAATGATGTGTGGAATGATGTTTGGAATGATGTGTGAAATGATGTGTGGAATGATGTGTGGAATGATGTGAGGAAGGATGTGTGGATTGATGCGTGGAATGATGAGTGGAATGATGTGTGGAATGATGTGTGGAATAGAAACATAGAAACATAGAAAATAGGTGCAGGAGTAGGCCATTCGGCCCTTCTAGCCTGCACCGCCATTCAATGAGTTCATGGCTGAACATGCAACTTCAGTACCCCATTCCTGCTTTCTCACCATACCCCTTGATTCCCCTAGTAGTAAGGACTTCTTCTAACTCCTTTTTGAATATATTTAGTGAATTGGCCTCAACAACTTTCTGTGGTAGAGAATTCCACAGGTTCACCACTCTCTGGGTGAAGAAATTCCTCCTCATCTCGCTCTTAACTGGCTTCCCCCTTAACCTTAGACTGTGTCCCCTGGTTCTGGACTTCCCCAACATTCGGAACATTCTTCCTGCATCTAACTTGTCTATCCCCGTCAGAATTTTAAACGTTTCTATGAGGTCCCCTCTCATTTTTCTGAACTCCAGTGAATACAAGCCCAGTTGATCCAGTCTTTCTTGATAGGTCAGTCCCGCCATCCCGGGAATCAGTCTGGTGAAACTTCGCTGCACTCCCTCAATAGCAAGAATGTCCTTCCTCAGGTTAGGAAACCAAAACTGTACACAATACTCCAGGTGTGGCCTCACCAATGCCCTGTACAATTGTAGCAACACCTCCCTGCCCTTGTACTCAGATCCCCTCGCTATGAAGGCCAACATGCCTTTTGCTTTCTTAACCGCCTGCTGTACCTGCATGCCAACCTTCAATGACTGATGTACCATGACACCCAGGTCTCATTGCACCTGCCCTTTTCCTAATCTGTCACCATTCAGATAATTGTCTGTCTCTCTGAATAATTTTATGAATGAGGTGTGGGATGATGTGTGGAATAATTTGTGGAATGAGGTTTGTAATTATGGTGAGGAAGGATTTGTGGAATGATGTGTGGAATTAATGGTGGTCTGATGTGTGGAATGATCAGTGGAATGATGTGCGGAATGATGTGTGGAATGATGTTTAGAATGAGGTGTGGAATGACGTATGGAATGACTTGTGGAATGATGAGTGGAATGGTGTGTGGAATGATGTGTGGAATGATGTTTAGAATGATGTGTGGAATGATGTGTGGAATGATTTGTGGAATGATGTGTGGAATGATGTGTGGAATGAGGATTGTAATGATATGTTGAATGAGGTGTGGAATAGGTGTGGAATGAGGTGTGGAATGATGTGTGGAAGGATGTGTGGAATGATGTGTGGAATGATGTGTGGAATGAGGTATGGAATGAAGTGTGAAATTATGTGTGGAATGAGGTTTGTAATGATGTGTGGAATGATGTGTGGAATGATGTGGTTAATGTCGTGTGGAATGAGTTGTGCAATGATGGTGGAATGAAATGTGGAATTATGTTTGGAATGATGTGAGGAATGTTATGTGGAATGATGCGTGGAATGAGGTGTTGAATGATGTGTGGAATGATGTGTGGAATGATTTGTGGAATGATGTGTGGAATGATGTGTGGAATGAGGATTGTAATGATATGTTGAATGAGGTGTGGAATAGGTGTGGAATGAGGTGTGGAATGATGTGTGGAAGGATGTGTGGAATGATGTGTGGAATGATGTGTGGAATGAGGTATGGAATGAAGTGTGAAATTATGTGTGGAATGAGGTTTGTAATGATGTGTGGAATGATGTGTGGAATGATGTGGTTAATGTCGTGTGGAATGAGTTGTGCAATGATGGTGGAATGAAATGTGGAATTATGTTTGGAATGATGTGAGGAATGTTATGTGGAATGATGCGTGGAATGAGGTGTTGAATGATGTGTGGAATGATGTATGGAATGATGTGTGGAATGTGGCGTTGAATGATGCGTGGAATGATGTGTGGAATGATGTGTGGAAATGAATTGTGGAATGCTGTGTGGAATGATGAGTTGAATGATGTGTGGAATGATGTGTGGTATTATGTTTAGAATGAGTTGTGGAATGATGTGTGGAATGATTTGTGGATTGATGTGTGGAATGATGTGAGGAATGACGAGTGGAATCATGTGTGGAATGATGTGGTGGAATGATGTGAGGAATGCATTTTGAAATGATGTGTGGAATGATGTGTGGAATGACGAGTGGAATGATGTGTGGAATGAGGTTTGTAATGATATGTTGAATGATGTGTGGAATGAAGTTTGGAATGATGTGTGGAATGATGTTTGTAATGACGAGTGGAATGATGTGTGGAATGAGGTTTGTAATGATGTGTGGAATGTTATGTGGAATGAGGTGTGGAATGTCGTGTGGAATGAGTTGTGCAATGATGGTGGAATGAGCTTTGGAATGATCTGTGGAATGAGGTGTGGAATGAGGTGTGAAATGATGTGTGGAATTTTTTGTAGAATGATGTGTGGAATGACATGTGGAATGAGGTGTGGAATGATGTGTGGAATGATGTGTGGAACGATATGCGGAATGATGTGTGGAATGATGTGTGGAATGAATTGTGGAATGATGTTTAGAATGATGTGTGGAATGACGTGTGGAATGATGTGTGGAATGATGTGTGGAAGGATGTGTGGAATGAGGTATGTGATGATATGTTGAAATAGTGTGGGATGATGTGTGGAAAGATTTGTGGAATGAGATTTGGAATGATGTGTGGAATGAGGTGTGGAATGATGTGTGGAATGATTTGTGGAATGATGTGTGGAACGTTGTGTGGAATGATGTGTGGAATGATGTCTGGAATGATGTGGTGGAATGCTATCTGGAATGAGTTCTGCAATGATGTGTGGAATGAGGTGTGGAATGATGTGTGAAATGATGTGTGCAATGACGGGAGGAATGAGTTGTGAAATGATGCGTGGAATGAGGTGTGGTATGAGGTGTGGAATGATATTTGGAATGATGTGTAGAAGGATGTGTGAAATGAGGTTTGTAATGATGTGTTGAATGATGTGTGGAATGATGTTTGGAATGATGTGTGGAATGACGAGTGGAATGATGTGTGGAATGAGGTTTGTAATGATGTGTGGAATGCTTAATGGAAAGAGGTGTGAAAACTCGTGTGGAATGAGTTGTGCAATGATGGTGGAATGAGTTTTGGAATGATGTGTGGAATGAGGTGTGGAATGAGGTGTGGAATGATGTGTGGAATGATTTGTAGAATGAGGTGTGGAATGATATGTGGAATGATGTTTGGAATGATGTGTGGAATGATGTGTGGAATGATGTGTGGAATGATGTGTGGAAGGATGTGTGGATTGATGCGTGGAATGATGCGTGGAATGATGTGTGGAATGATGTGTGGAATAGAAACATAGAAAATTGGTGCCGGTGTAGGCCATTCGGCCCTTCTAGCCTGCACCGCCATTCAATGAGTTCATGGCTGAACATGCAACTTCAGTACCCCATTCCTGCTTTCTCACCATACCCCTTGATTCCCCTAGTAGTAAGGACTTCATCTAACTCCTTTTTGAATATATTTAGTAAATTGGCCTCAACAACTTTCTGTGGTAGAGAATTCCACAGGTTCACCACTCTCTGGGTGAAGAAATGCCTCCTCATCTCGGTCCTAAATGGCTTCCCCCTTATCCTTAGACTGTGTCCCCTGGTTCTGGACTTCCCCAACATTGGGAACATTGTTCCTGCATCTAACCTGTCTAACCCCGTCAGAATTTTAAACGTTTCTATGAGGTCCCCTCTCATTTTTCTGAACTCCAGTGAATACAAGCCCAGTTGATCCAGTCTTTCTTGATAGATCAGTCCCGCCATCCCGGGAATCAGTCTGGTGAAACTTCGCTGCACTCCCTCAATAGCAAGAATGTCCTTCCTCAGGTTAGGAGACCAAAACTGTACACAATACTCCAGGTGTGGCCTCACCAAGGCCCTGTACAATTGTAGCAACACCTCCCTGCCCTTGAACTCAGATCCCCTCGCTATGAAGGCCAACATGCCATTTGCTTTCTTAACCGCCTGCTGTACCTGCATGCCAACCTTCAATGACTTATGTACCATGACACCAGGTCTCTTTGCACCTGCCCTTTTCCTAATCTGTCACCATTCAGATAATAGTCTGTCTCTCTGAATTATTTTATGAATGCGGTGTGGGATGGTGTGTGGAATAATTTGTGGAATGATGTGTGGAATGAGGATTGTAATGATATGTTGAATGAGGTGTGGAATGAGGTGTGGAATGCGGTGTGGAATGATGTGTGGAAGGATGTGTGGAATGATGTGTGGAATGATGTGTGGAATGAGGTATGGAATGAAGTGTGAAATTATGTGTGGAATGAGGTTTGTAATGATGTGTGGAATGATGTGTGGAATGATGTGGTTAATGTCGTGTGGAATGAGTTGTGCAATGAAGGTGGAATGAAATGTGGAATTATGTTTGGAATGATGTGAGGAATGTTATGTGGAATGATGCGTGGAATGATGTGTTGAATGATGTGTGAAATGATGTATGGAATGATGTGTGGAATGTTGCGTTGAATGATGCGTGGAATGATGTGTGGAATGATGTGTGGAAATGAATTGTGGAATGTTGCGTGGAATGATGCGTGGAATGATGTGTGGAATGATGTGTCAAATGAAATGTGATAAGGTATGTGGATTGATGTGTGGAATGATGTTTGGAATGATGTGTGGAAAGAGGTGTGGAATGAGGTGTGGAATGATGTTTGCAATGATGTGTGGAATGATGTGTAGAAATGAATTGTGGAATGCTGTGTGGAATGATGAGTGGAATGATGTGTGGAATGATGTGTGGAATTATGTTTAGAATGAGTTGTGGAATGATGTGTGGAATGATTTGTGGATTGATGTGTGGAATGATGTGAGGAATGATGTGTGGAATGATGTGTGGAATGAGGATTGTAATGATATGTTGAATGAGGTGTGGAATGAGGTGTGGAATGAGGTGTGGAATGATGTGTGGAATGATGTGTGGAAGGATGTGTGGAATGATGTGTGGAATGATGTGTGGAATGAGGTATGGAATGAAGTGTGAAATTATGTGTGGAATGAGGTTTGTAATGATGTGTGGAATGATGTGTGGAATGATGTGGTTAATGTCGTGTGGAATGAGTTGTGCAATGAAGGTGGAATGAAATGTGGAATTATGTTTGGAATGATGTGAGGAATGTTATGTGGAATGATGCGTGGAATGATGTGTTGAATGATGTGTGGAATGATGTATGGAATGATGTGTGGAATGTTGCGTTGAATGATGCGTGGAATGATGTGTGGAATGATGTGTGGAAATGAATTGTGGAATGTTGCGTGGAATGATGCGTGGAATGATGTGTGGAATGATGTGTCAAATGAAATGTGATAAGGTATGTGGATTGATGTGTGGAATGATGTTTGGAATGATGTGTGGAAAGAGGTGTGGAATGAGGTGTGGAATGATGTTTGCAATGATGTGTGGAATGATGTGTAGAAATGAATTGTGGAATGCTGTGTGGAATGATGAGTGGAATGATGTGTGGAATGATGTGTGGAATTATGTTTAGAATGAGTTGTGGAATGATGTGTGGAATGATTTGTGGATTGATGTGTGGAATGATGTGAGGAATGACGAGTGGAATGATGTGTGGAATGATGTGGTGGAATGATGTGAGGAATGAATTTTGAAATGATGTGTGGAATGATGTGTGGAATGACGAGTGGAATGATGTGTGGAATGAGGTTTGTAATGATACGTTGAATGATGTGTGGAATGATGTGTGGAATGATGTGGTGGAATGATGTGTGGAATGAAGTTTGGAATGATGTGTGGAATGATGATTGGAATGACGAGTGGAATGATGTGTGGAATGAGGTTTGTAATGATGTATGGAATGTTATGTGGAATGAGGTGTGGAATGTCGTGTGGAATGAGTTGTGCAATGATGGTGGAATGAGCTTTGGAATGATCTGTGGAATGAGGTGTGGAATGAGGTGTGAAATGATGTGTGGAATTTTTTGTGGAATGATGTGTGGAATGACATGTGGAATGAGGTGTGGAATGATGTGTGGAATGATGTGTGGAACGATATGCGGAATGATGTGTGGAATGATGTGTGGGATGAATTGTGGAATGATGTTTAGAATGATGTGTGGAATGACGTGTGGAATGATGTGTGGAATGATGTGTGGAAGGATGTGTGGAATGAGGTATGTGATGAAATGTTGAAATAGTGTGGGATGATGTGTGGAAAGATTTGTGGAATGAGATTTGGAATGATGTGTGGAATGAGGTGTGGAATGATGTGTGGAATGATTTGTGGAATGATGTGTGGAACGTTGTGTGGAATGATGTGTGGAATGATGTGTGGAACGTTGTGTGGAATGACGTGTGGAATGATGTGTGGAATGAGGTTTCTAATGATGTGTGGAATGATGTGTGGAATGAGGTGGTTAATGTCATGTGGAATGAGTTGTTTAATGATGGTGGAATGATGTGTGGAATGATTTGTGGAATGAGGTGCGGAATGCCATGTAGAATGATATTTGCATGATTCGAGGAATGATGCGTGGAATGATGTGTGGAATGATGTGTGGAATGATTTGTGGAATGATGTGGAATGAGGTGTGGAATGATGTGTGGAATGTTTTGTGGAATGATGTGTGGAATGATCTTTGGAATGAGGTGTGGAATGAGGTGTGAAATAATGTGTGGAATGTTTTGTGGAATGATGTGTGGAATGAGGTGTGGAATGATATCTGGAATGATTTGTGCAATGATGTGTGGAATAAGGTACGGAATGATGTGTGGAATGATGTCTGGAATGATGTGGTGGAATGATATCTGGAATGAGTTCTGCAATGATGTGTGGAATGAGGTGTGGAATGATGTGTGAAATGATGTGTGCAATGACGGGTGGAATGAGTTGTGGAATGATGCGTGGAATGAGGTGTGGTATTAGGTGTGGAATGATATTTGGAATGATGTGTAGAAGGATGTGTGGAATGAGGTTTGTAATGATATGTTGAATGATGTGTGGAATGATGTTTGGAATGATGTGTGGAATGACGAGTGGAATGATGTGTGGAATGAGGCTTGTAATGATGTGTGGAATGATGAATGGAATGAGGTGTGAAATCTCGTGTGGAATGAGTTGTGCAATGATGGTGGAATGAGTTTTGGAATGATGTGTGGAATGAGGTGTGGAATGATGTGTGGAATGATTTGCAGAATAAAGTGTGGAATGATGTGTGGAATGATGTTTGGAATGATGTGTGAAATGATGTGTGGAATGATGTGTGGAATGATGCGAGGAAGGATGTGTGGATTGATGCGTGGAATGATGAGTGGAATGATGTGTGGAATGATGTGTGGAATAGAAACATAGAAACATAGAAAATAGGTGCAGGAGTAGGCCATTCGGCCCTTCTAGCCTGCACCGCCATTCAATGAGTTCATGGCTGAACATGCAACTTCAGTACCCCATTCCTGCTTTCTCACCATACCCCTTGATTCCCCTAGTAGTAAGGACTTCTTCTAACTCCTTTTTGAATATATTTAGTGAATTGGCCTCAACAACTTTCTGTGGTAGAGAATTCCACAGGTTCACCACTCTCTGGGTGAAGAAATTCCTCCTCATCTCGCTCTTAACTGGCTTCCCCCTTAACCTTAGACTGTGTCCCCTGGTTCTGGACTTCCCCAACATTCGGAACATTCTTCCTGCATCTAACTTGTCTATCCCCGTCATAATTTTAAACGTTTCTATGAGGTCCCCTCTCATTTTTCTGAACTCCAGTGAATACAAGCCCAGTTGATCCAGTCTTTCTTGATAGGTCAGTCCCGCCATCCCGGGAATCAGTCTGGTGAAACTTCGCTGCACTCCCTCAATAGCAAGAATGTCCTTCCTCAGGTTAGGAAACCAAAACTGTACACAATACTCCAGGTGTGGCCTCACCAATGCCCTGTACAATTGTAGCAACACCTCCCTGCCCTTGTACTCAGATCCCCTCGCTATGAAGGCCAACATGCCTTTTGCTTTCTTAACCGCCTGCTGTACCTGCATGCCAACCTTCAATGACTGATGTACCATGACACCCAGGTCTCATTGCACCTGCCCTTTTCCTAATCTGTCACCATTCAGATAATTGTCTGTCTCTCTGAATAATTTTATGAATGAGGTGTGGGATGATGTGTGGAATAATTTGTGGAATGAGGTTTGTAATTATGGTGAGGAAGGATTTGTGGAATGATGTGTGGAATTAATGGTGGTCTGATGTGTGGAATGATCAGTGGAATGATGTGCGGAATGATGTGTGGAATGATGTTTAGAATGAGGTGTGGAATGACGTATGGAATGACTTGTGGAATGATGAGTGGAATGGTGTGTGGAATGATGTGTGGAATGATGTTTAGAATGATGTGTGGAATGATGTGTGGAATGATTTGTGGAATGATGTGTGGAATGATGTGTGGAATGAGGATTGTAATGATATGTTGAATGAGGTGTGGAATAGGTGTGGAATGAGGTGTGGAATGATGTGTGGAAGGATGTGTGGAATGATGTGTGGAATGATGTGTGGAATGAGGTATGGAATGAAGTGTGAAATTATGTGTGGAATGAGGTTTGTAATGATGTGTGGAATGATGTGTGGAATCATGTGGTTAATGTCGTGTGGAATGAGTTGTGCAATGATGGTGGAATGAAATGTGGAATTATGTTTGGAATGATGTGAGGAATGTTATGTGGAATGATGCGTGGAATGAGGTGTTGAATGATGTGTGGAATGATGTATGGAATGATGTGTGGAATGTGGCGTTGAATGATGCGTGGAATGATGTGTGGAATGATGTGTGGAAATGAATTGTGGAATGCTGTGTGGAATGATGAGTTGAATGATGTGTGGAATGATGTGTGGTATTATGTTTAGAATGAGTTGTGGAATGATGTGTGGAATGATTTGTGGATTGATGTGTGGAATGATGTGAGGAATGACGAGTGGAATCATGTGTGGAATGATGTGGTGGAATGATGTGAGGAATGCATTTTGAAATGATGTGTGGAATGATGTGTGGAATGACGAGTGGAATGATGTGTGGAATGAGGTTTGTAATGATATGTTGAATGATGTGTGGAATGAAGTTTGGAATGATGTGTGGAATGATGTTTGTAATGACGAGTGGAATGATGTGTGGAATGAGGTTTGTAATGATGTGTGGAATGTTATGTGGAATGAGGTGTGGAATGTCGTGTGGAATGAGTTGTGCAATGATGGTGGAATGAGCTTTGGAATGATCTGTGGAATGAGGTGTGGAATGAGGTGTGAAATGATGTGTGGAATTTTTTGTAGAATGATGTGTGGAATGACATGTGGAATGAGGTGTGGAATGATGTGTGGAATGATGTGTGGAACGATATGCGGAATGATGTGTGGAATGATGTGTGGAATGAATTGTGGAATGATGTTTAGAATGATGTGTGGAATGACGTGTGGAATGATGTGTGGAATGATGTGTGGAAGGATGTGTGGAATGAGGTATGTGATGATATGTTGAAATAGTGTGGGATGATGTGTGGAAAGATTTGTGGAATGAGATTTGGAATGATGTGTGGAATGAGGTGTGGAATGATGTGTGGAATGATTTGTGGAATGATGTGTGGAACGTTGTGTGGAATGATGTGTGGAATGATGTGTGGAACGTTGTGTGGAATGACGTGTGGAATGATGTGTGGAATGAGGTTTCTAATGATGTGTGGAATGATGTGTGGAATGAGGTGGTTAATGTCATGTGGAATGAGTTGTTTAATGATGGTGGAATGATGTGTGGAATGATTTGTGGAATGAGGTGCGGAATGCCATGTAGAATGATGTTTGCATGATTCGAGGAATGATGTGTGGAATGATGTGTGGAATGATTTGTGGAATGATGTGGAATGAGGTGTGGAATGATGTGTGGAATGTTTTGTGGAATGATGTGTGGAATGATCTTTGGAATGAGGTGTGCAATGAGGTGTGAAATAATGTGTGGAATGTTTTGTGGAATGATGTGTGGAATGATATGTGGAATGAGGTGTGGAATGATGTGTGGAATGATGTGTGGAACGATATGTGGAATGATGTGTGGAATGATGTTTGGAATGATGTGTGGAATGATGTGTGGAATGACGTGTGGAATGACGTGTGCAATGATGTGTGGAAGGATGTGTGGAATGAGGTATGTGATGATATGTTGAATGATGTGTGGGATGATGTGTGGAAAGATTTGTGGAATGAGATTTGGAATGATGTGTGGAATTATGTGTGGAATGATGTGTGGAATGATTTGTGGAATGATGTGTGGAACGTTGTGTGGAATGATGTGTGGAATGATGCGTGGAACGTTGTGTGGAATGACGTGTGGAATGATGTGTGGAATGAGGTTTCTAATGATGTCTGGAATGAGGTGTGGAATGGTGTGTGGAATGATGTGTGGAACGATATGTGGAATGATGTGTGGAATGATGTGTGGGATGAATTGTGGAATGATGTGTGGAATGATGTGTGGAATGATGTGTGGAATTACGTGTGGAATGATGTGTGGAATGATGTGTGGAAGGTTGTGTGGAATGAGGTTTGTGGTGATATGTTGAATGATGTGTGGGATGATGTGTGGAAAGATTTGTGGAATGAGGTTTGGAATGATGTGTGGAATGAGGTGTGGAATGATGTGTGGAATGATGTGTGCAATGATGTGTGGACCGTTGTGTGGAATGATGTGTGGAATGACGTGTGGAATGATGTGTGGAATGAGGTTTGTAATGAAGTGTGGAAAGATGTGTGGAATGGTGTGTGGAATGACGTGTGGAATGATGTGGTGGAATGATGTGAGGAATGAATTTTGAAATGATGTGTGGAATGATGTGTGGAATGACGAGTGGAATGATGTGTGGAATGAGGTTTGTAATGATACGTTGAATGATGTGTGGAATGATGTGTGGAATGATGTGGTGGAATGATGTGTGGAATGAAGTTTGGAATGATGTGTGGAATGATGATTGGAATGACGAGTGGAATGATGTGTGGAATGAGGTTTGTAATGATGTATGGAATGTTATGTGGAATGAGGTGTGGAATGTCGTGTGGAATGAGTTGTGCAATGATGGTGGAATGAGCTTTGGAATGATCTGTGGAATGAGGTGTGGAATGAGGTGTGAAATGATGTGTGGAATTTTTTGTGGAATGATGTGTGGAATGACATGTGGAATGAGGTGTGGAATGATGTGTGGAATGATGTGTGGAACGATATGCGGAATGATGTGTGGAATGATGTGTGGGATGAATTGTGGAATGATGTTTAGAATGATGTGTGGAATGACGTGTGGAATGATGTGTGGAATGATGTGTGGAAGGATGTGTGGAATGAGGTATGTGATGAAATGTTGAAATAGTGTGGGATGATGTGTGGAAAGATTTGTGGAATGAGTTTTGGAATGATGTGTGGAATGAGGTGTGGAATGATGTGTGGAATGATTTGTGGAATGATGTGTGGAACGTTGTGTGGAATGATGTGTGGAATGATGTGTGGAACGTTGTGTGGAATGACGTGTGGAATGATGTGTGGAATGAGGTTTCTAATGATGTGTGGAATGATGTGTGGAATGAGGTGGTTAATGTCATGTGGAATGAGTTGTTTAATGATGGTGGAATGATGTGTGGAATGATTTGTGGAATGAGGTGCGGAATGCCATGTAGAATGATATTTGCATGATTCGAGGAATGATGCGTGGAATGATGTGTGGAATGATGTGTGGAATGATTTGTGGAATGATGTGGAATGAGGTGTGGAATGATGTGTGGAATGTTTTGTGGAATGATGTGTGGAATGATCTTTGGAATGAGGTGTGGAATGAGGTGTGAAATAATGTGTGGAATGTTTTGTGGAATGATGTGTGGAATGAGGTGTGGAATGATATCTGGAATGATTTGTGCAATGATGTGTGGAATAAGGTACGGAATGATGTGTGGAATGATGTCTGGAATGATGTGGTGGAATGATATCTGGAATGAGTTCTGCAATGATGTGTGGAATGAGGTGTGGAATGATGTGTGAAATGATGTGTGCAATGACGGGTGGAATGAGTTGTGGAATGATGCGTGGAATGAGGTGTGGTATTAGGTGTGGAATGATATTTGGAATGATGTGTAGAAGGATGTGTGGAATGAGGTTTGTAATGATATGTTGAATGATGTGTGGAATGATGTTTGGAATGATGTGTGGAATGACGAGTGGAATGATGTGTGGAATGAGGTTTGTAATGATGTGTGGAATGATGAATGGAATGAGGTGTGAAATCTCGTGTGGAATGAGTTGTGCAATGATGGTGGAATGAGTTTTGGAATGATGTGTGGAATGAGGTGTGGAATGATGTGTGGAATGATTTGCAGAATAAAGTGTGGAATGATGTGTGGAATGATGTTTGGAATGATGTGTGAAATGATGTGTGGAATGATGTGTGGAATGATGTGAGGAAGGATGTGTGGATTGATGCGTGGAATGATGAGTGGAATGATGTGTGGAATGATGTGTGGAATAGAAACATAGAAACATAGAAAATAGGTGCAGGAGTAGGCCATTCGGCCCTTCTAGCCTGCACCGCCATTCAATGAGTTCATGGCTGAACATGCAACTTCAGTACCCCATTCCTGCTTTCTCACCATACCCCTTGATTCCCCTAGTAGTAAGGACTTCTTCTAACTCCTTTTTGAATATATTTAGTGAATTGGCCTCAACAACTTTCTGTGGTAGAGAATTCCACAGGTTCACCACTCTCTGGGTGAAGAAATTCCTCCTCATCTCGCTCTTAACTGGCTTCCCCCTTAACCTTAGACTGTGTCCCCTGGTTCTGGACTTCCCCAACATTCGGAACATTCTTCCTGCATCTAACTTGTCTATCCCCGTCAGAATTTTAAACGTTTCTATGAGGTCCCCTCTCATTTTTCTGAACTCCAGTGAATACAAGCCCAGTTGATCCAGTCTTTCTTGATAGGTCAGTCCCGCCATCCCGGGAATCAGTCTGGTGAAACTTCGCTGCACTCCCTCAATAGCAAGAATGTCCTTCCTCAGGTTAGGAAACCAAAACTGTACACAATACTCCAGGTGTGGCCTCACCAATGCCCTGTACAATTGTAGCAACACCTCCCTGCCCTTGTACTCAGATCCCCTCGCTATGAAGGCCAACATGCCTTTTGCTTTCTTAACCGCCTGCTGTACCTGCATGCCAACCTTCAATGACTGATGTACCATGACACCCAGGTCTCATTGCACCTGCCCTTTTCCTAATCTGTCACCATTCAGATAATTGTCTGTCTCTCTGAATAATTTTATGAATGAGGTGTGGGATGATGTGTGGAATAATTTGTGGAATGAGGTTTGTAATTATGGTGAGGAAGGATTTGTGGAATGATGTGTGGAATTAATGGTGGTCTGATGTGTGGAATGATCAGTGGAATGATGTGCGGAATGATGTGTGGAATGATGTTTAGAATGAGGTGTGGAATGACGTATGGAATGACTTGTGGAATGATGAGTGGAATGGTGTGTGGAATGATGTGTGGAATGATGTTTAGAATGATGTGTGGAATGATGTGTGGAATGATTTGTGGAATGATGTGTGGAATGATGTGTGGAATGAGGACTGTAATGATATGTTGAATGAGGTGTGGAATAGGTGTGGAATGAGGTGTGGAATGATGTGTGGAAGGATGTGTGGAATGATGTGTGGAATGATGTGTGGAATGAGGTATGGAATGAAGTGTGAAATTATGTGTGGAATGAGGTTTGTAATGATGTGTGGAATGATGTGTGGAATGATGTGGTTAATGTCGTGTGGAATGAGTTGTGCAATGATGGTGGAATGAAATGTGGAATTATGTTTGGAATGATGTGAGGAATGTTATGTGGAATGATGCGTGGAATGAGGTGTTGAATGATGTGTGGAATGATGTATGGAATGATGTGTGGAATGTGGCGTTGAATGATGCGTGGAATGATGTGTGGAATGATGTGTGGAAATGAATTGTGGAATGCTGTGTGGAATGATGAGTTGAATGATGTTGGAATGATGTGTGGTATTATGTTTAGAATGAGTTGTGGAATGATGTGTGGAATGATTTGTGGATTGATGTGTGGAATGATGTGAGGAATGACGAGTGGAATCATGTGTGGAATGATGTGGTGGAATGATGTGAGGAATGCATTTTGAAATGATGTGTGGAATGATGTGTGGAATGACGAGTGGAATGATGTGTGGAATGAGGTTTGTAATGATATGTTGAATGATGTGTGGAATGAAGTTTGGAATGATGTGTGGAATGATGTTTGTAATGACGAGTGGAATGATGTGTGGAATGAGGTTTGTAATGATGTGTGGAATGTTATGTGGAATGAGGTGTGGAATGTCGTGTGGAATGAGTTGTGCAATGATGGTGGAATGAGCTTTGGAATGATCTGTGGAATGAGGTGTGGAATGAGGTGTGAAATGATGTGTGGAATTTTTTGTAGAATGATGTGTGGAATGACATGTGGAATGAGGTGTGGAATGATGTGTGGAATGATGTGTGGAACGATATGCGGAATGATGTGTGGAATGATGTGTGGAATGAATTGTGGAATGATGTTTAGAATGATGTGTGGAATGACGTGTGGAATGATGTGTGGAATGATGTGTGGAAGGATGTGTGGAATGAGGTATGTGATGATATGTTGAAATAGTGTGGGATGATGTGTGGAAAGATTTGTGGAATGAGATTTGGAATGATGTGTGGAATGAGGTGTGGAATGATGTGTGGAATGATTTGTGGAATGATGTGTGGAACGTTGTGTGGAATGATGTGTGGAATGATGTGTGGAACGTTGTGTGGAATGACGTGTGGAATGATGTGTGGAATGAGGTTTCTAATGATGTGTGGAATGATGTGTGGAATGAGGTGGTTAATGTCATGTGGAATGAGTTGTTTAATGATGGTGGAATGATGTGTGGAATGATTTGTGGAATGAGGTTCGGAATGCCATGTAGAATGATGTTTGCATGATTCGAGGAATGATGTGTGGAATGATGTGTGGAATGATTTGTGGAATGATGTGGAATGAGGTGTGGAATGATGTGTGGAATGTTTTGTGGAATGATGTGTGGAATGATCTTTGGAATGAGGTGTGCAATGAGGTGTGAAATAATGTGTGGAATGTTTTGTGGAATGATGTGTGGAATGATATGTGGAATGAGGTGTGGAATGATGTGTGGAATGATGTGTGGAACGATATGTGGAATGATGTGTGGAATGATGTGTGGGATGAATTGTGGAATGATGTTTGGAATGATGTGTGGAATGATGTGTGGAATGACGTGTGGAATGACGTGTGCAATGATGTGTGGAAGGATGTGTGGAATGAGGTATGTGATGATATGTTGAATGATGTGTGGGATGATGTGTGGAAAGATTTGTGGAATGAGATTTGGAATGATGTGTGGAATGATGTGTGGAATGATGTGTGGAATGATTTGTGGAATGATGTGTGGAACGTTGTGTGGAATGATGTGTGGAATGATGCGTGGAACGTTGTGTGGAATGACGTGTGGAATGATGTGTGGAATGAGGTTTCTAATGATGTCTGGAATGAGGTGTGGAATGGTGTGTGGAATGATGTGTGGAACGATATGTGGAATGATGTGTGGAATGATGTGTGGGATGAATTGTGGAATGATGTGTGGAATGATGTGTGGAATGATGTGTGGAATTACGTGTGGAATGATGTGTGGAATGATGTGTGGAAGGTTGTGTGGAATGAGGTTTGTGGTGATATGTTGAATGATGTGTGGGATGATGTGTGGAAAGATTTGTGGAATGAGGTTTGGAATGATGTGTGGAATGAGGTGTGGAATGATGTGTGGAATGATGTGTGCAATGATGTGTGGACCGTTGTGTGGAATGATGTGTGGAATGACGTGTGGAATGATGTGTGGAATGAGGTTTGTAATGAAGTGTGGAAAGATGTGTGGAATGGTGTGTGGAATGACGTGTGGAATGATGTGTGGAATGATGTGTGGAATGAAGTGTGCAATGATGTGTGGACTGAGGTGTGGAATGATGTGTGCAATGATGTGTGGAATGATGTATGGAATGATGTGTGGAATGATGTGTGGAATGATGTGTGGAATGAGGTGTCGAATGATGTGTGGAATGAGGTGTGGAATGATGTGTGGAATGAGGTGTCGAATGATGTTTGCAATGATGTGTGGAATGATGTATGGAATGATGTGTGGAATGATGCGTGGAATGATATGTGGAATGATGTGTGGAATGATGTGTGGAATAATGTCTAGAATGATGTGCAGAATGATGTGTGGAATGATGTGTGGAATGATGTTTAGAATGATGTGTGGAATGAGGTTTCTAATGATGTCTGGAATGAGGTGTGGAATGGTGTGTGGAATGATGTGTGGAACGATATGTGGAATGATGTGTGGAATGATGTGTGGGATGAATTGTGGAATGATGTTTGGAATGATGTGTGGAATGATGTGTGGAATTACGTGTGGAATGATGTGTGGAATGATGTGTGGAAGGATGTGTGGAATGAGGTTTGTGGTGATATGTTGAATGATGTGTGGGATGATGTGTGGAAAGATTTGTGGAATGAGGTTTGGAATGATGTGTGGAATGAGGTGTGGAATGATGTGTGGAATGATGTGTGGAATGATGTGTGGAACGTTGTGTGGAATGATGTGTGGAATGACGTGTGGAATGATGTGTGGAATGAGGTTTGTAATGAAGTGTGGAAAGATGTGTGGAATGGTGTGTGGAATGACGTGTGGAATGATGTGTGGAATGATGTGTGGAATGAAGTGTGCAATGATGTGTGGACTGAGGTGTGGAATGATGTGTGCAATGATGTGTGGAATGATGTATGGAATGATGCGTGGAATGATGTGTGGAATGATGTGTGGAATGATGTGTGGAATGACGTGTGGAATGAGGTGTGGAATGATGTGTGGAATGAGGTGTCGAATGATGTTTGCAATGATGTGTGGAATGATGTATGAAATGATGTGCGGAATGAAGCGTGGAATGATGTGTGGAATGATGTGTGGAATGAGGTGTGGAATGAGGTCTGGAATGAGGTGTGGAATGATATGTGGAATGATGTGTGGAATGATGTGTGGAATAATGTCCAGAATGATGTGCAGAATGATGTGTGGAATGATGTGTGGAATGAATAGTGGAATGCTGCCTGGAATAATGAGTGGAATGATATGTGGAATGATGTTTAGAATGAGGTGTGGAATGATGTGTGGAATGATGTGTGGAATGAGGTGTGAAATGTTGTGTGGAATGATGTGTGGAATGATGTGTAGAATGATGTCTAGAATGATGTGTGGAATGATGTGTGGAATGTTGTGTGGAATGGTGTGTGGAATCATGCGTGGAATGATGCGTTGAATGATGTGTGGATGGATGTGTGGAATGACTTGTGGAATGCAGTCTAGAATGAAGAGTGGAATGATTTGTGGAATGATGTGTGGAATGATGTTTACAATGAGGTGTGGAATGATGTGTGGAATGATGTGTTGAATGATGTGTGGAATGATGTATGGAATGATGTGTGGAATGTTGCGTGGAATGATGTGTGGAATGATGTGTGGAATGACGAGTGGAATGATGTGTGGAATGACGTGTGGAAATGAATTGTGGAATGATGCGTGGAATGATGCGTGGAATGATGTGTGGAATGAGGATTGTAATGATATGTTGAATGAGGTGTGGAATGAGGTGTTGAATGAGGTGTGGAATGATGTGTGGAATGATGTGTGGAAGGATGTGTGGAATGATGTGTGGAATGATGTGTGGAATGAGGTATGGAATGAAGTGTGAAATTATGTGTGGAATGAGGTTTGTAATGATGTGTGGAATGATGTGTGGAATGATGTGGTTAATGTCGTGTGGAATGAGTTGTGCAATGAAGGTGGAATGAAATGTGGAATTATGTTTGGAATGATGTGAGGAATGTTATGTGGAATGATGCGTGGAATGATGTGTTGAATGATGTGTGGAATGATGTATGGAATGATGTGTGGAATGTTGCGTTGAATGATGCGTGGAATGATGTGTGGAATGATGTGTGGAAATGAATTGTGGAATGTTGCGTGGAATGATGCGTGGAATGATGTGTGGAATGATGTGTCAAATGAAATGTGATAAGGTATGTGGATTGATGTGTGGAATGATGTTTGGAATGATGTATGGAAAGAGGTGTGGAATGAGGTGTGGAATGATGTTTGCAATGATGTGTGGAATGATGTGTAGAAATGAATTGTGGAATGCTGTGTGGAATGATGAGTGGAATGATGTGTGGAATGATGTGTGGAATTATGTTTAGAATGAGTTGTGGAATGATGTGTGGAATGATTTGTGGATTGATGTGTGGAATGATGTGAGGAATGACGAGTGGAATGATGTGTGGAATGATGTGGTGGAATGATGTGAGGAATGAATTTTGAAATGATGTGTGGAATGATGTGTGGAATGACGAGTGGAATGATGTGTGGAATGAGGTTTGTAATGATACGTTGAATGATGTGTGGAATGATGTGTGGAATGATGTGGTGGAATGATGTGTGGAATGAAGTTTGGAATGATGTGTGGAATGATGATTGGAATGACGAGTGGAATGATGTGTGGAATGAGGTTTGTAATGATGTATGGAATGTTATGTGGAATGAGGTGTGGAATGTCGTGTGGAATGAGTTGTGCAATGATGGTGGAATGAGCTTTGGAATGATCTGTGGAATGATGTGTGGAATGAGGTGTGAAATGATGTGTGGAATTTTTTGTGGAATGATGTGTGGAATGACATGTGGAATGAGGTGTGGAATGATGTGTGGAATGATGTGTGGAACGATATGCGGAATGATGTGTGGAATGATGTGTGGGATGAATTGTGGAATGATGTTTAGAATGATGTGTGGAATGACGTGTGGAATGATGTGTGGAATGATGTGTGGAAGGATGTGTGGAATGAGGTATGTGATGAAATGTTGAAATAGTGTGGGATGATGTGTGGAAAGATTTGTGGAATGAGATTTGGAATGATGTGTGGAATGATGTGTGGAATGATGTGTGGAATGATTTGTGGAACGTTGTGTGGAATGACGTGTGGAATGATGTGTGGAATGAGGTTTCTAATGATGTGTGGAATGATGTGTGGTTAGAGGTGGTTAATGTCATGTGGAATGAGTTGTTTAATGATGGTGGAATGATGTGTGGAATGATTTGTGGAATGAGGTGCGGAATGCCATGTAGAATGATATTTGCATGATTCGAGGAATGATGTGTGGAATGATGTGTGGAATGATGTGTGGAATGATTTGTGGAATGATGTGGAATGAGGTGTGGAATGATATGTGGAATGTTTTGTGGAATGATGTGTGGAATGATCTTTGGAATGAGGTGTGGAATGAGGTGTGAAATAATGTGTGGAATGTTTTGTGGAATGATGTGTGGAATGAGGTGTGGAATGATGTGTGGAATGATGTGTGTAATGATGTGTGGAACGATATGTGGAATGATGTGTGGAATGATGTGTGGGATGAATTGTGGAATGATGTTTGGAATGATGTGTGGAATGATGTGTGGAATGACGTGTGGAATGATGTGTGCAATGATGTGTGGAAGGATGTGTGGAATGAGGTATGTGATGATATGTTGAATGATGTGTGGGATGATGTGTGGAAAGATTTGTGGAATGAGATTTGGAATGATGTGTGGAATGAGGTGTGGAATGATGTGTGGAATGATTTGTGGAATGATGTGTGGAACGTTGTGTGGAATGATGTGTGGAATGATGCGTGGAACGTTGTTAGGAATGACGTGTGGAATGATGTGTGGCATGAGGTTTCTAATGATGTGTGGAATGATGTGTGGAATGAGGTGGTTAATGTCATGTGGAATGAGTTGTGAAATGATGGTGGAATGATGTGTGGAATGATTTGTGGAATGAGGTGCGGAATGACATGTAGAATGATGTTTGCTATGATGCGAGGAATGAGGTGTGGAATGATGCGTGTAATGATGTGTGGATTGATGTGTGGAATTAAATTTGGAATGCTGTGTGGAATGATGAGTGGAATGATGTGTGGAATGATGTGTGGAATGAGGTGGTAAATGTCATGTGGAATGAGTTGTGCAATGATGGTGGAATGCTGTGTGGAATGTTTTGTGGAATGATGTGTGGAATGATTTGTGGAATGAGGTGTGGAATGATGTATGGAATGATGTGTGGAATGAGGTGGAATGATTTGTGGATGATGCGTGGAATGATGTGTGGATTGATGTGTGGAATGAATTGTGTAATACTGTGTGGAATGATGAGTGGAATGAATTGTGGAATGATGTGTGGAATGAATTGTGGAATGCTGTGTGGAATGATGAGTGGAATGTTGTGTGGAATGATGTGTCAAATGAAATGTGGAATGATTGTGGAATGATGTGTGGAATGAATTGTGGAATGCTGTGTGGAATGATGAGTGGAATGATGTGTGGCATGATGTATCAAATGAAATGTGGAATGATTTGTGGAATGATGTGTGGAATGATGTGTGGAATAATGTTTGGAATGATGTGTGGAATGATATCTGGAATGAGTTGTGCAATGATGTGTGGAATAAGGTGTGGAATGATGTGTGGAATGATGTCTAGAATGATGTGGTGGAATGATATCTGGAATGAGTTCTGCAATGATGTGTGGAATGATGTGTGGAATGATGTGTGCAATGGTGTTTGCAATGACGGGTGGAATGAGTTGTGGAATGATGCGTGGAATGAGGTGTGGAATGATGTGTGGAATAATATTTGGAATGATGTGTAGAAGGATGTGTGTAATGAGGTTTGTAATGATATGTTGAATGATGTGTGGAATGATCTGTCGAATGATGGGTGGAATGATGTGTGGAATGATGTGTGGAATGACGAGTGGAATGATGTGTGGAATGAGATTTGTAATGATGAGTGGAATGATGAATGGAATGAGGTATGGAATGTCGTTTGAAATGAGTTGTGCAATAATGGTGGAATGAGTTTTGGAATGATCTGTGGAATGAGGTGTGGAATGAGGTGTGGAATGATGTGTGGAATGATTTGTAGAATGAGGTGTGGAATGATGTGTGGAATGATGTTTGGAATGATGTGTGGAATGATGTGTGGAATGATGTGTGGAAGGATGTGTGGAATGATGCGTGGAATGATGAGTGGAATGATGTGTGGAATGAAATGTGGAATTATGTTTGGAATGATGTGAGGAATGTTATGTGGAATGATGCGTGGAATGATGTGTTGAATGGTGTGTGGAATGATGTATGGAATGATGTGTGGAATGTTGCGTTGAATGATGCGTGGAATGATGTGTGGAATGATATGTGGAATGATGTATGGAATGATGTGTCAAATGCAATGTGATATGGTTTGTGGTTTGACGTGTGGAATGATGTTTGGAATGATGTGTGGAAAGAGGTATGGAATGAGGTGTGGAATGATTTGTGGATTGATTTGTGGAATGATGTGTGGAATGATTTGTGGAATGATGTGTGGAATGATGTGGTGGAATGGTGTGTGGAATGAAGTTTGGAATGATGTGTGGAATGAGGTGTGGAATGATGTGTGGAATGAGGTTTGTAATGATGTGTGGAATGCTATGTGGAATGAGGTGTGGAATGTCGTGTGGAATGCTATGTGGAATGATGAGTGGAATGATGTGTGGAATGATGTGTGGAATTATGTTTAGAATGAGTTGTGGAATGATGTGTGGAATGATTTGTGGATTGATGTGTGGAATGATGTGTGGAATGATTTGTGGAATGGTGTGTGGAATGATGTGGTGGAATGATGTGTGGAATTAAGTTTGGAATGATGTGTGGAATGAGGTGTGGAATGATGTGTGGAATGAGGTTTGTAATGATGTATGGAATGCTATGTGGAATGAGGTGTGGACTGTCGTGTGGAATGAGTTGTGCAATGATGGTGGAATGAGCTTTGGAATGATCTGTGGAATGAGGTGTGGAATGAGGTGTGAAATGATGTGTGGAATGTTTTGTGGAATGATGTGTGGAATGATATGTGGAATGAGGTGTGGAATGATGTGTGGAATGATGTGTGGAATGATATGTGGAATGATGTGTGGAATGATGTGTGGGATGAATTGTGGAATGATGTTTGGAATGATGTTTGGAATGACGTGTGGAATGATGTGTGGAATGATGTGTGGAAGGATGTGTGGAATGAGGTATGTGATGATATGTTGAATGATGTGTGGATTGATGTGTGGAAAGATTTGTGGAATGAGATTTGGAATGATGTGTGGAATGAGGTGTGGAATGATGTGTGGAATGATTTGTGGAATGATGTGTGGAACGTTGTGTGGAATGATGTGTGGAATGATGTATGGAACGTTGTTTGGAATGACGTGTGGAATGATGTTTGGAATGAGGTTTCTAATGTCATGTGGAATGAGTTGTGCAATGATGGTGGAATAATGTGTGGAATGATTTGTGGAATGAGGTGCGGAATGGCATGTAGAATGATGTTTGCAATGATGCGAGGAATGATGTGTGGAATTATGTCTGGAATGATTTGAGGAATGATGTGGAATGAGGTGTGGAATGATGTGTGGAATGTTTTGGGGGGTGACGTGTGGAATGAACTGTGGAATGAGGTGTGGAATGAGGTGTGAAATGATGTGTGGAATGTTTTGTGGAATGATGTGTGGAATGATATGTGGAAAGAGGTGTGGAATGATGTGTGGAATGATGTGTGGAATGGAATGTGGAATGATGTGTGGAATGATGTGTGGGATGAATTGTGGAATGATGTTTGGAATGATGTGTGAAATGATGTGTGGAATGATGTGTGGAAGGATGTGTGGAATGAGGTATGTGATGATATATTGAATGATGTGTGGGATGATGTGTGGAAAGATTTGCGGAATGAGATTTGGAATGATGTGTTGAATGAGGTGTGGAAGGATGTGTGGAATGATTTGTGGAATGATGTGTGGAACGTTGTGTGGAATGATGTGTGGATTGATGTGTGGAACGTTGTGTGGAATGACGTGTGGAATGATGTGTGGAATTAGGTTTCTAATGATGTGTGGAATGATGTGTGGAATGAGGTGGTTAATGTCATGTGGAATGAATTGTGCAATGATGGTGGAATGATGTTTGGAATGTTTTGTGGAATGATGTGGAATGAGGTGTGTAATGATGTGTGGAATGATGCGTGTAATGATGTGTGGATTGATGTGTGGATTGATGTGTGGAATGATGCGTGTAATGATGTGTGGATTGATGTGTGGAATTAAATTTGGAATGCTGTGTGGAATGATGAGTGGAATGATGTGTGGAATGATGTGTGGAATGAGGTGGTAAATGTCATGTGGAATCAGTTGTGCAATGATGGTGGAATGATGTTTGAAATGTTTTGTGGAATGATGTGTGGAATGATTTGTGGAATGAGGTGTGGAGTGATGTGTTGAATGATGTTTGGAATGATGTGAGGAATGATGTGTGGAATGATGTGTGGAATCATGTGTCGAATGAGGCGGAACAATGTGTGGATGATGCGTGGAATGAGATTTGGAATGATGTGTGGAATGAATTGTGGAATGCTGTGTGGAATGATGAGTGGAATGATGAGTGGAATGATGAGTGGAATGATGTGTGGAATGATTTGTGGAATGAATTGTGGAATTCTGTGTGGAATGATGAGTGGAATGTTGTGTGGAATGATGTGTCAAGTGAAATGTGGAATGATTTGTGGAATGATGTGTGGAATGAATTGTGGAATGCTGTGTGGAATGATGAGTGGAATGATGTGTGGAATGATGTGTCAAATGAAATGTGGAATGATTTGTGGAATAACGTGTGGAATGATGTGTGGAATGAAGTTTGGAATGATGTGAGTAATGATGTGTGGAATGATGTGTGGAATGATGTGTGGAATGATGTGTGGAATGATGTGTGGAATGAAGTTTGGAATGATGCATGGAATGACGTGTCGAATGACGTTTGGAATGATGAGTGGAATGATGTGTGGAATGATGTGTGGAATGATGTGTGGAATGATGTGTGGAATGATATCTGGAATGAGTTGTGCAATGATGTTTGGAATGAAGTGTGGAATGATGTGTGGAATGATGTCTGGAATGATGTGTGGAATGACGAGTGCAATGATGTGTGGAATGAGGTGTGGAATACCGTGTGGAATGAGTTGTGCAATGATGGTGGAATGATGTGTGGAATGATGTGTGGAATGATGTGTGGAATGAAGTTTTTAATGGTGTGTCGAATGACGTTTGGAATGATGTGTGGAATGATGTTTGGAATGTTGTCAGGAATGATGTGTGGAATGATGTGTGGAATGATGTGTGGAGTGATGTGTGGAATGACGTGTGGAATATCTGTGGAATGAAGAGTGGAATGATGTGTGGAATGATGTTTCGAATGATTTGTGGAATGATGTGTGGAATGATCCGTTGAATGATGTGTGGAATGAAGTTTGGAATGATGTGTCGAATGACGTTTGCAATGATGTGTGGATTGATGTTTCGAATGATTTGTGTAATGATGTGTGGAATGATGTGTGGATTGATGTGTGGAATGATGTGTGGAATGCTGTGTGGAATGAAGTTTGGAATGGTGTGTCGAATGACGTTTGGAATGATGTGTGGAATGATGTTTGGAATGATGTCAGGAATGATGTGTGGAATGATGTGTGGAATGATGTGTGGAATGATGTGTGGAATGACGTGTGTAATGATCTGTGGAATGAAGTGTGGAATGATGTGTGGAATAATGTTTCGAATGATTTGTGGAAAGATGTGTGTTATGATGTGTGGAATTATGTGTGGAATGATGTGTGGAATGATATCTGGAATGATTTGTGCAATGATGTGTGGAATGTGGTGTGGAATGATGTCTGGAATGACGTTTGGAATGACGAGTGGATAGACATGTGTTATGAGGTTTGTAATGATGTGTGGAATGTTGTGTGGAATGAGGTGTGGAATGATGTGTAGAATGGTGTGTGGAATGATGTGTGGAATGACGAGTGCAATGATGTGTGGAATGAGGTTTGTAATGATGTGTGGATTGTTGTTTGGAATGAGGTGTGGAATATCGTGTGGAATGAGTTGTGCAATGATGATGGAATGAGTTTTGGAATGATCTGTGGAATGAGGTGCGGAATGAGGTGTGGAATGATGTGTGGAATGATTTGTGGAATGATGTGAGGAATGATGTGTGGAATGAGGTTTGTAATGATGTCTGGAATGATGTGTGGAATGAAATGGTTAATGTCGTGTGGAATGAGTTGTGCAATGATGGTGTAATGAAATGTGGAATGATGTTTGGAATGATGTGAGGAATGTTATGTGGAATGATGTGTGGAATGATGTGTTGAATGATGTGTGGAATGATGTATGGAATGATGTGTGGAATGTTGCCTGGAATGATGCGTGGAATAATGTGTGGAATGATGCGTGAAAATGAATTGTGGAATGTTGCGTGGAATGATGCGTTGAATGATGTGTGGATGGATGTGTGGAATAACTTGTGGAATGCAGTCTGGAATGATGTGTGGAATGATTTGTGGAATGATGTGTGGAAAGAGGTGTGGAATGAGGTGTGGAATGATGTCGGCAATGATGTGTGGAATGATGTGTAGAAATGAATTGTGGAATGTTGTCGGGAATTGTGAGTGGAACGATGTTTAGAATGAGGCGTAGAATGATGTGTGGAAAAATTTGTGGATAGATGTGTGGAATGATGTGTGGAATGATGAGTGGAATGAAGTGTGGAATGATGTGGTGGAATGATGTGTGGAATGAAGTTTGAAATGATGTGTGGAATGATGTGTGGAATGACGAGTGGAATGATGTGTGGAATGAGGTTTGTAATGATATGTTGAATGATGTGTGGAATGATGTGTGGAAAGATTTGGTGGAATGATGTGTGGAATGAAGTTTGGAATGATGTGTGGAATGATGTGTGGAATGACGAGTGGAATGATGTGTGGAATGAGGTTTGTAATGATGTGTGGAATGCTATGTGGAATGAGGTGTGGAATGTCGTGTAGAATGAGTTGTGCAATGATGGTGGAATGAGGTTTGGAATGATCTGTGGAATGAGGTGTGGAATGATGTGTGGAATGATGTGTGGAATGATGTGTGGAATGGTGTGTGGAATGGTGTGTGGAATCATGCGTGGAATGATGCGTTGAATGATGTGTGGATGGATGTGTGGAATAACTTGTGGAATGCAGTCTGAAATGACGTGTGGAATGATTTGTGGAATGATGTGTGGAATGATGTTTAGAATGAGGTGTGGAATGATGTGTGTAATGAGGTGTGGAATTATGTGTGGAATGATGTGTGGAATGATGTGTGGAATGATGTGTGGAATGAGGTATGGAATGATGTGTGAAATGATGTGTGGAATGAGGTTTGTAATGATGTGTGGAATGATGTGTGGAAGGATGTGTGGAATGAGGTTTGTGGTGATATGTTGAATGATGTGTGGGATGATGTGTGGAAAGATTTGTGGAATGAGGTTTGGAATGATGTCTGGAATGAGGTGTGGAATGATGTGTGGAATGATGTGTGGAACGGTATGTGGAATGATGTGTGGAATGATGTGTGGGATGAATTGTGGAATGATGTTTGGAATGAGGTGTGGAATGATGTGTGGAATGATGTGTGGAATGATGTGTGGAATGTTGTGTGGAAGGATGTGTGGAATGAGGTTTGTGGTGATATGTTGAATGATGTGTGGGATGATGTGTGGAAAGATTTGTGGAATGAGGTTTGGAATGATGTGTGGAATGAGGTGTGGAATGATGTGTGGAATGATGTGTGGAATGATGTGTGGAACGTTGTGTGGAATGATGTGTGGAATGACGGGTGGAATGATGTGTGCAATGAGGTTTGTAATGATGTGTGGAAAGATGTGTGGAATGGTGTGTGGAATGACGTGTGGAATGATGTGTGGAATGAGGTGTGGAATGATGTGTGCAATGATGTGTGGAATGATGTATGGAATGATGTGTGGAATGATGTGTGGAATGATGTGTGGAATGATGTGTGGAATGACGCGTGGAATGAGGTGTGGAATGATGTGTGGAATGAGGTGTGGAATGATGTTTGCAATGATGTGTGGAATGATGTATGGAATGATGTGTGGAATGATGCGTGGAATGATGTGTGGAATGATGTGTGGAATGAGGTGCGGAATGAGGTCTGGAATGAGGTGTGGAATGATATGTGGAATGATGTGTGGAATGATGTGTGGAATAATGTGTAGAATGATGTGCGGAATGATGTGTGGAATGAGGTGTGAAATGTTGTGTGGAATGATGTGTGGAATGATGTGTGAATGATGTCTAAAATGATGTGTGAAATGAGGTGTGGAATGATGCGTTGAATGATGTGTGGATGGATGTGTGGAATGACTTTTGGAATGCAGTCTGGAATGAAGAGTGGAATGATTTGTGGAATGATGTGTGGAATGATGTTTAGAATGAGGTGTGGAATGATGTGTGGAATGAGATGTGGAATTATGTGTGGAATGATGTGTGGAATGATGTGTGGAATGATGTGTGGAATGAGGTATGGAATGATGTGTGAAATGATGTGTGGAATGAGGTTTGTAATGGTGTGTGGAATGATGTGTGGAATGATGTGGTGAATGTCGTGTGGAATGAGTTGTGCAATGATGGTGGAATGAAATGTGGAATGATGTTTGGAATGATGTGAGGAATGTTATGTGGAATGATGTGTGGAATGATGTGTTGAATGATGTATGGAATGATGTATGGAATGATGTGTGGAATGTTGCGTGGAATGATGCGTGGAATGATGTGTGGAATGACGTGTGGAAATGAATTGTGGAATGTTGCGTGGAATGATGCGTGGAATGATGTGTGGAATGATGTGTCAAATGAAATGTGGTATGGTATGTGGATTGATGTGTGGAATGATGTTTGGAATTATGTGTGGAAAGAGGTGTGGAATGACGTGTGGAATGATGTTTGCAATGATGTGTGGAATGATATGCAGAAATGAATTGTGGAATGCTGTCTGTAATGGTGAGTGGAATGATGTGTGGAATGATGTGTGAAATTATGTGTGGAATGATGTGTGGAATGACGAGTGGAATGATGTGTGGAATGAGGTTTGTAATGATATGTGGAATGCTATGTGGAATGAGGTGTGGAATGTCGTGTGGTATGAGTTGTGCAATGATGGTGGAATGAGGTTTGGAATGATCTGTGGAATGAGGTGTCGAATGATGTGTGGAATGATTTGTGGATTGATGTGTGGAATGATGTGTGGAATGACGAGTGGAATGATGTGTGGAATGATGTATGGAATGACGAGTGGAATGATGTGTGGAATGAGGTTTGTAATGATATGTGGAATGCTATGTGGAATGAGGTGAGGAATGTCGTTTGGAATGAGTTGTGCAATGATGGTGGAATGAGGTTTGGAATGGTCTGTGGAATGAGGTTTGGAATGATGTGTGGAATGATGCGTGGAACGATATGTGGAATGATGTGTGGAATGATGTGTGGGATGAATTGTGGAATGATGTTTGGAATGATGTGTGGAATGATGTGTGGAGTGACGTGTGCAATGATGTGTGGAATGTTGTGTGGAAGGATGTGTGGAATGAGGTTTGTGATGATATGTTGAATGATGTGTGGGATTATGTGTGGAACGATTTGTGGAATGATGTGTGGAATGATGTGTGGAATGATATCTGGAATGATTTGTGCAATGATGTGTGGAATAAGGTACGGAATGATGTGTGGAATGATGTCTGGAATGATGTGGTGGAATGATATCTGGAATGAGTTCTGCAATGATGTGTGGAATAAGGTGTGGAATGATGTGTGAAATGATGTGTGCAATGACGGGTGGAATGAGTTGTGGAATGATGCGTGGAATGAGGTGTGGTATGAGGTGTGGAATGATATTTGGAATGATGTGTAGAAGGATGTGTGGAATGAGGTTTGTAATGATATGTTGAATGATGTGTGGAATGATGTTTAGAATGATGTGTGGAATGACGAGTGGAATGATGTGTGGAATGAGGTTTGTAATGATGTGTGGAATGATGAATGGAATGAGGTGTGAAAACTCGTGTGGAATGAGTTGTGCAATGATGGTGGAATGAGTTTTGGAATGATGTGTGGAATGAGGTGTGGAATGATGTGTGGAATGATTTGCAGAATAAAGTGTGGAATGATGTGTGGAATGATGTGTGAAATGATGTGTGGAATGATGTGTGGAATGATGCGAGGAAGGATGTGTGGATTGATGCGTGGATTGATGCGTGGAATGATGAGTGGAATGATGTGTGGAATGATGTGTGGAATAGAAACATAGAAACATAGAAAATAGGTGCAGGAGTAGGCCATTCGGCCCTTCTAGCCTGCACCGCCATTCAATGAGTTCATGGCTGAACATGCAACTTCAGTACCCCATTCCTGCTTTCTCACCATACCCCTTGATTCCCCTCGTAGTAAGGACTTCTTCTAACTCCTTTTTGAATATATTTAGTGAATTGGCCTCAACAACTTTCTGTGGTAGAGAATTCCACAGGTTCACCACTCTCTGGGTGAAGAAATTCCTCCTCATCTCGCTCTTAACTGGCTTCCCCCTTAACCTTAGACTGTGTCCCCTGGTTCTGGACTTCCCCAACATTCGGAACATTCTTCCTGCATCTAACTTGTCTATCCCCGTCAGAATTTTAAACGTTTCTATGAGGTCCCCTCTCATTTTTCTGAACTCCAGTGAATACAAGCCCAGTTGATCCAGTCTTTCTTGATAGGTCAGTCCCGCCATCCCGGGAATCAGTCTGGTGAAACTTCGCTGCACTCCCTCAATAGCAAGAATGTCCTTCCTCAGGTTAGGAAACCAAAACTGTACACAATACTCCAGGTGTGGCCTCACCAATGCCCTGTACAATTGTAGCAACACCTCCCTGCCCTTGTACTCAGATCCCCTCGCTATGAAGGCCAACATGCCTTTTGCTTTCTTAACCGCCTGCTGTACCTGCATGCCAACCTTCAATGACTGATGTACCATGACACCCAGGTCTCTTTGCACCTGCCCTTTTCCTAATCTGTCACCATTCAGATAATAGTCTGTCTCTCTGAATAATTTTATGAATGAGGTGTGGGATGATGTGTGGAATAATTTGTGGAATGAGGTTTGTAATTATGGTGAGGAAGGATTTGTGGAATGATGTGTGGAATTAATTGTGGTCTGATGTGTGGAATGATCAGTGGAATGATGTGCGGAATGATGTGTGGAATGATGTTTAGAATGAGGTGTGGAATGACGTATGGAATGACTTGTGGAATGATGTGTTGAATGATGTGTGGAATGATGTGTGGAATGAGGTGCGGAATGAATGTGGAATGATGAGTGGAATGGTGTGTGGAATGATGTGTGGAATGATGTTTAGAATGAGGTGTGGAATGATGTGTGGAATGATTTGTGGAATGATGTGTGGAATGATGTGTGGAATGAGGATTGTAATGATATGTTGAATGAGGTGTGGAATAGGTGTGGAATGAGGTGTGGAATGATGTGTGGAAGGATGTGTGGAATGATGTGTGGAATGATGTGTGGAATGAGGTATGGAATGAAGTGTGAAATTATGTGTGGAATGAGGTTTGTAATGATGTGTGGAATGATGTGGTTAATGTCGTGTGGAATGAGTTGTGCAATGATGGTGGAATGAAATGTGGAATTATGTTTGGAATGATGTGAGGAATGTTATGTGGAATGATGCGTGGAATGAGGTGTTGAATGATGTGTGGAATGATGTATGGAATGATGTGTGGAATGTGGCGTTGAATGATGCGTGGAATGATGTGTGGAATGATGTGTGGAAATGAATTGTGGAATGCTGTGTGGAATGATGAGTTGAATGATGTGTGGAATGATGTGTGGTATTATGTTTAGAATGAGTTGTGGAATGATGTGTGGAATGATTTGTGGATTGATGTGTGGAATGATGTGAGGAATGATGAGTGGAATCATGTGTGGAATGATGTGGTGGAATGATGTGAGGAATGAATTTTGAAATGATGTGTGGAATGATGTGTGGAATGACGAGTGGAATGATGTGTGGAATGAGGTTTGTAATGATATGTTGAATGATGTGTGGAATGATGTGTGGAATGAAGTTTGGAATGATGTGTGGAATGATGTTTGGAATGACGAGTGGAATGATGTGTGGAATGAGGTTTGTAATGATGTGTGGAATGTTATGTGGAATGAGGTGTGGAATGTCGTGTGGAATGAGTTGTGCAATGATGGTGGAATGAGCTTTGGAATGATCTGTGGAATGAGGTGTGGAATGAGGTGTGAAATGATGTGTGGAATTTTTTGTAGAATGATGTGTGGAATGACATGTGGAATGAGGTGGGGAATGATGTGTGGAATGATGTGTGGAACGATATGCGGAATGATGTGTGGAATGATGTGTGGAATGAAGTTTGGAATGATGTGTGGAATGATGTTTGGAATGACGAGTGGAATGATGTGTGGAATGAGGTTTGTAATGATGTGTGAAATGTTATGCGGAATGAGGTGTGGAATGTCGTGTGGAATGAGTTGTGCAATGATGGTGGAATGAGCTTTGGAATGATCTGTGGCATGAGGTGTGGAATGAGGTGTGAAATGATGTGTGGAATTTTTTGTAGAATGATGTGTGGAATGACATGTGGAATGAGGTGTGGAATGATGTGTGGAATGATGTGTGGAACGATATGCGGAATGATGTGTGGAATGATGTGTGGAATGAATTGTGGAATGATGTTTAGAATGATGTGTGGAATGACGTGTGGAATGATGTGTGGAATGATGTGTGGAAGGATGTGTGGAATGAGGTATGTGATGATATGTTGAAATAGTGTGGGATGATGTGTGGAAAGATTTGTGGAATGAGATTTGGAATGATGTGTGGAATGAGGTGTGGAATGATGTGTGGAATGATTTGTGGAATGATGTGTGGAACGTTGTGTGGAATGATGTGTGGAATGATGTGTGGAACGTTGTGTGGAATGACGTGTGGAATGATGTGTGGAATGAGGTTTCTAATGATGTGTGGAATGATGTGTGGAATGAGGTGGTTAATGTCATGTGGAATGAGTTGTTTAATGATGGTGGAATGATGTGTGGAATGATTTGTGGAATGAGGTGCGGAATGCCATGTAGAATGATGTTTGCATGATTCGAGGAATGATGTGAGGAATGATGTGTGGAATGATTTGTGGAATGATGTGGAATGAGGTGTGGAATGATGTGTGGAATGTTTTGTGGAATGATGTGTGGAATGATCTTTGGAATGAGGTGTGGAATGAGGTGTGAAATAATGTGTGGAATGTTTTGTGGAATGATGTGTGGAATGATATGTGGAATGAGGTGTGGAATGATGTGTGTAATGATGTGTGGAACGATATGTGGAATGATGTGTGGAATGATGTGTGGGATGAATTGTGGAATGATGTTTGGAATGATGTGTGGAATGATGTGTGGAATGACGTGTGGAATGATGTGTGCAATGATGGGTGGAAGGATGTGTGGAATGAGGTATGTGATGATATGTTGAATGATGTGTGGGATGATGTGTGGAAAGATTTGTGGAATGAGATTTGGAATGATGTGTGGAAGGAGGTGTGGAATGATGTGTGGAATGATTTGTGGAATGAAGTTTGGAATGATGTGTGGAATGATGTTTGGAATGACGAGTGGAATGATGTGTGGAATGAGGTTTGTAATGATGTGTGGAATGTTATGTGGAATGAGGTGTGGAATGTCGTGTGGAATGAGTTGTGCAATGATGGTGGAATGAGCTTTGGAATGATCTGTGGAATGAGGTGTGGAATGAGGTGTGAAATGATGTGTGGAATTTTTTGTAGAATGATGTGTGGAATGACATGTGGAATGAGGTGTGGAATGATGTGTGGAATGATGTGTGGAACGATATGCGGAATGATGTGTGGAATGATGTGTGGAATGAAGTTTGGAATGATGTGTGGAATGATGTTTGGAATGACGAGTGGAATGATGTGTGGAATGAGGTTTGTAATGATGTGTGGAATGTTATGTGGAATGAGGTGTGGAATGTCGTGTGGAATGAGTTGTGCAATGATGGTGGAATGAGCTTTGGAATGATCTGTGGAATGAGGTGTGGAATGAGGTGTGAAATGATGTGTGGAATTTTTTGTAGAATGATGTGTGGAATGACGTGTGGAATGAGGTGTGGAATGATGTGTGGAATGATGTGTGGAACGATATGCGGAATGATGTGTGGAATGATGTGTGGAATGAATTGTGGAATGATGTTTAGAATGATGTGTGGAATGACGTGTGGAATGATGTGTGGAATGATGTGTGGAAGGTTGTGTGGAATTAGGTATGTGATGATATGTTGAAATAGTGTGGGATGATGTGTGGAAAGATTTGTGGAATGAGATTTGGAATGATGTGTGGAATGAGGTGTGGAATGATGTGTGGAATGATTTGTGGAATGATGTGTGGAACGTTGTGTGGAATGATGTGTGGAATGATGTGTGGAACGTTGTGTGGAATGACGTGTGGAATGATGTGTGGAATGAGGTTTCTAATGATGTGTGGAATGATGTGTGGAATGAGGTGGTTAATGTCATGTGGAATGAGTTGTTTAATGATGGTGGAATGATGTGTGGAATGATTTGTGGAATGAGGTGCGGAATGCCATGTAGAATGATGTTTGCATGATTCGAGGAATGATGTGAGGAATGATGTGTGGAATGATTTGTGGAATGATGTGGAATGAGGTGTGGAATGATGTGTGGAATGTTTTGTGGAATGATGTGTGGAATGATCTTTGGAATGAGGTGTGGAATGAGGTGTGAAATAATGTGTGGAATGTTTTGTGGAATGATGTGTGGAATGATATGTGGAATGAGGTGTGGAATGATGTGTGGAATGATGTGTGGGATGAATTGTGGAATGATGTTTGGAATGATGTGTGGAATGATGTGTGGAATGACGTGTGGAATTATGTGTGCAATGATGTGTGGAAGGATGTGTGGAATGAGGTATGTGATGATATGTTGCATGATGTGTGGGATGATGTGTGGAAAGATTTGTGGAATGAGATTTGGAATGATGTGTGGAAGGAGGTGTGGAATGATGTGTGGAATGATTTGTGGAATGATGTGTGGAACGTTGTGTGGAACGATGTGTGGAATGATGCGTGGAACGTTGTGTGGAATGACGTGTGGAATGATGTGTGGAATGAGGTTTCTAATGATGTCTGGAATGAGGTGTGGAATGGTTGTGTAGAATGATGTGTGGAACGATATGTGGAATGATGTGTGGAATGATGTGTGGGATGAATTGTGGAATGATGTTTGGAATGATGTGTGGAATGATGTCTGGAATTACGTGTGGAATGATGTGTGGAATGATGTGTGGAAGGATGTGTGGAATGAGGTTTGTGGTGATATGTTGAATGATGTGTGGGATGATGTGTGGAAAGATTTGTGGAATGAGGTTTGGAATGATGTGTGGAATGAGGTGTGGAATGATGTGTGGAATGATGTGTGGAATGATGTGTCGACCGTTGTGTGGAATGATGTGTGGAATGACGTGTGGAATGATGTGTGGAATGAGGTTTGTAATGAAGTGTGGAAAGATGTGTGGAATGGTGTGTGGAATGACGTGTGGAATGATGTGTGGAATGATGTGTGGAATGAAGTGTGCAATGATGTGTGGACTGAGGTGTGGAATGATGTGTGCAATGATGTGTGGAATGATGTATGGAATGATGTGTGGAATGATGTGTGGAATGATGTGTGGAATGAGGTGTCGAATGATGTGTGGAATGAGGTGTGGAATGATGTGTGGAATGAGGTGTCGAATGATGTTTGCAATGATGTGTGGAATGATGTATGGAATGATGTGTGGAATGATGCGTGGAATGATGTGTGGAATGATGTGTGGAATGAGGTGTGGAATGAGGTCTGGAATGAGGTGTGGAATGATATGTGGAATGATGTGTGGAATGATATGTGGAATAATGTCTAGAATGATGTGCAGAATGATGTGTGGAATGATGTGTGGAATGATGTTTAGAATGATGTGTGGAATGAGGTTTCTAATGATGTCTGGAATGAGGTGTGGAATGGTGTGTGGAATGATGTGTGGAACGATATGTGGAATGATGTGTGGAATGATGTGTGGGATGAATTGTGGAATGATGTTTGGAATGATGTGTGGAATGATGTGTGGAATTACGTGTCGAATGATGTGTGGAATGATGTGTGGAAGGATGTGTGGAATGAGGTTTGTGGTGATATGTTGAATGATGTGTGGGATGATGTGTGGAAAGATTTGTGGAATGAGGTTTGGAATGATGTGTGGAATGATGTGTGGAATGATGTGTGGAATGAGGTTTGTAATGAAGTGTGGAAAGATGTGTGGAATGGTGTGTGGAATGACGTGTGGAATGATGTGTGGAATGATGTGTGGAATGAAGTGTGCAATGATGTGTGGACTGAGGTGTGGAATGATGTGTGCAATGATGTGTGGAATGATGTATGGAATGATGTGTGGAATGATGTGTGGAATGATGTGTGGAATGACGTGTGGAATGAGGTGTGGAATGATGTGTGGAATGAGGTGTCGAATGATGTTTGCAATGATGTGTGGAATGATGTATGGAATGATGTGCGGAATGAAGCGTGGAATGATGTGTGGAATGATGTGTGGAATGAGGTGTGGAATGAGGTCTGGAATAAGGTGTGGAATGATATGTGGAATGATGTGTGGAATGATGTGTGGAATAATGTCTAGAATGATGTGCAGAATGATGTGTGGAATGATGTGTGGAATGAATAGTGGAATGCTGCCTGGAATAATGAGTGGAATGATATGTGGAATGATGTTTAGAATGAGGTGTGGAATGATGTGTGGAATGATGTGTGGAATGAGGTGTGAAATGTTGTGTGGAATGATGTGTGGAATGATGTGTAGAATGATGTCTAGAATGATGTGTGGAATGATGTGTGGAATGTTGTGTGGAATGGTGTGTGGAATCATGCGTGGAATGATGCGTTGAATGATGTGTGGATGGATGTGTGGAATGACTTGTAGAATGCAGTCTAGAATGAAGAGTGGAATGATTTGTGGAATGATGTGTGGAATGATGTTTACAATGAGGTGTGGAATGATGTGTTGAATGATGTGTGGAATGATGTATGGAATGATGTGTGGAATGTTGCGTGGAATGATGTGTGGAATGATGTGTGGAATGACGAGTGGAATGATGTGTGGAATGACGTGTGGAAATGAATTGTGGAATGTTGCGTGGAATGATGCGTGGAATGATGTGTGGAATGATGTGTGGAATGAGGTGTGGAATGAGGTCTGGAATGAGGTGTGGAATGATATGTGGAATGATGTGTGGAATGATGTGTGGAATAATGTGTAGAATGATGTGCGGAATGATGTGTGGAATGATGTGTGGAATGAATAGTGGAATGCTGTCTGGAATAATGAGTGGAATGATGTGTGGAATGATGTTTAGAATGAGATGTGGAATGATGTGTGGAATGATGTGTGGAATGAGGTGTGAAATGTTGTGTGGAATGATGTGTGGAATGATGTGTAGAATGATGTCCAGAATGATGTGTGGAATGATGTGTGGAATGATGTGTGGAATGGTGTGTGGAATCATGCGTGCAATGATGCGTTGAATGATGTGTGGATGGATGTGTGGAATGACTTGTGGAATGCAGTCTAGAATGAAGAGTGGAATGATTTGTGGAATGATGTGTGGAATGATGAGTGGAATGAGGTGTGGAATTATGTGTGGAATGATGTGTGGAATGATGTGTGGAATGATGTGTGGAATGAGGTATGGAATGATGTGTCAAATGATGTGTGGAATGATGTGGTGAAAGTCGTGTGGAATGAGTTGTGCAATGATGGTGGAATGAAATGTGGAATGATGTTTGGAATGATGTGAGGAATGTTATGTGGAATGATGTGTGGAATGATGTGTTGAATGATGTGTGGAATGATGTATGGAATGATGTGTGGAATGATGTGTGGAATGACGAGTGGAATGATGTGTGGAATGAGGTTTGTAATGATATGTGGAATGCTATGTGGAATGAGGTGAGGAATGTCGTGTGGAATGAGTTGTGCAATGATGGTGGAATGAGGTTTGGAATGATCTGTGGAATGAGGTTTGGAATGATGTGTGGAATGATGCGTGGAACGATATGTGGAATGATGTGTGGAATGATGTGTGGGATGAATTGTGGAATGATGTTTGGAATGATGTGTGGAATGATGTGTGGAGTGACGTGTGCAATGATGTGTGGAATGTTGTGTGGAAGGATGTGTGGAATGAGGTTTGTGATGATATGTTGAATGATGTGTGGGATGATGTGTGGAACGATTTCTGGAATGATGTGTGGAATGATGTGTGGAATGATATCTGGAATGATTCGTGCAATGATGTGTGGAATAAGGTATGGAATGATGTGTGGAATGATGTCTGGAATGATGTGGTGGAATGCTATCTGGAATGAGTTCTGCAATGATGTGTGGAATGAGGTGTGGAATGATGTGTGAAATGATGTGTGCAATGACGGGAGGAATGAGTTGTGAAATGATGCGTGGAATGAGGTGTGGTATGAGGTGTGGAATGATATTTGGAATGATGTGTAGAAGGATGTGTGAAATGAGGTTTGTAATGATGTTTTGAATGATGTGTGGAATGATGTTTGGAATGATGTGTGGAATGACGAGTGGAATGATGTGTGGAATGAGGTTTGTAATGATGTGTGGAATGCTTAATGGAAAGAGGTGTGAAAACTCGTGTGGAATGAGTTGTGCAATGATGGTGGAATGAGTTTTGGAATGATGTGTGGAATGAGGTGTGGAATGAGGTGTGGAATGATTTGTAGAATGAGGTGTGGAATGATATGTGGAATGATGTTTGGAATGATGTGTGGAATGATGTGTGGAATGATGTGTGGAATGATGTGTGGAAGGATGTGTGGATTGATGCGTGGAATGATGAGTGGAATGATGTGTGGAATGATGTGTGGAATAGAAACATAGAAACATAGAAAATTGGTGCAGGAGTAGGCCATTCGGCCCTTCTAGCCTGCACCGCCATTCAATGAGTTCATGGCTGAACATGCAACTTCAGTACCCCATTCCTGCTTTCTCACCATACCCCTTGATTCTCCTAGTAGTAAGGACTTCATCTAACTCCTTTTTGAATTTATTTAGTAAATTGGCCTCAACAACTTTCTGTGGTAGAGAATTCCACAGGTTCACCACTCTCTGGGTGAAGAAATGCCTCCTCATCTCGGTCCTAAATGGCTTCCCCCTTATCCTTAGACTGTGTCCCCTGGTTCTGGACTTCCCCAACATTGGGAACATTCTTCCTGCATCTAACCTGTCTAACCCCGTCAGAATTTTAAACGTTTCTATGAGGTCCCCTCTCATTTTTCTGAACTCCAGTGAATACAAGCCCAGTTGATCCAGTCTTTCTTGATAGATCAGTCCCGCCATCCCGGGAATCAGTCTGGTGAAACTTCGCTGCACTCCCTCAATAGCAAGAATGTCCTTCCTCAGGTTAGGAGACCAAAACTGTACACAATACTCCAGGTGTGGCCTCACCAAGGCCCTGTACAATTGTAGCAACACCTCCCTGCCCTTGAACTCAGATCCCCTCGCTATGAAGGCCAACATGCCATTTGCTTTCTTAACCGCAGCTGTACCTGCATGCCAACCTTCAATGACTTATGTACCATGACACCCAGGTCTCTTTGCACCTGCCCTTTTCCTAATCTGTCACCATTCAGATAATAGTCTGTCTCTCTGAATAATTTTATGAATGCGGTGTGGGATGGTGTGTGGAATAATTTGTGGAATGATGTGTGGAATGATGTGTGGAATGATGTGTGGAATGATGTGTGGAATGAGGATTGTAATGATATGTTGAATGAGGTGTGGAATGAGGTGTGGAATGAGGTGTGGAATGATGTGTGGAAGGATGTGTGGAATGATGTGTGGAATGATGTGTGGAATGAGGTATGGAATGAAGTGTGAAATTATGTGTGGAATGAGGTTTGTAATGATGTGTGGAATGATGTGTGGAATGATGTGGTTAATGTCGTGTGGAATGAGTTGTGCAATGAAGGTGGAATGAAATGTGGAATTATGTTTGGAATGATGTGAGGATTGTTATGTGGAATGATGCGTGGAATGATGTGTTGAATGATGTGTGGAATGATGTATGGAATGATGTGTGGAATGTTGCGTTGAATGATGCGTGGAATGATGTGTGGAATGATGTGTGGAAATGAATTGTTGAATGTTGCGTGGAATGATGCGTGGAATGATGTGTGGAATGATGTGTCAAATGAAATGTGATAAGGTATGTGGATTGATGTGTGGAATGATGTTTGGAATGATGTGTGGAAAGAGGTGTGGAATGAGGTGTGGAATGATGTTTGCAATGATGTGTGGAATGATGTGTAGAAATGAATTGTGGAATACTGTGTGGAATGATGAGTGGAATGATGTGTGGAATGATGTGTGGAATTATGTTTAGAATGAGTTGTGGAATGACGAGTGGAATGATGTGTGGAATGAGGTTTGTAATGATACGTTGAATGATGTGTGGAATGATGTGTGGAATGATGTGGTGGAATGATGTGTGGAATGAAGTTTGGAATGATGTGTGGAATGATGATTGGAATGACGAGTGGAATGATGTGTGGAATGAGGTTTGTAATGATGTATGGAATGTTATGTGGAATGAGGTGTGGAATGTCGTGTGGAATGAGTTGTGCAATGATGGTGGAATGAGCTTTGGAATGATCTGTGGAATGAGGTGTGGAATGAGGTGTGAAATGATGTGTGGAATTTTTTGTGGAATGATGTGTGGAATGACATGTGGAATGAGGTGTGGAACGATGTGTGGAATGATGTGTGGGATGAATTGTGGAATGATTTTTAGAATGATGTGTGGAATGACGTGTGGAATGATGTGTGGAATGATGTGTGGAAGGATGTGTGGAATGAGGTATGTGATGAAATGTTGAAATAGTGTGGGATGATGTGTGGAAATATTTGTGGAATGAGATTTGGAATGATGTGTGGAATGAGGTGTGGAATGATGTGTGGAATGATTTGTGGAATGAGGTGTGGAACGTTGTGTGGAATGATGTGTGGAATGATGTGTGGAACGTTGTGTGGAATGACGTGTGGAATGATGTGTGGAATGAGGTTTCTAATGATGTGTGGAATGATGTGTGGAATGAGGTGGTTAATGTCATGTGGAATGAGTTGTTTAATGATGGTGGAATGATGTGTGGAATGATTTGTGGAATGAGGTGCGGAATGCCATGTAGAATGATGTTTGCATGATTCGAGGAATGATGTGTGGAATGATGTGTGGAATGATTTGTGGAATGATGTGGAATGAGGTGTGGAATGATGTGTGGAATGTTTTGTGGAATGATGTGTGGAATGATCTTTGGAATGAGGTGTGGAATGAGGTGTGAAATAATGTGTGGAATGTTTTGTGGAATGATGTGTGGAATGATATGTGGAATGAGGTGTGGAATGATGTGTGGAACGATATGTGGAATGATGTGTGGAATGATGTGTGGGATGAATTGTGGAATTATGTTTGGAATGATGTGTGGAATGATGTGTGGAATGACGTGTGGAATGATGTGTGCAATGATGTGTGGAAGGATGTGTGGAATGAGGTATGTGATGATATGTTGAATGATGTGTGGGATGATGTGTGGAAAGATTTGTGGAATGAGATTTGGAATGATGTGTGGAATGAGGTGTGGAATGATGTGTGGAATGATTTGTGGAATGATGCGTGGAACGTTGTGTGGAATGATGTGTGGAATGATGCGTGGAACGTTGTGTGGAATGACGTGTGGAATGATGTGTGGAATGAGGTTTCTAATGATGTGTGGAATGATGTGTGGAATGAGGTGGTTAATGTCATGTGGAATGAGTTGTGAAATGATGGTGGAATGATGTGTGGAATGATTTGTGGAATGAGGTGCGGAATGACATGTAGAATGATGTTTGCTATGATGCGAGGAATGAGGTGTGGAATGATGCGTGTAATGATGTGTGGATTGATGTGTGGAATTAAATTTGGAATGCTGTGTGGAATGATGAGTGGAATGATGTGTGGAATGATGTGTGGAATGAGGTGGTAAATGTCATGTGGAATGAGTTGTGCAATGATGGTGGAATGCTGTGTGGAATGTTTTGTGGAATGATGTGTGGAATGATTTGTGGAATGAGGTGTGGAATGATGTATGGAATGATGTGTGGAATGAGGTGGAATGATTTGTGGATGATGCGTGGAATGATGTGTGGATTGATGTGTGGAATGAATTGTGGAATACTGTGTGGAATGATGAGTGGAATGATGTGTGGAATGATGTGTGGAATGAATTGTGGAATGCTGTGTGGAATGATGAGTGGAATGATGTGTGGCATGATGTATCAAATGAAATGTGGAATGATTTGTGGAATGATGTGTGGAATGATGTGTGGAATAATGTTTGGAATGATGTGTGGAATGATATCTGGAATGAGTTGTGCAATGATGTGTGGAATGATGTGTGGAATGATGTCTAGAATGATGTGGTGGAATGATATCTGGAATGAGTTCTGCAATGATGTGTGGAATGATGTGTGGAATGATGTGTGCAATGGTGTTTGCAATGACGGGTGGAATGAGTTGTGGAATGATGCGTGGAATGAGGTGTGGAATGATGGTTGGAATAATATTTGGAATGATGTGTAGAAGGATGTGTGTAATGAGGTTTGTAATGATATGTTGAATGATGTGTGGAATGATTTGTGGAATGCTGTGTGGAATGTTTTGTGGAATAATGTGTGGAATGATTTGTGGAATGATGTCTAGAATGATGTGGTGGAATGATATCTGGAATGAGTTCTGCAATGATGTGTGGAATGATGTGTGGAATGATGTGTGGAATGACGAGTGGAATGATGTGTGGAATGAGATTTGTAATGATGAGTGGAATGATGAATGGAATGAGGTATGGAATGTCGTGTGAAATGTGTTGTGCAATAATGGTGGAATGAGTTTTGGAATGATCTGTGGAATGAGGTGTGGAATGAGGTGTGGAATGATGTGTGGAATGATTTGTAGAATGAGGTGTGGAATGATGTGTGGAATGATGTTTGGAATGATGTGTGGAATGATGTGTGGAATGATGTGTGGAAGGATGTGTGGAATGATGCGTGGAATGATGAGTGGAATGATGTGTGGAATGAAATGTGGAATTATGTTTGGAATGATGTGAGGAATGTTATGTGGAATGATGCGTGGAATGATGTGTTGAATGGTGTGTGGAATGATGTATGGAATGATGTGTGGAATGTTGCGTTGAATGATGCGTGGAATGATGTGTGGAATGATGTGTGGAATGATGTATGGAATGATGTGTCAAATGCAATGTGATATGGTATGTGGTTTGATGTGTGGAATGATGTTTGGAATGATGTGTGGAAAGAGGTATGGAATGAGGTGTGGAATGATTTGTGGATTGATGTGTGGAATGATGTGTGGAATGATTTGTGGAATGATGTGTGGAATGATGTGGTGGAATGGTGTGTGGAATGAAGTTTGGAATGATGTGTGGAATGAGGTGTGGAATGATGTGTGGAATGAGGTTTGTAATGATGTGTGGAATGCTATGTGGAATGAGGTGTGGAATGTCGTGTGGAATGCTATGTGGAATGATGAGTGGAATGATGTGTGGAATGATGTGTGGAATTATGTTTAGAATGAGTTGTGGAATGATGTGTGGAATGATTTGTGGATTGATGTGTGGAATGATGTGTGGAATGATTTGTGGAATGATGTGTGGAATGATGTGGTGGAATGATGTGTGGAATTAAGTTTGGAATGATGTGTGGAATGAGGTGTGGAATGATGTGTGGAATCAGGTTTGTAATGATGTATGGAATGCTATGTGGAATGAGGTGTGGACTGTCGTGTGGAATGAGATGTGCAATGATGGTGCAATGAGCTTTGGAATGATCTGTGGAATGAGGTGTGGAATGAGGTGTGAAATGATGTGTGGAATGTTTTGTGGAATGATGTGTGGAATGATATGTGGAATGAGGTGTGGAATGATGTGTGGAACGATATGTGGAACGATATGTGGAATGATGTGTGGAATGATGTGTGGGATGAATTGTGGAATGATGTTTGGAATGATGTTTGGAATGACGTGTGGAATGATGTGTGGAATGAGGTTTCTAATGTCATGTGGAATGAGTTGTGCAATGATGGTGGAATGATGTGTGGAATGATTTGTGGAATGAGGTGCGGAATGACATGTAGAATGATGTTTGCAATGATGCGAGGAATGATGTGTGGAATTATGTCTGGAATGATTTGTGGAATGATGTGGAATGAGGTGTGGAATGATGTGTGGAATGTTTTGGGGGGTGACGTGTGGAATGAACTGTGGAATGAGGTGTGAAATGATGTGTGGAATGTTTTGTGGAATGATGTGTGGAATGATATGTGGAAAGAGGTGTGGAATGATGTGTGGAATGATGTGTGGAATGGAATGTGGAATGATGTGTGGAATGATGTGTGGGATGAATTGTGGAATGATGTTTGGAATGATGTGTGAAATGATGTGTGGAATGACGTGTGGAATGATGTGTGGAATGATGTGTGGAAGGATGTGTGGAATGAGGTATGTGATGATATGTTGAATGATGTGTGGGATGATGTGTGGAAAGATTTGCGGAATGAGATTTGGAATGATGTGTTGAATGAGGTGTGGAAGGATGTGTGGAATGATTTGTGGAATGATGTGTGGAACGTTGTGTGGAATGATGTGTGGATTGATGTGTGGAACGTTGTGTGGAATGACGTGTGGAATGATGTGTGGAATGAGGTTTCTAATGATGTGTGGAATGATGTGTGGAATGAGGTGGTTAATGTCATGTGGAATGAATTGTGCAATGATGGTGGAATGATGTTTGGAATGTTTTGTGGAATGATGTGGAATGAGGTGTGTAATGATGTGTGGAATGATGCGTGTAATGATGTGTGGATTGATGTGTGGATTGATGTGTGGAATGATGCGTGTAATGATGTGTGGATTGATGTGTGGAATTAAATTTGGAATGCTGTGTGGAATGATGAGTGGAATGATGTGTGGAATGATGTGTGGAATGAGGTGGTAAATGTCATGTGGAATCAGTTGTGCAATGATGGTGGAATGATGTTTGAAATGTTTTGTGGAATGATGTGTGGAATGATTTGTGGAATGAGGTGTGGAGTGATGTGTTGAATGATGTTTGGAATGATGTGAGGAATGATGTGTGGAATGATGTGTGGAATCATGTGTCGAATGAGGCGGAACAATGTGTGGATGATGCGTGGAATGAGATTTGGAATGATGTGTGGAATGAATTGTGGAATGCTGTGTGGAATGATGAGTGGAATGATGAGTGGAATGATGTGTGGAATGAATTGTGGAATTCTGTGTGGAATGATGAGTGGAATGTTGTGTGGAATGATGTGTCAAGTGAAATGTGGAATGATTTGTGGAATGATGTGTGGAATGAATTGTGGAATGCTGTGTGGAATGATGAGTGGAATGATGTGTGGAATGATGTGTCAAATGAAATGTGGAATGATTTGTGGAATAATGTGTGGAATGATGTGTGGAATGATGTCTGGAATGATGTGGTGGAATGATATCTGGAATGAGTTCTGCAATGATGTGTGGAATGAGGTGTGGAGTGATGTGTGCAATGATGTGTGCAATGATGTGTGCAATGACGGGTGGAATGAGTTGTGGAATGATGCGTGGAATGAGGTGTGGAATGAGGTGTGGAATGATGTTTGGAATGATATTTGGAAGGATGCGAGGAATGAGGTTTGCAATGATATGTTGAATGATGTGTGGAATGATCTGTCGAATGATGTGTGGAATGATGTGTGGAATGATGAGTGGAATGATGTGTGGAATGAGATTTGTAATGATGAGTGGAATGATGAATGGAATGTGGTATGGAATGTCGTGTGAAATGAGTTGTGCAATGATGGTGGAATGAGTTTTGGAATGATCTGTGGAATGATGTGTGGACTGAGGTGTGGAATGATGTGTGGAATGATTTGTAGAATGAGGTGTGGAATGATGTGTGGAATGATGTGTGGAATGATGTGTGGAATGATGTGTGGAAGTATGTGTGGAATGATGCGTGGAATGATGAGTGGAATGATGTGTGGAATGATGTGAGGAATAATTTTATGAATGAGGTGTGGGATGATGTGTGGAATAATTTGTGGAATGACGTTTGTAATTATGGTGGGAAGGATTTGTGGAATGATGCGTGGAATGATGCGTGGAATGATGTGTGGAATTAATTGTGGTATGATGTGTGGAATGATCAGTGGAATGATGTGCGGAATGATGTGTGGAATGTTGTTTAGAATGAGGTGTGGAATGACGTATGGAATGATTTGTGGAATGATGTTTTGAATGATGTGTGGAATGAGGTGCGGAATGAATGTGGAATGATGAGTGGAATGATGTGTGGAATGATGTGTGGAATGATGTTTAGAATGAGGTGTGGAATGATGTGTGGAATGATTTGTGGAATGATGTGTGGAATGATGTGTGAAATGAGGATTGTAATGATATGTTGAATGAGGGGTGGAATGAGGTGTGGAATGAGGTGTGGAATGATGTGTGGAAGGATGTGTGGAATGATGTGTGGAATGATGTGTGGAATGAGGTATGGAAAGATGTGTAAAATGATGTGTGGAATGAGTTTTGTAATGATGTGTGGAATGATGTGTGGAATGATGTGGTTAATGTGGTGTGGAATGAGTTGTGCAATGATGGTGGAATGAGTTTTGAAATGATCTGTGGAATGAGGTGTGGATTGAGGTGTGGAATGATGTGTGTATTGATGTTTGGAAGGATGTGTGGAATGATGCGTGGAATGATGAGTGGAATGATGTGTGGAATGATGTGTGTATTGATGTTTGGAAGGATGTGTGGAATGATGCGTGGAATGATGAGTGGAATGATGTGTGGAATGATGTGTGGAATGACGTGTGGAATGATGTGTGGAATGATGTGTGGAAGGATGTTTGGAATGAGGTTTGTGATGATATGTTGAATGATGTGTTGGATGATGTGTGGAAAGATTTGTGGAATGAGGTTTGGAATGATGTGTGGAATGAGGTGTGGAATAATGTATGGAATGATGTGTGGAATTATTTGTGGAACGTTGTGTGGAATGATGTGTGGAATGACGTGTGGAATGATGTGTGGAATGATGTTTGGAATGATGTGTGGAATGATGTGTGGAATGATGTGTGTATTGATGTTTGGAAGGATGTGTGGAATGATGCGTGGAATGATGAGTGGAATGATGTGTGGAATGATGTGTGGAATGACCTGTGGAATGATGTGTGGAATGATGTGTGGAAGGATGTTTGGAATGAGGTTTGTGATGATATGTTGAATGATGTGTTGGATGATGTGTGGAAAGATTTGTGGAATGAGGTTTGGAATGATGTGTGGAATGAGGTGTGGAATAATGTATGGAATGATGTGTGGAATTATTTGTGGAACGTTGTGTGGAATGATGTGTGGAATGACGTGTGGAATGATGTGTGGAATGAGGTTTGTAATGATGTGTGGAATGATGTGTGGAATGATTTGTGGAATGACGTATGGAATGATGTGTGGAATGATGTGTGGAATGACGTGTGGAATGATGTGTGGAATGAGGTTTGTAATGATGTGTGCAATGATGTGTGGAATGAAGTGTGGAATGATGTGTGGAATGACGTGTGGAATGATGTGTGGAATGAGGTTTGGAATGATGTGTGGAATGATGTGTGGAATGAGGTGGTTAATGTCATGTGGAATGAGTTGTGCAATGATGGTGGAATGATGTGTGGAATGATTTGTGGAATAAGGTGCGGAATGACGTGTATAATGATGTTTGGAATGATGTGTGGATTGAAGTGTGGAATTAAATTTGGAATGCTGTGTGGAATGATGAGTGGAATTATGTGTAGACTGATGTGTAGAATGAGGTGGTAAATGTCATGTGGAATGAGTTGTGCAATGATGGTGGAATGATGTGTGGAATGTTTTGTGAAATGATGTGTGGAATGGTTTGTGGAATGAGGTGTGGAATGATGTGTAGAATGATGTTTGGAATGATGTGTAGTATGATGTTTGGAATGATGGGTGGAATGAGGTGGAATGATGTGTGGATGATGCGTGGAATGATATGTGGATTGATGTGTGGAATGAATTGTGGAATGCTCTGTGGAATGATGAGTGGAATGATGTGTGGAATGATGTGTGGAATGAATTGTGGAATGCTGTGTTGAATGATGAGTGGAATGTTGTGTGGAATGATGTGTCAAATGAAATGTGCAATGATTTGTGGAATGATGTGTGGAATGAATTGTGGAATGCTGTTTGGAATGATGAGTGGAATGATGTGTGGAATGATGTTTCAAATGAAATCTGGAATGATTTGTGGAATGATGTGTGGAATGATGTGTGGAATGATACCTGGAATGAGTTGTGCAATGATGTGTGGAATAAGGTGTGGAATAATGTGTGGAATGATTTCTGGAATGATGTGGTGGAATGATATCTGGAATGAGTTCTGCAATGATGTGTGGAATGAGATGTGGAATGATGTGTGCAATGATGTGTGCAATGACGGGTTGAATGTGTTGTGGAATGTTGCGTGGAATGAGGTGTGGAAAGAGGTTTGGAATGATATTTGGAATGATGTGTAGAAGGATGTGTGGAATGAGGTTTGTAATGATATGTTGAATGATGTGTGGAATGATATGTCGAATGATGTGTGGAATGATGTGTGGAATGATGTGTGGAATGACGAGTGAAATGCTTTGTGGAATGAGGTTTGTAATGATGTGTGGAACGATGTGTGGAATGATGTGTGGAATAATTTTATGAATGAGGTGTGGGATGATGTGTGGAATAATTTGTGGAATGAGATTTGTAATTATGGTGTGGAAGGATTTGTGGAATGATGCGTGGAATGATGCGTGGAATGATGTGTGGAATTAATTGTGGTATGATGTGTGGAATGATCAGTGGAATGATGTGCGGAATGATGTGCGAAATGATGTTTAGAATGAGGTGTGGAATGACGTATGGAATGATTTGTGGAATGATGTGTTGAATGATGTGTGGAATGATGTGTGGAATGAGGTGCGGAATGAATGTGGAAAGATGAGTGGAATGATGTGTGGAATGAGGTGTGGAATGAGGTGGAATGCTGTATGGAATGTTGTGTGGAATGTTGTGTGGAATGATGTGTGGAATGATGTGTGGAATAATACCTGGAAAGAGTTCTGCAATGATGTGTGGAATGAGGTGTGGAATGATATTTGGAATGATGTTCAGAAGGATGTTTGGAATGGGGTTTGTATTGATATGTTGAATGATGTGTGGAATGATATGTCGAATAATGTGTGGAATGATGTATGGAATGATGTGTGGAAGGACGAGTGGAATGATGTGTGGAATGAGGTTTGTAATGAGGTGTGGAATGATGAATGGAATGAGCTGTGGAATGTCGTGTGGAATGAGTTGTGCAATGATGGTGGAATGAGTTTTGGAATGATCTGTGGAATGAGGTGTGGAATGAGGTGTGAAATTATGTGTGGAATGATTTGTAGAATGAGGTGTGGAATGATGTGTGGAATGATGTGTGGAATGATGTGTGGAATGATGTGTGGAATGATGTGTGGAATGATGTGTGGAAGGATGTGTGGAATGATGCGTGGAATGATGAGTGGAACGATGTGTGGAATGATGTGTGGAATAATTTTCTGAATGAGGTGTGGGATGATGTGTGGAATAATTTGTGGAATGAGGTTTGTAATTATGGTATGGAAGGATTTGTGGAATGATGCGTGGAATGATGCGTGGAATGATGTGTGGAATTAATTGTGGTATGATGTGTGGAATGAACAGTGTAATGATGTGCGGAATGATGTGTGGAAAGATGTTTAGAATGAGGTGTGGAATGACGTATGGAATCATTTGTGGAATGATGTGTTGAATGATGTGTGGAATGATGTGTGGAATGAGGTGCGGAATGAATGTGGAATGATGAGTGGAATGATGTGTGGAATGATGTGTGGAATGAATTGTGGAATGCTGTGTGGAATGATGAGTGGAATGTTGTGTGGAATAATGTGTCAAATGAAATGTGGAATAATTTGTGGAATGAATTGTGGAATGAATTGTGGCATGCTGTGTGGAATGATGAGTGGAATGATGTGTGGAATGATGTATCAAATGAAATGTGGAATGATTTGTGGAATGATATGGGAATGATGTGTGGAATGATGTGTGGAATGATGTGTGGAATGATATCTGGAATGAGTTGTGCAATGATGTGTGGAATAAGGTGTGAATGATGATTGGAATGATGTCTGGAATGATGTGGTGGAATGATATCTGGAATGAGTTCTGCAATGATGTGTGGAATGAGGTGTGGAATGATGTGTGCAATGAAGTGTGCAGTGACGGGTGGAATGAGTTGTGGAATGATGCGTGGAATGAGGTGTGGAATTTGGTGTGGAATGATATTTGGAATGATGTGTAGAAGAATGTGTGGAATGATGTTTGTAATGATATGTTGAATGATGTGTGGGATGATATGTCGAATGATGTGTGGAATCTGTGTGGAATGATGTGTGGAAGGATGTGTGGAAGGATGTGTGGAATGATGCGTGTAATGATGATTGGAATGATGTGTGGAATAATTTTATCAATGAGGTGTGGGATGATGTGTGGAATAATTTGTGGAATGAGGTTTGTTATTATGGTGTGGAATCAGTTGTGCCATGATGGTGGAATGATGCGTGGAATGATGTGTGGAATGATATGTGGAAGGAGGTGTAGAATGATGCATGGAATGATGAGTGGAATGATGTGTGGAATGATGTGTGGAATAATGTGTGCAATGAGGTGTGGAATGATGTGTGGAATGAGGTGTGGAATGATGTGTGGAAGGATGTGTGGAATGATATCCTGAATGAGGTATGGAATGATGTGGTGGAATGATGTGTGGAATGAATTGTGGAATGCTGTGTGGAATGATGAGTGGAATGTTGTGTGGAATGATGTGTCAAATGAAATGTGGAATGATTTGTGGAACGATGAATGGAATGAATTGTGGAATGCTGTTTGGAATGATGAGTGGAATGATGTGTTGAATGATGTGACACATGAAATGTGGAATGATTTGTGAAATGATGTGTGGAATGATGTGTGGAATGATGTGTGGAATGATATTTGGAATGAGTTGTGCAATGATGTGTGGAATAAGGTGTGAAATGATGTGTGCAATGATGTGTGCAATGACGGGTGGAATGAGGTGTGGAATGATGTGTCGAAGGATGTGTGGAATGAGGTTTCTAATGATATGTTTAATCATGTGTGGAATGATGTGTCGAATGATGTGTGGAATGATGTGTGGAATGAGGTTTGTAATGATGTGTGGAATGATGAATGGAATGAGGTGTGGAATGTCGTGTGGAATGAGTTGTGCAATGATGGTGGAATGAGTTTTGGAATGATCTGTGGAATGAGGTGTGGAATGAGGTGTGTAATGAGGTGTGGAATGATGTGTGGAATGATTTGTAGAATGAGGTGTGGAATGATATGTGGAAGGATGTGTAGAATGATGCGTGGAATGATGAGTGGATTGATGTGTGGAATGATGTGTGGAATAATGTGTGGAATGAGGTGTGGAATGATGTGTGGAAGGATGTGTGGAATGATGTATGTCACGTTGTGTGGAATGATGTGTTAAATGATATGTGGAATGATGTGTGGAATGATGTGTGGAATAATATGTGGAATGACGAGTGTAATGATGTGTGGAATGAGGTTTGTAATGATGTGTGGAATGATGTGTGGAATTAGGTGTGGAATGTCGTGTGGAATGAGTTGTGCAATGATGGTGGAATGAGGTGTGGAATGTGGTGTGGAATGATTTGTGGAATGGTGTGTGGAATGATGTTTGGAATGAAGTGTGGAATGATGTGTGGAATGATGAGTGGAATGTTGCGTGGAATGATGCGTGGAATGAAGTGTGGAATGATGTGTCAAATGTAATGATTTGTGGAATGAGGTGTGGAATGGTGTGTGGAATGGTGTGTGGAATGATGTGTGGAATGATGTGTGGAATGTTGCGTGGAATGATGCGTGGAATGATGTGTGGATTGATGTGTGGAATGATGTGTGGAATGATGAATGGAATGATCAGTGGAATGATGTGTGGAATGATGTGCAAATGTAATGTGGAATGATTTGTCGAATGACGTGTGGAATGATGTGTGGAATGATGTGTGGAATGATGTGTGGAATGATATCCGGAATGAGGTGTGGAATAATGTGGTGGAATGATATCTGGGAAAGAGTTGTGCAATGATGTGTGGAATGAGGTGTGGAATGATGTGTGGAATGATGTGTGGAATGATGTGTGGAATGATGTGTGGGATGAGGTGTGGAATGAGGTGTGGAATGAGGTGTGGAATGACGTGTGGAATGATGTGTGGAATGATGTGTGGAATAATGTGTAGAATGATGTGTGGAATGATAGCCGGAATGAGGTGTGGAATGATGTGTGGAATGATGTCTGGAATGAAGTTGTGGAATGATATCTGGAATGAGTTGTGCAATAACATGTGGAATGATGCCTGGAATGATGTGTGCAATGATGTGTGGAAGGATGTGTGGAATGAGGTTTGTAATGATATGTTGAATGATGTGTGGGATGATGTGTGTAATATTTTGTGGAATGAGGTTTGGAATGATGTGTGGAATGATGTGTGGAATGCAGTTTGGAATGAGGTGGATTGAGTTGTGTACTGATGCGTGGAGTGATGTCTGGAATGATGTCTGGAATGATGCGGTGAAATGATATCTGGAATGAATTGTGCAATGATGTGTGGAATGATGTGTGGAATGATATGTGGGATGGGGTGTGGAATGAGAAGTGGAATGATGTGTGGAATGATGTATGGAATGATGTGTGGAATGATGTGTGGAATGAATTGTGGAATAATGTGAGGAATTATCAGTGGAATGCTGTGAGGAATGATCTGTGGAATGATGTTTAGAATGAGGTGTGGAATGGTGTATGGAATGAGATGTGGCATGATGTGTGGAATGATGTGTGTAATGATGTGTGGAATGATGTGTGGAATGATGTGTGGAATGATGTTTAGAATGAGGTGTGGAATGATGTGGAAATGATTTGTGGATTGATGTGTGGAATGAGTTGTGGAATGATGTGTGGAAATGAATTGTGGAATGATGTGTGGAATGATGAGTGGAATGATGTGTGGGATGATGTGTGGAATGATGTGTGGAATGATGTGAGGAAATGAATTGTGCAATGATGCGTGGAATGATGAGTGGAATGATGTGTGGAATGATGTGTGGAATGATGTGTGGAATGATGAGTGGAATGATGTGTGGAATGATGTGTGGAATGATGTTTAGAATGTGGTGTGGAATGATGTGTAGAATGATTTGTGGATTAATGTGTGGAATGAGGTATGGAATGATGTGTGGAATGAGGTGTGGAATGAGGTGTGGAATGATGTGTGGAATGATTTGTGGAACGTTGTGTGGAATGATGTGTTAAATGATATGTGGAATGATGTGTGGAATGATGTGAGGAATGATGTGTGGAATGATGTGTGGAATGACGTGTGGAATGATGTGTGGAATGAGGTTTGTAATGATGTGTGGAATGATGTGTGGAATGAGGTGGTTAATGTCGTGTGGAATGAGTTGTGCAATGATGGTGGAATAAGGTGTGGAATGATCTGTGGAATGAGTGGAATGAGGTATGTAATGATACGTGGAATGATTTGTGGAATGAGGTGTGGAATGATGTGTGGAATGGTGTTTGGAATTATGTGTGGAATGATGCGTGGAATGATGCGTGGAATGATGTGTGGATTGATGTTTGGAATGATGTGTGGAATGCTGTGTGGAATGATCAATGGAATGATGTGTGGAATGATGTGTCAAATGAAATGTGGAATGATTTGTCGAATGATGAGTGGAATGATGTGTGGAATGATGTGTGGAATGGTGTTTGGAATGAGGTGTGGAATGATGTGTTGAATGATTTTTGGATTAATGTGTGGAATGAGGTGTGGAATGATGTGTGGAATGATGTGTGGAATGAGGTGTGGAATGATGTGTGGAACGATTTGTGGAACGTTGTGTGGAATGATGTGTTAAATGATATGAGGAATGATATCTGGAATGATGTGAGGAATGATGTGTGGAATGATGTGTGGAATGACGTGTGGAATGATATGTTGAATGAGGTTTGTAATGATGTGTGGAATGATGCGTGGAATGAGATGGTTAATGTCGTGTGGAATGAGTTGTGCAATGAAGGTGGAATGAGGTGTGGAATAATCTGTGGAATGAGTGGAATGAGGCATGTAATGATACGTGGAATGATATGTGGAATGAGGTTTGGAATGATTAGTGTAATGATGTTTGGAATTATGTGAGGAATGATGTGTGGAATGATGTGTGGAATGATGTGTGGAATGATATGTGGAATGTTGTGTGGAATGTTGCGTGGAATGATGCTTGGAATGATGTGTGGATTGATGTGTGGAATGATGTGTGGAATGATATCCGGATGAGGTGTGGAATGATGTGTGGAATGATGTGTGGAATGATATCCGGAATGAGGTGTGGAATGATGTGTGGAATGATGTGTGGAATGATGTGTGGAATAATGTGTAGAATGATGTGCGGAATGATGTGTGGAATGATGTGTGGAATGATGTTTAGAATGAGGTGTGGAATGATGTGTGCAACGATTTGTGGAATGAGGTGTGGAATGATGTGTGGAATGAGGTGTGGAATGATGAGTGGATTGATGTGTGGAATGATGTGTGGAATGATGTTTAGAATGTTGTGTGGAATGATGTGTGGAATGATTTGTGGATTAATGTGTGGAATGAGGTATGGAATGATGTGTGGAATGAGGTGTGGAATGAGGTGTGGAATGATGTGTGGAATGATTTGTGGAACGTTGTGTGGAATGATGTGTTAAATGATATGTGGAATGATGTGTGGAATGATGTAAGGAATGATGTGTGGAATGATGTGTGGAATGACGTGTGGAATGATGTGTGGAATGAGGTTTGTAATGATGTGTGGAATGATGTGTGGAATGAGGTGGTTAATGTCGTGTGGAATGAGTTGTGCAATGATGGTGGAATGAGGTGTGGAATGATCTGTGGAATGAGTGGAATGAGGTATGTAATGATACGTGGAATGATTTGTGGAATGAGGTGTGGAATGATGTATGGAATGGTGTTTGGAATTATGTGAGGAATGATGTGTGGAATGATGTGCGGAATGATGTGTGGAATGATGTGTGGAACGATGTGTGGATTGATGTGTGGAATGATGTGTGGAATGATGTGTGGAATGATGTGTGGAATGCTGTGTGGAATGATCAGTGGAATGATGTGTGGAATGATGTGTCAAATGAAATGTGGAATGATTTGTCGAATGATGTGTGGAATGATGTGAGGAATGATGTGTGGAATGATATCCGGAATGAGGTGTGGAATGGTGTATGGAATGATATGTGGAATGATGTGTGGAATGATGTGTGGAATGATGTGTGGAATGATGTTTAGAATGAGGTGTGGAATGATGTTTGGAATTATGTGAGGAATGATGTGTGGAATGATGTGCGGAATGATGTGTGGAATGATGTGTGGAACGATGTGTGGATTGATGTGTGGAATGATGTGTGGAATGATGTGTGGAATGCTGTGTGGAATGATCAGTGGAATGATGTGTGGAATGATGTGTCAAATGAAATGTGGAATGATTTGTCGAATGATGTGTGGAATGATGTGAGGAATGATGTGTGGAATGATATCCGGAATGAGGTATGGAATGGTGTATGGAATGATATGTGGAATGATGTGTGGAATGATGTGTGGAATGATGTGTGGAATGATGTTTAGAATGAGGTGTGGAATGATGTGTGGAATGATTTGTGGATTGATGTTTGGAATGTGGTGTGGAATGATGTGTGGAAATGAATTTTTGAATGATGTGTGGAATGATGAGTGGAATGATGTGTGGGATGATGTGTGGAATGATATGTGGAATGAGGTGTGGAATGATGTGTGGAACGATTTGTGGAACGTTGTGTGGAATGATGTGTTAAATGATATGAGGAAAGATGTGTGGCATAACGTGTGGAATGATGTGTGGAATGAGGTATGTAATGACGTGTGGAAAGATGCGTGGAATGAGGTGGTTAATGTCGTGTGGAATGAGTTGTGCAATGATGGTGGAATGAGGTGTGGAATGATCTGTGGAATGAGTGGAATGAGGCATGTAATGATACGTGGAATGATTTGTGGAATGAGGTGTGGAATGATGTGTGGAATGATGTTTGGAATTATGTGAGGAATGATGTGTGGAATGACGTGTGGAATGATGTGTCGAATGTTGTGTGGAATGTTGTGTGGAATGTTGCATGGAATGTTGCTTGGAATGATGTGTGGATTGATGTTTGGAATGATGTGTGGAATGATATCCGGAATGAGGTGTGGAATGATGTGTGGAATGATGTGTGGAATGATATCCGGAATGAGGTGTGGAATGATGTGTGGAATGATGTGTGGAATGATGTGTGGAATGATGTTTGGGATGAGGTGTGGAATGAGGTGTGGAATGATGTATGGAATGATGTGTGGAATGATGTGTGGAATAATGTGTAGAATGATGTGCGGAATGATGTGTGGAATGATGTGTGGAATGATGTTTACAATGAGGTGTGGAATGATGTGTGCAACGATTTGTGGAATGAGGTGTGGAATGATGTGTGGAATGAGGTGTGGAATGATGAGTGGAATGATGTGTGGAATGATGTGTGGAATGATGTTTAGAATGTGGTGTGGAATGATGTGTGGAATGATTTGTGGATTAATGTGTGGAATGAGGTATGGAATGATGTGTGGAATGATTAATGGAACGTTGTGTGGAATGATGTGTGGAATGATGTGAGGAATGATGTGTGGAATGATGTGTGGAATGACGTGTGGAATGATGTGTGGAATGAGGTTTGTAATGATGTGTGGAATGATGTGTGGAATGAGGTGGTTAATGTCGTGTGGAATGAGTTGTGCAATGATGGTGGAATGAGGTGTGGAATGATCTGTGGAATGAGTGGAATGAGGCATGTAATGATACGTGGAATGATTTGTGGAATGAGGTGTGGAATGAGGTATGGAATGATGTGTGGAATGAGGTGTGGAATGATGTGTGGAATGGTGTTTGGAATTATGTGAGGAATGATGTGTGGAATGATGTGCGGAATGATGTGTGGAATGATGTGTGGAATGATGTGTGGAATGATGCGTGGAATGATGCGTGGAATGATGTGTGGATTGATGTGTGGAATGATGTGTGGAATGCTGTGTGGAATGATGTGTGGAATGATGTGTGGAATGAGATTTGTAATGATGAGTGGAATGATGAATGGAATGTGGTATGGAATGTCGTGTGAAATGAGTTGTGCAATGATGGTGGAATGAGTTTTGGAATGATCTGTGGAATGAGGTGTGGAATGAGGTGTGGAATGATGTGTGGAATGATTTGTAGAATGAGGTGTGGAATGATGTGTGGAATGATGTGTGGAATGATGTGTGGAAGGATGTGTGGAATGATGCGTGGAATGATGAGTGGAATGATGTGTGGAATGATGTGAGGAATAATTTTATGAATGAGGTGTGGGATGATGTGTGGAATAATTTGTGGAATGACGTTTGTAATTATGGTGGGAAGGATTTGTGGAATGATGTGTGGAATGATGCGTGGAATGATGTGTGGAATTAATTGTGGTATGATGTGTGGAATGATCAGTGGAATGATGTGCGGAATGATGTGTGGAATGTTGTTTAGAATGAGGTGTGGAATGACGTATGGAATGATTTGTGGAATGATGTGTTGAATGATGTGTGGAATGATGTGTGGAATGAGGTGCGGAATGAATGTGGAATGATGAGTGGAATGATGTGTGGAATGATGTGTGGAATGATGTTTAGAATGAGGTGTGGAATGATGTGTGGAATGATTTGTGGAATGATGTGTGGAATGATGTGTGAAATGAGGATTGTAATGATATGTTGAATGAGGGGTGGAATGAGGTGTGGAATGAGGTGTGGAATGATGTGTGGAATGATGTGTGGAATGATGTGTGGAATGAGGTATGGAAAGATGTGTAAAATGATGTGTGGAATGAGTTTTGTAATGATGTGTGGAATGATGTGTGGAATGATGTGGTTAATGTGGTGTGGAATGAGTTGTGCAATGATGGTGGAATGAGTTTTGAAATGATCTGTGGAATGAGGTGTGGATTGAGGTGTGGAATGATGTGTGTATTGATGTTTGGAAGGATGTGTGGAATGATGCGTGGAATGATGAGTGGAATGATGTGTGGAATGATGTGTGTATTGATGTTTGGAAGGATGTGTGGAATGATGCGTGCAATGATGAGTGGAATGATGTGTGGAATGATGTGTGGAATGACGTGTGGAATGATGTGTGGAATGATGTGTGGAAGGATGTTTGGAATGAGGTTTGTGATGATATGTTGAATGATGTGTTGGATGATGTGCGGAAAGATTTGTGGAATGAGGTTTGGAATGATGTGTGGAATGAGGTGTGGAATAATGTATGGAATGATGTGTGGAATTATTTGTGGAACGTTGTGTGGAATGATGTGTGGAATGACGTGTGGAATGATGTGTGGAATGATGTTTGGAATGATGTGTGGAATGATGTGTGGAATGATGTGTGTATTGATGTTTGGAAGGATGTGTGGAATGATGCGTGGAATGATGAGTGGAATGATGTGTGGAATGATGTGTGGAATGACGTGTGGAATGATGTGTGGAATGATGTGTGGAAGGATGTTTGGAATGAGGTTTGTGATGATATGTTGAATGATGTGTTGGATGATGTGTGGAAAGATTTGTGGAATGAGGTTTGGAATGATGTGTGGAATGAGGTGTGGAATAATGTATGGAATGATGTGTGGAATTATTTGTGGAACGTTGTGTGGAATGATGTGTGGAATGACGTGTGGAATGATGTGTGGAATGAGGTTTGTAATGATGTGTGGAATGATGTGTGGAATGATTTGTGGAATGACGTATGGAATGATGTGTGGAATGATGTGTGGAATGACGTGTGGAATGATGTGTGGAATGAGGTTTGTAATGATGTGTGCAATGATGTGTGGAATGAAGTGTGGAATGATGTGTGGAATGACGTGTGGAATGATGTGTGGAATGAGGTTTGGAATGATGTGTGGAATGATGTGTGGAATGAGGTGGTTAATGTCATGTGGAATGAGTTGTGCAATGATGGTGGAATGATGTGTGGAATGATTTGTGGAATAAGGTGCGGAATGACGTGTATAATGATGTTTGGAATGATGTGTGGATTGAAGTGTGGAATTAAATTTGGAATGCTGTGTGGAATGATGAGTGGAATGATGTGTAGACTGATGTGTAGAATGAGGTGGTAAATGTCATGTGGAATGAGTTGTGCAATGATGGTGGAATGATGTGTGGAATGTTTTGTGAAATGATGTGTGGAATGGTTTGTGGAATGAGGTGTGGAATGATGTGTAGAATGATGTTTGGAATAATGTGTAGTATGATGTTTGGAATGATGGGTGGAATGAGGTGGAATGATGTGTGGATGATGCGTGGAATGATATGTGGATTGATGTGTGGAATGAATTGTGGAATGCTCTGTGGAATGATGAGTGGAATGATGTGTGGAATGATGTGTGGAATGAATTGTGGAATGCTGTTTTGAATGATGAGTGGAATGTTGTGTGGAATGATGTGTCAAATGAAATGTGCAATGATTTGTGGAATGATGTGTGGAATGAATTGTGGAATGCTGTTTGGAATGATGAGTGGAATGATGTGTGGAATGATGTTTCAAATGAAATCTGGAATGATTTGTGGAATGATGTGTGGAATGATGTGTGGAATGATACCTGGAATGAGTTGTGCAATGATGTGTGGAATAAGGTGTGGAATAATGTGTGGAATGATTTCTGGAATGATGTGGTGGAATGATATCTGGAATGAGTTCTGCAATGATGTGTGGAATGAGATGTGGAATGATGTGTGCAATGATGTGTGCAATGACGGGTTGAATGTGTTGTGGAATGTTGCGTGGAATGAGGTGTGGAATGAGGTTTGGAATGATATTTGGAATGATGTGTAGAAGGATGTGTGGAATGAGGTTTGTAATGATATGTTGAATGATGTGTGGAATGATATGTCGAATGATGTGTGGAATGATGTGTGGAATGATGTGTGGAATGACGAGTGGAATGCTTTGTGGAATGAGGTTTGTAATGATGTGTGGAACGATGTGTGGAATGATGTGTGGAATAATTTTATGAATGAGGTGTGGGATGATGTGTGGAATAATTTGTGGAATGAGATTTGTAATTATGGTGTGGAAGGATTTGTGGAATGATGCGTGGAATGATGTGTGGAATTAATTGTGGTATGATGTGTGGAATGATCAGTGGAATGATGTGCTGAATGATGTGCGAAATGATGTTTAGAATGAGGTGTGGAATGACGTATGGAATGATTTGTGGAATGATGTGTTGAATGATGTGTGGAATGATGTGTGGAATGAGGTGCGGAATGAATGTGGAAAGATGAGTGGAATGATGTGTGGAATGAGGTGTGGAATGAGGTGGAATGCTGTATGGAATGATGAGTGGAATGTTGTGTGGAATGATGTGTGGAATGATGTGTGGAATAATACCTGGAAAGAGTTCTGCAATGATGTGTGGAATGAGGTGTGGAATGATATTTGGAATGATGTTCAGAAGGATGTTTGGAATGGGGTTTGTATTGATATGTTGAATGATGTGTGGAATGATATGTCGAATAATGTGTGGAATGATGTATGGAATGACGTGTGGAAGGACGAGTGGAATGATGTGTGGAATGAGGTTTGTAATGAGGTGTGGAATGATGAATGGAATGAGCTGTGGAATGTCGTGTGGAATGAGTTGTGCAATGATGGTGGAATGAGTTTTGGAATGATCTGTGGAATGAGGTGTGGAATGAGGTGTGAAATTATGTGTGGAATGATTTGTAGAATGAGGTGTGGAATGATGTGTGGAATGATGTGTGGAATGATGTGTGGAATGATGTGTGGAATGATGTGTGGAATGATGTGTGGAAGGATGTGTGGAATGATGCGTGGAATGATGAGTGGAACGATGTGTGGAATGATGTGTGGAATAATTTTCTGAATGAGGTGTGGGATGATGTGTGGAATAATTAGTGGAATGAGGTTTGTAATTATGGTATGGAAGGATTTGTGGAATGATGCGTGGAATGATGCGTGGAATGATGTGTGGAATTAATTGTGGTATGATGTGTGGAATGAACAGTGTAATGATGTGCGGAATGATGTGTGGAAAGATGTTTAGAATGAGGTGTGGAATGACGTATGGAATCATTTGTGGAATGATGTGTTGAATGATGTGTGGAATGATGTGTGGAATGAGGTGCGGAATGAATGTGGAATGATGAGTGGAATGATGTGTGGAATGATGTGTGGAATGAATTGTGGAATGCTGTGTGGAATGATGAGTGGAATGTTGTGTGGAATAATGTGTCAAATGAAATGTGGAATAATTTGTGGAATGAATTGTGGAATGAATTGTGGCATGCTGTGTGGAATGATGAGTGGAATGATGTGTGGAATGATGTATCAAATGAAATGTGGAATGATTTGTGGAATGATATGGGAATGATGTGTGGAATGATGTGTGGAATGATGTGTGGAATGATATCTGGAATGAGTTGTGCAATGATGTGTGGAATAAGGTGTGAATGATGATTGGAATGATGTCTGGAATGATGTGGTGGAATGATATCTGGAATGAGTTCTGCAATGATGTGTGGAATGAGGTGTGGAATGATGTGTGCAATGAAGTGTGCAGTGACGGGTGGAATGAGTTGTGGAATGATGCGTGGAATGAGGTGTGGAATGTGGTGTGGAATGATATTTGGAATGATGTGTAGAAGAATGTGTGGAATGATGTTTGTAATGATATGTTGAATGATGTGTGGGATGATATGTCGAATGATGTGTGGAATCTGTGTGGAATGATGTGTGGAAGGATGTGTGGAATGATGCGTGTAATGATGATTGGAATGATGTGTGGAATAATGTGTGCAATGAGGTGTGGAATGATGTGTGGAATGAGGTGTGGAATGATGTGTGGAAGGATGTGTGGAATGATATCCTGAATGAGGTGTGGAATGATGTGGTGGAATGATGTGTGGAATGAATTGTGGAATGCTGTGTGGAATGATGAGTGGAATGTTGTGTGGAATGATGTGTCAAATGAAATGTGGAATGATTTGTGGAACGATGAATGGAATGAATTGTGGAATGCTGTTTGGAATGATGAGTGGAATGATGTGTTGAATGATGTGACACATGAAATGTGGAATGATTTGTGAAATGATGTGTGGAATGATGTGTGGAATGATGTGTGGAATGATATTTGGAAAGAGTTGTGCAATGATGTGTGGAATAAGGTGTGAAATGATGTGTGCAATGATGTGTGCAATGACGGGTGGAATGAGGTGTGGAATGATGCGTGGAATGAGGTGTGGAATGACGTGTGGAATGATATGTGGAATGATGTGTCGAAGGATGTGTGGAATGAGGTTTCTAATGATATGTTTAATCATGTGTGGAATGATGTGTCGAATGATGTGTGGAATGATGTGTGGAATGATGTGTGGAATGACGAGTGGAATGATGTGTGGAATGAGGTTTGTAATGATGTGTGGAATGATGAATGGAATGAGGTGTGGAATGTCGTGTGGAATGAGTTGTGCAATGATGGTGGAATGAGTTTTGGAATGATCTGTGGAATGAGGTGTGGAATGAGGTGTGGAATGAGGTGTGGAATGATGTGTGGAATGATTTGTAGAATGAGGTGTGGAATGATATGTGGAAGGATGTGTAGAATGATGCGTGGAATGATGAGTGGATTGATGTGTGGAATGATGTGTGGAATAATGTGTGGAATGAGGTGTGGAATGATGTGTGGAAGGATGTGTGGAATGATGTATGTCACGTTGTGTGGAATGATGTGTTAAATGATATGTGGAATGATGTGTGGAATGATGTGTGGAATAATATGTGGAATGACGAGTGTAATGATGTGTGGAATGAGGTTTGTAATGATGTGTGGAATGATGTGTGGAATTAGGTGTGGAATGTCGTGTGGAATGAGTTGTGCAATGATGGTGGAATGAGGTGTGGAATGTGGTGTGGAATGATTTGTGGAATGGTGTGTGGAATGATCTTTGGAATGAAGTGTGGAATGATGTGTGGAATGATGAGTGGAATGTTGCGTGGAATGATGCGTGGAATGATGTGTCAAATGTAATGATTTGTGGAATGAGGTGTGGAATGGTGTGTGGAATGATGTGTGGAATGATGTGTGGAATGTTGCGTGGAATGATGCGTGGAATGATGTGTGGATTGATGTGTGGAATGATGTGTGGAATGATGTGTGGAATGATCAGTGGAATGATGTGTGGAATGATGTGCAAATGTAATGTGGAATGATTTGTCGAATGACGTGTGGAATGATGTGTGGAATGATGTGTGGAATGATGTGTGGAATGATATCCGGAATGAGGTGTGGAATAATGTGGTGGAATGATATCTGGGAAAGAGTTGTGCAATGATGTGTGGAATGAGGTGTGGAATGATGTGTGGAATGATGTGTGGAATGATGTGTGGAATGATGTGTGGGATGAGGTGTGGAATGAGGTGTGGAATGACGTGTGGAATGATGTGTGGAATGATGTGTGGAATAATGTGTAGAATGATGTGTGGAATGATAGCCGGAATGAGGTGTGGAATGATGTGTGGAATGATGTCTGGAATGAAGTTGTGGAATGATATCTGGAATGAGTTGTGCAATAACATGTGGAATGATGCCTGGAATGATGTGTGCAATGATGTGTGGAAGGATGTGTGGAATGAGGTTTGTAATGATATGTTGAATGATGTGTGGGATGATGTGTGTAATATTTTGTGGAATGAGGTTTGGAATGATGTGTGGAATGATGTGTGGAATGAAGTTTGGAATGAGGTGGATTGAGTTGTGTACTGATGCGTGGAGTGATGTCTGGAATGATGTCTGGAATGATGCGGTGAAATGATATCTGGAATGAATTGTGCAATGATGTGTGGAATGATGTGTGGAATGATATGTGGGATGGGGTGTGGAATGAGAAGTGGAATGATGTGTGGAATGATGTATGGAATGATGTGTGGAATAATGTGTAGAATGATGTGCGGAATGATGTGTGGAATGATGTGTGGAATGAATTGTGGAATAATGTGAGGAATTATCAGTGGAATGCTGTGAGGAATGATCTGTGGAATGATGTTTAGAATGAGGTGTGGAATGGTGTATGGAATGAGATGTGGCATGATGTGTGGAATGATGTGTGTAATGATGTGTGGAATGATGTGTGGAATGATGTGTGGAATGATGTTTAGAATGAGGTGTGGAATGATGTGGAAATGATTTGTGGATTGATGTGTGGAATGAGTTGTGGAATGATGTGTGGAAATGAATTGTGGAATGATGTGTGGAATGATGAGTGGAATGATGTGTGGGATGATGTGTGGAATGATGTGTGGAATGATGTGAGGAAATGAATTGTGCAATGATGCGTGGAATGATGAGTGGAATGATGTGTGGAATGATGTGTGGAATGATGTGTGGAATGATGAGTGGAATGATGTGTGGAATGATGTGTGGAATGATGTTTAGAATGTGGTGTGGAATGATGTGTAGAATGATTTGTGGATTAATGTGTGGAATGAGGTATGGAATGATGTGTGGAATGAGGTGTGGAATGAGGTGTGGAATGATGTGTGGAATGATTTGTGGAACGTTGTGTGGAATGATGTGTTAAATGATATGTGGAATGATGTGTGGAATGATGTGAGGAATGATGTGTGGAATGATGTGTGGAATGACGTGTGGAATGATGTGTGGAATGAGGTTTGTAATGATGTGTGGAATGATGTGTGGAATGAGGTGGTTAATGTCGTGTGGAATGAGTTGTGCAATGATGGTGGAATAAGGTGTGGAATGATCTGTGGAATGAGTGGAATGAGGTATGTAATGATACGTGGAATGATTTGTGGAATGAGGTGTGGAATGATGTGTGGAATGGTGTTTGGAATTATGTGTGGAATGATGCGTGGAATGATGCGTGGAATGATGTGTGGATTGATGTTTGGAATGATGTGTGGAATGCTGTGTGGAATGATCAATGGAATGATGTGTGGAATGATGTGTCAAATGAAATGTGGAATGATTTGTCGAATGATGAGTGGAATGATGTGTGGAATGATGTGTGGAATGATGTTTGGAATGAGGTGTGGAATGATGTGTTGAATGATTTTTGGATTAATGTGTGGAATGAGGTGTGGAATGATGTGTGGAATGATGTGTGGAATGAGGTGTGGAATGATGTGTGGAACGATTTGTGGAACGTTGTGTGGAATGATGTGTTAAATGATATGAGGAATGATATCTGGAATGATGTGAGGAATGATGTGTGGAATGATGTGTGGAATGACGTGTGGAATGATATGTTGAATGAGGTTTGTAATGATGTGTGGAATGATGCGTGGAATGAGATGGTTAATGTCGTGTGGAATGAGTTGTGCAATGAAGGTGGAATGAGGTGTGGAATAATCTGTGGAATGAGTGGAATGAGGCATGTAATGATACGTGGAATGATATGTGGAATGAGGTTTGGAATGATTAGTGTAATGATGTTTGGAATTATGTGAGGAATGATGTGTGGAATGATGTGTGGAATGATGTGTGGAATGATGTGTGGAATGTTGTGTGGAATGTTGCGTGGAATGATGCTTGGAATGATGTGTGGATTGATGTGTGGAATGATGTGTGGAATGATATCCGGATGAGGTGTGGAATGATGTGTGGAATGATGTGTGGAATGATATCCGGAATGAGGTGTGGAATGATGTGTGGAATGATGTGTGGAATGATGTGTGGAATAATGTGTAGAATGATGTGCGGAATGATGTGTGGAATGATGTGTGGAATGATGTTTAGAATGAGGTGTGGAATGATGTGTGCAACGATTTGTGGAATGAGGTGTGGAATGATGTGTGGAATGAGGTGTGGAATGATGAGTGGATTGATGTGTGGAATGATGTGTGGAATGATGTTTAGAATGTTGTGTGGAATGATGTGTGGAATGATTTGTGGATTAATGTGTGGAATGAGGTATGGAATGATGTGTGGAATGAGGTGTGGAATGAGGTGTGGAATGATGTGTGGAATGATTTGTGGAACGTTGTGTGGAATGATGTGTTAAATGATATGTGGAATGATGTGTGGAATGATGTGAGGAATGATGTGTGGAATGATGTGTGGAATGACGTGTGGAATGATGTGTGGAATGAGGTTTGTAATGATGTGTGGAATGATGTGTGGAATGAGGTGGTTAATGTCGTGTGGAATGAGTTGTGCAATGATGGTGGAATGAGGTGTGGAATGATCTGTGGAATGAGTGGAATGAGGTATGTAATGATACGTGGAATGATTTGTGGAATGAGGTGTGGAATGATGTATGGAATGGTGTTTGGAATTATGTGAGGAATGATGTGTGGAATGATGTGCGGAATGATGTGTGGAATGATGTGTGGAACGATGTGTGGATTGATGTGTGGAATGATGTGTGGAATGATGTGTGGAATGCTGTGTGGAATGATCAGTGGAATGATGTGTGGAATGATGTGTCAAATGAAATGTGGAATGATTTGTCGAATGATGTGTGGAATGATGTGAGGAATGATGTGTGGAATGATATCCGGAATGAGGTGTGGAATGGTGTATGGAATGATATGTGGAATGATGTGTGGAATGATGTGTGGAATGATGTGTGGAATGATGTTTAGAATGAGGTGTGGAATGATGTGTGGAATGATTTGTGGATTGATGTTTGGAATGTGGTGTGGAATGATGTGTGGAAATGAATTTTTGAATGATGTGTGGAATGATGAGTGGAATGATGTGTGGGATGATGTGTGGAATGATATGTGGAATGAGGTGTGGAATGATGTGTGGAACGATTTGTGGAACGTTGTGTGGAATGATGTGTTAAATGATATGAGGAAAGATGTGTGGAATGACGTGAGGAATGATGTGTGGAATGACGTGTGGCATAACGTGTGGAATGATGTGTGGAATGAGGTATGTAATGACGTGTGGAAAGATGCGTGGAATGAGGTGGTTAATGTCGTGTGGAATGAGTTGTGCAATGATGGTGGAATGAGGTGTGGAATGATCTGTGGAATGAGTGGAATGAGGCATATAATGATACGTGGAATGATTTGTGGAATGAGGTGTGGAATGATGTGTGGAATGATGTTTGGAATTATGTGAGGAATGATGTGTGGAATGACGTGTGGAATGATGTGTCGAATGTTGTGTGGAATGTTGTGTGGAATGTTGCATGGAATGATGCTTGGAATGATGTGTGGATTGATGTTTGGAATGATGTGTGGAATGATATCCGGAATGAGGTGTGGAATGATGTGTGGAATGATGTGTGGAATGATATCCGGAATGAGGTGTGGAATGATGTGTGGAATGATGTGTGGAATGATGTGTGGAATGATGTTTGGGATGAGGTGTGGAATGAGGTGTGGAATGATGTATGGAATGATGTGTGGAATGATGTGTGGAATAATGTGTAGAATGATGTGCGGAATGATGTGTGGAATGATGTGTGGAATGATGTTTACAATGAGGAGTGGAATGATGTGTGCAACGATTTGTGGAATGATGTGTGGAATGATGTGTGGAATGATGTTTAGAATGAGGTGTGGAATGATGTGGAAATGATTTGTGGATTGATGTGTGGAATGAGTTGTGGAATGATGTGTGGAAATGAATTGTGGAATGATGTGTGGAATGATGAGTGGAATGATGTGTGGGATGATGTGTGGAATGATGTGTGGAATGATGTGAGGAAATGAATTGTGCAATGATGCGTGGAATGATGAGTGGAATGATGTGTGGAATGATGTGTGGAATGATGTGTGGAATGATGAGTGGAATGATGTGTGGAATGATGTGTGGAATGATGTTTAGAATGTGGTGTGGAATGATGTGTAGAATGATTTGTGGATTAATGTGTGGAATGAGGTATGGAATGATGTGTGGAATGAGGTGTGGAATGAGGTGTGGAATGATGTGTGGAATGATTTGTGGAACGTTGTGTGGAATGATGTGTTAAATGATATGTGGAATGATGTGTGGAATGATGTGAGGAATGATGTGTGGAATGATGTGTGGAATGACGTGTGGAATGATGTGTGGAATGAGGTTTGTAATGATGTGTGGAATGATGTGTGGAATGAGGTGGTTAATGTCGTGTGGAATGAGTTGTGCAATGATGGTGGAATAAGGTGTGGAATGATCTGTGGAATGAGTGGAATGAGGTATGTAATGATACGTGGAATGATTTGTGGAATGAGGTGTGGAATGATGTGTGGAATGGTGTTTGGAATTATGTGTGGAATGATGCGTGGAATGATGCGTGGAATGATGTGTGGATTGATGTTTGGAATGATGTGTGGAATGCTGTGTGGAATGATCAATGGAATGATGTGTGGAATGATGTGTCAAATGAAATGTGGAATGATTTGTCGAATGATGAGTGGAATGATGTGTGGAATGATGTGTGGAATGATGTTTGGAATGAGGTGTGGAATGATGTGTTGAATGATTTTTGGATTAATGTGTGGAATGAGGTGTGGAATGATGTGTGGAATGATGTGTGGAATGAGGTGTGGAATGATGTGTGGAATGATTTGTGGAACGTTGTGTGGAATGATGTGTTAAATGATATGAGGAATGATATCTGGAATGATGTGAGGAATGATGTGTGGAATGATGTGTGGAATGACGTGTGGAATGATATGTTGAATGAGGTTTGTAATGATGTGTGGAATGATGCGTGGAATGAGATGGTTAATGTCGTGTGGAATGAGTTGTGCAATGAAGGTGGAATGAGGTGTGGAATAATCTGTGGAATGAGTGGAATGAGGCATGTAATGATACGTGGAATGATATGTGGAATGAGGTTTGGAATGATTAGTGTAATGATGTTTGGAATTATGTGAGGAATGATGTGTGGAATGATGTGTGGAATGATGTGTGGAATGATGTGTGGAATGTTGTGTGGAATGTTACGTGGAATGATGCTTGGAATGATGTGTGGATTGATGTGTGGAATGATGTGTGGAATGATATCCGGATGAGGTGTGGAATGATGTGTGGAATGATGTGTGGAATGATATCTGGAATGAGGTGTGGAATGATGTGTGGAATGATGTGTGGAATGATGTGTGGAATAATGTGTAGAATGATGTGCGGAATGATGTGTGGAATGATGTGTGGAATGATGTTTAGAATGAGGTGTGGAATGATGTGTGCAACGATTTGTGGAATGAGGTGTGGAATGATGTGTGGAATGAGGTGTGGAATGATGAGTGGATTGATGTGTGGAATGATGTGTGGAATGTTGTTTAGAATGTTGTGTGGAATGATGTGTGGAATGATTTGTGGATTAATGTGTGGAATGAGGTATGGAATGATGTGTGGAATGAGGTGTGGAATGAGGTGTGGAATGATGTGTGGAATGATTTGTGGAACGTTGTGTGGAATGATGTGTTAAATGATATGTGGAATGATGTGTGGAATGATGTGAGGAATGATGTGTGGAATGATGTGTGGAATGACGTGTGGAATGATGTGTGGAATGAGGTTTGTAATGATGTGTGGAATGATGTGTGGAATGAGGTGGTTAATGTCGTGTGGAATGAGTTGTGCAATGATGGTGGAATGAGGTGTGGAATGATCTGTGGAATGAGTGGAATGAGGTATGTAATGATACGTGGAATGATTTGTGGAATGAGGTGTGGAATGATGTATGGAATGGTGTTTGGAATTATGTGAGGAATGATGTGTGGAATGATGTGCGGAATGATGTGTGGAATGATGTGTGGAACGATGTGTGGATTGATGTGTGGAATGATGTGTGGAATGATGTGTGGAATGCTGTGTGGAATGATCAGTGGAATGATGTGTGGAATGATGTGTCAAATGAAATGTGGAATGATTTGTCGAATGATGTGTGGAATGATGTGAGGAATGATGTGTGGAATGATATCCGGAATGAGGTGTGGAATGGTGTATGGAATGATATGTGGAATGATGTGTGGAATGATGTGTGGAATGATGTGTGGAATGATGTTTAGAATGAGGTGTGGAATGATGTGTGGAATGATTTGTGGATTGATGTTTGGAATGTGGTGTGGAATGATGTGTGGAAATGAATTTTGGAATGATGTGTGGAATGATGAGTGGAATGATGTGTGGGATGATGTGTGGAATGATATGTGGAATGAGGTGTGGAATGATGTGTGGAACGATTTGTGGAACGTTGTGTGGAATGATGTGTTAAATGATATGAGGAAAGATGTGTGGAATGACGTGAGGAATGATGTGTGGAATGACGTGTGGCATAACGTGTGGAATGATGTGTGGAATGAGGTATGTAATGACGTGTGGAAAGATGCGTGGAATGAGGTGGTTAATGTCGTGTGGAATGAGTTGTGCAATGATGGTGGAATGAGGTGTGGAATGATCTGTGGAATGAGTGGAATGAGGCATGTAATGATACGTGGAATGATTTGTGGAATGAGGTGTGGAATGATGTGTGGAATGATGTTTGGAATTATGTGAGGAATGATGTGTGGAATGACGTGTGGAATGATGTGTCGAATGTTGTGTGGAATGTTGTGTGGAATGTTGCATGGAATGATGCTTGGAATGATGTGTGGATTGATGTTTGGAATGATGTGTGGAATGATATCCGGAATGAGGTGTGGAATGATGTGTGGAATGATGTGTGGAATGATATCCGGAATGAGGTGTGGAATGATGTGTGGAATGATGTGTGGAATGATGTTTGGAATGATGTTTGGGATGAGGTGTGGAATGAGGTGTGGAATGATGTATGGAATGATGTGTGGAATGATGTGTGGAATAATGTGTAGAATGATGTGCGGAATGATGTGTGGAATGATGTGTGGAATGATGTTTACAATGAGGAGTGGAATGATGTGTGCAACGATTTGTGGAATGAGGTGTGGAATGATGTGTGGAATGAGGTGTGGAATGATGAGTGGAATGATGTGTGGAATGATGTGTGGAATGATGTTTAGAATGTGGTGTGGAATGATGTGTGGAATGATTTGTGGATTAATGTGTGGAATGAGGTATGGAATGATGTGTGGAATGATTAATGGAACGTTGTGTGGAATGATGTGTGGAATGATGTGAGGAATGATGTGTGGAATGATGTGTGGAATGACGTGTGGAATGATGTGTGGAATGAGGTTTGTAATGATGTGTGGAATGATGTGTGGAATGAGGTGGTTAATGTCGTGTGGAATGAGTTGTGCAATGATGGTGGAATGAGGTGTGGAATGATCTGTGGAATGAGTGGAATGAGGCATGTAATGATACGTGGAATGATTTGTGGAATGAGGTGTGGAATGAGGTATGGAATGATGTGTGGAATGAGGTGTGGAATGATGTGTGGAATGGTGTTTGGAATTATGTGAGGAATGATGTGTGGAATGATGTGCGGAATGATGTGTGGAATGATGTGTGGAATGATGTGTGGAATGATGCGTGGAATGATGCGTGGAATGATGTGTGGATTGATGTGTGGAATGATGTGTGGAATGCTGTGTGGAATGATGTGTGGAATGATATGTCAAATGAAATGTGGAATGATTTGTCGAATGATGTGTGGAATGATGTGAGGAATGATGTGTGGAATGATATCCGGAATGAGGTGTGGAATGATGCGTTGAATGATGTCTGGAATGAAGTGGTTGAATGGTATCTGGAATGAGTTGAGCAATGATGTGTGGAATGATGTCTGGAATGATGTGTGCAATGATGTGTGCAATGACGGTGGAATGAGTTGTGGAATGATGCGTGGAGTGATGTCTGGAATGATGTCTGGACTGATGTGGTAGAATGATTTCTGGAATGAGATGTGCAATGATGTGTGGAATGAGGTGTAGAATGATGTGTGGAATGATGTGTCGAATGATATGTGGAATAATGTGTGGGATGAGGTGTGGAATGAGGTGTGGAATGATGTATGGAATGATGTGTGGAATGATGTGTGGAATAACGTGTAGAATGATGTGCGGAATGATGTGTGGAATGATGTGTGGAATGATGTTTAGAATGAGGTGTGGAATGATGTGTGCAATGATTTGTGGAATGATGTGTGGAATGATGTGTGGAATGAGGTGTGTAATGATGTGTGGAAGGATGTGTGGAATGAGGTTTGTAATGCTATGTTGACTGATGTGTGGAATGATGTGTGGAATGAAGTTTGGAATGATGTGTGGAATGATGTTTGGAATGATGTTTAGAATGAGGTGTGGAATGATGTGTGCAATGATTTGTGGAATGATGTGTGGAATTTATTGTGGAATAATGTGAGGAATGATCAGTGGAATGATGTGAGGAATAAACTGTGGAATGAAGTTTAGAATGAGGTGTGGAATGGTGTAAGGAATGATATGTGGAATGATGTGTGGAATGATGTGTGGAATGATGTGTGGAATGATGTGTGGAATGATGTTTGGAATGATGTTTAGAATGAGGTGTGGAATGATGTGTGCAATGATTTGTGGAATGAGGCGTGGAATGATGTGTGGTATGAGGTGTGGAATGATGTGTGGAAGGATGTGTGGAATGAGGTTTGTAATGATATGTTGACTGATGTGAGGAATGATGTGTGGAATGATGTGTTGGAATGATGTGTGGAATGAATTTTGGAATGAGGTTTGGAATGATGTGTGGAATGAATTGTGGAGGAATGATGTGTGGAATGTTGTGTGGAACGTTGTGTTGAATGAGTTGTGCAATGATGTTGGAATGAGGTGTGGAATGTAGTGTGGAACGATTTGTGGAATGAGGTGTGGAATGATGTGTGAAATGATGTGTGGAATGATTTGTGGAATGTGGTGTGGAATGATGTGTGGAATGATGTTTGGAATGATGTGTGGAATGATGTGTGGAATGATGCGTGGAATGATGCGTTTAATGATATTTGGAATGATGTGTGGAATGAATTGTGGAATAATATGAGGATTGATCGGTGGAATGATGTGAGGAATGATCTGTGGAATGATGTTTAGAATGAGGTGTGGAATGATGTGTGGAATGATTTGTGGATTGATGATTGGAATGTGGTGTGGAATGATGTGTGGAAATGAATTGTGGAATGATGCGTGGAATGATCAGTGGAATTATGTTTGGAATGATGTGTGGAATGATGTGTGGAAATGAATTGTGGAATGATGTGTGGAATGATGAGTGGAATGATGTGTGGAATGATGTGTGGAATGATGTTTGGAATGAGGTGTGGAATGATGTGTGGAATGATTGGTGGATTAATGTGAGGAACGAGGTGTGGAATGATGTGTGGAATGATGTGTGGAATGAGGTGTGGAATGATGTGTGGAACGATTTGTGGAACGTTGTGTGGAATGATGTGTTAAATGATATGAGGAATGATGTGTGGAATGATATGAGAAATGATGTGTGGAATGATGTGTGGAATGACGTGTGGAATGATTTGTGGAATGAGGTTTGTAATGATGTGTGGAATGATGCGTGGAATGAGGTGGTTAATGTCGTGTGGAATGTGTTGTGCAATCATGGTGGAATGAAGTGTGGAATGATCTGTGGAATGAGTGGGATGAGGTTTGTAATGATGTTTGGAATGATGTGTGGAATGTTGTGTGGAATGATGCATGGAATGATGCGTGGAATGATGTGTGGATTGATGTGTGGAATGATGTGTGGAATGATATCCGGAATGAGGTGTGGAATGATGTGCGGAATGATGTGTGGAATGATGTGTGGAATGATGTGTGGAATGATATCCGGAATGAGGTGTGGAATGATGTGTGGAATGATGTGTGGAATGATGTGTGGAATGATGTGTGGGATGAGGTGTGGAATGAGGTGTGCAATGATATATGGAATGATGTTTGTAATGATGTGTGGAATGATGTGTGGAATGCTGTGTGGAATGATCAGTGGAATGATGTGTGGAATGATGTTTCAAATGAAATGTGGAATGATTTGTCGAATGATGTGTGGAATGATGTGAGGAATGATGTGTGGAATGATATCCGGAATGAGGTGTGGAATGGTGTATGGAATGATATGTGGAATGATGTGTGGAATGATGTTTGGTATGATGTGTGGAATGATGTGTGGAATGATGTGTGGAATGATGTTTAGAATGAGGTGTGGAATGAAGTGTGGAATGATTTGTGGATTGATGTTTGGAATGTGGTGTGGAATGATGTGTGGAAATGAATTGTGGAATGATGTGTGGAATGATGAGTGGAATGATGTGTGGGATGATGTGTGGAATGATGTGTGGAATGACGAGTGGAAATGAATTGTGGAACGATGTGTGGAATGATGAGTGGAATGTTGTGTGGAATGATGAGTGGAATGATGTGTGGAATTAATTGTGGAATGATGTGTGGAATGATGAGTGGAATGATGTGTGGAATGATGTGTGGAATGATGTTTGGAATGAGGTGTGGAATGATGTGTGGAATGATTTTTGGATTAATGTGTGGAATGAGGTGTGGAATGATGTGTGGAATGATGTGTGGAATGAGGTGTGGAATGATGTATGGAACGATTTGTGGAACATTGTGTGGAATGATGTGTTAAATGATATGAGGAAAGATGTGTGGAATGATGTGAGGAATGATGTGTGGAATGACGTGTGGCATAACGTGTGGAATGATCTGTGGAATGAGGTATGTAATGATGTGTGGAATGATGCGTGGAATAAGGTGGTTAATGTCGTGTGGAATGAGTTGTGCAATGATGGTGGAATGAGGTGTGGAATGATCTGTGGAATGAGTGGAATGAGGCATGTAATGATACGTGGAATGATTTGTGGAATGAGGTGTGGAATGATGTGTGGAATGATGTTTGGAATTATGTGAGGAATGATGTGTGGAATGACGTGTGGAATGATGTGTCGAATGTTGTGTGGAATGTTGTGTGGAAAGTTGCATGGAATGATGCTTGGAATGATGTGTGGATTGATGTGTGGAATGATGTCTGGAATGATATCCGGAATGAGGTGTGGAATGATGTGTGGAATGATATCCGGAATGAGGTGTGGAATGATGTGTGGAATGATGTGTGGAATGATGTGTGGAATGATGTTTGGGATGAGGTGTGGAATGAGGTGTGGAATGATGTATGGAATGATGTATGGAATGATGTGTGGAATGATGTGTGGAATAATGTGTAGAATGATGTGCGGAATGATGTGTGGAATGATGTGTGGAATGATGTTTAGAATGAGGTGTGGAATGATGTGTGCAACGATTTGTGGAATGAGGTGTGGAATGATGTGTGGAATGAGGTGTGGAATGATGAGTGGAATGATGTGTGGAATGATGTGTGGAATGATGTTTAGAATGTGGTGTGGAATGATGCGTGGAATGATTTGTGGATTAATGTGTGGAATGAGGTGTGGAATGATGTGTGGAATGATTAATGGAACGTTGTGTGGAATGATGTGTTAAATGATATGTGGAATGATGTGTGGAATGATGTGAGGAATGATGTGTGGAATGATGTGTGAAATGACGTGTGGAATGATGTGTGGAATGAAGTTTGTAATGATGTGTGGAATGATGTGTGGAATGAGGTGGTTAATGTCGTGTGGAATGAGTTGTGCAATGATGGTGGAATGAGTTGCGGAATGATCTGTGGAATGATTGGAATGAGGCATGTAATGATACGTGGAATGATTTGTGGAATGAGGTGTGGAATGAGGTATGGAATGATGTGTGGAATGAGGTGTGGAATGATGTGTGGAATGGTGTTTGGAATTATGTGAGGAATGATGTGTGGAATAATGTGCGGAATGATGTGTGGAATGATGTGTGGAATGATGAGTGGAATGATGCGTGGAATGATGTGTGGATTGATGTGTGGAATGATGTGTGGAATGCTGTGTGGAATGATCAGTGGAATGATGTGTGGAATGATGTGTCAAATGATATGTGGAATGATTTGTCGAATGATGTGTGGAATGATGTGAGGAATGATGTGTGGAATGATATCCGGAATGAGGTTTGGAATGATGTGTGGAATGATGTCTGGAATGAAGTGGTGGAATGATATCTGGAATGAGTTGAGCAATGATGTGTGGAATGATGTCTGGAATGATGTGTGCAATGATGTGTGCAATGACGGGTGGAATGAGTTGTGGAATGATGCGTGGAGTGATGTCTGGAATGATGTCTGGATTGATGTGGTGGAATGATTTCTGGAATGAGATGTGCAATGATGTGTGGAATGACGTGTGTAATGATGTGTGGAATGATGTGTGGAATGATATGTGGAATGATGTGTGGGATGAGGTGTGGAATGAGGTGTGGAATGATGTATGGAATGATGTGTGGAATGATGTTTAGAATGAGGTGTGGAATGATGTGTGCAATGATTTGTGGAATGAGGTGTGGAATGATGTGTGGAATGAGGTGTGGAATGATGTGTGGAATGATATGTGGAATGATGTGTGGGATGAGGTGTGGAATGATGTGCGGAATGATGTGTGGAATGATGTGTGGAATGATGTTTAGAATGAGGTGTGGAATGATGTGTGCAATGATTTGTGGAATGAGGTGTGGAATGATGTGTGGAATGGGGTGTGGAATGATGTGTGGAAGGATGTGTGGAATGAGGTTTGTAATGCTATGTTGACTGATGTGTGGAATGATGTGTGGAATGAAGTTTGGAATGAGGTTTGGAATGATGTGTGGAATGAATTGTGGAGGAATGATGTGTGGAATGTTGTGTGGAACGTTGTGTGGAATGAGTTGTGCAATGATGTTGGAATGAGGTGTGGAATGTGGTGTGGAACGATTTGTGGAATGAGGTGTGGAATGATGTGTGGAATGCTGTGTGTAATGATTTGTGGAATGTGGTGTGGAATGATGTGTGGAATGATGTTTGGATTGATGTGTGGAATGATGTGTGGAATGATGCGTGGAATGATGCGTTTAATGATGTGTGGAATGATGTGTGGAATGTATTGTGGAATAATGTGAGGAATGATCAGTGGAATGATGTGAGGAATGATCTGTGGAATGAAGTTTAGAATGAGGTGTGGAATGGTGTATGGAATGATATGTGGAATGATGTGTGGAAATGAATTGTGGAATGATGTGTGGAATGATGAGTGGAATGATGTGTGGAATGATGTGTGAAATGATGTTTGGAATGAGGTGTAGAATGATGTGTGGAATGATGTGTGGAATGAGGTGTGGAATGATGTGTGGAACGATTTGTGGAACGTTGTGTGGAATGATGTGTTAAATGATATGAGGAATGATGTGTGGAATGATGTGAGAAATGATGTGTGGAATGATGTGTGGAATGACGTGTGGAATGATGTGTGGAATGAGGTTTGTAATGATGTGTGGAATGATGCGTGGAATGAGGTGGTTAATGTCGTGTGGAATGAGTTGTGCAATCATGGTGGAATGAGGTGTGGAATGATCTGTGGAATGAGTGGAAAGATGTATGTAATGATGTGTGGAATGTTGTGTGGAATGTTGCATGGAATGATGCGTGGAATGATGTGTGGATTGATGTGTGGAATGATGTGTGGAATGATATCCGGAATGAGGTGTGGAATGATGTGCGGAATGATGTGTGGAATGATGTGTGGAATGATGTGTGGAATGATATCCGGAATGAGGTGTGGAATGATGTGTGGAATGATGTGTGGAATGATGTGTGGAATGATGTGTGGGATGAGGTGTGGAATGAGGTGTGCAATGATGTATGGAATGATGTGTGGAATGATGTGTGGAATAATGTGTTGAATGATGTGCGGAATGATGTGTGGAATCATGTGTGGAATGATGTTTAAAATGAGGTGTGGAATGATGTGTGCAATGATTTGTGGAATGAGGTGTGGAATGATGTGTGGAATGAGTTGGGGAATGATGTGTGGAAGGATGTGTGGAATGAGGTTTGTAATGCTATGTTGACTGATGTGTGGAATGATGTGTGGAATGATGTGTTGAAATGATGTGTGGAATGAAGTTTGGAATGAGGTTTGGAATGATGTGTGGAATGAATTGTGGAGGAATGATATGTGGAATGTTGTGTGGAACGTTGTGTGGAATGAATTGTGCCATGATGTTGGAATGAGGTGTGGAATGTGGTGTGGAACAATTTGTGGATTGAGGTGTGGAATGATGTGTGGAATGATTTGTGAAATGTGGTGTGGAATGATGTGTGGAATGATGTTTGGAATGATGTGGGGAATGATGTGTGGAATGATGCGTGGAATGATGCGTTTAATGATGAGTGGAATGATATGTGGCATGAATTGTGGAATAATGTGAGGAATGATCAGTGGAATGATGTGAGGAATGATTTGTGGAATGATGTTTAGAATGAGGTGTGGAATGGTGTATGGAATGATATGTGGAATGATGTGTGGAATGATGTGTGGAATGATGTGTGGAATGATGTGTGGAATGATGTGTGGAATTATGTTTAGAATGAGGTGTGGAATGATGTGTGGAATGATTTGTGGATTGATGTTTGGAATGTGGTGTATAATGATGTGTGGAAATGAATTGTGGAATTATGCGTGGAATGATGAGTGGAATGATGTGTAGAATGATGTGTGGAATGATGTGTGGAAATGAATTGTGGAATGATGTGTGGAATGATGAGTGATGTGTGGAATGATGTTTGGAATGAGGTGTGGAATGATGTGTGGAATGATTGGTGGATTAATGTGTGGAATGAGGTGTGGAATGATGTGTGGAATGATGTGTGGAATGAGGTGTGGAATGATGTGTGGAATGATTTGTGGAACGTTGTGTGGAATGATGTGTTAAATGATGTGAGGAATGCTGTTTGGAATGATGTGAGGAATGATGTGTGGAATGATTTGTGGAATGAGTTATGGAATGATGTGTGAAATGAGGTGTGGAATGATATGTGAAATGATGTGTGGAATGATGTGTGCAATGATGGGTGGAATGAGTTGTGGAATGATGCGTGGAGTGATGTGTGGAATGATGTCTGGAATGATGTGGTGGAATGATATCTGGAATGAGTTGTGCAATGATGTGTGGAATGATGTCTGGAATAATGTGTGGAATGATGTGTGCAATGACGGGTGGAATGAGTTGTGGAATTATGTGTAGAATGATGAGCGGAATGATGTGTGGAATGATGTGAGGAATGATGTGTGGAATGATGTGTGGAATGAGTTATGGAATGATGTGTGGAATGAGGTGTGGAATGATATGTGGAATGATGTGTGGAATGATGTGTGCAATGACGGGTGGAATGAGTTGTGGAATGATGCGTGGAGTGATGTGTGGAATGATGTCTGGAATGATGTTGTGGAATGATATCTGGAATGAGTTTTGCAATGACGTGTGGAATGAGGTGTGGAATGATGTCTGGAATAATGTGTGGAATGATGTGTGGAATGATGTGTGGAATGATGTGTGGAATGATGTGTGGAATAATGTGTAGAATGATGTGCGGAATGATGTGTGGAATGATGTGTGGAATGTGGTGTGGAATGATGTTTAGAATGAGGTGCGGAATGAGGTGTGGAATGATTTGTGGAATGAGGTGTGCAATGATGTGTGTAATGAGGTGTGGAATGATGTGTGGAATGATGTGTGGAATGAGGTGTGTAATGATACATTGAATGATGCGTGGGATGATGTGTGGAATGATTTGTGGATTGAGGTTTGGAATGTTGTGTCGAATGATGTGTCGAATGATGTGTGGAATGATGTGGTGGAATGATGTGTGGAATGAAGTTTAGAATGAGGTTTGGAATGATGTGTGGAATGAAGTGTGGAATGATGTGTGAATGATGTGTGGCATGATGTGTGGAATGACGAGGGAAATGATGTTTGTAATGAGCATTGTAATGATGGATGGAATGATGTGTGGAATGAGGTGTGTAATATCGTGTGCAATGAGTTGTGCAAGGATGGTGGAATGAGTTCTGGAATGATCTGTGGAATGAGATGTGGAATGAGGTGTGTAAAGATGTGTGGATAGATGTTTAGAATGATGTCTGGAATGATGAGTGAAATGACGTGTGGAATGATGTGTGTAATCATTTTTTGAATGAGGTGTGGGGTGATGTGTTGGAATAATTTGTGGAATGAGGTTTGGAATTATGGTGAGGAAAGATGTATGGAATGATGCGTGGAATGACGCGTGGAATGAAGTGTGGAATGAATTGTGGTATGGTGTGTGGAATGACCAGTGGAATGATGTGCGGAATGATGTGTGGAATGAGGTTTGGAATGATGTATGGAATGAGGTGTGGAATGATGTGTGGAATGATATGTGAAATGATGTGTTAAATGTTATGTGGAATGATGTGTGGAATGATGTGTGGAATGATGTGTGGAATGACGTGTGGAATCACGTGTGGAATGAGGTGTGGAATCGTGTGTGGAATGATGTATGGAATCAGGTGTGGAGTCTTGTGTGGAATGATGTCTGGAATGATGTGATGGAATGATGTGTGGAATGATGTGTCAAATGATATGTGGAATGATGTGTGGAATGATGTGTGGAATGATCTGTGGAATGATGTGTGGAATGATGTGTGAAATGATGTGTGGAATGATGAGTGGAATGATGTGTGGAATGATGTGTGGAATGATGTGTGGAATGATGTGTCAAATGATATGTGGAATGATGTGTGGAATGAAGTTTAGAATGATGTGTGGAATGATGAGTGGAAAGAGTTGAGGAATGATGTGTGGAATGATGTTTGGAAAGATATGTGGAATGATGTGTGGAATGATGTGAGGAATCAGCTGGCATATTGTTTTTACAATATTTCCGGTGAAGTGGGTGGATCTATTTGAAGACACTCCCCATTCGGGAATCACCTGCTCGGTGAATATCGTTGCTACTGTTGAGGCAGTGCAATCACGTGTGGGGAAAGCTTCCATCCACCGGGGAATTGATCTATAATCACTCGGCAATATCTTTTTCCATGGGATGGGGGAAAAGGACCTGTGAAATCAATTTGTACGTGTTCCCATGGCCCCCGTTGACGGGGCTGGTGTACCCATTTTAATTTTAGTGGGCCTGCCAGGATTATATTGTGCGCACATAACGCATCGGTGACAATATTTAGCAATATCTCTCCCCATTTCCTTCCACCACCGATCTCTCCCAAGACACCCGGTCATGGCCTCTCGTCCTGAATGAGGCAGGCCATGATGCAACTCCATTAAGGTAATCTGTATGCATTCATGCGCCATTAACTTGTCGTTTCGTCTCCAAACGTTATATTCCCTTGCGTTGCGCCCTGCTTGGTCCACATAACTATTTCCTCCTCAGAAGTGTCCTGGTGTCGTTTCTCAATACTTTTCTGTTCGTCTCGGGACCCAGCAGCACTGACTGAGGTATCCTCACACTCCTCTTGTTCTAATGCCTTCTGTGCAGCTAAGTCTGCAGCTTTATTTCCCTGGTGACTCAGCCAATCTGGACTGGTTTGGTCCGGCTCCCTCCTGTGGGCTTTAATTTTAATAACCGCTACTTGTTTTGGTTTATTATTGGCTGCTAAAAGAGCTTCTATACTTAGGTGATGCTTTATGCGATGTCCGCTAGTTGTGATAAAATCCCTTTCTCCCCCATGCTGTCATATAATCGTGTACTACCAAAAATGCATATCTACTGTGAATTTAGGGAGCTAGGAGCTAAATTAAAAAGTAGGACCTCAAAAGTAGTAAACTAGGGATTGCTACCAGTGCCACGTGATAGTGAGAGTAGCATTCGCAGGATAGCGCAGATGAATACGTGGCTTGCACAGTGGTGCAGCAGTGAGGGATTCAAATTCCTGGGGCATTGGAACCGGTTCTGGGGGAGGTGGGACCAGTACAATCCGGATGGTCTGCACCTGGGCAGGACCGGAACCAATGTCCTAGAGGGAGTGTTTGCTACTGCTTTTGGGGAGGAGTTAAACTGATGTGGCAGGGGGATGGGAACCAATGCAGGGAGACTGAGGGAAACAAAAATGAGGCAAAAGCAAAAGACAGAAAGGAGATGAGGGAAATTGGAGGGCAGAGACACCCAAGGCAAAGAACAAAAAGGGCCATTGTACAGCAAAATTCTAAAATGACAAAGCGTGTTAAAAAAACAAGCCTGAAGGCTTTGTGTCTTAATGTAAGGAGTAGCCGCAAGAAGGTGGATGAATTAACTGTGCAAATTGATGTTAACAAATATGATGTGATTGGGATTACGGAGACCTGGCTCCAGGATGATCAGGGCTGGGAACTCATCATCCAGGGCTATTCAACATTCATGAAAGATAGAATAAAAGGAAAAGGATTTGGGGTAGCATTGCTGGTTAAGGAGGAAATTAAGGCAACAGTTCGGAAGGACATTAGCTTGGATGATGTGGAATCTATATGGGTAGAGCTGCAGAACACCAAAGGGCAAAAAACGTTAGTGGGAGTTGTGACTGGAAACATCATTCTCCACACTGAACACACATTGGTAGAAATGTTAAACACAGGAAAACTGAGAACCGTATCTAATATGAGACGGGCAAAGTGGGAAGCAGTCCTCTTACAACCCAACAAAGCGGTAACCATAATTAGGGATGTAGGAAACAACCCCGCAGAAGGTATGATAGGTGAGGGGGAACCCCACTTTTGGGAAGAAGTATGTGCGGATATGGAAGAGGGTAGAATAAAAGACGCCCCCCTTCAAACCGCAGAACAAACCTTGTTTGTGGACGGCTCACGAAAATACGTAGAGGGACTACCTCATACCGGATGGGCCGTAGTTAACCAGGATGTAGAGACAGTTGAATCAGGGCGAATTAATGAGGGGTCGTCAGCTCAAGTGGCAGAACTGGTAGCCCTCACTGGAATTATCGAAAAATATGATTGTTAATATCTATACGGACATAGAAACATAGAAAATAGGTGAAGGAGTAGGCCATTCAGCCCTTCTAACCTGCACCGCCATTCAATGAGTTCATGGCTGAATATGCAACTTTAGTACCCGCTTCGTGCTTTCTCGCCATACCCCTTGATCCCCCGAGTAGTAAAGAATTCATCTAACTCCCTTTTGAATATATTTAGTGAATACATTCTGTGGTAGAGAATTCCACAGGTTCACCACTCTCTGGGTGAAGAAGTTTCTCATCATCTCGGTCCTAAATGGCTTCCCATCATCCTTAGACTGGGACCCCTGGTTCTGGACTTCCCGAACATTGAGAACATTCTTCCTGCATCTAACCTGTCTAAACCCGTCAGAATTTTAAACGTTTCTATGAGGTCCCCTCTCATTCTTCTGAACTCCACTGAATACATGCCCAGTTGATCCAGTCTTTCTTGATAGGTCAGTCCCGCCATCCCGGGAATCAGTCTGGTGAATCTTCGCTGCACTCCCTCAATAGCAAGAATGTCCTTCCTCAAGTTAGGAGACCAAAACTGTACACAATACTCCAGGTGTGGCCTCACCAAGGGCCTGTACAACTGTAGTAACACCTGCCTGCCCCTGTACTCAAATGCCCTTGCTATGAAGGCCAACATGCCATTTGCTTTCTTAACCGCCTTTTGTACCTGCATGCCAACCTTCAATGACTGATGCACCATGACACCCAGGTCTCGTTGCACCTCCCATTTTCCTAATCTGTCACCATTCAGATAATAGTCTGTCTCGTTATTTTTACCACCAAAGTGGATAACCTCACATTTCTCCACATTATACTTCATCTGCCATGTATTTGCCCACTCACCAAACCTATCCAAGTCAATCTTCAGCCTCATAGCATCCTCCTCGCAGCTCACGGTGCCACCCAACTTAGTGTCATCCGCAATTTTGGAGATACTACATTTAATGCCCTCGTCTAAATCATTAATGTACAAAATAAACAGCTGGAGCCCCAGCACAGAACCTTGCGGTACCCCACTAGTCACGCCCTGCCATTCTGAAAAGTACCCATTTACTCCTACTCTTTGCTTTCTGTCTGACAACCAGTTCTCAATCCACGTCAGAACACTACCCACAATACCATGTGCTTTAACTTTACAGATTAATCTCTTGTGTGGGACCTTGTCGAAAGCCTTCTGAAAGTTCAAATATACCACATCAGCTGGTTCTTCCTTGTCCACTTTACTGGAAACATCCTCAAAAATTCCAGAAGATATGTCAAGCATGATTTCCATTTCACAAATCCATACTGACTTGGACCTATCAGGTCACCATTTTCCAAATGCACTGCTATGACATCCTGAATCATTGATTCTATCATTTTACCCACGACTGAGGTCAGACTGACCGGTCTATAATTCCCTGTTTTCTCTCTCCCTCCTTTGTTAAAAGTGGGGTTACATTGGATACCCTTCACTCGATAGGAACGGATCCAGATTCAATGGAATGTTAGAAAATGACAGTCAATGCATCCACTATTTCCAAGGCCACCTCCTTAAGTACTCTGGTATGCAGTCGATCAGGCCCTGGGGATTTATCGGCCTTCAATCCCATCAATTTCCCCAACACAATTTCACGACTAATAAACATTTCCCTCAGTTCCTCCTCCTTACTAGACCCTCTGACCCCTTTTATATCCGGAAGGTTGTTGGTGTCCTTCTTAGTGAATACCGAACCAAAGTACTTGTTCAATTGGTCTGCCATTTATTTGTTCTCCGTTATGACTTCCCCTGATTCTGACTGCAGGGGACTGATGTTTCTCTTTACTAACCTTTTTCTCTTTACATACCTATATAAACTTTTGCAATCCTCCTTAATGTTCCCTGCAAGCTTCTTCTCGTACTCCATTTTCCCTGCGCTAATCTAACCCTTTGTCATACTCTGCTGAGTTCTAAATTTCTCCCAGTCCCCGGGTTCGCTGCTATTTCTGGCCAATTTGTATGCCACTTCCTTCGCTTTAATACTAACCCTGATTTCCCTTGATAGCCACGGTTCAGCCACCTTGCCTTTTTTATTTTTACGCCAGACAGGAATGTACAATTGTTGTAGTTCATCCATGCGGTCTCTAAATGTCTGCCATTGCCCATCCACAATCAACCGCTTCAGTATCATTCGCCAATCAATCCTATCCAATTCATGCCTCATACCTTCAAAGTTACCCTTCTTTAAGTTCTGGACCATGGTCTCTGAATTAACTGTTTCATTCTCCATCCTAATGCAGAATTCCACCATATTATGGTCACTCTTCCCCAAGGGGCCTCGCACAATGAGATTGCTAATTAATCCTCTCTCATTACACAACACCCAGTCTAAGATGGCCTCCCCCCTAGTTGGTTCCTCGACATATTGTTCTAGAAAACCATCCCTTATGCACTCCAGGAAATCCTCCTCCACCGTATTGCTTCCAGTTTGGCTCGCCCAATATATGTGCATGTTAAGGAGGAGCCTGCAGCAGCCGTAGCTTCCAGTGTTCCTGCGGCCACGTACTCCTCGACAGAGGAGTTAGCGGGACCAGGTGCTTTGCCACAGGGTGCCTCCAGTGATTCACTGCCGGTGACGACCACGCGGCGGTTGGTTCGGCGAGGTCTAACTGCTCCACGAACAGGAGATCTTTGCGTATACATGGTTAACTTGTCCTGGAGAAGCGTTGAGTTTTGTCAAGAGCTCCTCCAGGCAATGGGTGGAATATCTCAGAAGATGGCCACCCGATCCACTAAAGTGAACGAACAAATGACACAGATAGCGGTTGCCCTGGAGATAACAGTCAGGGACACTGGTGTCAGAGTGCAATCATTGGTCCCGGAATCCGGCACTGCTCCCCAAGGTGCCGCAACCCCATCGCCCGAGAATAATGCGAACCAGAGGAAGCTGTTGCATCGGGCTCAGAGGATAGTTATACAGAAATGACCTCTCCACTATCATCACCTTGGTGTTGGTAGGTGAATGAAAGAGGTGCTGAACAGACCGGCGGAAAGTTAAGGAGGGGTGTAGCCGTAAGGATGGAGGGAATGTGTTTTGTTATAAGTAAATATTGTTGTCTGTGGGGCGGGTGTGTGTTTCGGTTTACTTTTAGTTGATTAAATTGTTCCTGTTTTTAAATGTTTCATTGTTGGGATGGTTTGCGAGAGAGTGGTGTATGAAGGCTTTTTTATTAAAATCTGCTGTTATTGTATTGCTAAAACGTTAAAATGTTGAAAGTTTGGGTTGAGGTGGGGGAGGGGGTACTGTTGTGTTGTGTTGTATGGTGTTATGTTTTATTTAAAAAAAAATATCGTTAAACGTATTTATAAAAACTTAACTTAACATTGTTGTGCATTGTATTCAGCTACTTGCAGCGTTGAACTCCGGTGAGTCCTTTCCATGAATGCTTAGCATCAAACGTAACGGTACTTGTCACAAACTTAACGCAAACCTTTCATTTATCAGCTGCAGACATAAAACGTTTAGCTGTGTAGTCACAACGGGCCATTTCCTGCGTTCTAGAGGAGAGTGAGGGCATGGTTTCAACATCAGCCTGAGTGTCTTCCCCGAGGTCATCGTCCACCTCATCTTCATCGTCTTCTCCTCTCTCCTGAGGTGGATCGGCAGTCCCATTTGGCAAATCTTATCCCTACCTGGTAGCCAAATTATGCAGCATGCAGCACACCACAATTAATTGAGCAAACTACTCAGAGTATTATTGCAATTCGTCTCCTGAATGGTCCAGGAATCTGGAGTGTTGCTTAAGCATTCCAATTGTCTTTTCGACGACATTTTGTGTGGAGATGTCGCTTTCATGTTATCACCTCTCGGCTTCTGTCTGAGGCTTACGCAGGGGAGTCCATCAGTCAGCTGGTAAGGCCATATCCTTTATCACCAGCATCGAACCGTGACTTATGGCTGACTCATAATCAGGTAAGGCAAAGTACTCTCACGCAAGATGAGTGCATCAGGGATGCCGACTTGAAAAGTTGCATTGAATGCCATGATTATTTCCTTGTGGTCAACAACGAGATGCACATTCAGGGAGTGGACTCCCTTTGGGTTCAGAAACACCTCTGCATCCTGAAAGGGTGCTCGCAGGGCGATGTGCGTGCTGTGTATTCCTCCCTGTAACTTGGGGAAGTTTGCTATTCTGGAGAATTACAAAGCCCCCTCAGTCTGTTCCATCCTGGTCAAAGGGAAGCTTATCAGGTCCATCCTTTGAGCGTAAAGGGCTTCAGTAACCTATCGAAATCAGCAATGCATGGCATACTGAGAGCTCGCGCAAATTTCGCCTGCTGATGCCTGAAAGGAGCTAGATGCATAGTAGGAAAGTGCCGCAGTAACCTTGACCTCAAAGGGCAGCACGATCATGATGGTGCTGTTAGGCTGCAGATCTCCTTGATGATCTGGCCTATACCAGCGATGACCTGCTTTGGAATCATACATTCCTACGGCACGTGTTCACCAACACGTTCAGGTAAGACCGTTTCTCTCTGGAAATGCGTCGGGTGTACGTTCTCCACCTCCTCCTGCCACGTATTCATTGGGCAGATAATACTCTTCAATATCCCTTCTTTCACCTCTAGTGTGCAGCATGTGAGTAGTCATCAATACAGGCTGAGAAATTTCAGGCCCCATTACAATTACTATTAGACCTAATCTTCAGAAATATTACATTTTCATCCGTAATTTCATAAATTAGTGTAAATTCGTCCACAGTATTATAAAATGTTTCTTACATTTTCATATTCACCTTAAAATAACTCACAGATTAAATCAATGCTCTCCAGAAATTGAAGCAGCCTTTTCTAGAAAAGTCCTTCCATTTACGAAATGGATTCCATGCCGCTGGGTTAAAATCAGTTGAATGCAGCTATTTTTCAGCGTCTTTTTGGGCTAAAGTTAGGCTGGGCGATTTATGGGCGTTAGTTTCCATTAAAATCTGTTTTCTAGATGTTGACATCATAAACATATGGACGAGTGGTTAAATTAAATGTCGGCGTTAACTTGATTCCAAAACTAATGCTGGCGATAAATGGCTAATAAATAGGCGATAGATGGACGTTAGTTTCCATATCTGGGTAAATGGGAGATAACCGGGTGTTATAACATCTCAGCGTTTAAATCGGTGGTAAGTGATGGGTAGCTGGGAGAAACTAATGGAAATTCTTGCATTGATATATTAAACAAGCAGCAAGGGACCTAGTACTGAGCCCTGTTGAACCCCACTGGAAACAATCTTCCAGTCACAAAAACACACCAATCATTTGCCTTTGCGTCCTGCCACTGGGACAATTATGGATCCAACTTGACACTTTCCCTTGGATCCGATGATTTTTATTTTTCTCCCATGTGGAATTTGCTGCAAGCAATGATTTAAAACCATGCAGACTACATCAAACAAACTGTCTTCACCGAATCTCCTTGTTACCGCCTCAAAAAATTCAATCATGTTAGTTCGACATGAGTTTCCCTTAACAAATCCATGCTCACTGTCCTTGATTAATCCGTGCCGTTACATATGAATGATTAATACTGACGCTCTGACTTTTTCTGATTATTTTCCCACGGTCTAGTTCAGGGTCACACGGCTTGAATTACTCGGTGAAGCCCTTTCTTATTTAAACAATGGTACAGTGTTAGCAAACCGCCAGTTCTCTGGCACCACAATTTTGTTCCATAGCGAATTGGAAATTGATAGCCAGAGCCTCCGCAATTTTCTCTATTGTTTATCTTAAAAGCCTGGGTTACATTTCTTCCGAGCCCAGTGAAGTCTTTTCTTTCAAAAATGCTAAAAAAAACTTAACATTTCCACTCTCACTACATTTATCTCATCTAATAATTCACACACCAACCATTAACTACAATTTCTGCATCGTGTCCCTTGTGAAGACAGATACACATTTTTCGTTGAGGAACATTCCCACCTCTTCCAAATCCAAACACATGTTACTTTTTTGGTCTCTAATAGGCCATACACTTTCTGTAGGTAGGCTTTTGCCTTTCATGTATTTATAAAATATCTTTGTGTTTTCCTTGATTTCACTTGCCAATATTTTGTCATAGTTCTGTAATTTTGTTTTTAATTCCATTTACCGCTTGGCTTTCTGTAGTATTTAGATTTCTGTATCTGACTTAAGCTTCCCTTTTTTGTCTCATTTTATTAATTGACATCCATGAGGCTCTAGTAGTTGAGCTCCACACTTTTTCTTGAAAGAAACATATTTGCTCTGAAATCTCTCGACCTCTTCCTCGAATGCCTCACACTACTCCGGGACTGATTTACCTTCAGTAGTTGTGTCCAGTCCACATTCGATAAATCGCATCTCACCACATTAAAAGTGGCCTTTCCCCAATTGAAACGTGTAACTCCTAGTCTATCTGTTTCCTTTAACATAAATACAATAAATTTTACTGAATTAGGATCAATGCCACCAACATATTCTCACCCACCTGTACAACTTAACTCATTAAAACTAAGATAGGATTTCTCCCTCTGTTGTTTGTTTTGCTAAGTACAGGCTCAAAATGCTGAGCTCAATGTATTTTATGAATAACGCGCCCTCTATACCGTTCACACTAATTATATGCCAATTATTCACCTGGAATATAACGTTGGTGGCAATGAAAAGCGTTCACCACTGGCCACAAGTATCCAGCGACCTTTGTTTCGAGAATTTCTGGTACTAGACGTGTAATACATATCAGCGGATATAAGTGGGGATTCCCTCGATTTTTTAATTCATTCCAGGATGTGGTTATCGCTGGCAAAGCCAGCATTTATTGCTCATCGCGTAATTACCCTTGAGAAGATGGTGGTGAAATGTCTTCATGAATTGCGGCAATCCTTGTGGTTACAGTACTGTTCGGGATAGAGTTACAGAATGTTTAATCAGCGACGATGGAGCATCGGCAAAATATTACCATGTCAGGTTGATGTGTAGCCCCGTGTGCCTCTTCCAAGTGATGCTGTTCCCATGCGCCTGCTGCCCTTGAAAATCTTGCTGGTCGAGGTTGCATGGTTTGGGTGGTGCTGCTGAAGAAGCCTTGGCGAGTTGCTGCAGTAAATCTTGCAGATGGTACACACTGCATTTATGGTGCACTCACGTTGCAGGGAGTGAATCTTTAAGCTGGTTGATGCTTTGATCATCAAGCGGGCTGCGTTGTCCTGGATGGTGCCGAGCTTTTTGAATGTTGTTGAAGGTGCACTCAGTCAGGCAAGTGGAGAGTACTCCATCATAATCCTGACATGTGCATTGTCGATGGTTGAAAATCTGAGTGTGGAGTTGAGACACTCGCCGAGATGACCCGGACTCCGACCTGCTCTTGTTGCCACATTATTTATGTAGCTGGCCAGGTTAAGTTTCTGGTCAATGGTGACCCCAGGATTTGTTAGTCGGGGATTCGGCGATGGTAATGCTGTTGATTATCAAGGGAAGGTGGTTAGAATCTCGATTGATGGAGGTTGACATTGCCTGCCACTTATGTGATGCGAAAGGCCAGTCTGGCAGCCATGACCTTGTAGATCTCGGCCAGCACGATCAATGGTGGTGCGACTGAGCCACTCTTGTTGATGATCAGTAATGTCCCAAACCCAGATTACGTTCTGCTTCTTCCAAGTTGTGTTCAACATGAAGAAGAGCTGATTCTTCAGCTGAGGGACGGCGGTAATTGCGAATCAGCAGAACGTTTTCTTGCCATTATTTGACCTGATGGCGTTCATTTTGTATCTAGCTACACTGTGAACGTATTGGACAAAGTCACACACAAGTCGTCATTACAAAGATCGAATTGCAGGGAACTAAATGGAAAGTGGGCGTGCAGAATTAGCTCAGTAACAACATCAAAGCATGGTGTTAGGTGGATGTTTTTCAGATTGTGAGCGGGTTTGCTGTGCTGATACCCAGGTGCCAATTTTGCTCCATTACTGTATGCAATTATGATAAACACCTGGAATAAGTTGTAAAGAGCGGAATGAAAAACTTTACAGATAATACACAATTTGGTACAGTAGTAGGTAGTGAGGTGACTAGTTATAGGCTTTGAGCTGATTGAGACAGGATGTTGAAATGGGCAGAAGCATGGCACATGGAGTTCAACGTAGAGGAGTATGAAGCGATAACCCTTGGGAGCACTAATATGGAAAGTCTAGTAGAGTATAAATGGCACAAATTAGAAAATTCTAGATGAGCAGAGAGATCTTGGTGTCCATATCCACAAATCCTGGCACTTAACCTGGCTGACCAACATTTTTCTCCTCTTTCATTCAAAATCATTCCAGCTGAATACTTTTCACACGGATCAGCATCAGCCTCCAGATTATTACCCCAATATAACCCAGCATCTCTAATCAGGACCAGGAAACAGGAGATTAGCCGCAATATTTTCCTCCGTAACTGATCAGGAACAGGAGATTGCCCCAATATATCCCAACATCACTGATCAGGAGCAGGACCCAGGGAATTGCCTCAATATATCCCATTATTACTGATCAGCAGCAGGATCCATTGGACTGTCCCAATATATACCAGCATCACTGATCAGGAACAGGACTCAGGGGGTAGCCCCAAAATATAGCAACATCACTGATCAGGAGCAGGACCCAGGAGATTGCCCCAATATATCCCAGCATCACTAATCAGGAGCAGGACCCAGGGGATTGCCCCAATATATCCCAGTATTACTGATCAGGAGCAGGACCCAGGGGTTTGCCCCAATATATCCCAGTGTTACTGATCAGGAGCAGGACCCAGGGGATTGCCCCAATATATATCAGCGTCACTGATCAGGAGCAAGGCACAGGCAAAAGAGATTTTCTTTGTCTGAAACAAATTAAAATTCTGGGTTCCTCCAATGGCAGTTTGTTAAATTTGAAATTTGAGATCGGCAACAGACAGCGCATCCCTTGTAAGCAGACACAGAATGCCCCGTTTCTGATAACGCACCATTTTAAACAGACAGAGATTGCTCCCAGACAAACAGAACAGCACGTTAAAAGGAATACGGAGGCAAAATGAATAAAAACACAAAATTCTTTCAAACTCTGCAGGTCGTGCAGATTCCTTGGATGAACAACTCGATTTTATGAACAGTCGGATGATCAATCCGATCTTTTAGGAAAATATTTAAGATTACAGACTTCATCAACAAGGACAGGACCTGAAAAGAATAGACAGCGAAAAAGGACAAAGTTGTAGGTCTGTGTTGCAGTGGAATGCAGTATTGATTGAATACTAAATGGGAAAATGGAGGTGGGTGCTAATCGGGCAATAAATGACCAAAGTAGGCTCCAGAGGAGGTGTTACTGGAGCACTTAACACCCATGTTTATAGAGCTAATTCCAATGTTTTGGAGCTAATTCACCTGTTTCTGGAATTCATTCCTGTCTTTAAGGAGATCCCATTCCCCCTGTTTCTGGAGCTAATCCCATTGTTCTGGGGCTATTTCATCTATGGTGCGCGCTTCTAATTTCGCTGCCACAGGAACAGCTAATTTGCCTATATATATATGGCAAATCGTCTCTTGTTAATCCTAATCCTTCTGTTTCTGGAGCTACATCCGCTGTTTCTGGAGCTAATACTTTAGTTTCCGGAGCTAATTCCACTTTTCATTGCGCTGCTAATTGCCCAGTCTGTGGTGCTCCTAATTGCTCTGTTTCGAGCAACTTCCCCTGAAGCTAATCACCTTGTTTCTCTAGCTAGAAAGTCCTCTGTTTCTGGAGCATCTGATTCTCACTCTTTCTGGAGCTAATCAACATATTTCTGGACATAATTCACTACTTTCTGGAGCTCCAAGTTCCGATGTTTCTGGAGCACTTAAGTCCCTAGTTTATGGAGTTAACTCCAATATTTCTGGAGCTAATTCCCCAGTTTCTGGAATTCATTACTGCAATTAAGGATATCCCATTCACCCTGTTTCTGGAGCTAATCCCTTTGTTCCTGAAATAATTCTAGCTTTCATGGAACTCCTAATTTCCCTCTCAGCAGCTCTTAATTCCTCTGTTCCTGGAGATAATTCCCTTGTTTCTGGAGCTCATCTTTTTGCTGGAGTACCTAATGTCCCAGCTTGTGGATCTCGTAATGCATCTGTTTCTGGAGGTATCACCCCTGATTCTGTTGCTACTTGAACAGTTTCTGAGCTAATACATTTTTTCTGGGGAAAATTCCTGTGGAGCTCCTAATTTCCCTTTTTCCGAAGCTCCAAATTGTGCTGTTTATGAAGCACATAATTGTACTTTTTCCAAACTGGTTGTTTGTCGATATATATGGCTCCGAAACGTCCTGATTATGGTGCGCTCTCCGAATTACCCCGCAACATGTACACGAAAATGCAACTTTTCTGGAGATAACTCTCCTGTTTTTAAATGTAATCCCCTGATTCTGGATCTACTTGCGATGGACTGTGATTATTCATGTGTTCCTGGAGCTCAATTCCGCTCTTTCTGCGACTCCTAATTTCCCAGTTCTTGGAGGGAATTCCCCTGTTTCTGTAACTAATTCAACTGTTTATGGAACTAAAACAAGGAGGGAGAGAATTATAGACCGGTTAGCCTGACATCAGATGTGGGGAAAACCAAGCAGCAAAAAGGGGAAGGAGCCTTAGAGTATGGGGAACGATTGTTCCAGATATATCAAGAATGCTCTGGACAGGGAAACCCAGGATGCGGTGACTGAGCATTTAAGGACGGACTATCCGCTGCACACCAGACCATTATAAAAATGGGAGTAATTTTAACCCATGATTATGATGAACTGTTCGAGTGGGCTAGTGGCGTCCAGGGAGGGGGCGATGTAAAATCTCTGACAAAGATAAAGCAGGAAAAGGTCTCTGACACGGGAACAGGAGGAGGGCAGAAAAGGGGGACTTGCCATAATTGTGGAAAACCGGGCCATTTTGCCAGGGAATGCAAAGGGAAAGGCAGTGAAAAGCAATGTCCGTATTGTGGTAAGAATGGGCACCTGGAAGCGACATGCTATGGTAAAAATGGCTATCCTAATAAGCAAGGACCCTGTCATAACAGCAGTGGCAGTCGTACAAAGTCACCCTGTGATGTCTGGAATACCCTGTACAAAGTAAAAAGGATGGAAGGATATATGTGTCTGCATGGGTAGGGGGTCGACAGTGTGAGATGCTCGTGGACACGGGAGCATCAAAATCATTTACCAATATGCCCCTTCCGGTCACCAAGAAGGCTCTGATAAATGGAATAGATGGGCGGCCCATACTGGCCTACCTGAGCACCACCCAATTGATGGAAATTGATAACTTATATATACCCATGAGATTTTCCATTTGCAAGAATCGTGAGGGAACAATAATGGGAAATGATGTAATGAGGGAATTTAAGGCCCTGATTGATTGCGGCAAGGGGAAATTGACATGGCCAAAGGCGGATGGCAGTATGGGAGATTTAGGACAGATAGCCCACCATGTGGCAAGTATAGTTGTAGCTACAGCCACAAAAACTGACTGGCTCATCGGGACTGTAGGGTATGGAGGCATATGTGCCTGTGTGCCCGGGGTCTGGGCACAGACCAAATTAGATACTGGAAATGCGAAGATGGATCCTATTAAAGTCCCTGGACCACCTTATAAACCACACCGACAATACCCTATAAGACCTGAAGCTAGAACAGTGGTTGTAGAAATAGTAAAAGGGCTGGTGGAATAGGGTATCGTAAAAGAAACAGTTAGCACCACTAACTCTCCAACATGGCCGGTAGGGAAACCAGATGTGAGTTATAGACTCACTATCGATTACACTGCCCTTAACAAGGTCACCCCCAAATTACACCCGATAGTGGCCAGCCCCTCCACAATCCTTCATGGATTATCCACTGAACATAAGATCTTTACAGTCCTGGACATGGCCAATGGTTTTTGGGCCCTTCCCCTGGACCCAGAATCACAAGAAAAATTTCCCTTCACGGTGGAGGATAAACAATATACTTGGACCCGATTACCACAAGGATTCCCTAATAGTCCTGCCATATTCTATCGAGTCATGAGGGATATATTAAAACAAATAGAGGTACCGGCAGGAAATAGTATTTTACAATATGTCGACGACATATTAATAATATCAGAAACCAAGGATGGACATCAGGCAACCCTATACTTAGTATTAAGGGCTCTGCAAACGGCGGGCCTTAAAGTTAACCTCAAAAAGGCCCAGGTAGGAAAATCCCAGGTCCTGTATCTAGGGTACTGCCTCTCAAAGAGGCTGAAAGATATGCCCTCGGATAGGAAAAAGGCTGTTAAGGACATGCCTAGACCAGTCACGGTAACGGGGGTGAAGAAGGTACTGGGCCTCCTTACTTACAGCCGGAACTTTATCCCTGATTTTGCAAAAATTGCTGAGCCAATATAAAGATTAGTGAAAGGGGGGAAACCGGCCCTAGACCTCATAGAGTGGGGCCCTGAACAAGAACAGGCGTATAGTAAACTCAAGTCAGAACTAGTCTCCACCCCGGGATTGGGACTGCCTGACATGGGTAAAGATTTCCACATCCACTGTAACAATGAAGGTGGGTTCTATATGGCCGTGCGCACATAATATCATGGGGATAAAAGGAGACCTATAGCCTATTAGTCTACCACCGAAAGCCAAAAGTATAGCCACGCTAGATTGCGCAGCTTGGGCGGTAAAATAAGCGAACCTGTGGTGATGACTGGAAACATCATTCTCCACGCTAAACACACAGTGGTAGAAATGTTAAACACAGGAAAACTGAGAACCGTAGCTAATATGCGACGGGAAAAGTGGGAAGCAGTCCTCTTAACACCTAACAAAGCGGTAATCATAATTAGGGATGTAGGAAACAACCCCACAGAAGGTATAATGGGTGAAGGGGAACCCCACTTTTGTGAAGAGGTATGTGAGGATATGGAACAGGATAGAATAAAGGACGCCCCCCTTCAAACCGCAGAACAAATCTTGTTTGTGGACGGCTCACGAAAATACATAGAGGGACTACCTCGTCCCGGATGGGCCATAATTAACCAGAATCTAGAGACAGTTGAATCAGGGCGCACAAGTGGTAGAACTGGTAGCCCTCACCCGGGCACCGGAAGAATCGGAAAATAAGATTGTTAACATCTATACGGACAGTAGAAATGCATTCGGGGTAGTACACAATTATATGACAGCATGAGGGAGAAGTGTTTTTTTCACAACGAGCGGACATCCCATAAAGCATCAGCTGAGAATAGAAGCTCTTTTAGCAGCCAGTAATAAACCAAAACAGGTAGAGGTTATTAAAATTAAAGCCCACAGAAGGAAGCCGGACCGAACCAGTCCAGATTGGCTGAGTCACCAGGAAAATAAAGCTGCAGACGTAGCTGCACAGAAGGCATTAGAGCAGGAAGAGTGTGAGGAAGCCTCAGTCAGTGCCGCTGGGGTCCGAGACGAACAGATAAGTATTGAGAAACTACACCAGAACACTTCTGAGGAGGAAATAGGTATGTGGACAAAGCAGGGCGCAACGCAAGGGAAGGATAACGTTTGGAGACGAAACGATAAGGTAATGGCGCCTGAATGTATACAGAATACCTTATTGGAGTTGCATCATGGCCTGTCTCATTCAGGCCGAGAGGCCATGACCGGGAGTCATGGAAGAGATTGGTGGTGGAAAGGGATGGGGAGAGATATCGCCAAATATTGCCATCGATGCGTTACCTGCGCATAATATAATACAGGCAGGACCATTAAAATTAAAATGGGACACCAGCCCCCTCCACGGGGGCCATGGGAACACGTACAAATAGCCCCAATCCCATGCAACAAGATATTGCCTAGTGATTATAGATCAATTTATCCGGTGGGTGGAAGCTTTCCCCACACGTGATTGCACTGCCTCAACAGTGGCAAGCGTATTCTGACCAAGGCACCCACTTCACCATAAAAAAATAAATTGTAAAAAAAATATGCCAGCTGATGGACATAAAATAAAAATTCGACATCCCCTACCACCCGCAGAGTTCTGGGATGGTAGAGCGCATGAACCTTACCCTTAAGAACGCCCTGGCAAAGGCCATGAAAACGTCAGGAAAAACGTGGACAGAAGTATTACCCATTATATTGATGAAGTTAAGAGCCACGACAAACCAGCCAACCGGATTAACCCCTTATGAACAAATGACAGGAAGGGCGATGCAATTACCAGAGAACATCATAACAGGGGGGGGGCCGATGTCGGCCCATTAAAAGACAAAATAAAACGGTATGTTTTGGAACTAAGTACTCAAATAAAAGGGATGCGTAAATTAGTTAGGGACAATCAGGAAGAAAGTGACGTGGAAGCAGAGCTTACAAAGCTCCCTGAAGTCCCGTTGGTGGGAAGTCGCGTTCTGGTAAGGGTCCTCCCGGGAAAACCGGGGTTTGCCCCAAAAATGAAGAGGACCGTATGAGGTTATAATCAGCAGGGATACTTGTGCCTGCATCGATGTTAAAGGAACTGACAATGGAAGCATCGGACCCAGCTTAAGGTTTTTGAAGCAGCCGTTTAGCACACGTATTAGTTGTTGTTGTTTGTCTATTTACAGATTGACAGCGAGAGATTCTTCAAAGCCATACGGCCATTTTGCCTTTGACAATTTGTTAATTATAGAGTAATAAGATGAAAATATATATTGCGATCGGTGAGATTATCATAGATCGTGTTAGGTCCGGCCTGCTAGCTAGACCGAAACGAGAGTTAAATGTAAATACCTTTTTGTACATGGCTTATGTTTTTGCGCAAAATGAGAACTTTTCCAGTTGCTGGGTATGTTTGCACATCCCCATCCATAGCAAAGGAGGCATCCCTTTGAGGACAATCTCCCTTAACATTTCGGAAGTAGCGGAGTGGGTAATGCGTCAAAACGATACAGTGGAAGTCAATGATACTTGGAACCAGAGTAGGGAGAAAGAAACGTGGAGATCGGGGCGGTTAACTTTTGGATGCATTGACGGATGGTACCAGCCGGAATACAATAGGTTGGTACGACCCCCGTTCCTGGTTTTGACCAACACCTGAGCAGTTGGAAGGCCCACTGCTGACATTTGTTTCACTAGAACCCTCACTGGTGAGGAAACAGGTTTTGTAGCAGGATACTTTAACCTCACCAGGTGGAACATAATAGCCAGCGAAACAGCAAACCAGGGTTCCTTTGAAATAGAGGGTTTGAAGAATCAGACAAGTAGCCAGGACTGGGACACTAAGATTAGTTGGCGACGGGGGCTGAGAGAGAGATTGGGATCGAATCTAACAGCATACAATGGCACTTATTTTGTGAGCGGGCATAAGGCCTACCCCTGGTTGCCTCAGGACCGGAGGGGGTCCTGTTATTTGGGATATCTGGTCCCTTTTGTCACACGGGTACACACTTTAGCAGAAGTACAGACACTAGGTCGACTAAGACGAGATCTTACCCCGGAGAAGTGGCTATTTGGTGTCATGATGCTCACATTCATAGGACGCACCATAGATGAATTACGTAACCTAGAGCGGGTACTGGAACAGATAGTTAACGACACTGCTGAAGCAATGGAGGGCATAACGGCTGAAATGGTAGCCATACGCTCAATGGTACTTCTGAACCGTATGGCCCTAGATTATATACCAGCACAAAGTGGGGTCACATGTGCCTTAATTGGAGATGAATGTTGCAGTTACATTCCCGATAATTCAGAAAACATAACCAACCTCGCTGAACACATAAGAAGGGATGTAAAGAAGTTATCCACGTCAGCAGGAGGATCTGGCTGGTTTGACTGGCTGTTAGTGGAATCCGGTGGGTCCTATCTTATGCATGGAGTAATTATTCTGGTTGTAATAATAATTACTTGCTGTCTGATTATCGGGTGTTTTAATATTTGCTGTAAAGTTATGATGGCTCGACTGATGGCAGTAGCCAGTGCAATCGCCGAAGAAGAAGCACACCTGATGGAAATACTTGAAGACACCAAGGATGAAGAAACAGATGACGATGACACCGACCACTATCTTTGAAGGGTAGCATCGAGCTACAGGCAAGGTGGACATACGGAACATCAGGGAAGTAACATAACCCAAAGGACGAATATATGACACCATGCTACTATCATTGTGGTCATCTGGATTTCATGAACATCCTCGAGGCCATAAAGGGGGAATATTGTTGGAGCAGATTTTTGGACATATACTTGACGAGTATACGGGAACAAACAATTGTTTTTATTTTCCCCTTTAATCAATTTTGTAAGGGACAATACTGATGCATTATGCTATATATAAAAAAAAACACAGTTAGACTTCAAGGTTTGCTGGCCTTGAGTTTTGGAGATAGGAAAGTGAGATAATGAACGACTGGAGAGAGAAGTGGGGGTATGTTTGTCTGTATCGGTGCTAAAAATCCTGCACTTGTTAATAATGCCCTGTCACAATGCGAGGATGGTTTATAACAAGAGCTCAGCCTTGGATAGTAATTGTATGAAAAGCTTTGTAAACCTTGTAATGCGATGATTAGACTTAAGGACTTGTGCTAAAGCATGTGAGTTAAATTGTAATTTGTAAGATAAAAGAACCTCACTGGAGATACCGAATTGAGAAGCTGGTTCAGAGAGAGGGGTCTCTAACACTTCTCCCAAAGCTTTGTCTACGATTTAATAAACCTCTCTTTATATATTATACAGTCTCGGAAATATTTTTCCACAACATGTCTGTGGGAAAATATTTCAGACACCAGTGTGACTGGAAAAGCAGACACACATCCGAGTGACAGTGCTCCACTGCACTGACTGTTGAAAGAGATTCAATCAGTTACACAGCTGAAAAAATATTGCACCATTCTCAGCGGGGAGAAACTACACGTGTTCTGTGTGCGGCCAAAACTTCAACTGATCATCCAACCTGGGAGACACAAGGACACCTGCATCATGGAGAAAGCGTGGAAATGTGGAGACTGTGAGAAGGGATTCAGTTCCCCGTCTGATCTAGAAATTCGTTGTCACAGTCACACCGACGAGAGGCTGTTTACCTGCTCTGTGTGTGGGCTCGGGGTTCACTCAGTCATCCAACCTGCTGAAATTCCAGTGAATTCACACTGGGGAAGTGTGGGAAGGGATTCACTCAGTCATCTGAATTGCGTGTTCACAAGTGACTGCCGGGGTAATGTTCTACTGTTATTACTGCTGTTATTCGCATCCTGACTGAATCGTGTCCGTTCTGTCAGTTGGGATCTGTTTCTGCTGATATTACTAACGCAGAAAACTGGGATGGAGTTTAATATTTCAAATAATACAATGTTTCGATATTTGAAATATCCATGATAAGAGGAGACAAATTGATGTCCTGTTATATTTTGGTCCTTTTCTCCTTTCTATCTCTAGATTGTTTCAGTTCTCATGCCTTTGGTTACACTCAGGGAGAAGTCCCAGTTCCTTATACCTTCCAGAGTGTCTATCTTTGCCTTGGTGTCAAGAGTATGGATCGCTATCACGCCTAGGATAACTAAATACAAAACAGTCTGTTAATCCCTTTCTGCTACAGGACTTAGCGCGTTCCTGACAACATCTCTCTCATCTTCGATGTGTGAATAGAGAATCGTCCAAATCTGGTTTAAATTTAAATTTGAATCCACTCAGTAAATGTATGTAAAGAAAAATGTGCAAGTAAACCCATCACATCAAGTAATTGGCAAAGGTTTACAGTCAACAAGATGAACAAGTAAATATATCACGGCCCAGTAACCCAGCTATATATTCACAGGAGAAAGCCTGCTATCTAAGTCGTCGAATGTCAGTTGGTGAGATGAGAGACTGAATCACTTTCCACACTCAGCTGGTAAACGGTCTCTCCCTGATGTCTTTCACCCAACGTGCATCTGCATCCATTCCCACTGTCCCCACATTTGCAGTGTTGAGTCAGCTGGCCACACGAGTCTCACAGGCTAGACGATTGATTGAAGGTGCATCCACACACAGAACATGTGTCCTGTTTCTCACCGCTGTGATTGGTGTTTTTCCAAAGGCTGATGAGAGGGTGATCCTGATCAATCCGGTGAATCTCTCAAAACTTGCCATGGTGTTTGGTTTTAGTTTCCCAGCTGTAGACCCTCACCTTCTAATACCCTACAAATTGAGCTGGCAAGCGTTGTTACTTTAAGTACAGGATAGACATTCCGACTGTGGTAGGCATCAGAGTCGAGTCCAGCCCTGCCCTCAAATTACAACCACACACTTCCCAGTTGAGGTCATTTCCCAGTTGAGGTCATTGAATCGGTATCAAGAGCAGGAGCACTGGCTAATTTTTAATCATATTTAGCCCACTGGTACCGAGGACAATTATAACCCCTGAACTGCTGCCTTGGCTGAGATCAACTCACAGCACAGATCAAGGAAAGAACTTGGAATTTCCCAGTCAATATTGCAGAGTGTTCTAAAATTTGGGGGATGTGGGGAGGGTTAGAAATAATACTGTGAAACACATTTTACTCCAGCTTTAAACGAAACTTTCGTCACACTGCGCAATTCTGAAGTCTTTTCAAATTCAAGTCAAATGGATCATCAAAAAGAGTGAGACATTTTAGAAAGGCGCAAGTCACTGAAATCGACAGCTTTTCAATCACTGCACAGTACAGAAGGGAACAACTGTTGATGGGAGGTCGGTTCGTGAAGTCCCCCGACCACTCCGAGATAAACAGCACTGTTCCTTTAAGTATAAATAGGCAGTGAAAGTAGAGTCCGAGTCCCTTTAAATATCTGCTTCATTCCCCCAGGTTTAGGAGGAGCAAACACGCGCGGTCTCCTTATATCCTCACACACCAAGCACCGCCGGTGGGCTCCCGCAATGTCCTAAAGGCCGAAGGAAAGTTATGCATCTGTTTAAGCACAACAACTGAAAAGTGCACACACAAAATCTTGCTATATATGCGTGTGTGTGTGCGTGTCTGTAAACAAAACACATAATTCTTAATGTTTGACAGTGAATTCCACAGAGATAAGCTATTGTCTTCGCCAGTTATTTTCCTGCATTTTATTTGCTCTAATTTACAATGGCTTTGCAGAATGTTTAATCCCTTTACCATTTTTTGATGACCCATTTCTTGTGTGCTCTTGATTCGTAATTGATGTCACACTGACCAGTCCTTCACCAAGGTGACCACTTGTCCGCAGTATGCTGTTGGAAAGGGGATTAAATCTCACCAAGGGTAATAAGCAGCATCCCACCTGTCTCTGCATTTTATTGCCCAGTGATCACCTCCCATTGCACAGAAGGTCCTGAGATTTACCTCCAGTGTGGATGATTTGTGTAAGTGATGTTAAAAATTAAATTGTAGGTTAAAAGAAGAGTTGGGTGAGAAGGGTTTGGAAAGTGGGCGTAAAAGAGGAATTGGGGTGAGGGGTTTGGAGAGGAGGGTGGAAAGAGGAGTTGGGTTGAGGATTTGAGAGAAATGCGGTGATAGAGGAGTTGGGGTGAGGGGTTGGGGAGTTGGGTTGAAAGACTAGTTGGGGAGGGGGAGGTGTATGAGTGAATGGGATTTACAGCCCGTTAATTGCCTTTGTTGACCTATGATGGTGTTTATTTTTCCTTTAAAATGTTTTGTATTGTGTTTTTCACTGAAGTTAGACGTGGGGTTGCAGTTCCTTGCTGGCACTGGACGGTTTCTGGAGAATTAATGTGGGCAGTGTTAATTGGGAATAGATTTGAGTGGGATCATTCTGTGCTGAATGCGTGGCTGGGCGGCGGGTTTGCCCTCAGTCCCAGCGACGAGGTGTTGTTGACACCAAATCCAGGGACCACATACATTGTGATTCCAAATCCAGGGACAACTTACATTGAGGCATCAAATCCAGGGACCCCTTACACTGATGCAACAAATACAGGGACCAGTTACAATGAGACATCAAATCCATGATGAATTACATCGTGACACCAAATTGAGGGATTACTAATACCGTGACAACAAATCCAGGGAACAATAAAACTGAGGCACCAAATCCTTGGACCATTTACACTATGACTATAGAATTACATCAGGTATATGGGACGGAAATGGGCCATTCGGACTAACCAGTCTGTGCCGGTGTTCATGCTCTGCTCGGTAATTAGAGAGCCTCAGTATGGGGAATGGCCATGCCGCTGAAAGCAGCTCTATTTAGGGGTGAAACGTGTGGTAATCAATGAAGATATGATGGTGGAATCAGACGGTGACTGGTGAGGCCTGGTGACAGATTATTGTCAGAAGCCCTTTTCAAGCAGGCTGATGATTAAATGTAACCAGCACAACAACTGTATCCGTCTGTATTGTCCCAAAATCCCCAAATCTAATGTCACTAATTGATTTTTCTGTGAGAAATGTAGAGATGTAAAAGATGGGAGGAAATGAGGCTTGCGCAGAAACGAAGGTTCCTTGAATTAACACATTGTGAGGCTGTTTTGTTACTCGTCTGTGAGAGGTTAAAAACATGAAATGGAAAAGGGCAAGTCCAGTGACACTTATATTGCCAATAGTGCTTTCAACTTTAATCACTATATCCTAAGCCGAATATCATATTGACTATCCCAATCAATAATCCCAATCCTAACATATCGCCACAAACCACAGCCACTAACCACTAAACCTACATCTGAACCCAGCCCCTAATCAATGCTAAGAACATAAGAAATAGGAGCAGAAGTCGGCCATCTAGCCCCTTGAGCCCTCTCTGCCATTCAATAATATCATGGCTGATCTGATCTTGGCCTGAATTCCACTTCTCTGCCCTCTCCGCATAACGCTTGACTTCCCTATCTTTCAAAATTCAGGCTATCTGCAACTGAAATATATTCAATGAACCAGCGTCCGTTGCTCTCTGGGGTAGAGAAGTTCAAAGATTCATGACTCTCTGAGAGAAGAAATTCATCCTCATTTTCGTTTCAAATGGGCGACCCCTGATGCTCAGACTTTGCCACCTAGTTCTCGATTCACCCCACAAGTGGAAACACAGATCAGTGGGGAAGCTAAAGACCCGATAAAGTAAGTGTTTAAACAATTATTTTGATGCAACAAATTTCTGCAACGTATGTTAGTAACAAGTAATTATAATCAACTAACCCATGAAAACTGGCAAAGAAAATTACAAAGACCAGAGCATTTCAAAGGCAGTATGCAGTATGTGTGGAGATCTATTAACCGCATTCAAAAATCGTTAAACAATATAGAAAATAAGAGAGTTCCAGTCTTTAGCAAGATAGTTCTTTCAAGGAACGTCAAATGTGTGTAAAGTGAGACACGTCGGTTCAGTGTATGACATCCACAAGCCGTATGCTCAAACGAAACAAGCTTGGGATTTGATGTGGCCAAAGATGAACTGCGTGAAAAGTGAAATAATCTAGAGTAAGGAAAGGCCCAAAATGGAAGGGAAGGTATCATGAATTAGTCTCCCGTGCAGCGGCATGGTCCCGGCCTGCATGACATTAATGTGCAAAGTTAAAGCACATGGGATTGAGGGTAGTGTGCTGACATGGATTGAGAACTGCTTGTCAGGCAGGAAGCAAAGAGTAGGAGTAAATGGGGACTTTTCAGAATGGCAGGCAGTGACGAGTGGTGTACAGCAAGGTTCTGTGCTGGGGTCCCAGCTGTTTACACTGTATATAAATGATTTAGACGAGGGGATTAAATGTAGTATCTACAAATTTGCTGATGACACTAAGTTGGGTGGCAGTGTGAGCTGCGAGGAGGATGCTATGAGGCTGCAGAGCGACTTAGATAGGTTAGGAGAGTGGGAAAATGCATGCCAGATGAATTATAATGTGGATAAATGTGAGGTTATCCACTTTGGTGGTAAAAACAGAGAGACAGACTATTACCTGAATGGTGACAGATTAGGAAAAGGGGAGGTGCAACGAGACCTGGGTGTCATGGTACATCAGTCATTGAAGGTTGGCATGCAGGTACAGCAGGCGGTAAAGAAAGCAAATGGCATGTTGGCCTTCATAGCGAGGGGATTTGAGTACAGGGGCAGGGAGGTGTTGCTACAGTTGTACAGGGCCTTGGTGAGGCCACACCTGGAGTATTGTGTGCAGTTTTGGTCTCCTAACCTGAGGAAGGACATTCTTACTATTGAGGGAGTGCAGCGAATGTTCACCAGACTGATTCCCGAGATGGCGGGACTGACCTATCAAGAAAGACTGGATCAACTGGGCTTGTATTCACTGGAGTTCAGAAGTATGAGAGGGGACCTCATAGAAACGATTAAAATTCTGACGGGGTTAGACAGGTTAGATGCAGGAAGAATGTTCCCAATGTTGGGGAAGTCGAGAACCAGGGGACACAGTCTAAGGATAAGGGGTAAGCCATTTAGGACCGAGATGAGGAGGAATTTCTTCACCCAGAGCGTGGTGAAACTGTGGAATTCTCTACCACAAAAAGTTGTTGAGGCCAATTGACGAAATATATTCAAAAAGGAGTTAAATGGAGTCCTTACTACTATGGGAATCAAGGGGTATGTTGAGAAAGCAGGAATGGGGTACTGAAGTTGCATGTTCAGCCATGAACTCATTGAATGGCGGTGCTGGCTAGAAGGGCCGAATGGCCTACTCCTGCACCTATTTTCTATGTTTCTATGTTTCTATGTTTCTATATTTCTATGACCATCAGCAGGTCGTGGCCATCAGAAGGAGCAGTGTGCGGGGGTGGTATTCCATTGTAGGATGGTGACGGCTGCAAATTCACGTCGCTAATTGCAGTGCGGACACGCACAGCAGGAGGGCCGAAGGAGCAGCAAGAGATTATAGAAGGACGTGACCGGGGCCCAGGAGAAGCATGAATCTGGAGCCCTGTAGGGGCAAGTGCCTTGGGGCAGCATGGCCCAGCCCAGACTGCTATATGTGTGCGCTCAGTCCGTGCAGCAGAGCTGGTCTCCAGTCGTCTGGGGTAATCCTTGCCACTGGACCAAGACCGAGCTCTGTCAAGCCAGTGTGGTGGCTGGTGTGCAACGGCCACCACACGTTAAAAAATTCCAAACACAGGCATCTTCCACCCTTCAAGATGTAGCTCAGGATCGGCAATATTAGGACCTTCATTAAAACACCTGTGAACTCATTCTTTTTTGGCGTGGAAGCAAGTCATCCTCCCTTCCAGGGACTGCCTGTGATGATGATGGTTATGGAGAAATGAAATATTGGACACACGTTGTTTGAAACAATATTGAGACAGAACATTAATCTCGAGCTCAGGTAGAGGGTTATTCAGAGCAGCAGAAACAAAGTCGAAGTGCCAGAATGAACATGGTTCAGTGGCTAATGGGGGCTCAGTAAATCATCTTCCATTCACTGATTGGCTGTTCCTATTTACCCAGCATTCCTCGCGACAGTGAATGTGCCGACCCCAGACTTCAGGCGCCCAGTGCGCAGGCACGGGAACTGGCTGTATTCGGAGTATGCGCGTTATGTGTAATGGCCGAGCAGGCATGGTGAAATGTGTTCCACAAAACAGCTCAATTTCAGCGGGGGGGAGGTGAGTAATGGAGCAGCGGGTAGTCGAGGAGGCTTCATAAACAAATGGTGACCGCCGGAAGCCCGGAATAACAACCGGAATATCGGCGGCTACACCTCGAGGCTTGCTCCCGGTCACAGCCCCGGGGTAACGGCGGCCATCTTTGTACAGGAAGGCAGGGGCAGTTCTCCGCCATCTTGCTTCAGTGAGCAGCAAAGCGCATGCGCGGCCATCTTGGTAAAGTGACAGCTGAATTAAATTCTCACAATTCGGATTTCTCACCATCTCCTAAAGGCGCTGTTCAGTGCTAAGCTTCTGGTTACATCCCAGACAATTGTAACAGGAAAGCCCCAGAGCTGTTCACTCCAAGGTTTAGAGTGCCCATGTACAGTCCCAGGGTTCGAGTCCCCATGTACAGTCCCAGGGTTAGAGTCCCCATGTACAGTCCCAGGGTTATAGTCCCCAGGAACAGTCCCAGGGTTAGAGTCCCCATGTAAAGTCCCAGGATCATTATCTCATAAGAACATAATAACATAAGAAATAGGAGCAGGAGTGGATCATTTGGCCCCTGGATCCTGCTGTGCCATTCAATAAGATCATGACTAATCTGATCATGGACTCAGCTCCACTTCTCTGATTGCTCCCCAGAACCCTTTAATCCCTTATCGCTCAAAAATCTATCTATCTCTGCCATAAATATATTCAATGACCCAGGCTCCACAGCTCTCTGGGGCAGAGAATTCCACAGATTTGCAACCCTCTGAGCGAAGAAATTCCTCTTCATCTCAGTTTTAAATGGGTGACCCCTTATTCTGAGACGATGCACCCTAGTTTTAGTTTAACCTATGAGTGGCAATATCGTCTCTGGATCCATCTTGTCGAGTCCCCTCGTTATCATATGTTTCAATCAGATCACCTCTCATTCTTTTGAACTCCAAAGTGTATCAGCCCAACCTTCTCAACATATCCTCATCGGACAACCCCCTCATCGCCGGAATCAACCTCTGAACAGCCTCCAATGCAAGTATATCCTTCCTTAAATACGCAGACCAAAAGTGCATGCAGTATTCCAGGTGTGGTCTCACCAATATCCTGTACAGATAGAGCAGGACTTCTCTGCTTTTATACTCTATCCCCCTTGCAATAAAGGCCAATATTTCATTTGCCTTCCTTAATACTTGCTGTACCTGCATACTAACTTTTTGTGGTTTATGCACAAACACCCTCAGGTCTCTCTGTCTTGTAGCACTTGCAATTTTTCTACATTTAAATTATAATATTCTTTTCTATTATTTTTGCCAAAGTGGATAACCTCACATTTTCCCATATTATACTACATCTGACAAATTGTTGCCCACTCATTTCGCCTGTCTATATCCCTTTGCAGATTTTTTGTGTCCTCACTTTGCTTTCTCACTCACCTTTGTATCCTCAGCTAACTTGGCTATATTACACTCGGTCCTTTTATCCAAGTCATTAATATAGATTGTAAATAGGTGAGGACCTAGTACTGATTCCTGCGGCACCCCACTAGTCACCGTTTGCCAACCAGAAAAAGACCCATTTATCCCGACTCTCTGTTTTCTGTTAGTTAGCCTATCCTCTATCCATGCCAATATACTGCCCCCAACCCAGTGAGATTTTATCTTGTGCAGTAACCTCTTATGTGCCACCTTATCAAATGCCTTCTGGAAATCCAAATACAACACATCCACTGGTTCCGCCTTATCCATCCTACTCATTATATCCTCAAAGAACTCCAGAAAATTTGTCAAGCATGATTTCCCTTTCATGAAGCCATACTGACGCTGCTTGATTGAATCATGCTTTTCCAAATGTCCCACCACTGTTTCCTTAATAATGGTCTCCAGCACTTTCCTAATGACAGATATTAGGCTAAGCGTTCGATAGTTTCCTGCTTTTTGTCTGCCTCCTTTTTTAAATAGAGGCGTTACATTTTCAGTTTTCCAATCTGGTGGGACTGCACCAGAATCCAGGGAATTTTGGTAGATTAAAACCAATGTGTCTACTATCTCTGAAGCCACTTCTCCTAAGAGCCTACGATGTATGCCATCAGGGTAAGGTGACTTATCTGCCTTTAGTCCCATTATTTTTCTGAATACTATTATGAATGGTGATTGTATTAAGTTCCTCACTCACTATATTTCCTTGATTATGCACTTCAGTATTACTCTCAGTGACCGAGTGTTTACTGTAATTAAACTGATCTCAGATTGTTTCTGTCAGATATTAACTCCTGCACGGTCCCAGCAAGCACTCCCACTCCCTCGTCTCTCTGATGTTTTTGCAGAATTGCTTTGTGAAGCCTGGCTCATTGAGAGAAACACCCTGCATGGAATTATCCCAAATTGAGCATCTCCAAAGGACAAGACTCCCAGCTTTAATCATTCGCTGTCCTCTTCCCCACAGGCCCAGTTCCTTTGCTCAGATTCTGATAATAAGTAAATAGGGAAATGTGCGCTTTGATTTTTACAGATTGAATTAATACTGAGAGCTGCGCATGCACGGATCAGCCGCGCCCCTTGTGTCAATTCCCAGTGAGCAGAAGAGCACATGCGCCCTCCCCTTCCCCAGCCCTGCCTGTGATCGCCATTCACACAGTGAGTGGAAGAAGATGGTTTTAAACAGCCGGGAATAGATACACCGTGACCCCGCGGTGAGGCCGCAAGCAGCAGCCTCCTTCCAGCAGCGCAGCGCTTTGGGAACGTGTCCACAGATGTGTTCAGAGATCGGCATTGAGTCCGGGGGGAGTTCAGGGGGAGTCGGGGGCTGGGTGAAAGAGGCAGAGTGCATCAAGAACCAGTCTCAGTGCGTGGTGTGAGTGGAGGAAGGGAGATGTCATTCTCGGGCTGTGTGTGGATAGTGTAAGGTAACAGAGAAAGTAAACGACCACGCTCTTTCGAATCATTGCTGCTTTCTTTCCCCAAATCAGGAGTGAATGTTCCTGATTCAGTTCCAATCTCACCGTGGCTGTTGTTCTTGGGCAGTGAGCAATGAAAAAACACAGCCTGACAGAGAGGATCTGGGGAGTTTCACAAAGTGCATCTATTGCAGGCACCAGGAGAGGAGTGTGGGAGACGATATTTTAAGAAGGGTTATATTTCGGTGAACTGACTTCTCCAGATCCGTGTTGCTGGTGATCAAGAGATACATTGTCACTCCCTCAGATACATCATATTGTCCCCCGCATCCATATCTTAGAACTAAAAATGTTCTCGTATTATTATTCTCAAAGCAAAATTCTTCAACCAGCCAGAACAAATGTGATCTTTCCTCCACCAGATTACAAAGAACAGTGCAGGCAGCTCCTTCTCACACACAGTCAGTTGATTATCACTCACAGAGTGCAGAGACACAGAACCGGCCTTAATCCTATTGTCACAGACAGAAGAAGCTGTCAGTCCCACAGTGATCCGAAGTGGCAGAGTTAAACTGTGAATCTTACAGGCACATGGAGCAGTAGAATCAGATGCTGTTTCATCATTGAAACAGATCACACTGACAGATACATTAAACACCCACACTCACTTGCCAGAAACTGGCTGGTAGAGAATAAAAGACAATCATCTATCAGAAAAAATGTCAGATAGTATAAACCACACTCGCATATCAGAAGCTGATGGGTACAGAGCAAAAGCCATATTCATATTTAAGAAATCTGACTGATTCAGTATTTCACCCCCGAACATACCAGAAGATGACAGGTGCAGAATAAAACCCACATTCCCGTACCATAGACTGACAGATACAGTATACAACATGCACCCACATATATGAAGGTGACAGTAATAGAATAAAATCGCCACTTGCATAGCAGAGCGTGACAGGTAAAGTGTAAATCCCATGTGCACATATCGTAAAATTGAAAGGCGGTAAGTAAAATTGTTACTTGCATCGCAGGAACTGATAGGGGCAGAGTAAAACCCACACCCACACATCTGAAAAATGACACGTAGAAGGCAAAATCTTCACTCACATATCAGAGAAATAAAGGTAAAAAGTAAAATTGTTTCTCACGTTCACATACCAGAGACTGGCAGACACAGATTAAACTCAGACTACCACAGCAGAAACTGAGAGGCACAGATTAAACCTCAACACACACCAAAACCTGATAGTTACAGGAAAATACACACACTCGCATATCGGACACTAATAGATACAGTGTAAAACCCACACTCACATATCAGAGGCTGACATGTTAAAATCCATATTCCCATAACATAAATTGACATACAGTGACATGCCCATACTCACGAACCAGTAATTGACAGGTACAGTGTAATAATCTCTCTTTCATACCAGAAACTGACAGGTACAAAGGAAAGCCCACTCACAATTAAACAGAAACTGGCAGTTATAGAGTGAGGCCCACAATCACATATCAGAACTTGATCGGTACAAAATATAACCCAGGCTCCCATAACAGAAATGGATAGAGACAGAGAAAGGCCCACACTCACATACCAGAGTCAGATAGATACAGAATAAAACTCAGACTCATTTGCCAGAGACCGACAGATTCAGCAGAAAACTCACCTCCATAACACAAATTGAGAGTTAGAAAGTAAAACGAATACTCTATCAGGAATTGGGGGTACACAGTAAAACAATATTAACATACTGGAGAGTGACGGGTATGGAGTAGAGCTCAGATTCGCATAACAGAGATGGACAGATACAGCACAGAACACACTCACACACCAGGAATGGATAGCAACATAGAAAATAGGTGCAGGAGCAAGCCATTTGGCCCCTCGAGCCTGCACCACCATTCAATATGATCATGGCTGATCATGCAACTTCAGTACTCCAATCCCGCTTTCTCTCCATACCCACTGATCCCCTTAGCCGTAAGGGCCACATCGAATTCCCTCTTGAATATATCCAACGAACTGGATTCCATAACCTTCTGTGGTAGAGAATTGCACAGGTTTACCACTCTCTGGGTGGAAACGTTTCTCCTCATTTCAGTCCGATATGGCTTACCACATATCTTTAGACTGTGACCCCTGATTCTGGACTTCCTCAACATCGGGAACATTCTTCCAGCCTCAAACCTGTCCAGTCCCGTCATAATTTTATATGTTTCTATGAGATCCACTTTCATTCTTCTAAATTCCAGCCTCGCTGATCCAGTCTTTCTTCATATGTTGTCCTGCCATGCTGGAAATTAGTCTGGTGAACCTTCGCTGCACTCCCTCAATAGCAAGCACATTCTTGCTCAGATTAAGAGATCAAAACTGCATACAATACTCAAGGTGTGGTCTCACCAAGGCCCTGTACAATTGCAGTAAGTATTCCCTGCTACTTACTCAAATCCCCTCGCTATGAAGGCCAGCATGCCAGTTGCTTTCTTTACTGCCTACTGTACCTGAATGCCTACCTTCAGTGACTTGATGTACCATGACAACCAGGTCTCTTTGCGCTTCCCATTTTACTAATCTGTCACATTTCAGATAATAATCTGCCTTCCTGTTTTTGCCACCAAAGTGGATAACCTCACATTTATCAACACTATACTGCATCTGCCATGTAGTTGGCCATTCACCTAACCTGTCTAAGTCACCCTGCAGCCTCTTAGCATCCTATTCACAGCTCATATTGCCACTCAGCTTAGTGTCATCTGCAAACTCGGAGATATTACCTTCAATGCCATCATCTAAATCATTAATATATATTGTAAGTAGCTGGGATCCCAGCACTGAACCTGCCAGCACTAGTCACAACCTGCCATTCTGAAAAAGACCCGTTTATTCCTACTCTTTGCTTCCTGTCTGCCAACCAGTTCTCTATCCACGTCAATACATTACCCCCAATACCACGTGCTTTAATTTTGCACACTAATCTCTTGTGTGGGACCTTTTCAAAAGTCATTTGAAATTCCAAATACACCACATCCACTGGTTCTCCCTTATCCACTCTACTATTTACATCCTCAAAAACTCTAGAAGATTTGTCAAGCATAATTTCCCTTTCAGAAATCCATGCTGACTTGAACCAATCCTGTCACTGTTTTCCAAATGATTTGCTATTATATCTTTAATAATTGATTCCAGCATTTTCCCAACCACCGTTGTCAGGCTAAACGGTCTATAATTCCCTGTTTTGTCTCCCCCTACTTTTTTTAAAAAAGTGGGGTTACATTAGCTACCCTCCAATTCATAGGTACTGATCCAGAGTCCATGAAATTCCAGAAAATGACCACCAATGCATCTACTATTTCTAGGGCCACTTCTTTAACTACTCTGGGATGCAGACTATCAGGCCCTGGAGATTTATCGGCCTTCAGTCCCATCGGTTTACCTACAGCCATTTCCTGACTAATAAGGATTTCCCTCAGTTTCTCCTCCCCGCTAGACCCTCGGTCCCCTAGTATTTTCGGGAGATTATTCGTATCTTCCTTAGTGAAGACAGAACCAAAGTATTTGTTCAATTGGTCTGTCATTTCCTTGTTCCCCATTATGAATTCACCTGATTCGTACTGCAAGGGACCACGTTTGTCTTCATTAATCTTTTTCTCTTCAAATATCTATAGAAGCTTTTGCAGAAATTTTTTAATGTTCCCTGCAAGCTTACTTTCATTTCTATTTCCCCCCTCCTAATTAGACTCTTAGTCCTCCTCTGCTGCATTCTAAATGTCTCCCAGTCCTCAGGTTTACTGCTTTTTCTGGCCAATTTATATGCCTCTTCCTTGGATTTAACACTGTCCCTAATTTCCCTTGTTAGCCACGGTTGAGCTACCTTTCGGGTTTTATTTTTACGCCAGACAGGGATGTACAATAGTTGTAATTCATCCATGTGATCTTTATATCTCTGCCATTGCCTATCCACCGTCAACCCTTTAAGTAGCATTTGCCAGTTTATCCTAGCCAAATCACGTCACATACCATTGAAGTTTCCTTTAAGTTTAGGACCCTCGTCTTGAGTTAACCGTGTCGCTCTGCAGCTTAATGAAGATTTCTAACATATTATGGTCACTTTTCCCCAAGGGGCCATGCACGACCAGATTGCTAATTAATCCTCTTTCTTTACTCAAGACCCAGTCTAGGATGGCCTGCTCTCCAGTTGGTTCCTCGACATATTGGTCAAGAAAACCATCCCTTATGCACTCCAGAAAATCCTCCTCCACAGTATTGCTACAAGTTTGGTTAGCCCAATCAATATCTAGGCTAAGGTCACCCATGTTAACTGCTGTACCCTTATTGCACGCGTCCCTAATTTCCTGTTTGATGCCGTCCCCATGCTTCCTACTACTGTTTGGTGACTGTACACTACCCCAACTAACGTTTTCTGCCCTTTAAGTTTCGCAGCTAGAACCATATAGATTCCATATTATCCCAGCTAATGTCCTTCCTTACGATTGCATTAACCACCTCTTTAACCATTAACACGACCCCACCTGCTTTTCCTGTCTGGCTATCCTTCCTGAATATTGAATACCCCTGGATGTTATGTTGCCAGCCTTGTTTACCCTGGAGCCATGTCTCAGTAATCCTAATTACATCATATCCGTTAACAGATATCTGTGCAGTTAATTCGTCCACCTTCTTACAATGCTCCTCGCTTTGAGACACAGAACCTTCAGGCATGTTTTTTTTAAACACTCTTTGTCCTTTAAGAATTATGTTGTATGTGACCCTTTGTGATACAGAATGAAACCCACAGGAAATTACCAGAAATTGACAGGTGCAGGATAAAATCCACGCCCTTGTATCAGAAACTAAATTACAGAGTAAAACCCTCATCCACATACCAGAGATGGATGGATTCGAGTCAAATCCACACTCCCATACCAGACACCCACTGTATAAGAAAAATAAGAACATAAGGAATAGAAGCAGGAGTAGGCCATATGGCCCCTCGAGCCTGCGCCACCATTTAATATGATCATGGCTGATCGGATCATGGACTCAAGTCCACTTCCCTGCCAACTCCCCATAACCCCTTATTCCCTTATCGGTTAAGATAATGTCTATCTCTGTCTTAAATATATTCAATGTCCCAGCTTCTACACCTTTCTGAGGCAGCGAATTCCACAGGTGTACAACCCTCAGAGAAGAAATTCCTCCTCCTCTAAGTTTTAAGTGGGGGGCCCTTATTCTAAGATTATGCCCCCTACTTCTAGTCTCCCCTATCAGTGAAAACATCCTCTCTGCTACCACCTTGTCAAGCCCCCTCATTAGCTTATACATTTCGATAAATCACCTCTCATTCGTTCTTCTGAATTCAGTGAGTCGAGGCCCAACCTCCTCAACCTTTTCTCATAAGTCAACCCCCTCATCTCCGGAATCAACTTGGTGAACCTTCTCTCAACTTCCTCCAAAGCAAGTGTATTCTTTCATAAATATGGAAACCAAAACTGCACACAGTATTCCAGGTGCGGTCTCACCAATAACTTGTATAACTGTAGCAAGACCTCCCTGCTTTTATACTCCAACCCGTTTGCAATAAAGGCCAAGATTCAGTTGGCCTTCCTGATCACCTGATGTCCCTGCATACTAACCTTTTGTGTTTCATGCACAAGTACCCCCAGGTCCCGCTGCACTGCAGCACTTTGCAATCTTTCTCCATTTAAATAATAACTTGCTCTTTCATTTTTTTTCTGCCATAGTGCATGACCTCACACATTCCAGCATTATACACCATCTGCCAAATTTTTGCCCACTCACTTAGCCTATATGTGTCCTTTTACAGATTATTTGTGTCCTCCTCACACATTGCTTTTCCTCCCATCTTTGTATTGCCAGCAAACTTGGCTACGTTACAGTCGGTCCCTTCTTCCAAGTCGTTAATATAGATTGTAAATAGTTGGGGTCCCAGCACTGATCCCTGCAGCACCCCACTAGTTACTGATTGCCAACCCAAGAATGAACCATTTACCCCAACTCTCTGTTTTCTGTTAGTTAGCCAATCCTCTATCCATGCAAAATATTAGCCCCAGCCCCTGAACTTTTATCTTGTGCATTAACCTTTTATGTGGCACCTTGTCAATTGCCTTCTTGGAGTCTAAATACACCACACCCACTTTATCCACCCTGTCCGTTACATGCACAAAGAATTCCAGCAAATTTGTCAAACTTAACTTCCCCTTTATAAATCCATGCTGACTGCCTGACCGAATTATGCTTTTCCAAATGTCGTGTTACTGCTTCTTTAAGAATGAACTCTTCAACATTTTCCCAACCACAAATGTTAGGCTGACTGTTCTATAGTTTCCTGCTTTTTGTCTGCCTCCTTTTTAAGCAAGTGCGGCTCTCACTCCCCGGGCAACGCCAAGTGCCGCTCTCGGTCCCCGGGCAACGCCGAGTGCGGCTCTCGGTCCCCGGCCCACGCCGAGTGCGGCTCTCGGTCCCCGGGCCACACCGAGAGCGCCTCTTGGTCCCCGGGCAACATCGAGTGCGGCCCCCTGTCCCCGGGCCACGGATAGTGCTGCTCCCGGGCCCGGTGCCACGCATAGTGCTGATCCCGGGCCCCGCGCCACGCCGAGTGCGTCTTCAGGGTCCCGGGCCACGCCGAGTGCGGCTCCCGGGCCCCGGGCCACGCCGAGTGCGGCTCCCGGGCCCCGGGCCACGCCGAGTGCGGCTCCCGGGCCCCGGGCCACGCCGAGTGTGGCTCCCGGGTCCCGGGCCACGCCGAGTGCGGCTCCCGGTCCTCGACCACACCGAGTGCGGCTGCTGGGCTCCCGGGCCCCGGGCCACGCCGAGTGCGGCTCTCCGACCATGAGTCAGAGCCACCGGGCCCGGCACCAGCAACCCACGGGGGCATACACCTCCCCCACACCAGGAAAACAAAAACTTGCATTTATATAGCAGGCCCAGCAATTTCCAGCTGCTCTGTATCAGGGTGGGCGCTGGATGTGGAAGTTACTCACTGGCCTCCTGTTTGGGTCTGTTTGCTAAATCAGTTTGAGCTGGATGGAGAGGGGGAGAATCTGCTGGGTTTCACCCCCAGTACTTCTGGGCCCAGTTGGACCAACAATTACCCATGTGGGCCTGTCGAAGGAGGTGGGTTCCCTTCCCTGAAGGACAGCACTGACCCAGATGTGTTTTTACGAAAATCCGGCAGCTTTCATGGTCACTTTTTTCTCGTGCCAGCCCCATAAATAAATAGATTCATTAAGCTCCATTTCCCAACCTGCGTTTGTGTTTTTGTGGGTACTATATCACACTCACTTTTCCTGTTTGAAATTCACTTTACAGGATGTTAAAAGGGGAGGATTTGTAGACTGGAAGCTCCAGCCAAATATCACCTCAAGATCTGGCAGGCACTCGCTACATCGGGATTGGAATATCATCAGCTTTTGACCATGGAAGCAGAAGGCACCGTTCACAGTGGGGAGAACCGGTACACGTGCTCTGTTTGTGGACAAGGCTTCAGTCAATCATCCAAACTGGAGAGACACAAGTGCAGTCACACTGGGGAGAAACCGTGCAAATGTGGGGATTGTGGGAAACGTTTCAACCAGCCGTCCCAGCTAGAAATACATCGGCGAGTTCACACTGGGGAGAGGCCGTTCACCTGCTCCGACTGTGGGATGGGATTCACTACTACATCCTACCTGCTGACACACCAGCGAGTTCACACTGGGGAGAGACCGTTCGCATGATGCAAGTGTGGGAAGGGATTCACTCAGTTATCCCACCTGCTTACACACCAGCGAGTTTACACTGGGGAGAGACCGTTCACCTGCTCCGCTTGCGGGAAAGGATTCATTCGATTATCCCACCTGCTGACACACCAGCGAGTTCACACTGGGGAGAGACCATTCACCTGCTCCGACTGTGGGAAGGGATTCACTACATCATCCAACCTGCGGACACAGCAGCGAGTTCACACTGGGGATAGACCATTCACCTGCTCCGAGTGTGGGAAGAAATTCACTGCATCATCCGACCTGCGTACACACCAGCGAGTTCACAATTGGGAGAGGCTATTCACCTGCTCCAACTGTGGGAAGGGATTCACTGCATCATCCAGCCTGTGGACACACCAGCAAGTTCACACCGGGAAGAGACCTTTTAAATGTTCTGACTGTGAGAAGAGTTTTAAAGGAAAACAGCACCTGCTGATACATCAGCGAGTACAGACTGGGGAGAGACCATTTAAATGTTCTGACTGTGAGATGAGTTTTAAAAGCAAACAGCTCCTCCTGACTCATCAGCAAGTTCACACTGGGCAGAGGCCTTTTAAATGTTCTGACTGTGAGAAGAGTTTTAATAGCAAAGAGCATCTGCTGTGACACCAGCGAGTTCACACTGGGGAGAGGCCGTTCACCTGCTCTGACTGTGGGAAAGGATTCACTCTGTCATACCACATGCATAGAGACCAGCGAGTTCACACTGGGGAGAGTCCGTTCACCTGCTCCGACTGTGGGAAGAGATTCAGTACTTCATCCCACCTGCTGAGACACCAGCGAGTTCACGAGAGACCGTTCACCTGCTTTGAGTGTGGGAAGGGATTCATTCGGTCATCCCACCTACTGACACACTAGCGAGTTCACAAGTGACTGCAAGGGTTGGATTCTGCTGTTATTGCTGCTGTTAATCACATCCCGGACTGAATCGTGTTCATTCTGACAGTTGGCGTTTGTAACTCCTGTAACGCTGATGTTAATACCTCCTGTAACTGGGCTGGAGTTTAATATTTGGGATACAGACACATAAATTAGTGTTGCTTTCAACATATTGCTGTGAATTTTTGTATTTCCCACCTGAGCGTTTAGCATCGCCTGGCTGGAGCTGAGAAAGGTCAATCTGCGGGGAGGATCTTACAGGGGGAACAGAAATTCAGACTGGACACAGTCCTTCAGGGACACACTGAGATCACCTCATTCTTCTGAACTCCAATGTGTATAGGCCCAACCTACTCAACCTATCGTCTTAAGTCAAACCCCTCATCTCTGGAATCAACTCCGGAATCTGCAGCAGACATGAGCAAGGACCTGAGGCTTATTAAAATACACATATTTCATTACAGACAAAGTTAAACTGGGAGAAATGTTCAGTTACAACATAATAACATAAAAAATAGTAGCAGGAGTAGGCCATTTGGCCACTCGGGCCTGCTCCGCCATTCAATAAGATCATGGCTGATCTGAGCATGGACTCAGTTCCAATTCCCTGCCCGCTCCCCATCATCCTTTACTCCCTTAATCGCTCAAAAATCTGTCTATCTCCGCCGTAAATATATTCAAAGACCCAGGCTCCACAGCTCTTTTGGGCAGAGAATTCCACAGATTTACAACCCTCAGAGAAGAATTTCCTCGTCTCAGTTTTAAATGAGCGGCCCATTATTCTAAAACTATGTCCCCTAGTTTTTGTTACCCCAATGAGTGGAAATATCCTCTCTGCATCCACCTTGTCGAGCCCCCTCATTATCTTATGTTTCGATAAAATCACCTCTCATTCTTCTGAACTCCAATGTGTTTAGGCCCAATCTAGTCGACCTATCTTCATAAGTCAATCCTCTCATCTCCGGAATCAACCGAGTGAACCTTCACTGAACAGCCTCCAAGGCAAGTAAATCCTTTTGAAATTACGGAGTCCAAAATACGGAGTCCATTACAGGCAAAATGCCAAGCAAACCAGCAGCACACTGGCTCCTTAACAGTGTCTTATTGGCCTACAGGCTTTTCTTAAATAGATTTGCTGAGTGGATATAAACTTAAACCAGGTTTACAGGCGTGATGCTCTATTCACATATTGAGGGTAGAAGAGATGCTGTGTGGTCCATGCTAAGTCCAGTAGCTGAAAGTGATTAACAGACTGGATTTTGTGTTTACTGATCCCACGCGTGTTACCAATACCAGCAAAATCGAAGCCCATGGAGTAACGGGGACAGTCGCAGCATGGATATGAAAGTGGCTAAGTGATACAAACAGAGTCATGGTGAAAGGCTGTTTTTCAGACTGGATGAAGTGGTGTTCCCCAGGGGTCGGTAGTTGGGCCACAGCTTTTCCTGATCTATATTAATGACATTGACTTGGGTGTACAGGGCACAATTTCCAAATTTGCAGATGACACAAAACGTGGAAGTACAGTGAACAGTGAGGAGGCAGTGATAGACTTCACAAAGACATCGACAGGCTGGTGGAATGGGCGGACATGTGGCAGATGACATTTAACGTTGAAAAGTTCAAAAGTGATATATTTTGGTCGGAAGAAAGAGGAGAGGAAATATAAACTAAAGGGTACAATTATAAAGGGGTGTGTGAGCAGAGAGACCCAGGAGTCTATGTGCACCATTTGCTGAAGGTTGCAGCGCTGGTTGAGAAAGCAGTTATAAAGATTTAGCGGATTCTAGGCGTCATGAATAGAGGTATAGAATACAGAAGTGTGGATATTAGGATGAACCTGCATAAATTACTGGTTCGGCCTCAACTGGAGTATTGTGTCCAATTCTGGGTCACCATCATCATCATAGAAACAAAGAAACATAGAAAATAGGTGCAGGAGTCGGCCATTTGGCCCTTTGACCATCAATATGATCATAGCTTATTATGCAACTTCAGCACCCCATTCCTGCTTTCTCTCCATACCCCTTTATCCGTTTAGCTATAAGAGCCACATTTTATCCCTTTTGAATATAATCTAACGAATTGATCTCAAGAACGTTCTGTGGAAGAGAATTCCACATGTTCACAACTCTCTGAGTGAAGAAGTTTCGCCTCATCTCAGTCCTAAATGTCCTACCCCTTTCCCTTAGTCTGTGACCCCTGGATCGGGACTTCCTTAACATCGGGAACATTCTTCCTGCATCTAACCTGTACAATTCCATCAGAATTTTACATTTTCTATGAGATCCCCTCTCATTCTTCTAAATTCCAGTGAATATAAGGCGAATCAATCCAGTCTCTCCTCATCTGTCAGTCCTGCCATCTCGGAATTCAGTCTGGTGAACCTTCGCTGCATTTCCTCAATAGCAAGAATGTCCTTCATCAGATTTGGAGAACAAAACTGTACACAATATTCAAGTTGTGGCCTCTCCAAGGCCCTGTACAACAGCAGAAAGTCCTCCCTGCTCCTATACTCAAGTCCTCTCATTACAAAGGCCAACATGCAATTTGCCTTCTTCACCGCCTGCTGTATCTGCATACCAAATTTCAGTGACTGATGTACCACGAAACCCAGGTCTCGTTGCACATTTCCTTTGCCTTATCTGTCACCATTCAGATAATATTCTGCCTCCCTGTTTTTGCCACCAAAGTGGATAACCTCACATTTATCCACATTACACTGCATCCGCCATGCATTCGGCCACTCGCCAAACCTGTCCAAGTTACCTTGCAGCCTCCTAGCATCCTCCTCACAGCTCACATGCCACCCAGCTTAGTGTCATCGACAAACTGGAGATATTACATTCAATTCCTTCATCCAAATCATTAATGTATATTGTAAATAACTGGGTGCGCAACACTGAAACTTGCGGCACCCCACTAGTCACTGCCTGCCATTCTGAAAAGGACCCGTTTATTCCTCGTCTTTGCTTCCTGTCTGCCAACCCATTCTCTATCCACGTCAATACATTACCCCCAATACCATGTGCTTTAATTTTGCACACTAATCTCTTGTGTGGGACCTTGTCAAAAGCCTTTTGAAAAAGTCCAAATACACCACATCCACTGATTCTCTCTTGTCCACTCTAATCGTTACATCCTCAAAAACTTCTAGAATGTTTGTCAAGCATTATTTCCTTTTCATATATCCATGCTGACTTGGAGCGATCCTGTCACTGCTTTCCAAATGCGCTGCTATTAAGTATTTTATAATTGATTCCAACATTTTCCCCACTGTCGCTGTCAGGCTATTCCCAGGTTTCTCTCCCAACTTTTTTAAAAAGTGGGGTTACATTCGCTACGCTCCAATCCATAGGAATTGATTCCGAGTCTGTAGAATGTTGGAAAATGACCACTAATAAATCCACTATTTCGAGAGCCACTTCCTTAAGTATTCTGGCATGTACACTATCAGGCCCTGGGGATTTATCAGCCTTCAATCCCATCAATTTCCCTAACTCAATTCCCAGACTAATAAGGATTTCCTTCAGTTCCTCCTTCTTGCTCGACCTCGGTCCCATAGTATTTTCGGAAGGTTATTTGTGTCTTCCTCAGTGAAGAAAGAACCAAAGTATTTGTTCAATTGGTCTGCCATTTCTTTGTTCCCCATTATAAATTTACCTGATTCTGGCTGTGAGGGACCTACATTTGTTTTCATGAAACGTTTTCTCTTCACATATCTATAGAAGCTTTTGCAATCCGTTTTTATGTTCCCTGCAAGCTTACTCTCATACTCGATTTTCCTCCTCCTAATTAAACCCTTTGTCCTCCTCTGTTGAATTCTAAATTTCTCCCAGTCCTCTCGTTTGCTGCTTTTTCTGGCCACTTTATATGCCTCTTCCTTGGATTTAACACTATCGCTAATTTCCCTTGTTCATGACAGTTGAACCAACTTCACCGTTTTATTTTAACGCCAGACAGAGATGTACAATTGTTGAAATTCATCCAGCGATCTTTAAATGCCTGCCATTGCTTATCTACCGTCAACCCTTTAAGTATCATTTTCCAGTCTATCCTAGCCAATTCACGTCTCATACCATCTAAGTTACCTTTCTTTAAGTTCTGGACCCTAGCCTCTGAATTAACTGTGTCACTCTCCAGCTTAATGAAGAATTCTACCATATTATGGTCACTCTTGCCCAAGCGGCCTCGCACAACAAGATTGCTAATTAATCCTCTCTCATTACACAAGACCCAGTCTAGAATGGCCGGCTCTCTCTGCATTCGTAGAAATGTTGGTTTAGAAAACCATCCCTTATATGCTCCAAAAAATCCACCGTGTTGTAACAAGATTGGTTAGCCCAATCTATATGTAGATTAAAGTAACTCATGATAACTGCTGTACCTTTATTGTACGCATCCCTAATTTCCTGGTTGATGCCATCCCCAACCTCACTTCTACAGTGGTGGTTGTACACAAATCCCAACGGCGTTTTCTGCCCTTTGGTATTCCGCAGCTCTAACCATACACTTTCAACATCCAAGCTAATGTCCTTCCTTACTGTTGCATTAATCTCCTCTTTAACCAGCAATGCTACCCCACCTCCTTTTCCTTTCTGTCTATCCTTCCTGAATATTGATTACCCCTGGATGTTGAGTTCACAGTCTTGGTCACCTTGGAGCCGTGTCTCAGTAATCCCATTTACAATATATCCGTTAACAGCTATCTGCGCAGTTAATTCATCTACCTTATTATGAATGCTCCTCGCATTGAGACACAGAGCCTTCAGGCTTGATTTTGTAACACTCTTTTTCCTTTTAGAATTATGTTCTAATGTGGCCCTTTATGATTTTTACCTTTGATTTCTCTGGCCTCCTCCTTTCCTTATCTCCTTTTTACTTTTTGCTTCTGTCCCCATGTTTCTTCCATCTGTCTCCCTTAATAGATTCCCATCCCCCTGCCATATTAGTTTAAAACCTCCCCAATAGCACGAGCAAACATTCCCCTTAGGACATTGGTTCCAGTCCTGCCCAGGTGCAGACTGTCTGGTTTGTACTGGTCCTACCTCCCCCAGAACTGGTTCCAATGTCCCAGGAAGTTGAATCAATCCCTCTTGTACCATTCCTCAAGCCACGTATTCTTCTTAACTCTCCTGTTATTTCTACTCTGACTAGCACGTGGCGCTTGTAGCAATCCTGAGATTACTACGTTTGAGGTCCTACTTTTTAATTTAACTTCTAGCTCCCTAATTTCAGCTTCAGGACCTCATCCCATTCTTTATCTTTATCGTTGGTACTTATGCACCACGACAACTGGCTGTTCACCCTCCCCATCCAAAACGCCCTGAAGCCACTCCGAGACATCCTTGACCCTTGCAACAAGGAGGCAACATACCATCCTGAAGTCTCGGTTGCAGCCGCAGAAACGCCAATCTCTTCCCCTTACAATAGAATCCTCTACGACTATAGCTCTCCCACTCTTTTTTCTGCCCTCCTGTGCAGCACAACAACACATGGTGCCATGAACTTGGCTGCTGCTGCACTCCCCTGATCAGTCATCTCCCCCAACCGTACCGAATAAGGTGTATCTGTTTTGGATGGAGATTACCACAGGGGACCCCTGCACTACCTTCCTTCCACTGCTCTGCCTGATGGTCACCCATTCTCTATCTGCCTGAGTAAACTTTACCTGCGGTATGACCAACTCACTAAACATGCTATTCACGACATCCTCAGCATCGCCGATGCTCCAGAGTGAATCCATTTGCAGCTTCAGTGTGCAATGCGGTCTGTCAGGAGCTGCAGCTGGATACTCTTCCTGCACACGTAGTATTCACGGACACGGACGCCTGCTCATCATAGGAGGAGCATGACACGGGTCTGGGCTCTGCTGCTGTAACTTAACCTCTCAATTAATTTAATTTGGCAACAATGGCAAGGTTTCTTACTGCTAAGGATATAAAAAGCAAAAGAAAGATTAAATACTCATCAATCCACCAGCCAATCACTTACCCGCTTGACTGTGACATCACACTTCGATTTCTTTTTGCTTCTTTGTTTACCTTCTGCCCCTGCACCAGCTGGCCTCCTCCGATCTTTCACTTCTCCCACTCGCTGCCCCCGCCCTTTGTCCTCCTGTGCCACCCACTCTAGTGATGCTGGCCTTCTCCGATCTGCCACTGCTCTCACTTGCTACCACCGCCCTTTATCCTCCTGCACCAGCCGCTCTGTCGATGCTGGCCTCCTCCGATCTGTCACCGCTCCCACTCGCTGCCACCGCCCTTTAACCTCCTGCGCCGCCCGCTATCTCGAGGCTGGCCTTCTCCGATCTACCGCTGCTCCCACTCGCTGCCACCGCCCTTTATCATCCTGTGCCTCCCGCTATCTCGATGCTGGCCTCCTCCGATCTGTCACCGCTCCCACTCGCTGCCACCGCCCTTTAACCTCCTGCGCCGCCCGCTATCTCGAGGCTCGCCTGCTCATCATAGGCAATCCCTCAGAATCGATGAAGACTTGCTTCCACTCTAAAAATGAGTCCTTAGGTAGCTGAACACTCCTCTATGAGAGCCACAGACCCTGTCACAGGTGGGACAGATAGTCATTGAGGGAAATGGTGTGTGGGACTGGTTTGCCGCACGCTCCTTCCGCTGCCTGCGGTTGATATCTGCACGCTCTCGGCGGTGAGACTCGAGGTACTCAGCTCCCTCCCGGATACACTTCCTCCACTTAGGGCAGTCTTTGGATTTTGCACATAATCAGGGAGGCTTTGTGAGTGTCCTTTTAACGTTTCCTCTGCCCATCTTAGGCTCATTTGTCGAGAAGGAGTTCCGAGCAGAGCACTTGCTTTGGGAGTCTCGTATCTGGCAAACAATATGCCCTTCCCAGCAGAGCTGATCAAGTCTGGTCTGTGCTTCAATGCTGGGGATGTTGGCCTGGTCAACGACGCTAATGTTGGTGCGTCTGTCCTCCCAGGGGATTTGTCGATTCTTGTGGAGACATTGATAAAAATGGATTATTTTCCCTCAATCTGGTTCAGCGAAATTACTGAGTCGAATACCGTTTCTGCCTTAAACAAAGCAAGCTTTTATTTCAAAGCAAGTCTCGATCGAGGTCGGAGTCAGCCATGATCTTATTGAATGGTGTTGCAGGCTCGATGGGCCAAATGGCCTACTCCTGCACCTATTTACTCTGTGTCTATGAACCTAGCCAGATTCAGCACTTTTAGGGGAGCGGAACCAGTGAGTGTAGAACTGAACCCAGCCAGAGTCAGCACCTCAGTGAGAGGGGAACCAGTGAGTGTAGAACAGAACCCAGACAGTCAGCACCTTCAGGGGAGGAGAGGGAGGTGAACCAGTGAATGTAGAATTTTAACCGAACCAGAGTCAGTGAAGGGGAACCAGTGAGTGTAGAACTGAACCAGCCAGAGTCAGACCTTCAGGGGAGGAGAACCAGTGAGTGTAAAATTGCAACCAGCCAGAGTCAGCACCTTAATGAGAGGGGAACAAGTGAGTGTAGAACGGAACCCAGTCAGTCAGCACCTTCAGGGGAAGAGAGGGAGGGGAACCAGTGAGTGTAGAAATGAACCCTGCCAGAGTTGGTGAGGATAATTGGGAGCGCAGGACAAGCTGCCTTAAAACGTGCGATATGATTTGAATTTCAAGACAGGCAGAGGGAAGTGTATGGGGCGGGGCGTGGTTTTACTGCTTTGGGGCGAACAAGAGAGCAAAGAATGTTCCATAGAATCTAGAATTGTCTGTTCTGAATTTCTGTCCTGTACTTGCAGTAATAATTTTAAAAACTCCTTTGCCAGAGTATTCAATGAGCAGAATTTGCAGACGGGAAACTCAAACCAACCAACACGTCAAGATCTGACAGAATAACACGACTCCTCAGGACAAGAATATCATCGTTGTTTGAATATGGAAGGAAAGAAGTTTGTCTGTTCGACCTGTGGGAACAGATTTCAAACATCAGTGATACTGGAAAAGTACCGAGACACACACACCCGAGTGAGAGTGTTCCAATGCACTGACTGTGGAACGAGCTTTAACCAGTTACACAGCCTGAAATAAACATTGCACCATTGACAGCAGGGAGAAAATGTACACGTGTTCTGTGTGCAGACCAGGCATCAACTGATCGTCCAACCTGGAGAGACACGAGGACATCCGCACCACTGAGAAACCGTGGAAATGTGGGCACTGTGGGAATGGATTCAATTACCCGTCTGATCTGGAAATTCATCGGCGCAGTCACACTAGGGAGAGGACGTTCACCTGCTCCAACTGTGGGAAGAGATTCACGACATCATCGATCCTCCTGAGACACCTGCGATTTCACACTGGGGAGAGGCCATTTATCTGCTCCGAATGTGAGAAGGGATTCACTACATCATCCGAGCTGCTGACACACCAGCGAGTTCACACTGGGGAGAGGCCGTTCACCTGCTCTCAGTGTGGGACGGGATTCACGACATCATCCGAGCTGCAGACACACCAGCGAGTTCACACTGGGGAGACGCTGTTCACCTGCTCCGAGTGTAAGAAAGGATTCACTCAGTCATCCCGCCTGCTGCAACACCAGGGATTTCACATAGGGGGGAGGCCGTATATATCCTTCGAGTGTGGGAAGGGATTCACTACATCATTGACCCTGCTGACACACCAGCGAATTCACACAGGGGAGAGGCCGTATATCTGCTTCGAGTGTGGGAAGGGATTCACTACATCATTGACCCTGCTGACACACCAGCGAATTCACACAGGGAAGAGGCCGTATATCTGCTTCGAGTGTGGGAAGGGATTCCCTACATTATTGACCCTGCTGACACACCAGCGAATTCACACTGGGGACAGACCGTTCACTTGCTCCGAGTGTGGGAAGGGATACACTTAATCTTCCAGCCTGCTGAGACACCAGCGAGTTCACAAGTGACTACAGGGTTTGGATTCTGCTGCTGTCCCAGGCTGAATAGTGTCCATTCTGACAGTTGGGCTTTCTTTCCGCTGATACTGATTGCCCCTATAACTGGGCTGGAGTTTAATATTCGCGATATTTGACAAATTAATCAATGGAAAAATGGTCAGATAAAAATATTATGCTGATTATATTTGCATCTATAATTCACATTTTAAAAAACATAAGAAATAGGAGCAGCAGTAGGCCATCGGCTACTCAACCCTACTCTGCCATTTAATAATATCATGGCTGATCACACCTTGGGCACAGCTCGACTTCCCCGCATACTCTCCATCAGCCTTTATTCCATTATCGTTCAAAAATCTTTCTATCTCCACCTTAAATATATTCAATGACCCAGTCTCCACAGCTCTCTGCGGTAGAGAATGCAAAAATTCACGACATTTCAAGAGAAGAAAATTCTCCTCATCACAGTTCTAAATCGGCTACGCCTTATTCTGAAACTATGCCCCTAGTTCTAGATTCCCCCACGAGTGGAAACATCCTCGCTGCATCTATCTTGTCGCGCCCCCTCAGCATCATATATTTCAATAAGATAATCTTTATTCTTCTGAACTCCAATGAGTATAGGGCCCAACCTGCTCAACCTATCTTCATAAGTCAACCCATTCATCTCAGAAATTAAACTAGTGAAGATTCTCTGAACTGTCTCCAATGCAAGTAAATCCCACCTTAAAAAAGAAGATCAAAATTGCAAGCAGTGCTCAAGGTGTGGTCTCACCAATACTCTGTACAATCGTAGCAGGACTTCCCTGCTTTTATAATCCATTCCCTTTGCAATAAAAGCCAACATGTATTTGCCTTCATAATTACTGGCTGTATTTGCATACTAACTTTTTGTGTTTCATGCACAAGGACCCCGAGATCCCTCTGTATTGCAGCATTTTGTAATATTTCTCCATTTCAATAATAAATTGTATTTTTATTGTGTCTGCCAAAGTGGATAACCTCACACTTTGCCAGATTATACTCAATTTGTTGGTCCACTCAATTAGCCTGTCTACATATCGTTGCAGATTATTTCTCTCCTCCACACAATTTGCTTTCCCACCCATCTTTGTTTCATCAGCAAACTTGGAAACATTACACTCCTTCCCTTCTTCCAAGTCATTATATATATTGTAAATAGTTGGGGCCCCAGCAATAATCCAGGTGACACCATACTAGTTGTCATTTGACAACTGGAAACTGACCCATTTATCCTGACACTCTGTCTTCCGTTAGTTAGCCCACCCTCCATCGATGAGAATATATTACCCCCAACACCATGAACTTTTATCTTGTGCAGTAACCTGTTATGTGGTACCTTATTGAGTGCCTTCTGGAAATCTAAATACACCACATCCACTGGTTCCCCCGTATCTACCTTGCACATTATTTCCTCAAAGAACTCCAGCAAATTTGTCAAACATGATTTCCCTTTCTTTAAACCATGCTGACTCTCCTTATCTGTATTATCCAAATATCCTGCCACTGCTCCCTTAATAATGGACTCCAGCTTTTTCCCGATGACAGAAGTTAGGCTATTTTCTTTCTCCATCCTTTTTTATATAGGGTGTTACATTTGTGGTTTTCCAATCTTCTGGGACCTCCCCAGAATCCAATGAATTTACTAGATTACAACCAATGCATCCACTATTTCTGCAGCCACTTCTTTAAAGACCCGAGGATGCAAACCATTAGTTCCAGGGGACTTGTCCACCTTTAGTCCCATTATTTTACCAAATACTACTTCTTTAGTAAAAGTGATTGTTTTTAGTTCCTCCCTCTCTATAGCCTCTTGATTATCTACTGTTGAGATGATTTTAGTATCGTCTACTGTGAGTACCGATACAAAATATTTATTCAATGTCTCTGCCATTTCCCTGTACCCCATTATAAGTTCCCCAGTCTCATCCTCCAGGGGACCAACATTTACCTTAGCCAGTTTTTTTCCATTATTTTCCTGGTATCAGTCATAATATAATGAGCTGGATTGTGCGTGAGCTGGCAGTGCCTAGGCAGCAAGCTGTTATAGATGGAAATGGGTTGGTTTGGATACTAGTCAGCAGTGAGGTTGCGTAGAAGTTGGTGTTGAGCGGGATGGCAGTGTGTAGGCACCAAGCTGTTGTCGATGGATTTGTGTTGGTTTGGATACCAGTCAGCAGTGAGGTTGCGCAGAAGTTGGTGTTGAGCGGGATGGCAGTGTGTAGGCAGCAAGCTGTATAGATGGATTTGTGTTGGTTTCGATACCAGTCAGCAGTGAGTTCCTGCAGGAATTGGTGTTGACGGGGCTGGCAGTAAGCTGTTACACATGGATTTGTGTTGGGTTGGAGGTCCCGCATGAGTTGTTGAATCCGTTGCTTTTTACTAATTTTATTAATGATCGCGATGTAGGTGATGGCACAACCTGCAAAGGATATAGAGATTTGTGCGAGTATTTGGGTCTCGTCTGCTTCAGGCATATCTTACTCTTTTGGGAGATTGGTCTCATTACTGGCAAATTGTGTGCAACTTAGATAAGTGCACGTGGGCCGGTAAGTGCTCAACAGTCATTCATGTATCAGGGATAAGCACGAAAGAAATTGGAGACAGAGAGAGATTTGGGCATTCTAGCACACACATCTTTAAAGGTTCGCAGGCTGTGGGCCGCTCATCCATCGGAGCAGGTTCAGGAGTGGAACGAGCAGCGTGGAGGCCTGTCTCAGCACTCCATGGCCCTGCGAGCACCATCGGTGCTACAAAATGGCTTTCGCTTGTCCAGATGGAGGATCTCACACTTTCCGACTTGAGTTCCATCTCGCACAGTTTCCCCCTATTTTCCTGCAGCCAAACCCACAGATTTTGAACACCAGGAAGTGAAAGCACAATCCCTCGGTGGTCTCGAATCATCACCCTGTCAGTTAACAGTCCGTTTATAAACGAGCGTGACACCCGATTGCACCACAGAAATGTGCGGAATTATTGGCTACAACATATGAGGTTATCGAGCCAAAACTGCAGATGTTGAGGATTCGCAGGCCATTTGCCAGCTCTGAATTTATGCAGTTTTTGATGTAATTCACTGTGTCTTCAACACCGTGAGATCTAGCCTTATTTACAAACTTTGTATCTTTATGAACACTTCATAACACTAGCCTGGTTTGCATGCTTTGTATCTTTATGAACATTTCAACAGAACATTAAATCAACAGATGGAACTAGAATTGCTAATTGACACGGCAATTTTGCCAACATTTAACTACAATGTGAGAACAATCACAATTATCATTATGCTTCCATGTACGTTCTGGCGCTGCATCACGCTAACAAACCTAGCTCATCACAGCACAGATGTCAGGCAATTCATTGCCAGTGTGCAAACATGCACATTTTGAACTTAGCAACTTGGGCAAGACTGGAATCAGAAAGTGCCTGGGCCGTGGGCAGTGATAACTTAATTTGAGCGTTAAGATTTTCATTATCATTATACATTACATTAACACAATCTGATCTCCGAGATCTGTTTGGGACCCATTGCCCAGAAGTGAGGACTGCGTGGGCGAGATAATTCCTTCTGGGGTTAGGTTTTCTTTTAAAAAGGTGTGAGAAAGTTCTGGTTCACTTCCTGGAGGACTGATATATCTCAGTTTGGAGAGCGTTTGCTTTAATACTCAAACAGTATCTGGTTCAATTATGGGTTTTCGCAATTTTTGATCATTTTGTTTAAGGGGAAAGGCTGGTTTTGTATGAGGACAGTGCTTGTGGGATGGGCTGTTCAGCGGTTCCATGACAATTTTCAAAATGAATTTTGTTAGATGCAGTGCTCTTTTTCTGTTACTTTCAATGTACACTCTGCACAGTTTTGCATATGAATCGTGAAAAATGTTTAAGCGATGTGATATGTTCAATGGTTGTGTCGTAACCTTGTCACCCAGTGTCGAGCCGGAAGCACGAACCTTTGCTGTACTTTGTAGTCAGTGAGCTTAGTTGCTGAGCGCATGATGTTCATAACGTGGAGGTCGTAGGTGCAATTCCTGTGCGGGCCATAGGAATGCTATTGATATATTTTTCGGTTTTTTATGACATTTAAAATCCAATATTTATAATGAATCAAATCTATACTGTATCCCAAGGGTTGGGATTATTTGGAATAACAGCAATTGCTTCTTTGCCGCCGAGGTGGAGAGGCACATCTTTCTGTTTATATCTGTTTCTTGGTCGGCTGATATACAATAAACTGGCGGCCTGTTCCCGTAAATGGTCATAAGCAGGAATGGACAGACAGAACGGTTCTGTCCCCCGAGATGAGCAAAAGGCTTCAGTTCAGGACAAACACACCAAATTAAATGTTCACCCGGCACCGAGAGTGAACAACCCAGAGAAAAATGCAGAATGAAATAGATTTCAGTGGATGCCTACCCGCACTTAATGCTGTGGTTGTGCTGACATGCCTTTCGTGTTCTCAGCAAAAATGCCATTCCTACCAACGGTTTTACCTGGCACGAATGTGATGTGAATTTCGAAGGAGCAAGGAGGAAAGACTGCGTTTGTCTGCTTGCTGGCAAAGTCATTTGCAGCAGCTTCCCTGGTGGTCTAGTGGCTAGGATTTCCATTTTCACTGTTCGTGCTCAGGGTTTGCTTCCGGTCAGGGAACAGTGTATTTTGCGCTGTTTGAACTGCAAGGTAAATGGCTGCTCCTGAACAAATTTACAGCTCACCAGAGTGCTGCTGCCCCGAGCTCAGCGTCGCATCATTCGTTGCAACGATACAAAATACTTCTGTGCTTGCTATTTCAAAGTCAGCAGTAAATGACTAGATCTCCCTCAACAAATGGAACTAGAATTGCTGATCGATGCTGTAAATGTTTCTAATCATGTCCATCATTAGTCTTCCATGTACATTTTTGCACCACATCACTCTCGCTTATCACAGCACGGCTATTAATCAATGCATTGCCAGTGTGGAAACATTCAACATTGTAATCTTAGTAACTTGTGCAACACTGTAATCAGTGAATGCCTGGGCCATGGGCATATCCTGAACATTAAGATATCCATTTGGCCTGGCCATTCCTTTATTGCACATTGGCTCACTATGTCTATGTTTAAGTTTCGCAGGCGATTTCCCAGATCTGTATTCCCCAGCAGAAACTTCATGGCGTGTTTGATCTCAAAGAGATTCAACATCAGTATCGTTAACTCTCTCCTTGTTTCACGACTCTTATCTCTCTTCAGCATCTCACTGCTAAGGACTGAACCTGTTATAATTTCTCCTTGGCTCGTATTCAGTGCGGCTCAGTGTGACTTCGGCCCATCTCCCTTTCACAACCTATCAGTGCCATCAAAAGAACGGGGAATTTTACGTAAATTTCATACTCTGAAATTTGAATAAACACAACAGCATATTTCATTGTGTCTTCAACACTGTGAGATTTAGCCTGGTGAGCTATGCATTATTATGAACACTTCAGCAGAACATTAAATCAACATATGGAACTAGAATTACTGATTGACACTGTAAGTTTTGCCAAAATCTAACAGCAGTGTGAGAACAATCATAATTAGCATTAGGCTTCCATGTACGTTCTGGCGCGGCATCACCCTAACAGACCGAGCTGCTCACAGCACGGCGATCAGTCAATTCATTGCCAGTGTGGAAAAATACACATTTTGAACTTAGCAAGGTGTGCAAGACTGGCATCAGAGAGTGACTGGGCCGTGGACAATGATAACTTAATCTCAACGTTAAGATTTTCATTATCATTGTACATTACAATAATACAACCTGAGCTCCGAGATCGGTTTGGTACCAATTGCCCCCAAGTGAGTGGGCGGGGCAATTCCTCCCGGGGTTCGGTTTTGTTTCAAAAAAGTGAGAGAAAGTTTTGCTTCATTTGCTTTCGGGCCGAAAAAGCTCAGTTGGGAGAGCGTTCGGCTGAAGATCTAAAGGACCCAAATCTTGGGTTTCGGCAATTTCTCGTTATTTTGTGTTCTCTTCAAATTCAAGGGGGGGAGGCTGGTTTTGTTTGTAGACAATACTTCAGGGACAGGCTGTTCAGCGGTTGTGTGATAATTTTCAAAATGAATTCTGTTAGATTCAGCGCTCTTTTTCTGTTACTTTCTATTTACACTCTGGCCAGTTTTGTACATGAACAGTGAACAATTTGTCCGCGATGTGATGTGTTCAATGTTTGTGCAGTAAATCCATCACCCAGTGTGTACCGGAAACACACATTCGTTGCACGGTGTGACCGGTTAGCTCAGTTGGTTTGAGCATGGGACTATTAGCGCCAAATTAGCGGGTTTGGCTCTGTTCGAATGCTGTTCATATTTTTTTACGTTTTTCATAACATTTCGTCCAATATTTATAATGAAACTAATTCATACAGAATCCCAAGGGTTGCGAATTATTTGGAATAACTTCCATTGCTTCTTTGCCGCTGAGGCGATGAGGCACATCTTTCTGTTTATTTCTATTTCTTGGTCCGCTGACAGACGATGAACTGGCGGCCTGTTGCCGTTAATGGTCAAAAGCAGGACGGTTAGACAGAACGCTCAGAGATGGGCAAATGGCTTCAGGTCAGGACAAATACTTCAAATGAAATGTTCACACGGCACCGATAGTGAACAAACCAGAGAAAAGGACAGGGAGAAATAGATTTAAGTGGATGCCTACACGCTCTTAATACTGTGGTTGTGCGGTCATGTCTTTCATAAGAATATAAGAACATAAGAATTCGGAACAGGAGTAAGCCATCTAGCCCTTCGAGCCTGCTCCGCCATTCAACAAGATCATGGCTGATCTGGCCGTGGACTCAGCTCCACTTACCCGCCCGCTCCCCGTAACCGATAATTCCCTTATGGGTTAAAAATCTATCTATCTGTGATTTGAAGACATTCAATGAGCTAGCCTCAACTGTTCCTTGGGCAGAGATTCACAACCTTCTGGGAGACGAAATTCCTTCTCAACTCGGTTTTAAATTAGCTCCCCCTAGGCTGTGCCCCTCGTTCTAGTCTCCCCGACCACTGGAAACAACCTCTCTGCCTCGATCTGATCTATCCCTTTCATTATTTTAAATGTTTCTATAAGATCACCCCTCATCCTTCTGAACTCCAACGAGTAAAGACCCAGTCTGCTCAATCTGTCATCATAAGGTAACCCTCTAATCTCCGGAATCAGCCGAGTGAATCGTCTCTGTACCCACTCCAAAGCTAGTATATCCTTCCTTAAGTAAGGTGACCAAAACTGCATGCAGTACTCCAGGTGCGGCCTCACCAATATTCTGTACAGTTGCAGCAGGACCTCCCTGCTTTTGTACTCCATCCCTCTCGCAATGAAGGCCAACATTCCATTCGCCTGCCTGATTATCTGCTGCACCTGCAAACTAACTTTTTGGGATTCATGCACAAGGACGCCCAGGTCCCTCTGCACCGCAGCATGTTGTAATTTCTTCCCATTCAAATAATATTTCCTTTTACTGTTTTATTTCCAAGGTGAATGACCTCACATTTTCCGACATTGTATTCCATCTGCCAAACCTTAGCCCATTCGTTTAACCTATCTAAATATCTTTGCAGCCTCTCTGTGTCCTCTGCACAACCCGCTTTCCCACTAATCTTTGTGTCATCTGCAAATGTTGTTACACTACACTCTGTCCCCTCTTCCAGGGCATCTATGTCTCAACAAAAATACCTTTTGCTACAAACAGTTTTACGTTGCACGAATGTGATGTGAATTTCGAAGGAGCAAGGAGGAAAGACTGCGTTGGTCTGCATTGTATGTAAGCACTCGTTTAATGACTCCACGAGGCAGTGGTCTGGTACTTAAACTGAGAAGATTGTAGTCCTTTGTTGCAGCTCCTAGGGAGAGGACACTAAGAGGTGAGCACACTTTTATACTGGGTTACCTGCAGTGTGCAGGTGACCCTTAGGTCTCCAGCAGCAGCACCCTCTGGTGTACAGGTAATGGCTGTGCAGGGTGAAGGTGGTGATGTGATCAGTAGTGGGCTGTGGGATCTTTTGGTGAGGGCTGTGATGGTGCCAGATGTGATCCCTGTGCATGAAGCTGGCCTCATACATTTCCCCCTCACGCACAGACCATTTGGGTGTCACTTTTGTGGGATCCCTCAGTGGGGGTGCCAGTGCAGCAGTGGGTAGGGTACATACTCTGTCGAGTGGGTAAGTGTGCGGTGGTGGACAGGGATAAGCAGCGAGGGTGCATGTTGTGCGGACTGTATTGCATTAATGCAGGCGAGTGGCCCGCAACTTGCGAGTACCTTTGAAGCAGGCCGGGGAGCGGAAGGAGCAGTGTGGCGGCCTGGCCCAGTAGGCTGAGCGGCCCCTGGCCTGAGAGCACCATCGGAACAGGCCAGGGAGCGGAAGGAGCAGTGTGGCGGCCTGGCACAGTAGGCTGAGCGGCCGCTGGCCTGAGAGCACCATCGGAGCAGGCCAGGGAGCGGAAGGAGCAGTGTGGCGGCCTGGCCCAGTAAGCTGAGCGGCCCCCGGTCTGCGAGCACAAGCGGACCAGCACAAGGAGTGGAAGGAGCAGGCTGGGGAGTGGAAGTAGCAGTGTGGAGGCCTGGGCCAGTAGGCTGAGCGGCCCCCGGCCTGTGAGCACCAGCGGACCAGGCCGGGGAGCGGAAGGAGCAGTGTGGCGGCATACCACTCCTGGGAGCAGCGCGTTCTGGAGCAGGAGAGCAACGGCAGTGCAGAGTCACGTCACCAAAGGCCAGGTCGGTGATTGGAGCTTGGGCAGTTACTGCAGGAGCGGCGATGTCGTGGCGAAGGATTGGCGAGAGATTGCAGAGGGATATGATCGGGACCCAGGAGTTGGGCGAGTTCGGGGCCCAGAAGAGGCGCAGGCCCAGGGGCAGCAACGATCAGCCCACACTGCGATTTGTGCAGCAGAACTGGTCTCCAGTCGTCTTGGTTAATCCTTGCCACTGGACCAAGACCGAGCTCTGTCAAGCGCTAGCAACGGCCACCTCACGTTAAAAAAAAATCCACGCACAGGCAGCGTCCAAATTTCAAGGTTTATTTCGGACCTGGAATTTTAGGTGCTTCATTGAAACACCTGTGAACTTTTTGACGTGGAAGCAAGTCATCCTGGATAAGAGGGACTGCCAATGATGATGGATGATGATGGTGGTGGGCAGGGCCACATGGCTGTGTGGGCTTCTTGTCCTCCGTTTGTGATGAAAGTCTGCTCATTCCAGGGTCCGGCAGGAAAGCTGGAGGGTACTGGCCTCTCGCTCCTGGTGTTGGCCCTGGTGACCGGGGGTGTATGGCCGATCTTGGGCACGTTGCCAGTATTGGTGGCTGTGCTGCCCATTGAACGCTGTCTCTGTCCCTGCAGTGGGTCTGCACACACTGTGTGTGTGTAAGCCCTTCCTGGGGCATCACATTCGTCCAGAAAGTCCAGGCAACATGGTCAGGTAGCCCGCTGGACCTGGGGGTCTCCCACTGGGGGATTCCTCTGGCAAATACATTGTCCCTGTTGAACCCAGTGTCCTTTAACATGATACTTCTTGTATACATGACAGATTGGCTCCTGTCATATATAGTCCAATCTACACTGCTTTCTCTCTTTACATTGTCACTTACAGCATTTACACTAATTTCTTGTATCTTGGTCTCTCCATACATGGTTGTATTTGTCATTTTTAAATATCTGTCATCATCATTAAGCGTTACAAACTTGTTCTCGACATCACTTACAGAAGCATTCATTACATTTTCTCATCAGTTACTCCGGCATCACAATTCAACGTGACATTAGGGGTTGAGCAGCATCGTCTTCATCTATGTCGAAGCCCAGATGATCAGACAATTCTTCAGCGACGTGCTGAGTAAAGATTTTTCTGTACATTCTCTGAAGGTTCCCTTTCGCATTGCAGCTTTTGCATCTATAGTCTTTGTAGCGGCACTGCTGGGCCCTGTGGTTCCCTCCACAGCGCCAGCATGGGGCTGGCGATTTGCCCCATGTGGTGGACTCAAGTTTGTGGGACTCAGGGCAGCATTTCTGCCTTTAGAAGTAGCCATTCAGTTCACTGCATTCGTTAGTTTATAGTTCTGGGTGTGGGTCATTATTCGCTTGGAGTCGCCGACTGAAATCACGTAGGCCCGGCTCAATTTAATTGCATTCTGGGTGACTGTGATGTCCGCAGAGTGCAGTGTGTGGAGGAGGCCCTTGTGGCCGATTCCGATAACAAATATGTCCCTTCGTGCTTCGTTGAGGTGGTCGCCAAAATCACATGGTGATCTTCTTAAATCTGCAGCATACTTACAATTTCTTGGCCTTAAGGTCGCCAGTGATTGTAGAACCGGTGCCTGGCTGTGAGGATACTGTTTTTGGGTTTTAGTTACTGCTGTATTAAGGTGACAAGTTCCCCATAGCTCTTGGTTGTTGTCTTCGCTGGGGCTAGCAAGTCCCTGACAAGACCATGGAGAGTGGGCCCACAACTACGAAGCAGGACGGCCCTGCGCTTGTGCGGCAGTGTAGCCGGTGTGTCCCCATCCAGGTCGTTGGCTATGAAGAAGTGTTCTAACCTTTCCATGAAGGTGTCCATATGTTCCCCAGCGGTGAATAGTTGACAGTTGATGAAATTCGAAATGATGTGCGTGTAGTTCATGACCTCGTCGCCAGTTATTGTGTAGGTAGGTATTCTGTTAATGACTCCACGATGCAGGGGTATGATACTTAATGTGAAGACTGTAGTTCTTTATTGCAGCACCTAGAGTGATGACACCAAGAGGTGATCTTCCTTTTATACTGTGTTTCCTGCAGTGTGCAGGTGACCCATAGGTCTCCACCAGCAGCAGCCTCTGGTGTACAGGTAAGGTGTGTACAGGGTGAAGGTACATTCAGTGTTACAGTACATCATAACATTACATCATAACATCATAACATTGTAGGCGTACATACATAGCAGACTGTTTGCTGGCAAAGATATTTGCAGTAGGTTCCCAGGTTGACTGGTGGTAAGGATTTGGTGCTTTCACCGCTGCAGCCTGCGTTTGATTTCCGGTCAGAGAACAGTGTATTTTCGGCTCTTTACAGTGGTACTCCTGAACAAATCTACAGCTCAACACACTGCTGCTGCTCCAACCATCAGCAGCGCATTATTTGTTGCAGTTATACAACATACACTTTGTGCAGTCAATGACTAGACCTCTCTCAACAACTGAAACTAGAATAGCTGATTGACACTGTAAATGTTGACAGTCATGTCCATCATTAATCTTCAATGTACCTTTTTGCACCATATCACCCTTGCTTATCACAGCACGGCTATCAGTCAATGCACTGCCAGTGTGGAAAATTCAACATTTTAAACTTAGCAACGTGTGCAAGATTGGAATCAGATTATGCCTGGCCCATGGGCACTGATAACGTATTCTGAGCATTAAGATTTTCATTATCATTATATATTACATTAGCACAACCTGAACTCCGAGATGTGTTTAGAACCATTGCCCCGAAATGAGGACTGAGTGGGCGGGTAAATTCCTCCCGGGGTTAGCTTTTCCTTCAAATGGCTGTGAGAAAATGTTGCTTCATTTGCTGTCGGGCCGAAAAAGCTCAGTTGGGAGAGCGTTAGACTGCAGATTTAAACGTCCCGGGTTTCGGCAATTGTTGGTTATTTTGTGTTCCCTTCATCTTATGGGAGAAGCTGGTTTTATATCTGGACAATGCTTGAGAGATGGGCTGCTCAGCGCTTGCATGATAATAATTTCGACAATGAATTGTTGGATTCATGCGCTGTTTTTCTGTTACTTCTTATTTACACCCTGCCCAGTTTTATATATGAACAGTGAACAATGTTTAAGCAATATCATGTGTTCAATGTTTTTGCAGTAACTCGGTCACCCAGTGTGAGCCGGAAACACAATCCCCTCAGGTTGGGCTGGCACCGACCTTCAACACACTTTGTGGCTGGTTAGCTCAGTTGGTACTAATAACGCCGATATCACCTTACGCGTTCAAATATTTCTCATAATTTTTTCGGTTCTCCCTAACATTTAAAATCCAATCTTTCAAAAGAAACAAATCCACACAGAATCCCAAGGGTTGGGAATTATTTGGAATAACATTCATTTCTTGTTTGCCGCTGGGGCGGAGAGGCAAACCTTCTGTTTATTTGTGTTGCTGGGATGCTGATAAAAGGTGAAGCAGCGGCCTGGTCCCGTAAATGATCATAAGCAGGAATAGACAGACAGAACAGCTCTGTCCCCGAGACGAGCAAACCAAATCAAATGTTTACCGGCTCCAAGAGTGAAAAATCCAGAGAAAAGGATAGAATGAAATAGATCTCAGTGGATGCCGAGCCGCACTGTGGCCGCTCCTGAACAAACTTGCAGCTCACCACACTGCTGCTGCCCCTAACATCAGCAGCGCATCATTCGTTGCAGCTATACAAAATACTTCCCCCCTATTGTTTTAAGTTGAACAGTAAACAAATCGACCTCTCTCAACATTGCTGATTGACACTGTAAGTTTTGCCAACATTTAACTGCAGTGTGAGAACAATCACAATTTCATTAGTCTTCTATGTACGTTCTGGTGCTGGATCACCTTAACAAACCTCGCTCATTACAGCACGGCTATCAGGCAATTCCTTGCCAGTGTCGACATATGCATCATTTTGAACTTAGCATCGTGTACAAGATTGTAATCAGAGAGTGCCTGCGCCATAGGCAGCGATAACTTAACCTGAGCATAGAGATTTTCATTATCATTTTACTTTAGATTAACACAACCTGAGCTCCGAGATTTGTTTGGGACAAATTGCCCCGAAGTGAGGATTGAGTGGGCAGTGCAATTCATCCAGGGGTTCGGCTTTTTTTCAGAAATGTGTCAGAAAGTTTTCGTACGGTTGCTGTCGAGTGGAAGTAGCTCTTTTGGAGAGCGTTAGATTTCAAAGTCCATGGTTCAATTCTGGGTTTCGGCAATTTCTCATAATTTTGTGTTCCATTCATTTTAAAGGGAGAGGCTGGATTTATATCCGAACAGTGCTCATCTCTGTTTTAAATGGGCGGCCCCTTATTCTACGATGATGCTTTCTAGTTCTAGTCTCTCCCATCAGTGTAAAGATCCTCTCTGCATTCACTTTGTCAAGCCCATTCATAATCTTATACTTTTCAATAAGATCACCTCTCTTTCTGAATTCCAAAGAGTAGAGGCCCAGCCAGCTGAACCTTTCCTCATACGTCAACCCCCACATCCCCGGAATCAACCCAGTGATGTTTCTCCAAACTGCCTCCAAAGCAAGTAGATCCTTTCGTTAATATGGAAACCAAAACTGCACGCAATATTCCTGGTGTGGCCTCACCAATAACTTGTATAGCTGGAGCAAGACTTCTTGCTTTTATACTCCATCCTCTTTGCAATAAAGGCCAATATTCCATTGGCCTTCCTGATCAGTTGCTGTACCTGCATACTATCCTTTGTGTTTCATGCAAGTACTCTCAGTTCCCGCTGTACTGCATCACATTGCAATCTTTCCCCATTTAAACAATAACTTGCTCTTTAAATTTTCTGCAAAAGTGTATGATCTCACACTTTCAAACATTATACTCTATCTGCCAAATTTTTGCCCACTCACTCAGCCTGCCTTTGTCCTTTTGCAGATAATTTGTGTCCTCCTCACACATTGCTTTTCCTACCATCTTTATATCGTCAGCAAACTTGGCTACTTTACACTCAGGCCATTCTTCTCCGTCGTTAATATAGATAGGAAACAGTTGGGGTCCTAGCACACATCTCTGCGGCACCACTCAGGTTACTGGTTGTCAACCAGCGAATGAACCATGTATCCCGACTATCTGTTCTCTGTTAGTTAGCCAATCCTCTAGCCATGCTAATATAATACCCACAACCCCGTGAGCTTTTTTCTTGTGCAGTAACCTTTTATGTGGCACCTTATGGAAGTGCAAATATACCACAGCCACTGGTTCCTTCTTTTCCCACCTTGTTCTTTATTTTCTCAAAGAATTCCAGCACATTTGTCAAACATGATTTCCCCTTCATAAATCCATGCTGTCTCTGCCTGACCAAGTTATGCTTTTCCAAATGTCATGTTACTGCTTCCACACCTGGAATGCTGTGTCTGTTTAAAAGAGAAGGATGTCAGTTCCGGTTCAAAATCTGTCCCTTCAAAACGGGTTTCTTTATACTTCCGGATCATCCTGTGTATTTGTAAAGGGAGCGCGAGTTCAGTTGTGATGACCGAATTGTTAAGCTGTTGTGTTCCAAGTGCCTGTGCTGACTCTCAGAGACCGATCTAATGAGTCCCCCTCTCCATAGTCCTGCTAATGTTTTCCCTTTGATGAATATATTATTAATTTGAGACATTACATTACCAAAGAGCTGCATTCATGTCAGTAAAAGGTGAATTTGGCAATGAGGTTAAATGTGATTGACAAAAACAACAGAGGGCTCAAATGTTTAACACAATAACGACGAGGGTGGCAGAAGACTGGATCAGCAGTCCATTGCCTGAACCTCTTGGCCACCTCGTCTCCTATTTACAGCAAGGTCAGACATCCATCCCCTACTTTTTGCATCAAAACAGAAATAATGTGCAAGGAAGTGTATTTCACCGCCATTATGCCCTTGCAACCAGATCTAAAGTGATGAAAAGGTGCCATAAGCTTCTTAAAGCAACCAGCCTTCCTTTACTTCAGGTGAGTGACTGTACGATATGGTTGGTTTTGAGGCAGAATCAAGACAAAGAATATAAAATTTCACGCTGCGAGTTAGTTGACCGCGGTAGAACTCAAACCTGCAATCTTCTGATAACATCTTGGTTACAACCGAAGTCAGACGCCTTATCCATTAGGCCACGTGGCCGCTGCCATCGGCACAACATTTGTTGTTTTTTAAATTGAGAGCAAATTTGGGACAAGGGTTATATCAAGGAGTGGATGTAGGAAAATATGGGCATATTTTGTGTAATGAATAGATGCGCTGCGATATGGATGCGCACGGACACAGGCAACGTCAATGTAGCTTGAAAGATAACAGTTTTACAATTAGGTCATCGCAGCTGAAAGCTCACTCCTTTTAAAATTATACAGAATGATCCGGACTATGAGAAAATACGTCATAAAGTGGCAAATGTTGAACCAGAACTGACAACCATCCAGTTTAAGCAGACATCGAATGATCCTGAACAGCAAGCACATCCCTATTACAAAGGGAGGACCCTTGACGGACTGCAATTCACTTTTAAAAGAATAAAATGCGAATTCTATCATTCTTGAAGGCAATTGTGCTGTGCCTGAGTGAGGGTGGGGCTAAGAACCACGCGGGGCTGGGACGGTTGTTGATGCCACAGGTGATAGACAGGCAGGAAGGAGGGTGGGAAGTAAAACCAACCCAGACAAAAAGACAATTTAATAGATATATATATATTTATATTAATAAGAAAATAAATAATTTCAAAATTTTATTGCAAAAAAGTGAATTTGATTTGATTTAAATAAATAAATAATTGTTTCATAATCTATATATTTTTGATTGAACGAAGGCTGTGTGACTGGATGAATTCCACTGGAAATCAGGTGGTGCAGTCAGTAAATACTCAAGCACAGTAAACCCATGGTGGAAGACAAGCCACGATGGAAAATGTGGGCAACAAAGGCGATCTTTTAAAGTCACGTGTGCCTTTCAGCTGGATCTGACAGCAGCTGCGTGTGTTGTGAAAGAGGTCAAATGTAATAGAGCCCAGTGCAGGCAGAACAGAAAAAGCACATTTATTGTGAAAGTTAAAAAATAGGGAATGTTTCTAAATATATATATACACAAACAAATTCAATCAGTGAGTCATGTCCTGTCTTGTCTTGATTTAATTTGAATTTGAAAATAAGGCGGAAGGAGGTCGTCATGTCACACAGCCCACAAGCAAGCTCTCGCTATTATCGCGATGTTTCTAACTTATGTCATTTGCCTTCTTTCAGATGTGGAACAGCAAAATCCCACAGCAGTTTCTTCTGGAATGCGTGTTCAATCGAAACAGTATGGTATCAAGTTACATGTGATGCCTTTTTTCTCACATGACTTAAAATGTACAGTAAGATCGCGCAGCACAATTGCACGCACTATCTCGCTTACACAAACACACAAACAAACTAACATTCTTGCACTCTCCAAAGGCTGTTTTTGACATTTGAAATTGAAATCCGGGAGAGTCAGCACAATCACTTTCAAACAGTCACAGAATGATCCGAGACTGATAGCATTCCATGTTAGAGAGACAGAGAATGACCCCGGCGATCAGCACATCACCATAAAAGGGATACGGAAACAGAATGAACAAAAACAGAGAATTCTGTAAAACTCACTAATTCGTGCAGATTCTAGTGGACGAAGATACCAGTTTCAGGCTCAGTCAGATGATCATTCCGATATTTTAGCAAAAATGTAAAGTTTGCAGATTTTTTCAACAAAAATAGTGCCTGGATAAAAAATAGGCAGCGAGGAAGGACAAAAGGGAATGTCTGTGATACAGTGGAGCGTAGGAGTGATTGAATAATGAATGGCACAATGCGAAAAGGCAAATTGGGTGGTTAACGGGCAATAAAGTAACAAAGGATGGTCCAGAGGAGGTGTTAGTGGGAACAGCAGAACCATTACCAGACAAGGGCAGCGGTGCTTATCATCCGATACGCTGAACCTAATGTTGAGGCCAGAAGATTATAACATGCCTGAAATATAGGGTGTGAACGCCTTTATTCAGACCAGGCAGCTTGGCCACCCTGAATTGATTTCCTGTACGGTTTGAATTCGGCAGCCAAGGGACAAATTCAAAGCCAGCTTCTCACATCATTTCGGCACGAGAGAAACAGGACGCCCTCATATTCAGGGCAGAGTATGTTTCACGTTGAAGTGGGGATGGACGCCGAATGCATGCATATCCCAATGGAGGTGTGCTCATGCATGCAGAAATGAAGACACACTTATCAACTATTGGCCGGAACCAAACACGTGTTTTGGTTGTCCAATCAGAGAAAGAGCCTTGTCCATCTGAGATACTTTAACTTTACTCAGTTCGGTGATTTACTTCAGGTGAGTGACTGTATGAGATGGTTGATTTTGAGGCAGAATCAAAACAAAGAATATAAAATTTCACACTGCGAATTAGTTGACTGCGGTAGGACTCGAACCTGCAATCTTCTGATAACATCTTGGTTATAATCGAAGTCAGAAGCCTTGTCCATTAGGCCACGCGGCCGCTGCCATTGGTTCAAAATTTGTTGTTTTTTATATTGAGAGCAAATGTAGGATAAGCGTTATTTCAAGGAATGGATGCACTAAAACATGAGCATATTTCGAGTAATGAATAGATGCGATGCGATATGGATGTGCACGGGCACAGGCAACGTCAATGTAGCTTGATACACAAAAGCTTAACAATTCGGTCATCGCAGCTGAAATCACACTCCTTTTAAAACTGAACAGGATGATCCGGATTATGAGAAAATACGTCATAAAGGTGCAAATTATGTAAAGGAACTGACAATCATCCCGTTTAAGCAGACAGCGAATGATCCTGAACAGCAAGCACATCCCTCTTACAAAGATGTAGAATGACCCTTGACTGACACAGTTCGCTTTTGAAAGAATAAAGTGGGATTTCTGTCATTCTTGAAGGCAATTGTGCTGTGGCTGAGGGAGTGTGGGGCTCAGGACCAATCGGGGCTGGGACGGCTGCTGAAGCCACAGGTGATAGACAGGCAGGAAGGAGGAAGGGAAGTAAAAACAACCCAGAAAAAAATAAAATATAAAATATCTATATATTTTTCATAATAAGAAGATAAATAATTTTTAAATGTTATTGCAAAAAATTGAATTTGATTTGATTTAAATAAATAAATAATTGTTTCATGATCTATATATTTTTGATTGAACGAAGGCTGTGTGACTGGATGACTTCCACTGGAAATCATGGGGTGCAGTCAGTAAATACCCAAACTCAGTAAGCCCATGGTTGAAGACAAGCCACGAGGGAAGGTGTGGGCAACAAAGGTGATCTTTTAAAACCGCGAGTGCCTTTCTGCTGGTTCTGACAGCAGCTGCGTGTGCTGTGAAAGAGGTGAAATGTTATGGAACCCAGTGCAGGTAGAACGGAAAAAGAACATTTATTTTGAAAGTTAAAAAGTAGGGAATTTTTATAAATATCAGCACATATATATGTTTACATAAATATATATATATATAAACAAAGTCATGCCTTGTCTTGTCTTGATTTGATTCGTATTTTAAAATAAGGGGGAAGGAGGTCATCATGTCACACAGCCCATACTCAAGCTCTCGCTAAAATCGCTATGTTTCCAACTTATGTCATTTGCCTTCTTTCAGACGTGGAATAGCAAAATCCCACAGCAGATTCTTCTCCTTTCAGACAGTCCTCGAATGCGTGTTCAATCAAATCAGAATGGCTTCAAGTTGCATGTGATGCCTTTTTTATCACATGTCATGAAATGTACAGTAAGATCGCGCAGCACGTTTGCACGCACTCTCTCGCTTACAGAAACACACAAACAAATTAACATTCCTGCACCCTCCAAAGGCAGTTTTTGAAATTTGAAATTTGAAATCCGGGACAGACAGCACATCCCATCTCAAAAAGACACAGAACGAACTTGCACTGATCGCACAACATTTTAGAGACACAGAGAATGACCCCGACCATCAGCACATCACCTTAAAAGGGATACGGAAACAGAATGAACAAAAGCAGAGAATTTTGTAAAACTCAGCAGGTCGTGCAAATTCTGTGGATGAAGATCCCGGGTTCACGTTCAGTCAGATGATCATTCCGATATTTTCGGCAAAATGTAAAGTTTACAGATTTTTCAACAAAAATAGCAGCTGGAAAAAAATAGGCAGCGAGGAAGGACAAAAGGGAATGTCTGCGATACAGTGGAGCGTAGGAGTGAGTGAATAATAAATGGCACAATGCGAAAAAGCAAAGTGGTTAAAATGACTAATATTGTCAGTTACATTTTCCCAGGGTCTAGTTGCTCTCTGCTGGTGTGAAAATGGTAAGCGGGCAAAAAAGTAACATAGGATGGACCAGAGGAGGTGTTAGTGGGAACAGCAGAACCATGACCAGACAATGGGAGCGGTGCTGATGATCCGAATGTCGAGGCCAGAAGACTACACCATTGCTGAAATATAGCGTGTGAACGCCTTTAAATCAGACCAGGCACCTTGGCCACCCCGGATTGATTTCCTGTACGGTTTGAATTCGGCAGCCAAGGGACTAATTCAAAAGCAGCTTCTCACATCTTTTCGGCGCGAGAGAAACAGCACGCACTCATATTCAGGGCAGAGTATGTTTCGCGTTGAAGTGGAGATTGACGCCGAACGTATGCTTATCCCAATGGAGGTCAGCTCATGCATGCAGAAATGAAGATATACTGATCAAGTATTGGCCGGAATCAAACACGGGTTTAGGTTGTCCAATGAGACGAGTACATCCGAGATACTTTAACTTTACTCAGTTCGCTGAGTTTCACTTTGCTCCTGGGAAACTACAGGATTTGGACGATGTGGGAGCAACGGAGCGAAATCACACCTTTTATTTGAAATATGTCCGTTTTCCCACATGTCGACCAGCTCAGAAGCGATTCTTTGACTCAAAGTTGGCAGGGATCGTCCGGAATTTGAACCCGTACATCTCACATTTCAATTTTGAAAAACCCAAAGCGAGAATCATACCCCTCGACCAACGAGCCGCCGACATCGAAGATCATTGCTCTCAGATTCTGACTGTGAAGACCGAAGCAAAATAATTGTTTGAGGTCTCAGACATTTCCACATTTCCCATTATTAAATCCCCCTTCTCATCTTCTAAGGGACCAACATTTACTTTAGTCACTCTTTTCCGTTTTATATATCGGTAAAACTTTTACGAACTATTTTTATGTTTTGTGCAAGTTTACCTTCGTAATCTATCTTTCCTTTCTTTATTGCTTACTTCGTCATTCTTTGCTGTCGTTTAAAATGGTCCCAATCTGCTAGTTTCCCACTAACCTTGGCCACCTTATACGCATTGGTTTTTATTTTGATACTCTCCTTTATTTCCTTGGTTATCTATGGCTGGTTATCCCTTCTCTTACCGCCCTTATTTTTCTCTGGAATATATTTTTGTTGAGCACGAAGAAAAAGCTCCATAAATGTCCTCCACTGTTCTTCAATTGTGGCACCGTTTAGTCTTTGCTTCCAGTCTACTTTAGACAACTCTGCCCTCATCCCACTATAGTCACCTTTGGTTAATCATACTACGCTCGTTTGAGACACTAATTCCTCACCCTCAAACTGTATTACAAATTCAACCATACTGTGATCACTCATTCTGAGAGGATCTTTTACTGGGAGATCGTTTATTATTCCTGTCTCATTACACAGGACCAGATCTAAGATAGCTTGCTCCCTTGCATGTTCTGCAACATACTGTTCTAAGAAACAATCCCGTATGCATTCTATGAATTCTTCCTCAAGGCTACCCAGTGCGATTTGATTTGACCAATCGATATGTAGGTTAAATCCACCATGATTACTGCCTTTGCTTTTTCACATGCCTCCATTATTCCGTTGCTTATTGCCCGCCCCACCATGAAGCTATTATTTTGGTGCCTATAAACTGCGCCCACCAGTGACTTTTCCCCCTTACTATCTCTAATATCCACCCACAATGATTCAACATTTTGTTCATTAGAGCCAATATCGTCTCTCACAACTGCCCTGATATCATCCTTTATTAACAGAGCTACCCCACCTCCTTTCCCTTCTTGTCTATCTTTCCGAATTGTCAGATATCCCTGTAAGTTTAATTTCCTGTCGTGGCCACCCTGCAACGTTTCTGCAATGGCCACCAAATCATACCATTTATGATGATTTGTGCCGTTAACTCATTTACTTTATTTCGAATGCTGCGTGCGGTTAGGTAGAGTGTTTTAATACTAGTTTTTAAAACATGATTTTTAGTTTTGACCCCTCCTGCAGCCCCTTTATATTCATACATATTTTCCCTTCCTATCACCTTGTCGTTTACACTTACCCCAGTGCTAGTCTGCTCTATTGCCTCCTGCTTTTTGCATTTTTTCTTGGGGTCCTGTGATCTGAGCTCTCACCCACTCTAACTAGCTCTGTGCCCTCTCCTGGGTTCCGAATACTCCTTGCATTGCGGCACCGAGATTTCATGCTTGCCTTTTTATTACACTTTGACCCTTTAGAATTTTGCTGTACATTAGTCTGCTGCAAACTGCAGGGGCCACGTCGCTTAATGGATAAGGCATCTCCTTTGATGGAAACACTGATGTTATCAGAAAATTGCAACGTCAAACGCTGCCGTGGTCTATTGGCAAAACTTCTTCATCTTTATAAAACCAAACCACGTTCACACTCATTAACTCAAGGTGAGTTCCGCCCAAACAATGCAATGATCTTTATTAAAAGGCATTCTTTCATGCTGTGTATATTGCTCACTTATTTTTGGAGAAATGTCCAACAAACCAACAATTAATACCGATAAACTCTTCATGTTACCAGTTCGAACAACAGCTTCGCGTCAATCAGTGTAACAAAGGGCAGTGGAGGGAATTGTGATCAGATTCCAATGAGATCCACCGTGAGTCGACAAAAAAAAAGAGCACTGGTAGAATCGCTGCTAGCAGGGTTCGAACCTGCGCAGGGAAACCCCCATTGGATTTCGAGTCCAACGCCTTAACCACTCGGCCATCGCAGCTATACAGTCGAGCTGCTTTAATAGTCGAATCGTTGGTACAATTTATCAGAGTTGCCGCTTGCATGCTTGCCCTATTGGATCTCCCAGTCGATGTGAAAATTAAATCGTAGAATCACAGAATCTTACAGCAAAGAAGGATAAATTTTGGTCAGGACTGAAAGAATTTACATTTCGAAAAAACTGAACAGTCTTGAGAGCTTCTTTCTCGAAAAACAAGTGAGATATATTTTTAACATTATGAAGGTATATGATCGAGTTGATGTGGAGAAAATGTTTGCTATTGTGCAAAGTTCAGAACGGGAGGTCACCGATAAATTCAGGAGACAATTCAAGAGCAACTTATTTACCAAAGAGTGGTTAGAATGTGGAAGATGCTACACGAGCAGTAGTTGAGGCGAATAGCACAGATTCATTTTAAAGGGAGTTGCGTAAGCAGATGACGAAGAACGCAATAGAACAATATGCTGATAGGATCAAGTGAAGTAGGGTAGTCTGCAGCATTAACTCCAGCAACACCAGTTAGGTACAATTGTCTCTTTCTGTGATGCAATCTCTATATAACGTTATGTAACACTCATGTTAAACAACAACAACTTATAAATAATTAGCACCTTGAAATTAGCGAAACGTCCAAGGCGCTTCACAAGAGTATTATGCGATACAAATTTGACACCGAAACACTAAATACAAATTAGCGCAGGTGACTAAAAGATTGGTCAACCAGGTATGGTTGATAATGAGGAAGAAAGCTGTACATTGCAGGTAGATATCAAAGAACTGGTCAGGGGTTTAATGGAATTCAGCCCGGAGAAGTGTTAGATAATGCATTTGGGGAGTGCTTATAGGAAAAGCGAATAAACATTAAATGTTCGGCCACTGATAAGTGTAGAGGTGCAAATGACCTTGGAGTGCATGTCCACAAAATCCTTGACGGTAGCAGGGCAGGTAGATAAGATGCTTGTGAAGGATAGACAGAAAGGAAAAGGAGGCGGTGTGGCGTTGCTGGTTAAAGAGGAAATTAATGCAATGATAAGGAGGGACATTAGCTTGGATGATTTGGAAGCGGTAGGGGGGGAGCTGCATAATACCAAATGACAGTAAACGCTAGTGGGAATTGGGTACAGACCTCCAAACAGTAGTAGTGAGGTTGGGGACAGCATCAAACTTGAAATAAGGGATGTGTGCAACAACGGTACAGCAGTTACCATGGGCGACTTTAATCTAAATATTGATTGGGCTGACCAAACTGGTAGCAATGCGGTGGAGGACGATTCCCTGGAGTATATTAGGGATGGTATTCCAGACTGGCCATCGTAGACTAGGTGATGTGTAATGAGAAGGGACTAAGTGGCAATCTTGTTGTGCGAGGCACCTTGGGGAAGAGTGACCATAACATGGTAGAATTGTTTATAAGATGGAGAGTGACACAGTTAATTCAGAAACTAGGTACCTGAACTTTAGGAAAGGTAATTTCGATGTTATGAGGCGTGAATAGGCTAGAATAGACTCGCAAATGATGCTTAAAAGGTTGACGGTGGATAGGCAATGGCAAACATTTAAAGACCACATGGATAAACTTCACCAATTGTACATCCCTGTCTGGAGTAAAAATACAACGGGGAAGATAGCTCAACCGTGGCTAACAAGGGAAATTAAGGATAGTGTTAAATCCAAGGAAGATTTATATAAATTGGCCAGAAAAATCAGCAAACCTGATGACTGGGAGAAATTTAGTATTCAGCCAAGGAGGACTAAGGGTTTCGTTAAAAGTGGGAAATAAGAGTACGAGACGAATTGTGCCAGAAGCATAAAAATGACTGCCAAATCTTCTATATATATGTGAAGAGAAAAAGATTAGTGAAGTCAAACGTAGATCCCTTGCAGTCGGATTCAGGTGAATTTATAATGGGGAACAAAAAAAAGGCAGAGTAATTGAACAAACACTTTGGTTCTGACTTCACGACGGAAGACACAAATAACCTTATGGATGTACTAGGGGAGCGAGGATCGAGTACAAAGGAGGAACTGAAGGATATGCTGATTAGATGGGAAATTGTGTTGGGGATAATTGATGTGATTGAAGGCCGATAAATCCCCGGGGCCTGATAGTCTGCATCCCAGAGTACTTAAGGAAGTGTCCCGAGAAATAGTGGATGCATTCGTGATCCTTTTCCAACAGTCTATCGAATCTGGGTCAGTTCCCATGGACTGGAGGGTTGGTAATGTAACACCACTTTTTAAAAAAGGAGGGAGAGAGAAAATGGGTAATTATAGATCGGTTAGCCTGACATCAGTCGTGGGGAAAATGTTGGAATCAATTATTAAAAATGAAATCGCAGCGCATTTGGAAAGCAGTGACAGGGTCGGTCCAAGTCAGCATGGATTTATGAAGGGAAAATCAAGCTTCAGAATTTTCTGAATATGTAACTTGCAGAGTGGACAAGGGCGAACCAATGGATGTGGTGTATTTGCACTTTAAAAAGGCTTTAGATAAGGTCCCCCACAAGAGATTTGTGTGCAAAATCAAAGCACCTGGTATTGGGTGTAATCTACTTACGTGGATAGAAACAGAGAAACAAAGAAAATAGGTGCAGGAGTAGGCCATTCGTCCATTCGAGCCTGCACCGGCATTCAATCAGATCATGGCTGAACATTCCTTCAGTACCGCTGTCCTGCTGTCTCTCCATACCCCTTGATCCCCTTAATCGTAAGGGCCATATATCCAAAGAACTGGGATCAACAACTCTCTGCGGCAGGGAATTCCACAGGTCAACACCTTTCTGAGTGAAGAAGTTTCTCCTCATCTCAGTCGTAAATGGCCTGCCCCTTATCCTAAGACTATCTCCCCTGGTTCTGGACTTCCCCAATATCAAGAACATTCTTCCCGCATCTAACCTGTCCAGTCCCGTCAGAATCTTAGATGTTCCTTTGAGATCCCCTCTCATCCTTCTCAACTCCAGTGAATAAACGCCTAGTTGATCCAGTCTCTCCTCAAATGACAGCCCAGCCATCCCTGGAATCAGTCTGGTGAACGTTCGCTGCACTCCCTCAATAGCAAGAACGTCCTTCCTCAGACAAGGAGACCAAAACTAAACACAATATTCCAAGTGAGGCCTCATTAAGGCCCTGTACAACTGAAGTAAGACCTCCCTGCTCCTATATTCAATACCCGAGCTACGAAGGCCAACATAGCATTTGCCTTCTTTGCCACCTGCTGTACCTGCGTGCCCACTTTCAGTAACTGATGAACCAAGACACCCAGGTCTCGCTGCACCTCCCCTTTTTCTCGTCTGCCACCATTCTGCCTCCGTGTATTTGACCCCAAAATGCATAACCTCATATTTATCCAGATTATACTGCATCTGCCATGTATTTGCCCACTCACCTAATCTGTCCACATCATGCTGCAGCCTCTTAGCGCCCTCCTTACAGCTCACACCGCCACCTAGTTTATTGTCGTCCACAAACTTGGAGATATTACACTCTATCCCTTTATCCAAATCGTTAATGCATATTGTAAAGAGCTGGGATCCCAGCACTGAGCCCTGCGGCACTCCACTAGTCACTGCCTGCCATTCTGAAAAGGACCCGTTTATCCCGACTCTCTCTATCCACGTCATTAAATTACCACCAACACCATGCGCTTTGATTTTGTATATCAATCTCTTCTGCGGGACTTCGTCAAAAGCCTTTTGAAAGCCCAAATACAACACATCCATTGGTTCTCCTTGTGCACTCAACTAGCGATATCCTCGAAAAATTCCAGAAGATTCGTCAAGCATGATTTCCCTTTCATAAATCTATGCTGACTCGGTCCGATCCTGTCACTGCTTCCCAAATGAACTCCTTAATGATTGATTCCAATATTTTCCCCATTACGGATGTCAGGCTAACGGGTCTATAATTACCCGCTTTCTCTCCCCCTCAATTTTTAAAAAGTAGCATTACATCAGCTACCTTCCAGTCCATAGGAACTGATCCAGAGTCGATAGCCTGCTGGAAAATAATCACCAATGCATCCACTATTTCTCGGGCCACTTCGTTAAGTACTCTGACATGCAGACTATCAGGACTCGGGGATTCATCGGCCTTTAATCCCATCAACATCCCTAACACAATTTCCCACCTAATAAGGATATCTTTCAGTTCATCATTCTCACTAGACCCAATGTCCCCTATTACATTCGGAAGGTGATCTGTATCTTGCTTTGTGAAGACAGAACAAAAGTGTCGAGAACTGGTTGGCAGACAGGAAGCAGAGAGTCGGGTTAAACGGGTCCTTCCCAGAATGGCCGGCAGTGACTAGTGGAGTGCCTCAGGGCTCAGTGCTGGGACCTCAGCTCTTCACAGAATACATTAATGATTCAGATGAAGGAATTAAGAGTAATATCTCCAGGTTGCAGATAAAACTAACTTAGCTGGCGGTGTGAGCCCTGAGGAGGACGCTAAGAGGCTGCAGGTTGACTTGGACAGGCCAGGTGAGTGGGCAAATAGATGGCAGATACAGTATAATGTTGATAAATGTGCGCTTATCCACTTTGCTGGCAAAACAACGAAGGCAGAACATTATCTGCATGGCGGCAGATTAGGAAAAGGTGAGGTGTAACGAGACCTGGGTGTCATGGTTCTTCAGTCATTGAAAGTTGGCATGCAGGTGCAGCAGGCTGTGAAGAAGGCAAATGGTATTTTAGAAACATAGAAACACAGAAAATAGGTGCAGGAGTCGGCCATTCGGCCCTTCTAGCCTGCACCGCCATTCAATGAGTTCATGGCTGAACATTCAACTTCAGTACCCCATTCCTGCTTTCTCGCCATACCCCTTGATCCCCCTAGCAGTAAGGACCTCATCTAACTCCTTTTTGAATATATTTAGTGAATTGGCCTCAACAACTTTCTGTGGTAGAGAATTCCACAGGTTCACCACTCTCTGGGTGAAGAAGTTCCTCCGCATCTCGGTCCTAAATGGCTTACCCCTTATCCTTAGACTGTGACCCCTGGTTCTGGACTTCCCCAACATTGGGAACATTCTTCCTGCATCTAACCTGTCTAACCCCGTCAGAATGTTATATGTTTCTATGAGGTCCCCTCTCATTCTTCTGAACTCCAGTGAATACAAGCCCAGTTGATCCAGTCTTTCTTGATAGGTCAGTCCCGCCATCCCGGGAATCAGTCTGGTGAACCTTCGCTGCACTCCCTCAATAGCAAGAATGTCCTTCCTCAGGTTAGGAGACCAAAACTGTACACAATACTCCAGGTGTGGCCTCACCAATGCCCTGTACAACTGTAGCAACACCTCCCTGCCCCTGTACTCAAATCCCCTTGCTATGAAGGCCAACATGCCATTTGCTTTCTTAACCGCCTGCTGCACCTGCATGCCAACCTTCAACGACTGATGTACCATGACACCCAGGTCTCTTTGCACCTCCTCTTTTCCTAATCTGTCACCATTCAGATAATAGTCTGTCTCTCTGTTTTTACCACTAAAGTGGATAACCTCACATTTATCCACATTATACTTCATCTGCCATGCATTTGCCCACTCACCTAACCTATCCAAGTCGCTCTACAGCCTCACAGCATCCTCCTCGCAGCTCACACTTCCACCCAACTTAGTGTCATCCGCAAATTTGGAGATACTACATTTAATCCCCTCATCTAAATCATTAATGTACAGTGTAAACAGCTGGGGCCCCAGCACAGAACCTTGCGGTACCCCACTAGTCACTGCCTGCCATTCTGAAAAGTACCCATTTACTCCTACTCTTTGCTTCCTGTCTGACAACCAGTTCTCAATCCATGTCAGTACACTACCCCCAATCCCATGTGCTCTAACTTTGCACATCAATCTCTTGTGTGGGACCTTGTCGAACGCCTTCTGAAAGTCCAAATATACCACATCAACTGGTTCTCCCTTATCCACTCTACTGGAAACATCCTCAAAAAATTCCAGAAGATTTGTCAAGCATGATTTCCCTTTCACAAATCCATGCTGACTTGGACCTATCATGTCACCTCTTTCCAAATGCACTGCTATGACATCCTTAATAATTGATTCCATCATTTTACCCACTACCGATGTCAGGCTGACCGGTCTATAATTCCCTGTTTTCTCTCTCCCTCCTTTTTTAAAAAGTGGGGTTACATTGGCTACCCTCCACTCCATAGGAACTGATCCAGAGTCAATGGAATGTTGGAAAATGACTGTCAACGCATCCACTATTTCCAAGGCCACCTCCTTAAGTACTCTGGGATGCAGTCCATCAGGCCCTGGGGATTTATCGGCCTTCAATCCCATCAATTTCCCCAACACAATTCCCCGGCTAATAAGGATTTCCCTCAGTTCCTCCTCCTTACTAGACCCCCCGACCCCTTTTATAACCGGAAGGTTGTTCGTGTCCTCCTTCGTGAATACCGAACCAAAGTACTTGTTCAATTGGTCCGCCATTTCTTTGTTCCCCGTTATGACTTCCCCTGATTCTGACTGCAGGGGACCTACATTTGTCTTTACTAACCTTTTTCTCTTTACATTTCTATAGAAACTTTTGCAATCCGTCTTAATGTTCCCTGCAAGCTTCTTCTCATACTCCATTTTCCCTGCCCTAATCAAACCCTTTGTCCTCCTCTGCTGAGTTCTAAATTTCTCCCAGTCCCCAGGTTCGCTGCTATTTCTGGCCAATTTGTATGCCACTTCCTTGGCTTTAATACTATCCCTGATTTCCCTTGATAGCCACGGTTGAGCCACCTTCCCTTTTTTATTTCTATGCCAGACAGGAATGTACAATTGTTGTAGTTCATCCATGCGGTCTCTAAATGTCTGCCATTGCCCATCCACAGTCAACCCCTTAAGTATCATTCGCCAATCCATCTCAGCCAATTCACGCCTCATACCTTCAAAGTTAGCCTTCTTTAAGTTCTGGACCATGGTCTCTGAATTAACTGTTTCATTCTCCATCCTAATGCAGAATTCCACCATATTATGGTCACTCTTCCCCAAGGGGCCTCGCACAACGAGATTGCTAATTAATCCTTTCTCATTACATAACACCCAGTCTAAGATGGCCTCCCCCATAGTTGGTTCCTCGACATATTGGTCTAAAAAACCATCCCTTATGCACTCCAGAAAATCCTCCTCCACCGTATTGCTTCCAGTTTGGTTAGCCCAATATATGTGCATATTAAAGTCACCCATTATAACTGCTGCACCTTTATTGCACGCACCCCTAATTTCCTGTTTGATGCCCTCCCCAACATCACTACTACTGTTTGGAGGTCTGTACACAACTCCCACTAACGTTTTTTGCCCTTTGGTGTTCTGCAGCTCTACCCATATAGATTCCACATCATCCAAGCTAATGTCCTTCCTAACTATTGCCTTAATCTCCTCCTTAACCAGCAATGCTACCCCACCTCCTTTTCCTTTTATTCTATCCTTCCTGAATGTTGAATACCCCTGGATGTTGAGTTCCCAGCCCTGCTCATCCTGGAGCCACGTCTCCGTAATCCCAATCACATCATATTTGTTAACATCTATTTGCACAGTTAATTCATCCACCTTATTGCGGATACTCCTTGCATTAAGACACAAAGCCTTTAGGCTTGTTTTTTTAACACCCTCTGTCCTTTTAGAATTTTGCTGTACAATGGCCCTTTTTGTTCTTTGCCTTGGGTTTCTCTGCCCTCCACTTTTCCTCATCTCCTTTCTGTCTTTTGTTTTTGCCTCCTTTTTGTTTCCCTCTATCTCCCTGCATTGGTTCCCATCCCCCTGCCATATTAGTTTAACCCCTCCCCGACAGCACTAGCAAACACTCCCCCGAGGACATTGGTTCCGATTCTGCCCAGATGCAGACCGTCCGGATTGTACTGGTCCCACCTCCCCCAGAACCGGTTCCAATGCCCCAGGAATTTGAATCCCTCCCTGCTGCACCATTGCTCAAGCCACGTATTCATCTGAGCTATCCTGCGATTCCTACTCTGACTAGCACGTGGCACTGGTAGCAATCCCGAGATTACTACTTTTGAGGTCCTACTTTTTAATTTAGCTCCTAGCTCCTTAAATTCATTTCGTAGGAACTCATCCCTTTTTTTACCTATGTCATTGGTACCAACGTGCACCACGACAACTGGCTGTTCTCCCTCCCTTTTTAGAATGTCCTCCACCCGCTCCGAGACATCCTTGACCCTTGCACCAGGGAGGCAACATACCATCCTGGAGTCTCGGTTGCGGCCGCAGAAACGCCTATCTATTCCCCTTACAATTGAATCCCCTATCACTATCGCTCTTCCACTCTTTTTCCTGCCCTCCTGTGCAACAGAGCCAGCCACGGTGCCATGAACTTGGCTGCTGCTGCCCTCCCCTGATGAGTCATCCCCCTCAACAGTACTCAAAGCGGTGTATCTGTTTTGCAGGGGGATGACCACAGGGGACCCCTGCACTACCTTCCTTGCACTACTCTTCCTGCTGGTCTTCCATTCCCTCGCTGGCTGTGGACCCTTCTCCTGCAGTAAGACCAACTCGCTACACGTGATACTCACGTCATTCTCAGCATCGTGGATGCTCCAGAGTGAATCCACCTTCAGCTCCAACTCCGCAACGCGGACCGTCAGTAGCCGGAGGTGGACACACTTCCCGCACATGTAGTCGTCAGGGACACTGGTGTTGTCCCCGTGTTCCCACATGGTACAGGAGGAGCATATCACGTGACCGAGCTGTCCTGCCATGACTTAACCCTTAGATACACTTAAATTGCCGACAACAATGTTAAAAGTTACTGACTAATAAAGAAAAAGAAAAACTACTCACCAATCAGCAGCCAATCACTTACCACGTTGGCTGTGACGTCACCTTTTGATTTCCTTCTACTTCTTTTTTGCCTTCTCTCCCAGCTGGAGCTGCACCGCTACGCCTCTCTGGACTCCCGCCTCTCTCGACGCACCCCGGACTGCTGAGCCTTTTATAGGCCGCTGCCTCTCTGGACTCCCGCCTCTCTCGACGCTCCCCGGAATGCTGAGCCTTTTATAGGCCGCTGCCTCTCTGGACTCCCGCCTTTCTCGACGCTCCCGGACTGCTGAGCCTTTTATCGGCCGCTGCCTCTCTGGACTCCCGCCTCTCTCGACGCTCCCCGGACTGCTGAGCCTTTTATAGGCCGCTGCCTCTCTGGACTCCCGCCTCTCTCGACGCTCCCCGGACTGCTGAGCCTTTTATAGGCCGCTGCCTCTCTGGACTCCCGCCTCTCTCGACGCTCCCGGACTGCTGAGCCTTTTATCGGCCGTTGCCTCTCTGGACTCCCGCCTCTCTCGACGCTCCCCGGACTGCTGAGCCTTTTATCGGCCGCTGCCTCTCTGGACTCCCGCCTCTCTCGACGCTCCCCGGACTGCTGAGCCTTTTATAGGCCGCTGCCTCTCTGGACTCCCGCCTCTCTCGACGCTCCCCGGACTTTTGGCCTTCATAGCTAGGGGATTTGAGTATCGGAGCAGGGTCGTCTTACTGCAGTTGTAAAGGGCATTAGTGAGACCTCACCTGGAATATTGTGTTCAGTTTAGGTCTCCTAATCTGAGGAAGGAAGTCCGTGCTATTGAGGGAGTGCAGACTGATTCCAGGGATGGCTAGACTGACATATGAAAAGAGACTGGATCGACTGGGCCTTTATACACTGGAGTTTAGAAGGATGAGAGGGGATCTCGTAGAAACATGTAAGATTCCGACTGGACTGGACATGTTCGATGCAGGAAGAATGTTCAAAATGTTGGGAAAGTCCAGAACCAGGGGACACAGTCTTACGATAAGGGGTAGGAATTTTAGAACGAAGATGAGGAGAAACTTCTTCACTCAGAGAGTTGTTAAACTGTGGAATTCCCTGCCGCAAAGAGTAGTTAATGCCAGTTCATTGGGCATATAGAACAGGGAGTTATTGTCGCCCTTATGGCTAAAAGGATCAAGAGGTAGGGAGGAAACAGGAAAGCGGTACTGAGGGAATGATCAGCCATGAACTTATTGAGTGGTGGTGCAGGGTCTTAGTGTCGAATGGCGTACTGCTGAATCTATTTTCGATGTTTCTATGTTGAGAAGCAACACGGAATACTTGCCTTCATTAGATGAGCCATAGAATATAAGATCGGGGAAGTTATGCTTCAAATGTGTAAAACTCTAGTTGGGCCACAGCTAGATTATTGTATGCTTCTCCGGTCACCGCATTACAGGAATGTTCAGACAGCACTCGTGAGCATACAGGTTAGATTTAGGCGGATGGTGAATTTAGCTCTGAGTAAATTTTGCATCGGCTGGGTTTGTTTTCCTTGGAACAGATGAGGCTAAGGGGATCCGTATTGAAGTGAATAAAATTATGAGTGGCCTCGATCGAGTGCATAGAAAGGATCTATTTCCCTTAGCAGATTGGCCAACAACCAGGCGTCATAGATTTTAAGTAATTGGTAGGAGGTTTTCCTGAATTTGAGGTACACTGTTTCCAGCCAGGGGTAGAGAGAGTCTGAAACTCACGACTGAAAGTGATTTAGAGGCAGAAGTCCTCACCACTTTTAAAAGTCCTTGAATATGCACTTCAATTCCAGTAACCTAAAAGGCTATGGAATAATAGCTGGAAAGTGGCATTAGTCTGGATATGTCGGATTTTAGTCGGAATTTAGGTCATTATCTGGTGTTTCTTCGGCAGCTCAGTGCATTTTGCAGCAAATCAATACTTCAGAGAAGGGAAACTGTGTTCCCTGCAATTCCTGCTACACAAGTGGCTCCAATCCTACCCACTTTTCCATTGAGCTCTCTTAGAACCTGAGACTATTACACAGGAACAAGAGCAAGCCATCGATCCTGTTACAGAAGGACAGCAGAATGCCATTCGCCCCTCGAGGCAGTTGCAAAGGACAAGAGGAAGTAATTCAGATCCTTGGGCTTTTTATACAAGAAGAGTAGAACTCCATTTGGCCGCTCGTACCTGCTGCATAGATGACGAGGAAGCACACATTCCTGTTACACAGAATTAGCTGGAGGCCATTCAGCCTCACTGCACTGTTGCACAGGGAAAGGAGGAGGCCATTACTGCCTCAAATCTGAGCCTTAGGAGAGGCAGAAGCCGATCAATTCCATGAGCTTGCTCTACAAGAAGAGTATAAGTCCATTTAGATCCTAGAACATAGAAACATAGAAAACGGGAGCAGTAATAGTCCATTCGGCCCTTCGAGTCTGCACCGCCATTTAATATGATCATTGTTAATCCTCTATCTCAACACCATATTCATGCTTTCCCCCCATATGACTTGATGTCTTTTGTGTCTGGATATCTATCTCCCTCTTAAATATATTCAGTGACTCGGCATTCAGAGCCTTCTGTGGAAGGGAATTCCACAGCTGCACTACTCGCTGAATGAAAATAAAATCTCACCTTCTCCTTCCTAAATTTCCTACCCCGTATTCTGAGACTGTGACCCCTTGTTATAACGTTCCCAAACAGGTGAATCATCTTCCCCGCATCCAGTCTATTCAACCCTTTCAGAATGGTATACGTTTCAATTCGATCCTCTCTCATTCTACTAAACTCTACAGAATACAGGCCTAGTCGACCCAATCTCTGCTCATACGACAGTTCTGCCATCCCAATAATCCATCTGGTGAACCTTCGCTGCACTCCCTTTATGGTAAGTATATCCTTTCTTGGGTAATGAAACCAAAACTGCACACAATACTCCAGGTGCGGTCTCACAAAGGCCCTGTAGAACTGTAGTAACACATCTTTACTCATTTACTCACATCCTCTTGGAATGAAGGCCAACATAGCATCTGCCTTCTTAACTGCTTGCTGCACCTGCATGTATGCTTCCAATAGACTATTTTGCAAGGACATCAGGTCCCTCTGCCCATCGATCCTGTTTCCTGTCCATTAACCAATGTTTAATTCATGCTAGTATATTACCCCCAATCATATATGCTTTACTTTTGCACACTGCATCGTACGTGGGACTTTATCAGAGGCCTCCTGTATATCCAAATACACTATATCCACTGATTCTCCCTTAACGTTACTATCAGTTACATCCTCAAAAACTCGAGTAGGTTTGTCAAACATGGTTTTCTTTTCATGAATTCATGTTGACTTTGTCTAATCCCTTTCGTATTATCAAAGTGTTCCGTTATAATATCCTTTACTATAGATTCTCGCATTTTCCCTACAACTGGTGTTCGGCTAACCGGTCTGTAGTTCCTTGTTTTCTCTCTCCCTCCATTTTTAAACAGTGGTGTTACATTTGCCACCGTTCAAACTGCAGGAACTGTTCCATAATCTATAGATGTTTGGAAGTTGTCAACCAATGCATGCCCTATTTCCATTGCAACCTCTTTTAGTACTCTGGGATGCAGATCATAAGGCCCTGGTGATTTATCGGCCTTCATTCCCATTTGTTTCCTCAGCACTATTTTCTTACAAATAATCATGTCCGTTAATTCCACTTGCTCACTCGACCTTTGGTTCACAAGCATTTTTGGGATGTTATTTATGTCCTCCGTGAAGACAGAACCAAAGTATTTATTTAATTGTCCTGCCATTTCCTTGTTCCACATTATAAATGCCCCCATTTCTGTCTGTTAGGGGCCAACATTTGTCTTCACTAATCTTTTCCTTTTTACGAACTTGTAGAATCTACTGCAGCCGGTTTTTATGTACCTTGCAAGTTCACTCTTATACTCTATTTCTCGCCTGTCAATCAATCTCTTGGCACATTTTTGCTGAATTCTAAATTGCTCCCCATCCTCAGGCTTGTACTTTTTCTGGCAACTTTGTATAACTCTTCTTTGAATCTCAGATTATCCGTAATTTATTTTGTTAACCATGGTTGGGCCAGCATCCTTTTTTTTACACCAGAAAGGAAAGTATAACTGCCGCAATTGATACATTCGTTCCTGAAATGTTATTCCTTGCCCGTCCACCAACATGACGTTTATTGACTCTTCCCAATCTATCATACCCCATGCAATTCATTCCCCATGCATTCGTTGTATCCTTTGCTTAGATTTAGGATCATAGATTCGGATTGGGCTACTTCACTTTCCATCTTAATAACGAGTTGAATCGAGTTATTGCCACTCCTCGCTAAAGGACCCCAGACAACTTGACTTTTAATTAACCCCTTCTCTTTCCACAAGACCCAATCTAGGATATTCTGTTCCCGAGTACGCTCCGCAAAATACTGGGCTAAAAAAACAACTGGTATAAACGCCATGTATTCATCCCCACATTATTATTACTTTAATTTTCATGTAGTTTAAAGTCACCTTCGATGATGGTAGTACCCTTGTTACATGCAGCTCTGATATCCTGTTAATGTTATCCTCTACACTACCACAACTGTTTGGAGGCCTCTGGGCAACTCACACCAATCTTTTCTGGTCCTTCATTCTCCTTCGCGCCATCCAACTGAATCTAAATCATGTCTTTCTGACCGAATACCTTTCTCATTATTACGCTGATATCATCCTTTATCAACACCGCAACACAACCCGCTCTTCCTTTTTGCCTGTCCTTTCTAAATACCGAATATCATTTGATATTCAGTTCCCAACCCTGGTCACCGTGCAACCAAATATCTGTAATTGCACCGATATTGTATCTGTTTACATCTGTTTGCGCTGTTAATTCTTCTAACTCATTACAGATGCTTCGTCCATTCAGATACAATGCTTTTGGATTGGTCTTTTTAACATTATTAGAGATCTTAAAAATGTTTTGCATTATAGCCCGATTTATCTTATCGCTTTTCTTCTAATCAGGATCCTATTTTTTAGTGCACTCTTTTGATTGTATACTCAGTCCCTTCTTGACATAATGTGGTTACATTACAACATTCACTTTCCGGCATTGCTTCATTTTAATTTCTCTTTAGCAGTCTATATTTATCTGCATTGCGACCGTCCTCCACACCGCCTCCCCTCCCCCACTCCACTCTCCCCTTAATAGAAGATGTTGCAGAGGATTTGGACGAGGCATTTCAGACACACCGACCTGTTATACAGGAACAGGTGGAGACTAATAAACCCCAAGAATCTATTACATAGGACGCAGGGGATGACATTCAGTCCCTCAATCTATTGCACAGGAACAGCCTGAGTCATTCAGCCCCTCTAGCACATTGCACAGCCGGAGGCCTGTGGCATTGGACCAGTAATTCAGTGAGAGAAAATCACAGTCCACCAAGAGAGTAGGACAATTTAAATTCAATTAAATACATCTAGAATTTTAAAAGTATTAATAATATTTACCATTGACGCAACACACCATCTCGTTCAAAAGTCTCCTTTAGTGAAGGAAGGCTGCAGTCCTTACTGGTCTGGGCCCAAATGTGGCCCCAGATCCAGAGCAACGTGATTAGCTCTTTACGGCCCTCTGAAAAGGCCGAGCGAGAAACTCATTTGCATAAGGTGGTTAACCATCACCTTCACAGGGGCAATTCGGGAAGTGCTATAAAGGATGCCGTTGCGAGCATTGTCCACATAATAGAATGAATAAAAGAAACAACAGGACCTCGAGATTGTTACACAGGAAAAAGAAGAACCGCAAGTGAGGTCAGAGAATGTGGAGTCTGGAGACAACTAGATAAATGCATAGTTAACTGGCTTTAAGAAAGAAAGCAGAGAGTAGGGGTAAAAGTTAGCTTTTTAGAGTGGCAGAAGGTGGGTAGTGCTGTTCCACAAGGATCGGTGCTGGGAACACTGTTGTTTACAATTTATATTAATGACTTCTACCTGGGAATCAAAAACACCATTTCTCAATTTGCGGATGACGCCAAATTAGTTGGATATTCAATACTGAGGATGACTGCAACAAATTCGCTCGCGCGAATCTGTTGCATAGATGAGGAGAAGGCAATGCCACACCAACGAACCTGTTGCACAGAAATAGTAGGAGGCAATTGAGCCTCTCCAGTCTGTTACACAAGAACAGGAGAAGGCCATAAACCGCTTGCTAGCGATGTCAACATGCTTGAACGAATAAAATAAAAAAATAGATTGTTACATGGTTACAAGAAAAGTTGGAAAGTGGGATTAGGCGGGATAGCAATTTTCGGACGGTGCGGACACGCTGGGCCGAAGTGGCCTCCTTCCGTGCTGAAAGGTTCCACGAGTCCATAACAAAACATTCCTTTCACACAGAAACATGATGATTCAGATCTGACAGAGCATCCGTTTTAGACGGCGGATATTGATCCAGTAGCGCTGAAAGTTCATCGATTTGAAACATTCACTCTGTTTCTATCTCCGCAGATTCTGCCTCATCTGCTGAGTGTTTCCAGATTTTTATTAGCTCAGTTTATGCATCAACACTATTTTACTTTTGTATTGATGCACAATTTGGCGACTCTGCGGCGCAATGGATAGCACGTTGTTTTTCTAATTCTTGGCATATTAAACATTCAAAATTTTTGGGCTCGACTCCCACCAGAATCAGGATTTGAGCCTGGGCAGCACAGTGAACTTTGCATCAAAGCAATACTTCAGAGAAGGCTAACTGTGGTCCCTGCACTTTCTGTTGCACAAGTGGCTCCAGTCCTTCCCAAGTATCATCTGAATATTTTGCACGGTAACAGATGCAAGCAATCGAGCCTGTTACACAGGGACAGGTGGAGGCCAATGAGTCACTTTACCCCCAAACCAATTGCAAAAGGCAGTAAGAAGCCATTCAGTTGTGTGCGCCTGTTTTACAAGAAATGTCGAACTCCATTCAGTCGCTCGAAACTTTCGCATAGTTGACCATAAGGCACTGCCAAACCAATGAACCTATTGAGCAGAAATAGGAGAATGTAATTGAGCCTCTCCAGTCTGCTGCACAAGGACAGGGGAAGGCCATTAACCCCTCGAGCCTGAGGCAACAGACTGGCGGAAGCCATTCAGCTCCTTGAGCCTTATCTATAAGAAGAGTAGAAGTGCAGTTAGCCATTCGAAAGGCTCAGGATGAGGCATTTGCGACTCACGAACCTGTTATGCAGGAACAGGAGGAGGCTAATCAATCTCCCGATCCTGTTGCGTAGGAACAGGGCACACCATTCCTTCCCTCAACCAGTTGCAAAGGAATAAGAGGTGTCATTCAGCCCCTTGAGCGCATTACACAGATGGAGGTCAATCATAGTAGCATGATGGTTATGTCACTGGACTAATAATCCAGAGAGAAGAAATCATAGCCCACCACGAGAGTGGGGAAATTTAAATTCAATTCAGTAAATCTGGAATTTTAAAAGTATCAATAATGATGACCATTGTAACACACTCCTCATCTCTTTCACTTGTCTCCTTTCGGGAAATAATTCTGCCGTCCTTACCGGTCTGGGCCTATATCGTACTCCAAACCGACAGCAATGTCGTTGGCTCTTAACTGACCTCTGAAATGGCCTGGCGAGCCAGTCGGTTGCGTAATGTGACTCACCAACAATTTCACAGGGGCAGCTGGAGATGGGCAACAAATCCCGCCCTTGCTAGCGATGTCGACATGCTTGAATGAATAAAATAAAAAAAATAGATTGTTACAACGTAAAAAGAAGAGCCTCAAGCCAGGTCAGAGAATGCGGAGTCAGGTGACAACTAGCAGAATGGATAGCAAGCTGGCTTCAAGAAAGAAATCAAAGAGTATGTGAAAAATGTTAGCGTTTCTTTGACGCAGAAGGCGGGTAGTGGCGTTCCACAAGGATCGGTGCTGGGAGCACTGTTGTTCAAAATTAATATTAAAGATTTAGACCTTGGAATCAAAAACAACATTTCTAAATGTGCGGGTCGCACCAAATTAGGAGGGATAGTTAATACGGAGGAATACTACAACAACTTACAAGAGGACATTAATAAACTTGCAGAATGGGCATATAATTTGCAAATGAATATCAAACCATATAAATGTGAGGTATTACATTTAAGTCGGAGGCTTAGTGACGTCACTTAAAGTGGAAGTTGTCAGTCTGGGTGGTGTACAGGAACAAAGAGATTTCGGAGTACAAATACAAAAACTCTAAAAAAATAACGGCATTAGTTAGCAAGGCCATAAAAAAGCAAACCAAACACGCTGATTTATTTCTAGACATACTGAATTGAAAAGTAGCGACATTATGCTAAACCTGTATTTAACATTCATTAGATCACGCTTAGAGTACTACGGACAGGTCAGGTCGTCATATTATAACAAGGACATAGAGGCATTTCAGAGGATGCAGAGAAGATTTTCAAGGATGATACCTCAAGAAGAGATTCCTCAAGCCAGCGGATACAAATCAGGAAAGGATGAACAGGCAGCGTCTCTTTTCTCTTGAAAAAGGAAGGCTGAGGCGTGACATGATACAGACATTTAAAATTATGAAAGATTTTGATGGAGTGGATACAGTTAGAATGTTTCAACTTGTGGGGAACAGAATAACTAGACGCTATCAATATAAGATAGTCACCATGAAATCAAAATAGGAAATTCAGAAGAAACTTATTTACCCAAAGTGTGGTGAGATTGTGGAACTCGGTACCACAGGGAGTGGTTGAAGAGAATAGTATGGAAGTATTTAAGGAGGGGCTAAACAGGCATGTGAGAGAGAAGAGAATAGAGCGTTAGGCTGTTGAGGAATGTTGAGCGGAGGCTCCAGTGGAGCATAAAATACTGGCTGAGGCGAATGGCCTGTTTCAGTGCTGTATATCCGATGTAATCCAATGCTTGACATGAGTGTACTTGACTCCATTCCGCAGAATGCTACCCGCCACCACATCAATGATACCCCAACACTGCACGAGGTAGAAAACGCCATAAGAAAGCTAAAAAAATAACATGGCTACGGGGGCTGACGGAATCATTGCTGAGGCACTAAAGTATGGTGGTGAGGCACTGCTGGCGCGAATACCTGACCTTCTTTCTCTCATCTGGAGGGAGGAAAGCATGCCGGGAGATCTTAGTGATTCAGTGATCGTGAACATCTTTAATAAGGCAATAAGTCCGACTGCAGCAACTAAAGGGTAATCTCCCTGCTATCAGCCACTTGGAAAGTCGTCGCTAGCCTCCTCCTCAACTGACTTCTCCCTGTGCCGAGGAGCTCCTCACGGAGTTGCAGAGCGGATTTCGTCCCTCCGGGGACCGACGGACATGATGTTTTGCAGCACGACTGCTGCCGGACAAATGCAGGTAACATGGCCTTCTTCGACCTTACAAATGCCTTTCCCACTCTCAACGACGAGAGCCGAAGGAGCATCCTCCTCCGTTTCGGACGCCACCAAAAGTACATCACCATCCTCCGCCTGCTCCACGATGACATGCAGGCCGTGATCCTTACCAACGGATCCATCACAGACGCAATCCACTTCCTGACCGGGGGTCAAGCAGTCTGCGTCAACGCTCCAACACTCTTCTCATTCTTCCTCGCTGCCATGTCCTACCTCACAGTCCACAAGCTCCCCGCTGGAGTGGAACTAAACTACAGAACCAGGGGAAACCTGTTCATCCTTCTCCCTCCCTAGGCAAGGTCCAAGACCATCCCAACCTCTGTCGTGAGCTACAGTACGCGGATGGCGCCTGCGTCTGTGCTCACACAGAGGCTAAACTCCAGTCGAGGTATTTACTGAGGCACACGAAAGCATGGCGCTTGCGCTAAACATCAGTAAGACAAAGGTCCTCCACCAACCAGTCCTAGCTGCAGAGCACTGCCCCTCAGTCATCAACATCCATGGTACGGCCCTTGACAACGTGGACCAATTCATTATTTCGGGCGCCTCTTATCAACAATAGCTGGCATTGACGAAAAGTTCCAACATCGTCTCCAGTGCACCAGTGCAGCCTTCGGCCGCCTGTGGAAAAAGTGCGTTTGGAGACCAGAACTTCAATACTTTCACCAAGCTCATGGTCGACAGGCCGTAGTAATACCCGCCCTCCTGCACTGCTCAGAGATGTGGAACATGTAAAGTAGACACCGCACGTCGCTGGAGAAATACCACCAACGATTTGTCCGAAAGATCCTACAAATCCCCTGGGAGGACAGACGCACCAAATTTAAGATCCTCGTCCAGGCCAACATACCCAGCATTGTAACACTGACTACACATGATCCGCTCCGTTGGGCAGGCCACATAGTTTGCATGCCAGACACGAGGTACCCAAAGCAAGCGACCTACTCGCAACTCGTCTACGGCCAACGAGCCAAAGGTGGGCAGTGGAAACGTTACAAGGATACACTCAAAGCCTCCCTGATAAAGTGTGACATTCCCACTGACACTTGGGAGTCACTGGCCCATGACCACTCTTAGTGGAGCAAGTGCATCCGGGGGGGCACTGAGCTGCTCGAGTATCATCCCCGAGAGCATGCAGACATCAAGTGCAGGCAGCGGAAAGAGTGTGCAACAAACCAGACTCCACGCCCACCCTTTACTTCAAACACTGTCTGTCCCACTTGTGACAGAGACTGTGGTTCTCGTATTAGACTGTACAGCCACCTACCAACTCATGCTAAGAGTGGAAGCAAGTCTTCCTCGATTCCGAGGGACTGCCTATGATGATGATGATGATGATGATGTGAGGCTATTGCACAGGAAGAAGCCTTTCAGTTCCTTGAACCTTGTACGCAGGAGCAGGCTATTCATCCCCACATACATGTTAAATAGTAACAGTTGGCCACCATTCAACTTCTCAAGCGTTTTAAATAAGAACAGGAGGTGGGTCATTCGGCACTTTCCAGACAGTTTTATAGTTATAGGAAAAGGCAATTCTGCCACTCGAATCCATTGCATAGGAACAGGAGTTTGTCATTAAGCCCATAGATGCTCATACACTAGAAAAAGAGGAAGACATTCAATCTCCCGAGCCGGTTACATAGGAAAAAGAGAAGAATATTCAATCCACAGAGTGTGTTTAATCAGGAACAGGAGGAATTCATTCACTCCCTCAAGCTTGTTAGACAAGACAGCAGGAGGGCATTCAGCCACTCGAGCTTGTTACACAAGAATAGGAGGAGGCCATTCATCCCCCATAAATTGTTACACAGAAGCACACTATTCGGCCCCTCAAAACACATTGGAATAGAGGGGATGATTAAACGCTATTCAGCCTATTAGACATCAACAGGATACATATAACATACCAACATAGAAAATGGATGCAGTAGTAGGCCATTCGGCCCTTAGAGCCTGCACCACCATTCATATGATGATGGCTGATCATTCAAATCAGTACACAATTCCTGCTTTCTCTCCATACCACTTGATCCCTTTAGCAGTAAGTGTCACATCTTACTCCATTTTGACGACATCTAACGAACTGGCTACAACAAATATCTGTGATAGAGAAATCCACAGGTTCACAATTTTCTGAGTGAATAAGTTTCTCCTCATCTCAATCCTAAATGGCTTATCCCTTATCCTTCGACTCTGACGCCTAGTTCTGGATTTCCCTAACATCGGGAACATTCTTCCTGCATTTAACCTGACCAAAGCCGTCAGAATTGTATCTGTTTCCATGCAATCCCCTCTAATTCTTCTAAATTCCAGTTAATATAAGCCAGTCGATCCAGGAGGAGGCGATTCAAGCCCTCGACCCTTGTATTTAGGAAACGGAGCAGGCCATTCAGCCACTCAAGCCTGTAACATAAGAGCTGAAAGAGGCTATTCACCCCCTTGACCCATTTGCATTGGTAAAGGATGAAGTTCAGAGAACGGTTGCACTGTGGTTATGTTACTGGTTTAGTAATTCAGAGGCATGTGTAAACATTCAACCATGGCAGCTGTGGAATTTAAATTGAATTCATTAAATACATCTGGAATTAAAATGACGTTATCCTGTCTTCCTCGTCAACTCTATCAGCCTAATGTTCCATTCCCTTCTCCCTCATATGCGTATCTCAATTTTCCTCGCCGCCATGCTCCACTTCACAATCAATAAAAACCCTATTGAAATTCAGGACCAGTCGGAAGCTGTTTAAACAATGCCGCCGCCAGCGCAGATACAAGATCACCCCTACCTCTGTCATTGAGATGCACTATGCGGACGACGCCTGCGTCTGTGCACATTCAGTGGCTGAACTCCATGGTATAATCACTGCATTCCCTGAGGCATATGAAAGCATGGGCCTTACGCTGAATATCCGTAAGACAAATTTCCTTCACCAGCCTGCCCTCGCCGGACAGCACTGTCCTCCAATCATCAAGGCCCAAGGCACGGCCCTGGATAACGTGGACCATTTCACATATCTCGGCAGCCTCTTATCAACAAAGGCATATGTGAATGCAGAGATTCAGCAGCGCCTCCAGTTCGCCAGAACAGCCTTTGGCCACCTGCGGAAATAAGACTTTTAAGATCAGATCTTAACAAAACTACTACCAAACTCATGGTTCATAGGGCTGTAGAAATACCCGCCCTCCTGTATGGGTCTGAGGCATGTACGATGTACAGAAGGCACCTCAAGTCGCTGGAGATATATCACCAAAGATGTTTCTGCAAGATCGTGAAAATCTCCGGGGAGGACAGGCACACCAACATCAGTGTCCTTGACCAGGCTAAAATCCCCAGTATTGAAGCACTGCACACACTCGATCAGCTTCGCTGTGCAGGCCACATAGTATGCATGCCAGATACGAGAATCGCGAAGCAAATGCTTTAGCTGGATCTCCTTCATGGTAAGCGAGCCAAAGGAGGACAGCATAAACGTTATAAGGACACCCTCAAAGCCTCCCTGGTAAACTGCGACATCACCACTGACAACTGGGAGACCCTGGCCGCAGATCGCCCGAGGTGGAGAAAGTCCATCCGGGAGGGCGTTGTGCTCTTTAAGGCTTGACGCAAAGCGCATGAAGAGCCCAGGGCGCACGCAGCGCAAGGAGCGAGCGGCAATCCAGCCCAACCGACCCCTTCCCCCGTAGAATGTCTGTCCCACCTGTGACAGAGTCTGTGGGTCTCGTATCGGACTGTTCAGCCATGAAATAACTCACTTTGGGAGTGGAAGCAACTCCTCCTCAATTCCGAGGGACTGCCTATGATGATGGGGGAATTTTAGGATTTAGCAAAGTAGACCAATCTGTGTTTAAATATGTCTGTGCTGTCAGTCCCGAATCATTCTGTGTCTCTTTAAATGGATATGCTGTCAGTTCAGTTCATCCTTTGTCAGTATAAAAGGGATGTGCTGTCTGTCCAGGATCATTCCGTGCGTGTGTCCACTTAATATTAGTATGATTACAGCTATGAAGACCGAATTTCTAAGGTGATATATTTGAAAGCGAAATGGGTTTCCTAGCGTAGGAGCGAACGCAGTTGACAGCGCGGCTGTTGAATAATTCAAAATGTATTTATATTTGAGTAAAACCCTTTCTCTAATCATAGCTGAAGCCCTGAAAAAGCTCCCATATCTCTCCACAACAAAGTGACCAGCTGTGGACGCATTGCCGAATGGATAAGGCATCCACGTTCACTTTTAACCGTGATGTTGTCAGAAGATTGCAGGTTCGGGTTGTGCTCCGGTTGTTTAACTCACCGGGCAAAACTTATTCTTCTGTGTTCCGAATCTCCCCAAAAAGCGACCAATTCTTACAGTTACTCAAGTGAAGTTCGGAAACGCCTGCTTACTGAGGCTGATTCTGCGTTTTCCAAATTGTCGAACAGGGGGCACCCGCAAGGCATGCGACGAACATAAGAAAATAAGCATGAGTAGAAAGGGTCGGCCATTCTGCCCTTCGAGCCTGTTCCGCAATGAAAACACCTCCTATTCTTCTAAACCCTGTAGAATATCGGCGTCGTCTACTCAACCTCTCCTCATGGAACATAGCATTGCGGTTTCGAGTCTGTTGAGGTCGGTTTGCCCAGTGGCTTCCAACATGGAAAGGAACTGTTTTTATCCGACCATTTCTAACAGTCTCTGACCTTACGTAACGGACTTAGCGAAATTAATTTTGCTCACACAAGCTGACTGTAAGTTTTTCACATTGTTGATCGGGGTGCACGGGCAGGTCTTGTGGTAAAGAGAACTGTCGTGCACGTTTTATCTTTGAATGTCATTTCTTAAAAATCTTTGTCAGTTCATTCCAGACGAATGATCTGAAGGAAGAAGTGAGGAAAAGTTCCATCTCCGATCCGGATCTCTGTTCCACCTTCATTCAAGAAGTGAACAATTCCAATAATCAGTGTTCATTTTAACAAGACCTGAACAATGCTGGGACAGAGACCAGTGGTTTTAAGGAGATTTGGATTCAATGCCTATTGTATGTAAGTTTCATTCAAATTCTGGGATGATTCATCAGCATCAAAAGTTTACGATAAATGAGGACAAAGATTTAGGCGGCAATCGCCTTAACGTCCCGTCTACTGTCTAAGACAAGTCAGCCATTCAATCTGGTGCTGTTAGTCTCCAACCAGAAATACTCTGCTAAAAGGTCCCCCTCACCTTCAAAGTTCTGCCCGTGCACCCAGATTGACAAAGTTCAAAATGTCGAATCAGATTCTGCAAACAAAATGCCTTAGGAATGCTGTAAACTACCTTATGGAATGAAGCCTTTTACACTGATCAGACAGCCTGGCGACGCCGGGTTCATTCCCAGTCATTACAGAATCCTCTACAGATAGACAACATTTGGCGTACTGTGTGCAAATCTGGTCGCCATATTATTTACAAAATTGATATAATGGAACTGGAGAGGGTAAAGAGAGGATGTACAAGGAGGATACATGAAATGCGAGGATATATATCAAGAAAGGATGAACAGGCCGCGTCTCTTTTCACTTGAAAATAGAAGTCTGAGGGTGACCTAAAAGAGGTCTGCTCGACATGAAAGGGTTTGATAGGTTAAATGCACAGAGAGAGAGATTCCACATGTGGAGAGGACCGTCACTGGAGGGTATCAATATAAGATCGTCACCAACAAATCCAATAAAGAATTCACAAGAAACTTATTTATCACAGAGTGAGAATGTGGAACTCACTATCACAGGGATTTGTTGAAGCAAGTAGGATATAATCATTTAAGGGACAGTTAGATAAGTATATGTGCGAAAAAGGAATATAGCGTTATTCTGATGAGAGGATGTCCAGTGGACCATAAAGGTGGGAATCGACTGGTTCGGTCGAATGGCCTGCTCCTGCTCTGTATATCCTAAATAATCGTATGCATTCGGCGCACATGATACTAATTCAAAGACCAGCTCCTTAAAACCTTCAGCACTAGAGAATGGGCACTGACTAAAATACAGTGCTGTGGATTTTTCAAGATTATTTTGAGATTGACGCCGAATTTAAATGTATCCAAACCAGGCGATTTCCTGCGTGCTGAATGGAACACGGGTGTCAGACGTCAAGTCGACACAGCGACGCATACACCGGGAAACATTTATCTTTACTCAGTTGATTAGTTTTCATTAGTTGCTCATGTGAAGCTCTGAGATTTATGAAAATGTGGTGAAAATGGAGCAAATTCATAAATTTATATTTACTTTTATCTAAAAGCCAGCGAGGCTCGCTTATTAATTTGAGAAAATTCATGAGCTGAGTGTAACATGCTTGGTAGAAAAAGATGAATTTGGACATGAGCTTCAAGGTGAAAGTACAATGAAAAAAAAAACAGAGGCATGAAACATTCCACAAAAAAACTACGAGAATGGGATCCGAACCAACACGTGCATTGCATAAGGGATTTGCAGTACATCGACTTAACCACACGGCCACCTCGTCTGAGGCCTAAAGTGTGATCTGCCCTTCGGTTTCCTGTTTTTTGCATCCAAACATATATACCCTGCGACAAAGTCCAGTTCACCACTTGTATGGCCGGAGCATCCAGGTCGACAAAGTTCAAAGTCTACAATCAGCTTCTGTCACCAAAAGCCCTTCCAATACTTCAGGTGAGGGAGTATCAGAAATGGCCAGTTTTGAGACAGTTTCACAGCAGAATAGAAAAGGTATCATCCAGTGAGTTATACAGCCCCGACAGGACATGGTTAGCACCGAAGTCAGACGCCTCATCCATTGGGCCACATCCCACTGCCGTTGCCATTAGATGTGTTGTATATGGAACATACGAACATAAGAAATAGGAACAGGAGTAGGCTATTTGTCCCTGCCCGGCTATTCAATAAGATGATGGCTGATCTGATAATGGAATCAGCTCCACTTCCCTGTCGACACTCCATAATCCTTTTTCAATTATTGCTCAAAATGCTATCTATCTCCGCTTTAAATATATTCAGACCAAGCCTCCACAGCGCTCTGGGGCATTGTTTAACAAAACTCTGAGAGAGGAAATGTTTCCTCATCTCAGTTTTAAATAGGTGGCACATTATTTTAAGAGTATAGCCCCTTGTTTTATTTTTTCCTATGAGTGGAAATATCCTCTCTGCATCCACCTAGTCGAGCTCCCTAACGATCTTATAAGTTTCAAGCAGATGACCTCGCATTCTTCAGAACTCCAATGTTTATCGGGCCAACCTACCAAACCTAACCTCAAATCAACGCCCTCGTCTCCGAATGAACCTAGTGAACCTTCTCTGAGCAGCCTCCAATGCAAGTACAAACTTCCTTAAATATGGAGATCAAAACTGTACGCAGTACTCCACGTGGTGGCCTGTACAGTTGTAGCAGGACTTCATTGTTTTTATACTCTATCTCCCTTGAAATAAATGCCAACAAGTTATATGCCTTCCTGATTACTTACTGTAACTGAATAATAACGTTTTTGTTTTTAATGCACAAGGACCCCCAGGTCTCCTTTTATTGCATCACGTTGCAACGTTTCTCCATTTCAATTGTGGGCCACGAAATGCCATTTTGGCCTTCCCGCGGGCATTTTAGAGAAAAAATACGCATCTACATTAAGCTGTTGACCACGTTCGACTTTCTTGAGGACTCCTTCGACAGCGCTTCGCAGCGTGTGCACGGCCTAGAGCTGGAGTCACATGGCTTTGGGCAGCCAATCAAGTGAGGTATCATAGTAATCGGAGTTCCGCAGGATCCTATACTCCTTTTACCATGATTGTGATGGAGCCTGAAACACTAAAAACACAGGCACAAACAGCTAAAAAAACTTATAAAAAAAATAATTACACTACTTCCATTTAAATTAAAGTTGATAATGTCTTTAAAAAATTCACGATTTTTTAACATTTTCTTTAACAAACATACTGTTGTGGGGAGGGTTTTGCATGATAAAATATTTTTCAATAACTTTATTTTTGTATGTTTTTGTGTTTTTTTAAAACACTTGCGCCTGTAAAAGTCGGCTATGCGCCTGCTTTTTCTGGCGCAAGATTTTTGATGACATTAGTAAGAATAAATATCGGAAATTTCCACCCACAAGTGTCCTTGCCACAGAGATACGGCGATCTGACAAGTCAGGAACTTGCACACTGAAAACCGGCAGTTCCGATGCCTTCCCGGGCCCATAGGAACTCTAGACAGACCCGGGGAAGCCGGAATTTCAGGGTCAATATATGATTTTCTATTATTTCTGGCAAAGTTGATAACCTCACATGTTCCCACATTATAATCAATCTGCCTAATTATTGCCCAGTCACTTAGCCTGTCTATATCCCTTTGAAGATTTGTTTTGTGCTGCTCACGATTTGCTTTCCCACCCATCTTTGTATCATCAGCAAATTTGGCTACATTACACTCGATCCTTTCATCCAAGTAATTAATATAGATTTTAAATAGTTTAGGACCCAGCACATATCTCTGCGGCACCCCATTAGTCACTGTTTCCCATCCGGAAAATGACCCGTTTATCCTGACTCTCTGATTTCTGTTAGTTAGCCAATCCTCTATCCATGCTAATATATTACCGCCAACCCCGTGAGCGTTTATCTTGTGCATTAACCTATTCTGTGGCATCTTATCGAATGCCTTCCGGAAATCCAAATGCACCACATCCACTTGTTCCCCCTTATCCACTCTGCTCGATGTATCCTCAAAGATTTGCAGGATATTTGTCAAACATGACTTTCCTTTCATAAAACCATGTTGACTCTGCTTGATTCAATCATGTTTTATCAAATGTCCTGCTACTGCTTCCTTAATAATGGACTCCGGCTTGTTCCCAACAACAGATGTTAGTCTAACTGGTTTATAATTTCCTGCTTATCGTTTGCCTCTTTATTTAAATAGGGGCTTTACGTTTGCGGTATTCCAATCCGCTGGGACGAAACCAGAATCGAGGAAATTTTATTAGATTACAACCAAACCATCCAGTATCTCTGCTGCATTTTCTCTTAAGACCCTAGGATATAAGCCATCAGATTCAGGGGACGTCCGCCTTTAGTCCCATTAGTTTACATCTTATTACTTCATTAGTGATAATGATAGTATTAAGTGCCTCCCTCCCTATAGCTCATGGATAAACCACAATTCGGATCTTTTTAGAGACTTCCACCATGAGAATTGATACAAAATATTTGTTCAAAGTCTCTGCCATTTCCCTGTTCTCCATTATTAATTCCCCATTCTCATCCTCCAGGAGACCAACATTTACTTTAGCTATTCTTTTCTTTGTTATATACCTGTATAAACTATTATTATCTGTTTTTTATATTTCGTGCAAGTTAACATTCATAATCTAACCACTTTTAATCATAATTTTAGTCGTTCTTGGTTGGATTTTAAAAATTCCCAATCCTCTGGACTCGAACGAGTGGATGATTGGGGGAGCGTGATGTAACAGGTGGCCTAAAAGTTGCTTCAAAATAGTTCAGAAGAATTTCAGCTCAAATGAAATTCAATCAGAGCGGATTACGAGCAAATGCCTACACTTACTGATTCACTACGAGCAGGGCCTACTCGGAAAAAATTCCATTAAATTCCGGATCCAACAATTTAAGCACATTACCACTGCAGCGAGCACATTGCATTTTTAAACACACACCGAATGAAACAGTACTGAGAGCACAACCATTTTAAACAGACAATGACTAATCCGAGACTGACAGTACAAGTTGATGTCGCTGTATTACGCAGTAGAAAGCGGGATAGGCTGAATCACTTTCAGCGGAAAATAAACTGTGCACTCCCTGCTTGTCTCAGCTAATCAGCTCGGTGGTCAAGGGGTATGATTGTCTCTTAGATAGGAAAATAATGGAACCCTTACTAATGGAGAAAATGAAAGAACATCTAGAAACCAAAAGTATAAAAATGAATAATCAGCATTGATTTCAACAGGGGAAGTCCTGCTGGACCAACCTCATATACTTTTTGAAGAGGTAATAGAGAGGGTAGACATTGATAAGGCAATAAGTGTGATAGATCGAGAATTTCAAAAGATCTTCGCTTTGATACCAAATGAGAGCCTACTGAACACGGTCAGGGGATAAGTAGCAGAATGGATAGCCAGCTCGCTTCAAGACTGTAATCAGAGATTGGACGTAAACGGGAGCTATTCACATTGGCAGAAGTTCGGTAGTGGTTTTCCAAAAGGATCAATGCTGGGAACATTATTGTTCACAATTTATAACAACGATTTAGATTTGGAGCAAAAAACAGAATTTCCAAATTTGTTAATGATACCAAATTGGAGGACGTTTATACTGAGAAGGACTGCAGCACATTAAGGACAGCACTGAAATACATGCAGAATGGGCACATCATTGTCAATGAAGTTCCACACACATAAATGTGAGTTATTACATTTTGGTGGGAAGAATATGGAGGTCACTTATTACATGGCGCAAATGACTCTCGGGGGGCGGGGGCGGGGGGAGAGGAACAATAGGATCTCTCAGTTCAACAACTCACTAAAATTGTGACAGAGTTTTGCAAGGCAAAATAAAGGTAACTAAGAGTGGAGGTTATTTCTAGTGTTATAGAATTGCAAAGTAGGAAGGTTATGCTGAACCATTATTGAACCTCGGTTAGACCACATTTAGAGTACTGCATGCAGGTCTGGTTATAAAGAGGCACTTGGGAGGGTGCAGAGAGGATTACACGGACGATACCAGAAACGGGAGGTTATTCATAACTGGAAATAATCAACAAGCTAGGGAATTCAGAAGCAACTTCTTTCTGGAAAGAGTGATGAGAATGTGGAACTCAAAAGTGCAGGAGTGGTTCAAGCGAATAGTATAGATACATTTAAGGAGAGGCTATACAAGCATATGAGGGAAAAAGGAATAGACGGCTATGATGATAGATTTAAAGCAGGAAATACTCGAGAAGATTCGATTAGAACATAAACGCTGGCATGGTTGGATTAGACAGAAAGGCAGCGTAGGCTATGCTGTCGTTTGTAAGCCTATACATTTCCTTTACCTGCAGCATTAGGCATTGGATTCAATGACAAGCTCCATGGATATATGTAGGAGTGTCTGGGTCACTATAAGATCTTTCAGTTTCTGTGTAGTACTTTCTGGATCTCGTTTGATTCTGTCTGGGTCTGTGTTGCAGCTGCCTGTGTCAGATTTTGAGCTGACTGTCTGTCTAAGTGTTGTCCGTGATTGCGGAGGAGCGTCGTGGTTTGTATTGCAGCTCCATGTGTCAGGTTTGGAGCTGACTGGGTCTGTGCAAGAGTTGTCTCTGTTTGTGTCGGAGATTCTGCGTCCGTGTTGGAGTGTGTCCGTCTGTGATTGATCTCACTGGGTCAGTGTGGTTCTGTATTGGCGTTTTTGATTCATTGCCGGTACTGGCTTGATATTCAAGTGAGGTGCCTGGGTCTCCGAAGCTAGCTGTCTGGCTCGGTGTAGGAGCAGTCTGGTCCTTTGCTGGAACAGTCTGCGCCCGTGTAAGAACTGCTTATATCTGTGTAGCAGCTCTTGGATCTGTGTTGGTGAAGCCTTGGCCAGGGTAGAGCTGTCTATGTCTATGTAGGAGGGAATTAATCTGTCTCGGAGGTCCCAATGTCTCTGAACGGAGCTGTATAGGGTTGTGTAGCAAAGTTTGTGCCTGTGCTGTTAATCCCTGCTTCAGTGTAGCACCTGCCTGGTTCTGTACAGGAACTGCCTACGTTCACGTAGGAAATGTCAGTGTCTCTGTCGAAGCTGTCTGGAAAGGTGTTGGTGTTGTCTGCGGCTGATGAGGACATGTTTGCTCCTGTGTAGGTGATGCTGGGTCTCTGAAAGGAACTGTCTGAATCTGTAAACAAGGATTTTGATGCTGTGTATGAGGTTTGCCTGTCTGCACAGGAGTGTCTTGATCTGTAATGTCTGGCTCGCTCTAGGATCAGTACTCCTCTGTGCGGGAGCTGCCTGGGTCTGTTTAGCCGCTGGTCGGTGCAGGAAACGTTTGGATCTGTGAAGGTAGAGTGTGGGACTGTGTAGGAAGATTCTGAATCTGTGAAGGTAGAGTCTGGGAATGTGAAAGAGCAGTCTGAATCAGTGTTGCAGCTGTCTGGGTGTGTGAACGAATAGTTTGGATCTGTGAATGAACATAGAAACTTAGAAATCCACAGCGCTGACTGAGACCACTTCGGCCCATAGTATCAGTGCCGGCTGACAAAGAGCCTCAAGGCCCTTTGATCAACAAACCTGAAAGCTATATATGAACCTGTGAAGGTTGACAATGGCGGAAAGATAAAGAATGCCCAGCCTAATAAGTCTGCCCCACACAACTGCTGCACCCCTTGCACCGAAATATTATACACACCACACCAACTGGAGCCATGTGAACTCATGGGAGAAGCAAAAAACAGAAAAAAAAAGCAATATAATGTGGCGAAAAAAATCTGTGTAATTTCCTCTGTATCTTGTCGATTGAAATTAGTCCAGGAGATAACCTTGGCCGTATTGGATTCCCTGCAGTACTTACAATCATATCTGCGCCAGCCAACAAAATGTTATCCAGCCTAATCCCACTTACCAGCTCATTATAATTGACCGTATAAAACATTGGTCAGGCGGCAGCTGGAATACTGTGTGCTTTTCTCGTCATCACATTTCAGAAATAAGATGGAATTCCGCTGGAAAGGGTACTGAGGAGATTTACAAAAATAGTTGCCTGGACTGGAGAATCTTGGTGATGAGGAAAGATTGGAAATGCTGAGTCTGTTTTCTTTGCAACAGAGGAGGCTGAGGTGAGACTATATTGAGGTGCATAACTTGATGAGGGCCCTAGATAGAGTTGGTCGGAAGGACTTGTTTCCCTTTACAGATTGGTCAACAACCAGGCGGAATGGTTTTAAAGTAATTGCGGGGAGGACCACTTCCCCTCTCTCGGGAGACTCCTATCAACAAGAGCAGGTATTGATGATTAGAGGCAACACCCCTCCAGTGAGCCAGTGCAGCCTTCGGCCGACTGAGGAGAAAAGTGTTTGAAGATCAGTCCCTTAAAACTGTCACCAACTCATTTTCTACTAGGCTGTAGTAATACCCGCCTCCTGTATGGCTCAGAGACCTGGACCATGTACAATAAACACCTCAAGTCGCTGGAGAAAACCACCAGCGATTTCTCCGCAAGATCCTGCACACTTCTTGGGAGTTCAGACGCACAAACATTATCGTCCTCGTCCAGGACAACATCCCCAACATTGAAGCACTTACCACACATGATCAGCTCCGCTGGGCAGGCCACATGCCAGACACGAGATTGCAAAATCAAGCGCTCTTCTAGGAACTCGTCCACGGCAAGTGAGCCAAAGGCGGGCAGAGGAAACGTTACAAGGACACACTCAAAGCCTCCCTGATAAAGTGTGAGATCCGTACTTACACCTGAGAGTCCTTGGCCATAGACTGTGCTAAGTGGAGGAAGTTCATTCGGGACTGTCCTGAGCTCCTCGAGTATCGTTGCCGAGAGCATGCAGAAATCATGCGCGGAAGGAGCGTGCTCTCTTTCCATCCTTTCCCTCAACGAATATCTGTGCGACCTGTGACAGAGACTGCAGTTCTCGTATTAGACTAAACAACCACCTAAGAACACATGCTAAGAGTGGCAGCAAGTCTTCTTCGATCCCGAGGGACTGCCTATGATGATGAATTAGGGGGACTATTAAACGAGCTATGAGGGTAAATATCTTTACCCAGGGGGTCCTGCTAGTCGGCAACTCATTTCCCGGATGGGCGGTAGCGGCAGAAACCCTCACACATTTTAAAAATACTTGGATGCCACTTAAAGTGGTGTAACCTACTTAGGGCTGGGAAGTGAGAATTAGGCTGGAAAGCTCTTGGTCGGCCTGCGCAGACACGACTGGCTGAAATGGTCTCCTTCCATGCTATACATTTTTGCGTTTCCTACATTACAACAGTTAATTAAAAGTTATTAATTTGCTCTGAACCGCCTTGTGAAGTGCTGAGGTGAATGTCGCTGGAGAAATGCTAGAATTTTAATGTAAAAGTGTCCTTAGAAAAGGCACAGTGTTAAGGCGGGCTAGCTCAGTTGGTGAGAGCGTCGCACTAATATCGCAAAATTTGAGGGTTCGAACTCATTACGGGCCATTTATTATATTTTTGGTGGTGCGGTTGGGATGCAAGTATTTTGGAGCAGCTTAAACGTTCAGGAACGAAAATGACACCGGAGCTATAATATATTGAAGTAACGCTGCAAAACATTAGTTTTGCAGAGAGCTGATGGCCCTGCGGAGTGTTTTCAGCATTTAATGAATAATTCCATATCCTCCGGCACTTTGTGACTTCTCGCATTTCAATCAATGAAAGGCTCACTGCCACTGATTGGTTTGCAGTGCAAAATATGGAACTGATCAAAATACAATTCCGCTGTGTAATACTTAATTCTCATCATTAGCCTGCTGCAAATTGCAGGGGCCACGTCGCTCAATGGATAAGGTATCACAATTTGATGAAATCGCTGATGTAATCAGAAAATCGCAACGTCAAATGCTGCCGCGGTTATTTTGTCAAATCTTTTTCAACTTTATAAAACCAAACCACATTCCAACTCATCAACTGAAGGTCATTTTCTCCCTAACAATGCAATGATATTTATTAAAATGCATTTTTTCATGTGGTGTATATTTCTCACTGAATTTTGCAGATAATTTCCAACAAACTAACAATCACTTATTAATATCGACAAATTTCCAGTTCGAACAACAGCTTCGCGTCTATCAGTGTAATAAATGGCAGTGGAATGAATTGTGGTCAGATTCCAGTGATAGCCACAAGGAGTCGAGTAAAAAGTAAAAAAAAAGTCGACTGTTGAATCACTGCGAGGAGGGTTCGAACTTTGGCAGAGAAACCCCCTTAACCACTCGGCCATCGCAGCTACACGATAACGCTGTTTTAATAGTCCTATGGTTGGTGCAAATTATCAGAGAGTCGCCTGCATGCTTGCCCTGTTGCCTCTCCCAGACGATGTGAAAATTAAATCGTAGAATCATAGAATCTCACAGCAAAGAAGGAAACATTTCGGTCAGAACTGAAAGGATTTACATTCCGGGAAATGTAAATGAACAGACTGGAGAGCTTATTTCTAGAAAAATAAGGAAGATATATTTTTAACATTATGAAGGTATTTGATCGGGTTGATGTGGATAAAATGTTTGATATTGTGCAGGAGTTCAGAACGGAGGTCACCGCTAAATTCAGTCGGCAATTCAACAGTAACTTATTTACCAAAGAGTGGTTAGAATGTGGAAGATGCTACACGAGCAGTAGTTGAGGCGAATAGCACAGTTTTATTTTAGAGGGATTACCTGAGCACATGATTGAGAAAGCATTCTGCTAGGATCAGGTGAAGTTGGGTAGTGTGGAGCAGTAACTTCAGCAACACCAGTTAGGTACAATTGTCTCTTTCTGTGGTGCAAACTCTATATAACGTTATGTAACACACATTGTAAACAATAACTTATATACAATTAGCGCCTTGAAATTAGCGAAACGTCCAAGGTGCTTCACAAGAGTATTATGCGATGCAAATTTGAAACCTAGTCGCTAAATATAAATTAGCGAAGGTGACTAAAAGATTGGTGAACCAGGTATGGTTGACAGTGAGGAAGAAAGCTGTACATTGCAGGAAGATATCAAAGAACTGGTCAGGAGCTTCATGGAATTCAACACGGAGAAGTGTGTGATAATGCATTTGGGGAGTGCTTATCGGAAATCGAATAAACATTAAATGTTAGGCCACTGACAAGTGTAGAGGAGCAAATGACATTGGAATGCATGTACACAGAATCCTTGACGGTAGAAGGGCAAGTAGATAAGATGCTTGTGAAGAATAGACAGAAAGGATAAGGAGGTGGGGTGGCGTTGTTGGTTAAAGAGGAAATTAATGCAATAGGAAAGAGGGACATAAGCTTGGATGATATGGAAACGGTACGGATTGAGCTGTGCAATACCAAATGGCAGAAAACGCTTTGTGGAGTTGTGTACAGACTTCCAAACACTAGTAGTGAGGTTGGGGACTGCATCAAACAAAAAATAAGGGGTGTGTGCAATAATGGTACAGCAGTTACCATGGGCGACTATAATCTACATATTGATTGGCATGAACAACCTGGTAGCACTGCGGTGGAGGACGATTTCCTGGCGTGTATTACGGATGGTTCTCTCGATCAATATATCGCGGGACCAACTAGAGAGCTGGCCATCCGAGACTGGGTGATGTATAATGAGAGTGGACTAATTGGCAATCTTGTTTTTCGAGGTCCCTTGGGGAAGAGTGACCATAATATGGTCGAATTCTTTATTAAGATGGAGAGTGACACAGTTAATTCAGAAACGAGGGACCTGAACTTAAGGAAAGGTAATTCCGACGGTATGAGGCGTGAATTGGCTAGAATAGACTGGCAAATGATACTTAAAGGGATGACGCTGGATAGGCAATGGCAAACATTTAAAGACCACATGGATCAACTTTAACAATTTGCATTCCTGTCTGGTGTAAAATAAAACGGGTCAGATGGCTCAACCGTGGGAAACAAGGGAAGTTAAGGATCGTGTTAAATCCAAGGAAGAAGCATATAAATTGGCCAGAAAAAGCAACAAACCTGAGGACTGGGAGAAATATACAATTCAGCAGAGCAGGACTAAATAGAATACGAGAGGAAGCTTGCGGGACACATAAAAAATGAGTGCAAAAGCTTCTGTCGATATGTGAAGTGAAAAAGATTAGTGAAGACAAACGTAGGTCGCTTGCAGTCGAATTTATAATGGGGAACAAAGAAATATTAGAGAAATTGAACAAATACGTTGGTTCTGTCTTCACGATTGAAGACACAAATAACCTTCCGGATGTGTTAATGGACCGAGGGTCTCGTGAGAAGGAGGAACTGAAGGATATCCTTATTAGATGGGAAATTGTCTTAGGGATGTTGATGGGATTGAAGGCCGATAAATCCCCGGGGCCTGATAGTCTGCATCCCAGCGTACTTAACGAATTGGCCCTAGAAATAGTAGATGCATTGGTGATCACTTTACAACAGTCTATCGATTCTGCATCAATTCCCATGGACTGGAGGGTAGCTATTGTAACATCACTTTTTAAAAAAGGAGGGAGAGAGAAAATTGGTAATTATAGAATCGTCAGCCTGATGTCAGTAGTGGGGAAAATGTTGGAATCAATAATTATGGATGAAGTAGCAGCCCATATTGAAAGCTGTGATAGGGTCGGTCCAAGTCAGCATGGATTTATGAAGGGAAAATCATGCTTGACAAATCTTCTGGAATTTTTGACGACATAACTAGCAGAGTGGACAAGGCAGAATCAGTCGATGTGGTGTATTTGGACTTTGAAAAGGCTGTTGACAAGGTCCCACATAAGAGATTAGTGTGCAAAATCAAAGCACATGGTATTGGCGTAATGTACTGAAGTGCATGGAGGACTGGTTGGCAGACAGGAAGCAGAGAGTCGGGATAAACGGGTCCTTTTCAGAATGGCAGGCAGTGACTAGTGGAGTGCCGCAGGGCTCAGTGCTGGGATCCCAGCGCTTCACAGTATATATTAATTATTTGGATGAAGGAATTGAGTGTAATATCTCCAGGTTAGCAGATTGAACTAAATTGGGTGGCGGTGTGCGCCGTTAGGAGGACGCTAAGAGGGTGCAGGATGAATTGGACAGGTTAGGTGAGTGGGTAAATACATGGCAGATGCAGTATACTGTTGATAAATGTGAGGTTATCCACTTTGGTGGCAAAAACACGAAGGCAGAATATTATCTGAATGGCGGCAGATTAGGAAAAGGGGAGGTGCAACGCGACCTGGGTGTCATGGTACATCAGTCATTGAATGTTCGCATGCAGGTACAGCAGGCGATGAACAAGGCAAATGGTATGTTGGCCTTCATAGCTTGCGGATTTGAGTATAGGAGCAGGGAGGTCTTAATGCTGTTCTACAGGGCCTTGGTGAGACCTCACCTGGAATTTTCTGTTCAGTTTTGGTCTCCTAATCCGATGAAGGACATTCTTGCTACTGAGCGAGTGCTGCGTAGGTTCACCAGACTGATTCCAGGGATGGCCAGACTGACATATAAGGAGAAACTGGATCAACTGGGAATTTATACACTGGAGTTTAGAAGGATGAGAGGGGATCTCATAGAAACATATACGATTCCGACGGGACTGGACAGGTTAGATGCGGAAAGAATGTTCCTGATGTTGCGAAAGTCCAGAACGAGGGGACACAGTCTTAGGATAAGGGACAGACCATTTAGCATAAGCTGAGGAGAAACTTCTTCACTCAGAGAGTTGTTAACCTGTGGATTTCCCTGCCGCAGAGAGTTGTTGATGCCAGTTCATTGGATACATTTAGCAGAGAGTTAGGTAGGGCCTTACGGCTAAATGGATCAAGGAGTATGGAGAGAAACTGGAACGGGGTACTGAGGGAATTATCAGCCATGATCTTATTGAGTGGTGGTGCAGGCTCGAAGTGTCAAATGGCGTATGCTGCGCCTATTTTCTATATTTCTACGTTATGAATCAACAATGAATAGTTGCCTTCATTAGATGAGCCATAGGATATAAGATCGGGGAAGTTATGCTTCAAATGTGTAAACTCTAGTTAAGCCACAGCTAGAGTATTACATGCAGTTCTGGTCACCGTACTGCAGAAAAGATCTGACTGCATGCGTGAAGTTACAGGGTAGATTTAGGCGGATGGTGAATTTAGATCTGAGTAAATATTGCATAGACTGGGTTTGTTTTCTTTGGAACAGAGGAGGCTAAGAGGTGTCCGTATTGAAGTGAATAAAATTATGACTAGCCAAGATAGAGTGCATAGAAAGGATCGATTTCCCTTAGCAGAGTTGTCAACAACCAGGCTGCATAGATTTAAAATAATTGGTACGAGGTTATAAGGGAGTTGAGGTGCAATGCTTTCACCCAAGGAGTGGTGAGAGTCTGGAAATCACTGCCTGAAAGGACTTTAGAGGCCGAAGTTCTCACCACTTTGGAAAAGTCCTTGAAGGTGCATTTGAATTCCAGTAATCCAAAAGGCTACGGACCAAGAGTTGGAAAGTGGCATTAGTCTTGATAGCTCGGATTTAAGTCCGAATTTAGTTCATGATCTGGTGTTTCCTCGGCCGCTCAGTGCATTTTGCAGCAAACCAATACTTCCGAGAAGGGAAACTGTGGCGCCTGCACTTCCTGTTACACAAGTGGCTCCAATACCACCCACTTTTCTATTGTGTTCTCTTAGCACACTGAGTCTGTTGCACAGCAACAGGAGCAAGCCATCAAGACTGTTACAGAAGGAGCGTAGAATTCAATTAACCCCTCGAGTCAGTTGCAAGGGACAACAGGAAGCCATTCAGATACTTGGGCTTTTTATACAAGAATAGTAGAACGCCATTCGGCCGCTCGTACCTGCTGCATAGATGACGAGGAGGCACTCTTTCCGGTTACACAGAATGAGCTGGAGGACATTCAGCCGCACCGCATTGTTGCACAAGAAAGTAGGAGGCCATTAACACCTCAAATCTGAGTCTTGGGAGAAGCAGAAGCCGATCAGTGCCTTGAGCTTGCTCTACAAGAAGAGTATAAGTCCATTTAGATCCTAAAACATCGAAACATAGAAAATAGGAGCAGTAGTCGTCCATTCGGCCCTTCGAGTCTGCACCGCCATTCAATATGATCATTCTTAATCCTCTATCTCAACAATATATTCACGCTTTCCCCCCATATCACTTGATGTCTTTTGTGTCTAGAAATCTATCTCCCTCTTAAATATAGTCAGTGACTCGGCATTCACAGCCTCCTGTGGAAGGAAATTCCACAGCTGCACCACTCTCTGAATGAAAACAAATCTCACCTTCTCCTTCTTAAATGTCCTACCCCGTAACCTGAGACTGTGGCCCCTTGTTATAACCTTCCCAATCAGGTGAATCGTCTTCCCCGCATCCAGTCTATTCAACCCTTTCAGAATGTTATACATTTCAATGAGATCCTCTCTCATTCTTCTAAACTCTACTGAATCCAGGCCGAGTCGACCCAATCTCTGCTCATACGACAGTCCTGCAATCCCAATAATCCATCTGGTCAACCTTCGCTGCACTCCCTCTATGGCAAGTATATACTTTCTTGTGTATCGAAAGCAACACAGCACACAATACTCCAGGTGCGGTCTCTCCAAGGCCCTGTAGAACTGTGGTAACACATCTTAACTCATTTACTCACATCCTCTTGGAATGAAGGCCCACATACCATCTGCCTTCCTAACTGCTTGCTGCACCTGCATGTATGCGTTCAATAGACTATTTTACAAGGACACCAGGTCCCTCTGCCCATCGATCCTGTTTCCTGTCCATTAACCAATTTTCAATCCATGCTAGTATATTACGCCCAATCATATATGCTTTAATTTTACACACTACATCTTACGTTGGACTTTATCAGAGGCCTTCTGAAAATCTAAATACACTAGATCCACTGGTTCTTCCTCAACTTTTCTATCAGTTACATCCTCAAAAACTCGAGTAGGTTTGTCAAACATGATGTTCTTTTCATGAATTCATGTTGACTTTGTCTAATCCCTTTGGTATTATCTAAGTGTTCCGTTATAGTATCCTTTACTATAGATTCTCGCATTTTCCCTACAACTGGTATTCGGCTAACCGGTCTGTAGTTCCTTGTTTTCTCTCTCCCTCCATTTTTAAACAGTGGTGTTACATTTGCCACCGTGCAAACTGCAGGACCTGTTCCATAATCTTTAGATGTTTGGAAGTTGTCAACCAATGTATGCACTATTTCCATTGCATCCTCTTTTAGTACTCTGGGATGCAGATCATCAGGCCCTGGGGATTTATCGGCCTTCATTCCCGTTAGTTTCCTCAGCACTATTTTCTTACAAATAATCATGTCCGTTAATTCCTCTTGCTCACTCGACCTTTGGTTCACAAACATTTTTGGAAAGATATTTATGTCCTCCCTGAAGACAGAACCGAAGTATTTATTTAATTGTCCTGCCATTTCCTTGTTCCACATTATAAATTCCCCCGTTTCTGTCTGTAAATGTACATTTGTCTTCACTAATCTTTCCTTTTTTACAAACTTGTAGAATCTACTGCAGCCGGTTTTTATGTTCCTTGCAAGTTCACTCTTATACTCGATTTCTCGCCTCTCAATCAATCTCTTGGCACATTTTTGCTGAATTTTAAATTGTTCCCCATCCTCAGGCTTGTACTTTTTCTGGCAACTTTGTATAACTCGTCTTTGAATCTAATACTATCCTTTATTTATTTTGTTAACCATGGTTGGGCCAGCATCCTTTTTTTTACACCAGAAAGGAAAGTATAACTGCCGCAATTGATACATTCGTTCCTGAAATGTTAGTCCTTGCCCATCCACCAACATGACGTTTACTGACTCTTCCCAATCTATCATACCCCATGCAATTCATTCCGCATGCATTCGTAGTTTCCTTTGCTTAGATTTAGGACCATAGATTCGGATTGGGCTGCTTCACTTTCCATCTTAATAACGAGTTTAATCGAGTTATTGTTCCTCTTCGCTAAAGGACGCCAGACAACTTGACTTTTAATTAACCCCTTCTCATTACACAAGACCCAATCTAGGATATTCTGTTCCCTAGTACGCTCCGCAAAATACTGGGCTAAAATAAATTCTGGTACAAACGCCAGGAATTCATCGGCCACATTATTATTACTTTAATTTATATGTAGTTTAAAGTCACCTTTGATGATGGTAATACCCTTGTTACATGCAGCTCTGATTTCCTGTTAATGTTATCCTCTACACTACCACAACTGTTTGGAGGCCTATGGGCAAAGTCACACCAATCTTTTCTGCTCCTTCGTTCTCCTTAGCGCCATCCAACTGAATCTACATCTTGTCTTTCTGAGCCGAATACCTTTCTCATTATTGCGCTAATATCATCCTTTACCATCAACGCAACACAATCCGCTCTTCCTTTTTGCCTGTCCTGTCGAAATACCGAATATCATTTGATATTCAGTTCCCAAACCTGGTCACCGTGCAACCATATATCTGTAATTGCACCGATATTGTATCCGTTTACATCTGTTTGCGCTGTTAATGCTTCTCTCTTATTACAGATGCTTCGTCCATTCAGATACAATGCTTTTGGATTTGTCTTTTTAATATTATTAGAGAGCATAACAATTTTTTGCACTATAGCTCGATTTATCTTATCAGGATCCTATTTTTTCTTGTCAGGATCCTTTTTTTTAGTGCACTCTTTTGTTTGTATAATCTGTCCCTTCTTAACACAATGTGGTTACATTACAACAATCACTTTCCTGCATTGCTTCATTTTCACTTCTCTTTAGTATTCTAGATTTCTCTGCAACACGACCTCCGCCCCCCGGCCCCCCCGCGGCCCCACATCCCGAACCCCACGCCGCTCTCCCCTTAATAGAACACGTTGCATAGGATTAGGTCGAGGCATTTCAGACTAACCGACCTGTTATATAGGAACAGGTGGAGACTAATCAACCCCGAGAATCTGTTACATAGAACGTGGGGGATGACATTCCGTCCCTCAAACTATTGCACAGGAACAGCCTGAGTCATTCGGCCCCTCTAGCACGTTAAACAGCCGGAAACTTGTGGTACTGGACGAGTAATCCAGTGAGAGAAAATCACAGTCCACCAAGAGAGTAGGACAATTTAAATTCAATTAAATTCATCTATAATTTTAAAAGTACTAATAATGTTGACCATTGACGCAACACACCCATGTCGTTCAATAATCTCCTTTCGTGAAGGAAATCTGCAGTCCTTACTGGTCTGGGCCCAAACGTGGCTCCAGATCCAGAGCAACGTGGTTGGCTCTTTGCGGCCCTCTGAAAAGGCCCAGCGAGAAACTCATTTGTATAAGGTGGCTAACCATCACCTTCACAAGGGCAATTAGGGAAGTGCAACAAAGGCTGTCCTTGCTAGCATTGTCCACATAATAGAATGAATAAAAGAAACAATAGGATCTCTAGATTGTTACACACAAAAAGAAGAACTGCAAGAGAGGTCAGAGAATGTGGAGTCTGGAGACAACTAGATAAATGCATAGTTAGCTGACTTTAAGACAGAAAGCAGAGAGTAGGGGTTAAAGTTATCTTTTTAGAGTGGCAGAAGGTGGGTAGTGCTGTTCCACAAGGATCGGTGCTGTTACCACTGTTGTTTACAATTTATATTAATGACTTCGACCTGGGAATCAAAAACACAATTTCTCAATTTGCGGATAACGTCAAATTAGTTGGATATTCAATACTGAGGATGACTGCAACAAATTCGGTCGCGCAAACCTGTTGCATAGATGACGAGAAGGCAATGGCAAACCAATGAACCTGTTGCACAGAAAGGGTAGGAGGCAATTGAGCCTCTCCAGTCTGTTGCACAAGAACAGGAAAAGACCATTAACCGCTTTCCAGCGATGTCATCATGCTTGAACGAATAAAATAAATAAATAGATTTTTACATGGTTACACGAAGATTTGCAAAGTGGGATTAGGCGGGGTAGCAATTTTCGGATGGTGCGGACACTCTGGGCCGAAGTGGCATCCTTCCGTGACAAAACATCCCTTTCAAACATAATGATTCGGATCTGACAGGGCATCCGTTTTTGACGGCGGAGGTTGATCCAGTGGCGATGAAAGTTCATCGACCTGAAACGTTCACTCTGTTTCTCTCTCTGCAGATTCTGCCTCATCTGCTGAGTGTTTCCAGATTTTGTTTTAGCTCAGATTACGCATCAACACTATTTTACTTTTGTATTGATGAACAATTTGGCGACTCTGCGCCGCAATGGATAGCACGTTGTTTTTCTCCTTCTTGGCATATTAAACATTCAAAGCTTTTAGGCTCGACTCCCACCAGAGTCAGGATTTGAGCCTGGGCCGCACAGTGAATTTTGCATCAAAGCAATACTTCAGAGAAGGCTAACTGTGGTCCCTGCACTTTCTGTTGCACAAGTGGCTCCAGTCCTTCCCAAGTATCATCTGAATATTTTGCACGGTAACAGATGCAAGCAATCGAGCCTGTTATACAGGGACAGGTGGAGGCCAATGAGTCACTTAACCCTACAAACGAATTGCAAAGGGCAGTAGGACGCCATTCAGTTTTGTGCGCCTGTTTTACAAGAAATGTCGAACTCCATTCGGTCGCTCGAACCTTTCGCATAGTTGACTATAAGGCAATGCCAAACCAACGAAGCTGTTGAGCAGAAATAGGAGAATGCCATTGAGCCTCTCCAGTCTGTAGAACAAGGACAGGGGAAGACCATTAACACATCGAGCCTGAGGCAGAGGACTGGCGGAAGCCATTCAGCTCCTTGAGACTTATCTATAAGAAGACTAGAAGTCCATTTTGCCATTCGAAAGGCTGAGGATGAGGCATTTGCGATCACGAACCTGTTATACAGGAACAGGAGGAGGTTAATCAATCTCCCAATCCTGTTGCGTAGGAACAGGGCACACCATTCCTTCCCTCAACCTGTTGCAAATGAATAGGAGGTCTCATTCAGCCCCTTGAGCGCATTACACAGATGGTGGTCAATCATGGTAGCATGATGGTTATGTCACTGGACTAATAATCCAGAGAGAAGAAATCATATACCACCACGAGAGTGGGGAAATTTAAATTCAATCAAGTAAATCTGGAATTTTAAAACGATCAATAATGATGACCATTGTAACAAACTCCTCATCTGGTTTACTTGTCTCCTTTCGGAAAATAATTCTGCCATCCTTACCGGTCTGGGCCAACATGTTACTCCTAACCCACAGCAATGTTGTTGGCTCTTAACTGACCTCTGAAATGGCCTGGCGAGCCAGTCGGTTGCGTAAAGTGACTCACCAACAATTTCACAAGGGCAGATGGAGATGGGCAACAAATCCGGCCCTTGCAAGCGATGTCGACATGCTTGAATGAATAAAATAAAAAAAATAGTTTGTTACATTGGAACAAGAAGAACTTCAAGCCAGGTCAGAGCATGCGGAGTCAGGTGACAACTAGCAGAATGGATAGCTAGCTGGCTTCAAGACAGAAATCAAAGAGTAGGTGTAAAAGTTAGCGTTTCTTAGCCGCAGAAGGCGGTTAGTGGCGTTCCACAAGGATCGGTGCTGGGACCACTGTTGTTCACAATTAATATTAAAGATTTAGACGTCGGAATCAAAAACAACATTTCTAAATGTGCGGGTGACACCAAATTAGGAGGGATAGTTAATACGGAGGAACATTGCATCAACTTACAAGAGGACATTAATAAACTTGCAGAATGGGCATATAATTGGCAAATGAATTTCAAACCATCTAAATGTGAGGTGTTACATTTAAGTAGGAGACTTAGTGAGGTCACTTATTATTAGAAGGTGCCAGTCTGGGTGGTTTACAGGAACAAAGGGATATCGGAGTACAAATACAATAACTCTAAAAAATAACGGCATAAGTTAGCAAGGCCATAAAAAAGCAAACCAAGCACGCTGATTTATTTCTAGACATACAGAATTGCACAGTAGCGACATGATACTAAACCTGTATTTAACCTTCATTAGATCACGCTAAGAGTACTACGTACAGTTCTGGTCGCCATATTATAAAAAGGACATAGAGGCATTTCAGAGGATGCAGAGAAGATTTTCAAGGATGATACCAGAACAGCCAGCATATACAAATCAGGAAAGGATGAACAGGCCGTGTCTCTTTTCTCTTGAAAAAGGAAGGCTGAGGCGTGACATGATACAGACATTTAAAATTATGAAAGATTTTGATGGAGTGGATACAGTTGGAATGTATCAACTTGTGGGGAACAGAATAACTAGACGCTATCAATATAAGATAGTCACAATGAAATCAAAATAGGGAATTGAGAACAAACTTATCTACCCAAAGAGTGGTGAGATTGTGGAACTCGGTACCACAGGGAGTGGGTGAAGAGAATAGTATGGAAGAATTTAAGGAGGGGTTAGACAGGCATATGAGAGAGAAGGACATAGAGCATTAGGCTCTTGAGGAATGTTGAGCGGAGGCTCCAGGTGAGCATAAGAGACTGGATGAGGCGAATAGCCTGTTTCAATGCTGTATATCCGATGTAATCTAATGCTTGGCATGAGTGTACTTGACTCCGTTCCGCAGAATGCTACCCGCCACCACATCAATGAGACCCCAACACTGCACGAGGTAGAAAACGCCATCAGAAACTAAAAAATAACAAGGCTACGGGAGCTGACGGAATCATTGCTGAGGCACGAATGTATGATGGTGAGGCAGTGCTGGCGCGAATACCTGACCTTCTTTCACTGATCTGTAGGGAGGAAAGCATGCCGGGAGATCTTCGTGATTCAGTGATCGTGAACATCTTTAATAAGGCAATAAGTCCGACTGCAGAAACGAAAGGTTAATCTCCCTGCTATCAGCCACTTGGAAAGTCGTCGCTAGCCTCCTCCTCAACTGACTTCTCCCTGTGGCCGAGGACCTCGTCACGGAGTTGCAGAGGAGATTTCGTCCCCTCCGGAGAACAACGGACATGATTTTTTGCAGCACGACAGCTGCAGGAAAAATGTAGGAAACATGGCTTCTTCGACCTTACAAATTACTTTCCCACTCTCAACCACGAGAGCATAAGGAACGTCCTCCTCCATTTCGGGCCCACCAAAAATACGTCACCATCCTCCGCCTGCTCCACGATGACATGCTGGCCGTGATTCTTACCAACGGATCCATCACAGACGCAATCCACTTCCGAATCGGGGATCAAGCTGTCTGCGTCAACGCACCATCCCTCTTCTCGTACTTCCTCGCTGCCATGTTCCGCCTCACAGTCCACAAGCTCCCCGCTGATGTGGAACTAAACTACAGAACCAGGGGAAACCTGTTCATCGTTCGCCATCCCAAGGCAAGTTCCAAGACCATCCCAACCTCTGTCGTGAGCTAAAGTACGCGGATGACGTCTGTGTCTGTGCTCACACAGAGGCTGAACGCCAGGACACAGTCGAGGTATTTAGTGAGGCACACTAAAGCATGGCGCTTGCGCTAAACATCAGTAAGACAAAGGTCCTCCACCAACCTGTCCTCGCTGCACAGCACTGCCCCCCAGTCATCAACATCCATGGTACGGCCCTGGACAACGTGGACCAATTCATTATTTCAGGCGCCTCCTATCAACAACAGATGGCATTGACCACAAGATCCAACAACGTCTCCAGTGCGCCAGTGCAGACTTCGGACGCCTGTGGAAAAGTGTGTTTGAAGACCAGAACTTCAATACTTTCACCAAGCTCATGGTCGAAAGGCCGTAGTAATACCCGCCCTCCTGTACTGCTCAGAGATGTGGAACATGTAAATTAGACACCGCACGTCGCTGGAGAAATACCACCAACAATTTGTCCGAAAGATGTTACAAATCGCCTGGGAGGACAGATGGACCAAATTTAATATCCTCGTCCAGGCCAACATACCCAGCATTGTAGCACTGACTACACTTGATCAGCTCCGTTGTGCAGGCCACATAGTTCGCACGCCAGACACGAGACACCCAAAGCAAGTACTCTACTCGCAATTCGTCCACGGCCAACGAGCCAAAGGTGGGCAGTGGAAACGTTACAAGGACACACTCAAAGCCTCCCTGATAAAGTGTGACATTCCCACTGACACTTGGGAGTCACTGGCCCATGACCGCCCTAAGTGGAGCAAGTGCATCGGGGAGGGCACTGAGCTGCTCGAGTCTCATCCCCGAGAGCATGCAGACATCAAGCGCAGGCAGCGGAAAGAGCGTGCAACAAACCAGACTCCACGTCCATCCTTTACTTCAAACACTGTCTCTCCCACTTGTGACAGAGGCTGTGGTTCTCGTATTAGACTGTACAGCCACCTACCAACTCATGCTAAGAGTGGAAGCAAGTCTTCCTCCATTCCGAGGGACTGCCTATGATGATGTGAGGCTATTGCACAGGAAGATGCCTTTCAGTACCTTGAACCTTGTATGCAGGAGCAGGCTATTCATCCCCTCATACATGTTAAATAGTAACACGTGGCCACCATTCAACTTTTCAAGCGTTTTAAATAAGAACAGGATGTGAGTCATTCAGCACTTTCCAGACAGTTTTATAGTTATAGGAAAAGGCAACTCTGTCCCTCGAATCCGTTGCATAGGAACAGGAGGTTGTCATTAAGTCCATAGATGCTCATACACTAGAAAAAGAGGAGGACATTCAATCTGCCGAGCCGGTTACATAGGAACAGGATAATAATATTCAACCCACAGAGGCTGGTTCATCAGGAACAGGAGGAATACATTCACTCCCTCAAGCTTGTTAGACAAGACAGCAGGAGAGCATTCAGCCACTCGAGCTTGTTACACAAGAATAGGAGGAGGCCATTCATTCACTTGAGCCTGTTACACAGGAACGGGTAGAGGCGATTCAATACTTCGAGCCTGTGGCAGTGGAACAAGAGGACGTCATTCAGCCCCCATAAATTGTTACACAGAAGCACACTATTCGGCTCCTCAAAACACTTACATTGGAATAGAGCGGACGATTAAACGCTGTTCAGCCTATTAGACATCAACAGGTTACATAGAAACATACAAACATCGAAAATGGATGCAGGAGTAGGCCATTCGGCCATTCGAGCCTGCACCACCATCCATTAGATGATGGCTGATCATGCAAAATCAGTACAGAATTCCTGCTTTCTCTCCATACCACGTGATCCCTTTAGCAGTAAGTGGCACATCTTACGCCCTTTTGAATATATGTAACGAACTGGTATCAACAACTTTCTGTGATAGAGAATTCCACACGTTCACAATTCTCTGAGTGAATAAGTTTCTCCTCATCTTAGTCTTAAATGGCTTATCCCTTATCCTTAGACTCTGACCCCTAGTTCTGGATTATGGGAACATTCTTCCTGCATTTAACCTGTCCAATCCGTCAGAGTTGTATCTGTTTCTATGCAATCCCGTCTCATTCTTCTAAATTCCAGTTAATATAAGCCAGTCGATCCAGGAGTAGGCGATTCAAGACCTCGACCCTTGTATTTAGAAAACGGAGCAGGCCATTCAGCCACTCAAGTCTGTTACATCGGAGATGAATGAGGCTATTCACCCCCTTGACCCAGTTGCACAAGTAAAGGATGAAGTTAAGAGTACGGTTGCACAGTGGTTATGGTACTGGTTTCGTCATTCAGAGGCATGTGTACACATTCAACCATCGCAGCTGTGGAATTTAAATTGAATTCATTAAATACATCTGGAATTAAAATGACGTTATCCTGTCCTTCCTCGTCAACTCTATCAGCCTAATGTTCTATTCCCTTCTCCCTCATATTCGTATCTCAATTTTCCTCGCCGCCATGCTCCACTTCACAATCAACAAGCTCCCCATTTAAACTCAGGACCAGTCGGAAGCTGTTTAAACAACGCCGCTTCCAGGACAGGTACAAGATCACCCCTACCTCTGTCATTGAGCTGCACTATGCGGACGACACTTGCGTCTGTGCACATTCAGTGGCTGAACTCCAGGGTATAATCACTGTATTCCCTGAGGCATATGAAAGCATGGGCCTTACGCTGAACATCCGTAAGACAAAATACCTTCACCAGTCTGCCATCGCCGCACAGCACTGCCCTCCAATCATCAAGGCCCAAGGCACGGCCCTGTGTAACGTGGACCATTTCACATATCTCGGCAGCCTCTTATCAACAAAGGCATATGTGAATGCAGAGATTCAGCAACGCCTCCAGTGCGCCAGAACAGACTTCGGCCGCCTGCAGAAAGAAGTGTTTTAATATCAGATCTTAACAAATCTATTAACAAACTCATGGTTCATAGGGCTGTAGAAATACCCGCCCTCCTGTATGGGTCTGAGGCATGCACGATGTACAGAAGGCACCTCAAGTCGCTGGAGATATATCACCAACGATGTCTCCGCTAGATCGTGAAAATCTCCGGGGAGGACAGGCACACCAACATCAGTGCCCTCGACCAGGCTAAAATCCCCAGTATTGAAGCACTGCCCACACTCGATCAGCTTCGCTGGGCAGGCCACATAGTTCGCATGCCAGATACGAGACTCCCGAAGCAAATGCTTTAGGCGGAGCTCCTTCATGGTAACCGAGCCAAAGGAGGACAGCATAAAAGTTGTAACGACATCCTCAAAGCCTCCCTGGTAAACTGCGACATCATCACTGACAACTGGGAGACCCTGGCTGCAGATCGCCCGAGGTGGAGAAAGTCCATCCGGGAGGGCGTTGAGCTCTTTATGGCTTGACGCAAGGAGCATGAAGAGCCGAAGCGCACGCAGCGGAAGGAGCGCGCGGCAATCCAGCCCAACCGACCCCTTCCCCCGTCGAATGTCTGTCCCACCTGTGACAGAGTGTGTGGCTCTCGTATCGGACTGTAAAGCCATGAAATAACTCACTTTGGGAGTGGAAGCAACTCCTCCTCAATTCCGAGGGACTGCCTATGATGATGGGGGAATTTTAGGATTCAGCAAAGTAGACCAATCTGTGTTTAAATATGTCTACGCTGTCAGTCCCGGATCATTCTGTGTCTCTGTAAATGGATATGCTGTCAGTTCAGTTCATTCTTTGTCAGTATAAAAGAGATGTGCTGTCTGTCCAGGATCATTGTGTGCGTGTGTCTGCTTAATATTAGTGTGATTACAGCTGTGAAGATCGAATTTCTAAGGTGATATATTTGAAAGCTAAATGGCTTCCTTGCGTAGGAGTGAATCCAGTTGACAGCGCGTCTGTTGAATAATTCAAAATGTATTTATATTTGAGTAAAACCCTTTCTCTAATCATAGCTGAAGCACTCAAAAAGCTCCCAATTCTCTCCACAACAAAGTGACCAGCTGTGGACACATTGCCGAATGGATAAGGCATCCGCGTTCAGTTTTAATCGTGATGTTGTCAGAAGATTGCAGGTTCGGCTTGTGCTCCGGTTGTCTAACTCACCGGGCAAAACTTATTCTTCTGTGATCCGAATCTCCCCTAAAAGCGACCAATTCTGACAGTTACTCAACGGAAGTTATGGAAACGCCTGCTTATAGATACTGATTCGGCGTTTTCCATATTGTCGATCTGGGGGCATCTGCAAGGCATGCGACGAACGTAAGAAAATAAGCATTAGTAGAAAGGGTCGGTCATTCGGCCCTTCGAGCCTGCTCCGCAATTAAATCACCTCCTATTCTTCTAAACCCTGTAGAATATAGCCCTAGTCTACTCAACCTTTCCTCATGGAACATAACATTGCGGTTTCGAGTCTGTTGACGTCGGTTTGCCCAGTGGCTTCCAACGTGGAAAGGAACTGTTTTTACCCGGCCATTTCAAACAGTCTCTGACCTTACATAACGAACTTAGCGAAATAAATTTTGCTCACACAAGCTGACTGTCAGTTTTTCACATTATTGATCGTGATGCACGGGCAGGTCTTGTGGTAAAGATAACTGTCGTGTACGTTTTCTCTTTGAATGTCATTTCTTAAAAAATCTTTGTCAGTTCACTGCAGACGAATGATCTGAAGGAAGAAGTGAGGATCTCCGATCCGGATCTCTGCTTCACCTTCAATCAAGAAGTGAAGAATTCCAATTGTCAGTGTTCATTTTAATAAGACCTGAACAATGCTGGGGCAGAGACCAGTTGTTTTAAGGAGATTTGGATTCAATGCCTATTGTGTGTAAGTTTCAGTCAAATTCTAGCATGATTCATCAGCATCAAAAGATTACCACAATAAATGAGCACAATGGTTTAGGCGGCCATCGCGTTAACGTCCCGTCTACTGTCTAAGACAACACAGCCATTCAATCTGGTGCTGTTAGTCTCCAACTAGAAATACTCTGCTAGAATGTCCCCCTCGCCTTCAAAGTCCTGCCCGTGCAACCAGATTGACAAAGTTCAAAATGTAGAATCAGATTCTGTGAACAAAATGTCTTCAGGAATGCTATAAACTACCTGATCGAATGAAGCCTTTTACTCTGATCAGACAGACTGGCGACTCTGGTTTGATTCCCAGTCATTACAGAATCCTCCACGGATAGACCACATTTGGCGTACTGTGTGCAAATCTGGTCGCCATATTATTTACAAATTTGATATAATGGAACTGGAGAGGGTAAAGAGAGGATTTACAAGGAGGATACATGAAATGCGAGGATATATATCAGGAAAGGATGAACATGCCGCGTCTCTTTTCACTTGAAAAGAGAAGTCTGAGGGTGACCTAATAGAGGTCTGCCAGACATGAAAGGGTTTGATAGGTTAAATGCACAGAGATTGAGTTTCCACATGTGGGGAGGACCGTCACTGGAGGGTATCAATATAAGATCGTCACCAACAAATCCAATATAGAATTCACAATAAACGTATTTATCATAGATTGAGAATGTGGAACTCACTATCACAGGGATTTGTTGAAGCAAGTAGGATATAATCATTTAAAGGACAATTAGTTAAATATATGTGCGAAAAAGGAATATATCGTTATTCTGATGAGAGGATGTTCAGTGGACCATAAAGGTGGGAATCGACTGGTTGTGACGAATGGCCTGCTCCTGCTCTGTCTATGCTATATATTCGTATGCATTCGGCACACATGATACTAATTCAAAGGCCAGCTCCTTAAAATCCTTCAGCACGAGAGAATGGGCACTAACTAAAATACAGTGCAGAGGATTTTTCAAGATTATTTTTGAGATTGACGCTGAATTTAAATGTATCCAAATTCAGGCGAGTTCCTGCGTGCTGAATGGAATATGGGTGTCAGACGTCAAGTCGACACAGCACCGCATACACCGGGAAACATTTAACATAACTCAGTTGATTAGTTTTCATTAGTTGCTCATGTGAAGCTCTGAGATTTCGGAAAATGTGGGGAAAATGGAGCAAATTCATAAGTTTATATTTACTTTTATCTAAAAGCCAGCGAGGCTCGCTTATTAATTTGAGAAATTTCATGAGCTGAGTGTAACATGCTTGGTAGAAAAAGATGAATTTGGACATGAGCTTCAAGGTAAAAGTACAATGAAAAAAAAACAGAGGCATGAAACATTCCACAAAAAAACTACGAGAATGGGATCCGAACCAACACGTGCAGTGTATAAGAGATTAATAGTACATCGACTTAACCACACGGCCACCTCAACTGGGCCCTAATGTGTGATCTTCCCTTCGGTTTCCTGTTTTTTGCATCCAAAGACAGACACCCTGCGACAAAGTCCAGTTCACCACTTGTATGGCCCGAGCATCCAGGTCGATAAAGTTCAAAGTCTACAATCAGCTTCTGTAAGCAAAAGCCCTTCCAATACTTCAGGTGAGGGAGTATCAGAAATGGCGAGTATTGAGACAGTTTCACAGCAGAATAGACAAGGTATTAACCGGTAAGTTATACAGCCCCGACAGGACATGGCTAGCACTGAAGTCAGACGCCTTATCCATTGGGCCACATCCCACTGCCGTTGCCAGAAGATGTTTTGTATTTGGAACATAAGAACATAAGAAATAGGAACAGGAGTAGGCTATTTGTCCCTGATCGGCTATTCAATAAGATGATGGCTGATCTGATAATGGAATCTGCTCCACTTCCCTGTCCGCACTCCATAACTCTTTACCCAATTATTGCTCAAAAAGCTATCTATCTCCGCTTTAAATATATTCAGACCAACCCTCCACAGCGCTCTGGGGCATTGTTTAACAAAACTCTGAGAGAGGAAATGTTTCCTCATCTCAGTTTTAAATAGGCGGCACATTATTTTAAGACTATATCCCCTTGTTTTATTTTCTCCTATGAGTGGAAATATCCTCTCTGCATCCACCGAGTCGAGCTCCCTAACGATCTTATACGTTTCAATCAGATCACCTCGCATTCTTCAGAACTCCAATGTGTATAGGGCCAAACTACTAAACCTATCCTCAAATCAACGCCCTCATCTCCGAAATGAACCTTGTGAACCTTCTATGAGCAGCCTCCAATGCAAGTATAACCTTCCTTAAATAGGGAGAACAAAACTGTACGCAGTACTCCACGTGGTGGCCTGCACAGTTGTAGCAGGACTTCATTGTTTTCATACTCTATCTCCCTTGCAATAAATGCCAACAAGCTATATTCCTTCCTGATTACTTACTGTAACTGAATAATAACGTTTTTGTGTTTAATGCACAAGGACCCCCAGGTCTCCTTTTATTGCATCACTTTGCAACGTTTCTCCATTTAAATTGTGGGCCCTGAAATGCCATTTTGGCCTTCCCGCGGGCATTTTAGAGAAAAAATACGCATCTACATTAAGCTGCTGACCACGTTCGACTTTCTTGAGGACTCCTTCGACTGCGCTTCGCAGCGTGTGCACGGCCCAGAGCTGGAGTCAGATGGCTTTGGGCAGCGAATCAGGTGAGGTATCATAGTAATAGGAGTTCCGCAGGATCCTTTACTCCTGTTACTATGATTGTGATAGAGCCTGAAACATTTAAAACACAGCCCCAAACAGCTAAAACACTTATAAAAAAAATAATTACACTACATCCATTTAAATTAAAGTTAATAATGTCTTTAAAAAATTCACGATTTTTTAACATTTTCTTTAACAAACTTACCTTTGTGGGAGGGTTTTTAATGATAAAAATATGTTTCAATAACTTTATTTTTAATGTTTTGTGTTTTTTAAAACATTTGCGCCTGTAAAAGTCGGCTATGTGCCTCTTTTTCAGGCGCAAGATTTTTGAAGACATTATTAAGAATAAATATCGGAAATTTCCACCTACAAGTGGCCTTTTGCTCCAGAGATACGGCCATCTGTCAAGTCAGAAATTTGCACACTCAAAACCGGCATTTCCAATGCCTTCCCGGGTCAATAGGAACTCCGTACAGATCCGGGGAAACCGGAATTTCAAGGCCAATATTTGCTTTCTATTATTTCTGCCAAAGTTGATAACCACACTTGTTCCCACATGATAATCAATCTGCCTAATTATTGCCCAGTCATTTAGCCTGTCTATATCCCTTTGTAGATTTTTTTTGTGCTGCTCACAATTTCCTTTCCGACCCCTCTTTGTATCATGAGCAAAATTGGCTACATTACACTCGATCCTTTCATCCAAGTAATTAATATAGATTTTAAATAGTTGAGGACCTACCACAAATCTCTGCGGCACCCCATTAGTCACTGTTTCCCATCCGGAAAATGACCCATTTATCCTGACTCTCTGATTTCTGTTAGTAAGCCAATCCTCTATCCATGCAAATATATTACCGCCTACCCCGTGAGCGTTTATCTTGTGCAGTATCATCTTATGTGGCATCTTATCGAATGCCTTCTGGAAATGCAAATGCATCACATCCACTTGTTCCCCCTTATCCACTCTGCTCGATATATCCTCAAAGATTTGCAGGATATTTGTCAAACATGACTTCCTTTTCATAAATCCATGTTGACTCTGCTTGATTCAATCATGTTTTATCAAATGTCCTGCTACTGCTTCCTTAATAATGGACTCCAGGTTTTTCCCAACTACAGATGTTAGTCTAACTGGTTTATAGTTTCCTGCTTTGCGTCTGCCTCTTTACTTAAATAGGTGCTTTACATTTGTGGTATTCCAATCCGCTGGGACGAACCCAGAATCGAGGGAATTTTGGCAGATTACAACCAAACCATCCAGTATCTCTGCTGCCTTTTCTCTTAAGACCCTAGGATATAAGCCATCAGATTCAGGGGATTGTCCACCTTTAGTCCCATTATTTTAACTCTTATTACTGCATTAGTGATAATGATAGTATTAAGTGCCTCCCTCCCTATAGCCCATGGATAATCCACTATTTGGATGTTTTTAGTGACATCTACCGTGAGAACTGATACAAAATATTTGTTCAAAGTCTCTGCCCTTTCCCTGTTCTCCATTATTAATTCCACATTCTCATCCTCCAGGAGACCAACATTCACTTTAGCCACACATTTCCTTTGTATATACCTGTAGAAACTCTTACTATCTGTTTTTTATACTTCGTGTAAGTTAACATTCATAATCTCTCCTCTTTTAATAATTTTTTTATTCGTTCTTGGCTGGATTTTAAAAATGTCCCAATCCTCTTGACTCGCACGAGTGGATGATGGGGGAAGCGTGACGTAACAGGTGGCCTAAAAGTTGCTGCAAAATAATTCAGAAGAATTTCAGCTCAAATGAACTCCAATCAGAGCGGATTACGACCAAATGCCTCCACCGACTGATTCACTACGGGTAGGGCTCGAACCTACTCGGAAACAATTCCATTAAATTACGAATCCAACAATTTAAGCACATTATCACTGCAGCTAGCAGGTTGCATTTTTAACACACACCGAGTGAAGCAACACTGACAGCACAACCATTTTAAACAGACAATGACTAATCCGAGACTGACAGTACAACTTGATGCAGTAGAAAGTGGGATTGGCTGAATTACTTCAGGCGGAAAATAAACTGCACTCCCTGCTTGTCTCAGCGAATCAGCTCGATGGTCAAGGGGTATGATTGTCTCTTAGATAGGAAAATAATGGAACCCTTACTAATGGAGAAAATAGAAGAACATCTAGAAACCAAAAGTATAAAAATGAATAATCAGCATTGATTTCAACAGGGAAAGTCCTGCTGGACCAGCCTCACATAATTTTTGAAGAGGTAATAGAGAGAGTAGGCATTGATAAGGCAATAAGTGTGATGTATCGAGATTTTCAAAAGATCTTCGCTTTGATACCAAATAATAGCCTGCTGAACACGGTCAGGAGATACGTAGCAGAATGGATAGCGAGCTCGCTTCAAGACTGAAATCAGAGATTGGACGTAAACGGTAGCTATTCACATTGGCACAATGTCGATAGTGGTTTTCCAAAAGGATCAATGCTGGGATCACTATTGTTCACAATTTATAATTACGATTTAGATTTGGAACTAAAAACAGAATTTCAAAATGAATTAATTATACTAAATTGGAGGAAATTTATACTGAGAAGGACTGCAGCAAATTAAGGATAACACTGATAAACATGCATAATGGGCACATCATTGTCAATGAAGTACCACACATATAAATGTGAGTTATTACATTTTGGTGGGAAGAATATGGAGGTCACTTATTACTTGGCGCAAATGACTCTCGAGGGGTGGGGGGGGTGGAAGAGCAACAATAGGATCTCTCAGTACAACAACTCACGAAAATTGTGACAGAGTTTAACAAGGCAAACTAAAGGTAACTAAGAGTAGAGGTTAATTCTAGTGCTGTAGAATTGCAAAGTAGGAAGGTTATGCTGAACCAGTATTGAACCTCTGTTAGACCACACTTATAGTACTGCTTTCAGTTCTGGTTATAAAGATGATAGAGAGGCACTTTGGAGGGTGCAGAGAGGATTTACACGGACGATACCAAAAATGGGAGGTTATTCATAAGAGGAACTAAAGAACAAGCGAGGGAATTCAGAAGCAACTTCTTTCTGGAAAGAGTGATGAGAATGTGGAACTCAAAAGTGCATGAGTGGTTCAAGCGAATAGTATAGATACATTTAAGGAGAGGCTATACAATCATATGAGGGAGAAAGGAATAGACGGCTATGCTGATAGATTTAAATCAGGAAATGCTCGAGAAGATTCGATTAGAACATAAACGCTGCCATGGTTGGATAAGGCAGAACGGCAGCGTAGGCTATGCTGTCTTTTGTAAGCCTATACATTTCCGTTATCTGCAGCATTAGGCATTGGATTCAATGACAAGCTCTCTGGGTATATGTCGCAGTGTCTGGGTCACGATAAGAACTTTCAGTTTCTGTGTAGTAGTTTCTGGATCTCGTTCGATGCTGTCTGGCTCTGTGTTGCAGCTGCCTGTGTCAGATTTTGAGCTGACTGTTTCTGACAAAGTGTTGTCCGTGATTGCGGAGGAGCGTGGGGGTTCGTATTGCAGCTCCATGTGTCAGGTTTGGAGCTGACTGGGTCTTTACAAGAGTTGTCTCTGTTTGTGTCGGAGAGTCTGCATCCGTGTTGGATTGTGTCGGTCTGTCGTTGATCTCCCTTGGTCAGTGTTGCTCTCTATTGGCGTTTTTTATTAATTGCCGTTACTGTCTTGATCTTCAAATGAGGTGACTGGGTCTCCGAAGCTAGCTGTCTGGCTCGGGGTAGGAGCAGTCTGGTCCTTTTGCTGGAACAGTCTGCGCCCGTGTAAGAACTGCTTATCTCTGTGTAGGAGCTCTTGGATCTGTGTTGGTGATGCCTTGGCCAGGGTAGAGCTGTCTATGTCTATGTAGGAGGAAATTAATCTGTCTCGGAGATCCCTATGTCTCTGAAAGGAGCTGTATGGGTTTGTGTAGGAAAGTTTGTGCCTGTGCTGTTGATCCGTTCTTCAGTGTAGCACCTGCCTGGTTCTGTACAGGAGCTGCCTACTTTCGCGAAGGAAATGTCAGTGTCTCTCTCGAAGCTCTCTGGAATGGTGTTGGTGTTGTCTGCGGCTGATGCAGACATGTTTGCTCCTGTGTAGCTGATGCCGAGTCTGTGAAAGGTACTGTCTGAATCTGTAAACAAGGATTTTGATGCTGTGTATGAGGTTTGCCTGTCTGCACAGGAGTGTCTGGATCTGTGCAGTAATGTCTGGCTCGGTGTAGGATCAGTACCCAACTGTACGGGAGCTGCCTGGGTCAGTTTAGCCGCTGTCTGGGTCGGTGCAGGACAAGTTGGGATCTGTGAAGGTAGAGTGTGGGACTGTGTAAGAAGATTCTGAATCTGTGAAGTTAGAGTCTGGGAATGTGAAAGAGCAGTCTGAGTCAGTGTTGCAGCTGTCTGGGTCTGTGAAGGAATAGTCTGGACCTGTGAAGGAACATTGAAACTTTGAAATCCACAGCGCTGACGGAGACCACTTCCGCCCATAGTATATGTGCCGGCTGACAACGAGCCACAAGGTCCTTTGAACAACAACCCTGAAGGCTATATATGAACCTGTGATGATTGACAATGGCGAAAAGATAAAGAATGCCCTGCCTAATAAGTCCGCCCGACACAACTGCTACACCCCTTGCACCGAAATATTATACACACCACCCCAACCGGAGCCATGTGAACTCATGGGAGAAGCAAAAAACAGAAAAAAAACGCAAGATAATGTGGGAAAAAATATGTGTAAATTCCTCTCCATCTTGTCGATTGCAATTAGTCCAGGAGATCACCTTGGCCTGATTGGATTCCCTGCAGTACTTACCATCATATCTGCGCCAGCCAACAAGAGGTTATCCAGCCTAATCCCACTTACCAGCTCTCGGTCCATAACTCTGCAGGTTACAGCAAGGACATTATAATTGACTGTATGAAACATTTCTCAGGCGGCAGCTGGAATACTGTGTGCAGTTCTCGTCATCACATTTCAGAAAAAAGATGGAATAACGCTGGAAGGTGTACTGAGGAGATTTACAAAAATAGTTGCCTGGAGAATCTTGGTGATGAGCAAAGATTGGAAATGCTGAGTCTGTTTTCTTTGCAACAGAGGAGGCTGAGGGGAGACTATATTGAGGTGCATAACTTTATGAGGGCCCTAGATAGAGTTGGTACGAAGGACTTGTTTCCCTTTACAAAGTGGTCAACAACCAGGCAGAATGGTTTTAAAGTAATTGCGGGGTGGACCACTTCCCCTCTCTCGGGAGCTTCCTATCAACAAGAGCAGACATTGATGATGAGAGGCAATTACCCCTCCAGTGAGCCAGTGCAGCCTTCGGCCGCCTGAGGAAAAAAGTGTTTGAAGATCAGTCCCTTAAAACTGTCACCAACTCATGGTCTACAAGGCCGTCGTAATACGCGCCTCCTGTATGGCTCAGAGACCTGGACCATGTACAGTAAGCACCTCAAGTCGCTGGAGAAAACCACCAGCGATGTCTCTGCAAGATCCTGAAAATCCCCGGGGAGGACAGACGCACACACATTATCGTCCTCGTCCAGGACAACATACCCAGCATTGAAGCACTTAACACACTTGATCAGCTCCGCTGGGCAGGCCACATGCCACACACGAATTTGCAAAATCAAGCGCTCATCTAGGAACTCGTCCACGGCAAGTGAGCCAAAGGCGGGCAGAGGAAATGTTACAAGGACACGATCAAAGCCTCCCTGATAAAGTGTGACATCCCGACTGACACCTGGGAGTCCTTGGCCATAGACTGCGCTAAGTGGAGGACGTGCATTCGGAAGTGTCCTGAGCTCATCGAGTATCGTTGCCGAGAGCATGCAGAAAACAAGCGCGGAAGGAGCGTGCGGCAAACGAGGCTCCCTTTCCATCCTTTCCCTCAACGAATATCTGTCCGACCTGTGACAGAGACTGTAGTTCTCGTATTAGACTGTATCGCCACATGAGAACACATGCTAAGAGTGGAAGCAAGTCTTCCTCGATCCCGAGGGACTGCCTATAATGATGAATTAGGGGGAGTGTTAGACGAGCTATGAGGGTAAATATCTTTACCCAGGGGGTCCTTGTAGTCGGGAACTCATTGCCTAGTTTGGCGGTAGCGACAGAAATCCTCACACATTTAAAAACTACTTGGATGCCACTTAAAGTGCTGTAACCTATTTAGAGCTGCGAAGTGAGAATTAGGCTGTAAAGCTCTTGGTCGGCCTGCGCAGACACGATTGGCTGAAATGGCCTCCTTCCATGCTATACATTTTTGCATTTCCTACATTACAACAGTTAATTAAAAGTAATTAATTTGCTCTGAACCGCCTTGTGAAGTGCTGAGGTGAATGTCGCTGTAAAAATGCTCGCATTTTAATGTAAAAGTGTCCCAAGAAAGTGCACAGCGTTAAGGCAGGTTAGCTCAGTTACTGAGAGCGTCGTACTAATAACGTAAATTCTGCGGGTTCGAACACATGACGGGCAATTTATTTTATTTTTGGTGGTGCGGTTGGGATGCAAGTATTTTAGAGCAGCTTAAACATTCAGGAACGAAAATCACACCGGACCTCTAGTATCTTGAAGTAACGTTGCAAAACATTAGTTCTGCCGAGAGCTGATGGCCCTGCGGAGAGTTTCCACCATTAATTCCATATCCTCCGGGGCTTTGTGACTTCTCGTATTTCAATCAATGAAAGGCTCACTGCCGCTGATTGGTTTGCAGTGCAAAGTATGGAACTGATCAAAATACAGTTCCGCTGTGTAATCCTTCATTCTCATCATTAGCCTGCTGCAAACTGCAGGGGCCACGTCGCTTAATGGATAAGGCATCTCACTTTGATGAGAACGCTGATGTTATCATAAAATCGCAACGTCAAATGCTGCAGCGGTTATTTTGTCAAATCTTGTTCAACTTTATAAAACCAAACCATGTTCCCACTCATTAACTGAAGGTGATTTCCTCCCTAACAATGCAGGGATCTTTATTAAAATGCATTTTTTCATGCGGTGTATATTTCTCACTGATTTTTGCAGATAGTTTCCAACAAACCAACAATCACTAATTAATACCGATAAATTATTAGTGTTTCCAGATCGAACAACAGCTTCGCATCTATCAGTGTAATACAGGGTAGTGGAGGGAATTGTGGTCAGATTCCAGTGATATCCAGAGGGAGTCGAGTAAAACAAAGTTGCCTGTTGAATCACTGTAAGGAGAGTTCGAACTTTCGCAGAGAAACCCTCGAGGATTTTAAATGTGACGCATTTACCACTCGGCTATGACACCTACACGATAACGCTGTTTTAATAATCCAATGGTTGGTGCAAATTATCAGAGAGTCCGCCTGCATGCTTGCCCTGTTGCCTCTCCCAGACGATGTGAAAATTAAATCGGAGAATCATAGAATCTCACAGCAAAGAAGGAAACATTTCGGTCAGAATTGAAAGGATTTACATTTCTGGAAATATAAATAAACAGACTGGGCAGCTTCTTTCTCGAAAAACAAGGGAGATATATTTTTAACATTATGAAGGTATTTGATCGGGTTGATGTGGAGAAAATGTTTGTTATTGTGCAGGAGTTCAGAAAAGAAGGCACCGCTAAATTCAGTTGGTAATTCAACAGTAACTTATTTACCAAAGAGTGGTTAGAATGTGGAACATGCTACACGAGCAGTAATTTAGGCGAATAGCACAGTTTTATTTTAGAGGGAGTAGGTAAGCACATGACTGAGAAAGCAAAAGAACAATATTTTGCTTGGATCAGGTGAAGTAGGGTAGTGTGGAGCATTAAGTTCAGCAACACCATTTCGGCACAATTGTCTCTTTATGTGGTTCAAACTCTATATAACGTTACGTAACACACATTGTAAACAATAACTTATATACAATTAGCGCCTTGAAATTAGAGAAACGACCAAGGTGCTTCACAAGAGTATTATGCGATACAAATTTGACACCTAGCCGCTAAATATAAATTAGCGCAGGTGTCTAAAAGATTGGTGAACCAGGTATGGTTGACAATGAGGAAGAACGTTATACATTGCAGGAAGCTATCAAAGAACTGGTCAGGAGTTTAATGGAATTCAACGCGGAGATGTGTGTGATAATGCATTTGGGGAGTGCTTATAGGGAAAGCGAATAAACATTAAATGTTAGGCCACTGATAAGTGTAGAGGAGCAAATGACATTGGAATGCATGTCCACAGAATCCTTGACGGTAGCAGGACAAGTAGATAAGGTGCTTGGGAAGAATAGACAGAAAGGAAAAGGAGGTGGGTAGCATTGCTGGTTAAAGAGGAAATTAATGCAATAGTAAAGAGGGACATTAGCTTGGATGATTTGGAAGCGGTACGGGTCGAGTTGCGGAATACCAAATGGCGGAAAACGCCAGTGGGAGTTGTGTACTGTACTCCAAACACTAGTAGTGAGGTTGGGGACTGCATCAACAAGAAATAAGGGATGTGTGCAATAATGGTACAGCAGTTACCATGGGCAACTATAATCTACATATTGATTGGGTTGAACAACCTGGTAGCACTGCGCTGGAGGCCGATTTCCTGGCGTGCATTAGGGATGGTTTTCTAGATCAATATATCGAGGGACCAACTAGAGAGCTGGCCATCCTAGACCGGGTGATGTGTAATGAGAGGGGACTAATTGGCAATCATGTTGTGCGAGGACTCTTGGGGAAGAGTGACTATAACATGGTAGAATTGTTTATTAAGGTGGAGAATGACACAGTTAATTCAGTAACGAGGGACCTGAACTGAAGGAAAGGTAATTACGACAGTATGAGGCGTGAATTGGCTAGAATAGACTGGCAAATGATACTTAAAGTGATGACAGTGGATAGGCAATGGCAAACATTTAAAGACCACATGGATCAACTTTAACAATTTACATTCCTGTCTGGAGTAAACATAAAACGGGGCAGATGGCTCAACCGTGGCGAACAAGGGAAGTTTGGGATAGTGTTAAATCCAAGTAAGAAGCATATACATTGGCCAGAAAAAACAACAAACCTGAGGACTGGGAGAAATATACAATTCAGCAGAGCAGGACTAAGGGTCTAATTAATAGGGGGGATAAGAGTACGAGAGGAAGCTTGCCGTAAACATAAAAAATGAGTGCAAAAGCTTCTGTCGATATGTGAAGTGAAAAAGATTAGTGAAGACAAACGTAGGTCGATTGCAGTCGGATTCAGGTGAATTTATAATGGGGAACAAAGAAATAGTAGAGCAATTGAACAAATACTTTGGTTCTGTCTTCATGATGGAAGACACAAATAACCTTCCGGATGTATTAATGAACCCAGGGTCTCGTGAGAAGGAGGAACTGAAGGATATCCTCATTAGATGGGAAATTGTCTTTGGGAAATTGATGGGATTGAAGACCGATAAATCCCCGGGGCCTCATAGTCTGCATTCCAGAGTACTTAGCGAAGTCGCTCTCGAAATATTGGATACATTGACGATCATTTGGATACATTGACAGTCTATCGATTCTGCATCAATTCCCATGGACTGGACGGTAGCTAATGTAACATCGCGTTTTAAAAAAGGAGGGAGAGAGAAAATGGGTAATTATAGAATTGTTAGCCTGATATCAGTAGTGGGGAAAATGTTGGAATCAATAATTAACGATGAAATAGCAGCGCATTTGGAAAGCTGTGAAAGGGTCGGTCCAATTCAGCATGGATTTATGAAGGGAAAATCATGCTTGACAAAACTTCTGGAATTTTTGACGATATAACTAGCAGAGTGGACAAGGGATAATCAGTGGATGTGGTGTATTTGTACTTTCAAAAGGCTGTTAACGAGGTCCGACATTAGAGATTGGTGTGCAAAATCAAAGCACATGGTATTGGGAGTAATGTACTGACGTGGATAGAGAACTGGTTGGCAAACAGGAAGCATGGTGTCGGGATAAACGGATACTTTTAAGAATTTGCAGGCAGTGATTAGTGGATTGCCGCAGGGCTCAGTGCTGGGATCCCAGCTTTTCGCAGTATACATTAATTATTTGGATGAAGGAATTGACTGTAATATCTCCAGGTTAGCAGATGAAACTAAATTGGGTGACGGTGTGCGCCGTTAGGAGGATGCTAAGAGGCTGCAGGATGCCTGAGACAGGTTAAGTGAGTGGGCAAATACATGGCAGATGCAGTATACTGTTGATAAATGTCAGGTTATCCACTTTGGTGGCAAAAACACGAAGGCAGAATATTATCTGAATAGCGGCAGATTCGAAAAAGTGGGGGTGCAACGAGACCTGGGTGTCATGGTTAAGATGTCATTGAAAGTTGGCATGCAGATACAGCAGGCAGTGAACAAGGCAAATGGTATGTTGGCCTTCATAGCTTGTGGATTTGAGTATAGGAGCAGGGTGGTCTTACTGCTGTTCTACAGCGCCTTGGTGAGACCTCACCTGGAATATACTGTTCAGTTTTGGTCTGTTAATCCGAGGAAGGACATTCTTGCTCCTGAGGGAATGCTGCGTAGGTTCACCAGACTGATTCCAGGGATGGCTGGACTGACATATGAGGAGAGATCGGATCAACTGCGCCTTTATACACTGGAGTTTAGAATGATGAGAGGGGATCTCACAGAAACATATAAGATTCTGACGGGACTAGACAGGTTAGATGCGGGAAGAATGTTCCTGATGTTGCGAAAGTCCAGAACCAGGGGACACAGTCTTAGGATAAGGGACAGACCATTTAGGACTGAGATGAGAAGAAACTTCTTCATTCAGAGAGTTGTTAACCTGTGGAATTCCCTACCGCAGAGAGTTATTGATGTCAGTTCATTGGATATATTCAACAGGGAGTTAGGTATGGCCTTACGGCTAAATCGATCAAGGGGTATGGAGAGACATAGGAACGGGGTACTGAGGGAATGATCAGCCATGATCATATTGAGTGATGGAGTAGGCTAGAAGTGTCAAATTGCGTATGCTGCGCCTATTTTCTATATTTCTATGTTAAGAATCAACACGGAATAGTTGCCTTCATTAGACGAGCCATAGAATATAAGATCGGGGAAGTAATGCTTGAAATGTGTAAAACTCTAGTTAGGCCACAGCTCGAATATTACATGCTGTTCTGGTCACCGTACTACGGGAAAGATCTGCCTGCACGCGTGAAGATACAGGGTAGCTTTAAGCGGATGGTGAATTTAGCTCTGAGTAAATATTGCATAGACTTGGTTTGTTTTCTTTGGAACAGAGCAGGCTAAGAGGTGTCCATATTGAAGTGAATAAAAATATGACTAGCCTAGATAGAGTGTATAGAAAGGATCGATTTCCCTCAGCAGAGTTGTCAACAACCAGGCGGCATAGATTTAAAATAATTGGTCGGAGTTTAAAAGGGATTTGAGGTGCAATGCTTTCACCCAGGGAGTGGTGAGAGTCTGGAAATCACTGCCTGAAAGGACTTTACAGGGCGAAGTCCTCATCAATTTTAAAAAGTCCATAAATGTGCACTTGAATTCCAGTAATCTAAAAGGCTATGGACCAAGAGCTGGAAAGTGGCATTAGTCTGGATAGCTCGGATTTATTCGGAATTTAGGTCATGATCTGGTGTTTCCTCGGCCGCTCAGTACATTTTGCAGAAAATCAATACTTCCGAGAAGGGAAACTGCGGCGCCTGCACTTCCTGTATCACAAGTGGCTCCAATCCCACCCACTTTTCTATTGAGTTCTCTTAGCACACTGAGTCTGTTGCACAGCAACAGGAGCAAGCCATCAAGCCTGTTACAGAAGGACAGCAAGATTCCATTAACCACTCGAGCCAGTTGCAAGGGACAACAGGAAGTCAGTGAGATACTTGGGCTTTTTATACAAGAATAGTAGAACGCCATTCGGCCGCTCGTACCTGTTGCATAGATGACGAGGAGGCACACTTTCCTGTTGCACGGAATTAGCTGGAGGCCATTCAGCCGCACTGCAATGTTGCACAGGGAAAGAAGAAGGCCATTAATGCCTCAAATCTGGGCCTTAGGAGAGGCAGAAGCCGATCAGTTCCTTGAGCTTGCTCTCCAAGAATAGCAAAAGTCCATTCAGATCCTAGAACATAGAAACATAGAAAACGGGAGCAGTAGTGGTCCATTCCGCCCTTCGAGTCTGCACCACCATTTAATATGATCATTCCGAATCCACTATCTCAACACAATATTCACGCTTTTCCCCCATATCACTTGATGTCATTTGTGTCTCGAAATATATCTCTATCTTAAATATATTCAGTGACTCGGGCTTCACAGTCTTCTGTGGTAGAAAATTCCACAGCTGCACCACTCTCTGAGTGAAAAAAAACCTCCACTTCTCCTTTAGAAATTTCCTACCCCGTATCCTGAGACTGTGACTCCTTGTTAACACCTTCCCAATCAGGTGAATCATCTTCCCCGCATCCAGTCTATTGATCCTGTCAGAATGGTATAAGTTTCAATGAGATCTTCTCTCATTCTTATAAACTCTACTGAATACAGGGCTAGTCGACCCAATCTCTCCTCATACGACAATCCTGCCATCCCAATAATCCGTCTGGTGAACCTTGGCTGCACTCCCTCTATGGCAAGTATATCCTTTCTTGATTTACGAAAACAAAACTGCATGTCATACTCCAGGTGCGGTCTCACCAAGGCTCTGTATAACTAGTAACACATCGTTGCTCCTTTACTCAAATCCTCTTGCAATGAAGGCCAACATACCATCTGCCTTCCTAACTGCTTTCTGCACTTGCATGTATGCTTTCACATGACAGTTTTACAAGGACACCGGTCTCTCTGCCCATCGATCCTGTTTCCTGTCCATTAACCAATTTACAATTCATGCGAGTAAATTACCCCCAATCCGATGTACTTTAATTTTGCACACTACATCTTACGTGGGACTTTATCAGAGGACTTCTGAAAATTCAAATACACTATATCCACTGGTTCTACCTTATGTTTTCCATCAGTTATATCCTCAAAAACGCCAGTAGGTTTGTCCAACATGATTTTCTTTTCATGAATTCATGTTGACTTTGTCTAATCCCTTTGATATTAGGTAAGTGTGCCGTTATAAAATCCTTTATTATAGGCTCTCGCATTTTCCCTACAGCTGATGTTAGGCTAACCGGTCTGTAGTTCCTTGTTTTCTCTCTCCATCCATTTTTAAACAGTGGGGGTACATTTGCCACCGTCCAGTCTGCAGGAACTGTTCCATAAACTATAGATTTTTGGAAGTTGTCAACCAATGCATGCACTCTTTCCATTGCAACCTCTTTTAGGACTCTGGGATGCAGATCATCAGGCCCTGGTGATTAATCGGCCTTCAGTCCCATTTGTTTCCTCAGCACTATTTTCTTACAAATAATAATTTCCTTTAATTCCTCTTGCGCACTAGATCTTTGGTTCGCAAGCAATTCTGGGATGTTACTTGTGTCCTCGTCCTTGAAGACAGACACGAAGTATTTATTTAATTGTCCTGCCATTTCCTTGTTCCACATTATAATTTCTCCCGTGTCTGTCTGTAAAGGACCTACGTTTGTCTTCACTAATCTTTGCATTTTTATGAACATGTAGAATCTACTACAGTCGGTGTTTATGTTCCTTGCAAGTTCACTCTCATACTCTATGTCTCGCCTCTTAATCAATCCCTTGGAACATTTTTGCTGAATTCTAAATTGTCCCCCATCCTCAGGCTTGCTACTTTTTCTGGCAAATTTGTATAACTCTTCTTTGAATCTAATACTATCCTTAATTTATTTTGTTAGCCATGTTAGGGCCAGTATCCTTTTTTGTGTTTTTACACCAGAAAGGAAAGTATAACTTTCGCAATACATGCATTCATTCCAGAAATGTTAGCACTTGCCCATCCACCAACATGACGTTTATTGACTCTTCCCAATGTATCACATCCAATTCATTCCCCATACATACGTAGTTTCCTTTGCTTGGATTTAGGACCATAGATTCGGATTGGAATACTTCACTTTCCATCTTAATAAATAATTGTATCATATTATTGGCACTCTTCCCTAAAGGACCCCGGACAAAAAGATTGTTAAATAACCCTTTCTCATTACATAATACCCAATCTAGGATATTCTGTTCCCTAGTAGGCTCCGAAAATACTGGGCTAAATAAACATCTCATCAACATGCCAGGAATCAATCGGCCATATTATTATTACTTTAATCTATATGTAGTTAAAAGTCATCTTCAATTATGGTAGTACCCTTGCTACAAGCAGTTCTAATGTCCTCTAAATGTTATCCACTATATTACAGCAACTGTTTGGAGGCCTATAGACAAATCCCACCAATCTTTTCAGCCCCTTTGTTCTCCTTCGCGCCACCCAGACTGAATCTACATCTTGACTTTCTGTACCGTATACCTTTCTCATTCTTGCGTTGATTTCAACCTTTACGAACAATGCCACAAAACCCGCACTTCCTTTCTGCCTGTTCTTCCTAAATACCGGATATTGTTTGATATTCAGTTCCCAACCCTGATCACTGTGCAACTATATCTCTGTAATTGCAACGATATTGTATCCGTTTACATCTTTTTGAGCTGTCACTTCTTCTACCTTATTACAGATGCTTCGTTCATTCAGATACAATGCTTTTAGATTTGTCGTTTTAACATTATTAGAAATCGTAACATTATTTTGTAATATAGCCCTATTTATCTTATCGCTTTTTTTCTTATCAGGATTCTTTTTGTTAGTGCCCCCTTTTGTTTCTATGCTCTGTCCCTTCTTGACATAATGTCGTTACATTACAACAATCATTTTCCAGCATTGCTTCATTTTCATTTCTCTTTAGCATTCTAGATTTCTCTGCACCACGACCTCCGCGCCCGCCCCCAACCCCCGGACCCACATCTCGAACCCCACTCCCCTCTCCCCTTAATAGAACACGTTGCATAGGAATAGGACGAGGCATTTCAGAGCAACCGACCTGTTATACAGGAACAGGATGAGACTAATCAACCCCTCGAACCTGTTACACAGGAGTCGTAGGATGACATTCCATCCCTCAACCTGTTGCACAGGAGCAGCCTGAGTCATTCAGCCCCTCTAGCACATTACACAGGCGGAGGCCAATCATTACAGAATAATGGTTATGGCACTGGACTCCAGTAATCCAGTGAGAGAAAATCATAGCCCACCGTGAGAGTAGGGCAATTTAAATTCAATTAAATACATCAGAATTTTTTACAGTATTAGTAATGTTGACCATTGATGCAACACACCCATCTCATTCGAAAGTCTCCTTTAGTGAAGGAAATCTGCCGTCCTTACTGGTCTGGGCCAAAATGTGGCTCCATATCCCGTGCAACGTGGGTGACTCTTAACTGCCCTCTAAAATGGCCGAGCAAGAAACTCGTGTTGCATAAGATGGCTAACCATTAACTTCACAAGGGCAATTATGGAAGGGATACAACGCTTTCCCTTGCTAGCATTATCCACATGCTAGAATGAATAAAATAAATACTAGGATCCCTAGATTGGTAAACAGAAGAACCGAAAGACAGGTAAGAGAATGTGCAATCAGGAGACAACTAGATAAATGCATAGCTAGCTGGCTTCAAGACAGAAAGCAGAGAGTCGGGGTAATAGTTTGTTATCATTGTGGCAGATGGTGGCTTGTGCTGTTCCACAAGGATCTGTGCTGGGACCACAGTTGTTTACAATTTACATTAAAGACTTAGACCTCGGAATCAAAAACATAATTTCTCAATTGGAGAATGACGCCAAATTAGTTGGATATTCAATACTGAGGATGACTGCAACAAATTCGGTCGCGCGAACCTGTTGCATAGTTGACGTGAAAGCAATGCCAAACCAACGAACCTGTTGCACAGGAATAGTAGAAGGCAATTGAGCCCGTCCAGTCTGTAACACAATAACAGGTGAAGGCCATTAACTTCTTGCTAGCGATGTCCACATGCTTGAATGAATAAAATGAAACCATAGATTGTTACATGGGAACAAGAAGAGCTGGAAAGTGGAATTAGGTTGGATAGCTATTTGTCGGACATTGTGGACACAATGGGGCGAAGTGTCCTCCTTCCGAGCTGAAAAGTTCCATCAGTCAATGACAAAACATGCCTTTCAAACAGTAAGATGATGGTTCGGGTCTGAAAGAGCATCCGTTTTGGACGGCAGAAATTGATCCAGTTGCGATGAAAGTTCATCGACCCGACACGTTCACTCTGTTTCTCTCTCCGCAGGTTTTTGCCTCGTCTGCTGACTGTTTGCTGATTTTTCTGTTTTTAACTCAGATTATGCATAAACACAATTTTAAGTTTGTATTGATGCAATATTTGGCGGCTCTGTGGTGCACTGGATAGCACTTCTAATCCAGGCACATTAAACATTTGTGGTTTCACTCACACAAAAGTCAGGATTTGGGCTTCGGCTGCACAGTGAATTGTGCAGCAAAACAATACTTCAAAGAAGGCAAGCTGCGGTACCTGCTCTTTCTGTTGCACAAGTGGCTGCAGTCCTTCCCAATTATCATCTGAGTATTTTGCACACTAGCAGATGCAAACAATCGAGCCTGTTGCACACGGACAGGTGGAGGCCATTGTGTCCGTTAACCCCTCAAACCAATTGCAAAGGGCAGGAGAAAGCCATTCAGCTTCTTGCGCCTGTAATACAAGAAATGTCGAACTCCATTCGGTCGCTCGAACCTGTGGCATAGATAACAAGAAGGCAATGCCAAACCAACGAAGCTGCTGAGCAGCAATATGAGGATGCCATTGAGCCTCTCCAGACTGTTGCTCAAGGATAGGGGAAGGCCATTCACCTCTCGAGCCTGAGGCACAGGACTGGCGGAAGACATTCAGCTCCATGAGACTTATCTATAAGAAGACTCGAAGCCCATTTAACCATTCTAAATTGCAGCATAGGCTGAGGATGAGGCAGTTGAGACTCACGAAACTGTTATGCAAAACAGGAGGAAGCTAATCAACCTCTCGATCCTGTTACATGGGAACAGGAGCATGCCATTCCTTCCCTCAACCTGTTGCACAGGAATAGGAGGAGTCATTAAGCCCCTTGAGCACATTACACAGACGGAGGTCAATCACAGTAACATGATGGTTATATAACTGGACTAATAATCCAGAGAAAGGAAATCACAGCCCACCACGAGAGTGCGGAAATTTTTATTCAATTAATTCAACCTGGAATTTTAAAAGTATCATTAATGGTGACCATTATAACAACCTCCCCATCTGGTTCACTTGTCACCTTTTGGGAGGGAAATCTGCCGTCCTTACCGGTCTGGGCCTATATGTGACTCCAAACCCACAGCAAAGTCGTTGGCTCTTAACTGACCTCTGAAATTGCCTGGCGAGCCATTAAGTTGCGAAAAGGTGACTCACCGCCAACTTCTCAAGGGCAGATCGAGATGGACAACAAAAGCTGCCCGAGCCAGCGATGTCGATATGCTTGAATGAATACAATTGCAAAAAGTAGTTTGTTGCATATGAACTAGAAAAGCCTCAAGCCAGGTCAGAGAATGCAGAGTCAGGAGAAAACTAGCAGAATGGAGAGATAGCTGACTTCGAGACAGAAATCAGAGAGTAGCTTTTCTTAGTCGCAGAAGGCGGGTACCGGTGTTCCACAAGGATCGTTGCTGGGACCGCTGTTGTTGACAATTTATATTAAAGATTTAGATCTATGAAGCAAAAACAAAATTTCTAAATGTGCAGGTGACACCAAATTAGGAGGGATAGTCAATACTGAGGAACGCTGAAACAACTTACCGGAGGACATTAATAAACTTGCAGAATGGGCATATAATTGGCAAATGGATTTCAAACCATATTAATGTGATGTGTTAAACATTTAGGTAGTAAACTTAGGGAGGTCACTTATTGCTGGAAGTTGCCAATCTGGGTGGTGTTCAGGAACAAAGAGATCTCGGAGTACATATTAAAACTCTAAAAAATAACGACATAGGTTAGCAAGCCCATAAAAAAGCCAAGCAAACACGCGGATTTATTTCTAGACATACAGAATTGAAAAGTAGTCACATTATGCTAAACCTGTATTTGACCTTCATTAGATCACGCTTAGAGTACAATGCACAGTTCTGGTCGCCATATTATAAAAAGGACAGAGAGGCATTTCAGAGGATGCAGAGAAGATTTACAAGGATGATACCAGAACAGCCAGCGTATACAAATCAGGAAAGGATGAGCAGGCAGTGTCCCTTTTCGCTTGAAAACAGAAGGCTGAGCCGTGACCTGATAGAGGCATTTCAAATTATGAAAGATTTTGATGAAGTGGATGCAGTGAGAATGATTCCACTGGTGGGGAAGAGAATAACCAGACGCTAACAATCTGAGATAGTCACCATGAAATCAACATCGGGAATTCAGAAGAAACATATTTACCCAAAGAGTGGTGAGTTTGTGGAAATCGGTACCACAGGGAGTGGTTGAAGAGAATAGTATGGAAGTATTTAAGGTGTGGCAAGACAGACAGATGAGAGAGAAGGAAATAGAGCGTTAGGCTGTTGAAAAAAGTTGAGCGGAGGCTCCCTTGGAGCATAAAAGACTGGCTGGGGTGAATGGACTGTTTCTGTGCAGTATACAGTATGTAATCCAATGTTTGACACGAGTGTAGTTGACTCCATTCCGCAGAATGCTACCCGCCACCACCGCAATGAGATCCCAACACTTCACCAGATAGAAAACGCCAAAGAAATCTAAAGACCTAACAAGGCTACGGGGGCGGGGGGCGGACGGAATCCCTGCTGAGGCACTGAAGTATGGTGGAGAGTAACTTCTGGCGCGAATACATTACCTCTTCTCTCTCATCTGGCGGGAGGACAACATGCGGGGAGATCTTAGAGATGCAGTGAACATCAACATCTTTAAAAAAAGGGGACAAGTCCGACTGCGGAAACTACAGGGGAATCTCCCAGCTATCAGCCACTTGGAAAATCGTCGCTCGCCTCCTCCACAACCGAGTTCACCCTGTGGCCGAGGAGCTGCTCACGGAATTGCAGAGCGAATTTCGTCCCCTCCGCGGCAAAACGGACATGATTTTTTGCAGCGCGACAGCTGCAGGAAAAATCCAGGGAACATGGCTTTCTTCAAACTTACAATTACCTTTCACTCTCTCAACCACGAGAGCCTAAGGAGCGTCCTCCTCCGTTTCGGACGCCACCAAAAGTACGTCACCATCCTCTGCCTGCTACACGACGACATGCAGGCCGTGATCCTTACCAACGGATCCATCACAGACAGAATCCACGTCCGAACTGGAGTCAAGTAGAGATGCTTCAATTCTCCAACCCGCTTCTCAATTCCTCGCTGCCATAGTCCACCTCACAGTTGACTAGCTCCCCGCTGGAGTGGAACTAAACTACAGAACCAGTTGGAACCTGTTCAACGTTCGCCGTCACCAGGCCAGGTCCAAGACCATCCCAACCTCTGTCGTCGAGCTACCGTATGTGGATAACGCCTGCGTCTGTGCACACACAGAAGCTGAACTCCAGGACACAGTCGAGGTATTACTGAGGTGCAGGAAAGCATGGGCCTTGCGCTAAACATCAGTAAGACAAAGTTCCTCCATCAACCTTTCCTCACTGCACAGCACTGCCCCGCATTCATCAAGATACACAGTACGGCCCTGGACAACCTGGATCACTTCCCTTATCTCGGGAGCCTACATTCAACAAGAGCTAGAATTGAAGACAAGATCCAATAACGCCTCCAGTGCGCCAGTGCAGCCTTCGGCCACCAGTGGAAAAGAGTGTTTGAAGACCAGTTCCTCAATACTTTCACCAAAATCATGGTCTACAGGGCCGTATTAAAAACGGCGCTCCTGTTTTGCTCAAACATGTGGAACATGTAAATCAGACACCTCAAGTCGCTGGGGAACTACCATCAACGATTTCTCTGCAAGATCCTGCAAATTCCCTGGGAGGACAGACGCAAAAAAGTTAGCGTCCTCGTCCAGGCCAATATCCCGAGCATTGAAACACTGACCACACTTGATCATCTCTGCTGGGCAGGCCACATAGTTTGCATGCCAGACACGAGAATCCCAAAGCAAGCACTCTACTTGGAACTCATTCACGGCAAACGAGCCAAAGATGGAGAGTGGAAACGTTATAAGGACACCCTCAAAGGCTCCCTGATAAAGTGTGACATTCCCACTGACAACTGGGATTCCCTGGCCATAGACCGCCCTAAGTAGAGGAAGTGCATCCGGGAGGGCGCTGAGCTGCTCGAGGCTCGTCCCCAAGAGCAAGCAGAGATCAAGCCCAGGCAGCGAAAGGAGCGTGCAGCAAACCAGACTCCCAACCTACCCTTTACTTCAACCACTGTCTCTCCCTCTTGTGAGAGAGATTGTGGTTCTCGGACAGCCACCGAACAACTCATGCTAAAAGTGGAAGCAAGCCTTCCTCGTTTCAGAGGGATTGCCGATGATGATAATAATGATAACGTGAGCCTATTGCACAGGAAGAATCCTTTCAGTCCGTTGAATCTTTTGCACAGGAGCAGGCTATTCATCCCCTCAATCGTGTTAAATAGTAACAGGTGGCGGCCAGTCAGCTTTCCAAGCGTCTTACTTAAGAACAGGAGGCGGGATATTCATCACTTTCCAGACAGTTTTATAGGAATTGGAAAAGGCAATGCTGCTCCTCGAATCTGTTGTATAGGAACAGGAGGATGCCATTAAACCCATAGATGCTCTTACTGTGTTCAGTTTTGGTCTCCTAATCTGAGGAAGGACGTTTTTGCTATTGAGGGAGTGCAGCGAAGGTTCACCAGACTGATTCCCGGGATGGCAGGACTGACATATGAGGAGAGATTGGAACAAGTGGGCCTGTAATCACTGGAGTTTAGAAGGATGAGAGGGGATCTCATCGAGACTTACAAGATTCCGACTGGACTGGACAGGTTAATTGCGGGAACAATGTTCCCAATGATGGGGAAGTCCAGAACCAGGAGATAAAGTCTTAGGATAAGAGGTAGGCCATTTAGGACGGAGCTGAGGAGAAAGTTCTTCACTCAGAGCGTTGTTAACTTGTGGAATTCTCTACCGCAGAGGTTTTTTTGATGCCAGTTCATTGGACATATTGAATAGGGAGTTAGATATGGCCCTCACGGCTCAAGGTAACAAAGAGTATGGAGAGAAAGCTGGAACGGGGTACTGAGTGAATGATCAGCCATCATCTTATTGAATGGTGGTGCTGGCTCGAAGAGCCGAATGGCCTACTCCTGCACCTATGTTCTATGTTTCTATGTTTCTATTTTACACTGAAACAGGAGGAGGACATTCAATCTCCCGAGCCTATTAAATAGGAACAGGAGAAGAATATTTAACCTATAGAGGCTGGTTATACAGGAACAGAATTAGTTTAATCTTCCCTCAAGCTTGATACACAAGAACAGGTGGAGGAAATTCAGCCACTCGAGCTTGTTACATAAGAATGGGAGGAGGCCATTCAACCACTTGAGCCTGTTACACTGGAACGGGTAGAGGAGACTCAGTCCTCGAGCCTGCAGCAGTGGAACAAGATGACGTCATTCAGCCTCTATAAATTGTTACACAGAAGTACACTATTCAGCCCCTCAAAACACCTACATAGCAATAGAAGGGGCTGATTAAATGACGTGCAGCCTATTAGACAGCAACAGGAAACATAGAAACATAGAAAATAGGGGCAGGAGTCGGCCATTTGGCCCTTCGAGCCTGCACCACCAATCATATGCTGATGGCTTATCATGCAAAATCAGTATCCCATTCCTGCTTTCACCCCATATTACTTGATCCCTTTAGGGGCACATCTAACTCCCTTTTGAATATATCCGACGAACTGGCCACAACAACTTTCTGTGGTAGAGAATTTCACAGGTTCACAATTTTCTGAGTGAAGAGGTTTCTATTCATCACGGTCCTAAATGCCTTATGCTTTATCCTTAGGCTGTAACCCCTTGTTGTGGACTTCCCCAACATCGGGGATTTCCTGCATCTAACCTGTCCAATCCCGTCAGAATTTTATATGTTTCGTGACATCCCCTCTTATTCTTCTAAATTCCAGTTAATATAAGCCTAGTCGATTCAGGAGGAAGTGATTCAAGCCCTTGACCCTTGTATTTAGGAAACGGAGCACGCCATTCAGCCACTCAAGTCTGTTACATCGGAGGTGAAGGAGGCTATTCACTCCCTTGACCCAGTTGCACAGGTAAAGGATGAAGTTAAGAGTACGGTAGTACAGTGGTCATGCTACTGGTTTAGGAACTCAGAGGCTTGTATACACATCCAACCATGGAAGGTGGGGAATTTAAATTGAGCTCATTAAATACATCTGGAATTAAAATGCTGTTATCCTGTCCTTCCTCGTCAACTCTTTCCACATCATGTTCTATTCCCTTCTCCCTCATAAGCTGAACTAATCACCCCTGAAAAGCATTTACACTATTTTACTCAACTACGCCTTGTTGCAGTGACTTCCATAATCTCACCACTATCTGGGTAAATGAATTTACGTTTAAATTTTTGTTGTTTATCTTATATTGATGGCATTTTAAATTTGCTCTTTCACACAAGTGGAAATTAATCTACCAAAGTCTTTCATAATTTTAAAGAATTCTATTAGGTCAACCTCAAGCCTTGTCTTTTCAGGAAAAAAGAGACCCATCATCTTCATCATTTCCTTGCATTTCTGGTATCATCCTCTTTTTTCCGCCCTCTCCAGTGCCTCTCTACCTATTTAATAACAACGTGACCAGAATTGTACGCAGATTTCCAACTGCGCTATAAAACCTTGTCATAACTTTTCAATTCTATCCCGTCGGAAATAAACCCTAGTGCTTTGTTGGCTTTTTATTGCCTTGTTAACCTGCGTCGCTACATTCAGTGATTTGTATATTTGTACTCTGAGATCCATTTTCTCTTCTGTCCCACTGACCCTCGTATTAACCGAGTAACATGTGACCGCCCTATTTTTGTCAACAAAATATAATACCTCATATTTATTTGTGTTCACATCTATTTGCCAATTACATGTGCATTCATCAAATGTATTTAAATTACATAAATTATTTAAAAATCACGACGAATTTTATTTTCTTATTAATTTTTCACATAATGCCTTCACTCATTTGTAAATTGTTGTTTGAAATGGATAAGTAAGGATGAAATGCTGCAATGGCCGAGAATCGCACATGGGTCGGCTGTGTTGCAGGTGAGAATTATTTTCTTAAAGCACCAATGTTGCCGTTCATAGGCTATCATTTTCCAGCAGGTCACAGTTAAATTACTTTGATATTTTATCAATATAAGTGAGGCCACAACTGTAAAATAACAAGCAAAGTGCAACAGATGCTGGATATGGATTTGTTCATTTAATGCAGGGAACACTTGGCAGCTCAGGGAAGGCACTCGCGAATTTAAACCATCGCCTTTGTTGCCCACATCTTCCACCATGGGCTGACTGTATTTGGAAATTTACTGACTGCACGCCCTGATTTCCAGTGGATTTCACGCAGTCAAACAGCCTTCGTTCAATCAAAAATATATAAATTGTGAAACAATTATTTATTTCTTCAAATCAAATCAAATTCAAATTTTTGCAATAAAATTGTAAATTAATTTATTTTCTTATTATGATAAATATATACAATATTTTAAATCGTCTTTTTGTCTATATTGGTTTTACATCGCTCCCTCCTTCCTGCCTGTCTATCACCTGTGGCTTCACCAACCGGCCCAGCCCCGCGTGGTCCTGAGCCCCACGCTCAATCACGTTCAGCACAATTGCATTCAGGAATGATAGAAATCCAACTTTATTCTTTTAAAAGGGAACTGCTGTCCGTCAAGGGCCATTATACAGCTGTGTAAGAGGGTTGTGCTTCCTGTCCAGGATCATTCGGTGTCTGTTTCAACGGGCTGGTTGTCAGTTCCGCTTCATCAATTGCGCATTGAAGACGTATTTTCTGATAATCCGGATCATCCTTATATTTTAAAAGGAGTGTGATTTCACTGCGAGGACCGAATTGTTAAACTGTTGTGTTTCAAGCTACATTGACGTTGACTGTGTCCGTGCGCATCCATATCGCAGCGCATCTATTAATTGCTCGAAATATGCTCATGTTTTCCAAAATCCACTCTTTCATGTAACACTTGTCCCAAATTTGCTCTCAATATAAAAAACAATACATTTTGCGCCGACGGCAATAGCCGCGTGGCAAAATGGATATAGGCGTCTGACTTCGATTATAACAGCGATGTTATCAGAAGATTGCAGGTTCGAGTCATGCCGCGGTCACCTAATGCGCCACGTGAAATTTTATATTCTTTGTTTTGATTCTGCCTCAAAAGCAACGATCTCGTACAGTCACTCACCTGAAGTAAAGGAAGGCTGTTTGCTTTAAGAAGGTAAAGGCACATTTTCACCACTGTCGATCTGGTTGCACGTGCAAAACAAGCGGTGAAGTAGACCTTCGTGCACATTATTTCTGTTTGAAAGCAAAAAGTCGGGGATGGACGTCTGACGTTGCAGTAAATAGGAGACAAGGTGACTGAGCGGTTCAGGCAATGGACTGCTGATCCAGTATGCCCCCAGCTTCGTCGTTATTGTGTTAAATATTTGACCCCTCGGTTTATTTCGTCAATCACATTTAACCTCATTGCAAAATTCACCTTTTACTGACAAGGATGCAGCTCGTTGGTGAAGTAATGTCACAAAAAATAATCACTTCATCAAACAGAAAACATTAGCAGGACGATGGAGAGGGGGACTCATGAGATCTGTCTCTGATAGTCAGCACAGGCACGATGGGCCGAATAGCAAACTAACGTCAGAAACTGAGAGCTACGTTCCTCATTGTCGGCGGCTCGTTGGTCTAGGGGTATGATTCTCGCTTTGGGATTATAATAATTGAAATGCGAGAGGTCCCGGTTTCAAATCCCGGACGAGCCCTGCTAACTTTTAGTCAAAAAACGACTTCTCAGCCGTTCGACATGTGAGAAAACTGACATGTTTCAAATTAAAACGTGTGATTGCACTCCTTTGTTCACACAGCGTCCAAAAATCCTGGAGAGTCCCAGGAGCAAAGTGAAACTCACCGAACTGATCAAAGTTCATGTCTCTCAGATGTACTCGGCTCTGCGTCTCATTGGACAACCGAAACCCCGGTTTGATTCCGGCAAATACTTGATCAGTGTATCTTCCTTTCTGCACGCATGTTTAGTTTGTTGGTGTGTTTGTGTAAGTGAGAGAATGCGTGGAAACGTTCTGCGCGATCTTACTGTTCATTTCATGTCATGGGAGGAAAAATGCATTACATGCAACTTGAAGCCACACTGATTTGATTCAACACGCATTCGGGGACTGCCTGACAGGAGAAGAATCTGCTGTGGGATTTTACTATTCCACATGTGAAAGAAGGCAAATTATATAAGTTAGAAACATCGCGATTTTAGCGAGAGCTTGCGGATGGGCTGTGTGACATGATGAGCTCCTTCCCCCTTATTGTCAAATACAAATCAAATCAAGACAAGACAAGACATGACAGACTGACTGACTTTGTTTATATAAATATATGTATCAATATTTATATATGCATATATTTACATACATTCCCTACTTTTTAACTTTCACAATAAATGTGCTTTTCTTTTCTGCCTGCATTGGCTCTGTTACATTTGACCTCTTTCACAGCACACGCAGCTTCGGTCTGATCCTGCAGAAAAGCACTCGCGACTTTACAAGATGGCCTTTGTTGCCCACATCTTCCCTCGTTGTTTGTCATACACCATGGGCTTACTGTGTTTAATATTTACTGACTGCACACCCTGATTTCAAGTGGATTTCATGCAGTCGCACAGACTTCGTTCAATCAAAAATATATAGATTAAGAAACAATTATTTATTTATTTCAATCAAATCAAATTCAATTTTTTGCAATAAATATGTAAATTTATTTATTTTCTTATTATGATAAATATATATATGTTTAAAATTGTCTGTTTGTCTGGGTTGGTTTTATTTCCTTCCCTCTTTCCTGCTTGTCCATCACCTGTGGCTTCAACAACCGTCCCAGTCCCGCGTGCTCATGAGAACCGCGCTCAATCACGCACAGCACAATTGCATTCAGGAATGATAGAAATCCCACTTTATTCTTCTGAAAGGGAACTGCTGTCCGTGAAGGGCCATTCTACAGCTGTGTAAGAGGGATGTGCTTCCTGTCCATGATCATTCGATCTGTTTCAACGGGATGGTTGTCAGTTCCGGTTCATCAATTGCCCCTTTAAAACGTATTTTCTCATTATCCGGATCATCCTGTACATTTAAAAAGGAGTGTGATTATCAGCTGTGATAACCGAATTGTTAAACTGTTGTGTTTCAAGCTACATTGACGTTGCCTGTGTCCGTGCACATCCATATCGCAGCGCATCTGTTCATTAATCAAAATATGCTCATGTTTTCCGATATCCACTCCTTGATATAACCCTTGTCCCAAATTTGCTCTCAATATAAAAAACAACAAATTTGGTACCGACGGTAGCGGCCGCGTGGTCTGATGGATAAGGTGTCTGACTTCGATTGTAACTGTCATCTTATCAGAAAATTGCAATTTCGAGTCCTGCAAAGGTCAGCTTGCGGGCTGCGTGAAATTTTATTTTCTTTGTTTTGATTCTGTTTCAAAACCAACCATCTCGGACAGTCACTCACCTGATGTAATGGAAGGCTGTGTGCTTTAAGAAGCTCATGGCACATTTTCATCACTGTCGATCTGCTTGCACGGGCAAAACAAGCGGTGAAGTAGACTTTCGTGCACATTATTTCTGTTTGAATGCAAAACGTAGGAGATGGATGTCTGACTTTGTATTAAATAGGAGACAAGGTGACTGACAGGTTGAGGCAATGGACTGCTGATCCAGTGTGCCCCCAGCTTCGTCGTTATTGTGTTAAACATTTTCACATAGTTTTTTTATTCAATCACATTTATCCTCATTGCCAAATTCACCTTTTACTGAAAAGGATGCAGCTCGTTGGTGAAGTAACGTCTCAAAAAATAATCACTTCATCAAAGGGAAAACATCAGCAGGACGATGGAGAGGGGGACTCATGAGATGTTTTCTGAGAGTCAGCACAGGCACGATGGGCCGAATAGCAAACTAACGTCAGAATCTGTAAGCTAGGACTATCACTGTCCGCGGCGCGTTGCTCTAGGTGTATGATGCTGGTTTTGGGATTTTAATAATTGAAATGCGAGAGATCCCTGGTTCAAATCCTTGACGAACCATGCCAACAATTAGGCAAAAAATTCTTCTCAAACAGAAAACTGACATGTTTCAAATATAATAAATGTGATTTCGCTTCGTTGTTCCCACAGCGTCCAAATACTGGAGATTCGCAGGAGCAAAGTGAAACTCACCGAACTGAGGAAAGTTCATGTATCTCAGAAGTATTCGGCTCTCTGTCTAATTGGACAACCTGAACCCGTGTTTGGTTTTTTCCAATAACTTGATCAGGATATTGTCCTTTCTCCATGCATGAGCTCACCTCCATTGGGAGACGCATACATTCAGCGTCAATCTCCATTTCAAAGTGAAACAAACTCTGCCCTGAATATGAGTTCGTCCTCTTTCTCGAGCGCTGAAAAGATGTGAGAAGCTGGCTTTGGATTTAGTCCCTTGGCTGCTGTATTTAAACCGGACAGGATATCAATCCGGGGTAGCCAAGCTGCATGGTCTGATTAAAAAAGCGTTCACACCCGACATTCCAGGCATGTTATAGTGTTCTGGCCTCAACGTATCGGATCATAAGCACCGCTCCCATTGTCTGCTAATGGTTCTGCTGTTCACACTAACACCTCCTCTGGTCCATCCTTTTTTACTTTATTGCCCGCTTACCACCCACTTTGCCTTTTCGCATTGTGCCATTTATTATTCACTCACTCCTACGCTCCACTGTATCACAGGCATTCACTTTTGTCCTTCCTCACTGCCTATTATTTTCCAGGCGCTATTTTCGTGGAAAAATTTGTAAACTTTACATTTTTCTTCAAATATCGGAATGATCATCTGACTGAACGTGAGCCCGCGATCTTCATCCACAGAATGTTCACGACCTGCTGAGTTTGACAGAATTCTTTGTTTTTGTTCATTGTGTTTCTGTATCCCTTTTAAGGTGATGTGCTGGTCTGCCCGGGGTCATTCTCTGTCTCTCCAAATTGGTGTGCTATCAGTAGCGGATCATTATGTATCTGTTTAAAAGGAATGTGCAGGTTGTCCCGGATTTCAAATTTCAAATTTCAAAAACTGCCTTTGGAGTTTGCAGCATTTTTAGTTTGTTGGTGTGTTTTTGTAAGCGAGGGAGTGCGTGCAAACATTCTGCGCGATCTTACTGTGCATTTCATGTCATGGGAGGAAAAATGCATTTCATGCAACTTGAAGCCACACTGATTTGATTCAACACGCATTCGGGGACTGCTTGACAGGAGAAGAATCTGCTGTGGGATTTTGCTATTCCACATCTGAAAGAAGGCAAATTATATAAATTAGAAACATAGCGATTTTAGCGAGAGATTGCGGATGGGCTGAGTGACATGATGAGCTCCATACCCCTTATTTTCAAATACAAATCAAATCAAGACAAGACAAGACATGACTGACTGACTGTGTTTATATCAATATATGTATAAATATATGTGCGTATATTTACATACATTCCCTACTTTTTAAATTTCACAATAAATGTGCTTTTTCTGTTCTGCCTGCATTGGCTCTATTACATTTGACCTCTTTCACAGCACACGCAACTTCTGTCTGATCCTGCAGAAAGGCACTCGCGACTTTAAAAGATCGCCTTTGTTGCCCACATCTTCCGTCGTGGCTTGTGTTACACCATGGGCTTACTGTGTTTGGGTATTTACTGACTGCACACCCTGATTTCCAGTGGATTTCATGCAGTCGCACAGACTTCGTTCAATCAAAAATATAGATGAAGAAACAATTATTTATTTATTTAAATCAAATCAAATTCAATTTTTTGCAATAAAATTGAAAATGTATTTATATTCTTATTATGATAAATATATATATGTTTTAAATTGTCATTTTGTCTGGGTTGGTTTTACTTATCTCCCTCTTTCCTGCTTGTCCATCACCTGTGGCCTCAACAACCGTCCCAGCCCCGCGTGCTCCTGAGAACCGGTATCAATCACGCACGGCACAATTGCGTTCAGGAATGATAGAAATCACACTTTATTCTTCTGAAAGGGAACTGCTGTCCGTGAAGGGCCTTTCTACAGCTGTGTAAGAGGGATGTGCTTCGTGTCCAGGATTATTCGGTGTCTGTTTCAACGGGATGGTTGTCAGTTCCGGTTCATCAATTGCCCCTTCAAGACGTATTTTCTCATAATCCGGATCATCCTGTATATTTAAAAGGAGTGTGATTTCAGCTGTGGTAACCGAATTGTTAAACTCTTGCGTTTCAAGCTACATTGACTTTGCCTGTGACCGTGCACATCCATATCGCTGCGCATCTATTCACTAATGAAAATATGGTCATGTTTTCCGATATCCACTCCTTGATATCACCCTTATCCCAAATTTGCTCTCAATATAAAAAACAACAAATTTGGTGCCGACGTTATCGGCCGCGTGGCCAAATGGATAAGGCGTCTGACTTCGAATATAACTATGATGTTATTAGAAGATTGCAGGTTCGATTCCTGCCGTGGTCAGCTAACTCGCCGTGTGACATTATATAATCCTTCTTTTGATTCTGCCTCAAAACCAACGATCTCGCACAGTCACTCACCTGAAGTTAAGGAAGGCTGTTTGCTTTAAGAAGCTAATGGCACATTTTCATCACTGTCGATCTGGTTGCACGGGCAAAACAAGCGGTGAAGTAGACTTTCGTGCACATTATTTCTGTTTGAATGCTAAAAGTAGGGGGTGGATGTCAGACTTTGCAGTAAATAGGAGACAAGGTGACTGAGAGATTCAGGCATTGGACTGCTGATCCAGTATGCCCCCAGCTTCGACGTTATTGTGTATAACATTCTCCCCTCGTTTTCTTTCGTCAATCACATTATACCTCATTGCAAAATTCACATTTTACTGACAAGGATGCAGCTCGTTGGTGAAGTAATGTCACAAAAAATAATCACTTCATCAAAGGGAAAACATTAGCAGGACGATGGAGAGGGGGACTCATGAGATCTGTCTCTGAGAGTCAGCACAGGCACGATGGGCCGAACAGCAAACTAACGTCAGAAACTGAGAGCTACGTTCCTTACTGTGGGCGGCTCGTTGGTCTATGATTCTCGCTTTGGGATTATAATAATTGAAATGCGAGAGGTCCCGGGTCCAAATCCCGGATGAGCCCTGCCAACTTTTAGTCAAAAAACGACTTCTCAGCCGTTCGACATGTGATTGCACTCTGTTGTTCACACAGCGTCCAAAAATCCTGGAGATTCCCAGGAGCAAAGTGAAACTCACCGAACTGAGAAAAGTTAATGTCTCTCAGATGTACTCGGCTCTGCGTCTCATTGGACAACCTAAACCCCGGTTTGATTCCGGCAAATACTTGATCAGTGTATCTTCTTTTCTGCACGCATGAGCTCACCTCCATCGGGATAAGCATACATTGAACGTCAATCTCAAATTCAACGTGAAACAGACTCTGCCCTGAATATGAGTGCGTCCTGTTTCTCTCGTGCGTCCTGTGTTCTGGCCTCAACATTCGGTTCAACGTATCGGATCATAAGTACCGCTCCCATTGTCTGCTAATAGTTCTGCTGTTCACACTAACACCTCCTCTGGTCCATCCTTTGTTACTTTATTGCCCGCTGACCACCCACTTTGCCTTTTCGCATTGTGCCATTTATTATTCACCCACTCCTACGCTCCACTGTATCACACGCATTCCCTTTTGTCCTTCCTCGCTGCCTATTTTTTTCCAGGCGCTATTTTCATTGAAAAATTTGTACACTTTACATTTTTCTTAAAATATCGGAATGATCATCTGACTGAACGTGAGCCCGGGAAATGCATCCACAAAATGTGCACGGCCTGCTGAGTTTTGCAGAATGCTTTGTTTTTGTTCATTGTGTTTCTGTATCCCTTGAAAGGTGATGTGCTGGTCTGCCCGGGGTCATTCTCTGTCTCTCCAAAACGGTGTGCTATCAGTATCGGATCATAATCTATCTGTTTAAAAGGAATGTGCTGTCTGTCCCGGATATCAAATTTCAAATTTCAAAAACTGCCTTTGGAGGGTGCAGAATTTTTAGTGTGTTGGTGTGTTTGTGTACGTGAGAGAGTGCGTGGAAACGTCCTGCTCGATCTTACTGTGCATTTCATGTCATGGGAGGAAAAATGCATTACATGCAACTTGAAGCCACACTGATTTGATTCAACACGCATTCGGGGACTGCCTGACAGGAGAAGAATCTGCTGTGGGATTTTGCTATTCCACATGTGAAAGAAGGCAAATTGTATAAGTTAGAAACATAGCGATTTTAGCGAGAGCTTGCGGATGGGCTGTGTGACATGATGAGCTCCTTCCCCCTTATTTTCAAATACAAATCATATCAAGACAAGACAAGACATGACTGACTGACTGACTTTGTTTATATAAATATATGTATCAATATTTATATATGCATATATTTACATACATTCCCTACTTTTTAACTTTCACAATTAATGTGCTTTTCTGTTCTGCCTGCATTGGCTCTATTACATTTGACGTCTTTCACAGCACACGCAGCTTCTGTCTGATCCTGCAGAAAAGCACTCGCGACTTTAAAAGATGGCCTTTGTTGCCCACATCTTCCCTCGTGGCTTGTCTGACACCATGGCCTTACTGTGTTTGGGTATTTACTGACTGCACACCCTGATTTCCAGTGGATTTCATGCAGTCGCACAGACTTCGTTCAATCAAAAATATATAGATTAAACAACAATTATTTATTTATTTCAATCAAATCAAATTCAATTTTTTGCAATAAAATTGTAAATTTATTTATTTTCTTATTATGAATAATATATATATATGTTTTAAATTGTCTTTTTGTCTGGGTTGGATTTATTTCCCTCCCTCTTTCCTGCTTGTCCAGCACCTGTGGCTTCAACAACCGTCCCAGTCCCGTGTACTCATGAGAACCATGCTCATTCACGCACAACACAATTGCATTCAGGAATGATAGAAATTCCACTTTATTCTTCTGAAAGGGAACTGCTGTCCGTGAAGGGCAATTCTACAGCTGTGTAAGAGGGATGTGCTTCCTGTCCAGGATCATTCGGTGTCTGTTTCAACGTGATGGTTGTCAGTTCCGGTTCATCAATTGCCCCTTTAAAACGTATCTTCTCATTATCCGGATCATCCTGTACATTTAAAAAGGAGTGTGATTATCAGCTGTGATAATCGAATTGTTAAATTGTTGAGTTTCAAGCTACATTGACTTTGCCTGTGTCCGTGTCCATCCATATCGCAGCGCATATGTTCATTACTTAAAATATGCTCATGTTTTCCGATATCCACTCCATGATGAAACCCTTGTCCCAAATTTGCTGTCAATACAAAAAAACAACAAATTATGTACCGACCTTGGCGGCCGCGTAGCCTAAAGGACAAGGTGTCTGACTTCGATTGTAACTGTGATCTTATCAGAAGATTGCAGGTTCGAGTCCTGCAGCGCTTAGTTATCGCGCTGAGTGAAGCTTTATATTCTTTGTTTTGATTCTGCCTCAAAACCAACCATCTCAGACAGTCACTCACCTGAAGTAAAGGAAGGCTGTGTGCTTTAAGAAGCTAATGGCACATTTTCATCACTGTCGATCTAATTGCACGGGCAAAACAAGCGGTGAAGTAGACTTTCGTGCACCTTATTTCTGTTTGAATGCAAAAAGTAGGCGCTGGATGTCTGATTTTGCAGTAAGTAGACACAAGGTGACTGACAGGTTGAGGCAATGGACCGCTGATCCAGTATGCCCCCAGCTTCGTCGTTGTTGTGTTAAACATTTTCCCCTAGTTTTTTTATTCAATCACATTTATCCTCATTGCCAAATTCATATTTTACTGAAAAGGATGCAGCTCGTTGGTGAAGTAATGTCACAAAAAATAATAACTTCATCACAGGGAAAACATTAGCAGGACGATTGAGAGGTGGACTCATGAGATCGGTCTCTGAGAGTCAGCACAGGCACGATGGGCCGAATAGCAACCTAACGTCAGAAACTGAGAGCAACGTGCTTCAATGTCGGCGGCTCGTTGGTCTAGGGGTATGATTCTCGCTTTGGGATTATAATAATTGAAATGCGAGAGGTCCGGGTTCAAATCCCGGACGACCCTGCCAACTTTTTGTCAAAAAACGACTTCTCAGCCGGTCGACATGTGAGAAAACTGACATGTTTCAAATTAAAACGTGTGATTGCACTCCGTTGTTCACACAGCGTCCAAAAATCCTGGAGATTCACTGGAGCAAAGTGAAACTCACCGAACTGAGTAAAGTTCATGTCTCTCAGATGTACTCGGCTCTGCGTCTCATTGGACACCATAAACGCTGGTTTGTTTCGGGCAAATACTTGATCAGTGTATCTTCCTTTCTGCACGCATGAGCTCACCTCCAAAGGGTTAAGCATACATTCAACGTCAATCTCAAATTCAACGTGAAACATACTCTGCCCTGAATATGAGTGCGTCCTGTTTCTCTCGCGCTGAAAAGATGTGAGAATCTGGCTTTGGATTTAGTCCCTTGGCTGCCGAATTTAAACCGTACAGGAAATCAATCCGGGGTGGCCAAGCTGCCTGGTCTGATTAAAAGGCGTTCAAACCCTACATTCCAGGCATGTTATAGTGTTCTGGCCTCAGCATTCGGTTCAACGTATCGGATCATAAGCACCGCTCCCATTGTCTGCTAATGGTTCTGCTGTTCACACTAACACCTCCTCTGGTCCATCCTTTGTTACTTTGTTGCCCGCTTGCCACCCACTTTGCCTTTTCGCATTGTGCCATTTATTATTCAATCACTCCTACGCTCCACTGTGTCACAGGCATTCCCTTTTGTCCTTCCTCGCTGCCTATTTCGTTCCAGGCGCTATTTTCGTGGAAAAATCTGTAAACTTTACATTTTTCTTAAAATATCGGAATAATCATCTAACTGAACGTGAGCCCGGGAAATTCATCCACAGAATGTTCACGGCCTGCTGAGTTTTACAGAATGCTTTGTTTTTGTTCATTGTGTTTCTGTATCCCTTTTAAGGTGATGTGCTGGTCTGCCCGGGGTCATTCTCTGTCTCTCCAAAATGGTGTGCTATCAGTATCGGATCATTATCTATCTGTTTAAAAGGAATGTGCTGTCTGTCCCGGATTTCAAATTTCAAATTTCAAAAACTGCCTTTGGAGGGTGCAGAATTTTTAGTTTGTTGGTGTGTTTGTGTCAGTGAGAGAGTGCGTGGAAACGTTCTGCGCGATCTTACTGTGCATTTCATGTCATGGGAGGAAAAATGCATTACGTGCAACTTGAAGCCACACTGATTTGATTCAACACGCATTCGGGGACTGCCTGACAGGAGAAGAATCTGCTGTGGGATTTTGCTATTCCACATGTGAAAGAAGGCAAATTATATAAGTTGAAAACATAGCGATTTTAGCGAGAGCTTGCGGATGGGCTGTGTGACATGATGAGCTCCTTCCCCCTTAATTTCAAATACAAATCAAATCAAGACAAGACAAGACATGACTGACTGACTGACTTTGTTTATATAAATATATGCATCAATATTTATATATGCATATATTTACATACATTCCCTGCTTTTTAACTTTCACAATTAATGTGCCTTTCTGTTCTGCCTGCATTGGCTCTGTTACATTTGACCTCTTTCGCAGCACACGCAGCTTCTGTCTGATCCTGCAGAAAAGCACTCGCGACATTAAAAAATGGCCTTTGTTGCCCAACATCTTCCCTCGTGGCTTGTCTTACACCAAGGGCTTACTGTGTTTGGGTATTTACTGACTGCACACACAGATTTCCAGTGGATTTCATGCAGTCGCACAGACTTCGTTCAATCAAAAATATATAGATTAAACAACAATTATTTATTTATTTCAATCAAATCAAATTCAATTTTTTGCAATAAAATTGTAAATTTATTTATTTTCTTATTATGATAAATATATATATGTTTTAAATTGTCTTTTTGTCTGGGTTGGTATTATTTCCCTCCCTCTTTCCTGCTTGTCTATCACCTGTGGCTTCAACAACCGTCCCACTCCCGCAAGCTCATGAGAACCGTGCTCAATCACGCACAACACAATTGCATTCAGGAATGATAGAAATCCCACGTTATTCTTCTGAAAGGGAACTGCTGTCCGTGAAGGGCAATTCTACAGCTGTGTAAGAGGAATGTGCTTCCTGTCCAGGATCATTCGGTGTCTGTTTCAACGGGATGGTTGTCAGTTCCGGTTCATCAATTACCCCTTAAAAACGTATTTTTTCATTATCCGGATCATCCTGTACATTTAAAAAGGAGTGTGATTATCAGATGTGATAACCGAATTGTTAAGCAGTTGTGTTTCAAGCTACATTGACTTTGCCTGTGTCCGTGTACATCCATATCGCAGCGCATCTGTTCATTACTCAAAATATGCTCATGTTTTCCGATATCCACTCCTGATTCAACCCTTCACCCAAATTTGATCTCAATTTAAAAAAACAACAAATTATGCACCGACGATAGCGGCCGCGTGGCCTAAAGGATAAGGTGTTTGACTTCGATTTTAACTGTGATCTTATCAGAAGATTGCAGGTTCAAGTCCTGCAGCGGTCAGCTATCGCGCCGCCTGAAATTTTATATTTTTTGTTTTGATTCTGCCACAAAACCAACCACCTGGACAGTCACTCACCTGAAGTAAAGGAAGGCTGTGTGCTTTCAGAAGCTAATGGCACATTTTCATCAATGTCGATGTGGTTGCACGGGCAAAACAAGCGGTGAAGTTTACTTTCGTGCACATTATTTCTGTTTGAATGCAAAAAGTAGGAGATGGATGTCTGACTTTGCAGTTTCTAGGAGACAAGTTGACTGACAGGTTCAGGCAATGGACTGCTGATCCAGTATGCCCCCAGCTTCGTCGTTATTGTGTTAAATATTTTCCCCGAGTTTTTTTATTCAATCACATTTATCCTCATTGCCAAATTCACCTTTTCCTGAAAAGGATGCAGCTCGTTGGTGAAGTAATCTCACAAAAAATAATCACTTCATCAAAGGGAAAGCATTAGCAGGACGTTGGAGAGGGGGACTCATGAGATCGGTCTCTGAGAGTCAGCACAGGCCCGATGGGCCGAATAGCAAACTAACGTCAGAAACTGAGAGCTACGTTCCTCAGTAGCGGCGGCTCGTTGGTCTAGGGGTCTGATTCTCGCTTTGGGATTATAATAATTGAAATGCGAAAGATCCCGGACGAGCCCTGCCAACTTTTTGTCAAAAAACGACTGCTCAGCCGGTCGACATGTGACAAAACTGACATGTTTCAAATTAAAACGTGTGATTGCACTCCGTTGTTCACACAGCGTCCAAAAATCCTGGAGATTCCCAGGAGCAAAGTGAAACTCACCGAACTGAGTAAAGTTCATGTCTCTCAGATGTACTCGGCTCTGCGTCTCATTGGACAACTTAAATACCGGTTTGATTCCGGCAAATACTTGATCAGTGTATCTTCCTTTCTGCACGCATGAGCTCACCTCCATCGGGATAAGCATACATTCAACGTCAATCTCAAATTCAACGTGAAACAGACTCTGCCCTGAATATGAGTGCGTCCTGTTTCTCTCGCGCTGAAAAGATGTGAGAAGCTGGCTTTGGATTTAGTACCTTGGCTGCCGAATTTAAACCGTGCAGGAAATCAATCCGGGGTGGCCAAGCTGCCTGGTCTGATTAAAAGGCGTTCAAACCCTACATTCCAGGCATGTTATAGTGTTCTGGCCTCAACATTCGGTTCAACGTATCGGATCATAAGCACCGCTCCCATTGTCTGCTAATGGTTATGCTGTTCACACTAACACCTCCTCTGGTCCATCCTTTGTTACTTTATTGCCCGCTTACCACCCACTTTGCCTTTTCGCATTGTGCAATTTATTATTCAATCACTCCTACGCTCCACTGTATCACAGGCATTCCCTTTTGTCCTTCCACGCTGCCTATTTTTTTCTCGGCGCTATTTTCGTGGAAAAATCTGTAAACTTTACATTTTTGTTAAAATATCGGAATGATCATCTGACTGAACGTGAGCCCGGGAAATTCATCCACAGAATGTTCACGGCCTGCTGAGTTTTACAGAATGCTTTGTTTTTGTTCATTGTGTTTCTGTATCCCTTTTAAGTTGATGTGCTGGTCTGCCCGGGGTCATTCTCTGTCTCTCCAAAATGCTGTGCTATCAGTATCGGATTATTATCTATCTGTTTAAAAGGAATGTGCTGTCTGTCCCGGATATCAAATTTCAAATTTCAAAAACTGCCTTTGGAGGGTGCAGAATGTTTAGTTTGTTGGTGTGTTTGTGTCAGTGAGAGAGTGCGTGGAAACATTCTGCGCGATCTTACTGTGCATTTCATGTCATGGGAGGAAAAATGCATTACATGCAACTTGAATCCACACTGATTTGATTCAAACGCATTCGGGGACTGCCTGACAGGAGAAGAATCTGCTGTGGGATTTTGCTATTCCACACGTTAAAGAAGGCAAATTATATAAGTTAGAAACATAGCGTTTTTAGCGAGAGCTTGCGGATGGGCTGTGTGCCATGATGAGCTCCTTCTCCCTTATTTTCAAATACAAGCACTCATCTCTGCTGCACCACACAGGTTACTGGTTGTCAACCAGCGAATGAACAATGTATCACGACTATCTGTTCTCTGTTAATAAGCCAATCCTCTAGCCATGCTAATATAATACCCACAACCCAGTGAGCTTTTTTCTCGTGCAGTAACCTTTTATGTGGCACCTTATGGAAGTGCAAATATACCAGAGCCACTGGTTCCTTCTTTTCCCACCTTGTTATTTACATTCTCAAAGAATTCCAGCACATTTGTCAAACATGATTTATCCTTCATAAATCCATGCTGTCTCTGCCTGACCAAGTCATGCTTTTCCAAATGTCATGTGACTGCTTCCACACCTGGAATGCTGTGTCTGTTTAAAAGAGAAGGATGTCAGTTCCGGTTCAAAATCTGTCCCTTCAAAACGGGTTTCTTTATACTTCCGGATCATCCTGTGTATTTTTACAGGGAGCACGATTTCAGTTGTGATGACCGAATTGTTAAGCTGTTGTGTTCCAAGTGCCTGTGCTGACTTTCAGACACCGATCTAATGAGTACCCCTCTCCATAGTCCTGCTAATGTTTTCCCTTTGATGAATATATTATTAATTTGAGACGTTAAATTACCAAAGAGCTGCATTCTTGTCAGTAATAGGTGAATTTGGCAATGAGGTTAAATGTGATTGACAAAAACAACAGAGGGCTCAAATGTTTAACACAATAACGACGAGGGTGGGAGAAGACTGGATCAGCAGTCCATTGCCTGAACCTCTCGGCCACCTCGTCTCCTATTTACAGCAACCTCAGACATCCATCCCCTACTTTTTGCATCCAAACAGAAATAATGTGCAAGGAAGTGTATTTCACCGCCTATTCTGCCTGTGCAACCAGATCTAAAGTGATGAAAATGTGCCATAAGCTTCTAAAAGCAACCAGCATTCCTTTACTTCAGGTGAGTGACTAAACGAGACGGTTGGTTTTGAGGCAGAATCAAGACAAAGAATATAAAATTTCACGCTGCGTGTTAGTTGACCACGGTACAACTCAAACCTTCAATCTTCTGATTACATCTTGGTTACAACCGATGTCAGACGCCTTATCCATTAGGCCACGTGGCCGCTGCCATCGGTACAACATTTGTTGTTTTTTAAATTGAGAGCAAAATTGGGACAAGGGTTATATCAAGGAGTTGATGTAGGAAAATATGGGCATATTGTGTAATGAATAGATGCGCTGCTGAAAGCTCACTCCTTTTCAAACTATACAGAATGATCCGGACTCTGAGAAAATACGTTATAAAGTGGCAAATTTTGAACCAGAACTGATAAACATCCAGTTTAAGCAGACATCGAATGATCCTGAACAGCAAGCACATCCCTATTACAAAGGGATGACCCTTGACTGACAGCAGTTCACTTTTAAAAGAATAAAATGGGAATTCTATCATTCTTGCAGGCAATTGTGCTGTGCCTGAGTGAGCGTGGGGCTCAGAACCACGCGGGGCTGGGACGGTTGTTGATGCCACAGGTGGTAGACAGGCAAGAAGAAGGGAGGGAAGTAAAACCAACCCAGACAAAACGACAATTTAATAGATATATATATTTATCATAATAAGAAAATAAATAATTTCAATATTTTATTGCAAAAAAGTGAACTTGATTTGATTTAAATAAATAAATAATTGTTTCATAATCTATATATTTTTGATTGAAGGAAGGCTGTGTGACTGGATGAATTCCACTGGTATTCAGGTGGTGCAGTCAGTAAATACCCAAGCACAGTAAACCCATCGTGGAAGACAAGCCACGATGGAAAATGTGGGCAACAAAGGCGATCTTTTAAAGTCGCGAGTGCATTTCTGCTGGATCTGACAGCAGCTGCGTGTGTTTTGAAAGAGGTCAAATGTAATAGAGCCCAGTGCAGGCAGAACAGAAAAAGCACATTTATTGTGAAAGTTAAAAAATAGGGAATGTTTATATATATATATATACACAAACAAAGTCAATCAGTGAGTCATGTCGTGTCTTGTCTTGATTTGATTTGTATTTGAAAATAAGGCGGAAGGAGGTCATCATGTCACACAGCCCACACGCAAGCTCTCGCTAATATCGTGATGTTTCTAACTTATGTCATTTGGCTTCTTTCAAATATGGAATAGCAAAATCCCACAGCAGTTTCTTCTGGAATGCGTGTTCAATCAAAACAGTATGGTATCAAGTTACATGTGATGTCTTTTTTCTCACATGACATGAAATACACAGTAAGATCGCGCAGCACAATTGCACGCACTCTCTCGCTTACACAAACACACAAACAAACTAAAATTCCTGCACCCTTGAAAGGCTGTTGTTGAAATTTGAAATTGAAATTGACTGTGTTTGGGTATTTACTGACTGCACACCCTGCACACCCTGATTTCCAGTGGATTTCATGCAGTCGCACAGACTTCGTTCAATCAAAAATATATAGATTAAACAACAATTATTTATTTATTTCAATCAAATCAAATTCAATTTTTTGCAATTGAAATCCGGGAGAGTCAGCACAATCACTTTCAAACAGACACAGAATGATCCGAGACTGATAGCATTCCATGTTAGAGAGACAGAGAATGACCCCGGCGATCAGCACATCACCATAAAAGGGATACGGAAACAGAATGAACAAAAACAGAGAATTCTGTAAAACTCACTAATTCGTGCAGATTCTGTTGATGAAGATCCCGGGTTCAGGCTCAGTCAGATGATCATTCCGATATTTTAGCAAAAATGTAAAGTTTACAGATTTCTTCAACAAAAATAGTGCCTGGAAAAAAATAGGCAGCGAGGAAGGACAAAAGGGAATGTCTGTGATACAGTGGAGCGTAGGAGTGATTGAATAATGAATGACACAATGCGAAAAGGCAAATTGGGTGGTAAGCGGGCAATAAAGTAACAAAGGATGGACCAGAGGAGGTGTTACTGGGAACAGCAGAACCATAAGCTGACAATGGGAGCGGTGCTTATCATCCGATACGCTGAACCGAATGTTGAGGCCAGAAGACTATAACATGCCTGAAATATCGGGTGTGAACGCCTTTTAATCAGACCAGGCAGCTTGGCCACCCCGGATTGATTTCCTGTAGGGTTTGAATTCGGCAGCCAAGGGACAAATTCAAAAGCCAGCTTCTCACATCCTTTCGGCAAGAGAAAAACAGGACGGCCTCATATTCAGGGCAGAGTATGTTTCATGTTGAACTGGGGATGGACGCCGAATGTATGCTTATCCCAATGGAGGTGAGCTCATACATGGAGAAATGAAGATATACTGATCAAGTATTGGCCGGAACCAAACACGGGTTTAGGTTGTCCAATCAGAGAAAGAGCCTTGTCCATCTGTGATACTTTAACTTTACTCAGTTCGGTGAGTTTCACTTTGCTCCTGGGAAACTCCAGGATTAGGACGCTGTGGGAACAACGGAGCGAAATCACAAGTTTTACTTCAGGTGAGTGACTGTACGAGATGGTTGATTTTGAGGCAGAATCAAAACAAAGAATATAAAATTTCACGCTGCGAGTTAGTTGACTGCGGTAGGACTCGAAGCTGTAATCTTCTGCTAACATCTTGGTTATAATCGAAGTCAGACGCCTTGTCCATTCGGCCACGCGGCCGCGGCCATTGGCTCAAAATTTGTTGTTTTTAATATTGAGATCAAATGTAGGATAAGCGTTATTTCAAGGAATGGATGTACTAAAACATGAGCATATTTCGAGTAATGAATAGATGCGATGCGATATGGATGCGCACGGGCACAGGCAATGTCAATGTAGCTTGAAACACAACAGCTTAACAATTCGGTCATCGCTGCTGAAATCACACTCCTTTTAAAACTGTACAGGATGATCCGGATTATGAGAAAATACGTCATAAAGGTGCAAATTATGTGCCGGAACTGACAATCATCCCGTTTAAGCAGACACCGAATGATCCTGAACAGCAAGCACATCCCTCTTACAAAGATGTAGAATGACCCTTGACTGACACAGTTCGCTTTTGAAAGAATAAAGTGGGATTTCTGTCATTCTTGAAGGCAATTTTGCTGTGGCTGAGGGAGTGTGGGGCTCAGGACCAATCGGGGCTGGGACGGCTGCTGAAGCCACAGGTGATAGACAGGCAGGAAGGAGGGAGGGAAGTAAAAACAACCCAGAAAAAAATGAAATATAAAATATCTATATATTTTTCATAATAAGAAAATAAATAGATTTTAAATTTTATTGCAAAAAATTGAATATGATTTGATTTAAATAAATATATAATTGTTTCATGATCTATATATTTTTGATTGAACGAAGGCTGTGTGACTGGATGAATTCCACTGGAAATCAGGGGGTGCAGTCACTAAATACCTAAACTCAGTAAGCCCATGGTGGAAGACAAGCCACGAGGGAAGATGTGGGCAACAAAGGTGATCTTTTAAAATCGCGAGTGCCTTTCTGCTGGATCTGACAGCAGCTGCGTGTGCTGTGAAAGAGGTCAAATGTAATGGAACCCAGTGCAGGCAGAACGGAAAATTAATTTATTTTGAAAGTTAAAAGTAGGGAATTTGTAAAATATCGGTACATATATATGTTTATATAAATATATATATATAAACAATGTCATGCCTTGTCTTGTCTTGATTTGATTTGTATTTTAAAATAAGGGGGAAGGAGGTCATCATGTCACACAGCCCATACGCAAGCTCTCGCTAAAATCGCTATGTTTCCAACTTATGTCATTTGCCTTCTTTCAGACGTGGAATATCAAAATCCCACAGCAGATTCTTCTCATTTCAGGCAGTCCTCGAATGCATCTTCAATCAAATCAGAATGGCTTCAAGTTGCATGTGATGCCTTCTTTCTCACGTGACATCAAATGCACAGTAAGATCGCGCAGCACGTTTCCACGCACTCTCTCCCTTGCACAAACACACAAAGAAACTAACATTCCTGCACCCTCCAAAGGCAGTTTTTGAAATTTGAAATTTGAAATCCGGGACAGACAGCACATCCCATTTTAAAAAGACACATAACGAACTTGGACTGATCGCACAACATTTTAGAGACACAGAGAATGACCCCGACCATCAGCACATCACCTTAAAAGGGATACGGAAACAGAATGAACAAAAACAGAGAATTCTGTAAAACTCAGCAGGTCGTGCAAATTCTGTCGATGAAGATCCCGGATTCACGTTCAGTCAGATGATCATTCCGATATTTTAGGAAAAATGTAAAGTTTACAGATTTTTTCAACAAAAATAGCAGCTGGAAAAAAATAGGCAGCGAGGAAGGACAAAAGGGAATGTCTGTGATACAGTGGAGCGTAGGAGTGATTGAATAATAAATGGCACAATACGAAAAGGCAAAGTGGTTAAAATGACAAATATTGTCAGTTACATTTTCCCAGGGTCTAGTTACTCTCTGCTGGTGTGAAAATTGTAAGTGGGCAAAAAAGTAACATAGGATGGACCAGAGGAGGTGTTAGCGGGAACAGCAGAACCATGACCAGACAATGGGAGCGGTGCTTTTCGGCGCGAGAGAAACAGGACACACTCATATTCAGGGCAGAGTATGTTTCACGTTGAAGTGGAGATTGACGCAGAATGTATGCTTATCCCAATGGAGGTCAACTCATGCATGCAGAAATGAAGATATCCTGATCAAGTACTGGCCGGAATCAAACACGGGTTTAGGTTGTCCAATGAGACACAGAGCCGAGTACATCCGAGATACTTTAACTTGACTCAGTTCGCTGAGTTTCACTTTGCTCCTGGGAAACTCCAGGATTTGGACGATGTGGGAGCAACGGAGCGAAATCACACGTTTTAATTTGATATATGTCCGTTTTCTCACATGTCGACCAGCTCAGAAGCGATTCTTTGACTCAAAGTTGGCAGGAATCGTCCGGGATTTGAACCCGGGAGCTCTCACATTTCAATTTTGAAAAACCAAAGCAAGAATCATAACCCTCAACCAACGCGCCGCCGACTGCGAGGAGCATAGCTCTCAGATTCTGAATGTGAAGAATGAAGCAAAATAATTGTTTGAGGTCTCAGCCATTTCCACATTTCCCATTATTAAATCCCCCTTCTCATCTTCTAAGGGACCAACATTTACTTTAGCACTCTCTTCCGTTTTATCTATCGGTAAAAACTTTTACGAACTATTTTAATGTTTTGTGCAAGTTTACCTTCGTAATCTATCTTTCCTTTCTTTATTGCTTTCTTCATCATTCTTTGCTTTCGTTTAAAATGGTCCCAATCTGCTAGTTTCCCACTGACCTTGGCCACCCTATACGAATTGGTTTTTATTTTGATACTCTCCTTTATTTCCTTGGTTATCTATGGCTGGTTATCCCTTCTCTGACCGCCCTTATTTTTCACTGGAATATATTTTTGTTGAGCACGATGAAAGAGCTCCATAAAAGTCCTCCACTGTTCTTCAATTTTGGCACCGTTTAGTCTGTGTTTCCAGTCTACTATAGACAACTCTGCCCTCATCCCACTATAGTCACCTTTGGTTAATCATACTACGCTCGTTTGAGACACTACTTCCTCACGCTCAAACTGTTTTACAAATTCAACCATACTGTGATCACTCATTCTGAGAGAATCTTTTACTGGGAGATCATTTATTATTCCTGTCTCATTACACAGGACCAGATCTAAGATAGCTTGCTCCCTTGCATATTCTGAAACATAATGTTCTAAGAAACAATCCCGTATGCATTCTATGAATTCCTCCTCAAGGCTACACAGTGCGATTTGATTTGACCAATCGATATGTAGGTTAAAATCCACCATGATTACTGCCGTTGCTTTTTCACATGTCTCCATTATTCCGTTGGTTATATAACGCCCCACCATGAAGCTATTATTTGGGTGCCTATAAACTACGCACACCAGTGACTTTTTCCCCTTAATATCTCTAATATCCACCCACAATGATTCAACATTTTGTTCATTAGAGCCAATATCGTCTCTCACAACTGCCCTGATATCATCCTTTATTAACAGAGCTACCCCACCTCCTTTCCCTTCTTGTCTATCTTTCCGAATTGTCAGATACCCCTGTATGTTTAATTCCCTGTCCTGACCACCCTGCAACGTTTCTGCAATGGCCACCAAATCATTCCCATTTATGATGATTTGTGCCGTCAACTCATTTACTTTATTTCGAATGCTGCGTGCGGTTAGGTAGAGTGTTTTAATACTGGTTTTTAAACCATGATTTTTAGTTTTGACCCCTCCTGCATATTCATACATATTTTCCCTTCCTATCACCCTGTCGTTTACACTTACCCCAGTGCTAGTCTGCTCTATTGCCTCCTGCTTTTTGCATTTTTCCTTGGGGTCCTGTGATCTGAGCTCTCACCCACTCTAACGAGCTCTGTGCCCTCTCCTGGGTTCCGAATACTCCTTGCATTGCGGCACCGAGATTTCATGCTTGCCTTTTTATGACACTTTGACCCTTTAGAATTTTGCTGTACATTAGTCTGCTGCAAACTGCAGGGGCCACGTCGCTTAATGGATAAGGCATCTACTTTGATGCAAACACTGATGTTATCAGAAAATTGCAACGTTAAACGCTGCCGTGGTCATTTTGGCAAAACATCTTCATCTTTATAAAACCAAACCACGTTCGCACTCATTAACTCAAGGTGAGGTCCGCCCAAACAATGCAATGATCTTTATTAAAAGGTATTTTTTCATGCTGTGTATATTGCTCACTGATTCTTGGAGATAGTGTCCAAAATACCAACAATTCATACCGATAAACTATTCATGTTTCCAGTTCGAACAACAGATACGCGTCAATCAGTGTAACAAAGGGCAGTGGAGGGAATTGTGATCAGATTCCAATGAGATCCACCGTGAGTCGATAAAAAAAGGGCACTTGTAGAATCGCTTCGAGCAGGGTTCGAACCTGCGCAAAGAAACGCCCATTGAATTTCGAGTCCAAACGTCTTAACCACTCGGCCATCGCTGCTATGCAGTCGAGCTGCTTTAATAGTCGAATCGTTGGTACAATTTATCAGAGAGACCGCCTGCATGCTTGCCCTATTGGATCTCCCAGTCGATGTGAAAATTAAATCGTAGAATCACAGAATCTTACAGCAAAGAAGAAAAAATTTTGGTCAGAACTGAAAGAATTTACATTTCGCAAAAACTGAACAGTCTTGAGAGCTTCTTTCTCAGAAAACAAGTGAGATATATTTTTAACATTATGAAGGTATATGATCGAGTTGATATGGAGAAAATGTTTGCTATTGTGCAGGAGTTCAGAACGGGAGGTCAACGATAAATGCAGGAGACAATTCAAGAGCAACTTATTTACCAAAGAGTGGTTAGAATGTGGAAGATGCTACACGAGCAGTAGTTGAGGCGAATAGCACAGATTCATTTTAAAGGGAAATTACCAAAGCACATGACGGAGAATGCAATAGAACAATATGCTGATAGGATCAAGTGAAGTAGGGTAGTGTGCAGCATTAACTCTAGCAACACCAGTTCGGTACAATTGTCTCTTTCTGTGATGCAATCTCTATATAACGTTATGTAACACTCATGTTAAACAACAACAACTTATATCTAATTAGCACCTTGAAATTAGCGAAACGTCCAAGGCGCTTCACAAGAGTATTATGCGATACAAATTTGACACCGAGCCACTAAATACAAATTAGCGCAGGTGACTAAAAGATTGGTCAACCAGGTATGCTTGATAATGAGGAAGAAAGCTGTACATTGCAGGTAGATATCAAAGAACTGGTCAGGGGTTTAATGGAATTCATCCCGGAGAAGTGTTAGATAATGCATTTGGGGTGTGCTTATAGGGAAAGCGAATAAACATTAAATGTTCGGCCACTGATAAGTGTAGAGGTGCAAATGACCTTGGAGTGCATGTCCACAGAATCCTTGACGGTAGCAGGGCAGGGAGATAAGATGCTTGTGAAGGATAGACAGAAAGGAAAAGGAGGCGGGGTGGCGTTGCTGGTTAAAGAGGAAATTAATGCAATGATATGGAGGGATATTAGCTTGGATGATTTGGAAGCGGTATGGGGGGAGCTGCATAATACCAAATGGCAGAAACGCAAGTGGGAATTGGGTACAGACCTCCAAACAGTAGTAGTGAGGTTGGGGACAGCATCAACCTTGAAATAAGGGATGTGTGCAATAACGGATCAGCAGTTACCATGGGCGACACTAATCTATATATTGATTGGGCTGACCAAACTGGTAGCAATGCAGTGGAGGACGATTCCCTGGAGTATATTAGGGATGGTTTTCCAGACCAATATGTCGAGGAACGACCAAGAGAGCTGGCCATCGTAGACTAGGTGATGTGTAATGAGAAGGGACTAATTGGCAATCTTGTTGTGCGAGGCACCTTGGGGAAGAGTGACCATAACATGGTAGAATTCTTTACAAGATGGAGAGTGACACAGTTAATTCAGAAACTAGGGACCTGAACTTTAGGAAAGGTATTTTCGTTGGTATGAGGCGTGAATTGGCTAGAATAGACTCGCAAACGATGCTTAAAAGGTTGACGGTGGATAGGCAATGGCAAACATTTAAAAACCACAGGGATAAACTTCACCAATTGTACATCCCTGTCTGGAGTAAAAATACAACGGGGAAGATAGCTCAACCGTGGCTAACAAGGGAAATTAAGGATAGTGTTAAATCCAAGGAAGATTTATATAAATTGCCCAGAAAAATCAGCAAACCTGAGGACTGGGAGAAATTTAGTATTCAGCCAAGGAAGACTAAGGGTTTCGTTAAGAGGGGGAAAAAAGAGTACGAGACGAATTGTGCCAGAAGCATAAAAATGACTGCCAAATCTTCTATATATATGTGAAGAGAAAAAGATTAGTGAAGTCAAACGTAGGTCCCTTGCAGTCGGATTCACGTGAATTTATAATGGGGAACAAAGAAAAGGCAAAGTAATTGATCAAACACTTTGGTTCTGCCTTCACGACAGAAGACACAAATAACGTTATGGATGTACTAGGGGAGCGAGGGTCGAGTGCAAAGGAGGAACTGAAGGATATGCTGATCAGATGGGAAATTGTGTTGGGGATAATTGATGTGATTGAAGGCCGATAAATCCCCGGGGCCTGATAGTCTGCATCCCAGAGTACTTAAGGAAGTGTCCCGAGAAATAGTGGATGCATTCGTGATTATTTTCCAACAGTCTATCGAATCTGGGTGAGTTCCCATGGACTGGAGGGTTGGTAATGTAACACCACTTTTTAAAAAAGGAGGGAGAGAGAAAATGGGTAAATATAGATCGGTTAGCCTGACATCAGTCGTGGGGAAAATGTTGGAATCAATTATTAAAAATGAAATCGCAGCGCATTTGGAAAGCAGTGACAGGGTCTGTCCAAGTCAGCATGGATTTATGAAGGGAAAATCAAGCTCCAGAATTTTCTGAATATGTAACTTGCAGAGTGGACAAGGGAGAACCAATGGATGTGGTGTATTTGGACTTTCAAAAGGATTTAGATAAGGTCCCCCACAAGAGATTTGTGTGCAAAATCAAAGCACCTGGTATTGGGTGTAATGTATTTTCGTGGATAGAAACAGGGAAACAAAGAAAATAGGTGCAGGATTAGGCCATTCGTCCATTCGAGCTTGCACCGGCATTCAATCAGATCATGGCTGACCATTCCTTCAGTACCGCTGTCCTGCTGTCTCTCCATACCCCTTGATCCCCTTAATCGTAAGGGCCATATATCCAATGAACTGGGATCAACAACTCTCTGCGGCAGGGAATTTCACAGGTCAACAACTTTCTGAGTGAAGAAGTTTCTCCTCATCTCAGTCGTAAATGGCCTGCCCCTCATCCTAAGACTATCTCCCCTGGTTCTGGACTTCCCCAATATCAAGAACATTCTTCCCGCATCTAACCTGTTCAGTCCCGTCAGAATCTTAGATGTTTCTTTGAGATCCCCTCTCATCCATCTCAACTCCAGTGAATAAAGGCCGAGTTGATCCAGTCTCTCCTCATATGACAGCCCAGCCATTCCTGGAATCAGTCTGGTGAAACTTCGCTGCAATCCCTCAATAGCAAGAACGTCCTTCCTCAGACAAGGAGACCAAAACTAAACACAATATTCCAGGTGAGGCCTCATTAAGGCCCTGTACAACTGCAGTAAGACCTCCCTGCTCCTATATTCAATAGCCGAGCTACGAAGGCCAACATAGCATTTGCCTTCTTTGCCACCTGCTGTACCTGCGTGCCCACTTTCAGTGACTGATGAACCAAGACACCCAGGTCTCACTGCACCTCCCCTTTTTCTCCTCTGCCACCATTCAGATAATATTCTGCCTCCGTGTATTTGACCCCAAAATGCATAACCTCATATTTATCCAGATTATACTGCATCTGCCATGTATTTGCCCACTCACCTAATCTGTCCACATCATCCTGCAGCCTCTTAGCGTCCTCCTTACAGCTCACACCGCCACCTAGTTTATTGTCGTCCACAAACTTGGAGATATTACACTCTATCCCTTTATCCAAAACGTTAATGTATCTTGTAAAGAGCTGGGGTCCCAGCACTGAGCCCTGCGGCACACCACTAGTCACTGCCTGCCATTCTGAAAAGGACCCGTTTATCCCGACTCTCTCTATCCACATCATTAAATTACCACCAACACCATGCGCTTTGATTTTGTATACCAATCTCTTCTGCGGGACCTCGTCAATAGCCTTTTGAAAGCCCAAATACACCACATCCATTGGTTCTCCTTGTGCACTCAACTAGCGATATCCTCGAAAACTTCCAGAAGATTCGTCAAGAATGATTTCCCTTTCATAAATCTATGCTGACTCGGTCCGATCCTGTCACTGCTTTCCAAATGAACTCCTTAATGATTGATTCCAATATTTTCCCCATTACGGATGTCAGGCTAACGGGTCTATAATTACCCGCTTTCTCTCTCCCTCAATTTTTAAAAAGTAGCATTACATCAGCTACCTTCCAGTCCATAGGAACTGATCCAGATTCGATAGCGTGCTGGAAAATGATCACCAATACATCCACTATTTCTCGGGCCACTTCGTTAAGTACTCTGACATGCAGACTATCAGGACCCGGGGATTTATCGGCCTCTAATCCCATCAACTTCCCTAACACAATTTCCCACCTAATAAGGATATCTTTCAGTTCTTCATTCTCATTAGACCCACTGTCCCCTATTACATTCGGAAGGTGATCTGTATCTTGCAATGTGAAGACAGAACAAAAGTGTCGAGAACTGGTTGGCAGACAGGAAGCAGAGAGTCGGGTTAAACGGGTCCTTTCCAGAATGGCCGGCAGTGACTAGTGGAGTGCCTCAGGGCTCAGTGCTGGGACCCCAGCTCTTCAGAGAATACATTAATGATTCAGATGAAGGAATTGAGTGTAATATCTCCAGGTTTGCAGATGAAACTAACTTAGCTGGCGGTGTGAGCCCTGAGGAGGACGCTAAGTGGCTGCAGGTTGACTTGGACAGGTTCGGTGAGTGGGCAAATACATGGCAGATGCAGTATAATGTTGATAAATGTGCGGTTATCCACTTTGATGGCAAAACAACGAAGGCAGAACATTATCTGCATGGCGGCAGATTAGGAAAAGGTGAGGTGTAACGAGACATAGGTGTCATGGTTCATCAGTCATTGAAAGTTGGCATGCAGGTACAGCAGGCTGTGAAGAAGGCAAATGGTATGTTGGCCTTCATAGCTTGGGGATTTGAGTATCGGAGCAGGGTCGTCTTACTGCAGTTGTAAAGGGCATTGGTGAGACCTCACCTGGAATATTGTGTTCAGTTTAGGTCTCCTACTCTGAGGAAGGAAGTCCTTGCTATTGAGGGAGTGCAGCCAAGTTTCAACAGACTGATTCCAGGGATGGCTAGACTGACATATGGAAAGAGACTGGATCGACTGGGCCTTTATACACTGGAGTTTAGAAGGATGAGAGGGGATCTCGTAGAAACATGTAAGATTCCGACTGGACTGGACATGTTCAATGCAGGAAGAATGTTCAAAATGTTGGGAAAGTCCGGAACCAGGGGACACAGTCTTACGATAAGGGGTAGGCCATTTAGAACAAAGATGAGGAGAAACTTCTTCACTCAGAGAGTTGTTAACCTGTGGAATTCCCTGCCGCAAAGAGTAGTTAATGCCAGTTCATTGGATATATTCAACAGGGAGTTATTGTGACCCTTATGGCTAAAAGGATCAAGAGGTAGGGAGGAAACAGGAAAGCGGTACTGAGGGAATGATCAGCCATGATCTTATTGAGTGGTGGTGCAGGCTCGAAGTGTCGAATGGCATACTGCTGAATCTATTTTCGGTGTTTCCATGTTGAGAAGCAACACGGAATACTTGCCTTCATTAGATGAGCCATAAAATATAAGATCGGGGAAGTTATGCTTCAAATGTGTAAAACTCTTGTTGGGCCACAGCTAGATTATTGCATGCTTCTCTGGTCACCGCATTACAGGAATGTTCAGACAGCGCTCGTGAGCATACAGGTTTGATTTAGGCGGATGGTGAATTTAGCTCTGAGTAAATATTGCATCGGCTGGGTTTGTTTTCCTTTGAACAGATGAGGCTAAGGGGGTCCGTATTGAAGTGAATAAAATTATGAGTGGCCTCGATCGAGTGCATTGAAAGGATCTATTTCCCTTAGCAGAGTGGCCAACAACCAGGCGTCATAGATTTTAAGTAATTGGTAGGAGGTTTTCTTGAATTTGAGGTACACTGTTTCCAGCCAGGGGGAGTGAGAGTCCTGAGCTCACTACTGAAAGTGATTTAGAGGCAGAAGTCCTCACCACTTTTAAAAGTCCTTGAATATGCACTTCAATTCCAGTAACCTAAAAGGCTATGGAATAAGAGCTGGAAAGTGGCATTAGTCTGGATATGTCGAAATTTAGTCGGAATTTAGGTCATGATCTGGTGTTTCTTCGGCAGCTCAGTGCATTTTGCAGCAAATCAATACTTCAGAGAAGGGAAACTGTGTTCCCTGCAATTCCTGCTACACAAGTTGCTCCAATCCTACCCACTTTTCCATTGAGCTCTCTTAGAACCTGAGACTATTGCACAGGAACAAGAGCAAGCCATCGATCCTGTTACAGAAGGACAGCAGAATTCCATTAGCCCCTCGAGCCAGTTGCAAAGGACAAGAGGAAGTAATTCAGATCCTTGGGCTTTTTATACAAGAAGAGTAGATCTCCATTCGGCCGCTAGTACCTGCTGCATAGATGACGAGGAGGCACACATTCCTGTTACACAGAATTAGCTGGAGGCCATTCAGCCTCACTGCACTGTTGCACAGGGAAAGGAGGAGGCGATTAACGCCTCAACTCTGAGCCTTAGGAGAGGCAGAAGCCGATCAGTTCCTTGAGCTTGCTCTAAAAGAAGAGTATAAGTCCATTTAGATCCTAGAACATAGAAACATAGAAAACGGGAGCAGTAATAGTCCATTCGGCCCTTCGAGTCTGCACCGCCATTTAATATGATCATTGTTAATCCTCTATCTCAACACCATATTCACGCTTTCCCCCCATATCACTTGATGTCTTTTGTGTCTGGAAATCTATCTCCCTCTTAAATATATTCAGTGGCTCGACATTCACAGCCTTCTGTGGAAGGGAACTCCACAGCTGCACCACTCTCTGAATGAAAACAAAATCTCACCTTCTCCTTCCTAAATTTCCTACCCCGTATTCTGAGACTGTGACCCCTTGTTATAACCTTCCCAAAGAGGTGAATCATATTCCCCGCATCCTGTCTGTTCAACCCTTTCAGAAAGGTGTACGTTTCAATGAGATCCTCTCTCATTCTACTAAACTCTACAGAATACAGGCCTAGTCGACCCAATCTCTGCTCAGACGACAGTCCTGCCATCCCAATAATCCATCTAGTGACCCTTCGCTGCACTCCCTCGATGGCAAGTATATCCTTTCTTGGGTAACGAAACCAAAACTGCACACAATACTCCAGGTGCGGTCTCAAAAAGGCCCTGTAGAACTGTAGTAACACATCTTTACTCATTTACTCACATCCTCTTGGAATTAAGGCCAACATATCATCTGCCTTTCTAACTGCTTGCTGCACCTGCATGTATGCTTCCAATAGACTATTTTACAAGGTCCCTCTGCCCATCGATCCTGTTTCCTGTCCATTAACCAATTTTCAATCCATGCTAGTATATTACCCCCAATCATACATGCTTTAATTTTCACACTACATCGTACGTGGGACTTCATCAGAGGCCTTCTGTAAATCCAAATACACTATATCCACTGATTCTCCCTTAACTTTTCTATCAGTTACATCCTCAAAAACTCGAGTAGGTTTGTCAAACATGGTTTTCTTTTCATGAATTCATGTTGACTTTGTCTAATTTCTTTGGTATTATCAAAGTGTTCCGTTATAATATCCTTTATTATAGATTCTCGCATTTTCCCTACAACTGGTGTTCGGCTAACCGGTCTGTAGTTCCTTGTTTTCTCTCTCCCTCCATTTTTAAACAGTGGGGTTACATTTGCCACCGTTGAAACTGCAGGAACTGTTCCATAATCTATAGATGTTTGGAAGTTGTCATCCAATGCATGCACTATTTCCATTGCAACCTCTTTTAGTACTCTGGGATGCAGATCATAAGGCCCTGGTGATTTATCGGACTTCATTCCCATTTTTTTCCTCAGCACTATTTTCTTACAAATAATCATGTCCGTTAATTCCTCTTGCTCACTCGACCTTTGGTTCACAAGCATTTTTGGGATGTTATTTATGTCCTCCGTGAAGACAGAACCAAAGTATTTATTTAATTCTCCTGCCATTTCCTTGTTCCACATTATTAATTCCCCCATTTCTGTCTGTTAGGGGCCTACATTTGTCTTCACTCATCTTTTCCTTTTTACGAACTTGTAGAATCTACTGCAGCCGGTTTTTATGTTCCTTGCAAGTTCACTGTTATACTCTATTTCTCGCCTCTCAATCAATCTCTTGGCACATTTTTGCTGCATTCTAAATTGTTCCCCATCCTCAGGCTTGTACTTTTTCTGGCAACTTTGTATAACTCTTCTTTGAATCTAAGACTATCCTTAATTTATTTTGTTAACCATGGTTGGGCCAGCATCCTTTTTTTTACACCAGAAAGGAAAGTATAACTGCCGCAATTCATACATTCGTTCTTGAAATTTTATTCCTTGCCCGTCCACCGACATGACGTTTATTGACTCTTCCCAATCTATCATACCCCATGCAATTCATTCCCCATGCATTCGTTGTATCCTTTGCTTAGATTTAGGACCATAGATTCGGATTGGGCTACTTCACTTTCCATCTTAATAACGAGTTGAATCGAGTTATTGCCACTCCTCGCTAAAGGACCCCAGACAACTTGACTTTTAATTAATCCCTTCTCTTTCCACAAGACCCAATCTAGGATATTCTGTTCCCGAGTACGCTCCGCAAAATACTGGGCTAAAAAAATAACTGGTATAAACGCCAGGAATTCATCGGCCACATTAATATTACTTTAATTTAAATGTAGTTTAAAGTCACCTTCGATGATGGTAGTACCCTTGTTACATGCAGCTCTGATTTCCTGTTAATATTATCCTCTACACTACTACAACTGTTTGGCGGCCTCTGGGCAACTCACACCAATCTTTTCTGGTCCTTCATTCTCCTTAGCGCCATCCAACTGAATCTCCATCTTGTCTTTCTGAGCCGAATACCTTTCTCATTATTGCGCTGATATCATCCTTTACCAACACCGCAACACAACCCGCTCTTCCTTTTTGCCTGTCCTTTCTAAATACCGAATACCATTTGATATTCAGTTTCCAACCCTGGTCACCGTGAAAACAAATATCTGTAATTGCACCGATATTGTATCTGTTTACATCTGTTTGCGATGTTAAATCTTCTAACTTATTACAGATGCTTCGTCCATTCAGATACAATGCTTTTGGATTGGTCTTTTTAACATTATTAGAGATCATAACATTTTTTTGCATTATAGCCCGATTTAGCTTATCGCTTTTTTTCTTATCAGGATCCTATTTTTTAGTGCACTCTTTTGATTGTATACTCAGTCCCTTCTTGACATAATGTGGTTACATTACAACAATCACTTTCCGGCATTGCTTCATTTTAATTTCTCTTTAGCAGTCTAGATTTCTCTGCATTGCGACCGTCCTCTCCACCGCCTCCCCTCCCCCACTCCACTCTCCCCTTTATCGAAGATTTTGCAGAGGATCAGGGCGAGGCATTTCAGACACACCGACCTGTTATACAGGAACAGGTGGAGAATAATCAACCCCTAGAACCTGGTACATAGGACGCGAGGGATGACATTCCGTCCCTCAAACTATTGCACAGGAACAGCCTGAGTCATTCAGCCCCTCTAGCACATTGCACAGCTGGAGGCCTTTGGTACTGGACTTGTAATTCAGTGAGAAAAATCACAGTCCACCAAGAGAGTAGGACAATTTAAATTCAATTAAATACATCTAGAATTTTAAAAGTATTAATAATATTGACCATTGAGGCAACACACCATCTCGTTCAAAAGTCTCCTTTAGTGAAGGAAGTCTGCAGTCCTGACTGGTCTGGGCCCAAATGTGGCCCCAGATCCAGAGCAACGTGATTGGCTCTTTACGGCCCTCTGAAAAGGCCGAGCGAGAAACTCATTTGCATAAGGTGGTTAACCATCACCTTCACAAGGGCAATTAGTGAAGTGCAATAAAGGCTGCTCTTGCGAGCATTGTCCACATAATAGAATGAATAAAAGAAACAATAGGATCTCGAGATTGTTACACAGGAAAAAGAAGAACCGCAAGAGAGGTCAGAGAATGTGGAGTCTGGAGACAACTAGATAAATGCATAGTTAACTGGCTTTAAGAAAGAAAGCAGAGAGTAGGGGTAAAAGTTAGCTTTTTAGAGTGGCAGAAGGTGGGTAGTGCTGTTCCACAAGGATCGGTGCTGTTACCACTGTTGTTTACAATTTATATTAATGACTTCGACCTGGGAATCAAAAACACAATTTCTCCGATCCGGATCTCTGCTCCACCTTCATTCATGAAGTGAAGAATTCCAAAGTCAGTGTTCATTTTAACAAGACGTGAACAATGCTGGGGCAGATACCAGTGGTTTTAAGGAGATTTGGATTCAATGCCTGTTGTATGTAAGTTTCAGTCAAATTCTAGCATGATTCATCAGCATCAATAGTTTACCACAATAAATGAGCACAACGGTTTAGGCGGCCATCGCCTTAACGTCCCGTCTACTGTCTAAGACAACTCAGCCATTCAATCTGGTGCTGTTAGTCTCGAACTAGAAATACTCTGCGAGAATGTCCCCCTCACCATCAAAGTCCTGCCCGTGCAACCAGATTGACAAAGTTCAAAGTGTAGAATCAGATTCTGTGAACAAAATGCCTTCAGGAATGCTATAAACTACCTGATCGAATGAAGCCTTTTACTCTGATCAGACAGCCTGGCGAATCTGGTTTGATTCCCAGTCATTACATAATCCTCTACGGATAGACCACATTTGGCGTACTGTGTGCAAATCTGGTCACCATATTATTTACAAAATTTATATAATGGAACTGGAGAGGGTAAAGAGAGGATTTACAAGGAGGATACATGAAAAGCGAGGATATATATCAGGAAAGGATGAACAGGCCGCGTCTCTTTTCACTTGAAAAGAGAAGTCTGAGGGTGACCTAATCGAGGTCTGCCAGACATGAAAGTGTTTGATAGGTTAAATGCACAGAGATAGAGTTTCCACATGTAGGGAGGACCGTCACTGGAGGGTATCAATATAAGATTGGCACCAACAAATTAAATATAGAATTCACAATAAACGTATTTATAATAGATTGAGAATGTGGAACTCACTATCACAGGGATTTGTTGAAGCAAGTAGCATATAATCATTTAAAGAACAGTTAGATGAGTATAAGTGCGAAAAAGGAATATATCGTTATTCTGATGAGAGGAAGTTCAGTGGACCATAAAGGTGGGAATCGACTGGTTGTGACGAATGGCCTGCTCCTGCTCTGTATATGCTATATAATCGTATGCATTCGGCACACATGATACTAATTCAAAGGCCAGCTCCTTAAAACCTTCAGCACTAGAGAATGGGCACTAACTAAAATACAGTGCAGAGGATTTTTCAAGATTATTTTTGAGATTGACGCTGAATTTAAATGTATCCAAATTCAGGCGAGTTCCTGCGTGCTGAATGGAATATGGGTGTCAGACGTCAAGTCGACACAGCACCGCATACACCGGGAAACATTTAACATAACTCAGTTGATTAGTTTTCATTAGTTGCTCATGTGAAGCTCTGAGATTTCGGAAACTGTGGGGAAAATGGAGCAAATTCATAAGTTTATATTTACTTTTATCTAAAAGCCAGCGAGACTCGCTTATTAATTTGAGAAATTTAATGAGCTGAGTGTAAAATGCTTGGTAGAAAAAGATGAATTTGGACAGGAGCTTCAAGGTAAAAGTACAATGAAAAAAAAACAGAGGCATGAAACATTCTACAAAAAAACTACGAGAATGGGATCCGAACCAACACGTGCAGTATATATAAGGGATTAGTAGTATATCGACTTAACCACACGGCCACCTCGACTGGGGCCGAAAGTGTGATCTGCCCTTCGGTTTCCTGTTTTTTGCATCCAAACACAGACACCCTGCGACAAAGTCCAGTTCATCATTTGTAAGGCCAGAGCATCCACGTCGACAAAGTTCAAAGTCTACAATCAGCTTCTGTAAGCAAAAGCCCTTCCAATACTTCAGGTGAGGGAGTATCAGAAATGGCCAGTTTTGAAACAGTTTCACAGCAGAATAGACAAGGTAGTAACCGGTAAGTTATACAGCCCGGACAGGACATGGTTAGCACTGAAGTCAGACGCCTTATCCATTGGGCCACATCCCAATGCCGTTGCCAGAAGATGTTTTGTATTTGGAAAATAAGAACATAAGAAACAGGAGCAGGAGTAGGCTATTTGTCCCTGCTCGGCTATTCAATAAGATGATGGCTGATCTGATAATGGAATCTGCTCCACTTCCCTGTGCGCACTCCATAACTCTTTACCCAATTATTGCTAAAAAGCTATCTATCTCCGCTTTAAATATATTCAGACCAAGCCTCCACAGCGCTCTGGGGCATTGTTTAACAAAACTCTGAGAGAGGAAATGTTTCCTCATCTCAGTTTTAAATAGGCGGCACATTATTTTAAGACTATATCCCCTTGTTTTATTTTGTCCTATGAGTGGAAATATCCTCTCTGCATCCACCGAGTCGAGCTCCCTAACGATCTTATACGTTTCAATCAGATCACCTCGCATTCTTCAGAACTCCAATGTGTATTGGGCCAACCTACTAAACCTATCCTCAAATCAACGCCCTCATCTCCGAAATGAACCTCGTGAACCTTCTATGAGCAGCCTCCAATGCAAGTATAACCTTCTTTAAATCGGGCGAACAAAACTGTACGCAGTACTCCACGTGGTGGCCTGTACAGTTGTAGCAGGACTTCATTGATTTTATACTCTATCTCCCTTGCAATAAATGCCAACAAGCTATATGCCTTCCTGAATACTTACTGTAACTGAATAATAACGTTTTTGTGTTTAATACACAAGGACCCCCAGGTCTCCTTTTATTGCATCGCTTTGCAACGTTTCTCCATTTAAATTGTGGGCCATGAAATGCCATTTTGGCCTTCCCGCGGGCATTTTAGAGAAAAAATACGCATCTACATTAAGCTGTTGACCACGTTCGACTTTCTTGAGGACTCCTTCGACTGCGCTTCGCAGCGTGTGCACGGCCCAGAGCTGGAGTCACATGGCTTTGGGCAGCGAATCAGGTGAGGTATCATCGTCATAGGAGTTCCGCAGGATCCTTTACTCCTGTTACTATGATTGTGATAGAGCCTGAAACATTAAAAACACAGCCCCAAACAGCTAAAACACTTATAAAAAAAATAATTACACGACATCCATTTAAATTAAAGTTAATAATGTCTTTAAAAAATTCACGATTTTTTAACTTTTTCTTTAACAAACTTACCGTTGTGGGAGGGTTTGTAATGGTAAAATATGTTTCAATAAATTTATTTTTAATGTTTTTGTGTTTTTTGAAAAATGCGCCTGTAAAAGTCGGCTATGTGCCTGCTTTTTCAGGCGCAAGATTTTTGAGGACATTAGTAAGAATAAATATCGGGAATTTCCACCTACAAGTGGCCTTGCTCCAGAGATACGGCCCTCTGTCAAGTCAGAAATTTGCACAGTCAAAACCGGCATTTCCGATGCCATCCCGGGTCAATAGGAACTCCGCACAGATCCAGGAAAGCCGGAATTTCAAGGCCAATATTTGCTTTTGTATTATTTCTGCCAAAGTTGATAACCACACTTGTTCCCAGATTATAATCAATCTGCCTAATTATTGCCCAATCATTTAGCCTGTCTATATCCCTTTGTAGTTTTTTTTTTGTGCTGCTCACAATTTCCTTTCCGACCCCTCTTTGTATCATGAGCAAACTTGGCTACATTACACTCGATCCTTCCATCCAAGTAATTAATCTAGCTTTTAAATAGTTGAGGACCTAACACAAATCTCTGCGGCACCCCATTAGTCACTGTTTCCCATTCGGAAAATGACCCATTTATACTGACTCTCTGATTTCTGTTAGTAAGCCAATCCTCTATCCATGCTAATATATTACCACCTACCCCGTGAGCGTTTATCTTGTGCAGTAACATCTTATGTGGAATCTTATCGAATGCCTTCTGGAAATCCAAATGCACCACATCCACTTGTTCCCCCTTATCCACTCTGCTCGATATATCCTCAAAGATTTGCAGGATATTTGTCAAACATGACTTCCTTTTCATAAATCCATGTTGACTCTGCTTGATTCAATCATGTTTTATCAAATGTCCTGCTACTGCTTCCTTAATAATGGACTCCAGCTTTTACCCAACTACAGATGTTAGTCTAACTGGTTTATAGTTTCCTGCTTTGCGTCTGCCTCTTTATTTAAATAGGTGCTTTACATTTGTGGTATTCCAATCCGCTGGGACATACCCAGAATCGAGGGAATTTTGGTAGATTACAACCAAAACATCCAGTATCTCTGCTGCCTTTTCTCTTAAGACCCTAGGATATAAGCCATCAGATTCAGGGGATTGTCCGCCTTTAGTCCCATTATTTTAACTCTTATTACTTCATTAGTGATAATGATAGTATTAAGTGCCTCCCTCCCTATAGCCCATGGATAATCCACTATTGGGATGTTTTTAGTGACTTCTACCGTGAGAACTGATACAAAATATTTGTTCAAAGTCTCTGCCATTTCCCTGTTCTCCATTATTAATTCCACATTCTCATCCTCCAGGAGACCAACATTCACTTCAGCCACGCTTTTCCTTTGTATATACCTGTAGAAAATCTTACTATCTGTTTTTTATACTTCGTGTAAGTTAACATTCATAATCTCTCCTCTTTTAATCATTTTTTTAGTCGTTCTTGGCTGGATTTTAAAAATGTCCCAATCCTCTTGACTCGCACGAGTGTATGATTGGGGAAGCGTGACGTAACAGGTGGCCTAAAAGTTGCTGCAAAATATTTCAGAAGAATTTCAGCTCAAATGAACTCCAATCAGAGCGGATTACGACCAAATGCCTAGACCTACTGATTCACTACGGGTAGGGCTCGAACCTACTCGGAAATAATTCCATTAAATTCCGAATCCAACGATTTAAGCACATTATCACTGCAGCTCGCAGGTTGCATTTTTAGTCACACACCGAGTGAAGCATCACTGACAGCACAACCATTTTAAACAGACAATGACTAATCCGAGACTGACAGTACAACTTGATGTCGCTGTGTTACGCAGTAGAAAGCGGGATTGGCTGAATCACTTCAGGCGGAAAATAAACTGCACTCCCTGCTTGTCTCAGCGAATCAGCTCGGTGGTCAAGGGGTATGATTGTCTCTTAGATAGGAAAATAATGGAACCCTTACTAATGGAGAAAATAGAAGAACATCTAGAAACCAAAAGTATAAAAATGAATAATCAGCATTGATTTCAACAGGGAAAGTCCTGCTGGACCAGCCTCACATAATTTTTGAAGAGGTAATAGAGAGAGTAGACATTGACAAGGCAATAAGTGTGATGTATCGAGATTTTCAATAGATCTTCGCTTTGATACCAAATAATAGCCTACTGAACACGGTCAGGGGTTACGTCGCAGAACGGAGAGCGAGCTCGCTTCAAGACTGAAATCAGAGATTGGACATAAACGTTAGCTATTCACATTGGCAGAAGGTCGGTAGTGGTTTTCCAAAAGGATCAATGCTGGGATCACTATTGTTCACAATTTATAACAACGATTTAGATTTGGAACTAAAAACAGAATTTCAAAATACCAAATTGGAGGAAATTTATACTGAGAAGAACTGCAGCAAATTAAGGACAACACTGATAAACATGCAGAATGGGCACATCATTGTCAATGAAGTTCCACACATATAAATGTGAGTTATTACATTTTGGTGGGAAGTATTATGGAGGTCACTTATTACTTGGCGCAAATGACTCTCGGGGGGTGGGGGGGCGGTGGAAGAGGAACAATAGGATCTCTCAGTACAACAACTCACTAAAATTGTGACAGAGTTTAGCAAGGCAAACTAAAGGTAACTAAGAGTGGAGGTTATTTCTAGTGCTATAGAATTGCAAAGTAGGAAGGTTATGCTGAACTAGTATTGAACCTTGGTTAGACCACACTTATAGTACTGCATGCAGTTCTGGTTATAAAGATGATATAGAGGCACTTTGGAGGGTGCAGAGATGATTTACACGGACGATACCAAAAATGGGAGGTTATTCATAAGAGGAAATAAAAAACAAGCGAGGGAATTCAGAAGCAACTTCTTTCTGGAAAGAGTGATGAGAATGTGGAACTCAAAAGTGCAGGAGTGGTTCAAGCGAATAGTATAGATACATTTAAGGAGAGGCTATACAAGCATATGAGGGAGAAAGGAATAGACGGCTATGCTGATAGATTTAAATCAGGAAATGCTCGAGAAGATTCGATTAGAACATAAACGCTGCCATGGTTGGATTAGGCAGAACGGCAGCGTCGGCTATGCTGTCTTTTGCAAGCCTATACATTTCCGTTATCTGCAGCATTAGTCATTGGATTCAATGACAAGCTCTCTGCGTATTTGTAGCAGTGTCTGGGTCACTATAAGAACTTTCAGTTTCTGTGTAGTTGTTTCCGAATCTCGTTAGATGCTGTCTGGCTCTGTGTTGCAGCTGCCTGTGTCAGATTTTTAGCTGACTGTGTCTGTCTAAGTGTTGTCCGTGATTGCGGAGGAGCATCGGGGTTCGTATTGCAGCTCCATGTGTCAGGTTTGGAGCTGACTGGGTCTTTGCAAGAGTTGTCTCTGTTTGTGTCGGAGCATCTGCATCCGTGTTGGACTGTGTCGGTCTGTGGTTGATCTCCCTGGGTCAGTGTTGCTCTCTATTGGCGTTTTTGATTAATTGCCGTTACTGTCTTGATCTTGAAATGAGGTGTCTGGGTCTCCGAAGCTAGCTGTCTGGCTCGGTGTAGGAGCAGTCTGGTCCTTTGCTGGAACAGTCTGCGCCCGTGTAAGAACTGCTTATCTTTGTGTAGGAGCTCTTGGATCTGTTTTGGTGATGCATTGGCCAGGGTAGAGCTGTTTTTGTATATGTAGGAGGGAATTAATCTGTCTCGGAGATCCCTATGTCTCTGAAAGGAGCTGTATGGGTTTGTGTAGGAAAGTCTGTGCCTGTGCTGTTGATCCCTGCTTCAGTGTAGCACCTGCCTGGTTCTGTACAGGTGCTGCCTGCTTTTGCTAAGGAAATGTCAGTGTCTCTCTCGAAGCTCTCTGGAAAGGTGTTGGTGTTGTCTGCAGCTGATGCAGACATGTTTGCTCCTGTGTAGTTGATGCCGAGTCTGTGAAAGGAACTGTCTGAATCTGTAAACAAGAATTTTGATGCTGTATGTGATGTTTGCCTGTCTGCACAGGAGTGTCTGGATCTGTGCAGTAATGTCTGGCTCGGTGCAGGATCAGTAACCAACTGTACGGGACCTGCCTGGGTCTGTTGAGCCGCTGTCTGGGACGGTGCAGAACAAGTTGGGATCTGTGAAGGTAGAGTGTGGGACTGTGTAAGAAGATTCTGAATCTGTGAAGGTAGAGTCTGGGAATGTGAAAGAGCAGTCTGAGTCAGTATTGCAGCTGTCTGGGTCTGTGAAGGAATAGTCTGGACCTGTGAAGGAACATAGAAACTTTGAAATCCACAGCGCTGACGGAGACCACTTCGGCCCATAGTATACATGCCGGCTGACAAAGAGCCATAAGGCCTTTGAACAACAACCCTGAAGGCTATATATGAACCTGTGATGATTGACAATGGCGAAAAGATAAAGAATGTCCAGCCTAATAAGTCCGCCCGACACAACTGCTACACCCCTTGCACCGAAATATTATACACACCACCCCAACCGGAGCCATGTGAACTCATGGGAGAAGCAAAAAACAGAAAAAACCGCAAGATGATGTGGGAAAAAATATGTGTAAATTCCTCTCCATCTTGTCGATTGCAATTAGTCCAGGAGATCACCTTGGCCTGAATGGATTCCCTGCAGTACTTACCATCATGTCTGCGCCAGCCAACAAGAGGTTTACCAGCCTAATCCCACTTACAAGCTCTCGGTCCATAATTCTGCAGGTTAAAGCAAGGCCATTATAATTTACTGTATAAAACATTTCTCAGGCGGCAGCTGGAATACTGTGTGCAGTTCTCGTCATCACATTTCAGAAAAAAGATGGAATAACGCTGGAAAGTGTACTGAGGAGATTTACAAAAATAGTTGCCTGGACTGGAGAATCTTGGTGATGAGCAAAGATTGGAAATGCTGAGTCTGTTTTCTTAGCAACAGAGGAGGCTGAGGGGAGACTATATTGAGGTGCATAACTTTATGAGGGCCCTAGATAGAGTTGGTACGAAGGACTTGTTTCCCTTTACAGAGTGGTCAACAACCAGGCAGAATGGTTTTAAAGTAATTGCGTGGTGGACCACTTCCCCTCTCTCGGGAACTTCCTATCAACAAGAGCAGGCATTGATGATGAGAGGCAATTACACCTCCAGTGAGCCAGTGCAGCCTTCGGCCGCCTGAGGAAAAAAGTGTTTGAAGATCAGTCCCTTAAAACATGTCACCAACTCATGGTCTACAAGGCCGTCGTAATACCCGCCTCCTGTATGGCTCAGAGATCTGGACCATGTACAGTAAACACCTCAAGTCGCTGGAGAAAACCACCAGCGATGTCTCTGCAAGATCCTGAAAATCCCCGGGGAGGACAGACGCACAAACATTATCGTCCTCGTCCAGGACAACATACCCAGCATTGAAGCACTTAACACACTTGATCAGCTCCGCTGGGCAGGCCACATGCCACACATGAATTTGCAAAATCAAGCGCTCTTCTAGGAACTCGTCCACGGCAAGTGAGCCAAAGGCGGGCAGAGGAAATGTTACAAGGACACGATCAAAGCCTCACTGATAAAGTGTGACATCCCGACTGACAACTGGGAGTCCTTGGCCATAGACTGCGCTAAGTGGAGGACGTGCATTCGGAAGTGTCCTGAGCTCCTCGAGTATCGTTGCCGAGAGCATGCTGAAAACAAGCGCGGAAGGAGCGTGCGGCAAACCAGGCTCCCTTTCCATCCTGTCCCTCAACGAATATCTGTCCGACCTGTGACAGAGACTGTAGTTCTCGTATTAGACTGTATCGCCACATGAGAACACATGCTAAGAGTGGAAGCAAGTCTTCCTCGATCCCGAGGGACTGCCTATAATGATGAATTAGGGGGAGTGTTAGACGAGCTATGAGGGTAAATATCTTTACCCAGGGGGTCCTTGTAGTCGGGAACTCATTGCCTAGTTGGGCGGTAGCGGCAGAAATCCTCACACATTTAAAAAATACTTGGATGCCACTTAAAGTGCTGTAACCTACTTAGAGCTGCGAAGTGAGAATTAAGCTGGAAAGCATTGGTCGGCCTGCGCAGACACGATTGGCTGAAATGGCCTCCTTCCATGCTATACATTTTTGCGTTTCCTACATTACAGCAGTTAATTAAAAGTAATTAGTTTGCTCTGAACCGCCTTGTGAAGTGCTGAGGTGAATGTCGCTGTAAAAATGCTAGCATTTTAATGTAAAACTGTCCCAAAAAAGTGCACAGCGTTAAGGCATATTAGCTCAGTGACTGAGAGCGTCGTACTAATAACGTAATTTCTGCGGGTTCGAACTCATGACGGGCCATTTATTTTATTTTTGGTGGTGCAGTTGCGCTGCAAGTATTTTAGAGCAGCTTAAACATTCAGGAACGAAAATCACACTGGACCTCTAGTATCTTGAAGTAACGCTGCAAAACATTAGTTCTGCCGAGAGCTGATGGCCCTGCGGAGAGTTTCCACCATTAAATGAATAATTCCATATCCTCCGGGGCTTTGTGACTTCTCGTATTTCAATCAATGAAAGGCTCACTGCCGCTGATTGGTTTGCAGTGCAAAGTATGGAACTGATCAAAATACAATTCCGCTGTGTAATCCTTCATTCTCATCATTAGCCTGCTGCAAACTGCAGGGGCCACGTCGCTTAATGGATAAGGCATCTCACTCTGATGAGAACGCTGATATTATCAGAAAATCGCAACGTCAAATGCTGCAGCGGTTATTTTGTCAAATCTTGTTCAACTTTATAAAACCAAACCACGTTCCCACTCATTAACTGAAGGTGATTTCCTCCCTAACAATGCAGGGATCTTTATTAAAATGCATTTTTTCATGCGGTGTATATTTCTCACTGATTTTTGCAGATAGTTTCCAACAAACCAACAATCACTAATTAATACCGATAAATTATTAGTGTTTCCAGATCGAACAACAGCTTCGCATCTATCAGTGTAATACAGGGTAGTGGAGGGAATTGTGGTCAGATTCCAGTGATATCCAGAGGGAGTCGAGTAAAACAAAGTTGCCTGTTGAATCACTGTAAGGAGAGTTCGAACTTTCGCAGAGAAACCCCCGAGGATTTTAAATGTGACGCTTTTACCACTCGGCCATGACACCTACACGATAACGCTGTTTTAATAATCCAATGGTTGGTGCAAATTATCAGAGAGTCCGCCTGCATGCTTGCCCTGTTGCCTCTCCCAGACGATGTGAAAATTAAATCGGAGAATCATAGAATCTCACAGCAAAGAAAGAAACATTTCGGTCAGAACTGAAAGGATTTACATTTCGGGAAATATAAATAAACAGACTTGGGAGCTTCTTTCTCGAAAAACAAGGGAGATATATTTTTAACATTATGAAGGTATTTGATCGGGTTGATGTGGAGAAAAAGTTTGATATTGTGCAGGAGTTCAGAAAAGAGGTCACCGCTAAATTCAGTTGGCAATTCAACAGTAACTTTTTTACCAAAGAGTGGTTAGAATGTGGAAGATGCTACACGAGCAGTAGTTGAGGCGAATAGCACAGTTTTATTTTAGAGGTTGCACGTAAGCACATGACTGAGAAAGCAAAAGAACAATATGTTGCTCGGATCAGGTGAAGTGGGGTAGTGTGGAGCATTAAGTTCAGCAACACCATTTAGGCACAATTGTCTCTTTATGTGGTTCAAACTCTATATAACTTTACGTAACACACATTGTAAACAATAACTTATATACAATTAGCGCCTTCAAATTAGCGAAACGACCAAGGTGCTTCACAAGAGTATTATGCGACACAAATTTGACACCTAGCCGCTAAATATAAATTAGCGCAGGTGACTAAAAGATTGGTGAACCAGGTATGGTTGACATGAGGAAGAACGTTATACATTGCAGGAAGATATCAAAGAACTGGTCAGGAGTTTAATGGAATTCAACGCGGAGAAGTGTGTGATAATGCATTTGGGGAGTGCTTATAGGGAAAGCGAATAAACATTAAATGTTAGGCCACTGATAAGTGCAGAGGAGCAAATGACATTGGAATGCATGTCCACAGAATCCTTGACGGTAGCAGGACAAGTAGATAAGATGCTTGGGAAGGATAGACAGAAAGGAAAAGGAGGTGGATGGCATAGCTGGTTAAAGAGGAAATTAATGCAATAGTAAAGTGGAACATTAGCTTGGATGATTTGGAAGCGGTACGGGTCGAGCTGCGGAATACCAAATGGCAGAAAACGCTAGTGGGAGTTGTTTACTGACCTCCAAACACTAGTAGTGAGGTTGGGGACTGCATCAACAAGAAATAAGGGATGTGTGCAATAATGGTACAGCAGTTACCATGGGCGACTATAATCTACATATTGATTGGGCTGAACAACCTGGTAGCACTGCGGTGGAGGACGATTTCCTGGCGTGTATTAGCGATGGTTTTCTAGATCAATATATCGAGGGACCAACGAGAGAGCTGGCCATCCTAGACCGGGTGATGTGTAATGAGAGGGGACTAATTGGCAATCATGTTGTGCGAGGACTCTTGGGGAAGAGTGACCATAACATGGTCGAATTGTTTATTAAGGTGGAGAGTGACACAGTTAATTCAGAAACGAGGGACCTGAACTTAAGGAAAGGTAATTACGACAGTATGAGGCGTGAATTGGCTAGAATAGACTGGCAAATGATACTTAAAGTGATGACGGTGGATAGGCAAAGGCAAACATTTAAAGACCACATGGATCAACTTTAACAATTTACATTCCTGTCTCGAGTAAACATAAAACGGGGCAGATGGCTCAACCGTGGCGAACAAGGGAAGTTAAGGATAGTGTTAAATCCAAGGAAGAAGCATATAAATTGGCCAGAAAAAGCAACAAACCTAAGGACTGGGAGAAATATACTATTCAGCAGAGCAGGACTAAGGGTTTAATTAAGAGGGGGGATAAGAGTACGAGAGGAAGCTTGTCGTAAACATAAAAAATGAGTGCAAAAGCTTCTGTCGATATGTGAAGTGAAAAAGATTAGTGAAAACAAACGTAGGTCGCTTGCAGTCTGATTCAGGTGAATTTATAATGGGGAACAAAGAAATAGTAGAGTAATTGAACAAATACTTTGGTTCTGTCTTCATGATGGAAGACACGAATAATCTTCCGGATGTATTAATGGACCGAGGGTCTCGTGAGAAGGAGGAACTGAAGGATATCCTTATTAGATGGGAAATTGTCTTAGGGAAATTGATGGGATTGAAGGCCGATAAATCCCCGGGGCCTCATAGTCTGCATTCCAGAGTACTTAGCGAAGTCGCCCTAGAAATAGTGGATACATTGACGATCATTTTCCAACAGTCTATCGATTCTGCATCAATTCCCATGGACTGGAGGGTAGCTAATGTAACATCGCTTTTTAAAAAAGGAGGGATAGAGAAAATGGGTAATTATAGAATTGTTAGCCTGATGTCAGTAGTGGGGAAAATGTTGGAATCAATAATTAACGATGAAATAGCAGCGCATTTGGAAAGCTGTGACAGGGTCGGTCCAAGTCAGCATGGATTTATGAAGGGAAAATCATGCTTGACAAATCTTCTGGAATTTTTGACGATATAACTAGCAGAGTGGACAAGGGAGAATCAGTGGATGTGGTGTATTTGTACTTTCAAAAGGCTGTTGACGAGGTCCGACATTAGAGATTGGTGTGCAAAATCAAAGCACATGGTATTGGGAGTAATGTTCTGACGTGGATAGAGAACTGGTTGGCAAACAGGAAGCAGAGTGTCGGGATAAACGGATCATTTAAGAATTTGCAGGCAGTGATAAGTGGAGTGCCGCAGGGCTCAGTGATGTGATCCCAGCTTTTCACTGTATACATTAATTATTTGGATGAAGGAATTGACTGTAATATCTCCAGGTTAGCAGATGAAACTAAATTGGGTGACGGTGTGCGCCGTTAGGAGGACGCTAAGAGGCTGCAGGATGCCTGAGACAGGTTAAGTGTGTGGGCAAATACACGGCAGATGCAGTATACTGTTGATAAATGTCAGGTTATCCACTTTGGTGGCAAAAACACGAAGGCAGAATATTATCTGAATGGCGGCAGATTAGGAAAAGTCGGGGTGCAACGAGCCCTGGGTGTCATGGTTAAGATGTCATTGAAAGTTGGCATGCAGGTACAGCAGGCAGTGAACAAGGCAAATGGTATGTTGGCCTTCATAGCTTGTGGATTTGAGTATAGGAGCAGGGTGGTCTTACTGCTGTTCTACAGCGCCTTGGTGAAACCTCACCTGGAATATTCTGTTCAGTTTTGGTCTGGTAATCCGAGGAAGGACGTTCTTGCTACTGAGGGAATGCTGCGTAGGTTCACCAGACTGATTCCAGGGATGGCTGGACTGACATATGAGGAGAGATCGGATCAACTGCGCCTTTATACACTGGAGTTTAGAATGATGCGAGGGGATCTCATCGAAACATATAAGATTCTGACGGGACTGGACAGGTTAGATGCGGGAAGAATGTTCCTGATGTTGCGAAAGTCCAGAACCAGGGGACACAGTCTTAGGATAAGGGACAGACCATTTAGGACTGAGATAAAAAGAAACTTCTTCACTCAGAGAGTTGTTAACCTGTGGAATTCCCTGCCGCAGAGAGTTATTGATGTCAGTTAATTGGATATATTCAACAGGGAGTTAGGTATGGCCTTACGGCGAAATGGATCAAGGGGTATGGAGAGACATAGGAACGGGGTACTGAGGGAATGATCAGCCATGATCATATTGAGTGGTGGAGTAGGCTCGAATTGTCAAATTGCGTATGCTGCGCCTATTTTCTATATTTCTATGTTAAGAATCAACACGGAATAGTTGCCTTCATTAGACGAGCCATAGAATATAAGATCGGGGAAGTTATGCTTCAAATGTGTAAAACTCTAGTTAGGCCACAGCTCGAATATTACATGCTGTTCTGGTCAACGTACTACGGGAAAGATCTGACTGCACGCGTGAAGATACAGGGTAGCTTTAAGCGGATGGTGAATTTAGCTCTGAGTAAATATTGCATAGACTTGGTTTGTTTTCTTTGGAACAGAGCAGGCTAAGAGGTGTCCGTGTTGAAGTGAATACAAATATGACTAGCCTAGATAGAGTGTATAGAAAGGATCGATTTCCCTCAGCAGAGTTGTCAACAACCAGGCGGCATAGATTTAAAATAATTGGTCGGAGTTTATAAGGGATTTGAGGTGCAATGATTTCACCCAGGGAGTGGTGAGAGTCTGGAAATCACTGCCTGAAAGGACTTTAGAGGGTGAAGTCCTCATCACTTTTAAAAAGTCCTTGAATGTGCACTTGAATTCCAGTAATCTAAAAGGCTACGGACCAAGAGCTGGAAAGTGGCATTAGTCTGGATAGCTCGGATTTATTCGGAATTTAGGTCATCATCTGGTGTTTCCTCGGCCGCTCAGTACATTTTGCAGAAAATCAATACTTCCGAGAAGGGAAACTGCGGCGCCTGCACTTCCTGTATCACAAGTGGCTCCAATCCCACCCACTTTTCTATTGAGTTCTCTTAGCACACTGAGTCTGTTGCACAGCAACAGGAGCAAGCCATCAAGCCTGTTACAGAAGGACAGCAGGATTCCATTAACCCCTCGAGCCAGTTGCAAGGGACAACAGGAAGTCAGTTGATACTTGGGCTTTTTATACAAGAATAGTAGAACGCCATTCGGCCGCTCGTACCTGCTGCATAGATGACGAGGAGGCACACTTTCCTATTACACGGAATTAGCTGGAGGCCATTCAGCCGCACTGCACTGTTGCACAGGGAAAGGAGAAGGCCATTAATGCCTCAAATCTGAGCCTTCGGAGAGGCAGAAGCCGATCAGTTCCTTGAGCTTGCTCTACAAGAATAGCAAAAGTCCATTTAGATCCTAGAACACAGAAACATAGAAAACGGGAGCAGCAGTGGTCCATTCCGCCCTTCGAGTCTGCACCACCATTTAATATGATCATTCCGAATCGACGATCTCAACACAATATTCACGCTTTTCCCCCATATCACTTGATGTCTTTTGTATCTAGAAATATATCTCCATCTTAAATATATTCAGTGACTCGGGCTTCACAGTCTTCTGTGGTAGAAAATTCCACAGCTGCACCACTCTCTGAGTGAAAAAAACCCTCCACTTCTCATTTATAAATTTCCTACCCCGTATCCTGAGACTGTGGCTCCTTGTTAAAACCTTCCCAATCAGGTGAATCATCTTCCCCGCATCCAGTCTATTGATCCTGTCAGAATGGTATAAGTTTCAATGAGATCTTCTCTCATTCTTATAAAGTCGACTGAATACAGGTCTAGTCGACCCAATCTCTCCTCATACGACAATCCTGCCATCCGAATAATCCGTCTGGTGAACCTTGGCTGCACTCCCTCTATGGCAAGTATATCCTTTCTTGATTTACGAAAACAAAACTGCATGCCATTCTCCAGGTGCGGTCTCACCAAGGCTCTGTATAACTCGTAACACATCGTTGCTCCTTTACTCAAATCCTCTTTAAATGAAGGCCAACATACCATCTGCCTTCCTAACTGCTTGCTGCACTTGCATGTATGCTTTCACATGACAGTTTTACAAGGACACCGGTCTCTCTGCCCATCGATCCTGTTTCCTGTCCGTTAACCAATTTTCAATTCATGCTAGTAAATTTCCCCCAATCCGATGTACTTTAATTTTGCACACTACATCTTACGTGGGACTTTATCAGAGGACTTCTGAAAATTCAAATACACTATATCCACTGGTTCTACCTTATGTTTTCCATCAGTTATATCCTCAAAAAATGCCAGTAGGTTTGTTCAACATGATTTTCTTTTCATGAATTCATGTTGACTTTGTCTAATCCCTTTGACATTAGGTAAGTGTGCCGTTATAAAATCCTTTATTATAGGCTCTCGCATTTTCCCTACAGCTGATGTTAGGCTAACCGGTCTGTAGTTCCTTGTTTTCTCTCTCCATCCATTTTTAAACAGTGGGGGTACATTTGCCACCGTCCAGTCTGCAGGAACTGTTCCATAAACTATAGATTTTTGGAAGTTGTCAACCAATGCATGCACTCGTTCCATTGCAACCTCTTTTAGGACTCTGGGATGCAGATCATCAGGCCCTGGTGATTAATCGGCCTTCAGTCTCATTTGTTTCCTCAGCACTATTTTCTTACAAATAATCATTTCCTTTAATTCGTCTTGCGCACTAGATCTTTGGTTCGCAAGAAATTCTGGGATGTTATTTGTGTCCTCGTCCTTGAAGACAGACACGAAGTATTTATTTAATTGTCCTGCCATTTCCTTGTTCCACATTATAATTTTTGCCGTGTCTGTCTGTAAAGGACCTACATTTGTCTTCACTAATCTTTGCATTTTTATGAACATGTAGAATCTACTACAGTCGGTGTTTATGTTCCTTGCAAGTTCACTCTCATACTCTATGTCTCGCCTCTTAATCAATCCCTTGGAACATTTTTGCTGAATTCTAAATTGTCCCCCATCCTCAGGCTTGCTACTTTTTCTGGCAAATTTGTATAACTCTTCTTTGAATCTAATACTATCCTTAATTTATTTTGTTAGCCATGTTAGTGCCAGTATCCTTTTTTGTGTTTTTACACCAGAAAGGAAAGTATAACTTTCGCAATACATGCATTCATTCCAGAAATGTTAGCACTTGCCCATCCACCAACATGACGTTCATTGACTCTTCCCAATGTATCACATCCAATTCATTCCCCAGACATTCGTAGTTTCCTTTGCTTGGATTTAGGACCATAGATTCGGATTGGAATACTTCACTTTCCATCTTAATAAAGAATTCAATCATATTATTGGCACTCTTCCCTAAAGGACCCCGGACAAAAAGATTGTTAAATAACCCTTTCTCATTACATAATACCCAATCTAGGATATTCTGTTCCCTAGTAGGCTCCGAAAATACTGGGCTAAATAAACATCTCATAAACATGCCAGGAATCAATCGGCCATATTATTATTACTTTAATCTATATGTAGTTAAAAGTCATCTTCAATTATGGTAGTACCCTTGCTACACGCAGTTCTAATGTCCTCTAAATGTTATCCACTATATTACAGCAACTGTTTGGAGGCCTATAGACAAATCCCACCAATCGTTTCTGCCCCTTTTTCCTCCTTCGCGCCACCCAGACTGAATCTACATCTTTACTTTTTGTACCGTATAACTATCTCATTCTTGCGTTGATTTCATCCTTTACGAACAATGCCACACAACCCGCACTTCCTTTCTGCCTGTCCTTCCTAAATACCGGATATTGTTTGATATTCAGTTCCCAACCCTGATCACTGTGCAACTATATCTCTGTAATTGCAACGATATTGTATCCGTTTACATCTTTTTGAGCTGTCACTTCTTCTACCTTATTACAGATGCTTCGTTCATTCAGATACAATGCTTTTAGATTTGTCGTTTTAACATTATTAGAAATCGTAACATTATTTTTTAATATAGCCCTATTTATCTTATCGCTTTTTTTCTTATCAGGATTCTTTTTGTTCGTGCCCCATTTTGTTTCTATGCTCTGTCCCTTCTTGACATAATGTCGTTACATTACAACAATCACTTTCCAGCATTGCTTCATTTTCATTTCTCTTTTGAATTCTAGATTTCTCTGCACCACGACCTGCGCGCCCGCCCCCAACCCCCGGACCCACATCCCGAAACCCACTCCGCTCTCCCTTTAATAGAACACGTTGCATAGGAATAGGACGAGGCATTTCAGACCAACCGACCTGTTATACAGGAACAGGTTGAGACTAATCAACCCCTCGAACCTGTTACATAGGAGTCGTAGGATGACATTCCATCCCTCAACCTGTTGCACAGGAGCAGCCTGAGTCATTCAGCCCCTCTAGCACATTACACAGGCGGAGGCCAATCATAACAGAATAATGGTTATGGCACTGGACTCCAGTAATCCAGTGAGAGAAAATCATAGCCCACCGTGAGAGTAGGGCAATTTAAATTCAATAAAATAAATCATAAATTTTAACAGTATTAGTAATGTTGACCATTGATGCAACACACCCATCTCATTCGAAAGTCTCCTTTAGTGAAGGAAATCTGCCGTCCTTACTGGTCTGGGCCCAAATGTGGCTCCATATCCCGTGCAACGTGGGTGAATCTTAACTGCCCTCTGAAATGGCCGAGCAAGAAACTCGTGTTGCATAAGATGGCTAACCATTACCTTCACAAGGGCAATTATGGAAGGGATACAACGCTTGCCCTTGCTAGCATTATCCACATGCTAGAATGAATAAAAGAAATAATAGGATCCCTAGATTGGTAAACAGAAGAACGGCAAGACAGGTAAGAGAATGTGCAATCAGGAGACAACTAGATAAATGCATAGCTAGCTGGCTTCAAGACAGAAAGCAGAGAGTAGGGGTAATAGTTCGTTATCATAGTGGCAGATGGTGGCTTGTGCTGTTCCACAAGGATCTGTGCTGGGACCACTGTTGTTTACAATTTATATTAAAGACTTAGACCTCGGAATCAAAAACATAATTTCTCAATTTGCGAATGACGCCAAATTAGTTGGATATTCAATACTGAGGATGACTTTAACAAATTCGGTCGCGCGAACCTGTTGCATAGATGACAAGAAGGCAATGCCAAACCAACGAACCTGTTGCACAGGAATAGTAGAAGGCAATTGAGCCCCTCCAGTCTGTTACACAATAACAGGTGAAGGCCAGTAACTTCATTCTAGCGATGTCCACATGCTTGAATGAATAAAATAAAACCATAGATTGTTACATGGGAACAAGAAGAGCTGGAAAGTGGAATTAGGTTGGATAGCTATTTGTCGGACATTGCGGAAACAATGGGGCGAAGTGTCCTCCTTCCGAGCTGAAAAGTTCCATCAGTCAATGACAAAACATGCCTTTCAAAGAGTAACATGATGATTCGGGTCTGAAAGAGCATCCGTTTTGGACGGCAGAAATTGATCCAGTTGCGATGAAATTTCATCGACCCGACACGTTCACTCTGTTTCTCTCTCCGCAGGTTTTTGTCTCGTCTGCTGACTGTTTGCAGATTTTTCTGTTTTTAACACAGATTATGCATAAACACAATTTTAAGTTTGTATTGATGCAATATTTGGCGGCTCTGTGGGGCACTTGATAGCACGTTGACACTTCTAATCCAGGCACATTAAACATTTGTGGTTTCACTCACACAAAAGTCAGGATTTGGGCTTAGGCTGCACAGTGAATTGTGCAGCAAAACAATACTTCAAAGAAGGCTAGCTGCGGTACTTGCTCTTTCTGTTGCACAAGTGGCTGCAGTCCTTCCCAATTATCATCTGAGTATTTTGCACACTCGCAGATGCAAGCAATCGAGCCTGTTACACACGGACAGGTGGAGGCCATTGTGTCCGTTAACCCCTCAAACCAATTGCAAAGGGCAGGAGAAAGCCATTCAGCTTCTTGCGCCTGTTTTACAAGAAATGTCGAACTCCATTCGGTCGCTTGAACCTGTGGCATAGATAACGAGAAGGCAATGCCAAACCAACGAAGCTGCTGAGCAGCAACAGGAGGATGCCATTGAGCCTCTCCAGACTGTTGCTCAAGGATAGGGGAAGGCCATTAACCTCTCGAGCCTGAGGCACAGGACTTGCGGAAGCCATTCAGCTCCATGAGACCTATCTATAAGAAGACTCGAAGCCCATTTAACCATTCTAAATTGCAGCATAGGCTGAGGATGAGGCAGTTGAGACTCACGAACCTGTTATGCAAGAACAGGAGGAAGCTAATCAACCTCTCGATCCTGTTACATGGGAACAGGAGCATGCCATTCCTTCCCTCAACCTGTTGCACAGGAATAGGAGGAGTCATTAAGCCCCTTGAGCACATTACACAGACGGAGGTCAATCACAGTAACATGATGGTTATATAACTGGACTAATAATCCAGAGAAAGGAAATCACAGCCCACCACGAGAGTGCGGAAATTTTTATTCAATTAATTCAACCTGGAATTTTAAAAGTATCAGTAATGGTGACCATTATAAGAAACTCCCCATCTGGTTCACTTGTCACCTTTTGGGAGGGAAATCTGCCGTCCTTACCGGTCTGGGCCTATATGTGACTCCAAACACACAGCAATGTCGTTGGCTCTTAACTGACCTCTGAAATTGCCTGGCGAGCAATTAAGTTGCGAAAAGGTGACTCACCGCCAACTTCACAAGGGCAGATCGAGATGGGCAACAAATGCTGCCCGAGCCAGCGATGTCGATATGCTTGAATGAATAAAATTGCAAAAAGTAGTTTGTTGCATATGAACTAGAAAAGCCTCAAGCCAGGTCAGAGAATGCAGAGTCAGGAGAAAACTAGCAGAATGGAGAGATAGCTGACTTCGAGACAGAAATCAGAGAGTAGCTTTTCTTAGTCGCAGAAGGCGGGTACCGGTGTTCCACAAGGATCGTTGCTGGGACCGCTGTTGTTGACAATTTATGTTAAAGATTTAGATCTATGAAGCAAAAACAAAATTTTTAAATGTGCGGGTGACACCAAATTAGGAGGGATAGTCAATACTGAGGAACGCTGAAACAACTTACCGGAGGACATTAATAAACTTGCAGAATGGGTATATAATTGGCAAATGGATTTCAAATCATATAAATGTGATGTGTTAAACATTTTGGTAGTAAACTTAGGGAAGTCACTTATTGCTGGAAGTTGCCAATCTGGGTGGTGTTCAGGAACAAAGTGGTCTCGGAGTACAAATACAAAACTCTAAAAAATAACGACAGAGGGTAGCAAGCCCATAAAAAAGCCAAGCAAACACGCTGATTTATTTCTAGACATACAGAATTGAAAAGTAGTCACATTATGCTAAACCTGTATTTGACCTTCATTAGATCACGCTTAGAGTACAATGCACAGTTCTGGTCGCCATATTATAAAAAGGACAGAGAGGCATTTCAGAGGATGCAGAGAAGATTTACAAGGATGATACCAGAACAGCAAGCGTATACAAATCAGGAAAGGATGAGCAGGCAGTGTCTCTTTTCGCTTGAAAACAGAAGGCTGAGCCGTGACCTGATAGAGGCATTTCAAATTATGAAAGATTTTGATGAAGTGGATGCAGTGAGAATGATTCCACTGGTGGGGAAGAGAATAACCAGACGCTAACAATCTGATATAGTCACCATGAAATCAACATCGGGAATTCAGAAGCCGAAAGGAAAAGGTGTCTGACTGCGATTGTAACTGTGATCTTATCAGAAGATTGCAGGTTCGAGTCCTGCAGCAGTCAGCTATCGCGCCGCGTGAAATTTTATATTCTTTGTTTTGATTCTGCCTCAAAACCAACCATTTCGGACAGTCACTCACCTGAAGTCAAGGAAGGCTGTGTGTTTTCAGCAGCTAATGGCACATTTTCATCACTGTCGATCTGATTGCACGGGCAAAACAAGCGGTGAAGTATACGTTCGTGCACATTATTTCTGTTTGAATGCAAAAAGTAGGGGATGGATGTCTGACTTTGCAGTAAATAGGAGACAAGGTGACTGACAGGTTGAGGCAATGGACTGCAGATCCAGTGTGCCCCCAGCTTCGTCGTTATTGTGTTAAACATTTTCCCCTATTTTTTTATTCAAACACATTTATCCTCATTGCCAAATTCACCTTTTACTGAAAAGGATGCAGCTCGTTAGTGAAGTAATGTCACAAAAAATAATCACTTCATCAAACAGAAAACATTAGCAGGACGATGGAGAGGGGGACTCCTGAGATCGGTCTCTGAGAGTCAGCACAGGCACGATGGGCCGAATAGCAAACTAACGTCAGAAACTGAGAGCTACGTTTCTCACTGTCGGCGGCTCGTTGGTCTAGGGGTATGATTCACGCTTTGGGATTATAATAATTGAAATGCGAGAGGTCCCGGGTTCAAATCCTGGACGAGCCCTGCCAACTTTTAGTCAAAAAACGACTTCTCAGCCGGTCGATATGTGAGAAAACTGACATGTTTCAAATTAAAACGTGTGATTGCACTCCGTTGTTCACGCAGCGTCCAAAAATCCTGGAGATTCCCAGGAGCAATGTGAAACTCACCGAACTGAGTAAAGTTCATGTCTCTCAGATGTACTCGGACCTGCGTCTCATTGGACAACCTAAACCCCGGTTTGATTCCGGCAAATACTTGATCAGTGTATCTTCCTTTCTGCATGCATGAACTCACCTCCATCGGGATAAGCATACATTCAACGTCAATCTCAAATTCAACGTGAAACACACTCTGCCCTGAATATGAGTGCGTCCTGTTTCTCTCGCGCTGAAAAGATGTGAGAAGCTGGCTTTGGATTTAGTCCCTTGGCTGCCGAATTTAAACCGTGCAGGAAGTCAATCCGGGGTGGCCAAGCTGCCTGGTCTGATTAAAAGGCATTCAAACCCTACATTCCAGGAATGTTATATTGTTCTGGCCTCAACATTCGGTTCAACGTAACGGATCATAAGGACCGCTCCCATTGTCTGCTAATGGTTCTGCTGTTCACACTAACACCTCCTCTGATGCATCCTTTGTTACATTATTGCCCGCTTACCACCCACTTTGCCTTTTCGCATTGTGCTATTTATTATTCAATCACTCCTACGCTCCGCTGTATCACAGGCATTCCCTTTTGTCCTTCCTCGCTGCCTATTTTTTTCCAGGCGCTATTTTCGTGGAAAAATCTGTAAACTTTACATTTTTCTTAAAATATCGGAATAATCATCTGACTCAATGTGAGCCCGGGAAATTTATCCACAGAATGTTCACGGCCTGCTGAGTTTTACAGAATGTTTTGTTTTTGTTCATTGTATTTCTGTATCCCTTTTAAAATGATGTGCTGGTCTGCCCGGGGTCATTCTCTGTCTCTCCAAAATGGTGTGCTCTCAGTATCGGATTATTATCTATCTGTTTAAAAGGAATGTGCTGTCTGTTCCGGATTTCAAATTTCAAATTACAAAAACTGCCTTTGGAGGGTGCAAACCAATTAGTTTGTTGGTGTGTTTGTGTCAGTGAGAGAGTGCGTGGAAACGTTCTGCGCGATCTTACTGTGCATTTCATGTCATGGGAGGAAAAATGCATTAAATGCAACTTGAAGCCACACTGATTTGATTCAACACGCATTCGGGGACTGCCTGACAGGAGAAGAATCTGCTGTGGGATTTTGCTATTCCACATGTGAAAGAAGGCAAATTATATAAGGTAGAAACATAGCGATTTTAGCGAGAGCTTGCGGATGGGCTGTGTGACATGATGAGCTCCTTCCCCCTTATTTTCAAATACAAATCAAATCAAGACAAGACAAGACATGACTGACTGACTGACTTTTTTTATATAAATATATGTATCAATATTTATATATGCATATATTTACATGCATTCCCTACTTTTTAACTTTCACAATAAATTTGCTTTTCTGTTCTGCCTGCATTGGCTCTATTACATTTGACCTCTTTCACAGCACACGCAGCTTCTGTCTGATCCTGCAGAAAAGCACTCGCGACTTTAAAAGATGGCCTTTGTTGCCCACATCTTCCCTCGTTGTTTGTCTTACACCATGGGCTTAATGTGTTTGGGTATTTACTGACTGCACACCCTGATTTCCAGTGGATTTCATGCAGTCGCACAGACTTCGTTCAATCAAAAATATCTAGTTTAAGAAACAATTATTTATTTAATTCAATCAAATCATATTCAATTTTTTGCAATAAAGTTGTAAATTTATTTATTTTCTTATTATGATAAATATATATATGTTTTAAATTGTCTGTTTGTCTGTGTTGGTTTTATTTCCCTCCCTCTATCCTGCTTGTCTATCACCTGTGGCGACAACAACCGTCCCAGTCCCGCGTGCTCATGAGAACCGCGATCAATCACGCACAACACAATTGCAGTCAGGAATGATAGAAATCCCACTTTATTCTTCTGAAAGGGAACTGCTGTCCGTGAAGGGCAATTCTACAGCTGTGTAAGAGGGATGTGCTTCCTGTCCAGGATCATTCGGTGTCTGTTTCAACGGGATAGTTGTCAGTTCCGGTTCATCAATTGCCCCTTTAAAACGTATTTTCTCATTATCCGGATCATCCTGTACATTTAAAAACGAGTGTGATTATGAGCTGTGAGAACCGAATTGTTAAACTTTTGTGTTTCAAGCTACATTGACTTTGCCTGTGTCCGTTTACATACATATCGCAGCGCATCTGTTCATTACTCAAAATATGCCTATGTTTTCCGATATCCACTCCTTGATGTGACCCTTGTCCCAAATTGCTCTCAATATAAAAAACAACAAATTATGTACCGACGATAGCGGCCGCGTGGCCTAAAGGATAAGGTGTCTGACTTCGATTGTAACTGTGATCTTATCAGAAGATTGCAGGTTTTGTCCTTCAGCGGTCAGCTATCGCGCCGCGTGAAAGTTTGTATTCTTTGTTATGATTCTGCCTCAAAACCAACCATCTCGGACAGTCACTCACCTGAAGTAAAGGAAGGCTGTGTGCTTTAGGAAGCTAATGGCACATTTCCATCACTGTCGATCTGGTTGCACGAGCAAAACAAGCGGTGAAGTCGACTTTCGTGCACATTATTTCTGTTTGAATGCAAAAAGTAGGGGATGGATGTCTGACTTTGCAGTAAATAGGAGACAAGGTGACTGACAGGTTGAGGCAATGGACTGCTGATCCAGTGTGCCCCCAGCTTCGTCGTTATTGTGTTAAACATTTTCCCCTATTTTTTTATTCAATCACATTTATCCTCATTGCCAAATTCACCTTTTACTGAAAAGGATGCAGCTCGTTGGTGAAGTAATGTCACAAAAAATAATCACTTCATCAAACAGAAAACATTAGCATGACGATGGAGAGGGGGACTCATGAGATCGGTCTCTGAGAGTCAGCACAGGCACGATGGGCCGAATAGCAAACTAACGTCAGAAACTGAGAGCTACGTTTCTCACTGTCGGCGGCTCGTTGGTCTAGGGGAATGATTCACGCTTTGGGATTATAATAATTGAAATGCAAGACGTACCGTACGAGCCCTGCTAACTTTTAGTCAAAAAACGACTTCTCAGCCGTTCGACATGTGAGAAAACTGACATGTTTCAAATTAAAACGTGTGATTGCACTCCGTTGTTCACACAGCGTCCAAAAATCATGGAGAGTCCCAGGAGCAAAGTGAAACTCACCGAAATGATTCAAGTTCATGTCTCTCAGATGTACTCGGCTCTGCGTCTCATTGGACAACCAAAACACCGGTTTGATTCCGGCAAATAATTCATCAGTGTATCTTCCTTTCTGCACGCATGAGCTCACCTCCATCGGGATAAGCATACATTCAACGTCAATCTCAAATTCAACGTGAAACAGACTCTGCCCTGAATATGAGTGCGTCCTGTTTCTCTCGCGCTGAAAAGAAGTGAGAAGCAGGCTTTGGATTTAGTCCCTTGGCTGTCGAATTTAAACCGTGCAGGAAATCAATCCGGGGTGGCCAAGCTGCCTGGTCTGATTAAAAGGCGTTCAAAACCTACATTCCAGGCATGTTATAGTGTTCTGGCCTCAACATTCGGTTCAACGTATCGGATCATAAGCACCGCTCCCATTGTCTGCTAATGGTTCTGCTGTTCACACTAACACCTCCTCTGGTCCATCCTTTTTTACTTTATTGCCCGCTTACCACCCACTTTGCCTTTTCGCATTGTGCCATTTATTATTCACTCACTCCTGCGCTCCACTGTATCACAGGCATTCCCTTTTGTCCTTCCTCGCTGCCTATTTATTTCCAGGCTCTATTTTCGTGGAAAAATCTGTAAACATTAAATTTTTCTTAAAATATCGGATTGATCATCTGACTGAACGTGAGCCCTGGAAATTCATCCACAGAATGTTCACGGCCTGCTGAGTTTTACGGAATGCTTTGTTTTTGTTCATTGTGTTTCTGTATCCCTTTTAAGGTGATGTGCTGGTCTGCCCGGGGTCATTCTCTGTCTCTCCAAAATGGTGTGCTATCAGTATCGGATTATTATCTATCTGTTTAAAAGGAATGTGCTGTCTGTCCCGGATTTCAAATTTCAAATTTCAACAACTGCCTTTGGAGGGTGAAGAATGTTTAGTTTGTTGGTGTGTTTGTGTCAGTGAGAGAGTGCGTGGAAACGTTCTGCGCGATCTTACTGTGCATTTCATGTCATGGGAGGAAAAATGCATTAAATGCAACTTGAAGCCACACTGATTTGATTCAACACGCATTCGGGGACTGCCTGACAGGAGAAGAATCTGCTGTGGGATTTTGCTATTCCACATGTGAAAGAAGGCAAATTATATAAGTTATAAACATAGCGATTTTATCGAGAGCTTGCGGATGGGCTGTGTGACATGATGAGCTCCTTCCCCCTTATTTTGAAATAAAAATCAAATCAAGACAAGACAAGACATGACTGACTGACTGACTTTGTTTATGTAAATATATGTATCAATATTTATATATGCATATATTTACATACATTCCCTACTTTTTAACTTTCACAATAAATGTGCTTTTCTGCTGTGCCTGCATTGGCTCTATTACATTTGACCTCTTTCACAGCACACGCAGCTTCTGTCTGATCCTGCAGAAAAGCACTCGCGACTTTAAAAGATGGCCTTTGTTGCCCACATCTTCCCTCGTTGTTTGTCTTACCCCATGGGCTTAATGTGTTTGGGTATTTACTGACTGCACACCCTGATTTCCAGTGGATTTCATGCAGTCGCACAGACATCGTTCAATCAAAAATATCTAGATTAAGAAACAATTATTTATTTAATTCAATCAAATCAAATTCAATTTTTTGCAATAAAGTTGTAAATTTATTTATTTTCTTATTATGATAAATATATATATGTTTTAAATTGTCTGTTTGTCTGTGTTGGTTTTATTTCCCTCCCTCTATCCTGCTTGTCTATCACCTGTGGCGACAACAACCGTCCCAGTCCCGCGTGCTCATGAGAACCGCGATCAATCATGCACAACACAATTGCATTCAGGAATGATAGAAATCCCACTTTATTCTTCTGAAAGGGAACTGCTGTCCGTGAAGTGCAATTCTACAGCTGTGTAAGAGGGATGTGCTTCCTGTCCAGGATCATTCGGTGTCTGTTTCAACGGGATAGTTGTCAGTTCCGGTTCATCAATTGCCCCTTTAAAACGTATTTTCTCATTATCCGGATCATCCTGTACATTTAAAAACGAGTGTGATTATCAGCTGTGAGAACCGAATTGTTAAACTTTTGTGTTTCAAGCTACATTGACTTGGCCTGTGTCCGTTTACATACATATCGCAGCGCATCTGTTCATTACTCAAAATATGCCTATGTTTTCCGATATCCACTCCTTGATGTGACCCTTGGCGCAAATTTGCTCTCAATATAAAAAACAACAAATTATGTACCGACGATAGCGGCCGCGTGGCCTGAAGGATAAGGTGTCTGACTTCGATTGTAACTGTGATCTTATCAGAAGATTGCAGGTTTTGTCCTTCAGCGGTCAGCTGTCACGCCGCGTGAAAGTTTATATTTTTTGTTTTGATTCTGCCTCAAAACCAACCATCTCGGACAGTCACGCACCTGAAGTAAAGGAAGGCTGTGTGCTTTAAGAAGCTAATGGCACATTTCCATCACTGTCGATCTGGTTGCACGGGCGAAACAAGCGGTGAAGTCGACTTTCGTGCACATTATTTCTGTTTGAATGCAAAAAGTAGGGATGGATGTCTGACTTTGCAGTAAATAGTAGACAAGGTGACTGACAGGTTGAGGCAATGGACTGCTGATCCAGTATGCCCCCAGCTTCGTCGTTATTGTGTCAAACATTTTCACATAGTTTTTGTATTCAATCACATTTATCCTCATTGCCAAATTCACCTTTTACTGAAAAGGATGCAGCTCGTTGGTGAAGTAATGTCACAAAAAATAATCACTTCATCAAAGGGAAAACATTAGCTGGACGATGGAGAGGGGGACTCATGAGATCGGTCTCTGAGAGTCAGCACAGGCACGATGGGCCGAATAGCAAACTAACGTCAGAAACTGAGAGCTACATTTCTCACTGTCGGCGGCTCGTTGGTCTAGGGGTATGATTGACGCTTTGCGATTATAATAATTGAAATGCGAGAGGTCCCGGGTTCAAATCCCAGACGAACCCTGCCAACTTTTAGTCAAAAACGACTTCTCAGCCGTTCGACATGTGAGAAAACTGACATGTTTCAAATTAAAACGTGTGATTGCACTCCTTTGTTCACACAGCGTCCAAAAATCCTGGAGAGTCCCTGGAGCAAAGTGAAACTCACCGAACTGATGAAAGTTCATGTCTCTCAGATGTGCTCGGCTCTGCGTCTCATTGGACAACCTAAACCCCGGTTTGATTCCGGCAAATACTTGATCAGTGTATCTTCCTTTCTGCACGCATGAGCTCACCACCATAGGGATAAGCATACATTCAACGTCAATCTCAAATTCAACGTGAAACAGACTCTGCCCTGAATATGAGTGCGTCCTGTTTCTCTCGCGCTGAAAAGAAGTGAGAAGCAGGCTTTGGATTTAGTCCCTTGGCTGTCGAATTTAAACCGTGCAGGAAATCAATCCGGGGTGGCCAAGCTGCCTGGTCTGATTAAAAGGCGTTCAAAACCTACATTCCAGGCATGTTATAGTGTTCTGGCCTCAACATTCGGTTCAACGTATCGGATCATAAGCACCACTCCCATTGTCTGCTAATGGTTCCATGTTCACACTAACACCTCCTCTGGTGCATCCTTTGTTACTTTATTGCCCGCTTACCACCCACTTTGCCTTTTCGCATTGTGCCATTTATTATTCAATCACTCCTACGCTCCGCTGTATCACAGGCATTCCCTTTTGTCCTTCCTCGCTGCCTATTTTTTTCCAGGCGCTATTTTCGTGGAAAAATCTGTAAACTTTACATTTTTCTTAAAATATCGGAATGATCCTCTGACTGAACGTGAGCCCGGGGAATGCATCCACAGAATGTTCACGGCCTGCTGAGTTTTATAGAATGCTTTGTTTTTGTTCATTGTGTTTCTGTATCCCTTTTAAGGTGATGTGCTGGTCTGCCCGGGGTCATTCTCTGTCTCTCCAAAATGGTGTGCTCTCAGTATCAGATTATTATCTATCTGTTTAAAAGGAATGTGCTGTCTGTCCCGGATTTCAAATTTCAAATTACAAAAACTGCCTTTGGAGGGTGCAGAATGTTTAGTTTGTTGGTGTGTTTGTGTCAGTAACAGAGTGCATGGAAACGTTCTGCGCGATCTTACTGTGCATTTCATGTCATGGGAGTAAAAATGCATTACATGCAACTTGAAGCCACACTGATTTGATTCAACACGCATTCGGGGACTGCCTGACAGGAGAAGAATCTGCTGTGGGATTTTGCTATTCCACATGTGAAAGAAGGCAAATTATATAAGTTAGAAACATAGCGATTTTAGCGAGAGCTTGCGGATGGGCTGTGTGACATGATGAGCTCCTTCCGCCTTATTTTCAAATACAAATCAAATCAAGACAAGACGAGACATGACTGACTGACTGACTTTGTTTATTTAAATATATGTATCAATATTTATATATGCATATATTTACATACATTCCCTACGTTTTAACTTTCACAATAAATGTGCTTTTCTGTTCTGCCTGCATTGGCTCTATTACATTTGACCTCTTTCACAGCACACGCAGCTTCTGTCTGATCCTGCAGAAAAGCACTCGCGACTTTAAAAGATTGCCTTTGTTGCCCACATCTTCCCTCGTGGCTTGTCTTACACCATGGGCTTACTGTGTTTGGGTATTTACTGACTGCACACCCTGATTTCCTGTGGATTTCATGCAGTCGCACAGACTTCGTTCAATCAAAAATATATAGATTAAGAAACATTTATTTATTTATTTCAATCAAATCAAATTTAATTTTTTGCAATAAAATTGTACATTTATTTATTTTCTTATTATGATAATTATATATATGTTTTAAATTGTTTTTTTCTCTGGGTTGATTTTATTTCCCTCCCTCTTTCCTGCTTGTCTATCACCTGTGGCTTCAACAACCGTCCCAGTCTCGCGTGCTCATGAGAACCGCGCTCAATCACGCACAACACAATTGCATTCAGGAATGATAGAAATCCCACTTTATTCTTCTGAAAGGCAACTGCTGTCCGTGAAGGGCAATGCTACAGCTGTGAAAGAGGGATGTGCTTCTGGTCCAGGATCATTCGGTGTCTGTTTCAACGGGATGGTTGTCAGTTCCGGTTCATCAATTGCCCCTTTAAAACGTATTTTCTCATTATCCGGATCATCCTGTACATTTAAAAAGGAGTGTGATTATCAGCTGTGAGAACCGAATTGTTAAAGTTTTGTGTTTCAAGCTACATTGACTTTGCTTGTGTCCGTTTACATACATATCGCAGCGCATATGTTCATTACTCAAAATATGCTCATGTTTTCCGATATCCACTCCTTGATGTAACCCTTGTCCCAAATTTGCTCTCAATATAAAAAACAACAAATTATGCACCGACGATAGCGGCCGCGTGGCCTAAAGGATAAGGTGTCTGACTTCGATTGTAACTGTGATCTTATCAGAAGATTGCAGGTTCGAGTCCTTCAGCGGTCAGCTATCGCGCCGCGTGAAAGTTTATATTCTTTGTTTTGATTCTGCTTCAAAACCAACCATCTCGGACAGTCACTCACCTGATGTAATGGAAGGCTGTGTCCTTCAAGAAGCTAATGGCACATTTTCATCACTGTCGATCTGGTTTCACGGGCAAAACAAGCGGTGAAGTCGACTTTCGTGCACATTATTTCTGTTTGAATGCAAAAAGTAGGGGATGGATGTCTGACTTTGCAGTAAATAGGAGACAAGGTGACTGACAGGTTGAGGCAATGGACTGCTGATCCAGTGTGCCCCCAGCTTCGTCGTTATTGTGTTAAACATTTTCCCCTATTTTTTTATTCAATCACATTTATCCTCATTGCCAAATTCACCTTTTACTGAAAAGGATGCAGCTCGTTGGTGAAGTAATGTCACAAAAAATAATCACTTCATCAAACAGAAAACATTAGCAGGACGATGGAGAGAGGGACTCATGAGATCGGTCTCTGAGAGTCAACACAGGCACGATGGGCCGAATAGCAAACTAACGTCAGAAACTGAGAGCTACGTTTCTAACTGTCGGCGGCTCGTTGGTCTAGGGGTATGATTCACGCTTTGGGATTATAATAATTGAAATGCGAGAGGTCCCGGGTTCAAATCCCGGACGAGCCCTGCCAACTTTTAGTCAAAAAACGACTTCTCAGCCGGTCGACATGTGAGAAAACTGACATGTTTCAAATTAAAACGTGTGATTGCACTCCGTTGTTCACACAGCGTCCAAAAATCCTGGAGATTCCCAGGAGCAAAGTGAAACTCACCGAACTGAGTAAAGTTCATGTCTCTCAGATGTACTCGGCTCTGCGTCTCATTGGACAACCTAAACCCCGGTTTGATTCCGGCAAATACTTGATCAGTGTATCTTCCTTTCTGCATGCATGAACTCACCTCCATCGGGAAAAGCATACATTCAACGTCAATCTCAAATTCAACGTGAAACACACTCTGCCCTGAATATGAGTGCGTCCTGTTACTCTCGCGCTGAAAAGATGTGAGAAGCTGGCTTTGGATTTAGTCCCTTGGCTGCCGAATTTAAACCGTGCAGGAAGTCAATCCGGGGTGGCCAAGCTGCCTGGTCTGATTAAAAGGCATTCAAAGCCTACATTCCAGGCATGTTATAGTGTTGTGGCCTCAACATTCGGTTCAACGTAACGGATCATAAGCACCGCTCCCATTGTCTGCTAATGGTTCTGCTGTTCACACTAACACCTCCTCTGGTGCATCCTTTATTACATTATTGCCCGCTTACCACCCACTTTGCCATTTCGCATTGTGCCATTTATTATTCAATCACTCCTACGCTCCGCTGTATCACAGGCATTCCCTTTTGTCCTTCCTCGCTGCCTATTTATTTCCAGGCGCTATTTTCGTGGAAAAATCTGTAAACATTACATTTTTCTTAAAATATCGGAATGATCATCTGACTGAACGTGAGCCCGGGAAATTCATCCACAGAATGTTCACGGCCTGCTGAGTTTTGCAGAATGCTTTGTTTTTGTTCATTGTATTTCTGTATCCCTTTTAAGGTGATGTGCTGGTCTGCCCGGGGTCATTATCTGTCTCTCCAAAATGGTGTGCTCTCAGTATCGGATTATTATCTATCTGTTTAAAAGGAATGTGCTGTCTGACCCGGATTTCAAATTTCAAATTACAAAAACTGCCTTTGGAGGGTGCAGAATGTTTAGTTTGTTGGTGTGTTTGTGTCAGTGAGAGAGTGCATGGAAACGTCCTAGCGATCTTACTGTGCATTTCATGTCATGGGAGGAAAAATGCATTACATGCAACTTGAAGCCACACTGATTTGATTCAACACGCATTCGGGGACTGCCTAACAGGAGAAGAATCTGCTGTGGGATTTTGCTATTCCACATGTGAAAGAAGGCAAATTATACAAGTTAGAAACATAGCGATTTTAGCGAGAGCTTGCGGATGGGCTGTGTGACATGATGAGATCCATCCCCCTTAATTTCAAATACAAATCAAATCAAGACAAGACAAGACAAGACATGACTGACTGACTGACTTTGTTTATATAAATATATGTATCAATATTTATATATGCATATATTTACATACATTGCCTACTTTTTAACTTTCACAATAAATGTGCTTTTCTGTTCTGCCTGCATTGGCTCTATTACATTTGACCTCTTTCACAGCACACGCAGCTTCAGTCTGATCCTGCAGAAAAGCACTCGCGACTTTAAAAGATGGCCTTTGTTGCCCACATCTTCCCTCGTTGTTTGTCTTACACCATGGGCTTAATGTGTTTGGGTATTTACTGACTGCACACCCTGATTTCCATGGATTTCATGCAGTCGCACAGACTTCGTTCAATCAAAAATATCTAGATTAAGAAACAATTATTTATTTAATTCAATCAAATCAAATTCAATTTTTTGCAATAAAGTTGTAAATTTATTTGTTTTCTTATTATGATAAATATATATATGTTTTAAATTGTCTGTTTGTCTGTGTTGGTTTTATTTCCCTCCCTCTATCCTGCTTGTCTATCACCTGTGGCGACAACAACCGTCCCAGTCCCGCGTGCTCATGAGAACCGCGATCAATCACGCACAACACAATTGCATTCAGGAATGATAGAAATCCCACTTTATTCTTCTGAAAGGGAACTGCTGTCCGTGAAGGGCAATTCTACAGCTGTGTAAGAGGGATGTGCTTCCTGTCCAGGATCATTCGGTGTCTGTTTCAACGGGATAGTTGTCAGTTCCGGTTCATCAATTGCCCCTTTAAAACGTATTTTCTCATTATCCGGATCATCCTGTACATTTAAAAACGAGTGTGATTATCAGCTGTGAGAACCGAATTGTTAAACTTTTGTGTTTCAAGCTACATTGACTTTGCCTGTGTCCGTTTACATACATATCGCAGCGCATCTGTTCATTACTCAAAATATGCCTATGTTTTCCGATATCCACTCCTTGATGTAACCCTTGTCCCAAATTTGCTCTCAATATACAAAACAACAAATTATGTACCGACGATAGCGGCCGCGTGGCCTAAAGGATAAGGTGTCTGACTTCGATTGTAACTGTGATCTTATCAGAAGATTGCAGGTTTTGTCCTTCAGCGGTCAGCTATCGCGCCGCGTGAAAGTTTATATTCTTTGTTTTGATTCTGCCTCAAAACCAACCATCTCGGACAGTCACTCACATGAAGGAAAGGAAGGCTGTGTGCTTTAAGAAGCTAATGGCACATTTCCATCACTGTCGATCTGGTTGCACGGGCAAAACAAGCGGTGAAGTCGACTTTCGTGCACATTATTTCTGTTTGAATGCAAAAAGTAGGGATGGATGTCTGACATTGTAGTAAATAGTAGACAAGGTGACTGACAGGTAGAGGCAATGGACTGCTGATCCAGTGTGCCCCCAGCTTCGTCGTTATTGTGTTAAACATTTTCCCCTATTTTTTTATTCAATCACATTTATCCTCATTGCCAAATTCACCTTTTACTGAAAAGGATGCAGCTCGTTGGTGAAGTAATGTCACAAAAAATAATCACTTCATCAAACAGAAAACGTTAGCATGACGATGGAGAGGGGGACTCATGAGATCGGTCTCTGAGAGTCAGCACAGGCACGATGGGCCGAATAGCAAACTAACGTCAGAAACTGAGAGCTACGTTTCTCACTGTCGGCGGCTCGTTGGTCTAGGGGAATGATTCACGCTTTGGGATTATAATAATTGAAATGCGAGACGTCCCGTACGAGCCCTGCCAATTTTTAGTCAAAAAACGACTTCTCAGCCGTTCGAAATGTGAGAAAACTGACATGTTTCAAATTAAAACGTGTGATTGCACTCCGTTGTTCACACAGCGTCCAAAAATCCTGGAGAGTCCCAGGAGCAAAGTGAAACTCACCGAAATGATTCAAGTTCATGTCTCTCAGATGTACTCGGCTCTGCGTCTCATTGGACAACCAAAACGCCGGTTTGATTCCAGCAAATAATTCATCAGTGTATCTTCCTTTCTGCACGCATGAGCTCACCTCCATCGGGATACGCATACATTCAACGTCAATCTCAAATTCAACGTGAAACAGACTCTGACCTGAATATGAGTGCGTCCTGTTTCTCTCACGCTGAAAAGATGTGAGAAGCTGGCTTTGGATTTAGTCCCTTGGCTGCCGAATTTCAACCGTGCAGGAAATCAATCCGGGGTACCCAAGCTGCCTGGTCTGATTAAAAGGCGTTCAAACCCTATTTCCAGGCATGTTATAGTGTTCTGGCCTCAACATTCGGTTCAACGTATCGGATCATAAGCACCGCTCCCATTGTCTGCTAATGGTTCTGCTGTTCACACTAACACCTCCTCTGGTCCATCCTTTTTTACTTTATTGCCCGCTTACCACCCACTTTGACTTTTCGCATTGTGCCATTTATTATTCAATCACTCCTATGCTCCACTGTATCACAGGCATTCCCTTTTGTCCTTCCTCGCTGCCTATTTTTTTCCAGGCGCTATTTTCGTGCAAAAATCTGTAAACTTTACATTTTTCTTAAAATATCGGAATGATCATCTGACTGAATGTGAGCCCGGGAAATTCATCCACAGAATGTTCACGGCCTGCTGAGGTTTACAGAATGCTTTGTTTTGTTCATTGTGTTTCTGTAGCCCTTTTAAGGTGATGTGCTGGTCTGCCCGGGGTCATTCTCTGTCTCTCCAAAATGGTGTGCTATCAGTATCGGATTATTATCTATCTGTTTAAAAGGAATGTGCTGTCTGTCCCGGATTTCAAATTTCAAATTACAAAAAGAGCCTTTGGAGGGTGCAGAATGTTTAGTTTGTTGGTGTGTTTGTGTCAGTGAGAGAGTGCGTGGAAACGTTCTGCGCGATCTTACTGTGCATTTCATATCATGGGAGGAAAAATGCATTACATGCAATTTGAAGCCACACTGATTTGATTCAACACGCATTCGGGGACTGCCTGACAGGAGAAGAATCTGCTGTGGGATTTTGCTATTCCACATGTGAAAGAAGGCAAATTATATAAGTTAGAAACATAGCGATTTTAGCGAGAGCTTGCGGATGGGCTGTGTGACATGATGAGCTCCTTCCCCCTTATTTTCAAATATAAATCAAATCAAGACAAGACAAGACAAGACTGACTGACTGACTTTGTTTATATAAATATATGTATCAATATTTATATATGCATATATTTACATACATTCCCTACTTTTTAACTTTCACAATAAATGTGCTTTTCTGTTCTGCCTGCATTGGCTCTATTACATTTGACCTCTTTCACAGCACACGCAGCTTCTGTCTGATCCTGCAGAAAAGCACTCGCGACTTTAAAAGATGGCCTTTGTTGCCCACATCTTCCCTCGTGGCTTGTCTTACACCATGGGCTTACTGTGTTTGGGTATTTACTGACTGCACACCCTGATTTCCAGTGGATTTTATGCAGTCGCACAGACTTCGTTCAATCAAAAATATATAGATTAAGAATCATTTATTTATTTATTTCAATCAAATCAAATTAAATTTTTTGCAATAAAGTTGTAAATTTATTTATTTTCTCATTATGATAATTATATATATGTTTTAAATTGTTTTTTTCTCTGGGTTGATTTTATTTCCCACCCTCTTTCCTGCTTGTCTATCACCTGTGGCTTCAACAACCGTCCCAGTCTCGCGTGCTCATGAGAACCGCGCTCAATCACGCACAACACAATTGCATTCAGGAATGATAGAAATCCCACTTTATTCTTCTGAAAGGCAACTGCTGTCCGTGAAGGGCAATTCTACAGCTGTGCAAGAGGGATGTGCTTCTGGTCCAGGATCATTCGGTGTCTGTTTCAACGGGATGGTTGTCAGTTCCGGTTCATCAATTGCCCCTTTAAAACGTATTTTCTCATTATCCGGATCATCCTGTACATTTAAAAAGGAGTGTGATTATCAGCTGTGAGAACCGAATTGTTAAACTTTTGTGTTTCAAGCTACATTGACTTTGCTTGTGTCCGTTTACATACATATCGCAGCGCATCTGTTCATTACTCAAAATATGCTCATGTTTTCCGATATCCACTCCTTGATGTAACTCTTGTCCCAAATTTGCTCTCAATATAAAAAACAGCAAATTATGTACCGACGATAGCGGCCGCGTGGCCTAAAGGATAAGGTGTCTGACTTCGATTGTAACTGTGATCTTATCAGAAGATTGCAGGTTCGAGTCCTTCAGCGGTCAGCTATCGCGCTGCGTGATATTTTATATTCTTTGTTTTGATTCTGCTTCAAAACCAACCATCTCGAACAGTCACTCACCTGATGTAATGGAAGGCTGTGTCCTTTAAGAAGCTAATGGCACATTTCCATCACTGTCGATCTGGTTGCACGAGCAAAACAAGCGGTGAAGTCGACTTTCGTGCACATTATTTCTGTTTGAATGCAAAAAGTAGGGATGGATGTCTGACTTTGCAGTAAATAGTAGACAAGGTGACTGACAGGTTGAGGCAATGGACTGCTGATCCAGTATGCCCCCAGCTTCGTCGTTATTGTGTTAAACATTTTCACATAGTTTTTTTATTCAATCACATTTATCCTCATTGCCAAATTCACCTTTTACTGAAAAGGATGCAGCTCGTTGGTGAAGTAATGTCACAAAAAATAATCACTTCATCAAAGGGAAAACATTAGCTGGACGATGGAGAGGGGGACTCATGAGATCTGTCTCTGACAGTCAGCACAGGCACGATGGGCCGAATAGCAAACTAACGTCTCAAACTGAGAGCTACATTTCTCACTGCCGGTGGCTCTTTGGTCTAGGGGTATGATTCTCGCTTTGGGATTATAATAATTGAAATGCGAGAGGTCCCGGGTTCAAATCCCGGACGAGCCCTGCCAACTTTTAGTCAAAAAACGACTTCTCAGCCGTTCGACATGTGAGAAAACTGACATGTTTCAAATTAAAACGTGTGATTGCACTCCTTTGTTCACACAGCGTCCCAAAATCCTGGAGAGTCCCAGGAGCAAAGTGAAACTCACCGAATTGATTCAAGTTCATGTTTCTCAGATGTACTCGGCTCTGCGTCTCATTGGACAACCTAAACCCCGGTTTGATTCCGGCAAATACTTGATCAGAGTATCTTCCTTTCTGCACGCATGAGCTCACCGCCATAGGGATAAGCATACATTCAACGTCAATCTCAAATTCAACGTGAAACAGACTCTGCCCTGAATATGATTGCGTCCTGTTTCTCTCGCGCTGAAAAGATGTGAGAAGCAGGCTTTGGATTTAGTCCCTTGGCTGTCGAATTTAAACCGTGCAGGAAATCAATCCGGGGTGGCCAAGCTGCCTGGTCTGATTAAAAGGCGTTCAAAACCTACATTCCAGGCATGTTAATGTGTTCTGGCCTCAACATTCGGTTCAACGTATTGGATCATAAGCACTGCTCCCATTGTCTGCTAATGGTTCTGCTGTTCAAACTAACACCTCCTCTGGTCCATCTTTTGTTACTTTATTGCCCGCTTACCACCCACTTTGCCTTTTCGCATTGTGCCATTTATTATTCACTCACTCCTGCGCTCCACTGTATCACAGGCATTCCTTTTTGTCCTTCCTCGGTGCCTATTTATTTCCAGGCGCTATTTTCGTGGAAAAATCTGTAAACATTACATTTTTCTTAAAATATCGGAATGATCATCTGACTGAACGTGAGCCCTGGAAATTCATCCACAGAATGTTCACGGCCTGCTGAGTTTTACAGAATGCTTTGTTTTTGTTCATTGTGTTTCTGTATCCCTTTTAAGGTGATGTGCTGGTCTGCCCGGGGTCATTCTCTGTCTCTCCAAAATGGTGTGCTATCAGTATCGGATTATTATCTATCTGTTTAAAAGGAATGTGCTGTCTGTCCCGGATTTCAAATTTCAAATTTCAACAACTGCCTTTGGAGGGTGAAGAATGTTTAGTTTGTTGGTGTGTTTGTGTCAGTGAGAGAGTGCGTGGAAACGTTCTGCGCGATCTTACTGTGCATTTCATGTCATGGGAGGAAAAATGCATTAAATGCAACTTGAAGCCACACTGATTTGATTCAACACGCATTCGGGGACTGCCTGACAGGAGAAGAATCTGCTGTGGGATTTTGCTATTCCACATGTGAAAGAAGGCAAATTATATAAGTTATAAACATAGCGATTTTATCGAGAGCTTGCGGATGGGCTGTGTGACATGATGAGCTCCTTCCCCCTTATTTTCAAATAAAAATCAAATCAAGACAAGACAAGACATGACTGACTGACTGACTTTGTTTATATAAATATATGTATCAATATTTATATATGCATATATTTACATACATTCCCTACTTTTTAACTTTCACAATAAATGTGCTTTTCTGCTCTGCCTGCATTGGCTCTATTACATTTGACCTCTTTCACAGCACACGCAGCTTCTGTCTGATCCTGCAGAAAAGCACTCGCGACTTTAAAAGATGGCCTTTGTTGCCCACATCTTCCCTCGTTGTTTGTCTTACACCATGGGCTTAATGTGTTTGGGTATTTACTGACTGCACACCCTGATTTCCAGTGGATTTCATGCAGTCGCACAGACTTCGTTCAATCAAAAATATCTAGATTAAGAAACAATTATTTATTTAATTCAATCAAATCATATTCAATTTTTTGCAATAAAGTTGTAAATTTATTTATTTTCTTATTATGATAAATATATATATGTTTTAAATTGTCTGTTTGTCTGTGTTGGTTTTATTTCCCTCCCTCTATCCTGCTTGTCTATCACCTGTGGCGACAACAACCGTCCCAGTCCCGCGTGCTCATGAGAACCGCGATCAATCACGCACAACACAATTGCATTCAGGAATGATAGAAATCCCACTTTATTCTTCTGAAAGGGAACTGCTGTCCGTAAAGTGCAATTCTACAGCTGTGTAAGAGGGATGTGCTTCTGGTCCAGGATCATTCGGTGTCTGTTTCAACGGGATAGTTGTCAGTTCCGGTTCATCAATTGCCCCTTTAAAACGTATTTTCTCATTATCCGGATCATCCTGTACATTTAAAAACGAGTGTGATTATCAGCTGTGAGAACCGAATTGTTAAACTTTTGTGTTTCAAGCTACATTGACTTGGCCTGTGTCCGTTTACATACATATCGCAGCGCATCTGTTCATTACTCAAAATATGCCTATGTTTTCCGATATCCACTCCTTGATGTGACCCTTGGCGCAAATTTGCTCTCAATATAAAAAACAACAAATTATGTACCGACGATAGCGGCCGCGTGGCCTAAAGGATAAGGTGTCTGACTTCGATTGTAACTGTGATCTTATCAGAAGATTGCAGGTTTTGTCCTTCAGCGGTCAGCTATCGCGCCGCGTGAAAGTTTATATTTTTTGTTTTGATTCTGCCTCAAAACCAACCATCTCGGACAGTCACTCACCTGAAGTAAAGGAAGGCTGTGTGCTTTAAGAAGCTAATGGCACATTTCCATCACTGTCGATCTGGTTGCACGGGCAAAACAAGCGGTGAAGTCGACTTTCGTGCACATTATTTCTGTTTGAATGCAAAAAGTAGGGATGGATGTCTGACTTTGCAGTAAATAGTAGACAAGGTGACTGACAGGTTGAGGCAATGGACTGCTGATCCAGTATGCCCCCAGCTTCGTCGTTATTGTGTCAAACATTTTCACATAGTTTTTGTATTCAATCACATTTATCCTCATTGCCAAATTCACCTTTTACTGAAAAGGATGCAGCTCGTTGGTGAAGTAATGTCACAAAAAATAATCACTTCATCAAAGGGAAAACATTAGCTGGACGATGGAGAGGGGGACTCATGAGATCGGTCTCTGAGAGTCAGCACAGGCACGATGGGCCGAATAGCAAACTAACGTCAGAAACTGAGAGCTACATTTCTCACTGTCGGCGGCTCGTTGGTCTAGGGGTATGATTGACGCTTTGGGATTATAATAATTGAAATGCGAGAGGTCCCGGGTTCAAATCCCAGACGACCCCTGCCAACTTTTAGTCAAAAAACGACTTCTCAGCCGTTCGACATGTGAGAAAACTGACATGTTTCAAATTAAAACGTGTGATTGCACTCCTTTGTTCACACAGCGTCCAAAAATCCTGGAGAGTCCCAGGAGCAAAGTGAAACTCACCGAACTGATTAAAGTTCATGTCTCTCAGATGTACTCGGCTCTGCGTCTCATTGGACAACCTAAACCCCGGTTTGATTCCGGCAAATACTTGATCAGTGTATCTTCCTTTCTGCACGCATGAGCTCACCACCATAGGGATAAGCATACATTCAACGTCAATCTCAAATTCAACGTGAAACAGACTCTGCCCTGAATATGAGTGCGTCCTGTTTCTCTCGCGCTGAAAAGAAGTGAGAAGCAGGCTTTGGATTTAGTCCCTTGGCTGTCGAATTTAAACCGTGCAGGAAATCAATCCGGGGTGGCCAAGCTGCCTGGTCTGATTAAAAGGCGTTCAAAACCTACATTCCAGGCATGTTATAGTGTTCTGGCCTCAACATTCGGTTCAACGTATCGGATCATAAGCACCACTCCCATTGTCTGCTAATGGTTCCATGTTCACACTAACACCTCCTCTGGTGCATCATTTGTTACTTTATTGCCCGCTTACCACCCACTTTGCCTTTTCGCATTGTGCCATTTATTATTCAATCACTCCTACGCTCCGCTGTATCACAGGCATTCCCTTTTGTCCTTCCTCGCTGCATATTTTTTTCCAGGCGCTATTTTCGTGGAAAAATCTGTAAACTTTACATTTTTCTTAAAATATCGGAATGATCCTCTGACTGAACGTGAGCCCGGGGAATGCATCCACAGAATGTTCACGGCCTGCTGAGTTTTACAGAATGCTTTGTTTTTGTTCATTGTGTTTCTGTATCCCTTTTAAGGTGATGTGCTGGTTTGCCCGGGGTCATTCTCTGTCTCTCCAAAATGGTGTGCTCTCAGTATCAGATTATTATCTATCTGTTTAAAAGGAATGTGCTGTCTGTCCCGGATTTCAAATTTCAAATTACAAAAACTGCCTTTGGAGGGTGCAGAATGTTTAGTTTGTTGGTGTGTTTGTGTCAGTAACAGAGTGGATGGAAACGTTCTGCGCGATCTTACTGTGCATTTCATGTCATGGGAGTAAAAATGCATTACATGCAACTTGAAGCCACACTGATTTGATTCAACACGCATTCGGGGACTGCCTGACAGGAGAAGAATCTGCTGTGGGATTTTGCTATTCCACATGTGAAAGAAGGCAAATTATATAAGTTAGAAACATAGCGATTTTAGCGAGAGCTTGCGGATGGGCTGTGTGACATGATGAGATCCATCCCCCTTAATTTCAAATTCAAATCAAATCAAGACAAGACAAGACAAGACATGACTGACTGACTGACTTTGTTTATATAAATATATGTATCAATATTTATATATGCATATATTTACATACATTGCCTACTTTTTAACTTTCACAATAAATGTGCTTTTCTGTTCTGCCTGCATTGGCTCTATTACATTTGACCTCTTTCACAGCACACGCAGCTTCTGTCTGATCCTGCAGAAAAGCACTCGCGACTTTAAAAGATGGCCTTTGTTGCCCACATCTTCCCTCGTTGTTTGTCTTACACCATGGGCTTAATGTGTTTGGGTATTTACTGATGCACACCCTGATTTCCAGTGGATTTCATGCAGTCGCACAGACTTCGTTCAATCAAAAATATCTAGATTAAGAAACAATTATTTATTTAATTCAATCAAATCATATTCAATTTTTTGCAATAAAGTTGTAAATTTATTTATTTTCTTATTATGATAAATATATATATGTTTTAAATTGTCTGTTTGTCTGTGTTGGTTTTATTTCCCTCCCTCTATCCTGCTTGTCTATCACCTGTGGCTACAACAACCGTCCCAGTCCCGCGTCCTCATGAGAACCGCGATCAATCACGTACAACACAATTGCATTCAGGAATGATAGAAATCCCACTTTATTCTTCTGAAAGGGAACTGCTGTCCGTGAAGAGCAATTCTACAGCTGTGTAAGAGGGATGTGCTTCCTGTCCAGGATCATTCGGTGTCTGTTTCAACGGGATAGTTGTCAGTTCCGGTTCATCAATTGCCCCTTTAAAACGTATTTTCTCATTAACCGGATCATCCTGTACATTTTAAAACGTGTGTGATTATCAGCTGTGAGAACCGAATTGTTAAACTTTTGTGTTTCAAGCTTCATTGACTAAGCCTGTGTCCGTTGATATACATATCGCAGCGCATCTGTTCATTACTCAAAATTTGCCTATGTTTTCCGATATCCACTCCTTGATGTAACCCTTGTCCCAAATTTGCTCTCAATATAAAAAACAACAAATTATGTACCGACGATAGCGGCCGCGTGGCCTAAAGGATAAGGTGTCTGACTTCGATTGTAACTGTGATCTTATCAGAAGATTGCAGGTTTTGTCCTTCAGCGGTCAGCTATCGCGCCGCGTGAAAGTTTATATTCTTTGTTTTGATTCTGCCTCAAAACCAACCATCTCGGACAGTCACTCACCTGAAGTAAAGGAAGGCTTTGTGCTTTAAGAAGCTAATGGCACATTTCCATCACTGTCAATCTGGTTGCACGGGCAAAACAAGCGGTGAAGTCGACTTTCGTGCACATTATTTCTGTTTGAATGCAAAAAGTAGGGATGGATGTCTGACTTTGCAGTAAATAGTAGACAAGGTGACTGACAGGTTGAGGCAATGGACTGCTGATCCAGTATGCCCCCAGCTTCGTCGTTATTGTGTTAAACATTTTCACATAGTTTTTTTATTCAATCACATTTATCCTCATTGCCAAATTCACCTTTTACTGAAAAGGATGCAGCTCGTTGGTGAAGTAATGTCACAAAAAATAATCACTTCATCAAAGGGAAAACATTAGCTGGACGATGGAGAGGGGGACTCATGAGATCTGTCTCTGACAGTCAGCACAGGCACGATGGGCCGAATAGCAAACTAACGTCTCAAACTGAGAGCTACGTTTCTCACTGCCGGTGGCTCTTTGGTCTAGGGGTATGATTCTCGCTTTGGGATTATAATAATTGAAATGCGAGAGGTCCCGGGTTCAAATCCCGGACGAGCCCTGCCAACTTTTAGTCAAAAAACGACTTCTCAGCCGTTCGACATGTGAGAAAACTGACATGTTTCAAATTAAAACGTGTGATTGCACTCCTTTGTTCACACAGCGTCCCAAAATCCTGGAGAGTCCCAGGAGCAAAGTGAAACTCACCGAATTGATTCAAGTTCATGTTTCTCAGATGTACTCGGCTCTGCGTCTCATTGGACAACCTAAACCCCGGTTTGATTCCGGCAAATACTTGATCAGAGTATCTTCCTTTCTGCACGCATGAGCTCACCGCCATAGGGATAAGCATACATTCAACGTCAATCTCAAATTCAACGTGAAACAGACTCTGCCCTGAATATGATTGCGTCCTGTTTCTCTCGCGCTGAAAAGATGTGAGAAGCAGGCTTTGGATTTAGTCCCTTGGCTGTCGAATTTAAACCGTGCAGGAAATCAATCCGGGGTGGCCAAGCTGCCTGGTCTGATTAAAAGGCGTTCAAAACCTACATTCCAGGCATGTTAATGTGTTCTGGCCTCAACATTCGGTTCAACGTATTGGATCATAAGCACTGCTCCCATTGTCTGCTAATGGTTCTGCTGTTCAAACTAACACCTCCTCTGGTCCATCTTTTGTTACTTTATTGCCCGCTTACCACCCACTTTGCCTTTTCGCATTGTGCCATTTATTATTCACTCACTCCTGCGCTCCACTGTATCACAGGCATTCCTTTTTGTCCTTCCTCGGTGCCTATTTATTTCCAGGCGCTATTTTCGTGGAAAAATCTGTAAACATTACATTTTTCTTAAAATATCGGAATGATCATCTGACTGAACGTGAGCCCTGGAAATTCATCCACAGAATGTTCACGGCCTGCTGAGTTTTACAGAATGCTTTGTTTTTGTTCATTGTGTTTCTGTATCCCTTTTAAGGTGATGTGCTGGTCTGCCCGGGGTCATTCTCTGTCTCTCCAAAATGGTGTGCTATCAGTATCGGATTATTATCTATCTGTTTAAAAGGAATGTGCTGTCTGTCCCGGATTTCAAATTTCAAATTTCAACAACTGCCTTTGGAGGGTGAAGAATGTTTAGTTTGTTGGTGTGTTTGTGTCAGTGAGAGAGTGCGTGGAAACGTTCTGCGCGATCTTACTGTGCATTTCATGTCATGGGAGGAAAAATGCATTAAATGCAACTTGAAGCCACACTGATTTGATTCAACACGCATTCGGGGACTGCCTGACAGGAGAAGAATCTGCTGTGGGATTTTGCTATTCCACATGTGAAAGAAGGCAAATTATATAAGTTATAAACATAGCGATTTTATCGAGAGCTTGCGGATGGGCTGTGTGACATGATGAGCTCCTTCCCCCTTATTTTCAAATAAAAATCAAATCAAGACAAGACAAGACATGACTGACTGACTGACTTTGTTTATATAAATATATGTATCAATATTTATATATGCATATATTTACATACATTCCCTACTTTTTAACTTTCACAATAAATGTGCTTTTCTGCTCTGCCTGCATTGGCTCTATTACATTTGACCTCTTTCACAGCACACGCAGCTTCTGTCTGATCCTGCAGAAAAGCACTCGCGACTTTAAAAGATGGCCTTTGTTGCCCACATCTTCCCTCGTTGTTTGTCTTACACCATGGGCTTAATGTGTTTGGGTATTTACTGACTGCACACCCTGATTTCCAGTGGATTTCATGCAGTCGCACAGACTTCGTTCAATCAAAAATATCTAGATTAAGAAACAATTATTTATTTAATTCAATCAAATCATATTCAATTTTTTGCAATAAAGTTGTAAATTTATTTATTTTCTTATTATGATAAATATATATATGTTTTAAATTGTCTGTTTGTCTGTGTTGGTTTTATTTCCCTCCCTCTATCCTGCTTGTCTATCACCTGTGGCGACAACAACCGTCCCAGTCCCGCGTGCTCATGAGAACCGCGATCAATCACGCACAACACAATTGCATTCAGGAATGATAGAAATCCCACTTTATTCTTCTGAAAGGGAACTGCTGTCCGTAAAGTGCAATTCTACAGCTGTGTAAGAGGGATGTGCTTCTGGTCCAGGATCATTCGGTGTCTGTTTCAACGGGATAGTTGTCAGTTCCGGTTCATCAATTGCCCCTTTAAAACGTATTTTCTCATTATCCGGATCATCCTGTACATTTAAAAACGAGTGTGATTATCAGCTGTGAGAACCGAATTGTTAAACTTTTGTGTTTCAAGCTACATTGACTTGGCCTGTGTCCGTTTACATACATATCGCAGCGCATCTGTTCATTACTCAAAATATGCCTATGTTTTCCGATATCCACTCCTTGATGTGACCCTTGGCGCAAATTTGCTCTCAATATAAAAAACAACAAATTATGTACCGACGATAGCGGCCGCGTGGCCTAAAGGATAAGGTGTCTGACTTCGATTGTAACTGTGATCTTATCAGAAGATTGCAGGTTTTGTCCTTCAGCGGTCAGCTATCGCGCCGCGTGAAAGTTTATATTTTTTGTTTTGATTCTGCCTCAAAACCAACCATCTCGGACAGTCACTCACCTGAAGTAAAGGAAGGCTGTGTGCTTTAAGAAGCTAATGGCACATTTCCATCACTGTCGATCTGGTTGCACGGGCAAAACAAGCGGTGAAGTCGACTTTCGTGCACATTATTTCTGTTTGAATGCAAAAAGTAGGGATGGATGTCTGACTTTGCAGTAAATAGTAGACAAGGTGACTGACAGGTTGAGGCAATGGACTGCTGATCCAGTATGCCCCCAGCTTCGTCGTTATTGTGTCAAACATTTTCACATAGTTTTTGTATTCAATCACATTTATCCTCATTGCCAAATTCACCTTTTACTGAAAAGGATGCAGCTCGTTGGTGAAGTAATGTCACAAAAAATAATCACTTCATCAAAGGGAAAACATTAGCTGGACGATGGAGAGGGGGACTCATGAGATCGGTCTCTGAGAGTCAGCACAGGCACGATGGGCCGAATAGCAAACTAACGTCAGAAACTGAGAGCTACATTTCTCACTGTCGGCGGCTCGTTGGTCTAGGGGTATGATTGACGCTTTGGGATTATAATAATTGAAATGCGAGAGGTCCCGGGTTCAAATCCCAGACGACCCCTGCCAACTTTTAGTCAAAAAACGACTTCTCAGCCGTTCGACATGTGAGAAAACTGACATGTTTCAAATTAAAACGTGTGATTGCACTCCTTTGTTCACACAGCGTCCAAAAATCCTGGAGAGTCCCAGGAGCAAAGTGAAACTCACCGAACTGATTAAAGTTCATGTCTCTCAGATGTACTCGGCTCTGCGTCTCATTGGACAACCTAAACCCCGGTTTGATTCCGGCAAATACTTGATCAGTGTATCTTCCTTTCTGCACGCATGAGCTCACCACCATAGGGATAAGCATACATTCAACGTCAATCTCAAATTCAACGTGAAACAGACTCTGCCCTGAATATGAGTGCGTCCTGTTTCTCTCGCGCTGAAAAGAAGTGAGAAGCAGGCTTTGGATTTAGTCCCTTGGCTGTCGAATTTAAACCGTGCAGGAAATCAATCCGGGGTGGCCAAGCTGCCTGGTCTGATTAAAAGGCGTTCAAAACCTACATTCCAGGCATGTTATAGTGTTCTGGCCTCAACATTCGGTTCAACGTATCGGATCATAAGCACCACTCCCATTGTCTGCTAATGGTTCCATGTTCACACTAACACCTCCTCTGGTGCATCATTTGTTACTTTATTGCCCGCTTACCACCCACTTTGCCTTTTCGCATTGTGCCATTTATTATTCAATCACTCCTACGCTCCGCTGTATCACAGGCATTCCCTTTTGTCCTTCCTCGCTGCATATTTTTTTCCAGGCGCTATTTTCGTGGAAAAATCTGTAAACTTTACATTTTTCTTAAAATATCGGAATGATCCTCTGACTGAACGTGAGCCCGGGGAATGCATCCACAGAATGTTCACGGCCTGCTGAGTTTTACAGAATGCTTTGTTTTTGTTCATTGTGTTTCTGTATCCCTTTTAAGGTGATGTGCTGGTTTGCCCGGGGTCATTCTCTGTCTCTCCAAAATGGTGTGCTCTCAGTATCAGATTATTATCTATCTGTTTAAAAGGAATGTGCTGTCTGTCCCGGATTTCAAATTTCAAATTACAAAAACTGCCTTTGGAGGGTGCAGAATGTTTAGTTTGTTGGTGTGTTTGTGTCAGTAACAGAGTGGATGGAAACGTTCTGCGCGATCTTACTGTGCATTTCATGTCATGGGAGTAAAAATGCATTACATGCAACTTGAAGCCACACTGATTTGATTCAACACGCATTCGGGGACTGCCTGACAGGAGAAGAATCTGCTGTGGGATTTTGCTATTCCACATGTGAAAGAAGGCAAATTATATAAGTTAGAAACATAGCGATTTTAGCGAGAGCTTGCGGATGGGCTGTGTGACATGATGAGATCCATCCCCCTTAATTTCAAATTCAAATCAAATCAAGACAAGACAAGACAAGACATGACTGACTGACTGACTTTGTTTATATAAATATATGTATCAATATTTATATATGCATATATTTACATACATTGCCTACTTTTTAACTTTCACAATAAATGTGCTTTTCTGTTCTGCCTGCATTGGCTCTATTACATTTGACCTCTTTCACAGCACACGCAGCTTCTGTCTGATCCTGCAGAAAAGCACTCGCGACTTTAAAAGATGGCCTTTGTTGCCCACATCTTCCCTCGTTGTTTGTCTTACACCATGGGCTTAATGTGTTTGTGTATTTACTGATGCACACCCTGATTTCCAGTGGATTTCATGCAGTCGCACAGACTTCGTTCAATCAAAAATATCTAGATTAAGAAACAATTATTTATTTAATTCAATCAAATCATATTCAATTTTTTGCAATAAAGTTGTAAATTTATTTATTTTCTTATTATGATAAATATATATATGTTTTAAATTGTCTGTTTGTCTGTGTTGGTTTTATTTCCCTCCCTCTATCCTGCTTGTCTATCACCTGTGGCTACAACAACCGTCCCAGTCCCGCGTCCTCATGAGAACCGCGATCAATCACGTACAACACAATTGCATTCAGGAATGATAGAAATCCCACTTTATTCTTCTGAAAGGGAACTGCTGTCCGTGAAGAGCAATTCTACAGCTGTGTAAGAGGGATGTGCTTCCTGTCCAGGATCATTCGGTGTCTGTTTCAACGGGATAGTTGTCAGTTCCGGTTCATCAATTGCCCCTTTAAAACGTATTTTCTCATTAACCGGATCATCCTGTACATTTTAAAACGTGTGTGATTATCAGCTGTGAGAACCGAATTGTTAAACTTTTGTGTTTCAAGCTTCATTGACTAAGCCTGTGTCCGTTGATATACATATCGCAGCGCATCTGTTCATTACTCAAAATTTGCCTATGTTTTCCGATATCCACTCCTTGATGTAACCCTTGTCCCAAATTTGCTCTCAATATAAAAAACAACAAATTATGTACCGACGATAGCGGCCGCGTGGCCTAAAGGATAAGGTGTCTGACTTCGATTGTAACTGTGATCTTATCAGAAGATTGCAGGTTTTGTCCTTCAGCGGTCAGCTATCGCGCCGCGTGAAAGTTTATATTCTTTGTTTTGATTCTGCCTCAAAACCAACCATCTCGGACAGTCACTCACCTGAAGTAAAGGAAGGCTTTGTGCTTTAAGAAGCTAATGGCACATTTCCATCACTGTCAATCTGGTTGCACGGGCAAAACAAGCGGTGAAGTCGACTTTCGTGCACATTATTTCTGTTTGAATGCAAAAAGTAGGGATGGATGTCTGACTTTGCAGTAAATAGTAGACAAGGTGACTGACAGGTTGAGGCAATGGACTGCTGATCCAGTGTGCCCCCAGCTTCGTCGTTATTGTGTTAAACATTTTCACTTAGTTTTTTTATTCAATCACATTTATCCTCATTGCCAAATTCACCTTTTACTGAAAAGGATGTAGCTCGTTGGTGAAGTAATGTCACAAAAAATAATCACTTCATCAAAGGGAAAACATTAGCTGGACGATGGAGAGGGGGACTCATGAGATCTGTCTCTGATAGTCAGCACAGGCACGATGGGCCGAATAGCAAACTAACGTCAGAAACTGAGAGCTACGTTCATCACTGTCGGCGGCTCGTTGGTCTAGGGGTATGATTCTCGCTTTGGGATTATAATAATTGAAATGCGAGAGGTCCCGGGTTCAAATCCCGGACGAGCCCTGCCTAATTTTAGTCAAAAAACGACTTCTCAGTCGTTCGACATGTGAGAAAACTGACATGTTTCAAATTAAAACGAGTGATTGCACTCCTTTGTTCACACAGCGTCCAAAAATCCTGGAGAGTCCCAGGAGCAAAGTGAAACTCACCGAACTGATTAAAGTTCATGTCTCTCAGATGTTCTCGGCTCTGCGTCTCATTGGACAACCAAAACGCCGGTTTGATTCCGGCAAATAATTCATCAGTGTATCTTCCTTTCTGCATGCATGAACTCACCTCCATAGGAATAAGCATACATTCAACGTCAATCTCAAATTCAACGTGAAACACACTCTGCCCTGAATATGAGTGCGTCCTGTTTCTCTGGCGCTGAATAGATGTGAGAAGCTGGCTTTGGATTTAGTCCCTTGGCTGCCGAATTTAAACCGTGCAGGAAATCAATCCGGGGTACCCAAGCTGCCTGGTCTGATTAAAAGGCGTTCAAACCCTACATTCCAGGCATGTTATAGTGTTCTGGCCTCAACATTCGGTTCAACGTATCGGATCATAAGCACCGCTCCCATTGTCTGCTAATGGTTCTGCTGTTCAAACTAACACCTCCTCTGGTCCATCCTTTGTTACTTTATTGCCCGCTTACCACCCACTTTGCCTTTTCGCATTGTGCCATTTATTATTCACTCACTCCTGCGCTCCACTGTATCACAGGCATTCCCTTTTGTCCTTCCTCGCTGCCTATTTATTTCCAGGCGCTATTTTCGTGGAAAAATCTGTAAACATTACATTTTTCTTAAAATATCGGAATGATCATCTGACTGAACGTGAGCCCTGGAAATTCATCCACAGATGGTCACGGCCTGCTGAGTTTTACAGAATGCTTTGTTTTTGTTCATTGTGTTTCTGTATCCCTTTTAAGGTGATGTGCTGGTCTGCCCGTGGTCATTCTCTGTCTCTCCAAAATGGTGTGCTATCAGTATCGGATTATTATCTAACTGTTTAAAAGGAATGTGCTGTCTGTCCCGGATTTCAAATTTCAAATTTCAACAACTGCCTTTGGAGGGTGAAGAATGTTTAGTTTGTTGGTGTGTTTGTGTCAGTGAGAGAGTGCGTGGAAACGTTCTGCGCGATCTTACTCTGCATTTCATGTCATGGGAGGAAAAATGCATTACATGCAACTTGAAGCCACACTGATTTGATTCAACACGCATTCGGGGACTGCCTGACAGGAGAAGAATCTGCTGAGGGATTTTGCTATTCCACATGAGAAAGAAGGCAAATTGTATAAGTTAGAAACATAGCGATTTTAGCGAGAGCTTGCAGATGGGCTGTGTGACATGATGAGCTCCTTCCCCCTTATTTTCAAATACAAATCAAATCAAGACAAGACAAGACATGACTGACTGACTGACTTTGTTTATGTAAATATATGTATCAATATTTATATATGCATATATTTACATACATTCCCTACTTTTTAACTTTCACAATAAATGTGCTTTTCTGTTCTGCCTGCATTGGCTCGATTACATTTGACCACTTTCACAGCACACGCAGCTTCTGTCTGATCCTGCAGAAAAGCACTCACGACTTTAAAAGATGGCCTTTGTTGCCCACATCTTCCCTCGTTGTTTGTCTTACACCATGGGCTTAATGTGTTTGGGTATTTACTGACAGCACACCCTGATTTCCAGTGGATTTCATGCAGTCGCACAGACTTCGTTCAATCAAAAATATCTAGATTAAGAAACAATTATTTATTTAATTCAATCAAATCAAATTAAATTTTTTGCAATAAAGTTGTAAATTTATTTATTTTCTTATTATGATAAATATATATATGTTTTAAATTGTCTGTTTGTCTGTGTTGATTTTATTTCCCTCCCTCTATCCTGCTTGTCTATCACCTGTGGCGACAACAACCGTCCCAGTCCCGCGTCCTCATGAGAACCGCGATCAATCACGTACAACACAATTGCATTCAGGAATGATAGAAATCCCACTTTATTCTTCTGAAAGGGAACTGCTGTCCGTGAAGAGCAATTCTACAGCTGTGTAAGAGGGATGTGCTTCCTGTCCAGGATCATTCGGTGTCTGTTTCAACGGGATAGTTGTCAGTTCCGGTTCATCAATTGCCCCTTTAAAACGTATTTTCTCATTAACCGGATCATCCTGTACATTTTAAAACGTGTGTGATTATCAGCTGTGAGAACCGAATTGTTAAACTTTTGTGTTTCAAGCTTCATTGACTATGCCTGTGTCCGTTGATATACATATCGCAGCGCATCTGTTCATTACTCAAAATTTGCCTATGTTTTCCGATATCCACTCCTTGATGTAACCCTTGTCCCAAATTTGCTCTCAATATAAAAAACAACAAATTATGTACCGACGATAGCGGCCGCGTGGCCTAAAGGATAAGGTGTCTGACTTCGATTGTAACTGTGATCTTATCAGAAGATTGCAGGTTTTGTCCTTCAGCGGTCAGCTATCGCGCCGCGTGAAAGTTTATATTCTTTGTTTTGATTCTGCCTCAAAACCAACCATCTCGGACAGTCACTCACCTGAAGTAAAGGAAGGCTTTGTGCTTTAAGAAGCTAATGGCACATTTCCATCACTGTCAATCTGGTTGCACGGGCAAAACAAGCGGTGAAGTCGACTTTCGTGCACATTATTTCTGTTTGAATGCAAAAAGTAGGGATGGATGTCTGACTTTGCAGTAAATAGTAGACAAGGTGACTGACAGGTTGAGGCAATGGACTGCTGATCCAGTGTGCCCCCAGCTTCGTCGTTATTGTGTTAAACATTTTCACTTAGTTTTTTTATTCAATCACATTTATCCTCATTGCCAAATTCACCTTTTACTGAAAAGGATGTAGCTCGTTGGTGAAGTAATGTCACAAAAAATAATCACTTCATCAAAGGGAAAACATTAGCTGGACGATGGAGAGGGGGACTCATGAGATCTGTCTCTGATAGTCAGCACAGGCACGATGGGCCGAATAGCAAACTAACGTCAGAAACTGAGAGCTACGTTCATCACTGTCGGCGGCTCGTTGGTCTAGGGGTGTGATTCTCGCTTTGGGATTATAATAATTGAAATGCGAGAGGTCCCGGGTTCAAATCCCGGACGAGCCCTGCCTAATTTTAGTCAAAAAACGACTTCTCAGTCGTTCGACATGTGAGAAAACTGACATGTTTCAAATTAAAACGAGTGATTGCACTCCTTTGTTCACACAGCGTCCAAAAATCCTGGAGAGTCCCAGGAGCAAAGTGAAACTCACCGAACTGATTAAAGTTCATGTCTCTCAGATGTTCTCGGCTCTGCGTCTCATTGGACAACCAAAACGCCGGTTTGATTCCGGCAAATAATTCATCAGTGTATCTTCCTTTCTGCATGCATGAACTCACCTCCATAGGAATAAGCATACATTCAACGTCAATCTCAAATTCAACGTGAAACACACTCTGCCCTGAATATGAGTGCGTCCTGTTTCTCTGGCGCTGAATAGATGTGAGAAGCTGGCTTTGGATTTAGTCCCTTGGCTGCCGAATTTAAACCGTGCAGGAAATCAATCCGGGGTACCCAAGCTGCCTGGTCTGATTAAAAGGCGTCAAACCCTACATTCCAGGCATGTTATAGTGTTCTGGCCTCAACATTCGGTTCAACGTATCGGATCATAAGCACCGCTCCCATTGTCTGCTAATGGTTCTGCTGTTCAAACTAACACCTCCTCTGGTCCATCCTTTGTTACTTTATTGCCCGCTTACCACCCACTTTGCCTTTTCGCATTGTGCCATTTATTATTCACTCACTCCTGCGCTCCACTGTATCACAGGCATTCCCTTTTGTCCTTCCTCGCTGCCTATTTATTTCCAGGCGCTATTTTCGTGGAAAAATCTGTAAACATTACATTTTTCTTAAAATATCGGAATGATCATCTGACTGAACGTGAGCCCTGGAAATTCATCCACAGATGGTCACGGCCTGCTGAGTTTTACAGAATGCTTTGTTTTTGTTCATTGTGTTTCTGTATCCCTTTTAAGGTGATGTGCTGGTCTGCCCGTGGTCATTCTCTGTCTCTCCAAAATGGTGTGCTATCAGTATCGGATTATTATCTAACTGTTTAAAAGGAATGTGCTGTCTGTCCCGGATTTCAAATTTCAAATTTCAACAACTGCCTTTGGAGGGTGAAGAATGTTTAGTTTGTTGGTGTGTTTGTGTCAGTGAGAGAGTGCGTGGAAACGTTCTGCGCGATCTTACTCTGCATTTCATGTCATGGGAGGAAAAATGCATTACATGCAACTTGAAGCCACACTGATTTGATTCAACACGCATTCGGGGACTGCCTGACAGGAGAAGAATCTGCTGTGGGATTTTGCTATTCCACATGAGAAAGAAGGCAAATTGTATAAGTTAGAAACATAGCGATTTTAGCGAGAGCTTGCAGATGGGCTGTGTGACATGATGAGCTCCTTCCCCCTTATTTTCAAATACAAATCAAATCAAGACAAGACAAGACATGACTGACTGACTGACTTTGTTTATGTAAATATATGTATCAATATTTATATATGCATATATTTACATACATTCCCTACTTTTTAACTTTCACAATAAATGTGCTTTTCTGTTCTGCCTGCATTGGCTCGATTACATTTGACCACTTTCACAGCACACGCAGCTTCTGTCTGATCCTGCAGAAAAGCACTCACGACTTTAAAAGATGGCCTTTGTTGCCCACATCTTCCCTCGTTGTTTGTCTTACACCATGGGCTTAATGTGTTTGGGTATTTACTGACAGCACACCCTGATTTCCAGTGGATTTCATGCAGTCGCACAGACTTCGTTCAATCAAAAATATCTAGATTAAGAAACAATTATTTATTTAATTCAATCAAATCAAATTAAATTTTTTGCAATAAAGTTGTAAATTTATTTATTTTCTTATTATGATAAATATATATATGTTTTAAATTGTCTGTTTGTCTGTGTTGATTTTATTTCCCTCCCTCTATCCTGCTTGTCTATCACCTGTGGCGACAACAACCGTCCCAGTCCCGCGTGCTCATGAGAACCGCGATCAATCACGCACAACACAATTGCATTCAGGAATGATAGAAATCCCACTTTATTCTTCTGAAAGGGAACTGCTGTCCGTGAAGGGCAATTCTACAGCTGTGTAAGAGGGATGTGCTTCCTGTCCAGGATCATTCGGTGTCTGATTCAACGGGATAGTTGTCAGTTCCGGTTCATCAATTGCCCCTTTAAAACGTATTTTCTCATTATCCGGATCATCCTGTACATTTAAAAACGAGTGTGATTATCAGCTGTGAGAACCGAATTGTTAAACTTTTGTGTTTCAAGCTACATTGACTTTGCCTGTGTCCGTTTACATACATATCGCAGCGCATCTGTTCATTACTCAAAATATGCCTATGTTTTCCGATATCCACTCCTTGATGTAACCCTTGTCCCAAATTTGCTCTCAATATAAAAAACAACAAATTATGTACCGACGATAGCGGCCGCGTGGCCTAAAGGATAAGGTGTCTGACTTCGATTGTAACTGTGATCTTATCAGAAGATTGCAGGTTTTGTCCTTCAGCGGTCAGCTATCGCGCCGCGTGAAAGTTTATATTCTTTGTTTTGATTCTGCCTCAAAACCAACCATCTCGGACAGTCACTCACCTGAAGTAAAGGAAGGCTGTGTGCTTTAAGAAGCTAATGGCACATTTCCATCACTGTCGATCTGGTTGCACGGGCAAAACAAGCGGTGAAGTCGACTTTCGTGCACATTATTTCTGTTTGAATGCAAAAAGTAGGGTTGGATGTCTGACATTGTAGTAAATAGTAGACAAGGTGACTGACAGGTTGAGGCAATGGACTGCTGATCCAGTGTGCCCCCAGCTTCGTCGTTATTGTGTTAAACATTTTCCCCTATTTTCTTATTCAATCACATTTATCCTCATTGCCAAATTCACCTTTTACTGAAAAGGATGCAGCTCGTTGGTGAGTAATGTCACAAAAAATAATCACTTCATCAAACAGAAAACATTAGCATGACGATGGAGAGGGGGACTCATGAGATCGGTCTCTGAGAGTCAGCACAGGCACGATGGGCCGAATTGCAAACTAACGTCAGAAACTGAGAGCTACGTTTCTCACTGTCGGCGGCTCGTTGGTCTAGGGGAATGATTCACGCTTTGGGATTATAATAATTGAAATGCGAGACGTCCCGTACGAGCCCTGCCAGCTTTAATCAAAAAACGACTTCTCAGCCGTTCGACATGTGAGAAAACTGACATGTTTCAAATTAAAACGTGTGATTGCACTCCGTTGTTCACACAGCGTCCAAAAATCCTCGAGAGTCCCAGGAGCAAAGTGAAACTCACCGAAATGATTCAAGTTCATGTCTCTCAGATGTACTCGGCTCTGCGTCTCATTGGACAACCAAAACGCCGGTTTGATTCCGGCAAATAATTCATCAGTGTATCTTCCTTTCTGCACGCATGAGCTCACCTCCATCGGGATACGCATACATTCAACGTCAATCTCAAATTCAACGTGAAACAGACTCTGACCTGAATATGAATGCGTCCTGTTTCTCTCACGCTGAAAAGATGTGAGAAGCTGGCTTTGGATTTAGTCCCTTGGCTGCCGAATTTCAACCGTGCAGGAAATCAATCCGGGGTACCCAAGCTGCCTGGTCTGATTAAAAGGCGTTCAAACCCTACATTCCAGGCATGTTATAGTGTTCTGGCCTCAACATTCGGTTCAACGTATCGGATCATAAGCACCGCTCCCATTGTCTGCTAATGGTTCTGCTGTTCACACTAACACCTCCTCTGGTCCATCCTTTTTTACTTTATTGCCCGCTTACCACCCACTTTGACTTTTCGCATTGTGCCATTTATTATTCAATCACTCCTATGCTCCACTGGATCACAGGCATTCCCTTTTGTCCTTCCTCGCTGCCTATTTTTTTCCAGGCGCTATTTTCGTGGAAAAATCTGTAAACTTTACATTTTTCTTAAAATATCGGAATGGTCATCTGACTGAATGTGAGCCCGGGAAATTCATCCACAGAATGTTCACGGCCTGCTGAGTTTTACAGAATGCTTTGTTTTGTTCATTGTGTTTCTGTAGCCCTTTTAAGGTGACGTGCTGGTCTGCCCGGGGTCATTCTCTGTCTCTCCAAAATGGTGTGCTATCAGTATCGGATTATTATCTATCTGTTTAAAAGGAATGTGCTGTCTGTCACTGATTTCAAATTTCAAATTACAAAAAGAGCCTTTGGAGGGTGCAGAATGTTTAGTTTGTTGGTGTGTTTGTGTCAGTGAGAGAGTGCGTGGAAACGTTCTGCGCGATCTTACTGTGCATTTCATATCATGGGAGGAAAAATGCATTACATGCAATTTGAAGCCACACTGATTTGATTCAACACGCATTCGGGGACTGCCTGACAGGAGAAGAATCTGCTGTGGGATTTTGCTATTCCACATGTGAAAGAAGGCAAATTATATAAGTTAGAAACATAGCGATTTTAGCGAGAGCTTGCGGATGGGCTGTGTGACATGATGAGCTCCTTCCCCCTTATTTTCAAATACAAATCAAATCAAGACAAGACAAGACAAGACTGACTGACTGACTTTGTTTATGTAAATATATGTATCAATATTTATATATGCATATATTTACATACATTCCCTACTTTTTAACTTTCACAATAAATGTGCTTTTCTGTTCTGCCTGCATTGGCTCTATTACATTTGACCTCTTTCACAGCACACGCAGCTTCTGTCTGATCCTGCAGAAAAGCACTCGCGACTTTAAAAGATGGCCTTTGTTGCCCACATCTTCCCTCGTGGCTTGTCTGACACCATGGGCTTACTGTGTTTGGGTATTTACTGACTGCACACCCTGATTTCCAGTGGATTTCATGCAGTCGCACAGACTTCGTTCAATCAAAAATATATAGATTAAGAATCATTTATTTATTTATATCAATCAAATCAAATTCAGTTTTTTGCAATAAAGTTGTAAATTTATTTATTTTCTTATTATGATAATTATATATATGTTTTAAATTGTTTTTTTCTCTGGGTTGATTTTATTTCCCTCCCTCTTTCCTGCTTGTCTATCACCTGTGGCTTCAACAACCGTCCCAGTCTCGCGTGCTCATGAGAACCGCGCTCAATCACGCACAACACAATTGCATTCAGGAATGATAGAAATCCCACTTTATTCTTCTGAAAGGCAACTGCTGTCCGTGAAGGGCAATTCTACAGCTGTGTAAGAGGGATGTGCTTCTGGTCCAGGATCATTCGGTGTCTGTTTCAACGGGATGGTTGTCAGTTCCGGTTCATCAATTGCCCCTTTAAAACGTATTTTCTCATTATCCGGATCATCCTGTACATTTAAAAAGGAGTGTGATTATCAGCTGTGAGAACCGAATTGTTAAACTTTTGTGTTTCAAGCTACATTCACTTTGCTTGTGTCCGTTTACATACATATCGCAGCGCATCTGTTCATTACTCAAAATATGCTCATGTTTTCCGATATCCACTCCTTGATGTAACTCTTGTCCCAAATTTGCTCTCAATATAAAAAACAACAAATTATGTACCGACGATAGCGGCCGCGTGGCCTAAAGGATAAGGTGTCTGACTTCGATTGTAACTGTGATCTTATCAGAAGATTGCAGGTTTTGTCCTTCAGCGGTCAGCTATCGCGCCGCGTGAAAGTTTATATTCTTTGTTTTGATTCTGCCTCAAAACCAACCATCTCGGACAGTCACTCACCTGAAGTAAAGGAAGGCTGTGTGCTTTAAGATGCTAATGGCACATTTTCATCACTGTCAATCTGGTTGCACGGGCAAAACAAGCGGTGAAGTCGACTTTTGTGCACATTATTTCTGTTTGAATGCAAAAAGTAGGGATGGATGTCTGACTTTGCAGTAAATAGGAGACAAGGTGACTGACAGGTTGAGGCAATGGACTGCTGATCCAGTTTGCCCCCAGCTTCGTCGTTATTGTGTTAAACATTTTCACTTAGTTTTTTTATTCAATCACATTTATCCTCATTGCCAAATTCATCTTTTACTGAAAAGGATGTAGCTCGTTGGTGAAGTAATGTCACAAAAAATAATCACTTCATCAAAGGGAAAACATTAGCTGGACGATGGAGAGGGGGACTCATGAGATCTGTCTCTGATAGTCAGCACAGGCACGATGGGCCGAATAGCAAACTAACGTCAGAAACTGAGAGCTACGTTACTCATGGTCGGCGGCTCGTTGGTCTAGGGGTATGATTCTCGCTTTGGGATTATAATAATTGAAATGCGAGATGTCCCGGGTTCAAATCCCGGACGAGCCCTGCCAACTTTTAGTCAAAAAACGACTTCTCAGTCGTTCGACATGTGACAAAACTGACATGTTTCAAATTAAAACGTGTGATTGCACTCCTTTGTTCACACAGCGTCCAAAAATCCTGGAGAGTCCCAGGAGCAAAGTGAAACTCACCGAACTGATTGAAGTTCATGTCTCTCAGATGTTCTCGGCTCTGCGTCTCATTGGACAACCGAAACCCCGGTTTGATTCCGGCAAATACTTGATCAGTGTATCTTCCTTTCTGCACGCATGAGCTCACCACCATAGGGATAAGCATACATTCAACGTCAATCTCAAATTGAACGTGAAACAGACTCTGCCCTGAATATGAGTGCGTCCTGTTTCTCTCGCGCTGAAAAGATGTGAGAAGAAGGCTTTGGATTTAATCCCTTGGCTGTCGAATTTAAACCGTGCAGGAAATCAATCCGGGGTGGCCAAGCTGCCTGGTCTGATTAAAAGGCGTTCAAAACCTACATTCCAGGCATGTTATAGTGTTCTGGCCTCAACATTCGGTTCAACGTATCGGATCATAAGCACCGCTCATATTGTCTGCTAATGGTTCTGCTGTTCACACTAACACCTCCTCTGGTGCATCCTTTGTTACTTTATTGCCCGCTTACCACCCACTTTGCCTTTTCGCATTGTGTCATTTATTATTCAATCACTCCTACGCTCCGCTGTATCACAGGCATTCCCTTTTGTCTTTCCTCGCTGCCTATTTTTTTCCAGGCGCTATTTTCGTGGAAAAATCTGTAAACTTTACATTTTTCTTAAAATATCGGAATGATCATCTGACTGAACGTGAGACCGGGGAATGCATCCACAGAATGTTCACGGCCTGCTGAGTTTTACAGAAAGCTTTGTTTTTGTTCATTGTGTTTCTGTATCCCTTTTAAGCTGATGTGCTGGTCTGCCCGGGGTTATTCTCTGTCTCTCCAAAATGGTGTGCTCTCAGTATCGGATTATTATCTATCTGTTTAAAAGGAATGTGCTGTCTGTCCCGGATTTCAAATTTCAAATTACAAAAACTGCCTTTTGGAGGGTGCAGAATGTTTAGTTTGTTGGTGTGTTTGTGTCAGTGAGAGAGTGCGTGGAAACGTTCTGCGCGATCTTACTGCGCATTTCATGTCATGGGAGGAAAAATGCATTACATGCAACTTGAAGCCACACTGATTTGATTCAACACGCATTCGGGGACTGCCTGACAGGAGAAGAATCTGCTGTGGGATTTTGCTATTCCACATGTGAAAGAAGGCAAATTATATAAGTTAGAAACATAGCGATTTTAGCGAGAGCTTGCGGATGGGCTGTGTGACATGATGAGCTCCTTCCCCCTTATTTTCAAATATAAATCAAAACAAGACAAGACAAGACAAGACTGACTGACTGACTTTGTTTATATAAATATATGTATCAATATTTATATATGCATATATTTACATACATTCCCTACTTTTTAACTTTCACAATAAATGTGCTTTTCTGTTCTGCCTGCATTGGCTCTATTACATTTGACCTCTTTCACAGCACACGCAGCTTCTGTCTGATCCTGCAGAAAAGCACTCGCGACTTTAAAAGATGGCCTTTGTTGCCCACATCTTCCCTCGTGGCTTGTCTTACACCATGGGCTTACTGTGTTTGGGTATTTACTGACTGCACACCCTGATTTCCAGTGGATTTTATGCAGTCGCACAGACTTCGTTCAATCAAAAATATATAGATTAAGAATCATTTATTTATTTATTTCAATCAAATCAAATTCAATTTTTTGCAATAAAGTTGTAAATTTATTTATTTTCTCATTATGATAATTATATATATGTTTTAAATTGTTTTTTTCTCTGGGTTGATTTTATTTCCCACCCTCTTTCCTGCTTGTCTATCACCTGTGGCTTCAACAACCGTCCCAGTCTCGCGTGCTCATGAGAACCGCGCTCAATCACGCACAACACAATTGCATTCAGGAATGATAGAAATCCCACTTTATTCTTCTGAAAGGCAACTGCTGTCCGTGAAGGGCAATTCTACAGCTGTGCAAGAGGGATGTGCTTCTGGTCCAGGATCATTCGGTGTCTGTTTCAACGGGATGGTTGTCAGTTCCGGTTCATCAATTGCCCCTTTAAAACGTATTTTCTCATTATCCGGATCATCCTGTACATTTAAAAAGGAGTGTGATTATCAGCTGTGAGAACCGAATTGTTAAACTTTTGTGTTTCAAGCTACATTGACTTTGCTTGTGTCCGTTTACATACATATCGCAGCGCATCTGTTCATTACTCAAAATATGCTCATGTTTTCCGATATCCACTCCTTGATGTAACTCTTGTCCCAAATTTGCTCTCAATATAAAAAACAGCAAATTATGTACCGACGATAGCGGCCGCGTGGCCTAAAGGATAAGGTGTCTGACTTCGATTGTAACTGTGATCTTATCAGAAGATTGCAGGTTCGAGTCCTTCAGCGGTCAGCTATCGCGCTGCGCGATATTTTATATTCTTTGTATTGATTCTGCTTCAAAACCAACCATCTCGAACAGTCACTCACCTGATGTAATGGAAGGCTGTGTCCTTTAAGAAGCTAATGGCACATTTCCATCACTGTCGATCTGGTTGCACGAGCAAAACAAGCGGTGAAGTCGACTTTCGTGCACATTATTTCTGTTTGAATGCAAAAAGTAGGGATGGATGTCTGACTTTGCAGTAAATAGTAGACAAGGTGACTGACAGGTTGAGGCAATGGACTGCTGATCCAGTATGCCCCCAGCTTCGTCGTTATTGTGTTAAACATTTTCACATAGTTTTTTTATTCAATCACATTTATCCTCATTGCCAAATTCACCTTTTACTGAAAAGGATGCAGCTCATTGGTGAAGTAATGTCACAAAAAATAATCACTTCATCAAAGGGAAAACATTAGCTGGACGATGGAGAGGGGGACTCATGAGATCTGTCTCTGACAGTCAGCACAGGCACGATGGGCCGAATAGCAAACTAACGTCTCAAACTGAGAGCTACGTTTCTCACTGCCGGTGGCTCTTTGGTCTAGGGGTATGATTCTCGCTTTGGGATTATAATAATTGAAATGCGAGAGGTCCCGGGTTCAAATCCCGGACGAGCCCTGCCAACTTTTAGTCAAAAAACGACTCCTCAGCCGTTCGACATGTGAGAAAACTGACATGTTTCAAATTAAAACGTGTGATTGCACTCCTTTGTTCACACAGCGTCCCAAAATCCTGGAGAGTCCCAGGAGCAAAGTGAAACTCACCGAATTGATTCAAGTTCATGTTTCTCAGATGTACTCGGCTCTGCGTCTCATTGGACAACCTAAACCCCGGTTTGATTCCGGCAAATACTTGATCAGAGTATCTTCCTTTCTGCACGCATGAGCTCACCGCCATAGGGATAAGCATACATTCAACGTCAATCTCAAATTCAACGTGAAACAGACTCTGCCCTGAATATGATTGCGTCCTGTTTCTCTCGCGCTGAAAAGATGTGAGAAGCAGGCTTTGGATTTAGTCCCTTGGCTGTCGAATTTAAACCGTGCAGGAAATCAATCCGGGGTGGCCAAGCTGCCTGGTCTGATTAAAAGGCGTTCAAAACCTACATTCCAGGCATGTTAATGTGTTCTGGCCTCAACATTCGGTTCAACGTATTGGATCATAAGCACTGCTCCCATTGTCTGCTAATGGTTCTGCTGTTCAAACTAACACCTCCTCTGGTCCATCTTTTGTTACTTTATTGCCCGCTTACCACCCACTTTGCCTTTTCGCATTGTGCCATTTATTATTCACTCACTCCTGCGCTCCACTGTATCACAGGCATTCCCTTTTGTCCTTCCTCGGTGCCTATTTATTTCCAGGCGCTATTTTCGTGGAAAAATCTGTAAACATTACATTTTTCTTAAAATATCGGAATGATCATCTGACTGAACGTGAGCCCTGGAAATTCATCCACAGAATGTTCACGGCCTGCTGAGTTTTACAGAATGCTTTGTTTTTGTTCATTGTGTTTCTGTATCCCTTTTAAGGTGATGTGCTGGTCTGCCCGGGGTCATTCTCTGTCTCTCCAAAATGGTGTGCTATCAGTATCGGATTATTATCTATCTGTTTAAAAGGAATGTGCTGTCTGTCCCGGATTTCAAATTTCAAATTTCAACAACTGCCTTTGGAGGGTGAAGAATGTTTAGTTTGTTGGTGTGTTTGTGTCAGTGAGAGAGTGCGTGGAAACGTTCTGCGCGATCTTACTGTGCATTTCATGTCATGGGAGGAAAAATGCATTAAATGCAACTTGAAGCCACACTGATTTGATTCAACATGCATTCGGGGACTGCCTGACAGGAGAAGAATCTGCTGTGGGATTTTGCTATTCCACATGTGAAAGAAGGCAAATTATATAAGTTATAAACATAGCGATTTTATCGAGAGCTTGCGGATGGGCTGTGTGACATGATGAGCTCCTTCCCCCTTATTTTCAAATAAAAATCAAATCAAGACAAGACAAGACATGACTGACTGACTGACTTTGTTTATATAAATATATGTATCAATATTTATATATGCATATATTTACATACATTCCCTACTTTTTAACTTTCACAATAAATGTGCTTTTCTGTTCTGCCTGCATTGGCTCTATTACATTTGACCTCTTTCACAGCACACGCAGCTTCTGTCTGATCCTGCAGAAAAGCACTCGCGACTTTAAAAGATGGCCTTTGTTGCCCACATCTTCCCTCGTTGTTTGTCTTACACCATGGGCTTAATGTGTTTGGGTATTTACTGACTGCACACCCTGATTTCCAGTGGATTTCATGCAGTCGCACAGACTTCGTTCAATCAAAAATATCTAGATTAAGAAACAATTATTTATTTAATTCATTAAATCATATTCAATTTTTTGCAATAAAGTTGTAAATTTATTTATTTTCTTATTATGATAAATATATATATGTTTTAAATTGTCTGTTTGTCTGTGTTGGTTTTATTTCCCTCCCTCTATCCTGCTTGTCTATCACCTGTGGCGACAACAACCGTCCCAGTCCCGCGTGCTCATGAGAACCGCGATCAATCACGCACAACACAATTGCATTCAGGAATGATAGAAATCCCACTTTATTCTTCTGAAAGGGAACTGCTGTCCGTAAAGTGCAATTCTACAGCTGTGTAAGAGGGATGTGCTTCTGGTCCAGGATCATTCGGTGTCTGTTTCAACGGGATAGTTGTCAGTTCCGGTTCATCAATTGCCCCTTTAAAACGTATTTTCTCATTATCCGGATCATCCTGTACATTTAAAAACGAGTGTGATTATCAGCTGTGAGAACCGAATTGTTAAACTTTTGTGTTTCAAGCTACATTGACTTGGCCTGTGTCCGTTTACATACATATCGCAGCGCATCTGTTCATTACTCAAAATATGCCTATGTTTTCCGATATCCACTCCTTGATGTGACCCTTGGCGCAAATTTGCTCTCAATATAAAAAACAACAAATTATGTACCGACGATAGCGGCCGCGTGGCCTAAAGGATAAGGTGTCTGACTTCGATTGTAACTGTGATCTTATCAGAAGATTGCAGGTTTTGTCCTTCAGCGGTCAGCTATCGCGCCGCGTGAAAGTTTATATTTTTTGTTTTGATTCTGCCTCAAAACCAACCATCTCGGACAGTCACTCACCTGAAGTAAAGGAAGGCTGTGTGCTTTAAGAAGCTAATGGCACATTTCCATCACTGTCGATCTGGTTGCACGGGCAAAACAAGCGGTGAAGTCGACTTTCGTGCACATTATTTCTGTTTGAATGCAAAAAGTAGGGATGGATGTCTGACTTTGCAGTAAATAGTAGACAAGGTGACTGACAGGTTGAGGCAATGGACTGCTGATCCAGTATGCCCCCAGCTTCGTCGTTATTGTGTCAAACATTTTCACATAGTTTTTGTATTCAATCACATTTATCCTCATTGCCAAATTCACCTTTTACTGAAAAGGATGCAGCTCGTTGGTGAAGTAATGTCACAAAAAATAATCACTTCATCAAAGGGAAAACATTAGCTGGACGATGGAGAGGGGGACTCATGAGATCGGTCTCTGAGAGTCAGCACAGGCACGATGGGCCGAATAGCAAACTAACGTCAGAAACTGAGAGCTACGTTTCTCACTGTCGGCGGCTCGTTGGTCTAGGGGTATGATTGACGCTTTGGGATTATAATAATTGAAATGCGAGAGGTCCCGGGTTCAAATCCCAGACGACCCCTGCCAACTTTTAGTCAAAAAACGACTTCTCAGCCGTTCGACATGTGAGAAAACTGACATGTTTCAAATTAAAACGTGTGATTGCACTCCTTTGTTCACACAGCGTCCAAAAATCCTGGAGAGTCCCAGGAGCAAAGTGAAACTCACCGAACTGATTAAAGTTCATGTCTCTCAGATGTACTCGGCTCTGCGTCTCATTGGACAACCTAAACCCCGGTTTGATTCCGGCAAATACTTGATCAGTGTATCTTCCTTTCTGCACGCATGAGCTCACCACCATAGGGATAAGCATACATTCAACGTCAATCTCAAATTCAACGTGAAACAGACTCTGCCCTGAATATGAGTGCGTCCTGTTTCTCTCGCGCTGAAAAGAAGTGAGAAGCAGGCTTTGGATTTAGTCCCTTGGCTGTCGAATTTAAACCGTGCAGGAAATCAATCCGGGGTGGCCAAGCTGCCTGGTCTGATTAAAAGGCGTTCAAAACCTACATTCCAGGCATGTTATAGTGTTCTGGCCTCAACATTCGGTTCAACGTATCGGATCATAAGCACCACTCCCATTGTCTGCTAATGGTTCCATGTTCACACTAACACCTCCTCTGGTGCATCATTTGTTACTTTATTGCCCGCTTACCACCCACTTTGCCTTTTCGCATTGTGCCATTTATTATTCAATCACTCCTACGCTCCGCTGTATCACAGGCATTCCCTTTTGTCCTTCCTCGCTGCCTATTTTTTTCCAGGCGCTATTTTCGTGGAAAAATCTGTAAACTTTACATTTTTCTTAAAATATCGGAATGATCCTCTGACTGAACGTGAGCCCGGGGAATGCATCCACAGAATGTTCACGGCCTGCTGAGTTTTACAGAATGCTTTGTTTTTGTTCATTGTGTTTCTGTATCCCTTTTAAGGTGATGTGCTGGTCTGCCCGGGGTCATTCTCTGTCTCTCCAAAATGGTGTGCTCTCAGTATCAGATTATTATCTATCTGTTTAAAAGGAATGTGCTGTCTGTCCCGGATTTCAAATTTCAAATTACAAAAACTGCCTTTGGAGGGTGCAGAAAGTTTAGTTTGTTGGTGTGTTTGTGTCAGTAACAGAGTGGATGGAAACGTTCTGCGCGATCTTACTGTGCATTTCATGTCATGGGAGTAAAAATGCATTACATGCAACTTGAAGCCACACTGATTTGATTCAACACGCATTCGGGGACTGCCTGACAGGAGAAGAATCTGCTGTGGGATTTTGCTATTCCACATGTGAAAGAAGGCAAATTATATAAGTTAGAAACATAGCGATTTTAGCGAGAGCTTGCGGATGGGCTGTGTGACATGATGAGATCCATCACCCTTAATTTCAAATTCAAATCAAATCAAGACAAGACAAGACAAGACATGACTGACTGACTGACTTTGTTTATATAAATATATGTATCAATATTTATATATGCATATATTTACATACATTGCCTACTTTTTAACTTTCACAATAAATGTGCTTTTCTGTTCTGCCTGCATTGGCTCTATTACATTTGACCTCTTTCACAGCACACGCAGCTTCTGTCTGATCCTGCAGAAAAGCACTCGCGACTTTAAAAGATGGCCTTTGTTGCCCACATCTTCCCTCGTTGTTTGTCTTACACCATGGGCTTAATGTGTTTGGGTATTTACTGACTGCACACCCTGATTTCCAGTGGATTTCATGCAGTCGCACAGACTTCGTTCAATCAAAAATATCTAGATTAAGAAACAATTATTTATTTAATTCAATCAAATCATATTCAATTTTTTGCAATAAAGTTGTAAATTTATTTATTTTCTTATTATGATAAATATATATATGTTTTAAATTGTCTGTTTGTCTGTGTTGGTTTTATTTCCCTCCCTCTATCCTGCTTGTCTATCACCTGTGGCTACAACAACCGTCCCAGTCCCGCGTCCTCATGAGAACCGCGATCAATCACGTACAACACAATTGCATTCAGGAATGATAGAAATCCCACTTTATTCTTCTGAAAGGGAACTGCTGTCCGTGAAGAGCAATTCTACAGCTGTGTAAGAGGGATGTGCTTCCTGTCCAGGATCATTCGGTGTCTGTTTCAACGGGATAGTTGTCAGTTCCGGTTCATCAATTGCCCCTTTAAAACGTATTTTCTCATTAACCGGATCATCCTGTACATTTAAAAACGTGTGTGATTATCAGCTGTGAGAACCGAATTGTTAAACTTTTGTGTTTCAAGCTTCATTGACTATGCCTGTGTCCGTTGATATACATATCGCAGCGCATCTGTTCATTACTCAAAATTTGCCTATGTTTTCCGATATCCACTCCTTGATGTAACCCTTGTCCCAAATTTGCTCTCAATATAAAAAACAACAAATTATGTACCGACGATAGCGGCCGCGTGGCCTAAAGGATAAGGTGTTTGACTTCGATTGTAACTGTGATCTTATCAGAAGATTGCAGGTTTTGTCCTTCAGCGGTCAGCTATCGCGCCGCGTGAAAGTTTATATTCTTTGTTTTGATTCTGCCTCAAAACCAACCATCTCGGACAGTCACTCACCTGAAGTAAAGGAAGGCTTTGTGCTTTAAGAAGCTAATGGCACATTTCCATCACTGTCAATCTGGTTGCACGGGCAAAACAAGCGGTGAAGTCGACTTTCGTGCACATTATTTCTGTTTGAATGCAAAAAGTAGGGATGGATGTCTGACTTTGCAGTAAATAGTAGACAAGGTGACTGACAGGTTGAGGCAATGGACTGCTGATCCAGTGTGCCCCCAGCTTCGTCGTTATTGTGTTAAACATTTTCACTTAGTTTTTTTATTCAATCACATTTATCCTCATTGCCAAATTCACCTTTTACTGAAAAGGATGTAGCTCGTTGGTGAAGTAATGTCACAAAAAATAATCACTTCATCAAAGGGAAAACATTAGCTGGACGATGGAGAGGGGGACTCATGAGATCTGTCTCTGATAGTCAGCACAGGCACGATGGGCCGAATAGCAAACTAACGTCAGAAACTGAGAGCTACGTTCATCACTGTCGGCGGCTCGTTGGTCTAGGGGTATGATTCTCGCTTTGGGATTATAATAATTGAAATGCGAGAGGTCCCGGGTTCAAATCCCGGACGAGCCCTGCCTAATTTTAGTCAAAAAACGACTTCTCAGTCGTTCGACATGTGAGAAAACTGACATGTTTCAAATTAAAACGAGTGATTGCACTCCTTTGTTCACACAGCGTCCAAAAATCCTGGAGAGTCCCAAGAGCAAAGTGAAACTCACCGAACTGATTGAAGTTCATGTCTCTCAGATGTTCTCGGCTCTGCGTCTCATTGGACAACCAAAACGCCGGTTTGATTCCGGCAAATAATTCATCAGTGTATCTTCCTTTCTGCATGCATGAACTCACCTCCATAGGAATAAGCATACATTCAACGTCAATCTCAAATTCAACGTGAAACACACTCTGCCCTGAATATGAGTGCGTCCTGTTTCTCTGGCGCTGAATAGATGTGAGAAGCTGGCTTTGGATTTAGTCCCTTGGCTGCCGAATTTAAACCGTGCAGGAAATCAATCCGGGGTACCCAAGCTGCCTGGTCTGATTAAAAGGCGTTCAAACCCTACATTCCAGGCATGTTATAGTGTTCTGGCCTCAACATTCGGTTCAACGTATCGGATCATAAGCACCGCTCCCATTGTCTGCTAATGGTTCTGCTGTTCAAACTAACACCTCCTCTGGTCCATCCTTTGTTACTTTATTGCCCGCTTACCACCCACTTTGCCTTTTCGCATTGTGCCATTTATTATTCACTCACTCCTGCGCTCCACTGTATCACAGGCATTCCCTTTTGTCCTTCCTCGCTGCCTATTTATTTCCAGGCGCTATTTTCGTGGAAAAATCTGTAAACATTACATTTTTCTTAAAATATCGGAATGATCATCTGACTGAACGTGAGCCCTGGAAATTCATCCACAGATGGTCACGGCCTGCTGAGTTTTACAGAATGCTTTGTTTTTGTTCATTGTGTTTCTGTATCCCTTTTAAGGTGATGTGCTGGTCTGCCCGTGGTCATTCTCTGTCTCTCCAAAATGGTGTGCTATCAGTATCGGATTATTATCTAACTGTTTAAAAGGAATGTGCTGTCTGTCCCGGATTTCAAATTTCAAATTTCAACAACTGCCTTTGGAGGGTGAAGAATGTTTAGTTTGTTGGTGTGTTTGTGTCAGTGAGAGAGTGCGTGGAAACGTTCTGCGCGATCTTACTCTGCATTTCATGTCATGGGAGGAAAAATGCATTACATGCAACTTGAAGCCACACTGATTTGATTCAACACGCATTCGGGGACTGCCTGACAGGAGAAGAATCTGCTGTGGGATTTTGCTATTCCACATGAGAAAGAAGGCAAATTGTATAAGTTAGAAACATAGCGATTTTAGCGAGAGCTTGCAGATGGGCTGTGTGACATGATGAGCTCCTTCCCCCTTATTTTCAAATACAAATCAAATCAAGACAAGACAAGACATGACTGACTGACTGACTTTGTTTATGTAAATATATGTATCAATATTTATATATGCATATATTTACATACATTCCCTACTTTTTAACTTTCACAATAAATGTGCTTTTCTGTTCTGCCTGCATTGGCTCTATTACATTTGACCACTTTCACAGCACACGCAGCTTCTGTCTGATCCTGCAGAAAAGCACTCACGACTTTAAAAGATGGCCTTTGTTGCCCACATCTTCCCTCGTTGTTTGTCTTACACCATGGGCTTAATGTGTTTGGGTATTTACTGACAGCACACCCTGATTTCCAGTGGATTTCATGCAGTCGCACAGACTTCGTTCAATCAAAAATATCTAGATTAAGAAACAATTATTTATTTAATTCAATCAAATCAAATTAAATTTTTTGCAATAAAGTTGTAAATTTATTTATTTTCTTATTATGATAAATATATATATGTTTTAAATTGTCTGTTTGTCTGTGTTGATTTTATTTCCCTCCCTCTATCCTGCTTGTCTATCACCTGTGGCGACAACAACCGTCCCAGTCCCGCGTGCTCATGAGAACCGCGATCAATCACGCACAACACAATTGCATTCAGGAATGATAGAAATCCCACTTTATTCTTCTGAAAGGGAACTGCTGTCCGTGAAGGGCAATTCTACAGCTGTGTAAGAGGGATGTGCTTCCTGTCCAGGATCATTCGGTGTCTGATTCAACGGGATAGTTGTCAGTTCCGGTTCATCAATTGCCCCTTTAAAACGTATTTTCTCATTATCCGGATCATCCTGTACATTTAAAAACGAGTGTGATTATCAGCTGTGAGAACCGAATTGTTAAACTTTTGTGTTTCAAGCTACATTAACTTTGCCTGTGTCCGTTTACATACATATCGCAGCGCATCTGTTCATTACTCAAAATATGCCTATGTTTTCCGATATCCACTCCTTGATGTAACCCTTGTCCCAAATTTGCTCTCAATATAAAAAACAACAAATTATGTACCGACGATAGCGGCCGCGTGGCCTAAAGGATAAGGTGTCTGACTTCGATTGTAACTGTGATCTTATCAGAAGATTGCAGGTTTTGTCCTTCAGCGGTCAGCTATCGCGCCGCGTGAAAGTTTATATTCTTTGTTTTGATTCTGCCTCAAAACCAACCATCTCGGACAGTCACCCACCTGAAGTAAAGGAAGGCTGTGTGCTTTAAGAAGCTAATGGCACATTTCCATCACTGTCGATCTGGTTGCACGGGCAAAACAAGCGGTGAAGTCGACTTTCGTGCACATTATTTCTGTTTGAATGCAAAAAGTAGGGTTGGATGTCTGACATTGTAGTAAATAGTAGACAAGGTGACTGACAGGTTGAGGCAATGGACTGCTGATCCAGTGTGCCCACAGCTTCGTCGTTATTGTGTTAAACATTTTCCCCTATTTTTTTATTCAATCACATTTATCCTCATTGCCAAATTCACCTTTTACTGAAAAGGATGCAGCTCGTTGGTGAGTAATGTCACAAAAAATAATCACTTCATCAAACAGAAAACATTAGCATGACGATGGAGAGGGGGACTCATGAGATCGGTCTCTGAGAGTCAGCACAGGCACGATGGGCCGAATTGCAAACTAACGTCAGAAACTGAGAGCTACGTTTCTCACTGTCGGCGGCTCGTTGGTCTAGGGGAATGATTCACGCTTTGGGATTATAATAATTGAAATGCGAGACGTCCCGTACGAGCCCTGCCAGCTTTAATCAAAAAACGACTTCTCAGCCGTTCGACATGTGAGAAAACTGACATGTTTCAAATTAAAACGTGTGATTGCACTCCGTTGTTCACACAGCGTCCAAAAATCCTGGAGAGTCCCAGGAGCAAAGTGAAACTCACCGAAATGATTCAAGTTCATGTCTCTCAGATGTACTCGGCTCTGCGTCTCATTGGACAACCAAAACGCCGGTTTGATTCCGGCAAATAATTCATCAGTGTATCTTCCTTTCTGCACGCATGAGCTCACCTCCATCGGGATACGCATACATTCAACGTCAATCTCAAATTCAACGTGAAACAGACTCTGACCTGAATATGAGTGCGTCCTGTTTCTCTCACGCTGAAAAGATGTGAGAAGCTGGCTTTGGATTTAGTCCCTTGGCTGCCGAATTTCAACCGTGCAGGAAATCAATCCGGGGTACCCAAGCTGCCTGGTCTGATTAAAAGGCGTTCAAACCCTACATTCCAGGCATGTTATAGTGTTCTGGCCTCAACATTCGGTTCAACGTATCGGATCATAAGCACCGCTCCCATTGTCTGCTAATGGTTCTGCTGTTCACACTAACACCTCCTCTGGTCCATCCTTTTTTACTTTATTGCCCGCTTACCACCCACTTTGACTTTTCGCATTGTGCCATTTATTATTCAATCACTCCTATGCTCCACTGTATCACAGGCATTCCCTTTTGTCCTTCCTCGCTGCCTATTTTTTTCCAGGCGCTATTTTCGTGGAAAAATCTGTAAACTTTACATTTTTCTTAAAATATCGGAATGGTCATCTGACTGAATGTGAGCCCGGGAAATTCATCCACAGAATGTTCACGGCCTGCTGAGTTTTACAGAATGCTTTGTTTTGTTCATTGTGTTTCTGTAGCCCTTTTAAGGTGACGTGCTGGTCTGCCCGGGGTCATTCTCTGTCTCTCCAAAATGGTGTGCTATCAGTATCGGATTATTATCTATCTGTTTAAAAGGAATGTGCTGTCTGTCACTGATTTCAAATTTCAAATTACAAAAAGAGCCTTTGGAGGGTGCAGAATGTTTAGTTTGTTGGTGTGTTTGTGGGTCAGTGAGAGAGTGCGTGGAAACGTTCTGCGCGATCTTACTGTGCATTTCATATCATGGGAGGAAAAATGCATTACATGCAATTTGAAGCCACACTGATTTGATTCAACACGCATTCGGGGACTGCCTGACAGGAGAAGAATCTGCTGTGGGATTTTGCTATTCCACATGTGAAAGAAGGCAAATTATATAAGTTAGAGACATAGCGATTTTAGCGAGAGCTTGCGGATGGGCTGTGTGACATGATGAGCTCCTTCCCCCTTATTTTCAAATACAAATCAAATCAAGACAAGACAAGACAAGACTGACTGACTGACTTTGTTTATGTAAATATATGTATCAATATTTATATATGCATATATTTACATACATTCCCTACTTTTTAACTTTCACAATAAATGTGCTTTTCTGTTCTGCCTGCATTGGCTCTATTACATTTGACCTCTTTCACAGCACACGCAGCTTCTGTCTGATCCTGCAGAAAAGCACTCGCGACTTTAAAAGATGGCCTTTGTTGCCCACATCTTCCCTCGTGGCTTGTCTGACACCATGGGCTTACTGTGTTTGGGTATTTACTGACTGCACACCCTGATTTCCAGTGGATTTCATGCAGTCGCACAGACTTCGTTCAATCAAAAATATATAGATTAAGAATCATTTATTTATTTATTTCAATCAAATCAAATTCAATTTTTTGCAATAAAGTTGTAAATTTATTTATTTTCTTATTATGATAATTATATATATGTTTTAAATTGTTTTTTAATCTGGGTTGATTTTATTTCCCTCCCTCTTTCCTGCTTGTCTATCACCTGTGGCTTCAACAACCGTCCCAGTCTCGCGTGCTCATGAGAACCGCGCTCAATCACGCACAACACAATTGCATTCAGGAATGATAGAAATCCCACTTTATTCTTCTGAAAGGCAACTGCTGTCCGTGAAGGGCAATTCTACAGCTGTGTAAGAGGAATGTGCTTCTGTCCAGGATCATTCGGTGTCTGTTTCAACGGGATGGTTGTCAGTTCCGGTTCATCAATTGCCCCTTTAAAACGTATTTTCTCATTATCCGGATCATCCTGTACATTTAAAAAGGAGTGTGATTATCAGCTGTGAGAACCGAATTGTTAAACTTTTGTGTTTCAAGCTACATTCACTTTGCTTGTGTCCGTTTACATACATATCGCAGCGCATCTGTTCATTACTCAAAATATTCTCATGTTTTCCGATATCCACTCCTTGATGTAACTCTTGTCCCAAATTTGCTCTCAATATAAAAAACAACAAATTATGTACCGACGATAGCGGCCGCGTGGCCTAAAGGATAAGGTGTCTGACTTCGATTGTAACTGTGATCTTATCAGAAGATTGCAGGTTTTGTCCTTCAGCGGTCAGCTATCGCGCCGCGTGAAAGTTTATATTCTTTGTTTTGATTCTGCCTCAAAACCAACCATCTCGGACAGTCACTCACCTGAAGTAAAGGAAGGCTGTGTGCTTTAAGATGCTAATGGCACATTTTCATCACTGTCAATCTGGTTGCACGGGCAAAACAAGCGGTGAAGTCGACTTTTGTGCACATTATTTCTGTTTGAATGCAAAAAGTAGGGATGGATGTCTGACTTTGCAGTAAATAGGAGACAAGGTGACTGACAGGTTGAGGCAATGGACTGCTGATCCAGTTTGCCCCCAGCTTCGTCGTTATTGTGTTAAACATTTTCACTTAGTTTTTTTATTCAATCACATTTATCCTCATTGCCAAATTCATCTTTTACTGAAAAGGATGTAGCTCGTTGGTGAAGTAATGTCACAAAAAATAATCACTTCATCAAAGGGAAAACATTAGCTGGACGATGGAGAGGGGGACTCATGAGATCTGTCTCTGATAGTCAGCACAGGCACGATGGGCCGAATAGCAAACTAACGTCAGAAACTGAGAGCTACGTTACTCATGGTCGGCGGCTCGTTGGTCTAGGGGTATGATTCTCGCTTTGGGATTATAATAATTGAAATGCGAGATGTCCCGGGTTCAAATCCCGGACGAGCCCTGCCAACTTTTAGTCAAAAAACGACTTCTCAGTCGTTCGACATGTGACAAAACTGACATGTTTCAAATTAAAACGTGTGATTGCACTCCTTTGTTCACACAGCGTCCAAAAATCCTGGAGAGTCCCAGGAGCAAAGTGAAACTCACCGAACTGATTGAAGTTCATGTCTCTCAGATGTTCTCGGCTCTGCGTCTCATTGGACAACCGAAACCCCGGTTTGATTCCGGCAAATACTTGATCAGTGTATCTTCCTTTCTGCACGCATGAGCTCACCACCATAGGGATAAGCATACATTCAACGTCAATCTCAAATTCAACGTGAAACAGACTCTGCCCTGAATATGAGTGCGTCCTGTTTCTCTCGCGCTGAAAAGATGTGAGAAGCAGGCTTTGGATTTAATCCCTTGGCTGTCGAATTTAAACCGTGCAGGAAATCAATCCGGGGTGGCCAAGCTGCCTGGTCTGATTAAAAGGCGTTCAAAACCTACATTCCAGGCATGTTATAGTGTTCTGGCCTCAACATTCGGTTCAACGTATCGGATCATAAGCACCGCTCATATTGTCTGCTAATGGTTCTGCTGTTCACACTAACACCTCCTCTGGTGCATCCTTTGTTACTTTATTGCCCGCTTACCACCCACTTTGCCTTTTCGCATTGTGTCATTTATTATTCAATCACTCCTACGCTCCGCTGTATCACAGGCATTCCCTTTTGTCTTTCCTCGCTGCCTATTTTTTTCCAGGCGCTATTTTCGTGGAAAAATCTGTAAACTTTACATTTTTCTTAAAATATCGGAATGATCATCTGACTGAACGTGAGACCGGGGAATGCATCCACAGAATGTTCACGGCCTGCTGAGTTTTACAGAAAGCTTTGTTTTTGTTCATTGTGTTTCTGTATCCCTTTTAAGCTGATGTGCTGGTCTGCCCGGGGTTATTCTCTGTCTCTCCAAAATGGTGTGCTCTCAGTATCGGATTATTATCTATCTGTTTAAAAGGAATGTGCTGTCTGTCCCGGATTTCAAATTTCAAATTACAAAAACTGCCTTTGGAGGGTGCAGAATGTTTAGTTTGTTGGTGTGTTTGTGTCAGTGAGAGAGTGCGTGGAAACGTTCTGCGCGATCTTACTGCGCATTTCATGTCATGGGAGGAAAAATGCATTACATGCAACTTGAAGCCACACTGATTTGATTCAACACGCATTCGGGGACTGCCTGACAGGAGAAGAATCTGCTGTGGGATTTTGCTATTCCACATGTGAAAGAAGGCAAATTATATAAGTTAGAAACATAGCGATTTTAGCGAGAGCTTGCGGATGGGCTGTGTGACATGATGAGCTCCTTCCCCCTTATTTTCAAATATAAATCAAATCAAGACAAGACAAGACAAGACTGACTGACTGACTTTGTTTATATAAATATATGTATCAATATTTATATATGCATATATTTACATACATTCCCTACTTTTTAACTTTCACAATAAATGTGCTTTTCTGTTCTGCCTGCATTGGCTCTATTACATTTGACCTCTTTCACAGCACACGCAGCTTCTGTCTGATCCTGCAGAAAAGCACTCGCGACTTTAAAAGATGGCCTTTGTTGCCCACATCTTCCCTCGTGGCTTGTCTTACACCATGGGCTTACTGTGTTTGGGTATTTACTGACTGCACACCCTGATTTCCAGTGGATTTTATGCAGTCGCACAGACTTCGTTCTATCAAAAATATATAGATTAAGAATCATTTATTTATTTATTTCAATCAAATCAAATTCAATTTTTTGCAATAAAGTTGTAAATTTATTTATTTTCTCATTATGATAATTATATATATGTTTTAAATTGTTTTTTTCTCTGGGTTGATTTTATTTCCCACCCTCTTTCCTGCTTGTCTATCACCTGTGGCTTCAACAACCGTCCCAGTCTCGCGTGCTCATGAGAACCGCGCTCAATCACGCACAACACAATTGCATTCAGCAATGATAGAAATCCCACTTTATTCTTCTGAAAGGCAACTGCTGTCCGTGAAGGGCAATTCTACAGCTGTGCAAGAGGGATGTGCTTCTGGTCCAGGATCATTCGGTGTCTGTTTCAACGGGATGGTTGTCAGTTCCGGTTCATCAATTGCCCCTTTAAAACGTATTTTCTCATTATCCGGATCATCCTGTACATTTAAAAAGGAGTGTGATTATCAGCTGTGAGAACCGAATTGTTAAACTTTTGTGTTTCAAGCTACATTGACTTTGCTTGTGTCCGTTTACATACATATCGCAGCGCATCTGTTCATTACTCAAAATATGCTCATGTTTTCCGATATCCACTCCTTGATGTAACTCTTGTCCCAAATTTGCTCTCAATATAAAAAACAGCAAATTTTGTACCGACGATAGCGGCCGCGTGGCCTAAAGGATAAGGTGTCTGACTTCGATTGTAACTGTGATCTTATCAGAAGATTGCAGGTTCGAGTCCTTCAGCGGTCAGCTATCGCGCTGCGTGATATTTTATATTCTTTGTTTTGATTCTGCTTCAAAACCAACCATCTCGAACAGTCACTCACCTGATGTAATGGAAGGCTGTGTCCTTTAAGAAGCTAATGGCACATTTCCATCACTGTCGATCTGGTTGCACGAGCAAAACAAGCGGTGAAGTCGACTTTCGTGCACATTATTTCTGTTTGAATGCAAAAAGTAGGGATGGATGTCTGACTTTGCAGTAAATAGTAGACAAGGTGACTGACAGGTTGAGGCAATGGACTGCTGATCCAGTATGCCCCCAGCTTCGTCGTTATTGTGTTAAACATTTTCACATAGTTTTTTTATTCAATCACATTTATCCTCATTGCCAAATTCACCTTTTACTGAAAAGGATGCAGCTCGTTGGTGAAGTAATGTCACAAAAAATAATCACTTCATCAAAGGGAAAACATTAGCTGGACGATGGAGAGGGGGACTCATGAGATCTGTCTCTGACAGTCAGCACAGGCACGATGGGCCGAATAGCAAACTAACGTCTCAAACTGAGAGCTACGTTTCTCACTGCCGGTGGCTCTTTGGTCTAGGGGTATGATTCTCGCTTTGGGATTATAATAATTGAAATGCGAGAGGTCCCGGGTTCAAATCCCGGACGAGCCCTGCCAACTTTTAGTCAAAAAACGACTTCTCAGCCGTTCGACATGTGAGAAAACTGACATGTTTCAAATTAAAACGTGTGATTGCACTCCTTTGTTCACACAGCGTCCCAAAATCCTGGAGAGTCCCAGGAGCAAAGTGAAACTCACCGAATTGATTCAAGTTCATGTTTCTCAGATGTACTCGGCTCTGCGTCTCATTGGACAACCTAAACCCCGGTTTGATTCCGGCAAATACTTGATCAGAGTATCTTCCTTTCTGCACGCATGAGCTCACCGCCATAGGGATAAGCATACATTCAACGTCAATCTCAAATTCAACGTGAAACAGACTCTGCCCTGAATATGATTGCGTCCTGTTTCTCTCGCGCTGAAAAGATGTGAGAAGCAGGCTTTGGATTTAGTCCCTTGGCTGTCGAATTTAAACCGTGCAGGAAATCAATCCGGGGTGGCCAAGCTGCCTGGTCTGATTAAAAGGCGTTCAAAACCTACATTCCAGGCATGTTAATGTGTTCTGGCCTCAACATTCGGTTCAACGTATTGGATCATAAGCACTGCTCCCATTGTCTGCTAATGGTTCTGCTGTTCAAACTAACACCTCCTCTGGTGCATCCTTTGTTACTTTATTGCCCGCTTACCACCCACTTTGCCTTTTCGCATTGTGCCATTTATTATTCAATCACTCCTCCGCTCCGCTGTATCACAGGCATTCCCTTTTGTCCTTCCTCGCTGCCTACCTTTTTTCCAGGCGCTATTTTCGTGGAAAAATCTGTAAACTTTACATTTTTCTTAAAATATCGGAATGATCATCTGACTGAACGTGAGCCCGGGGAATGCATCCACAGAATGTTCACGGCCTGCTGAGTTTTACACAAAGCTTTGTTTTTGTTCATTGTGTTTCTGTATCCCTTTTAAGGTGATGTGCTGGTCTGCCCGGGGTTATTCTCTGTCTCTCCAAAATGGTGTGCTCTCAGTATCGGATTATTATCTATCTGTTTAAAAGGAATGTGCTGTCTGTCCCGGATTTCACATTTCAAATTACAAAAACTGCCTTTGGAGGGTGCAGAATGTTTAGTTTGTTGGTGTGTTTGTGTCAGTGAGAGAGTGCGTGGAAACGTTCTGCGCGATCTTACTGCGCATTTCATGTCATGGGAGGAAAAATGCATTACATGCAACTTGAAGCCACACTGATTTGATTCAACACGCATTCGGGGACTGCCTGACAGGAGAAGAATCTGCTGTGGGATTTTGCTATTCCACATGTGAAAGAAGGCAAATTATATAAGTTAGTAACATAGCGATTTTAGCGAGAGCTTGCGGATGGGCTGTGTGACATGATGAGATCCATCCCCCTTAATTTCAAATACAAATCAAATCAAGACAAGACAAGACATGACTGACTGACTGACTTCGTTTATATAAATATATGTATCAATATTTATATATGCATATATTTACATACATTCCCTACTTTTTAACTTTCACAATAAATGTGCTTTTCTGTTCTGCCTGCATTGGCTCTATTACATTTGACCTCTTTCACAGCACACGCAGCTTCTGTCTGATCCTGCAGAAAAGCACTCGCGACTTTAAAAGATGGCCTTTGTTGCCCACATCTTCCCTCGTGACTTGTCTTACACCATGGGCTTACTGTGTTTGGGTATTTACTGACTGCACACCCTGATTTCCAGTGGATTTCATGCAGTCGCACAGACTTCGTTCAATCAAAAATATCTAGATTAAGAAACAATTATTTATTTATTTCAATCAAATCAAATTCAATTTTTTGCAATAAAGTTGTAAATTTATTCATTTTCTTATTATGATATATATATATATATATGTTTTAAATTGCCTGTTTGTCTGTGTTGGTTTTATTTCCCTCCCTCTATCCTGCTTGTCTATCACCTGTGGCTACAACAACCGTCCCAGTCCTGCGTCCTCATGAGAACCGCGATCAATCACGCACAACACAATTGCATTCAGGAATGATAGAAATCCCACTTTATTCTTCTGAAAGGGAACTGCTGTCCGTGAAGAGCAATTCTACAGCTGTGTAAGAGGGATGTGCTTCATGTCCAGGATCATTCGGTGTCTGTTTCAACGGGATGGTTGTCAGTTCCGGTTCATCAATTGCCCCTTTAAAACGTATTTTCTCATTATCCGGATCATCCTGTACATTTAAAAAGGAGTGTGATTATCAGCTGTGAGAACCGAATTGTTAAACTGTTGTGTTTCAAGCTACATTGACTTTGCGTGTGTCCGTTTACATACATATCGCAGCGCATCTGTTCATTACTCAAAATATGCTCATGTTTTCCGATATCCACTCCTTGATGTCACCCTTGTCCCAAATTTGCTCTCAATATAAAAAACAACAAATTATGTACCGACGATAGCGGCCGCGTGGCCTAAAGGAAAAGTTGTCTGACTTCGATAGTAACTGTGATCTTATCAGAAGATTGCAGGTTCGAGTCCTTCAGCGGTCAGCTATTGTGCCACGTGAAAGTTTATATTCTTTGTTTTGATTCTGCTTCAAAACCAACCATCTCGGACAGTCACTCACCTGATGGAATGGAAGGCTGTGTGCTTTAAGAAACTCATGGCACATTTTCATCACTGTCGATCTGGTTGCACGGGCAAAACAAGCGGTGAAGTAGACTTTCGTGCACATTATTTCTGTTTGAATGCAAAACGTAGGGGATGGATGTCTGACTTTGCAGTAAATAGTCAACAAGGTGACTGACAGGTTGAGGCAATGGACTGCTGATCCAGTATGCCCGCAGCTTCGTCGTTATTGTGTTAAACATTTTCACATAGTTTTTTTATTCAATCACATTTATCCTCATTGCCAAATTCACCTTTTACTGAAAAGGATGTAGCTCGTTGGTGAAGTAATGTCACAAAAAATAATCACTTCATCAAAGGGAAACCATTAGCTGGACGATGGAGAGGGGGACTCATGAGATCTGTCTCTGATAGTCAGCACAGGCACGAAGGGCCGAATAGCAAACTAACGTCAGAAACTGAGAGCTACGTTCCTCACTTGTCGGTGGCTCGTTGGTCTAGGGGTATGATTCTCGCTTTGGGATTATAATAATTGAAATGCGAGAGGTCCCGGGTTCAAATCCCGGACGAGCCCTGCCAACTTTTAGTCAAAAAACGACCTCTCAGCCGGTCGGCATGTGAGAAAACTGACATGTTTCAAATTAAAACGTGTGATTGCACTCCTTTGTTCACACAGCGTCCAAAAATCCTGGAGAGTCCCAGGAGCAAAGTGAAACTCACCGAACTGATTAAAGTTCATGTCTCTCAGATGTACTCGGCTCTGCGTCTCATTGGACAACCTAAACCCCGGTTTGATTCCGGCAAATACTTGATCAGTGTATTTTACTTTCTGCACGCATGAGCTCACCTCCATAGGGATAAGCATACATTCAACGTCAATCTCAAATTTAACGTGAAACACACTCTGTCCTGAATATGAGTGCGTCCTGTTTCTCTCGAGCTGAAAAGATGTGAGAAGCTGGCTTTGGATTTAGTCCCTTGGCTGTCGAATTTAAACCATGCAGGAAATCAATCCGGGGTGGCCAAGCTGCCTGGTCTGATTAAAAGGCGTTCCAAACCTACATTTCAGGCATGTTATAGTGTTCTGGCCTCAACATTCGGTTCAACGTATCGGATCATAAGCACCGCTCCCATTGTCTGCTAATGGTTCTGCTGTTCACACGAACACCTCCTCTGGTGCATCCTTTGTTACTTTATTGCCCGCTTACCACCCACTTTGCCTTTTCGCATTGTGCCATTTATTATTCAATCACTCCTCCGCTCCGCTGTATCACAGGCATTCCCTTTTGTCCTTCCTCGCTGCCTACCTTTTTTCCAGGCGCTATTTTCGTGGAAAAATCTGTAAACTTTACATTTTTCTTAAAATATCGGAATGATCATCTGACTGAACGTGAGCCCGGGGAATGCATCCACAGAATGTTCACGGCCTGCTGAGTTTTACAGAAAGCTTTGTTTTTGCATATTGTGTCTGTATCCCTTTTAAGCTGATGTGCTGGTCTGCCCGGGGTTATTCTCTGTCTCTCCAAAATGGTGTGCTCTCAGTATCGGATTATTATCTATCTGTTTAAAAGGAATGTGCTGTCTGTACCGGATTTCAAATTTCAAATTACAAAAACTGCCTTTGGAGGGTGCAGAATGTTTAGTTTGTTGGTGTGTTTGTGTCAGTGAGAGAGTGCGTGGAAACGTTCTGAGCGATCTTACTGCGCATTTCATGTCATGGGAGGAAAAATGCATTACATGCAACTTGAAGCCACACTGATTTGATTCAACACGCATTCGGGGACTGCTGACAGGAGAAGAATCTGCTGTGGGAATTTGCTATTCCACATGTGAAAGAAGGCAAATTATATAAGTTAGAAACATAGCGATTTTAGCGAGAGCTTGCGGATGGGCTGTGTGACATGATGAGATCCATCCCCCTTAATTTCAAATACAAATCAAATCAAGACAAGACAAGACATGACTGACTGACTGACTTTGTTTGTATAAATATATGTATCAATATTTATATATGCATATATTTACATACATTCCCTACTTTTTAACTTTCACAATAAATGTGCTTTTCTGTTCTGACTGCATTGGCTCTATTACATTTGACCTCTTTCACAGCACACGCAGCTTCTGTCTGATCCTGCAGAAAAGCACTCGCGACTTTAAAATATGGCCTTTGTTGCCCACATCTTCCCTCGTTGTTTGTCTTACACCATGGGCTTACTGTGTTTGGGTATTTACTGACTGCACACCCTGATTTCCAGTGGATTTCATGCAGTCGCACAGACTTCGTTCAATCAAAAATATCTAGATTAAGAAACAATTATTTATTTATTTCAATCAAATCAAATTCAATTTTTTGCAATAAAGTTGTAAATTTATTTATTTTCTTATTATGATAAATATATATATGTTTTAAATTGTCTGTTTGTCTGTGTTGGTTTTATTTCCCTCCCTCTATCCTGCTTGTCTATCACCTGTGGCTACAACAACCGTCCCAGTCCCGCGTGCTCATGAGAACCGCGATCAATCACGCACAACACAATTGCATTCAGGAATGATAGAAATCCCACTTTATTCTTCTGAAAGGGAACTGCTGTCCGTGAAGAGCAATTCTACAGCTGTGTAAGAGGGATGTGCTTCCTGTCCAGGATCATTCGGTGTCTGTTTCAACGGGATGGTTGTCAGTTCCGGTTCATCAATTGCCCCTTTAAAACGCATTTTCTCATTATCCGGATCATCCTGTACATTTAAAAAGGAGTGTGATTATCAGCTGTGAGAACCGAATTGTTAAACTTTTGTGTTTCAAGCTACATTGACTTTGCGTGTGTCCGTTTACATACATATCGCAGCGCATCTGTTCATTACTCAAAATATGCTCATGTTTTCCGATATCCACTCCTTGATGTAACCCTTGTCCCAAATTTGCTCTCAATATAAAAAACAACAAATTATGTACCGACTAAAGCGGCCGCGTGGCCTAAAGGATAAGGTGTCTGACTTCGATAGTAACTGTGATCTTATCAGAAGATTGCAGATTCGAGTCCTTCAGCGGTCAGCTATCGCGCCGCGTGAATGTTAAATACTTTGTTTTGATTCTGCTTCAAAACCAACCATCTCGGACAGTCACTCACCTGATGTAATGGAAGGCTGTGTGCTTTAAGAAGCTAATGGCACATTTTCATCACTGTCGATCTGGTTGCACGGGCAAAACAAGCGGTGAAGTAGACTTTCGTGCACATTATTTCTGTTTGAATGCAAAACGTAGGGGATGGATGTCTGACTTTGCAGTAAATAGGAGACAAGGTGACTGACAGGTTGAGGCAATGGACTGCTGATCCAGTATGCCCCCAGCTTCGTCGTTATTCTGTTAAACATTTTCCCCTCGTTTTTTTATTCAATCACATTTATCCTCATTGCCAAATTCACCTTTTACTGAAAAGAATGCAGCTCGTTGGTGAAGTAATGTCACAAAAAATAATCACTTCATCAAAGGGAAAACATTAGCAGGACGATGGAGAGGGGGACTCATGAGATCGGTCTCTGAGAGTCAGCACAGGCACGATGGGCCGAATATCAAACTAACGTCAGAAACTGAGAGCTACGTTCCTCACTGTCGGCGGCTCGTTGGTCTAGGGGTATGATTGACGCTTTGGGATTATAATAATTGAAATGCGAGAGGTTCCGGGTTCAAATCCCAGACGAGCCCTGCCAACTTTTAGTCAAAAAACGACTTCTCAGCCGGTCGGCATGTGAGAAAACTGACATGTTTCAAATTAAAACGTGTGATTGCACTCCGTTGTTCACACAGCGTCCAAAAATCCTGGAGATTCCCAGGAGCAAAGTGAAACTCACCGAACTGAGCAAAGTTCATGTCTCTCAGATGTACTCGGCTTTGCGTCTCATTGGACAAACTAAACCCCGGTTTGATTCCGGCAAATACTTGATCAGTGTATTTTCCTTTCTGCACGCATGAGCTCACCTCCATCGGGATAAGCATACATTCAACGTCAATCTCAAATTTAACGTGAAACACACTCTGCCCTGAATATGAGTGCGTCCTGTTTCTCTCGAGCTGAAAAGATGTGAGAAGCTGGCTTTGGATTTAGTCCCTTGGCAGCCGAATTTATACCGTGCAGGAAATCAATCCGGGGTCGCCAAGCTGCCTGGTCTGATTAAAAGGCGTTCAAACCCTACATTCCAGGCATGTTATAGTGTTCTAGCCTCAACATTCGGTTCAACGTATCGGATCATAAGCACCGCTCCCATTGTCTGCTAATGGTTCTGCTGTTCAAACTAACACCTCCTCTGGTCCATCCTTTGTTACTTTATTGCCCGCTTACCACCCACTTTGCCTTTTCGCATTGTGCCATTTATTATTCACTCACTGCTGCGCTCCACTGTATCACAGGCATTCCCTTTTGTCCTTCCTCGCTGCCTATTTATTTCCAGGCGCTATTTTCGTGGAAAAATCTGCAAACATTACATTTTTCTTAAAATATCGGAATGATCATCTGACTGAACGTGAGCCCTGGAAATTCATCCACAGAATGTTCACGGCCTGCTGAGTTTTACAGAATGCTTTGTTTTTGTTCATTGTGTTTCTGTATCCCTTTTAAGGTGATGTGCTGGTCTGCCCGGGGTCATTCTCTGTCTCTCCAAAATGGTGTGCTATCAGTATCGGATTATTATCTATCTGTTTAAAAGGAATGTGCTGTCTGTCCCGGATTTCAAATTTCAAATTTCAACAACTGCCTTTGGAGGGTGAAGAATGTTTAGTTTGTTGGTCTGTTTGTGTCAGTGAGAGAGTGCGTGGAAACGTTCTGCGCGATCTTACTGTGCATTTCATGTCATGGGAGGAAAAATGCATTACATGCAACTTGAAGCCACACTGATTTGATTCAACACGCATTCGGGGACTGCCTGACAGGAGAAGAATCTGCTGTGGGATTTTGCTATTCCACATGAGAAAGAAGGCAAATTGTATAAGTTAGAAACATAGCGATTTTAGCGAGAGCTTGCAGATGGGCTGTGTGACATGATGAGCTCCTTCCCCCTTATTTTCAAGTACAAATCAAATCAAGACAAGACAAGACATGACTGACTGACTGACTTTGTTTATATAAATATATGTATCAATGTTTATATATGCATATATTTACATACATGCCCTACTTTTTAACTTTCACAATAAATGTGCTTTTCTGTTCTGCCTGCATTGGTTCTATTACATTTGACCACTTTCACAGCACACGCAGCTTCTGTCTGATCCTGCAGAAAAGCACTCGCGACTTTAAAAGATGGCCTTTGTTGGCCACATCTTCCCTCGTTGTTTGTCTTACACCATGGGCTTACTGTGTTTGGGTATTTACTGACTGCACACCCTGATTTCCAGTAAATTTCATGCAGTCGCACAGACTTCATTCAATCAAAAATATCTAGATTAAGAAACAATTATTTATTTATTTCAATCAAATCAAATTCAATTTTTTGCAATAAAGTTGTAAATTTATTCATTTTCTTATTATGATATATATATATATATGTTACAAATTGTCTGTTTGTCTGTGTTGGTTTTATTTCCCTCCCTCTATCCTGCTTGTCTATCACCTGTGGCTACAACAACCGTCCCAGTCCCGCGTCCTCATGAGAACCGCGATCAATCACGTACAACACAATTGCATTCAGGAATGATAGAAATCCCACTTTATTCTTCTAAAAGGGAACTGCTGTCCGTGAAGAGCAATTATACAGCTGTGTAAGAGGGATGTGCTTCCTGTCCAGGATCATTCGGTGTCTGTTTCAACGGGATAGTTGTCAGTTCCGATTCATCAATTGCCCCTTTAAAACGTATTTTCTCATTAACCGGATCATCCTGTACATTTAAAAACGTGTGTGATTATCAGCTGTGAGAACCGAATTGTTAAACTTTTGTGTTTCAAGCTACATTGATTATGCCTGTGTCCGTTGATATACATATCGCAGCGCACCTGTTCATTACTCAAAATTTGCCTACGTTTTCCGATATCCACTCCTTGATGTAACCCTTGTCACAAATTTGCTCTCAATATAAAAAACAACAAATTATGTACCGACGATAGCGGCCGCGTGGCCTAAAGGATAAGGTGTCTGACTTCGATTGTAACTTTGAACTTATCAGAAGATTGCAGGTTTTGTCCTTCAGCGGTCAGCTATCGCGCCGCGGGAAAGTTTATATTCTTTGTTTTGATTCTGCCTCAAAACCAACCATCTCGGATAGTCACTCACCTGAAGTAAAGGAAGGCTGTGTGCTTTAAGAAGCTAATGGCACATTTCCATCACTGTCAATCTGGTTGCACGGGCAAAACAAGCGGTGAAGTCGACTTTCGTGCACATTATTTCTGTTTGAATGCAAAAAGTAGGGATGGATGTCTGACTTTGCAGTAAATAGTAGACAAGGTGACTGACAGGTTGAGGCAATGGACTGCTGATCCAGTATGCTCCCAGCTTCGTCGTTATTGTGTTAAACATTTTCACATAGTTTTTTTATTCAATCACATTTATCCTCATTGCCAAATTCACCTTTTACTGAAAAGGATGTAGCTCGTTGGTGAAGTAATGTCACAAAAAATAATCACTTCATCAAAGGGAAAACATTAGCTGGACGATGGAGAGGTGGACTCATGAGATCTGTCTCTGATAGTCAGCACAGGCACGATGGGCCGAATAGCAAACTAACGTCAGAAACTGAGAGCTACGTTTCTTACTGTCGGCGGCTCGTTGGTCTAGGGGTATGATTCTCGCTTTGGGATTATAATAATTGAAATTCGAGAGGTCCCGGGTTCAAATCCCGGACGAGCCATGCCAACTTTTAGTCAAAAAACGGCTTCTCAATCGTTCGACATGTGAGAAAACTGACATGTTTCAAATTAAAACGTGTGATTGCACTCCTTTGTTCAGACAGCGTCCAAAAATCCTGGAGAGTCCCAGGAGCAAAGTGAAACTCACCGAACTGATTAAAGTTCATGTCTCTCAGATGTTCTCGGCTCTGCGTCTCATTAGACAACCAAAACGCCGGTTTGATTCCGGCAAATAATTCATCAGTGTATCTTCCTTTCTGCATGCATGAACTCACCTCCATCGGAATAAGCATACATTCAACGTCAATCTCAAATTCAACGTGAAACACACTCTGCCCTGAATATGAGTGCGTCCTGTTTCTCTGGCGCTGAATAGATGTGAGAAGCTGGCTTTGGATTTAGTCCCTTGGCTGCCGAATTTCAACCGTGCAGGAAATCAATCCGGGGTACCCAAGCTGCCTGGTCTGATTAAAAGGCGTTCAAACCCTACATTCCAGGCATGTTATAGTGTTCTGGCCTCAACATTCGGTTCAACGTATCGGATCATAAGCACCGCTCCCATTGTCTGCTAATGGTTCTGCTGTTCAAACTAACACCTCCTCTGGTCCATCCTTTGTTACTTTATTGCCCGCTTACCACCCACTTTGCCTTTTCGCATTGTGCCATTTATTATTCACTCACTCCTGCGCTCCACTGTATCACAGGCATTCCCTTTTGTCCTTCCTCGCTGCCTATTTATTTCCAGGCGCTATTTTCGTGGAAAAATCTGTAAACATTACATTTTTCTTAAAATATCGGAATGATCATCTGACTGAACGTGAGCCCTGGAAATTCATCCACAGAATGTTCACGGCCTGCTGAGTTTTACAGAATGCTTTGTTTTTGTTCATTGTGTTTCTGTATCCCTTTTAAGGTGATGTGCTGGTCTGCCCGGGTTCATTCTCTGTCTCTCCAAAATGGTGTGCTATCAGTATCGGATTATTATCTATCTGTTTAAAAGGAATGTGCTGTCTGTCCCGGATTTCAAATTTCAAATTTCAACAACTGCCTTTGGCGGGTGAAGAATGTTTAGTTTGTTGATGTGCTTGTGTCAGTGAGAGAGTGCGTGGAAACGTTCTGCGCGATCTTACTGTGCATTTCATGTCATGGGAGGAAAAATGCATTACATGCAACTTGAAGCCACACTGATTTGATTCAACACGCATTCGGGGACTGCCTGACAGGAGAAGAATCTGCTGTGGGATTTTGCTATTCCACATGAGAAAGAAGGCAAATTGTATAAGTTAGAAACATAGCGATTTTAGCGAGAGCTTGCAGATGGGCTGTGTGACATGATGAGCTCCTTCCCCCTTATTTTCAAATACAAATCAAATCAAGACAATACAAGACATGACTGACTGACTGACTTTGTTTATGTAAATATATGTATCAATATTTATATATGCATATATTTACATACATTCCCTACTTTTTAACTTTCACAATAAATGTGCTTTTCTGTTCTGCCTGCATTGGCTCTATTACATTTGACCTCTTTCACAGCACACGCAGCTTCTGTCTGATCCTGCAGAAAAGCACTCGCGACTTTAAAAGATGGCCTTTGTTGCCCACATCTTCCCTCGTTGTTTGTCTTACACCATGGGCTTAATGTGTTTGGGTATTTACTGACTGCACACCCTGATTTCCAGTGGATTTCATGCAGTCGCACAGACCTCGTTCAATCAAAAATATCTAGATTAAGAAACAATTATTTATTTAATTCAATCAAATCAAGTTAAATTTTTTGCAATAAAGTTGTAAATTTATTTATTTTCTTATTATGATAAATATATATATGTTTTAAATTGTCTGTTTGTCTGTGTTGATTTTATTTCCCTCCCTCTATCCTGCTTGTCGATCACCTGTGGCGACAACAACCGTCCCAGTCCCGCGTGCTCATGAGAACCGCGATCAATCACGCACAACACAATTGCATTCAGGAATGATAGAAATCCCACTTTATTCTTCTGAAAGGGAACTGCTGTCCGTGAAGGGCAATTCTACAGCTGTGTAAGAGGGATGTGCTTCCTGTCCAGGATCATTCGGTGTCTGATTCAACGGGATAGTTGTCAGTTCCGGTTCATCAATTGCCCCTTTAAAACGTATTTTCTCATTATCCGGATCATCCTGTGCATTTAAAAACGAGTGTGATTATCAGCTGTGAGAACCGAATTGTTAAACTTTTGTGTTTCAAGCTACATTGACTTTGCCTGTGTCCGTTTACATACATATCGCAGCGCATCTGTTCATTACTCAAAATATGCCTATGTTTTCCGATATCCACTCCTTGATGTAACCCTTGTCCCAAATTTGCTCTCAATATAAAAAACAACAAATTATGTACCGACGATAGCGGCCGCGTGGCCTAAAGGATAAGGTGTCTGACTTCGATAGTAACTGTGATCTTATCAGAAGATTGCAGGTTCGAGTCCTTCAGCGGTCAGCTATCGTGCCGCGTTAAAGTTTATATTCTTTGTTTTGATTCTGCTTCAAAACCAACCATCTCGGACAGTCACTCACCTGATGTAATGGAAGGCTGTGTGCTTTAAGAAGCTCATGGCACATTTTCATCACTGTCGATCTGGTTGCACGGGCAAAACAAGCGGTGAAGTAGACTTTCGTGCACATTATTTCTGTTTGAATGCAAAACGTAGGGGATGGATGTCTGACTTTGTAGTAAATAGGAGACAAGGTGACTGACTAGTTGAGGCAATGGACTGCTGATCCAGTATGCCCCCAGCTTCGTCGTTATTGTGTTAAACATTTCCACATAGTTTTTTTATTCAATCACATTTATCCTCATTGCCAAATTCACCTTTTACTGAAAAGGATGTAGCTCGTTGGTGAAGTAATGTCACAAAAAATAATCACTTCATCAAAGGGAAAACATTAGCAGGACGATGGAGAGGGGGACTCATGAGATCGGTCTCTGAGAGTCAGCACAGGCACGATGGGCCGAATAGCAAACTAACGTCAGAAACTGAGAGCTACGTTCCTTACTGTCGGCGGCTCGTTGGTCTAGGGGTATGATTGACGCTTTGGGATTATAATAATTGAAATGCGAGAGGTCCCGGGTTCAAATCCCGGACGAGCCCTGCCAACTTTTAGTCAAAAAACGACTTCTCAGCCGGACGGCATGTGAGAAAACTGACATGTTTCAAATTAAAACGTGTGATTGCACTCCGTTGTTCACACAGCGTCCAAAAATCCTGGAGATTCCCAGGAGCAAAGTGAAACTCACCGAACTGAGCAAAGTTCATGTCTCTCAGATGTACTCGGCTTTGCGTCTCATTGGACAAACTAAACCCCGGTTTGATTCCGGCAAATACTTGATCAGTGTATTTTCCTTTCTGCACGCATGAGCTCACCTCCATTGGGATAAGCATACATTCAACGTCAATCTCAAATTCAACGTGAAACACACTCTGCCCTAAATATCAGTGCGTCCTGTTTCTCTCGCGCTGAAAAGATGTGAGAAGCTGGCTTTGGATTTAGTCCCTTGGCTGCCGAATTTAAACCGTGCAGGAAATCAATCCGTGGTGGCCAAGCTGCCTGGTCTGATTAAAAGGCGTTCAAACCCTACATTCCAGGCATGTTATAGTGTTCTAGCCTCAACATTCGGTTCAACGTATCGGATCATAAGCACCGCTCCCATTGTCTGCTAATGGTTCTGCTGTTCAAACTAACACCTGCTCTGGTCCATCCTTTGTTACTTTATTGCCCGCTTACCACCCACTTTGCCTTTTCGCATTGTGCCATTTATTATTCACTCACTCCTACGCTCCACTGTATCACAGGCATTCCCTTTTGTCCTTCCTCGCTGCCTATTTTTTTCCAGGCGCTATTTTCGTGGAAAAATCTGTAAACTTTACATTTTTCTTAAAATATCGGAATGATCATCTGACTGAACGTGAGCCCGGGAAATTCATCCACAGAATGTTCACGGCCTGCTGAGTTTTACAGAAGGCTTTGTTTTTGTTCATTGTGTTTCTTTATCCCTTTTAAGGTGATATGCTGGTCTGCCCGGGGTCATTCTCTGTCTCTCCAAAATTGTGTGCTATCAGTATCGGATCATTATCTATCTGTTTAAAAGGAATGTGCTGTCTGTCCCGGATTTCAAATTTCAAATTACAAAAACTGCCTTTGGAGGGTGCAGAATGTTTAGTTTGTTGGTGTGTTTGTGTAAGTGAGAGAGTTCGTGGAAATGTTCTGCGCGATCTTACTGTGCATTTCATGTCATGGGAGGAAAAATGCATTACATGCAACTTGAAGCCACACTGATTTGATTCAACACGCATTCGGGGACTGCCTGACAGGAGAAGAATCTGCTGTGGGATTTTGCTATTCCAAATGTGAAAGAAGGCAAATTATATAAGTTATAAACATAGCGATTTTATCGAGAGCTTGCGGATGGGCTGTGTGACATGATGAGCTCCTTTCCCCTTATTTTGAAATAAAAATCAAATCAAGACAAGACAAGACATGACTGACTGACTGACTTTGTTTATATAAATGTATGTATCAATATTTATATATGCATATATTTACATACATTCCCTACTTTTTAACTTTCACAATAAATGTGCTTTTCTTTTCTGCCTGCATTGGCTCTATTACATTTGACCTCTTTCACAGCACACGCAGCTTCTGTCTGATCCTGCAGAAAAGCACTCGCGACTTTAAAAATGGCCTTTGTTGCCCACATCTTCCCTCGTGGCTTGTCTTACACCATGGGCTTACTGTGTTTGGGTATTTACCGACTGCACACCCTGATTTCCAGTGGATTTCATGCAGTCGCACAGACTTCGTTCAATCAAAAATATATAGATTAAGAAACAATTATTTAATTATTTAAATCAAATCAAATTAAATTTTTTGCAATAAAATTGTAAATTTATTTATTTTCTTATTATGATAAATATATATATATGTTTTGAATTGTCTTTTTGTCTGGGTTGGTTTTATTTCCCTCCCTCTTTCCTGCTTGTCTGTCACCTGTGGCTTCAAAAACCGTCCCATTACCGCATGCTCATGAGAACCGCGCTCAATCACACACAACACAATTGCATTCAGGAATGATAGAAATCCCACTTTATTCTTTTGAAAGGGAACTGCTGTCCGTGAAGGGCAATTCTACAGCTGTGTAAGAGGGATGTGCTTCCTGTCCAGGATCATTCGGTGTCCGTTTCAACGGGATGGTTGTCAGTTCCGGTTCATCAATTGCGCCTTTGAAACGTATTTTCTCATTATCCGGATCATCCTGTACATTAAAAAACGAGTGTGATTATCTGCTGTGATAACCGAATTGTTAAACTGTTGTGTTTCAAGCTACATTGACTTTGGCTGCGTCCGTGTACATCCATATCGCAGCGCATCTGTTCATTACTCAAAATATGCTCATGTTTTCCGATATCCACTCCTTGATGTCACCCTTGTCCCAAATTTGCTCTCAATATAAAAAACAACCAATTATGCACCGACGAAAGCGGCCGCGTGGCCTAAAGGATAAGGTGTCTGACTTCGATTGTAACTGTGATCTTATCAGAAGAATACAGGTTCGAGTCCTGAAGTAATCAGCTATCACGCCGCGTGAAAGTTTATATTCTTTGTTTTGATTCTGCCTCAAAACCAACCATCTCGGACAGTCACTCACCTGAAGTGAAGGAAGGCTGTGTGCTTTCAGAAGTTAATGGCACATTTTCATCACTGTCGATCTGGTTGCACGGGCAAAACAAGCGGTGAAGTAGACTTTCGTGCACATTATTTCTGTTTGAATGCAAAAAGTAGGGGATGGATGTCTGTATTTGCAGTAAATAGGAGATAAGGTGACTGACAGGTTGACGCAATGGACTGATGATCCAGTATGCCCCCAGCTTCGACGTTATTGTGTATAAAATGTTCCCCTAGTTTTTTTATTCAATCACATTTATCCTCATTGCCAAATTCACCTTTTACTGAAAAGGATGCAGCTCGTGGGTGAAGTAATGTCACAAAAAATAATCACTTCATCAAAGGGAAAGCATTAGCAGGACGATGGAGAAGGGGATTCATGAGATCGGTCTCTGAGAGTCAGCACAGGCACGATGGGCCGAATAGCAAACTAACGTCAGAAACTGAGAGCTACGTTCCTTACTGTCGGCGGCTCGTTGGTCTAGGGGTATGATTGACGCTTTGGGATTATAATAATTGAAATGCGAGAGGTCCCGGGTTTAAATCCCGGACGAGCCCTGCCAACTTTTAGTCAAAAAACGACTTCTCAGCCGGACGGCATGTGAGAAAACTGACATGTTTCAAATTAAAACGTGTGATTGCACTCCGTTGTTCACACAGCGTCCAAAAATCCTGGAGATTCCCAGGAGCAAAGTGAAACTCACCCAACTGAGCAAAGTTCATGTCTCTCAGATGTACTCGGCTTTGCGTCTCATTGGACAAACTAAACCCCGGTTTGATTCCGGCAAATACTTGATCAGTGTATTTTCCTTTCTGCACGCATGAGCTCACCTCCATTGGGATAAGCATACATTCAACGTCAATCTCAAATTCAACGTGAAACACACTCTGCCCTAAATATCAGTGCGTCCTGTTTCTCTCGCGCTGAAAAGATGTGAGAAGCTGGCTTTGGATTTAGTCCCTTGGCTGCCGAATTTAAACCGTGCAGGAAATCAATCCGTGGTGGCCAAGCTGCCTGGTCTGATTAAAAGGCGTTCAAACCCTACATTCCAGGCATGTTATAGTGTTCTAGCCTCAACATTCGGTTCAACGTATCGGATCATAAGCACCGCTCCCATTGTCTGCTAATGGTTCTGCTGTTCAAACTAACACCTGCTCTGGTCCATCCTTTGTTACTTTATTGCCCGCTTACCACCCACTTTGCCTTTTCGCATTGTGCCATTTATTATTCACTCACTCCTACGCTCCACTGTATCACAGGCATTCCCTTTTGTCCTTCCTCGCTGCCTATTTTTTTCCAGGCGCTATTTTCGTGGAAAAATCTGTAAACTTTACATTTTTCTTAAAATATCGGAATGATCATCTGACTGAACGTGAGCCCGGGAAATTCATCCACAGAATGTTCACGGCCTGCTGAGTTTTACAGAAGGCTTTGTTTTTGTTCATTGTGTTTCTTTATCCCTTTTAAGGTGATATGCTGGTCTGCCCGGGGTCATTCTCTGTCTCTCCAAAATTGTGTGCTATCAGTATCGGATCATTATCTATCTGTTTAAAAGGAATGTGCTGTCTGTCCCGGATTTCAAATTTCAAATTACAAAAACTGCCTTTGGAGGGTGCAGAATGTTTAGTTTGTTGGTGTGTTTGTGTAAGTGAGAGAGTTCGTGGAAATGTTCTGCGCGATCTTACTGTGCATTTCATGTCATGGGAGGAAAAATGCATTACATGCAACTTGAAGCCACACTGATTTGATTCAACACGCATTCGGGGACTGCCTGACAGGAGAAGAATCTGCTGTGGGATTTTGCTATTCCAAATGTGCAAGAAGGCAAATTATATAAGTTATAAACATAGCGATTTTATCGAGAGCTTGCGGATGGGCTGTGTGACATGATGAGCTCCTTTCCCCTTATTTTGAAATAAAAATCAAATCAAGACAAGACAAGACATGACTGACTGACTGACTTTGTTTATATAAATGTATGTATCAATATTTATATATGCATATATTTACATACATTCCCTACTTTTTAACTTTCACAATAAATGTGCTTTTCTTTTCTGCCTGCATTGGCTCTATTACATTTGACCTCTTTCACAGCACACGCAGCTTCTGTCTGATCCTGCAGAAAAGCACTCGCGACTTTAAAAATGGCCTTTGTTGCCCACATCTTCCCTCGTGGCTTGTCTTACACCATGGGCTTACTGTGTTTGGGTATTTACCGACTGCACACCCTGATTTCCAGTGGATTTCATGCAGTCGCACAGACTTCGTTCAATCAAAAATATATAGATTAAGAAACAATTATTTAATTATTTAAATCAAATCAAATTAAATTTTTTGCAATAAAATTGTAAATTTATTTATTTTCTTATTATGATAAATATATATATATGTTTTGAATTGTCTTTTTGTCTGGGTTGGTTTTATTTCCCTCCCTCTTTCCTGCTTGTCTGTCACCTGTGGCTTCAAAAACCGTCCCATTACCGCATGCTCATGAGAACCGCGCTCAATCACACACAACACAATTGCATTCAGGAATGATAGAAATCCCACTTTATTCTTTTGAAAGGGAACTGCTGTCCGTGAAGGGCAATTCTACAGCTGTGTAAGAGGGATGTGCTTCCTGTCCAGGATCATTCGGTGTCCGTTTCAACGGGATGGTTGTCAGTTCCGGTTCATCAATTGCGCCTTTGAAACGTATTTTCTCATTATCCGGATCATCCTGTACATTAAAAAACGAGTGTGATTATCTGCTGTGATAACCGAATTGTTAAACTGTTGTGTTTCAAGCTACATTGACTTTGGCTGCGTCCGTGTACATCCATATCGCAGCGCATCTGTTCATTACTCAAAATATGCTCATGTTTTCCGATATCCACTCCTTGATGTCACCCTTGTCCCAAATTTGCTCTCAATATAAAAAACAACCAATTATGCACCGACGAAAGCGGCCGCGTGGCCTAAAGGATAAGGTGTCTGACTTCGATTGTAACTGTGATCTTATCAGAAGAATACAGGTTCGAGTCCTGAAGTAATCAGCTATCACGCCGCGTGAAAGTTTATATTCTTTGTTTTGATTCTGCCTCAAAACCAACCATCTCGGACAGTCACTCACCTGAAGTGAAGGAAGGCTGTGTGCTTTCAGAAGTTAATGGCACATTTTCATCACTGTCGATCTGGTTGCACGGGCAAAACAAGCGGTGAAGTAGACTTTCGTGCACATTATTTCTGTTTGAATGCAAAAAGTAGGGGATGGATGTCTGTATTTGCAGTAAATAGGAGATAAGGTGACTGACAGGTTGACGCAATGGACTGATGATCCAGTATGCCCCCAGCTTCGACGTTATTGTGTATAAAATGTTCCCCTAGTTTTTTTATTCAATCACATTTATCCTCATTGCCAAATTCACCTTTTACTGAAAAGGATGCAGCTCGTGGGTGAAGTAATGTCACAAAAAATAATCACTTCATCAAAGGGAAAGCATTAGCAGGACGATGGAGAAGGGGATTCATGAGATCGGTCTCTGAGAGTCAGCACAGGCACGATGGGCCGAATAGCAAACTAACGTCAGAAACTGAGAGCTACGTTTCTCACTGTCGGCGGCTCGTTGGTCTAGGTTTATGATTCTCGCTTTGGGATTATAACAATTGAAATGCGAGACGTCCCGTACGAGCCCTGCCAACTTTTAGTCAAAAAACGAATTCTCAGCCGGTCGACATGCGAGAAAATTGACATGTTTCAAATTAAAACGTGTGATTGCACTCCGTTGTTCACACAGCGTCCAAAAATCCTGGAGAGTCCCAGGAGCAAAGTGAAACTCACCGAATTGATTCAAGTTCATGTCTCTCAGATGTACTCGGCTCTGCGTCTCATTGGACAAACTAAACGTCGGTTTGATTCCGGCAAATAATTCATCAGTGTATCTTCCTTTCTGCACGCATGAGCTCACCTCCACCGGGATACGCATACATTCAACGTCAATCTCAAATTCAATGTGAAACAGACTCTGACCTGAATATGAGTGCGTCCTGTTTCTCTCACGCTGAAAAGATGTGAGAAGCTGGCTTTGGATTTCGTCCCTTGGCTGCCGAATTTCAACCGTGCAGGAAATCAATCCGGGGTAGCCAAGCTGCCTGGTCTGATTAAAAGGCGTTCAAACCCGACATTCCAGACATGTTATAGTGTTCTGGCCTCAACATTCGGTTCAACTTATCGGATCATAAGCACCGCTCCCATTGTCTGCTAAAGGTTCTGCTGTTCACACTAACACCTCCTCTGGTCCATCCTTTTTTACTTTATTGCCCGCTTACCACCCACTTTGACTTTTCGCATTGTGCCATTTATTATTCAAGCACTCCTACGCTCCACTGTATCACAGGCATTCCCTTTTGTCCTTCCTCGCTGCCTATTTTTTTCCAGGCGCTATTTTCGTGGAAAAATCTGTAAACTTTACATTTTTCTTAAAATATCGGAATGATCATCTGACTGAACGTGAGCCCGGGAAATTCATCCACAGAATGTTCACGGCCTGCTGAGTTTTACAGAATGCTTTGTTTTTGTTCATTGTGTTTCTGTATCCCTTTTAAGGTGATGTGCTGGTCTGCCCGGGGTCATTATCTGTCTCTCCAAAATGGTGTGCTATCAGTATCGGATCATTATCTATCTGTTTAAAAGGAATGTGCTGTCTGTCCCGGATTTCAAATTTCAAATTTCAAAAACTGCCTTTGGAGGGTGCAGAATTTTTAGTTTGCTTGAGTGTTTGTGCAAGTTAGAGAGTGCGTGCAAACGTTCTGTGCGATCTTACTGTGCATTTCATGTCATTGGATGAAAAATGCATTATATGCAACTTGAAGCCACACTATTTGATTCAACACGCATTCGGGGACTGCCTGACAGGAGAAGAATCTGCTGTGGGATTTTGCTATTCCACATGTGAAAGAAGGCAAATTATATAAGTTAGAAACATAGCGATTTTAGCGAGAGCTTGCGGAAGGGCTGTGTGACATGATGAGCTCCTTTCCCCTTATTTTCAAATAAAAATCAAATCAAGACAAGACAAGACATGACTGACTGACTGACTTTGTTTATATAAATATATGTATCAATATTTATATATGCATATATTTACATACATTCCCTACTTTTTAACTTTCACAATAAATGTGCTTTTCTGTTCTGCCTGCATTGGCTCTATTACAATTGACCTCTTTCACAGTACACGTAGCTTCTATCTGATCCTGCAGAAAAGCATTCGCGACTTTAAAAGATGGCCTTTGTTGCCCACATCTTCCCTTTTGGCTTGTCTTACACCATGGGTTAACTGTGTTTGGGTATTTACTGACTTCACACCCTGATTTCCAGTGGATTTCATGCAGTCGCACAGACTTCGTTCAATCAAAAAGATATAGATTAAGAAACAATTATTTATTTATTTCAATCAAATCAAATTCAATTTTTTGCAATAAAATTGTAAATGTATTTATTTTCTTATTATGATAAATATATATATGTTTAAAATTGTCTGTTTGTCTGGGTTGGTTTTATTTCCCTCCCTCTTTCCTGCTTGTCTATCACCTGTGGCTTCATCAACCGTCCCAGTCCCGCGTGCTCATGAGAACCGCGCTCAATCACGCACAACACAATTGCATACAGGAATGATAGAAATCCCACTTTATTCTTGTGAAAGGGATGGGCCATTATACAGCTGTGTAACAGGGATGTGTTTCCTTTCCAGGATCATTCGGTGTCTCTTTCAACGGGATGGTTGTCAGTTCCGCTTCGTCAATTGCCCCTTTAAAACGTATTTTCTAATTAATCGGATCATCCTGTAAATTTAAAAAGGAGTGAGATTATCAGCTGTGTTAACCGAATAGTTAAACTGTTGTGTTTCTAGCTACATTGACGTTGCATGTGTCGTGTACATCCATATCATAGAAACATAGAAACATAGACAATAGGTGCAGGAGTAGGCCATTCGGCCCTTCTAGCCTGCACCGCCATTCAATGAGTTCATGGCTGAACATTCAACTTCAGTACCCCATTCCTGCTTTCTCGCCATATCCCTTGATCCCCCTAGTAGTAAGGACCTCATTTAACTCCTTTTTGAATATATTTAGTGAATTGGCCTCATCAACGTTCTGTGGTGGAGAATTCCACAGGTTCACCACTCTCTGGGTGAAGACGTTCCTCCGCATCACGGTCCAAAATGGCTTACCCCTTATCCTTGGACTGTGACCGCTGGTTCTGGACTTCCCCAACATTGGGAACATTCTTCCTGCATCTTACCTGTCTAACCCCGTCAGAATTTTAAATGTTTCTATGAGGTTCCCTCTCATTCTTCTGAACTCCAGTGAATACAAGCCCAGGTGATCCAGTCTTTCTTGATAGGTCAGTCCCGCCGTCCAGGGAATCAGTCTGGTGAACCTTCGCTGCACTACCTCAATCGCAAATATGTCCTTCCTCAGGTGAGGAGACCAAAACTGTACATAATACTCCATGTGTGGCCTCACCAATGCCCTGTACAACTGTAGCAACACCTCCCTGCCCCTGTAGTCAAAACCCCTTGCTATGAAGGCCAACATGCCATTTGCTTTCTTAACCGCCTGCTGCACCTGCATGCCAACCTTCAATGACTGATGTACCACGACACCCAGGTCTCTTTGCACCTCCCCTTTTCCTAATCTGTCACCATTCAGATAATAGTCTGTCTCTCTGTTTTTACCACCAAAGTGTATAACCACACATTTATCCACATTATACTTCATCTGCCATGCATTTGCCCACTCACCTAACCTATCCAATTCGCTCTGCAGCCACACAGCATCCTCCTCGCAGCTCACACTGCCACCCAACTTAGTTTCATCCGCAAATTTGGAGATACTACTTTTAATCCCCTCATCTAAATCATTAATGTACAATGTAAACAGCTGGGGCCCCAGCACAGAACCTTGCGGTACCCCACTAGTCACTGCCTGCCATTCTGAAAAGTACCCATTTACTCCTACTCTTTGCTTCCTGTCTGACAACCAGTTCTCAATCTATGTCAGCACACTACCCCCAATCCCATGTGCTCTATCTTTGCATATCAATCTCTTGTGTGGGACCTTGTCGAACGCCTTCTGAAAGTCCAAATATACCACATCAAATGGTTCTCCCTTGTCCACTCTACTGGAAACATCCTCAAAAAATTCCAGAAGATTTGTCAAGCATGATTTCCCTTTCACAAATCCATGCTGACTTGGACCTATCATGTCACCTCTTTCCAAATGCACTGCTATGACATCCTTAATAATTGATTCCATCATTTTGCCCACTATCGATGTCAGGCTGACCGGTCTATAATTCCCTGTTTTCTCTCTCCCACTTCTTTAAAAAATGGGGTTCCAGTGGCTAGCCTCCACTCTATAGGAACTGATCCAGAGTCAATGGAATGTTGGAAAATGACTGTCAATGCATCCACTATTTCCATGGCCACCGCCTTAAGTATGACAATTCCGTTACCAAGGTGACCATGTCTGTCCGCAGTATTCAGTGGGAAGGGGATTAAATCTTTGCACTGGGATTTGGACGCTGTGGAAGCATCGGCGCAAAATCACACGTTTTAACTTGAAATATGTCTGTTTTCTTACATGTCGAGCGATTGTGAGAAATGGAACTTTAAGTAACAAATGGAGGGGCTCGTCCGCGAACCTCTCACATATCAAATGTGATCATCCCAACGCAAAAATCATACCCCGAGACCAACGAGCCGCCGACAGTAAGGAGTGTAGTTCTAAGATTCTGACGGTAGAGAGAAAAGATATTAGGCCCATCGTGCTTGTGCTGTCCCTCAGAGACCAATCTAATTCGTCCCCCTCTCCATAGTCCGGCAAATGTTATCCTTTTGAGGAATATATTATTAATTTGAGACATGACATGAGCAAAGTACAGCATCCTTGCAAGTAAAAGGGGAATTTGGCGATGAGGTTAAATGAGAATGACAAAACGACCAGGAAGGTCAAAGCTGTAAGACAATGATGACGAGAATGGGATTCGCACCCATTGCACAGAGCCCATTAGCAGTTCATCGCCTTAACCTCTCGGCCACCTCGTCACTTGTGCAGCGCATCGTCAACCATTCAATCTCCTGCTTTTTGTATCTAAACAAAAATAATGTGCAAGAAAGTTCACTTCACAGCTTGCTCTGCCCGTGCATGCAGATTGACAATGATGAAAACGTGTCATGAGTTTCCTTCAGCAAACAGCCTTCCTTTACTTCAGATGAGTGACTGGAAGAGATGGTTGGTTTTCGGCAGAATCACAACAAAAAATGTAAAATTTCACACAACAAGCTAAGTTGACCGCGGTAGGACTCGAAGCTGCAATCTTCTGATAACTTCATGGTTGCAATGCAAGTCAGATATGTTATCCATTAGGTCACGCGGCCTCTGCCAACGGCGGACATTGTGTTGTTGTATATATTGGGAACAAATTAGGGGCAACTGCAACTTCACGGAGTGGATTTCGAAAAACGTGAGCATATTTCGAGTGAATGAACAGATGCACTGCGATCTGGGTGCGCACCGGCGCAGGCAACCCCAATGTCAATTGGAACACAACAGTTTAACAATTAAGTAATTGCAGCTGAAATGATACTCCTTCTGAAACTATACAGGATGACCCGGGATTATGAGAAAATCCGTTTTAAAGGTAAAGATTATGAACCGGAACTGAAAACCAGCCCGGTTGAACAGACACAGAATGATCCGAGACTGCAAGGACATCCCTTTTACCCAGATGCAGCATGACCCTTGACTGAAAGAAGTTCCCTTTTAAAATAATAAAGTGAGATTTCTATCATCCCTGAAGGCAATTGTGCAGTGGAGCTTAGGACCACCAGAGAAGGTTATTGAAGCCACAGCTGATGGACAGGCAGGAAGGACGGAGGGACGTAAAACCAGTCCAGAATGAAATTTATATATATTCAACATTTTAAGAAAATAAATGCATTTAAATTTGATTTAAAAACAAAATAATTTGATTTGTTTTAAATAAGTAAAAAATTGATTCATAATCCGTATATTTTTTGATTGAACGAAGGCTGTGTGACTCGAAGAATTTCATTGGAAATGGGTGCAGTCAATAATTACCCAAACACAGTAAGCCCACGGTGGAAGACAAGCCACGAGGGAAGATGTGGGTGACGAAGGCGATCTTTTAAAGTCGCGTATGTCTTTCTGCTGGATCTGACAGCAGTTGCTTGTGCTGTGAAAGAGGTCAAATGTAATAGAGCCCGGTGCAGGCAGAACAGAAAAAGCATATTTATTTTGGAAGTTAAAAATTTGGGATTATTTACAAATATACAAATGAACATACATGTATAAACAAAGTCAGTCATGTCTTGGCTTGTCTTGTCTTGGTTTGATTTGATTTCAATTTGAAAATAAGGCTGGAGGATGTCATCATGTCACACAGCCCACACGCAAGCCCTGGCTAAAATCGTTATATTACTAACGTGTGTATTTTCCCTTCTTTCAGATGTGGAATAGCAAAATCCCACAGCAGATTCTTCTACCGTCAGAGAGTCCACGAAGGAGCGTTCAATCAAATCACTACGGTTTCAAATTACATGTAATGCATTTTTCTCACTTGACAGTAAAATCGCACAGCTCCTTTGCACACACTCTGGCTTACACAAACACACAAACAAACTTAAATTCCCGCAGTTTTTGAAATTTGAAATTGGAAATCCGGGACAGACTGCACAAAGCTTCTAAACTGACACAGAATATTGCGGGGCTGAAAGCACACCATTTTAAACAAACAAAGAATGATCTCGGACATACAGCACATCCCCTTAAAAGGGACACGGAAATAGAATGAATTAAAACAGATAAATATGTAAAACTCGGCAGGTCGTGCAGAGTCTGTGGAGGAAGAATCCGGTTTCACGTTCTGTCGGATAATCATTCCGATATTTTTGGGAAATATTAAACATACAGATGTTTTCAACATAAATAGCACCTGGAAAAAATACGCAGTGAGAAAGACAAATGGGAACGTCTGTGATACAGTGGAATGCACGAGTGATTAAATAATAAATGCACAATGGAGAAAGGCAAAGTGCGTGGTAATCGGGCAATAACGTAACAAAGAATGGTCCAGAGGAGGTGTTAGTGGGAATAGCAGAACCATTACCAGACAATGGGAGCGGTGCTTATGATCCGATACATTGAACCTAATGTTGAGGCCAGAAGACTAGAAGATGCCTACAATATAGGGTGTCACCGCCTTTTAATTAGACCCAGGCAGGTTGGCCAGCCCGGATTGGTTTCCTGTCCGCTTTGAATTCTGCAGCCAAGGGACTAATTCAAAAGCCAGCTTCTCTCATTTTTTCAGCTCTAGAGAAACAGGACGTAGTCATATTCAGGGCAGAGGTGGAGATTGATGCTGAATGTAGGCTTATTCCAATTGAGGTGAGCATGTGCGTACAGAGAGGAAGATATACTGATCAAGTATTGGCCGGAATCAAACAAGGGTTTAGCTTATCCAACGAGTCACAGAGCCGAGTACCTCTGTGAAACTTTAAGTTTACTCAGTTTGGCGGGTTTCACTTTGCTCTGCGATTTGGGAACATCGGCGCAAAATCACACGTTCTAATGTGAAATATGTCTGTTTTCTCACAAGTGGAGCGGCTGAGAGAAGCGGAATTTCTCGTAAAAAATGCCGGGACTCGTCCGGGATTTAGCCCGAGATCTCTCGCTTTTCAAATATGATCATTCCTAAGCGAGAATCATACCCCTCGACCAACGAGCCGCCGACAGTGAAAAGCGCAGCTCTCAGATTTTGACGGTAGTGAGAAAAGATATTAGTTACATCGTGCTTGTGCTGTCCCTCAGAGATCTATCTAATTAGTCCCCCTCGCCATAGTTTGCAAATGTTATCCTTTTGACGACTAAATTATTAATTTGAGACATTACATGTGCAAAGTCCAGCATCCTTGTCAGTAAAAGGGGAATTTGGCGATGAGGTTAAATGTGAATGACAAAACCACCAGGGATGTAAAAGCTGTAAGACAACAACGACGAGGATGGGATTCGAACCCAATGGATTAGTAGTCCATCGCCTTAATTTCTGGACCACCTCATCTCTTCGGTAGCGCATCGTCAGCCATTCATTCTCCTGCTTTTGGTCTCCAAACAGAGATACCGTGCAAGAAAGTCCACTTCACAGCTTGCTCTGCCCGTGCATGCAGATCGACAATGATCAAAACTTGCCATTAGATTCTTCAAGCAAACAGCCTTCTTTTACTTCAGGCGAGTGACTGTAAGAGATGGTTGCTTTTTCGGCAGAATCACAAAAAGAACATGATAGCTGACGCAGCGAATCAATTGACCACCGTAGGATTCGAACCTCCAATCATCTGATAATGTCACAAATACAATCGCAGTTCGACGCCTTTTCCATTAGACCACGCGGCCTCGACCAGGACGAAGCTGTATTCTTATATATATTGGGAGCAAATTCGGGGCAACTGCGAAATGAAGGTGTGGATTTCGGAAAAGATGCGCATATTTCGAGTAAATTAACAGATGCACTGCGATATTGGTGCGCACCGGCGCAGGCATCTCCAATGTAAATATGAACACTACATTTGAAAAATTCGATCATTGCAGCTGAAATCACAATCTTTCTCAAACTATGCAGGTTGAGGCGGGATTATGAGAAAATCGTCTGAAATGGGCAGATTATGAACCGGAACTGAATGATCCGGGACTGCAAGCAGATCCCTTTTATTCAGATGCAGAATGACGCTTGACTGACAGCAATTCCCTTTTAAAAGAATAAAATTGAGATTTCTATCACCACTGACCAATTGTGCAGTGTGTGTGTGAGCGTGGGTGTCAGGACCACGCGGAGCTGGGATGGTATTGAAGCCACAGGCGATAGAAGGGGAAGGAATGAAGGGAAGTCCGTAAAACCAACGCAGACAAAAAGACAATTTACAAACATATATATATATTTAACATTTTAAGAAAATAAAGACATTTACATTTTATTTTTAAAAATTAAATGTGATTTTTTTTAAACAAATAAATAATTGATTCATAATCTCAATATTTTTTGATTGAACGAAGGCTGTGTGACTGGAAGAATTCCATTGGAAATGAGGGGTGTAATCAATAAATACACAAACACAGTTAGCCCATGGAGGAAGACAAGCCAGGAGGGAAGATGTGGGCCACAGAGGCGATCGTTTCAACTCGCGTGTGTGTTTCTGCTGGACCTGACAGCAGCAGCTTGTGATGTGAAAGAGATCAAATGTAATAGGGCCCGGTGCAGTCAGAACAGAGAAAGCACATTTATTTTGGAAGTTAAAAAGTTGGGATTGTATATAAATATACACATCTATATATATACATGTATAAAAAAAAGTCAGCCAGTCAGTCATGTCTTTTGTTGTCATGATTTCATTTGATTAAAACTTGAAAATAAGGATGGAGGATGTCATCATATCGCACAGCCCACACGCAATCCCTTGGCTAAAATCGCTATATTTCTAACTTGTGTATTTTCCCTTCTTTCAGATGTGGAATAGCAAAATCCCACAGCAGAATCTTCGATCGTCAGAGAGTCCACGCAGGAGTGTTCAATCAAATCAGTATGGCTTCAAGTTGCATGAAATGCATTTTTCAAAAATGACATGAAATTCACAGTAAGATCGCACAGCACGTTTGCACACACTCTGGCTTGCACAAAGACGCAAACTAAAATTCCTGCACCCTTCTAAGGCAGTTTATGAAACTGGAAATTTGAAATCGGGGACAGACAGCACATCCCTTTTAAACAGGCACAGAATGATCCGGAACTGATAGCACACCATTTTAATCAGACAGAGAATGATCCCGGACAGACAGCACATCCCCGTAAAAAGGATATGGAAACAGAGTTAATAAAAACAGATAATTATGTAAAATTCAGCAAGTCGTGCAGATTCTGTGGATGAAGAACCCGATTTGACGTTCTGTCGGATAATCATTCCGATATTTAAGGAAAAAGTTAATGATTACAGATTTTTTCAACAAAAATAGCGCCTGGAAAAAATACGCAGCGAGAAAGGAAAAAACGAAACGTCTGTGATACAGTGGAACGCAGCAGTGATTAAATAATAAATGGCACAATGGGAAACACCAAATTGGGTGGTAATCGGGCAATAAGTTAACAAAGGGTGGTCCAGAGGAGGTGTTGTGGGAACTGCAGAACCATTGCCAGAAATTGGTGAACGGTGCTTATGATCCGATAAGTTGAAACTAATGTTGAGGCCAGAAGACTGTAACATGCCTACAATATAGGGTGTTAAAGTCTTTTAATCAGACTAGGCATCTTGGTCACCCCGGATTGATTTCCTGTCCGGATTGAATTCGGCAACCAAGGGAATAATTCAAAAGCCAGCTTCTCACATCTTTTCAGCTCGAGAGGAACAGGAGGCACTCAAATTCAGGGCGGAGGTGGAGATTGACGCTAAGTGTCTGCTTATCCCAATTAAGGTGAGCGTATGCGTACAGACAGGAATATATACTGATCAAGTATTGGCCGGATAAAAACGAGACACAGAGCCGAGTACCTCTGAGATAATTAAAATTTATTAAGTTTGGAGGGTTTCACTTTGCTCTGGGATTTGGACGCTGTGGGAACATCAGCGCAAAATTGCACGTTTTAATGTGAAATATTTCTGTTTTCTCTCATGTCAAGCGGCTGTGAGAAGCGGAACTTTGAGTAAAAAATGGCGGGGCTCGTCCGGGATTTGGACCCTGGACCTCTCGCATTTCAAATGTGATCATCCCTAAACAACAAACCTATCCCTAGACAGACGAGCCGCCGACAGTGCAGAGTGTTGCTCTCAGATTCTGATGGTAGTGAGAAAAGATATTCGGCCCATCTTGCTTGTGCTGTCCCTCAGAGACCTAACTAATTAGACCCCCACTCCATAGTCCTACACCCCTCACTCCTTTTACGAATATATTATCAATTTGAGACATGACATGAGCCAAGTGCTGCATCCTTGTCAGTAAAAGGGGAATTTTGCGATGTGGTGAAATGTCATTGATAAAACGTCCAGGAGGTTAAAAAGCTGTAACACAACAACGATGAAGATGGGATTCAAACCTTTGAGAGCAGGGCACAATAAATAAACAGCTCATCGTCTTAACCGCTCGGCCACCTCGTCACTGATATACCCCAGACCCAGCTATTCAATCTCCGTTGTTTATATCCAAACAGATATAATGTGCAAGGAAATCCACGTCAAAGCCAGCTCTACCCGTATAACCAGATCGACAATGATGAAAACGTGACATTAGATTCTGGAAGCAAACAGTCTGCCTTTGCTTAAGGTGTGTGACGGTAATGGAAGGTTGGTTTTTCGGCAGAATCACAACAAAGAATATAAAAGTTCACGCAGCGAGCTAATTGACCCCGGCAGAACTCGAGCCTAAAATGTAGTGATAACATGGCGTTTAGTAATCGAAGTCAGACGTCTTATCCATTAGGCCATGCGGCGTCTGCAATCAGCGCACAATGTGTTGTTGTGTACATTGGGAGCAAATTCGGGACAACTGCTATATCAAGGAGTGAATTTAAGAAAAGCTGAGCATATTTCGAGTAAAGGAACACTGCGATCTGTGTGCGCACGGCGCAGGCAACCCCAATGTAACTTGGACCACAGCAATTTAACAATTCGGTCATTGCAGCTGAAATCACAATCCTTCTAACACTATACAGGATGAGGCGGTATTATGAGAACATCCCTCTTAAATGGACAGATTATGAACCGGAACTGACAACCATCCCGTTTCAACAGACACAGAATGATTCGGGAATGCAAGGACACCCCCTTTGCACAGATGCAGAATGACGCTTGACTGACAGCAGTTCGCTTTTAAAAGAATAAAGTGAGATTTCTGCCATCCCTGAAGGCAATTGTGCAGTGTGTGTGTGAGCTTGGGTGTCAGGACCACGCGTGGCTGGGATGGTTATTGAAGCCACAGGCAATAGACAGGCAGAAAGGAGAGAGAACGGAAAACCAACGCATTCAAAAAGCCAATTAAAAAATATAGATATATACATAACATTTTAAGAAAAGAAATACATTTACATGTTATTTAAAAATACTTGAATTTGATTGTTTTTAAATATATAAATAATTGATTGATAATCTATATATTTTTTGAAAGAACGAAGTCTGTGTGACTGGTTGAATTCCGTTGGAAATAAGGGGGTGCAGTCAATAAATATCCAAACACAGTAAACCCTTGGAGGAATACAAGCCACGAGCGAATATGTGTGCTAAAAACGCGATCTTTTAAAGTCGCGTACGTCTATCTGCTGGATCTGACAGCAGCTGCTTGTGCTGTGAAAGAGCTCAAATGTAAGAGAGCCCAGTGCAGGCAGAACAGAAAAAGCACATTTATTGTGAAAGTTAAAAAGTAATGATTGTTTATAAATATTTTTAAACAAAATCAGTCGGTCAGTCATGTCTTGTCTTGATTTGATTTGATTTGAATTTGAAAATAAGGGTGGTGGATGACATCTTGTTACACAGCCCATACGAAAGCCCTGGCTAAACTCGCTATATTTCCAACTTGCGACTTTTCCCTTCTTTCAGATGTGGAATAGCAAAATCCCACAGCAGATTCTTCGACCGTCAGAGTGTCCACGAAGGAGTGTTCAATCAAATCAGTATGGTTTCAAGTTGCATTTAATGCATTTTTCTCACATGACATGAAATGCACAGTAAGATCGCACAGCACGTTTGCACACACTCTCGAGCTTACACAAACACACAAAGAAACTAAAATTCCTGCACGCTGCAAAGGCAGTTTTTGAAATTTGAAATCCGGGACAGGCAGCACTTCCCTTTTAAACAGGCACAGAATGACGCGGGACTGAAAGAACACCATTTTAAACAGACAGAGAATGATCGCGGACAGTCAGCACGTCCCCTTAAAAGGGATAAGGAAACAGAATGAATACAAACAGAGAATTCTGTAAAACTCAGCAGGTGTTGCAAATCAAGTGGATGGAATACCAGGTTTCTCGTTCAGTCGGATAATCATTCCGATATTTTAGGAAAAGGTTAAAGATTACAGATTTTTTCAGCAAAAAAAGCACATGGAAAAAATAGGCTGCGAGAAAGGACAAAAGGGAACGACTGTGATACAGTGGAACGCAGGAGTGATTAAATAATAAATGGCACAATGGGGAACGGAAAAGTGGGTGGTAATCGGGCAATAAAGTAACAAAGGATGGACCAGAGGAGGTGTTAGTGGGAACTGCAGAACCATTACCAGTCAATGAGAGCGGTGCTTGTGATCCGTTACGTTGAACCGAATGTTGAGGTCAGAACACGATAACATGCCTGGAATGTAGCGTTTGAACGCCTTTTAATCAGAACAGGCATCTTGGCCACCCCGTATTGATTTCCTGTACGGTTTAAATTCGGCAGCCAAGGGACTAAATCCAAAGCCAGCTTCTCACATATTTCAGCGCTAGAGAAATAGGACGCACTCATATTCAGGGCAGACGCTGTTTCACGTTGAAGTGGAGATTGACGCTTAATGTATGCTTTCCCAATTGAGGTGAGCTCATGCGTGCAGAAAGGAAGACAGACTGATCAAGTATTGGCTGGAACCAAACACGGGTTTCGGTTGTCCAACGAGAAACGGAGCCGAGTGCATCCGAGGTACTTCAACTTTAATTCGTGGGGTGAGTTTCACTTTGCTTTGGGATTTGGATGCTGTGGGGTACAACGGCGCAAAATCACATGTTTTGATGTGAAATGTTTCTGTTTCTCACATGCCGACTGGCTTTGAGAAGCGGATCTTTAAATAAAATATGGCGGGGCTCGTCCGGGATTTTGACCCGCGCCATCTCGCATTTCAATTTTGAAAATTCAGAACCGAGAATCATACCCCGAGACCAACGAGCCGCCGACAGTGAAGAGCGTCGCTCTCAGATTCTGAGGGAAGTGAGAAAGGATTTTCCCCCATCGTGCTTGTGCTATCCCTCAGACACCTGTCTAATTAGTCCCCCTCGCCATCGTCCGACGACATTTATCCCTTTGATGAACAGATTATTAATTCGAGGCATGACATGACCAAAGTGCAGCATCCTTGGCAGTAAAATGGAATTTTGCCATGAGGTTAAATGTGATTGAAAAAACGACCAGACGGATAAAATGTTTAACACAATAACAACGAGAATGGGAATCGAACCCTTGCGTGCAGAGCACAATGAATTACCAGTCCATCGCCGAAACCTCTCAATTTTTTTATGTCAACGTCAGCCATTCAATCAGCTGCTTTTTGCATCAAAACAGAAATAACGTGCAAGAAATTGCACTTCACAGCTTGTTCTGCCCTGCAACCAGATCTACAATGAGGAAAACGTGCCATTAAGATTCTTAAAGCAAACAGCCTTCCTTTAGTTCAGGTGAGCGACTTTACGAGATTGTTGGTTTTTCGGCAGAATCACAAACAGGAATATAAAATTTCACGCAGCGAGTTAAATGACCGCAGTATGACTCGATACATGGTGATCCGGGGTTACGAGAAGATCCGTTTTAAACGGACAGATCATGAATCGGAACTGACAACTATCGCATTTCAACAGACACAGAATGATCCGGGACTGCAAGCACATCCCTTTTACACAGATGCAGAATGACCCTTGACTGACAGCAGTTTCGTTTTAAAAGAATCAAGTGAGATTTCTATCATCCTGAAGGCAATTGTGCTGTGCGTGAGTGAGAGTGGGGCTCAGGACCACGCGGGGCTGGGACGGTTATTGAAACCCCAGTTGATCGACAGGCAGGAATGAGGGAGGGAAGTAAAACCAACCAAAAAAAGAGCCAATTTAATATTTTGTATATACCTAATTTAAAAAAATGAATACATATGAATTTTATTTTGAAAAAATTGAATTTGATTTATTTTAAATACATTTATCATTAATTAATAATCTATTTATTTTTTGATTGAACGAAGGTTGTGTTTCTGGATGTCTAGCATTGTAAATAAGTATGTGCACGCAGTAAATACCGACAGACACAGTCAGCCCATGGTGGAAGACAAGCCACGAGGGAAGATGTGGTGTGCAATGGTGATCTTTTAACGTGTCGTGTGTTTGTCTGCTGCTTTTCAGATGTGCAATGTCAGGATCCGACAGCAGCTGCTTGTGCTGTGAAAGTGGACAAAAGCAATAGATTCCAGTGCAGGCAGATCAGAAAAAGCACATTCACTGTGAAATTTATAAAGCGGGGATGTATACATTGTACATAGGTATACACTCACATGCACACACACATATATATAAACAAAGTCTGTCAGTCATCTCTTGTTTTGTCATGTCCTGTTTTGATTTTATTTGAATTTGAAAATAAGGTGGTTAAGGTCATCATGTCGCAAAGCCCACACGCAAGCCCTGGCTAAAATCCGTATGTTTCTAACTTGGGTATTAATATTTTTGCAGATGTGGAATGGCAGATTCTTCTCCTGTAAGATATTCTTCGAAGGAGTGTTCAAGCAAATCGGCATGGATTCAAGTTCCATGTAATGCCTTTTTTTCACACATGATATGAAATCCCAAGCACAATCGCACAGCACGTTTGCACTCTCTGCCTCTTTCTCTAACACAAATTCACAAACAAACTTAAATTCCTACAACCTCCCAAGAGAGTTTTTGAAATTTGGAATTTGAAATCTGGCACAGAGAGCACATCCCTTTTAAACAGGCACAGAATGATCCGGGACTGATAGCATATCCCTTTCAATCAGACACAGACATTTCCGGGAATGAAAGCAAATCCCTCTGAACCAGATATAGAATGATCCTAGACTGAGGGATCTTTAATTGTAAACCGGCCCAGAATGACCCTGGTCTGAGAGCAAGTCCCTTCGAAAACAGACACACAATGAACCTGGATTGACAGCAAATCGGTTTAGACCGACACAGAATGAACCCTGACCTCTCGGATTTCCACTGTGAAAATCCCAAAGAGGGAACCATACTCCCAGACCAACGAGCAGCCGACAGTAATGTGCGCATCCTATTGTATATTAAAACGTCATATTCTGACGGTAATGAAGAAAGCTATTCGGCCCAACGTGGCTGTGCTGTGTCTCTGAGAGAGCAATCAAATTAGTCCCCCTCTCCATAGTCCTGCGAATAAGAACATAAGAACATAGATTTTCCCTTTGATAAATGTATTGGGCCTGAAGTCACTTTGCTAGGCTTCCCCTGGGCATGTGGCTAAAATAGGAATAAGGTTCCACACCTACCTTTTGCTCCTGCGTCTGAGGACCTCTCTTCCCGCGCTTCGCAGCGCATTCACGTCTTGGAGCTGCGGAGGGATAAGCTTGATTCACGTGGCTCTGGACAGCCAATGAATGTACAGTATTATCATTCTTATTCACAGCATCTCCGCAAGTAGAGGTTGTCATTAGTACGAATGAGAACAACCCCATCACACAAACACACGGAAAAAGTTTTTAAAAATGCCTCACGCATTTAACATTAATTTAAATTAAAGATAACAAATGTGTTGGAAAAAAAGATACTTTTCGGATTCTTCAAAAAGTTTGGTATTTAGGGTTTAAAATAAACCTTCCTTAGTGGACAGGGTTTTTAACATAAAAATGTTGTTACATTTTATTTTTATACCTCTTTATATTTTTTATATATTTTAAAACTCTTACGCTGATAAATGTAGGCTATGCACCTGCTTTTCCCAGGCGCAAGCAATTTAAGGACATTCGCTGGGCAATAGATGGGCAAATAGCGCACACTCACCCATGCGAATGTCCTTTTCCTGAAGAAGCGTTGTATCTGTCATGCAAAAATTTGACATTGGAAAAGTTGGTTTAAGTGCATGCTCCTCGCACGCCAAAGAAGGGCATTTATGGGTCCTTGCCGGTTGTATACGTATTCTGTACAGACCCAGTGCGGCCGGAATTACAGGCCCTATATTAACTTGAGAGATGACATGACCAAAGTACAGCATCCTTGACAGTAAAAGGCAAATTTGGCCATGAGGTTTTATGTGATTGACAAAACAACAAGAGGCTTCAAATGTTTAACACAATAATGACGAGTATGCGATCCGGACCCACGCATGCAGATCACAATGTGATTATTCGACTTAAACTCTGGGCCACATCTTCTCCACTTTGCAGCAACGTTAGGCATTCAATTTCGTGCTTTTTGCATTCAAACTGAAATATTGCCACTGCGCTGCTTGTCCTGCCTATGCAACCAGATCGACAATGTTGAAACTATGCAATCAGATTCTTAAAGCAAACGACTTTCCATTAGTTCAGGTGAGAGGCTGTATACACGTGAAATTAAATGCACCAGATACAGCAGAAGTAGGTGCTGCTGAAAAAGCGGAGTTAGGATATTCATAAAAAGGTATTGTTAGCGTTAGTGTTTTCTCAGAAGAATCACTCAACACTCAGAGTCGGTTCCAATGCTGATGCGGCTTTTATTACGCTCAGCGGGGAGGAAAAACTCAGGACCGTATCCAGGTTTCTCTCCAGTTACAAAACAGTTTACTACAGCTACACAGCCCATCACGGCTGGACACAAGCCAATCACAACGAATTTAGATTACATATAGGTTCTTTTAACCCAATAGAATTCCCCTAGTATCCAGGGAACCATATGTTCGGTTATTGTCAGCTTGGGCTGATCGATGACTTTATAGGTTCTCTCCCGAGTTCTTTCATCTGGGAGAAATAATTGGTTTATGACCTTGTTCACAGGAGATGGTTTCCTTCTTATCTCTGTCTTCCCGCATCCCAGGCATTCCTACAGTGGGCCTCACAGGGTTATTGCTTGGTCATTGAACGTTCAACAGTTCACAGCTTGACTACCTGATTTCCCATCATGCCTGGGCAGCCATTTTATGTGTGTGTCCACTTTAAACTTATATGCGTTTAGATATATCTAGCAGGTGCCTAATGCCTAGTATTCTGGTATATTCTAAAGGTGCCTACCTCCTACAACAACTCCCCCTTTCAGTAAAGGGACGAGTCCTAGTCCCCTTTTAACCGACCATTCGACCTTTATTAGATTTTGTGCACGGCCCTCTACTCCCTGCCTCAACGTGCTGGCCAGTCACGCGGTTGCAGGAGTCCCGGTTGCTTAAATCGAATTGACAAAGGCCAAATCCTCCTGCCCCCTTATAAAACAGGCTTGTTTAGTATCCGGGGAACGGTGATTTGTCCGTCTTCGTAGTGCGTGGTGTCTGCATGCCTAGCAGGCCATTACGCCCCATGTTATTGCTAAGATCAATTGTATATCGACCAGTATATGTGAAATTATTCGAATCCATGGGTGGATGTTCACATTTATTCCCCAGTCCCAGACCTTTCTCCACCAACTCTGACTTTGTAAGTCTACCTCGATATCTTCTTCCAGTACTTTGATTTTAGTTTGTAGTTGTTGGTCGAGCTTTACGGATTGACCCACTCTGAGCCTCAACTCTCGTAATATTTCGGTTAGATGTGGGATAAGGACCTGATCTGGTTCATCAGAAGCCTGTAAATGATCATGGAGCTGATCGGTTACCTCAATTACTTCGGACTTCCGGCGCCTAACCTGGGTGATATGCGCTTGCCCGATCGCGACAGGTCGTAGTGGTGTAAAGCAAAAGTTTGGCTGTGGTATAGGGCACCGCAGGTCATTATACTGGAATGAACGGCCAGTGGTAGAGACGCAGTATCTTCCCTTCCCTCCGTAGCCTGCGCTCGCGAAGTGCATGTGTGCGGGCACTACTTCTAGTACACACCCGTCGGTTCGGTTAAACCCGCACTCGTCTTGCTCCCCTCTACCCACCGGGTGAGGGCATACTGTGATTGCCCCCTTTTGCTTGCCATCTCCTAGGGAAATCCCGGTAAGTATGTTGTTTCGACGAACGGCAGAGGTGGTGGTCAGGTAGTAGCTTATGGAGACATTTTCCCGTATTATTCCGATATTCTCTCGTTGGTATAGGTGGAACGGCCCTGAGTCCGATGAGGCGATAGGGATCATCAGGACTATCCCTATCCCGGTAGTCCTACCCATCTGGCAATCTGGAATTGCTGGGTTTACTCTGGTCAGTCCCTTCAGAGTACAATTATCCAGTGTCCCCCTTTGGTTAGCCAACTGAGCTAAATGTGAACTGTCTATTCAATCGGGTACTTCCCCGCGTTGGATCTGGTCGAGATTGTGGCGGATCTGTCCCACCATCCACAGACCATAAGCGTGACAGAGTTGCCCCTGTCTTTGCTTTCCCTGTATCTTCCTGTTCTCTATCAATGAGGTGATTGATGGTTCTGGCGTGAGCTTCCAGAACTGAGATGCCATCCAGCTGGATTTTGGCACCCTCCTTTCCTATGTTGGCTTGGTCTTACTGGTTTTGCTCCACCCTCTCCAATAACCCCTTCATCACCCCTCTAAGCTGTTCCACCCTCTCATTTAATCCTTGTATGTCTATCGAGTTCACTACGGAGGTCCCTGTATTGAAAACGGTAGCAACATCATTAACTATTTCCCTCTTCATCCTGGGGGCTAACCCCTGTCCCCGGAACCTACTGGCACCCATTGCATCGGCAGCCTGCTGCATTACAACTTTACTTAATACATTGTACATCTTCCTTGACTGTTCTGTACAGTATTTCGGCATCTGGATGCCTGAAATATTGATCAGAACAGGCACAATTTCAAGTTTAAAATTATCATACAACAGTTCCCCCTCGTTGTACATTACAATCCTATTCTCTGGTCCCTTCGTAGTTATGGGGCAAGGCAGTTCCTCGGGCAATGTAGTGATTCTTATGGGGCGCGTTGTCGGAGGGGGTGAGAAACATACATACAATGATATTGCAGCCGCCCCCGCCTCCTGGTAATACCCACACAGCCCCATTCCCTTCTTGCGGATGACTGTTTGCTGGGATTGTCCCGGAGGCGCACAAATTATGCCGAAAGTACATTCATCAGGCCCTTTGTCATCCCTCCGTTTAATGCATCTGCTCCTTATACCCGTGGAGCACTGTACCCATACTCTTATTCTTATTAGGATTCGTATTAGGATTCACTTGTAACCATGCATTAAAATAAGTCCTGTCCTTGCTCCAGTCCTTGGCTGCTGGGATGCACATTCCGTCCGTTAAATTAAACAAGACTCCATAGTTCATGTAGTTGTTTATTTCCAGCGTGCTCTGCTGTCCGTCGGTGTTGCCCAGGGTACGTGCATGTCGTAGGGCTATCCATATTACGAGTAGCGCCTTTCGTATTCCCATTCCGGTAAGAATTATCTGTAATTTTAAACAGACGGCCTGGTCGTCACCAGGGGTTAAGTTTTTTGCTCTACGAGTGTCCCTGTCACCCTGCAAAATCAGAAGCACAAGGTTATAATCGAACCATTTCGAGCTGAATCTGTAGGGCGTGCGCCCGTGTCTTTACCCACTTAAATATTACCCAAACTCCTATGACCAAGGCCAAAGCTATTCCTCCAAACATCGCTGTCTGCTTTACCGTTAAGTTGGGTTTGTGGACGACACCTACCCACCGTGGGGTACATTGGCTCTATTGCCAGAGGTGATGGTGCTATGGCTGCACAGTGCACTATCCGTCTAGTCCCGTTATCTCTTCCAGCCTGTTTATCTTAGCTTTTAACTCTTCAATTTGTTTTATTGAATATCTATTTCTTTGTTGTATCAGGCAAGTATTATTACATAAGCTAGTTCTGTTTTAATTTTGTTTCCTCTGTTAGGTGAGTCTTTTTTTTTCCTATTAAGAAATCCAAATTAATAATGTTCAGTATAAAACGGCTGTCAATGGAAAGGGTTAACTCCTTTCCAGGTTTGTCGGAAGACCTGATGTCATTACGTGATTCACGTAATCATCTGAAAAAAAAGTCTTTGTGCCTTCAAAACTGGCTTCGAAATTAGGAATCCGTTAAAAACAGCATAAATCATTAGAGTAAACTCCAATGTTTTCTTAACTTCTAATTCAAGTACTTGCCAAAGAATTTTTTTTTAATTGTTTTAAAACAAGACCACACATACAATAGCAATTTTGTTTACTGAAATTCAATTCTGTTTTTTTTTTATTTCTCTCTTTCTCCTCGTTATCTTCAAAACCCTCCTGCTTGTTTAGACTGTTCGGGACATTTTTGAAAAACACTTTCCATTTTGGAAATATTTTAAAACTGCATTGAAACTTTTTCATAATTGAAAATTCGAATCCATGTAGAGTGTTTTTTACTTATTCCAATTTTTTTTTTCCTGATTTTAAACCAATATCTTTTTCACAGCAAACATCAACTAGTATTTAGTAAGTTATGTCTTTTTCCATTTAGTCCGTTACATCTTTTTTTTCTTTCTTCAAATTAGGTTTTGTATTTTACACGGAGGGTTCGTAACTCCCTAAAGTTGTTAATTTAAAATCATTTGTTTACTTTCAAAGTGGCGTCTTTATCTTTTTCTTTTTTTTCATAACTGGAATGGAGTCCAGCTTTGAGAGTTTGAGGGCTGCCTTTCGTAATCTCAAAATGCTCCAGTTTCAAAGTCGTTACTAAAGCATGCTGTTTTTTTAACATTTTCCAAAAGTTCCTTTTACACCTTCGCAGATAGCTCGCCACTTGCCCAGGAGTTTGACCTGATCAGATTTAATTTAATCTTTTTCCTTTTTTTTTAAAGCCACCTCAGTATTTCCTGTGCCTTCTCTGAATATCTCAAAAATCCCAATTCAAACTTTGTAATTTCAATCTTTATTTAAAACTTTTTTTTTTAAAGCATTCTTTATCTCATTCCGAGACTAAATTTGTGTCTATCAACCCAATCAATCATTGCATGTTTTCTTTCGGCAAGTAAGTGAGCGTGTCAAATAAATATTTTGCTCAACAAACATATCCTTTATTTGTTTATTTTCCTAGTGCACACACATTTCGCAGTGTGGGCTAGCCCGTGCTGCCTCTGGGCCGACGCCTATTCTGTGCCCCGTACCTTCATTTGTCGCACTTCTGCCACGAACTCTCACCTCTCCTCCGCCACAATCATTCGCTCCATTTCCACCGCGATCTCTGACCTTTTCGCCACCACGATCTTTTGCCGTTCCTCTGCAACAAAAGCATTCGCTGCACATCCACCACGATCTGTCAGTGTTCCTCCGCCAAAATATCTGGCCGCTTCTCCGACACAAACATTCGCAGCATCTTCGCCATGATCTCTCGTTTCTCCTCCACCACAAAAAAAATGCTGCACCTCATGCTTTTTCATCCCTCTCCAAGCTCCCCCAAATAAACACGAAGTGCCTCATCCCACTTGCGACCTCTGACATTTGTCCTGAACCCAGGGGATCTGCTCTTTGAATGCCTCCCAATGCTCGAACAGTTTTTGCCTTCAAGTATCATAATGTATCAAGTCCTCTGGCTGTTCACCCTATCCGCCCAGCATCCCCTGCAACCGCTCAGTTATATCCTTGACCCTGGCACCATCGAGGCAATATATCATTCTGGAGTGATGTCTGCGGCCTGTCTGCACGGAAAACTATTGAATCTTTTAAAAATATTGCTCCCACTCGTCTTCCCACCTTCTGGGCAGCTAAGCCAGCAGTGGTGCCGTGGATTTGGCTCTGGCTGCATTCCCCGAACAACGATCCACCCACCGACCCCCACACCAGTTCTCAGAACAGAAAGCTGGGTGGAGAGTGAGAAGAACTCAGTTGAATCCTGAACTACCTGACTGATCCTTCTCTTCAGTCTGGCGGCCGCACATTCATTCTCACCCTGCACACGTTTAAGCTGCGAGGTGACCATATCAAGAAACGTGCTATCCACGAAGTTCTCAGCTTCGCGTGTGCACTGCAGTGACTCTCCCACTGATATGATTTACATCTGCCCAGCTTAATTACGTAAAATTAAGTACAAAACCATTTTTTGGCGTGCTATTAATTGGCGAACAAAAGGAAATCCTGAATGCAATTGAGCTATCTGTGCCGTCAATACATTTTCACTATTTATATCACATTTAATATTAAAGTGATTGATATCGCCCACCATTGCTACCTAATATGTGTGCATTGTTCAGATATTTTCCTACAGATTGCTTCTTCTAACTCCCTCGGATTGTATGGGGGCCTGTAGTTCAATCCCTGTAATTCGTTTGCCCCTCTTTGTACTTATGTTGAACCTATTTAGCTTCTTTTGAAAATCCTTCTAACTTATGAACTATTCTCACAGCTGTAATTGTTTATTTACCAAAAATTGTAAACCCTTCATTTTTATGCCCATCCTTATCTTGTTTGAAACCCTTGTAAGCCGGAATCTAGAGATGCCTACCCTGGCCCTCTTTATGCCATGTTTCTGTAATCGTTAATGTATCATCATATGTCAAGGTGTCTATCTGTACTTTCAGTTCCTCCACATTATTCACCCATTCCTTACATTTGGAATATGCCATCATGCACAGGCAAGTCAAATATAACTACTCACATTGGCTGAACGTGAATGGTGGTGTTCCACGGGAATCAATGCTGGGACTACTGTAGTTCATAATTTACATTAATGATTTAGATACATAGAAACATAGAAACATAGAAAATAGGTGCAGGATTAGTGCATTCGACCCTTCGAGCCTGCACCGCTATTCAATAAGATCATGGCGGATCATACCTTCAGTCCCCGTTCCCTGCTTTCTCTCCATGCTCCTTGATCCCATTAACCCTAAGGGCCATATCTAACTCCCTCTTGAATATATGCAGTGAACTGGCATCAACAACTCTCTGCAGCAGGGCATTCCACAGGTTAACAACTCGCTGATTGAAGAAGTTTCTCCTCATCTCAGTCCTAAATGGCTAACCCCTTATCCTAAAACTATGACCCCTGGTTCTGGACTTCTCCAACATCAGGAACATTCTTCCTGCATCTATCCTGTCCAGTCCCGTCAGAATCATGTGAGTTTCGATGAGATCCACTCTCTACCTTCTAAACTCGAGTGAATAAAGTTCCTGTTGATCCAGTCTCTCCTCATATGAAAACCCATCAAACTCTGGAATAAGTCTGGACAACCTTCGCTCCACTCCCTCAAGAGCAAAACGTCCTTCCTCAGACTAGAAGAGCAAAACTGAACACAATTTTCCAGGTGAGGCCTCACGAAGGCTCTGTACAGCTGCATTCAGACCTCCCTGCTTCGATATTCAAATCCCCTAGCTATGAAGGCCAACATACCAATTGCCTTCTTTATCGCCAACTGTACCTGTGTGCTGACTTTCAGTGACTGATGAACCATGACACCCAGCTCTCGTTGCACCTCCCCTTCTCCTAATTTGCCGCCATTCAGATAATATTCTGCCTTCGTATTTTTGCCCCCAAAATGGATAACCTCACATTTATACACATTATACTGCTTCTGCCATGTATTTACCCAATCGCCTAACCTGTCCAACTCACCCTGCAGCCTATTAGCGTCCTCCTCACAGCTCTCACCGCCACCGAGTTTAGGGTCATCAGTAAAATTGAGATATTACACTCTATTCCTTCATCTAAATCGTTAATGTACATTGTAAAGAGCTGGGGTTCCGGCACTGAGCCCTGTGGCACTCCACTAGTCACTGCCTGCCATTCTGAAAAGGACCCGTTCATCACGACTCTCTGCTTCCTGTCTGCTAACCAGTTTCCTATCCACATCAGTATCTTACCCCCAATACCATGTGCTTTGATGTTGCAAACCAATCTCTTGTGCGGTACCTTGTCAAAAGCCTTTTTAAAGTCCAAATGCACCACATCTACTGTTTCTCCCTTGTCCACTCTGCTTGCTGCATCCTCAAAAAATTCAGGAAGATTCGTCAAGAACGATTCCTTTTTAATAAATCAATACTGACATGGTCAGATCCTGTCCCTGCTTTCCTCATGCGCTGCTATTTCATTCTTAATGATTGATTCCAAAATTTTGCCTACTACTGATGTCAGGCTAACCGGTCTATCATTAGCCGTTTTCTATCTCCCTGCTTTTTTAAAAAGTGCTGTTACATTTACGACCATCCAGTCCACAGGAACTGATCCAGAGTCGATAGTTGGAAAATGATCACCAATGCATCCACTATTTCTGGGGCCACTTCCTTGTGTACTCTGGGATGCAGACTATCAGGCCTCGGGGAATTATCAGACTTCAATCCCATCAATTTCCCAACACAATTTCCCGCTTAATAAGGATATCCTTCAATTCCTCCTCATTATACCCACTGTCCCCTAGTACTTTCGTAATGTTAATTGTATCTTCCTTCGTGAAGACAGAACCGAAGAATTGGTTCAATTCGTCTGCCATTTCTTTCATTCCCCACTAGAAACTCACATGAATTTACAATTTCTAACTTTGTGCATGGCTAAACTTTGTATGGCGGGGGCGGTGGTGGGGTTAGTGAATACAGAGGACGAATGCAAAAAATTGCAGGAGGACATTACTAAACTTACAGATTGGGAATACATTTGGAAAACGACGTTCAACGCAGATTAATGTGAGGTGATATATATTGTAGGAAGAAGAGGGAGATCTCTTATTATTTTTCGGATGCGACCCTGTATGGGGTAGACAAACAAAGCGCACACGGAGTACAATTATTCAAATCAGTAAAAGTTGCTATACAGGTTAACAACGTCAAGGAAGGCAAATCATGTGCGTTGCTTTATTTCTAGAGGTATAGCTTTGAGAATCATGGAAGTTATCCTGGCTATCCTTTCCTTTGAAAACAGAAGGTTGAAGGGTGACCGAATTGAGGAACTTAAAATTATGAAAGGTTTCGATAGAAAAGATACAGAGAGAATGTTTCCACTTGTGGGGAGCAGCATAAGTAGAAGCGATGAATGTAAGACAGTCAACCAGAAATCCAACATGGAATTCAAACGAAACTTTCTTACCAAAATATTGGTGGGGACGTGGAGCTCGCTACAACAGGGAGTGGTTAGAGCAAATAGCATAAATGCATTTAAGGGAAGGCTAGACACGCATATGAGGGACAAGTCAATAGACAGTTATGCTGATAGATTTAGATGAGGAAAGAATCCGAGGTGGCTGAATTGGATCATGCATGACAGCATGCACTGGTGGGGCGGAAGGGCCGGTTTCATTGCCATTGATATTGAAGAGGAAAGCTGCCGATAGCTGGAAGATCTCAATGTACTGGTTTTGGGATAATAATCTATTTCAAAGAACAAGATTCGAGTCACCCATCTGCTTTATTTGGGAAAACACATACATTTAATATACATATTTGTAGACGTGGTGACATCCGACATCTTTGCTCAGGTACCGCAACCCATCAAGCCAGAAACACCGCGACTGGCCCAGAGTGCCCCATATTTAAGGTCGCAAACTAAAACTGCGTGTGTTATCAAGGTTAACGGAAGAATAGACACATTCCGCAACAACGTATATGAGACCATGAGGTCATTGTTTCAACATTCAGTTACCCTTTATCCGCAGAAAAACAAACAGATATCAGTAAGAACAAACGAGTAGCTGTGTGCCCTCTCCATCCGTCCATTGTCTTGCTTCCCCTATCTTCATGACAGAGGGTCAGCGGATATTGGAGTGCAAATTAGGTTCATAGCAGGAATTACCTAAAAAGTCCCCCTACAGTATCCCTCCTTTTGATCCTTGGCTAGCCCAATTGATCACCTTTTGCACTCTGCTTCTCATTTTCCCCGCACCTGCTGTCATTATCAGCCGCTAGTTTGGGGAGAACTGAGATCCAGACGTTTCTGAATTAGATTCCTGTAATCAATAATGTCTTTACCTCCAATACAGTAGTCAGCGTTCGCTTCTTTGCCCTGCGGAGTTTATGAGAAGTCCAACACAGAAACAAGTATCTCAATGACAAAACCAATTCTGCAGCCACTAATATATGTGAGATTATTCATATCCAATGGTGTGTATTAACATTCAGTCCCCAGTTCCACGACTTCTATACGAAGGTGTATATTGAAGGCCTTTTGCAATAACTTTTTTCCAATATACGTAGCTCCTTTTCAATAATGTGGTATCGTTTTATGGTTGCCAGAGTGAGGTCTTTGATATACATCAGGTCCGCAGGCAGGTGAAGTATTGGGCAGCCAGCTTACTGTGGTATTGGTATAAAGCTTGCTTAATTTCATCAATCAAGTTCAGCTTAATAGTTTCTCGTGCATGGATATTTTTCATTCGCGCTCGTCCAATCGTTACTGGTAGACTGGCGGTGAAGCAGAAGCTGGGTTCGGGATGTTACAGTGATAAATGCCATAGTCATCAGTTAGTTGGTTGGTTACCACACAGTATCACCTTTTCCACTGGAGGCTGAGTGAGTTGGTTGTAACTCTGATAGGCTTATTTCTAAGACATATCCCTTTGTCCGATTAAATCCACACTTGTCGTTACTCGCTCAGTCCACTGGATGTGGACATATCGTTAGGGTCCTATCCTGCGGCAACCTGATAATGAGACCCCACTCGTGCTTCCATTCCGTTTGATTGCATATTGATCCATGGGTAATACCGCATCTAGTTCTCAACCCAGATTAGACCCAGTTTCTCCACCTCAAACTGGGGATAATGTCCAAACGCCCCCTTTGCCATTACTGGAAGCATGAAGACCATCCCCACCAGGGCAGCATGGGAATCGTTGCATCTGCCTGTCGATGGAAAGACTCTTGTCATTCCTTTCATCGTCCATGCGTCCAGTTGCACCGGATGCTCTGCCAGGCGGAACAGATCGTTGCTATTAACCCACTCCGGGTCTTTGCCCCAGTGTATTTGGTCCAGGACTTTTCTGACCTGCCCGATCATCCATCCACCGTAAGTGTGGCAGATGTCTGGCTGAAACTCATCCTTTTCTTTATTAAATTCTAGGTTAATCCGGTGATTAATGGTGGCAAGGTGGTCCTCCAGGACAATAATCCCTTTAACGAAGCTCCCCGCTGTCCCATCTCTTTCGCTAGCAAGGTCCTCGGTATTTCCTACCCCTTTCTGTAGCAGAAACCTGACTGTGTCTTTGACACGCTCTGTTTGTTCCTCTAGACATTGCATACCTTGGGCGTTACTAAATGATGTTCCCGTGTTTACTCCTGTCAGGAAATCATTGACCCAATCCCGTTTATGCCTCCGTGTATGGCTTGTCTTGAAAGGGTCTAGAAACCTCGATGCCCCAGAGCCATCCCGATAGTCTTCCAATATCTCCTGCACCAAACGGTTTTATAGCGCCCTTACTTTCGGGTCACCCTTTTCTGGCAGTCCGAAATTGTTTATATTTACTATTACAGACAGAACTTCAGGGGAGACATTCTCACACAGCATTGTTCCCTCCAATCTCCATACCAGACTGTTTGCGGTCACTTTCCTTTTGGTGGTGAAAAAGTTATGGAGTGGGTCGCACGGGACTGTTCTCCAGGGCACTCCCCCACTGCAGGTATGGATATTCTGGGGTAAATGCTTTCTATCACTTGACTCTCTACGTTTGGTATCGACTGAAATTCCTACCTTGTCGGTACACAATATCTTTACTTCGTTCTCCGCATTTCCAGGGTATAATTGTACTATTTACCAGTGCGAGCTCGTACATACTTTTAATTCTAGCTTAACATCAGTCCATTTTAACCGTTCTATTTCCCCCTCACCGGACCATTTTCCATTAAAGCGCTCTGTTTGCCACCTTATTTTAAATTTATTTACAGACACTGTCTGTACTTCTGTCTCCACAGAAGTGAACTTTCGATTATTCCCATCACAACCCTTCCCCCCACATCCCCACCCCTCCACCCCCACATCGTTATCATCAACCCATGTAGTCCCACAGAAGTTTCCTTGTTGGCTTAGCTCCCCGATGGGGTTACGACAGTCAATAGTTGTATTGTGCGAGTGGGATCCTTCTCGGGACACCATCCGTCCTTAAGCATCTTGTCAAGTAAGCCCTTCCGGTCGCCTGCATAGAATTTAGTAACGGTGCCTTCCTCACCATAGTCTAATTCTTTCCCGAACATCATTCTGTGAGCCGGCTATGGGCGGTCACACCGCACTGGCCCCTTCGCACGACTTTAATCCTACCCAAGATCTCCGAGTTCTTCAAACTGCTTGCTTACAATTACTAACCGGTCCTTTGGGACAACAACATTGTCACTAACTTATAAGTCCTACTTTTAAACTTATTACTGTAAATTACCGATTATTAAAATTGTGTCTTACCCGCTCCGCAGACCTCATTTGATTAAAATCTGTGCCCGATCTGATCATCGACTTCCAGGTCACCGAATTTGTGAGTGGTATTTAAAAGTCACTCACTCTTGTTGTGACCCGTCCGCCAGGTCCCACACGTGCCACCAAATCCTGCAGACGATGCTAGAAATGTTGAACTACAAATCTATGTCAAAGAAGAAGACTCGAGACATCCGTCTGCTTTAAGTGGGAAAATACGCAAGTTTAATATATGTATTTTTAGAGGTGGCCACGTCTGAGATCTGTTCTCAGGTTCCGCAACCCATAACCCCAGAAACTTCCCGACTGGCAAAGAGTGCCCCACATTTAAGATCGCAAACTACAACTGCGTGTTTCATCAAGGTTACAACAGAAAAATAGACACATTCCGCAATAAGGTACGTGAGACCCTGAGGACGTTGTTTAAACATTCAGTTCCCCTTTATCAGCAGAAGAACAAGCAGATATCAGTAAGAACAAACGTGCAGCTGTGTGCCCCTCCATCCGTCTCATATCATGCTTCACCTATCTTCATGACCATGGTTCAGCAGATGTCGTGGTCCAAGTTAGGTTCATTACCGGCATAGCCAAAAAATCCCACGACAACTGGCAAGGTGGGCAGAACAGTAGCAAATGGAATTCAATCCGGATAAGTGTGAGGTAATGCATTTGGGGAGGTCCAAAAAGGCAACGGAATAACCATTAAACGGTACACCACTGAGATGTGTAGATGAACAGAGGGACGTTGGAGTGCAGGTCCACATATCTCTGAAGAGGCCTGCTACATAAGGTGGTTCGGAAGGAATGAGGAATACTTGTCTTTATTAGTCGAGGCATGGGATACAAGAGCAAGGACATTATACTTGAATTATAAAAAAACACAGCTTAGGCCGTATTACTGAAACCTGCTTGTAGTTCTGGTCAGCACGTTTCTGGAAAGATGTGCTTGCATTGGAAATGGTGCTGTGGAGGTTTTCAAGAATGTTGCCTGGACTGCAGGCATTTGGATAAGTAAAGAGTGCAGATGCTGCATGTGTTTTCTTTGGAATAGAGAATGCTGAAGTGAGACCTTATTGAGGTGTAGAAAATGATGAGAAGCCTGGATAGAGTAGAGAGGAAAACCTGTTTCCATGGCAGACAGGACACAAACTAGGGGCCATAGATTTAATGTAATTGGAGAGGATTCCACGAGTTATAAGGCGTAATTTATCCACCCAGAGTGTCGTGGGGGCCTGGAACTCACTGCTAGAGAGGGTGATGTGGGAAAAGTCCTCACCACATTTAAACAATAAATGGATGTGCAATTAAAGTGCCGTAACCTACAGGACTACGTCCCACGTGCTGTAAATTGCGATCTGGCTAGATAGCTCTTGATTGGCAGTTGCAGACACGGTGGGCCGAAATGCTCTCTGCCTGTGATGTCAATTTATAAGATTCTATGATTCTGTATGCTATGTAATCCTATGTAACACCATGTAATCCGATATAGGATCGGGGCAGAGGGAGGATATTCTGCTGATAGATTCTCAGCTCCAACTCCAGAAACACTTTCCAACATCTACAAGGCACAAATGTGAAGTGTTTTGGAATACATTTACTTACCTGGATGTGTGTAGCTCCAACGACACTGAATATGGTCGACAGCTTCCAAGACAAAGCAATCCGCTTGATTCGCATCCGATCGACCACCGAAAACATTCACTGCCTCCACCAGTGGCGCACAGTGACTGCAGTGTGTAACATCTAGAAGTATAACCGCAGCGATTTGCCAAGGCTTCTTCAACAGCATCTCCAAATGCCGCCACCTCGTCCACCTTGAACGGCAAGGACTGCAGGAGTTCGGGAGCAGCATCGCCTCCAAGTTCCCCTCCTAGATCCACACCATCCGGACTTGAAAATATATCACTGTTGCTTCATCATCAGTGGGTCAAATCCTACAAGTCCATCCTTCGCAGTACCTTCAACACATGGAGAGTAGTGGCTCCAGAACGTGGCTCCCACCACTTTCTCAAGAAAATTAGGGATGGGCAATAAATGCTAGCCTTGCCAGCGATGCCAAAATCCCAGGAATTAATTAAATTAACTTAAAAAATGAATGAATATATTTGACAAGATTGCAGAGCTTTGATCTGATCCGTCGGTTCACGGTTCGCTTATCCGTGTCTGTAACATGCTGTTCCCGCTAATATTTGTGTATGTCGTCCTGTGTTCGAATGTCAGGAGATTTGCATCTCACGTTAAGAAGTCCGGTGCTGCTGCTGGCATTCCCTTCTACTATTCTCATCGAACAATTGTAGGTCCTCTTTTCAGAAGTTGAAGTTGGAGTGAGGGATATATTGGGCCGTAAGAATACAGATTGTGTGGAATACACATCTGCTGCTGCAAATGCCCGACAGTACCTCATGGATGACCAGTTGTGAGCTGCTAGATCTGTTCAGAATCGATCCCATTTTGCACAGTGGTAATTCCAGACAACACGATGCAGCGTGTCCTCCTCATGAAGAAAGGCCTTGTTATCCACAAGTACTGTGCAGTGTTCATAGAATCATAGAAATATAGAAAATAGGTTCAGGAGGTGGCAATTCGGCCCTTCGATCCTGCACCACAATTCAATGAATTCATGGCTGAACATGCATCTTCAGTACCCCATTCCTGCTTTCTCGCCATACTCCTTGATCCCGCTAGTAATAAGGACTGAATCTAACTCATTTGTGAATATATTTAGTGAATTTGCCTCAACAACTTCCTGTGGTAGATAATTCCACAGGTTCACCACTCTCTGGGTGAAGAAGTTTCTCCCCTTCTCGATCCTAAATGGCTTACCCCTTATCCTTAGACTGTGAGACCTAGTTCTGAACTCCCCCAACATTGTGAACATTCTTCCTGCATCTAACCTGTCTAAACCCGTCAGAATTTTAAATGTTTCTGTGAGATTCCCTCTCATTCTTTTGAACTCCAGTGAATACAAGCCCAGTTGAGGCAGTCTTTCTTGATATGTCAGTCCCGCCATCCCGCGAATCAGTCTGGTGAACCTTCGCTGCACTCACTCAAACCCTAGAATGTCCTTCGTCAAGTTAGGAGACCGAAACTGTACACAATACTCCAGGTGTGGCCTCATCAAGGCCCTGTACAACTGTAGAAACACCTCCGTGCTCTTGTACTCTGATCCCCTCGCTATGAAGGCCAACATACCATTTGCTTCCTTAACCGCTTGCTGTACCTGCATGCCAACCTTCAATGACAGATATACCATATCACCCAGGTCTCTTTTGCCCTGCGCTTTTCAGAATCTGTCACCTTTCAGATAATAGTCTGTCTCTCTGTTTTTACCACAAAAGTGGATAACCTCACATTTATCCACATTATACTTCATCTGCCATGTATTTCCCCTCTCACCTAACCTACCCAATTCACTCTGCAGCCTCATAGCATCATCGTCGCAGCTCACACTGCCACCCAACTTAGTATCATCCGCAAATTAGCAGATACTACATTTAATCCCCTCGTCTAAATCATTTATGTACAATGTAAACAGCTGGGACCCAGCACACAAACTTGCGGTACCCTACTCGTCACTGACTGCCATTCTGAAAAGTATAATATACTCCTACACTTTGCTTCCTGTCTGCCAACCAGTTTGCAATCCACGTCAGCACATTACCCCCCAATCCCATATCCTTTAACTTTGTACATTACTCTCTTGTGTGGGACCTTGTCGAAAACCTTCTGAAAGTCCAAATATAACACATCAACTGGTTCTCCCTTGTTCACTCGACTGGAAATATCTTCGAAAAATTCCAGAAGCTTTGTCAAGTATGATTTCCCTTTCACAATTCTATGCTGAATTGGATCTATCCCGTCACCTCTTTCCAAATGCGCTACTATGACATACTTAATAATTGATTCCATCATTGTACCTACTACCGATGTCAGGCTGACCAGTCTATAATTCCCTGTTTTCTCTATCCCTCCTTTTTTTAAAGTTGGGTTACATTGGCTACCCTCCACTGCATAGGAACTGATCCAAAGTCTATGGATGTTGGAAAATAACTGTCAATGCATCCGCTATTTCCCAGGCCACCTCCTTAAGTACTCTGGAATGGAGTCCATCAGGCCCTGGGGAAATATCGGCCTTCAATCGCATCAATTTCCCCAACACAATTTTCTGATGAATAAGGATATCCCTCAGTTCACTGCTATCAAAACTGTCAAGGAAAGCTGCATCTGCGACAGACAGATTGGTGTGGAGGAGGTCGAGTAGGTTTTTCGCTGTTGTTGAGACAAAGCTAAGGGAGCTACGCACTGTCGGAGTTGCTAACTTGAGGATGAGATTTTAAACCGATGCCCGGTCTGCCCTCCGAGCTGGACGTAAAGCATCTCAAGGCCACTATTAGGAATAAGAGCAGGGGTGTTCAGCCAGTGACCTGGGGCCAATATTTATCCCTCAACCAAAATCTGGTCTCTTTCACATTGTGCTTTCTTGTTGGTGAAAATCTGCTTTTGCATTCCCTACGTTACAACAGTGACCACACCTTACATGTCATTCATTTGCTCTGAAGCGCTTTTTGAAATCCTGAGGTGGAAGTCGCGGTGGAAATGCTCGGTTTGTTTCTATTACAGCATCTGAAAAAGCCCCATGCGAACAATGCTGATTAGGTCAGTTGCCTTCAAGCCTTGTGGTAATAATGATAACTTCATGGTTTCGATCGTCTTATTGTATATTTATTTTATTTTTGGAGGTGTGGTGCTGGTATATTAGTTTTATTATTTCAGAGCAGTTTAAACATTGAGGAACGGAACTCACACGGGACCTGCAACACTTTGAAGCAATGCTGCAAAACGTTAGATCTGCCGAGATCTTATGGACCTGCGGAGTTATTCCATAATTTAACGAACAATTCCTTAACCACAGGAAGATTTTTTCTTCTCGAATTTCAATCAGTGAATGGCTCACTCCCACCTATTGGTTTGTTTTGAAAAGTAAGCAATTGAAATAAATGCAATTCCCGTGTGTTCGCTCGTTATCACCATTTGTTTGATTTAAACTGCAGATGGCGTTTGGACTAATTGATAAGGTGTTTTACATCACTGCAAATCCCGATGATCTCAGAAGATCGCAGGTTCGAGTCATTATCGTCGTCGTTGTATTAAATCTCGTTCAACTTTACGAAGCCAAATCACATTTGCCCTTATCAGCTGACGGTGAATTCCACCTAAACATTGCAGGGCTCTTTGTTAAAATGTATTTGTTTCATGATGCTTTCTATGAATATTCCTCACTGATGTTTGCAAACTGTTTCCTACAAACTAATAACTGTTTAATGTCGATAATGTATCAATTTTTCCAATTCGAACTAATGCTTTGCGTCATTGAAGGGCAGTACATGGAACGGTGATCACATTCTGGTCCAGTGACATCCACAGGGAAACCATTAAAAAAATAGTTTCGCTGCACAATCGCTGCGAGCAGAGCTTGAATGTGCGCGGGGAAACCCCTTTAAATTTCGAGTTCAATGCCTTAACCACTCGGCCATCGCAGCTATACAATGGAATAGTTCAATAGTCCAATGTTCGGTGCGAAATATCAGAAAAATCGAACCACATGCTTGCACTGTTGTATCTCCCAGTAGATGTGAAAATTAAATCGTCGTATTGTCGATTCTCACAGCACAGAAGGGAGCAATTCGGCAAGCCCTGGAAGGATTTACTTATCGGAAAAGTCTGAACAAACTGGTTAGCTTTTCAATGGAAAAGACAAGGCAGATACGGACTTTAACATTATGAATGGTTTTGGTCGAGTCGACAGAGAGAAAATATTTGCTATTGTATGCGAGTTGAGAAATAGTCGTCGTCTATATAAGCTAGTCTCCGATAAATTCAGTAGAGAATTCAAGAGTAACTTCTTACCAAAGAGTGGGTAGAATGTGAAAGATGCTACCACGAGAAGTAGCTGCGGCGACTAGCACAGATGCATTTAAGAGGGTGTACCTCAGCACATGTGTGAAAAAGTATTAGAAGAATATGCTGATCGGAGGAAGTGAAGTATGGCAGGAGGGCGCTCGTGTGCAGCCTGCAAAACCTGTTGGGGAAAATGTTCTCTTGATATGTTGCAGAACTATACAACATTAAGTAACATCACTTTTAAACATCAACAACAACATGCTCATATAGCGCCTTTAAAGTAGTGAAGTGACCCAAGGCGCTTCACAGGATTATTATGCAATATCAAGTTGACGCTGACATGAATAAGTAGAAATTAGCGCAGGTGTGAAAAACTAGTATGGTTGATATTGAGGAAGAAATCTGTCGACAGCTGGAAGACAGCAATGAATTGATCACGTGTGCAGGACAATGGCTAATGGAATTCAATTCGGAGAAGTGTGAGATAATACATTTTGTGAGGGCTAATAAGGAATAAACATTAAATGGTAGGTGACTGAGAAGGGCAGAGCAGGAAAGGGACCTTGGAGGGCATGTCCACAGATCCCTGATGGTAGCAGGCCAGGTAGATAAGGTGGTTAAGAAGCAACACGGAATGCTTGCCTTTATTAGCTGAGCCAAAGAGTACAACAGCGGGGACGTTTTACTTGAACTGTGTAAAACATTAGTTCGGCCACAACTAGAGTACTGTATGCTGTTCTGGTCAACGAATTGCAGGAAATATCTGATTGCTCCCGTGAGCGGACAGAGTCGTTTTTTGAGAATGTTGCCTGGACTGGAGAATTTTGCTATGAGGAAAAATCGGATAGGCTGGGCTTGTTTCATTTGGAACAGAGGAGCCTGAGAGTGGACTTAACTGAAGTGTATAAAATTATGAGTGGACCATGTAGTGTGAATATGACGGATTTAATTCCCATATCTGAAATATCAACAACCAGGAGGCATTGATTTAAAGTCATTGTTGGGAGGCTGGAGGGGATCTGAGGTGAAATGCTTTCAACCAGATGGTGGTCTGAACATCACTGCCTGAAAGGATGGTACAAGCAGAAGCCAGCAACCAATTTACAAATACTTCGATGTGCTCTTGAAGCGCCATAATCTACAGGGATATGGACCAAGAGCTGCATTGCGTGATTCGACTGGATAGGTCTTTGATGGACTGAGCGGAAACGATGAGCTGAAATGACCTCCTTCCGTTCTATAAATAGCTATGAATCTCTGAGAGGACGAGGTGAAGTCGGGTAGAAGGGGGCTCGAGTGGAGCATTAACTCTGGTAAATCCAGTTGTATAAATGGTCCCTTTCTGCGGCGCAAACTATATAACATTCGGAAAAGCATCTTTGATACAACAACAAGAAATTGCATTTCTACAGCATCTTTAATGTAGTAAAACGTCCGAAGGCACTTCACAAGAGTATTATGGGATAATAATTTGACTGCGTTCCGCATAAGTAGAAATTAGTGCAGTGGACTAAAAGCTTGGACAAACAGTTATGGTTTATAATGATCAAAAAAGCTGTAGACTGCAGGAAGATATCAATGAAATGTTCAGGCGGGCTGAAAATAGGTTAATAGTATTCAATCTGCAAAGTGTGAGGTATAGAATTTGGGGAGTGCTAATAAGGCAAGGGAATACACATTAAATGGTAAGTCACTGAGTAGTGCAGAGGAGCAAAGGGGCCTTCGAAGGCAATTCCACCGATCCCTGTCGATAGCCGACCATGGAGATAATGTGTTTAAGAAGCACCACGGAATACTTGCCTTTATTAGCTGAGCTATAGAATACAAGAGCGGGGAAGTTAAGCTTGAATTTTCTAAAACACTAGTTGGGGCACAACTGGAGCACGACATGCTGTTCTGGTCAGCGCATTACAGGAACACTCTGATTGCACTCGTGAGTGTAGGGAGTTGATTTTCGTTGATGTTACCGGGATGGATAATTTAGCTCTGAGTAAAGATTGCATCGGCTGTGGTTGTTGCCTTTGGCACAGAAGAGGCTGAGAGGGGACCTTATTGAAGTGAATAAAATTATAAGTTGCCTCGATAGAGTGCATTGATAGGATATAAATCCCTTAGAAGTGGTTAACAACCACGGGGCACAGATTTAACCTAATTGGTAGGTGGGTGGAGCGGATTTGAGGGGAAATGTTTTCATACAGAGGGTGGTGGGGGTCGAGAACTCATTGCCTGAAAGGATGGGAGAGGTACAAGCCTCACCACATTTAAAAATTAGATGGATGTGCAGTTGACGCAGTGTAATCTTCTGGGCTACGGAACAAGAATTGGAAAGTGGGATTCGGCTGGATAGCTATTTTCAGTCGGGGCGCACATGGTGGGCTGAAATGGCCTCCGTCCGAGGTGTAAATTTCTATGTGTCTCTGACAGCACATCATTTTAAAATAGACACAGAATGATCCAGAACTGACGGCACATCCCGTTTAAACAGACACAGAATGATCGAGTTGCGATGAAAGTTCATCGACCTGAAACTTGAAAATTGTTTCGCTCTCCGCAGATTATTCCTGGTCTACTTAAGTGTTTTCAGATTTTTCTGTTTTTAGTTACAATTTCGGTATCAACACTATTTTACTTTTGTATTCGCTTAGCTCATGGCGGCTCTGTGGCGCAATGGATAGCGCATTGGACTTCTAGTGAAGAGTTTAGGTAAGGTATTCAAAGGTTGTGGGTTCGAGTCCCACCAGAGTCGGATTTTGCATCAGGCTTTCCTGTTTACTGGGCCGCACAATGCATTTTGCAGCATATCAACAATTCAGAGAGGGAAACTGCTGCCCGAGCACTTCTTCTTACAAAAGTGGCTCCAATCCCACCCTGTTTTCCTCTGAGTTCTCTTAGCGCCCTGAATCGATTACACAGAAGCAGGAGCAGGCAATCGAGATTGCAAAACATGGACAGCAGGAGTCCATTAATCCCCAAGCTAGTTGTAATGCACAGGAGGAAGGCATTTAGCTCCGGGAGACTGATATGCAGTGACAGAAGGAGGAAAGTAACTATTCGGCATTGATCCAGAGGAGAGGCAGAAGTCATCCAGCTCCTTGAGCCTATTGTACAAGAAGATTCGAAGCACATTTACCCCTCGAAATTTGGCATAGAAAGAGTACGAGGTATTTCAGACGCCCGAACCTGTTATACTGGAACAGGAGGATTCATCAAGCACATTACACAGGCGGGGGCCAATCATAAAAGCATGATGTTTATTTTAATGAAAGAGTAATCCAGAGAGAGGAATTCACCGCCCAACACGAAAGCAATTAAATTTAAATTCAATTATATAATGCTTCAAATTTTAAAATTATCAGTAATGGTGACCATTTTCGGAACACACCCATATGGTTTACTAGTCTGCTTTAGGGTTGGAAAGCTGCTGTCTTTACCGGTGCAGGTCTATATGCGACTGCAGAACCACAGCAACGTAGTTGACACTTAACTGCCCTCGGAAATGGCCCCGTGAGTTACTAACTTGCATGTGGTGGCTCACCACGATCTTCACAAGGGCAACTAGAGATGAACAACAGATGCTGCCCTCATTAACGTTGCCCATATGCATGAATTTATAAAATAAACATTAGAACCTCTAGTTTGTTAGACAGGAGAAAAAAATGCCTCAAGCTAGGTCAGTGAATGCGGAGTCATTAGACAACAAGATGAATGGATAAATAACTGGCTTCAAGACAGAAAGCCGAGAGTAGTGGTAAAAATAGCTTTGCATGTGGCAGATGTTGCGTAGTGGTGTTCCACAAGATCGGTGCTGGAATAACTCTTGTTCACATTTTCTATTAAAGATTTAAACCTGCAAATCAAAAACAACAATTTCAAAATGTTGCAGATGACACCAAATCAGCAGGATGCTCAATTCTGAGAAGGACTGGAACAAACTAAAATAGGACATATACAAGCTTTCAGAATGGGCATACAATTGGCAAATGAATTTCAAACCATATAAATGTGAGGTAACACAGTTTGGTAGGAGGAATTGCGATGAATTGGAGTGTGCCAGTCTGGGGGGCAGAAAGGAAAAAAGCAATTTCGGAGTATAAATGCACAAAACTCTAAAAGTTACAACACATATTATCAACCCAATAAAAACGCAAACCAAGCAGGAGGATTTATTTCTTGATGTACTGAATTGAAATGCAGCAAAGTTATGCTAAACTAGTATTTAACCTTGGTTAAACAAAACTTAGGGTACTGCTAACAGTTCTGGTCGCCAGATTCTAAAAAGGAAATAGAGTCATTGCAGAGTTTGCAGGGCAGAGTTAGCACGATGGTACCAGAACAGACGGCGTATTTATATCAGGAAAGAATGAACAGACTAGTCTTTTTTCTCTTGAAAAAGGAAGGCTGTGGGATCAGCCTCTTTAAAAGATACTGGGAGAGTGAGGGATGTGCTGGGCCATAATGTTACATATTGTGAGGAATAAAATTCATCTGGTGCTGATGTCCGACATTGCCTCATGGATACCCAGTTTTCAGCTGCAGGATCTGTTCTGAATCTATTCCATTTAGCACGGTGTTAGTGCGAGAGTACACGTTGCAGAGTGTCCTCCGTGTTAAGACAGGACTTTGTATCCACAAGTACTGCGCTGTGTTCACTCCTACCAAGATTGCCATGGACAAATGTATCTGCGACAGACAGGTTGGTGAGGAGGACGTCAAGTCGATTTTTCACTATCGGAGTGGCAGTAGTGAGGGAACACTGCACTGTCGAAGTTGCTGTCTTTCGGATGAGATCTTAAACCCAGGCCCGATCTGGACCTAAAAATTCCCAGCCCACTATTCCGAAGAGAAGCAGGAGAGTTCACCCCAGTGTCCTGAGGCCAATATATATCACTCAACCAACAACTGGTCATTATGACGTCGTGCTTTCTTGCTAGTGTAAATCTGCTTTTATATTTCCTATATTAGAACAGTGGCCACACTTTAAAAGTATTTAACTGGCTGTGTAACGTTTTGGGAAGTCCTGATATGACAAGAGCTGTAGAAATGCTCGTTTTTTCTTATATAGCCGATACAAGTGCAAGTTAACATGACGGGTTAGCTTGGTGTTTTAAGTGTGGCGTTGATAACTACAAGGCCGCGTGTTTTAACCCTGTTGATGCCTTTAGTTGTTATTTTTGGGGACGGGGAAGGCGTTGTGAGTATCTTAGCTTTATTATTTTGGAGCAGCTTAAATATTTAGTAATGAAACTCACACAGTTACTGCAATAATTTGAAACAATGCTGCAAAATCGTGTTTCTGCCGAGAGCAAATGGAACTGCGGAACTTTTCCAGCATTTAAAGGAAAATTCGATTATCTCCTTTATTTTTGGACTTTTCGTAATTCAATCAGTGAATGGCTCAATGCCGCTGTTTGGTTTGCAGTTCAAAGTATGGAACTGAAATATATACAATTCCCGTTTGTAAACGCTCATTTTGAGCATTATTCTGCTGCGAACTGCAGGGTCGCGTAACTTGATGAATAAAACCTCTGATTTTGACACGAAACCTGATGTTATCAGAAGAATGCAGGTTTCAGTCCTGTTGCGGTCGTTATTGTCAACTCATCAGCTGAAGATGATTTCCACCTCAACCTTGCAGGGCTCTTTTTCGAAAGGCATTATTTTCATTTTGTTTATATTTCTCAATGATCTTTGCAACAATCACTAATTTTGAACATGTTCGGGATCAAATAATCAGTTTGCTTTAGAATCGCTGAGCGCAGGGATCGAACCTGCACGGCGAAATCACATTGGATTTTAAGCTTAATGCCGAAACCACTTAGTCATTTCAGCTATACATTATGCTTTAGTTAATTGTCTAGTGTTCGGTGCTAAATATCAGACAATTGGCCTGCATGCTTGTCCTGTTGCATGTCTCAGTCGATGTGAAATATTAAATTGTAGAATTATAGGATCTCACAGCACAAAAGGAAGCAATTAGCCCAGAACTGAAAAGATTTACTTATATGGACAGACTCAACTGACTGGGCAGCTTTCTCTGGAAAAGACCAGGCAGGTATCTTTACCTTTATGACGCGGTTTGATAGGGTCGACAAGGAGAAAATATTTGCTCCGATGCAGGATTTCAGAATAGAGATCATAAATATAAGATTGTCACCGATAAATTCAGTTGGCAATTTAAGAGTAATTTCTTAACAAAGAGTGGGGAGGATGTAGAAGATGCACCACGAGCAGGAATTGATGCGAATTGCACAGATGCATTAAAGGCGCAGCTACCTAAGCACATGAATGAGAAAGGAATAGAAGGATATGCTATAGGATGAGGTGAATGTGGCTAGTGTGGAGCATTAACTCCGGAAAAACCAGTTGGGGAAAATGTTCTATTTCTGTGATGCAATTTCGACATAAAATTATGCATCACACCTTTTAAACAACTACATCCACTTGTATTAATATAATACCTCTAATGTAGTGAAATGTCCCAAGGCACTTCACAAGAGTATTATGCAATACAAATTCGACACTGAGCCACATAATTAGAAATTAGTGCAGGTGACGAAAAGCTTGTTCAAAAAGTTAAAGTTGATAATGAGGAAGAAAGCTGTAGACTTGCAGGAACATATCAATGAACTGATCAGGTGAGAAGAAGAGTGGCTCATGGACTTCAACCCGGAGGAGTATGAACTAATGCATTTGGGGAGATCTAATAAGGCATGGTAGTACACATTAAATCGGAGGACGTTGGAGTGCATGTCTACTGATCTTTGACGGTAACCGGCCAGGGAAATAACATAAATAAGAAGCAAAACAGTATGCTTGCCTTTATTAGTCGAGACATAGAATACAAGATCGGGGAAGTTACACGTGAACTGTGTAAAGCACCAGTTAGGCCACAGCTAAAGTACTGCGTTCTTTTCTGAACACTGCATTGCAGGAATGATCTGATTGCACTCGTGAGTTACAGTGTCGGTTTACGAGAATGTTGCCTGGATTGAAGATGATAGTTGTGTGGATCGATTGGATCGGCTGGGGTTGTTTTCTTTGGAAAAGTTGAGGCTGAGGAGGGACCGTATTTAAGTTTATAAAATTATGAGTGGCCTAGATAGAGTGCATACGAAGGATTTATTTCCCTTTGCAGGGTTGGAACAAAACATGGGGCATAGACTCAACGTAATTTGTAGTATTGTAGAGGGGATTTGAGTGGAAATGTTTCCACCAGATGGTGGTAGGTATCTGGAACTCATTGCCAGAAAGGAATGATAGAGGCAGAAGCCGTCGCCACATTTAAAATTACTTGGATATACACGTGAAGTACAGTAACCGACAAAGTTACAGACCGAGAACTGGGCAGTGGGAATAGGCTAGCGAGCTCTTTATTGGACGTCACGGACAGGATGGGTTGATATCGCCTCCTTCCGTGCTGTAAATTACTATGCTCTATGAGAACACAATTGTCTCAAACAGACAGAGGTTGATACGCTACTGACAGCACTTCCCTTTTAAACGAACACAGAATGTTTCTGCTCTGACTCCACATCTCTTTTAAACAGAAGTTGCGATGAAAGATCATTGACCTGAAACTTTAACTCTATTTATCTGTTCGCAGATTATGCCTGATCTGCTGAGTGCTTGCAGAGTTTTCTGTTTTTAGTTCAGATTTCCGGCATCAATACAATGTTCCTTTTGTATTGCTGCAACATTGGGCAGCTCTGTGGCGCAATTGATAGCGCATTGGACTTCTAATCAATGGCATATAAGGCACTCAAATTTGTTGTATTGAGTCCCACGAAAATAATTTATTCTATGAGTTCTCTTGGCACTTCGAGTATGTTATACAGAAGCAAGCAATCGAGCCTGTTCCACAGGACTTGGTGAAGTCCATTAATCTTTAATGCCGCTTACAAAGGACAGGAGGATGGCAATCAGCTGCTTATGCCTGTTATATAAGAACAGTCGAAATCCATTGGCTCGGACGGAGCAGTTGCATAACAATAGTAAACCCTTCACCTGTGCATAAGGGCAGGAGGTGTCTATTAACCACTCGAGCTTGAAGCACAGGCCAGGCGGAAGCGGTTCAGCTGCATAGGCCTGTTCTACAAGAGGAGAAGAAGTCCATTTAAACAGTTGAATCTGTTGCATCGGAAAAGGAGGAATTATTCAGTCGCCAACCCCTCAAGTTCATTATACAACCCGAGGACAATCATAGCAGCATGATGGTTATGTCGCTGGACTAATAATGCACAGATGAAATCTCAGCCCACCTCGAGAGCAGGGGAATTTAAATAAAATTAAATAAATCGAGAATTTTAAAGCAAACCCATCTGGCTCATTAATCTCTATTCGGGAAGGAAAGCTGCAGTCCTGAAAAGTCTGGGCCTATATGTGACTCTTTAACCACAGCAATGTGGTTGACTCTTCACGGTCCTCTGCAATGGCTGCGCGAGCCAATCAATTGCAAAAGGTGGCTCACCACCACTTCACAACGGCAATTAGAGATCGGCAACAAATGGCGATGACCACATGCATGAATGAATAAAAGAAAATTTAGAAAGCAGCGAGTATGAGAAAAAGCTAGTTTTTCATAGCGGCAGAATGTGGGTATTTGTGCTCCACAAGAATCGAGTCTGCGACCACTGTTGTTCACCATTTATATGAACGATTTAGAACTAGGAATCAAAAACACAATTTCTAAATTTGCGGATGACACCAAATTAGGGAGTGGGATAGTTAATACTGAGGACGACTGCAACAAATTTAAGAAGGACATTAATAATTTGCAGATGCGCAGATAATTGGCAAATTAATTTCTAACTCTATAAATGTGCGGTATTACATTTTGGAAGGGGAATGGGGAGGTCACTTATTATTTGGCGGGGGGCGGGCGGTGGGGGGCGGGTGGCAAAGTCTAGTTGCCGCAGAGGAACAAGGGGAATGCAAAGTACAATTACACAAAACTGTAAAAGTTACGACACAGGTTAGCAAGGCCATACAAAGCAAAGCAACCTGTAGGATTTATTTCTTGACGTGTAAAATTGTAAAGTGACGACGTTATTCTAAAACTGTGTCGAACGTCAATGAGGCCACACGGAGAGGACTGTGTACTGTTCTGGTCGCCATATTATAAACACGGAATAGAGGCATTGCAGAGGATGCACAGAAGATTTACAAAGATAATACCAGAAGAGCCAGCAGATCAATATCAGAGTAAGATGAACAGGCTGGCTCATTTTCCCTTGAACGGTGGTGACCTAATCGAGACATTTAACATTTTGAAAGGAGTTGATGATGTCTGCAATAGGAGTGTTCCACTTGTCTCTAAGAACATAACCAGAGGCCATCATTACAAGATTGTCACTATTAAATCAGATGGGGAATTGAGAAGAAACTCATAATCCCAAAGCAGGGTGACATTGTGGAACTCGCTACTACAGAGAGTGGTTGAAACGAATAGCATCATTGCATTTAAGGAGATGCAAGACGAGCATTTTCAGTAGAAGGGAATAGTGGGTTCGGCTGATAGATTTAGATGAGGAAAGACGAGAGGAGGCTCCAGTGCAGCATGCCGACTGGCTGAGTTGAATGGCCTCTGCATGTGCCGTTTCTGCGAAATAATCCAATGTAATCCTAAGTGAGCTTATCGCACATGAACTGGAAGAAGCCATACAGGACCTTAAATCTTTGACACAGGAGCAGGCTCTCATCCCCTCAAACATGTCGAATAGGAACAGGAGGCAACCATTCAGCTTTTTAGGCATCTTACATAAGAACATGAGGCGGGTGTTTCAGCATCTTCCAGACAGTTTTTGGAATAGGGAAACGCTATTCAGCCCCTCGAAACTGTCGTATAGGAACAGGAGGAGGCCATTGAACCATATAGTTTGTTTCACTGGAAAAGCAGTAGGACATTCAAAATCCCGAGCCTGTTATATAGGAAAAGGAGAAAGATATACAGCACATAGAGGCAGGTTGCACAAGAAGTTAATTCAGCCACTCAAGCCTGTTGCATAGGCGCTGAAGGAGGCCATTCATCCCCTTGACCAAGTTACACAGTTCCGGGATGAAACTTAGTGCACGGCAGCACAGTGGTAATGTTACTGTATTTGTATTTCAGATATACAAGTACAAATCCAACCATGGCGGCTGGGGAATTTAATTCAGTTCATTAAACAAATCTGGAAATAAAAACTCGTTATCCTGCCTTTACTCATGCAACTTGATCAGCATAATGCTCTATTCCCTTCTCCCTCAAATGCTTAACTAACCCACACATTAAATGTATCTACACTATTTGCTTCAACCACTCCCTGTGGTAACGAGTTCCACATTTTCACCATTATCTGCGTAAATAATTTGTATTTGACTTTGCGGTGACTATCTTATATTAATGCCCTCTGGTTTTGTTCCAAAGCACAACTGGAAATATTCTCACTCTAATTGCTCAGTCCAAGTATTTGATAATTTTAAGAGCTTTATTCGGTCAACCTCAGCCTTCTCTTTTCAAGGTAAAATAAACCATGCACTTTCATCATTCCCTGTTCTGTATACCCTTGCCTTTATGGTATCTTCATCGTTAATCTTTTTTTCTGCCCTCTCCTGTGTCTCTTGTTGTGGATTCAAAATACCAGCGCGACCCAAGTCTACTAAAGTATAAAAATATGTTTAATTTCGAATACCTATACCTTGGCCAAGGGAGAACAGCAGTTTGAATTGAGTTCACGCAAACCATTAATGCCTCCTTGGCTTGTGGCGATCAGCTCTCGGTACTCAATGCAAAAAATGCAATTCACTAAGTCACCTGCTCCACTACACTGAGGAATTTTACACTTTGCAGCTATGAAACAGCAAGCCATGTTTCCTGTTATTCAACAACTAGCCTAACCGCAAATCTGCATTTTATATCTATCTTTGGTAAGCTTGCCACCACATCCTCTTGCAGATAACCTGATTTCTGATTGGCCTTGCGAGATGTTGCCAGACAAAAACGACTTGATATGCTTTTTTCCCTGATGCTGATCCTGAAACTCAATTTTACTACATGTCCATTTCAGGAAACATTTCCCAGACTGCAACATTATTCCACTCTGGTGTTTTCTAAAAATCCCACTTCAATTCCCCCTCTGGTCCTTGGCTCCCCCGAGCCCATGAGACCAGTAGAGCGAAGCTATCTAATGCTTCAGACTTCCCGCCGCATTTTGCAGTGATTTGCCACCAAGATTGTGATGTCTATTTCTTAATCCGGGGTATTAATGTCCCACTTGCAACAACAGTCTATCTTTCTCTTGCATCCGTGTCATTGCTTTAGTTTGCTGCCGGTGTCTACACGTTCTACAAGCTGCACCTGCCATTATCAACCAGCATAGTGCCAAAATCAATTGAAATGCCACCAATAAGTGAGAAATGATACGTATCCATGGCTGGATATTAACTTTCAGTTCGTCATTACCAGAGTCATTCGGACTATCCCCACCAGGGCAGAAAGTGAATCTTTGCATCAGCCGGTTAACGGAAAAACTCTTGTCATTCCTTTCATGGTGCACTTTACAGTGACCCTGGGTGCTGTGCTCGGTGAAAAGGCTTGGTTGCTGTTAATCCATTCAGGGAGTTCACCCTTTTGCATTTTGTACAGGTGCTCCCTGAACTGCCCAATCATCCATCCCCCACAAGCGTGGCAGAGGTCTCCCTGAACCTCTGCCTTTTCTGCAGTGTATTATCAGTCAATCCAGCGATTAAGGTGGCAGCATGGCCCTACAGGACTGTAATCCCTTTGACTAACCTCCCTGCTGTCCCATCGCCTTCATGCCCAGCCTCTTTGACGGCATCTGTCTGCCCCTGCAGCAACTTCCTCACTGTGTCTTTAAGACTTTCCTATTGTCACTGTATACCAAGGGCATTTATAAATCAGGTTCCCGTATTGACACTTGTTAAGACATCATTGATCAGACCACGTTTCTGTCTGTAGGTCTGAACCGCTTTCAGAGGGCTTCGGTATCTGGATGCTCCTGAGGCGTCCCGGGATTCTTTCAACACTATGCTTAGCATTCGAGAGTGAAATGCCCGTACCTTCAGGTCACATTTTTCTGTTAGCCCTATGTACGTCAGGCTTACTATTACAGCTAATATCTCATGGTATATATTTTCTTACAATTGGATTTCCTCCGTTTTTAGGACAACCCTGCATGGTGGTCCCGCGTTATGTGTGGAACATTCTAACGGTTTCGTTGGTGTTGGCGAGGCGGGCGGTGCCGTCGTTAATCGTCACTCGTCTGCCCATCTCCCACGTATTATTGGCGAGGGATCTGACCTGTCTTTTTAAATGCAATTAAAATATCTGGGTCGAAGTGTTCGTTCTGCCATGACGCATACCGCAATTACATTAGACTTATGAATTATAACTTGTGAATCTGCATCTTAGTATTGTTCCATTTTTTTTGCATGATTCCTTAAAGTCTTTATGGTCATAATAATGTTTGCGATAATAGTTGCGATCGATAAGGAGTGTCCATATAAAGACACAAACAAGTTTATAGGATATACATGCCGTTCTGTGTGATACCACAGAGATTCCTAAGATTTTAGGTTGCACCCACGAGCATCTTCGGATGGTGCCAGTCGGTGTCAGACTAATATCCACCAGACACCATTCTAAACGAAATATCCCCGCTATGTGGATTCCAACTCCCACAATTCTTCGATTGGGTCTTCCTCGTGGTGTTGATCCGTTGTCTGGATCATCCATAACAGTATCATCATCCGCCAGGCCGTCATGTAAAAGGGAGGGACGTCCTTGTGCTATTCGCTATATATCACTGTATCTTTTCAACTGGGATCAAATTTCGACCGTCCGACTCCATTCTTGTGCACACATGCACAAATATCACCACTGATCAATATCTCGTGTGGTCCTGACCACTGCGGTGCGAACCAAGTTTGTCCCAGTAGCCCCTTAACCATTACTGTCTACACCACTTGGGGAAGATCTACCGGGAACTCTAACTCCTCGTATTCATCCCGGCCTGCCTACCGTTCTCCTACTTCCTGCCCCATATCCTTAAGTTCCTTACATAACTCAATTACATATCTCCTAATCTGATCCCGCAATTGGCCCACATCGGAACCTCCTGTAATTGTAACATCGGGCAGTCGCAATTGCTCGACCAGGCATGAGTTCACATGGAATTACTCCTGTTTTCTGTTTAGGTGTTGCCCTTTGTCTCATCAGGATAGCAGGGAGAAGATCAACCCAATCCCGGCCGTTTCTTGGATTGCTTTTGACAGGCATGTCTTTATTCTCCGATTCATACTTTCGACCACCGCCGAACTCTGCGCATAGTAGGGGATGTGAAATTATTCTTCATTACCCAATATGGTGCAAAGTAATTTTACCATCTGTCCTATGAAATGGGTTCCCTGATCGGAGTTGATTTCGTTGTGGATGCCCCAGCGGGGAATCACTTCCTCGGCTACGACACGACCTGCTGTGGTTGCCGCACAGTTTCGGTTGGGGGAAGCTTCCACCCACCGTGCAAACAAATAAATTATTACGAGACAGTATTTCTTTCCTGTATAGTTTGGCAGTCGTCCCGTGAAATCAATTTATATTTTCTCCCATGACCCTCGCGACCGTGTTTGATGGGACATTCTAATTTTAATGATTTTTCCCAGATTATGTCGGGCACAGGAAATGCATTGCTGGCATTATTTATCAATGTCTCGTCCCATGCCTGGCCACCACCAATCCTTAGAGACACTATTGATCATGGCATTTCGCCCGGCATGGTTAATGCCGTGGTGCAGTTCCATGAGCATCTTCCTGATACAAGTGGGGTCTGCAACCTTGCCGTCCATTTTCCACAAGGAGTCTGGATCTGATGCCCCTCCATGTCTTTTCGATTTGTCTTTTCAACATGACTTACATCTGCAAGTAATTTTGCAATATCAATATCTTCTTTAGTGATGATACTAGTTACTGATTCTCCCTCACTTCACATGAAACTGTAGCCTCCTGCGTTGCCTTACCACAGAATCATTACCTCTCTGGACATAATCTTTCACTTTCTGATGGCCTTTGACCTTTATTATCGCTGCCACGGCGGGTTTACTCGCTGCGTCTAATAGCAGCCTAATTCGGTCTTCATGTTTGATGGCCTCCCCGCCGGAGATGACAAATCCTCGCCTTCCCCAGGCGGTCAAGTAGTCATGGAGTACTCCAAAAGCATATCGGCTGACTATGTAGATATTTACCCGCATGCCTTCAGCTAACTGGAGGGCTTCTGCCAGGGCAGTGATTTCTGCCACTTGTGCAGAAAGTCCTCCGTCCAGTCTCCGAATTAGGACAGGGTGAAGCGCTCCATTGACCACCGCCCAACCTGTATGTGGGGACATTTGGAGATATTTGCGGGACCCGCCCACATGAAAGATTAAATCGGGGTCCTCGAGTGTGATCTCACATATATTACGGTGTGAGTCTTCCCACTCTCGGGTGTATCACTCATGGGGTTCATTTATGGTCAGGTGATCCTCTGCAGGTTCCTCCTGTGTCTCGTACTATTTTAACGGTCTCATCATTGGAGAGTGTAACTGCCTCCCATTTAGCCTGCTTACATTGGGTTATGGTTAGGGTTATGGTTAGGATCTCAGTTTTCCAGTGTTGAGCATTTCTACCAGCGTGTGTTTAGTGTGCTGTACAATTTCCCCGATTATCACTACCGGTTCACCGATTTTCTCTGCCCACCTTGTGAAATCCAGAGCTGCCACACACTGGAACAAACCGACTGGCACGAGTGGCTTTTGCGTTGAGTAATAGGCTTGAGGACGCATCCGGTCCCCATACATCTGAGTGATCGGCGCCCTGTAGAATACTTCCTGATTTTCGCCGTAACTGTGGAAAGATATGTCGATGTTCGGGAGACCTAGGCCAGGCACAGATATTAAGGCTACTTTCAGATTACCATATGCTGTTTCCTGCTCCGGGCCCCACTCTACAGTTGTAGGGAGTGTTTCCCCCCTTTTACCAGTTTTTGCATTGGATCAACTATGGCTGCGAAATTGGCTATAACGCTTCTGCAGCAATTAAGGAGTCCCATCATTTTCCATACCACTCGGAGCGTTTTTGGACGGGACATGATTCTCATAGCTTCTTTCCTATCTCCAGACATTGTTCCAGTCCCTTTTGCTATCACATGTCCCAAACATTGTACCATCTGAGCTTTCTTGGCATTGATTTTAATCCCGCACTTTGTAGGGTTCAGGATTTCTATGAGAACGTAGAAAAATAGAAACAAAGAAAATAAGTGCAGGAGTGGGCCATTCGGTCTTTGTGCCTGCAACACCAATCAATGAGTTCATGGCTGAACATGCAACTTCAGTACCCAATGCCTGCTTGCTCCCCCGAGTAGTAAGGACTACATCTAACTCTTTTTTGAATATATTTAGTGAAGTGAACTCAACAACTTTCGATGGGAGAGTAATCCACAGGATCACCACTCTCTGGGTGAAGAAGTTTCTCCTCATCTTCGTCCTAAATGGCTTACCCCTTGTCCTTAGACTGTGACCCTAGTTCAGGACTTCCCCAACATTGGGAACATTCTTCCCACATCTAACCTTATTGAAACCGTCTGAATTTTAAACGTTTCTATGAGACCCCTCTCATTCTCCTGAACTCCAGTGAATACAAGCCAAGTTGACCCAGTCTTTCTTGATATGTCAATCTCGCCATCCCGGGAATCAGTCTGGTGAACCTTCGCAGCACTCTCTCAATTGCAGGAATGTCCTTCCTCAAGTAAGGAGACCAAAACTGTATACAATACTCCAGGTGTGGCCTCACCAAGGCCCGGTACAACTGTAATAACATCTCCCTGCTCCTGTTCTCGAATCCCCTCGCTATGATGGCCAACATGGCATTTGCTTTCTTAACCGCCTGCTGTACCTGCATGCGAACCTTCAATGACTGATGTAGCATGACACCCAGATCTCGTTGCACCTCCCCTATTCCTAATCTCTCACCATTCAGATAATAGTCTTTCTCTCTGTTTTTACCACAAAAGTGGATAACCTCGCATTTATCCACATTATACTTCATCTGCCATGTATTTCCCCTCTCACCTAACCTACCAAATTCACTCTGCAGCCTCATAGCATCATCGTTGCAGCTCACACTGCCACCCAACTAAGTTTTATCCGCAAATTTGAAGATACTACATTTAATCCCCTCGTCTAAATCATTATCATAAAATGTAAACGGCTGGGGCCCCAGCACAGAATCGTTGGTACCCCACTAGTCACTGCCTGTCATTCTGAAAAGTACCCATTTATTCTTGCTCGACAAAAGCAGGTAAGGTCTGCTGCAACTGTACAGGGTATTGGAGAGGCCACACCTTGAGTACTGCGTCCAGTTTTCTTCTCTGTATTTAATGAAGGATATTCCTGCATTGGAGGCTGTTCATTGAAGTTTTAGTAGGTTGATTCTGGAGGAGCGTTGATTGACTTATGAGGACTGTTAACATAGAAACATAGAAAATAGGTGCAGGAGTAGGCCATTCGGTCCTTAGCGCCTGCACCACCATTCAATAAGATAATGGCTGATCATTACCTCAGTACGCTTTTCAAGCTTTTCTCTCCATGCCTCTTGATCCCTTTATCCATAAGGGCCATATCTAACTCCCATTTAAATATATCCAATGAACTGGCATCAACAAATCTATGGGGCAGGTAATTCCACAGGTTAAAAACTCTCTGATCGAAGCATTTTCTCCTCATCTCAGTCTTAAATGTCCTATCCCTTTTCCCAAAACATTGTCCCCTGGTTCTGGACGTCCCCAGTATCGGGAACATTCTTCCCGAATCTAACCTGTCCAGTCCCTTCAGAATCTTATAACGTTCTGCGAGATCCCCTCTCATCCTTCTGAACTCTAGTGTATAAAGTCTCAGTTGATCCAGTCTCTCCTTATATGTCAGTCCAGCCATCCTGGGAATCAGTGTAGTCAACCTTCGTATCACTCCCTCAATAGCAAGAACGTCCTTCCTCAGATTAGGAGACCAAACTGAATACATTACTCCAGGTGAGGCCTCACCAAGGCCCTGTACAGATGCAGTAAGAGCTCTCTGCTCCTACACTCAAATCTCCTAGCTATGAAGGCGAAGTTAACAATTGCATTCTACAACGCTTGCTGTACTTGCATACCAACTTTCAATGACTGATGAACCATGACACCCAGGTCTCGTTGCACCTCCTCTTTTCCTAGATGCCGCCATTCATGCAATATTCTGCCTTCGTGTTTTTGCCCCCAAAGTACATAACCTCACATTTATCCACATTGTACTGCATCTGCATACATTTGCCTACTCACCTAACCTGTCCAATCACTTCCACCTCATAGCTCACAACGTACCCAGCTAAGTGCCATCTGCAAACTTGGAGATGTTACACTCAATTCCTTCATTTAAATCAGTAATGTATATCGTAAAGAGTTGGGGTCCCAGCACTGAGCCCTTTGACACTCCACTTGTCACTGCCTGCCATTTTGAAAAGGACCCGTTTATCCCAACTCTCTGCTTCCTATCTGGCAACTACATCTCTTTCCACGTCAGTACATTCCCTGCAATATCACGTGCTTTGATTTTGCTCAACAATCTCTTGAGTTAGACCTTGTCAAAAGCCATTTGAAAGTCAAAATACACCACATCCACTGGTTCTCCCTTGGCCACTCTCCTCGTTACATCTTCAAAGAATTCCAGAAGATTTGTCAAGGAAGATTTCCCTTCCATAAATCGATACTGACTTGCACCAATTCTGTCACTGCTTTCCAAATGTGCTGCTATTTCATCCTTAATAATTGATTCCAAACTTTTCCCCACTACTGATGGCTGGATAACCTGTCTATATTTAACAGATTTCCCTCGCCCTCGCGTTTTAAAAAGTGGCGTTATATTAGCTGCGCTCCAGTCCATAGGAACTGAACCAGATTCTATAGACTGTTGAAAAATTATCACCAATGCATCCACTATTTCTAGGTCCACTTCATTATGTACTCTGGGAGGCAGACTATCAGGCCCCGGCAATTTATCGGCCTTCAATCCCGTCAATTTCCCGAACACAATTTTCCGCCTCCTCAGGATAGCGTTCAGTTCGTCCTTCTCACGAGACCCTCGGTCCCCTCGTATTCCGGAAGTCTATCTGTTTCTTCCTTTATGAAGACAGACCAAAGTATTTGTTCAATATATCAGCCATTTCCTTGTTCCTCATTATAAATTCACCTGAATCCGACTGCAAGGGACCTACGTCAGTCTTCACTCATCTTTATCTCTTCAGATATCAATAGAAGCTTTTGCTGTACCTTTATTGGACGCATCACTTATTTCATATTTGATGCTGTCCCCAAACTCACTGCAACTGGTTGGTGGTCTGCACACAACTCCACGAGCGTTTTCTGCCTATTTTACTATCACCTGAAAACCTCATAATCATAACCCCTATATTCAAGTTTAAATCATTGATAAATACCATAAAAAACAATGGACCTCGCACTGAAAAAGCAGAAACCCTTGGAAACTTTCTCCCAGTCACAAAAACAGGCAGCAAGCATTGCCCTTTGCTTCCTGCCTCTGTGCCAAATTTGGAAACAATTTGACTCCTCGCCCTGAATCACATGGGAATTTATTTTCATGATCAGACTGCCATATGGGAACTTAGCGAAAGCATTTAATAAAATCAATATTCAGTCCATCATACGCACGACTTCATCGACACACCTGGTGAACTCCTCCAAAAATGTAATCAAGTTATTCAAACGCGATCCTTTATTATCATATCGTGCTGACTGTCCTGATTAACCCGTGTCTTTAGAAATGTAGAAAATGTACAAACTTTCAATGCTATCCTGCTTTCACGGGAAAACATCATTAATTAACTGATGATCTTCATTTGCAAAAATAAAGCAACTTTAACTGAAGGAAAGTCCTGAATAGAATAATTTGCTTGTGCTCTGCAATTTACCTCTTAAACAATAAACCATTTTAGACATTGTGCTTTAACGGTCTGCTTCATCATGTACATTGTTGCTAACATTTACATGGGACTGGGGAAACTTTTAGAGAGACTGTCAAGCAAGGGAAAGGTAATTGTGAAACACCAAAGAAAATATACATTCTGGAAGTAGAACATCGACAACAAATGTGACCCCAACAGCCAGAAATAAGATTAAATGCTGAGGCCCTTTCAGCAAAAAATTACTTTGCCAAACATTTCTCCGACCGAAACTTCACAAAACAAAAATGATGCTTTTAAAGTAATTAATCCCGAATTTGCGCGAACCCGAATCTTGTGAATCAGATGCCTGTAGTTTTGCAGAAACAATCCACATCCCTTTACAATATTCTGTTTTCATCCACACTATTAAATATGCCACGAACTGATATAATCATAGTCTAAGGAAAATATTACATCACGGAAGAAGACCATTCGGCCGGTCGAGCCCATGACAGCTATCAAGTCGTTCCACTCCCCTGTCATTTGCCTGCAGACGTGGATTTACTTTTCCTTTAAATACATATCCAACTCCTTTTTGAATTATATGATTGACCACTTATAAGAATGGAGGGGGAGAGAAAACGTGTAATTATAGACGGTTTAGTCTGACATCAGTATTGGCGAAAATGTTGGAATCAATTATTAAAGATGAAACAGCAGCACATTTGTAAAGCAATGATGGGATCGGTCCAAGTCAGCATGGATATATCAAAGGGAATTCCTTCTAGACAAATCTTATAGAATTTTTGAGGATGTAACTGGCAGAGTGGACATGGGAGAACCAGTGGATGTGGTGTATTTGGACTTTCAAAATGGTTTTGACAGGGTCCCACACAAGAGATTGATGTGCAAAATTAAAACACATGTTATTGGGGGTAATGTACTGACGTGGATAGAGAACTGGTTTGAAGGCAGAGAGCAGAGAGTCGGGATAAACGGGTCCTTTCAGAATGGCAGGCAGTGACCAGTGCGGTACCGAAGGGCTCAGTGCTGGTACCCCAACGATTTACAATATACATTAATGATTTAGATGATGGAATTTAGTGTAATATCTCCAAGTTTGAAAAAAAATGGAACATAGCTGTATGATAGTGTGAGCTGTGAGTAGGACGCTCAAAGGCTGCAGGATGAAGTGGACCGGTTCGGTGAATGGGCAAACGCGTGGCAGGTGCAATATAATGTGGATAAATGTGAGGTTAGCCACTTTGATGGAAAAAACCTGAAGGCAGAAAGTTATCTGAATGGCGGAAGATTAGGAAACGGGTAGCTGCAGCGATACATGGGTGCCATCGTACATCAGCCATTGCATGCAGTTTCAGCAGGTGAGGAAGAAGGCAAGTGGTATGTTGGCCTTAATAGCTGGGGGAATTGAGTATAGGAGCAGAGAGGACTTACTGCAGTTGTACTGGGCCTTAGTGAGGCCTTACCAGGAATATTGCGTTCAGTTTTGTCTCCTAATCTGAGAACGGACGTTTTTGTAATTGAGTGAGTGCAGCGAAGGTTCACCAGACTGATTCCGGGGATGGCAGGTCTGACATACGAGGAGAGACTGGATGGACTGCGCCTTTATTCACTGGAGTTTAGAAGGATGACAAGGCATCGCATAGAAGGATATAAAATTCTGATGGTACTGGAAAGGAAGATATAGGAAAAATGTTCCCGATGTTGGTGAAGTCCAGAATCAGGGGATATCAAGTAAGGATAATGATTAGGACTGAGATTATGGAGAAACGTCTTCACTAAGAGAGTGTGAACCTGTGGAATTCCTTGCCGCAGAGAGTTGTTGCACCCAGTTCATTGGATACATTGAAGAGGGACTTAAATATGGCACTTACGGTTAAAGGGATTAAGGGGTATGGAGAGAAAGCAGGAAAAGAATACTGACGTGAATGATCAGCCATGCTCTTATTGAATGGTGCTGCAGGCTCGAAGGGCCGAGTGGCCTCCTACTGCACCTATTTCCTGTGTTTCTATGTTTCCTTGTTTCTATTCAGATTGTTGATAGCATTCTTTTATGAGCTGACAGAAATCAATAAGTTGCTCTCTGTCACTGTTTGAGGAAAGAGAGAACCAGCTGCTATATCACTATGGCCATGTCAGTCTGAAAAAGTGTACTCTCGGAGGCGAGGCAGACTAAAGACCGGTAACTATTTGCAATGAGACCGACTGTGATTACCAGGTAGTATCGACTTTTGCTGCCACCACAGTCTGCTCACAATATTCACACGTGCTTCAACCAATAAACGAAGAGTTTGCTTCTCACCCTCGCCTTATTTTTCCAAATCTTTGCTGCCCATTCTCCTGCTGCCATAAAAAGTAAAGGACGTCCACACAAAACCAAACAAAATACACAGCAACAAAGGAACCGAGCAAAACAACTTATGCAAACGAATAATTCCTTGACAACGAAAGCTTCCTCGACCAAACTGAGACATTGTGCTATAATTATCACATGTTGCTTATTTCTGCAACAAAGTAGAGACACGTCTGATTAGTACTTGCATAGGAGTCTCAATACCAGGTGCACTATGCGTTTCCAATTAATATATGTTGCCGCTGCCTTCATTCAGCACTCCATTTGAATTTCAATCCTGCGCATTCAACAACTCTCTCTGTCGCTCTCGCTCTCCCTCTCACTCTCACTCTCCTTTTCGCCATCTCTCTTTCTCTCTCCCTTTCTCTCTCTCTCTCTCTCTCTCTCTCTCTCTCTCTCTCTCTCTCTCTTCTCTCTCTCTTTTCTCTCTCTCTCTCTCTCTCTCTCTCTCTCTATCTCTCTCTCTCGATCTCTCTGTCGCTCTCTATCTCTATCTCCCTCGCTCTCTCGAATAGCCTCAGCCTGATTTGTAATTGCAATGGAGGCTCTGGCTTATTGTTTTTAAATGTTAGCGAAAACGGACGCGAAGATAGACAGAAAACAAGGAGGAAAAGCAGGTAAAAGGAAACGTAAGATGTGCAAATGTTTCCGAGCTGTTCGATAGCATTCAAGTATGAGCTGACAGAGAGCAATAAGCTGCTGTCTGTCGCTCGATGTGTCAAGAGAGAGCCAGCTGTGAGATACCTACGGGCATACCAGTCTGAAATATCTGCTTTCCGATGCGAAATAGAGTAAGGCCTGGTTAATATTTGGAAGGGAGACAGACTCGGAATGTCCGGTGCTGTCGACACGTGCTGCCACCATAGGATGTTCGCAACATTCACACTGCCGTCAAACAATCAACAAGCTGTTTACTTCTCCCTCCTGCAATAAATTTCTCTCTCACCCTCTCCCCTTATTATTCCAAGTCATTGCTGCTCATTCTTCTGCTGCCATAGAAAGTCACGGGGGTCCAAACACAACTAAACAAAAGATACAGCAACAAAATAACCTAGCAAAACACACAGAAACCATTAAGTCCTTCTCATCCAAACCATCCAAGATCAAACTCAGACATTGCGCTATAACTACCATATCGTAGCTCATTTCTCTAGCAAGATAGGGGCAGGTCTGATTTGTACTTGGATAGGATTCTTAATACCAGGCGCTCGGCTTGTACTTTTAGTCGAGCTTGTTGCTGCCTTCAATCAGCACTCCATTTGTTGTTATTTACTCCGCTTCTTCAACAACTCTCGCTCTCGCTCTTGCACTCGCTCTCTCTCTCTCTCTCGCTGTAATAGCCAAAGACCTGATTTGTACTTAGCAATGGAGGCTTGGGCATGAACATTGTGTGTGGGTTCGCGAGAGATGGCGCGAAGAGAGATTAAAAACAAGGTGATGAGGCATGCAAAAGGAAATGTAAGAAGTACAAATTCTTCCGAGTTGTTAAATAGCATTCATGTAGGAGCTGACAGGAAGCAATAAGAGCTGTCTGTCGCTCTTTGAATAAAGAGAGAGCCAGATGTTATATCGCTACGGCCATGTCAGTCTGAAAATATCTGATCTCGGATGCGAAGCAGCGTAATGCCTGATTTATACTTGGAATGGAGACCGACTGCAAATGACAGATGCTGTAGACTTTTGCTGTATCCACAGGCTGCTCGCAACTTTCATACTGCCGTCAAACAATCAACAAGCTGTTCGCTTCTCCCTGCTGCATTATATTTCTCTCCCACTCTCTCCCTTTATTTTTCTAGATCTTTGTTGCTCATTATCCTGCAGCCATCGAACCTCAAGAGGGTCCACACACGACTAAAGAAAAAACAGTGCAACAAAATAACCGAGCAAAACAGCACACATAAACCATCCTAGATCAAACTGGCCACTTCAGTCCCTGGCCGAAGGAACCCCGTACCGGCCGCTGCTGTCGCTGCCCGCAGGCCCACTGCCTAATCAGAAACATCATCAATGTTAACATTGCGCCAAAGCAGTGAGGACAGCTGATGCAGTTCCACAAACATTTAATGACGTGGCACTTCGCGACCATGCGAAGAGATCCATATACATCCAGCGTCTCACAGCCAATCTCGCGTTCCTTGATGACCCTGAGATGCTGAATCCCCATAGCGCTTGGTCTGCCCATCCAGGCTTCTATATAAAGTATCTGTGAAGAGACACTTCGTCACTCAACCGGAAAACACTAGGACTGGTTTGAAGAAAATGATCGAAGAATTACTAAATCAAAGCACAAAACATTTCTGAGCATCAAGCAACAGGCAAAGGCAAAACAATGTTATATACGGCTGAAGGCTCAGGTCTAACAAGAAACCGTGACCTAAAGAACAGGTGGTGGATGGAGAAAGCACACGAGATACAACAACTGGTCGATAGCCACGATATGTGAGGATTCTTCGCTGCAGTCAAGGCTACCAATGGTCCAAACTTCCAAGGCCCCAACCCACTCATGGCGAAGAACGAGGAAACACTCATCAAGGACACCGATGCTGTCAGGGCCTGATGGAACGAACACTTTGAAGATCTCCTTAATCGGGATCTGCCTTTGACACGAGTGTTCTCGATTCCATCCCGCAGAATGCGACCCACCATCAACTCAGTGAAACTCCAACCTTGCTCGAGGTAGGTTAACCATAAAACTGCTTAAAAATAACAAGGCTACGGGTGCGGATGGATTCCGTGCTGAGGAGTTAAAACATGGCGGAGAGTCGCTGTTGGCGCAGACACATGAACTCATCTCTCTCATCTGGAGGGAGGAGAGCATGCCGGGAGATCTGAGAAATACAGTGACTGTGACCATTTCTTAAAAAGGGAGACAAGTCCGACTGTGGCAACTACAGGGGAATCTCCCTGCTTTCATCCACTGGGAAGGATGTCGCCCGAGTTCCCCTCAATCGCCTTCTCCCAGTGGCTAAGGAGCACCTACCGTAATCACAATGCGGATTTCTCCCCGACGGGGCACAACAGACATGATCTTTGCAGCGCGCCAGCTGCAGAAAAAATTCACAGAGCAGCGTCAATCCTTACAGATAGCCTTTTCGATCTTACAAAGGCCTTTAACACTGTCAATGATGAGGGTCCATGGAAGGTCCTCCTCCGTTTCGGATGCCCCCAAAAGTTTAGCAAAGTCCTTCTCTTGCTTCACGATGACAGGCAGGCTATGATCCTTAACAATGGATCCACTACAGGACCAAATGACCTACGCACCGGGGTTAAACAGGGCTGCGTAATCGATCCAACCCTCTTTTCAATCTTCCTCGATGCCACGTTCCACCTCACAACCAACTCGCTCCCCGCTGGATTGGCATTAAACTACAGAACGAGTGGGAAACTAGTTAACCGACGCTGCCTCCAACCCAGGTCCAAGATCACGCCAACATCTGTCATTAAGCTGCAGTATGTGGACGATGCCTGCGACTGTGTACATTCAGAGGCTAAAGTCCAGGATATAGTCAATGTATTCACTGAGGCATATTGAAGCATGGGCCTTTCGCTTAACATCCGTAAGACAAAGGTCCTTCACCAGCCTGTCATCGCCACACAGCACTGCCCTCCGTGATCAAGATCCACTGCGCAGCACTGGACAACGTGGAACATTTCCGAAATCTCGGGAGCCTCATATCACCAAAGGCAGACATTGATGCGGAGCACCAGCGCAGCCTTCGGCTGCCACCGGAAAAGAGTGCTTGATGACCAGGTCCTCTAATCTACCATCAAACTCATGGTCTAAGGGCTGTAGTAATACCCGCCCGCCTGTATGGGTCAGAAGCCTGGACGATGTACAGCAGGTACCACAAGCCGCTGGCAATATTTCAACAACGATGTCTCCGCAAGATCCTGCAAATCACCTGGGAGGGCAGGCACTCCAACGTCAATGTCCTCGACCAAGCTAACATCCCCAGTATTCAAGCACTGACCACACTCGATCCACTTCGCTGGGTAGGGCACAGAGTACGCATCCCAGAAACAGGATTACCTAAGGAAATGCTTTATACGGAGCTCCTTTATGCTAAACGAACCAAATGAGGCCTCTGGAAACGTTATCACGACACCCTCCAAGCTTCGCTGGTAAATGTGACAGTACCACTGACACTTGGGAGATCGTGGCCGCAGACCGCCCGAGGTGAATAAAGTCTATCTGGGATTGAGCACTTCGAATCTCAACGCAAAGAGCATAAATAGCCCAAGCGCACGCGGCAGAAAGAGCGCGCGGCAAACGAGCCCTATCGACCACTTCCCTCGACGAATGTCTGTCTGTCCCACCTCGAACAGGGTCTGTGGCTCACGTATCGGATGGTTCAGCCATCAAAGACCTCTCTTTTTGAGCGGAAGCAAATCCTCCACAATTCCGTGGGATTGCCGATGATTGATTGATTGTGATTAATCTGGGACATTGCGTTATAACTGCCACAGCGTAGCACATTGCTGCAACAAAGTATTTTCAGATCTGATTCGAATTAGAAAGGAATCTTAACAGCAGGTATACTATGCTTTTCCTCTTTGTCGAGGTTGTCACTGCCTTCATTCAGCACTTCATTGCTGTTCGTTCCTGTGCTTTCTACAATTATCTCTCTCTCTCTCTCTATCTAATAGGCACAGGTATGATTTGTACATAGCAATGGAGCCTCGGGTTTATAGCTTGGGTGTGTGTTTGCGAGAGATGGCTGGAAGACAGACCGAAACAAGGATGGTAAATCAGGTAAAAGGAAATGTAAATAGTACAAATGCTTCCCAGCTGTTTGATCGCATTCCGCTCTTTGATACCATTCATGTATCAGCAGACAGAAAGTGAAAAGCAGCCGCCTGTGGCTCTCTCAGTAAAGAGAGAGCCTGCGGTTAGATATGTCCGGCAATATGTAGGGCCTGATGGACTGCATCCCAGAGTACTTAAGGAGGTGGCCTTGGAAATAGTTGATGCGTTGACAGTCATTTTACAACATTCCATTGACTCTGGATCAGTTCCTATGGAGTGGAGGGTAGCCAATGTAACCTCACTTTTTAAAAAAGGAAGGAGAGAGAAAACAGGGAATTATAGACCGGTCAGCCTGACATCGGTAGTGGGTAAAATGATGGAATCAATTATTAAGGATGTCATAGCAGTGCATTTGGAAAGAGGTGACATGATAGGTCCAAGTCAACATGGAGTTGTGAAAGGGAAATCATGCTTGACAAATCTTCTGGAATTTTTTGAGGATGTTTCCAGTAGAGTGGATAAGGGAGAACCAGTTGTTGTGGTATATTTGGACTTTCAGAAGGCGTTCGACAAGGTCCCACACAAGAGATTGATGTGCAAAGTTAGAGCACATGGGATTGGGGGTATTGTACTGACATGGATTGAGAACTGGTTGTCAGACAGGAAGCAAAGTGTAGGAGTAAATGGATACTTTTCAGAATGGCAGGCAGTGACTAGTGGGGGACCGCAAGGTTCTGTGCTGGGGCCCCAGCTGTTTACACTGTACATTAATGATTTAGATGAGGGGATTAAATGTAGTATCTCCAAATTTGCGGATGACACTAAGTTGGGTGGCAGTGTGAGCTGCGAGGAGGATGCTGTGAGGCTGCAGAGCGACTTGGATAGGTTAGCTGAGTGGGCAAATGCATGGCAGATGAAGTATAATGTGTATAAATGTGAGGCTATCCACTTTGGTGGTAAAAACAGAGAGACAGACTATTATCTGAATGGTGACAGATTAGGAAAAGGGGAGGTGCAAAGAGACCTGGGTGTCATGGTACATCAGTCATTGAAGATTGGCATGGAGGTGCAGCAGGCGGTTAAGAAAGCAAATGGCATGTTGGCCTTCATAGCGAGGAGATTTAATACAGGGGCAGGGAGGATTTGCTACAGTTGTCCAGGGCCTTGGTGAGGCCACACCTGGAGTATTGTGTACAGTTTTGGTCTCCTCACCTGAGGAAGGACATTCATGCTATTGAGGGAGTGCAGCGAAGGTTCACCAGACTGATTCCCGGGATGGCGGGACTCACCTATCAAGAAAGACTGGATCAACTGGGCTTGTATTCACTGGAGTTCAGAAGAATGAGAGGGGACCTCAAAGAAACATTTAAAATTCTGACGGGGTTAGACAGGTTAGATGCAGGAAGAATGTTCCCAATGTTGGGGAAGTTCAGAACCAGAGGTCACAGTCTAAGGATAAGGGGTAAGCCATTTAGGACCGAGATGCGGAGGAACGTCTTCACCCAGAGAGTGGTGAACCTGTGGAATTCTCTACCACAGAAAGTTGTTGAGGCCAATTCACTAAATATATTCATAAAAGGAGTTAGATGAGGTCCTTACTACTAGGGGGATCAAGGGGTATGGCGAGAAAGCAGGAATGGGTTACTGAAGTTGAATGTTCAGCCATGAACTCATTGAATGGCGGTGCAGGCTAGAAGGGCCGAATGGCCTACTCCTGCACCTATTTTCTATTTTCTATGTTTCTATGTTTCTATGTTAATACTTGTCCAACAACACCTGATTTCGTCATATCTCGAATGCCATGCAGAGTAAGGCCTGGTAAGTATTAGAAGGGAGATCGCCTCGGAATACCAGGTGCAGAAGGCTTTTGCTGCCGCCAGAATCCGCTCAGGGTTCTGCAAATCCACTGCCGTTAACCCATCAACAACATTTTTGCTGCTCTCTCTCTCACTTTCCTTTCACCATTTCTTTCCTGCACAATCCCCTGCTGCTACACAAATGCAAGCGGTTCGACGCTGGGGTCGAAAGAATGCAGAAGAACAAAATAAGATTGCTAAAATCATACGGTGGCGCAGGGGCACCAGGACGCAGCAGCACAGAGAAGAGACAAGGTGCATCGAAATCTGGGAGGGACAACAGCAACAGAACAAAGAATAGTGTTGGAAGAGCAGCAATGCAATGCAGGAAAAAAGCAAAGCTAACTACCATGCCGCTGGAATGCATGTGTTTTAATGTGAAGAGTGTTACAAATGAGATTGACGAGTTGCAGGCGCCACTTGCCATATGGGGATGTGAAATGTGGCTATAACAGAGATCAGGCTTAAAATGGGTAGGACTGGAAAGTGAAGAATCCTGGCGATTTGGGGCGGTGAAATCATTTTTCGGAGTAGTTCAGATTTGGGGATGGGGAGTTTTGCGGGAGAGCGATTTGAGGGGTGAGTGATTTCGAAGTTGGTGAGCGTGAGATTTGCGAGTGAGTGAGTGAGTGATTTGGTGGTGAGTGAGAGAATGGTGAAAGTCAGGTACTTTTGTAGCTTGAGGCAAGGCAATGACGGGGGTAGGGCTTATTGTTTTTTATGTGAGAGGAGACTAGCATGAGGTGGGAGTGGCGGAAAGAAAATTGTGAAATGAAAATTGAGTGCTGATTACTTCTGTAAATGCATGGAATGAGATAAAGAAATGAAGAACAGACGTATCTCCATTTAAGTACAGAGAAAGCCAATGTGCCGATGCCTATGTCTACACTATTCTGGAAAAGCATGATCTCGTCTGATCTGGAAAAATAAATAGAAGCAGACGTGATTAAAACTTGGATGGGAGATCGCATGGGAATACCAGATGCAGTAAGCTGTTGCTGCCACCACAGGCTGCTCATGCTTCTGCAAACACACTGAATTAATCCACCAACAAAAGATTTGCTGCTCTCCCTCTCAATTTCTTTCACCATTTCCTTCAACAATTTCTACTGCTGTTACACAAAGGCAAGAAGGTCGACGCAGGGGGTAAAAGAACGCAGAACAACAAAATAAAATAGCAAAAAAAACACATGCTGGCGGCGGGGCACCAGGATCCAGCAGCAGAGAGGAGAGAAAAGGAGCATCGAATCCTGGGAGGGACAAAGAGCAACAGAAAAAAGAATAGTGTAGGAAGAGCAGCAATTTAATGCAGGATTAAAACAAAGCCCACTAGCATGCTGCTCGAATGCATGTGTGTTAATGTGAGCGTGTTACAAATCAGATTGACCAGTTGCCGGCGCCACTTGCCATATGGGGTTCTGAAATGGGACTATAACAGTGAGCTGGTTAAACAATAGATAGGATGCGAAGTAAAACAATCCTGGCAATTTGGCGGCGGTGGAAGCTTTTTTGGCGGGATGTGAGATTTGCGGATGGGGAGATTTGGGGGGAGAGCGATTTGAGGTGGTTAGAGACTTCGAGTTTGGCGAGCGTGAGATTTGGGGGTGAGTGAGTGAGTGAATTGTGAGTGTGTGAGGGAATGGTGAGAATCAGGTAGCTTTGAAGCTTGAGGCATGTTAATGAAGGGTGTTGGACTTGTAGTTTGTTTGTCTGGGATGCAGTGCAGAAAGAGCTGGGGGTGGCAGAACGAAAATGGTGAACTGAAAATTGAGTGCTGATTACTTGTATGAATGCGCAGAACAAGAAAAATAAGTGACGAACAGCCGTATGTGCTTTTAAGTAAAGCGAAAGTCAGTGCGCTGAGGCCTTCGGCAACGCTAGTCTGAAAACGCCCGATTTCGTCTGAATTCGGAAGCGAAATAAATTCAGGTCCTGGTTCGTACCTGGATGGGAATCCACCTGGGAATATCAGGCGCAGTCGGCTTTTGCTGCCGCCTCAGGCCGCTCATGGTTCTGCACACACAATGCCGTGAATCCATCAACACCTTTTGTGCTGCTCTCTCTCTCACTTTACTTTCATCATTTCTTTCCTGCTCATTCTCATGCTGCTACAAAAATGCAAGGGGGCCGACGCAGGGAGCGAAAGAACGCGGAACAAAATTAAATAGAGAAAAACCACACGCTGGCGGAGGGGCACGAGGACGCAGCAGCAGAGAGGGGAGACAAGGTGCATAGAAACCTGCGAGGAACAAACAGCAACAGTACAAATATTAGTGTAGGAAGAGCAGTAATTTAATGCAGGAAGAAAGCAAATCCAAATGGCATGCTGCTGGACTATATGTGTGTTAATGTGAGGAATGTTACAAATCAGATTCGAGAACTGAAGACGCCACTTGCCACATGAGGTTGTGAAATGTGGCTATAAGAGAACAGGCTTTAAAATGGGTAAGATTGGAAATTAAACAATCATGGCGATGTGGGGGCGGTGGAAGATATTTTTCGCAGGAAGAGAGGTTTGGAGATGGGGACATTTGGGGGGAAAGCGATTTGAGAGGTGAAAGATTTCGAGGTTGGCGAGCGTGAGATTTTAGTGTGAATAAGTGAATGATTTATGGGTGAGTGAGTGAATGGTGAAAGTCATATATTTTTGAAGCTTGAGGCAAGGCAATGAAGGGATAGGGCTTGTAGTCTGTTTGTCTGGGATGCAGAGAAGCAAGACGTGGGGATGGTGGAAGGAAAATGGTGATATGAAAATTGAGTGCTGATTACTTGCATGAATGCATGGAATGGGAAAAAGAAATGAAGAACAGCGGTATGCCCGTTTCAGTAAAGAAGAAACCGTTGTGCCGATGCCTACAGCCACAATACTCTGAATATCTTTAATATTGGAAATTAAGCAGAATCAGGCGTGGTTTGTAGTTGGATGGGAAACCCCTAGGAATACCAGTTGCAGTCGGCTTTTTCTGCCGCCACAGGCCACTCATGGTTCTGCGCACACTGCCTTTAATCCATCAACAATCTTTTTGCTGCTCTACTTATTTTCATAGAAACATAGGAACATAGCAATTAGATGCAGGACTAGGGCATTCGACTCTTCGAGTCTGCACCACCATTCAATAAGATCAAGGCTGATCATTCCCTCATTATCCCTTTCCTGATTTCTCTTCATGCCCCTTGAACCCCTTCGCTGTATGTGCCATATCTAACACCATCTTGACTATTTCCAATGAACTGGCATCAACAACTCCCCGTGGCAGGGAATTCCACAGATTAACAGCTCACTTAGTGAAGAAGTTTCTCCTCAGTCCTAAATGGTCTACCCTTTATCTTAAGTCTGTGTCCTCTGGTTCTGGACTTCCCCAACATCGAGAACTTTCTACTCGCATCTAACCTGTCGCGTCCCGGCAGAATATTACATGTCTCGATGAGATTCCCTCTCATCCTTCTAAACACCATTATATCCAGTCTCAGTTGAACCAATCTCTCCTCAAATGTTAGTCCTGCCATCCCGGCAATCAATCTGGTGAACCTCCTCTGCATTCCCTCAATAGCTTTGATAGCGCGAATGTACCCGTCAAGAATCACTCGTCACTCAGGGTCGGTCCACACATCAAAATGATTTATTGCGCCGGCGGGGAGATGAAGCATCTGGTGGGTCCAGGTACCTACTCCGCCGAACAAAAGGGTTCATGGATTGTTATATGTTTTTCAACAGTTTACTACAGTTACATCAGCCTACTTCGGCCGGTCACTATCCAATCATATTGATTAATGATAACATGTTGATTCAAATAGACCAATATAAGTGGTCTCTAAACATTAGGTGGCTGCATGATTGCCTCATGTGTTGCTAAGAGTTATTCATGGTCTTGTGACATGGTCCGGGCCCCTCTTATCTTACTGTCCTTGGCTGTTGTCTCCAGGTAGACTACTTATCTTAATCTTGTTACAGAGTTATATTGTTCTAGCATAGACCAGGACATCTTCCCTGAGGCCTGAAAGCCCGTTGCTTCGGGACATCGGCAGAAACTCGTTCTTTTATGTATATTCCTTTGTGAGAAACAGCAGTTATTAGTAACCAGGAATGCAGTCTCTTTCTGCTAGTTGAAATCCCTTGAAGCTTTGCTGAACGACGAGCAGCCATCTATACATATGTTACACAAAGATTTAATACTACAGTTACATGGATTTTAGTTCTAACATTATGCGACAGGTGCCGTTGTTTTTGGGAAAATCTCTTCCTCTAACATTCCGCCCTTTCGGTAAAGTGGCTAGTCATAGCCCCTGAAACCGATACTAATTTAAATTATGTTAGTTTATATATTTGTATCAACCGATACTCCCTTCTTCGACGTGCTGGCCAGTCACACGATTTCGGGCATCCCAGTTCTTCAGATCAAAATAATATAGTTCGAATCGCCCCACTCACCTGTCACGCGAACTTCCTTGCTTGTTTTAGCTCTGGTGTTAAACCTCCGGTGTTGTATATAATATCGGCAGGATTGGCAAGCCATGACTACCCATGCTAACACGAGACTAGCTGTATTACGACCAGTATATGTGCTATAATTCGAGTCCAAGGGTGGATGTTTACATTCATCCCCCAGTTGCAAACCCTACTCCACCAACACTCATCCTGCAGCTCTGTGTCGGTGATTTTTTTCCAGTATCTCAATTTTGTCTCTAGTTGATGGTAGAGCTTAACAGTCTGGCCGACTCGAAGTTCCCTTAATACTTCCGCTAAATGTGGAATAGGGGCCTGATCTGGCTCGTCATAGACCTGCAGGTGATCATGGAGTCGATCGGTGGCGTTAATGATATCGATACTACACCGTCTAACTTGGATAATGCGGGCTTGCCCTATGGTTACGGGTCCAAGGGGTGTAAAGCAGAAGTTTGATTCCGGGATTTGGCTTAGCACGCCGTTGTACTGATATGGGTGTTCCATGGTGGAGACACAGTATCTCCCTTTGCCTCCGTACCCAGCCCGGCAAAAATGTTTAGGGGCAGGTACTATTTCCAGAACGCATTCATCGGTTCCATTAATACCACGCTCATCTAATTCTCACTTTTCTAGCGGATGGAGGCACACCGTGATCTCTCCCCTTTGTTTGCACCTTGTCAGTGAGATGCCGTATAGCGTGTTATCTTTATTGTTAGCGGAGTCCGCGGTTAAGTAGTAAAGGAGCGAGGCATTGTCCCGTACAACCCCGATATTCTCCAGTTGATAAAGGAGAAATCGACTTGAGTCTCGTGTGATTATAAGGATCATCAAGACAATCCCCACTGCCGCTATGATGCCCGTTTCGCAGTTTGGAACGCTGGGTATATTCTGGTTAGTCCCTTTATAGTGCAGTTATCCTGTGTCCGCTTCAGCTTCGTTACCTGAACCAGATGTGAGCTGTCTATACATTCTGGTACCTCCCCGCTTTGCATCTAATCGAGGTTGTGCTGTATCTGTCCCACCATCCATAAACCATAAGCGTGACAGAGTTGCCCTTGTCGGAGCTTTGCGATATCTTCATTTTCTCTGCCAATTACATGATTAATTGTTTTGGCATGTGTCACGATTAATGAAATTCCATCCAACTGTATCTCCAAGTCTTCCCTTCGAAAGTCAGTTTGTTCTTTCTGATTCTACTCTGCCCGCCCTAACAGTTCCCTCACCACCTCTTTAAGTTGTTCCACCTTTTCGTTCAGCCCTCGTAAACCAGTGAGCTTGCTATGGAGGTCCTGGTATTAAAGCCGGTAGCAGCTTCATTAATTATTCCCCAATTAGGCCTCTGCACCTGCTCTTGTCCTTGGAACTTACTGGCACCCATGGCATCGGCAGACTGCTGCATTACAACCTTACTTCGCACACTACACATCTTCCTTGCCTGTTCTGTACAATACTGCGACATTTTTATGCCTGAAATATTGATCAGAACTGGCACAATATCATGCTTAACATTATGCGTTAAAATAAGTTATGTCCTTGCTCCAGTCCTTGGCTTCTGGGATACATCTTCCATCTGTTAAATTTAACAAGATCCCATAGTTTGAGTAAGTGTGCCTTTCCTGCATGTGCTATATTTCTCATAGTCCGTCAGTATTATCCAGTGCTTGCGTGGGCCTTAAGGTTCCCAGTATCATGAATCTCCAGAGCCGAAGTAGCCACTGCGGTCCCATCTCAGTGAGTGGTTTAACTGCAAATTTTAAACAGATCCTGGTTGTCACCAGGTGTTAGGTTCTGTTCGACTCATCCTTTATCCATGCATGTCGAGGTCACTCTGTCAAATCGGAGGTAAATGTTAGGTTTGGTTTGAGGGCCCCCCACCGTGGGATACATTGTCTCTATCGCCATAGGTGATGGTGCTATGGCTGCGCACTGCACGATCTGTGTGGTCCCGTATTCTTTTAATCTCTTCCAGCTTATTTGTCTTAGCTTTAACTCTTGAATTTGTTTTGTTTGAGTATCTCTTTCTTATTGAATAAGGCAAGTATTATTATATAGGCTAGGTCTATTTTAGTTTTGTTCTGACTATCCCACCATTTCCTCTATCCGTCAGGTGAGTCTTCTTTATTCTATTTAAAAAATTCCAAATTATTAATGTCCAGTACAAAACAGCTGTCAATGGAAAGGGTTAACTCTTTTACAGGTTTGTAAGAAGGCCTGATGTCATTACGTGCTTTGCGTAATCATCCAAATTTTTAAAATTTTTTTTGTGCTTTCAAACCTTGTTTAGAAATTAGGAATCCGTTAAAACTGCAGAAATCATTAGCAAAGCCGTCATAATCAAAGTCTTCACATCAGGAAAGACAGCATTTTAGATTAAACTCTAATTTGTTTCCTAAACTTCGAATTCAAGTAATTGCCAAAGATTTTATTTAATTGATTTAAAACGAGACCACACAATTACTGAAAGCCAATTTTCACACAAGCTGTATACATTTCAACATTGCGAGGTTTTGTTACGGTCCCGTTCACTGGACAAATCTTGTGTTTTATTACTCTCTCAGCACAAAATCTAAACATCCGTGCCAGTTCCATTTTCTATAAGAATTTTAAAATTCAGTAAGATTTTCGAATTCCCAGTTTTTTTTTCTTTCTTTACTGAGTTCGCATAACTTAGTTCTTTGCTCATCGTTATTTTCAAAAGCCTTCTGCTTGTTTTGACTGTTCGGGACTTTTCTTGATAAACAACGTCTATTTTGGAAATCTTGTCAATTTGCAGTGAAAATGTCTTGTAATTTAAAATAATTAGCAATCAAGACTGTCTTTTACCTCTTCCAAATTTGCGGGTGAGGGAGTGAATGATTTGTCAGAGTGAGGGATGGTGCAAGTAAGATCGATTTGAAGTTTGAGGCAAGGCAAAGAAGGGTGTCGGGCATGTAGTTTGTTTCTGTGGGAGGCAAAGCAGCAAGAGGTGCGGGTGACAGAAAGAAAATTGTGAAATGAAAATTGAGCGTTGATTACTTCTCTGAATGCATATAACACGAAAAAGAAATGAAGAACAGCCGTATGTCCGTTTAAGTAAAGAGAAAGCCAGTGTATTAACGTCTACGCCCACACTCGTCTGAAAACGCCCGATCTCGTCTGATCTCGGAAACTCAGCAGAATTAAACCTGGTTCCTACGTGAATGGGAGACCGCCTGGGAATATCACGTGCCATAGGCTTTTCCTTACGCCTCAGACCGCTAATGTTTCTGCACACACACTGATGTTAATCCATGAATAAGCGTTCTGCTGCTCTCTCTCTCTCTCTCACATTCCTTTCATCATTTCTTTCCAGCACATTCTTCTGCTGCTACACAATTGCAAGGGGGTTGATGCAGAGGCAGGAAGATCGCAGAACAACAAAATAAAATAGCAAACAAACACTTGGCGAAGGGGCCCAGGACGGAGCAGCAGAAATTCGAGACAAGATGCATAGAATCCTGGGAGGGAGAAAGAGCAAAAGAACAAAGAAGAGTTTAGGAAGAGCAGTAACTCAATGCCGGAAAAAAGCAAAGCCAACTATCATGCTTCTGTAATGCATGTGTCTCAATGTGAGGAGTGTTGCAAATCAGGTTGACGAGTTGCAGGCGCCATTTGCCACATGGGGTTCTGAAATGTGGATATAACAGAGACTTGGCTTTAAAATAAGAGGATCGGAAATTAATCAATCTTAGCGGTTTGTGGGCGGTGGAAGCATTTTTTGGGGGGAGGAGAAATTTGGGGATCGGATATTTGGGCGGAAAGTGATTTGAGGATGGGAGAGATTTAGAGGAAGGCAGACGTGAGATTTGGGGGTGAGTGAGTGAGTGATTTGGGGATGGGTAAGGAAATGGTGAATGTCAGGTAGTTTTGAAGCTTGAGGCAAGACAATGCACGGTAGAGCTTGTAGTCTGGGAGGCAGAGCAGCAAGAGGTGTGGGTGGCAGAAGAAAAATGGTGAAATGAAAAGTGAGTGCTGAATATCTGTATGAATGCATAGAATGAGAAAAAAATGAACAAAAGCCACACTTCCGTTTAACTAAAAAAGAAGCCACTGTGCTGATGCCTATATTCACACGTCTGAAAACGTCATTTCTTGGTAGCGAATTGGAGTCATGGCCTAATCAGTACCTGGATGGAATACCGCCGGGGTGTACCAGGTGCAGAAAATTGTGTTGCCGCCAAAGGCCGCTCATGGTTCTGCACACGCACTGCCGTTAATCAATTAACAATCTTTTTGCTGCTATCTCTCTCAATTTCCTTTCACCATGTCGTTCCTGCATATTCTTCTGCTGCTTCACAAATGCAAGAGGGTCGATGCAGGGGGCGAAAGAACGCAGAACAACAAAATAAAATAGCAAAAAAAACAGCATGCTGGCGAAGGGCATCAGGACGCAGCATCAGAGAGGAGAACCAAGTTGCATCGAAACCTGGTAGGGACAAACAGCAACAGAATAATAAATAGTATAGGAAGAGCAGCAATTCAATGCAGGAAAAAAGCAAAGACAACTGGCATGCTTCTGGAATTTATGTATGTTAATGTGAGGAGTGTTACAAATCAGATTGACGAGTTGCAGGTGCCACTTGCCACATGGGGTTCTGAAATGTGGCTTAAAAATGGGTAGGATTGGAAATTAAACATTCCTGGCGATTTGGGGGCGGTGAAGATTTTTTGTCGGGAATGGAGATTTGGGGATGGGGAGATTTGTGTGGAGAGCGATTTGAGGGTGTGAGAAATTTCGAGGTTGGCGAGCATGAAATTTGTGGGTGAGTGAGTCAGTGATTTGTTGTGAGTGAGAGAATGCTGAAAGTCTAGCAGATTTGAAGCTTGAGGCAAGGCAATGATGGGGGTAGGGCTTATAGTTATTTGTGTGCAAAGTAGAGCAGCAAGAGGTGGGGGTGGCGGAAAAAAAATGGTGAAATGAAAGTTGAGTGTGGATTACTTGTAGGAATGCATAGAATGAGAAAAATGAATGAAGAACATCCTTATGTCCGTTTAAGGTAAGAGAAAGCCAGTGTGCAGATGCCTATGTCCACACTAGTCTGTAAACGCCCGATCTTATGTGATTGGAAACTTAGCAGAGTTAGGCCTGTTTAGTACTTGGATGGGAGACTGCCTGGGAATACCAGGTGCAGTAGTCTTTTGCTGCCGTCACAGGCCGCTCAGGGATCGACACGCAGACAGTCGTTGCACCAACAACAACTCTTTTGCTGCTATCTCTCACACATTTCTTTCACCATTTCTTTCCTGCACATTCTACTGCTGCTATACAAATGCAAGGGGGTCGACGCAGAAGGCGAAAGGAAGCAGAACAACAAAATAAAATAGCAAATAAACACACGCCGGTGGAGGGCACCAGGACGCAGCAGCAGTGAGGATAGACAAGCTGCATCGTAACCTGGGAGGGAAAAACATCCACAGAACAAATAATAGTGTAGCAAGAGCAGCAATTCACTGCTGCAAAAAATCAAAGACAACTAGCATGTCGCTAGAATGCAAGTGTGTTAATGTGAAGAGTGTTACTAATCAGATTGCTGAGTTGCAGGCGCCACTTGCCACATGGGGTTCTGAAATGTGGCTATAACAGAGACCTGGCTTAAAAATATGCAGGACTGGCAATTAAACAATCCTAGAGATTTGGGGTCAATGCAAGCTTTTTTGGTGGGTTTTCGGATTTGGGAATGGGGAGATTTGGAGTGAGAGCGATTCGAGGTTGTCGAGCGTGAGATTTGGGGCAAGTAAGTGAATGATTTAGGGGTGAATGAGGGAATGGTGAAAGTCAGGTAGTTCTGATCCTTGAGGCAAGGCAATGAAAAGGGTAGGGTTTGTAGTTTGTTTGTGTGGGAGACAGACTAGCAAGAGGTGGGGTTGGCAGAATGAAAATGGTGGAATGAAAATTGAGTACTGATTACTTTTATGAATGCAGAGAATGAGAAAAAGAAATGAAGAACAGCCGTATGTACGTTTAAGGAAAGAGAAAACCCATGTGCCGATGCCTACAGGTACACTGGTCTGAAAACGCCAGAATTCATCTGATCTCGAAAGCTAGGCAGAGACATGTCCGATTATTATTTGGATTGGAGACCGGCTCGGAATGCCAGGTGCAGTAGGCGCTTGCTGCCACCACAGGCTGCTCGCAACATTCACACACTGCCGTCAACCAACCAACAAGCTTTTCGCTTCTCCCTCCTGCATTCATTTTTTCTCTCACCCTCTCCCTTTATTTCAAGGAAAAAAATGGCCACATTGCAGCAAAATTCTAAAGCGTCCAAGTGTGTTAAAATGACAAGCCTGAAGGCTCTGTGCCTGAATGCGAGGAGTTTCGGAATAAGATGGACGAATTAACTGCGAAGACAGCAGTTAACGGATATGATATAATTGATATAATGGAGACATGGCTTCAGGTTTACCAAAGCCGACAGCTCAATATCCAGGGGTATTCCACATTTAGTAAGGCTAGGCAGAGAGTAAAAGCAGGCGGGCTGGTGTTTCTGGTTAAAGAGCAAATTAATGCAATCGGAAGGAGGGACATTAGCCTGGATGATGTGGAATCGGTATTGGTGGAGCTTCGGACTCCAAAGTGCAGAAAACGCTAGTGGGAATTGTATGCAGACCACTAAATAGTAGTAGTGATGTTGGGGACAGCATCAAACAAGAATATGGGATGTGTGCAATAAAGCTACAGCAGTTATCATGGGCGAATTTAATCTACATATTGATTGGACGAACCAAACTGGGAGCAATAGAGTGGAGGAGGGTTTCCTGAAGTGTATTAGGGACGGTTTTCTAGACCAATATGTCGAGGAACCAAATACAGAGCTGAACATCCTAGACTGGGTGATGAATAATGAGAAGGGACTCATAGCATTTTGTTGTGTGACGCGCCTTGGGGAAGAGTGACCATAATATGGTAGAATTCTTTATTAAGATGGAGAGTGACACAGTACATTCGGAAACTTCGACGGTATGAGGCGTGAATTGGCTAGAATAGACTGGCAAAGGATACTTAAAGGTGTGACGATGTATAAGCAATGACAAATATTTAAATGTGAAATGGATGAACTTCAGCAAATGTGCATCCCTCTGTGGAGAAAAAATAAAACGGGGAAGGTGACTCAACCTTGTCTAACAAGGGAAATTAAGGATAGTTTTAAAACCAAGAAAGAGGCAATAATTGGCTAGAAGAAGCAACAAACCTGAGGACTGGGAGAAATTTAGAATTCAACAGAGGAAGTGTAAGGGTTTAACTAAGAGAGGGAACATGTATTAAGAGAGGAAGCTTGCAGGGAACATAAAAACTGACTGCAAAAGCTTCTATAAATATGTGAAGAGAAAAAGATTCGTGAATAGAAGTAGGTCCGTTTCATTCGGATTCAGGTGAATTAATAAGGGGGAACAATGAAATGGCAGATCAATTGTGCAAATACATCAGTTCTGTCTTCACGATGGAAAACGCAACTAACCTTCCGAATGTACTAATGGATAGTGGGCCTAGTGAGAAGGAGGAACTGAAGGATATCCTTATTAGACGGGAAATTGTGTCAGAGAAATTGATGGGTTTGAAGGCAGATAAGTCCCCGGTGCATGATAATCTGCATCTTAGAGGATTTAAGAAAGTGGCCCAAAAAATAGTGGATGCATTTTTGATCATTTTGCAAAAGTCTATCGATTTTGGAACTGTTCCTATGGACCGGAGTGTAGCTAATGTAACATCACTTTTTAAAAAAGGAGGGAGAGAGAAAACGGGTAATTATAGACCGGTTATCCTGACATCAGTAGTGGGGAAAATGTTGGAATTAATCATTTCGGGTGAAATAGCAGCGCATTTTGAAAGCACTGACAGGATTGGTCCAAGTCAGTGTGGATTTATGAAAGAAAAATCTTGCTTGACTAATCTTCTGTAATTTTTTGAGGATGTAACTAGCAGAGTGGACAAGGGAGAACGAGTGGTTGTGGTGTGCTTGGACTTCAAACGGCTTTTAACAAATTCCCACAAAAGAGATTGGTGTGCAAAATCAAAGCACATTGTATTGGGGGTAATGTACTGACGCAGATATAGAGCTGTTTGGCAGACAGGAATCAGAGATTCGTGATAAACGGGTCCTTTTCAGAATGGCAGGTAGTGACTAGTGGAGTGCCGCAGTGCTCAGTGCTGGGATCCCAGCTCTTTTCAATATACATTAACGCTTTGAATGAAGGAATCCAAGTTTGCAGATGACACTAAACAGGGTGGTGGTGTGAGTTGTGATGAAGAAGCTAAGCGGCTGTAGGATGCTTTGGTCAGGTTCTGTGAGTGGGCAAATGCAATGCAGATGCAGTATAATGTGGATAAATGTGAGGTTATCCATTTTGGGTTCAAAAACATGAAGGCAGAATATTACCTGAATGGCGACAGATTAGGAAAAGGGGATGTGCAACGAGACCTGGGTGGCATTATTCATCAGTCATTGAAAGTTGGCATGCAGGTACAGCAAATGGTGACAAAGGCAAAGGGTGTATCGGCCTTGAGAGCTCAGGGATTCGAGTATAGGAGCAGGGAGGTCTTACTGCAATTGTACACAGCCTTACTGAGGCTGCAGCTGGGAAATTATGCTCAGTTTTTGTCCCCTCATCTGAGAAAGGAGATTCTTGCTCTTGATGGACTGCAGCGAAAGTTCACCAGACTGATTCCAGGGATGGCTGCACTATCATCTGAGGAGAGACTGGATCAACTGGGCCTTTATTCACTGGAGTTTAGAAGGATGAGAGGGGATCTCATAGAAATGTATATCATTCTGGCGGGATTGGACAGGTTAGCTGCGGGAAGAATTTTCCCGATGTTGGGAAAGTTCAGAACCAGGGGTCCTAGTCTTTGGATAAGGTGTAGGCCATATTTGTCTGAGATGAAGAGAAACTTCTTCACTCAGTAAGTTGCTAACCTGTGGAATTTCCTGGGGCAGAGAGTTGTTGATGCCAGGTCACTGGATATATATGCAAGAGGGAGTTAGATAAGGCCTTTCCGGCTAAGGGGATCAAGGGGTATGGAGCGAAAGCAGGAAAGAGGTACTGAGGGAGTGAACAGCCATGATCTCATTGAATGACTGAGCAGGCTCGAAGGGCCGAATGGCCTAATCCTGCATCTATTTTCTATGTTTCTATGTTTCTCGTTTTTTCAAAGCTTTGCTGCTGATTCCCCTGCTGCCATAGAAACTCAAGGGGCTTCACGCATATCCAAGCACAAAACACAGCAACAAAATAACCGAGCAAAACAACACACCCAAACCTGTAAATCCTTATCATCCAATGCATCCTCGATCAAATTAAGACATCGTGATAAAACTAACACATCGTAGCACAATTCTGCAACAAAGTAGGTACATGTCTGATTAATACTTGGATAGATGTCTTAATGCCAGTTATACTAGGCTTTTCCTATTCGTCAAGGTTGTAGCTGCCTTCTTTCAGCACTCCATTTCCTTTTCACTCCTGTGCTTTCTATCACTCTCGCTCTCGCTCTCGCACTCTATCTCTCTCTCTCGAATCGGCACAGGCCTGATTTGTACTTAGTAATGGAGGTTCGGGCTTATCGCTTGTATGTTTGTTTTAGCGACAGATGGTGCGAAGCGAGATAGAAAACGAGGTTAGAAACAGGTAAAGTGAAACATAAGAAGGATAAATACTCCCGAGATGTTTGGTAGCATTCAGCTGTTTGATCACATTCAGTTATGATCCAACAGAAAGCAATAAGCAGCTGTCTGTGGCTCTTTAAGTAAAGGGCGAGCCAGCTGTGTGATTCCTACACCCATACTAGTCTGAAAAAACCTGATTTGGGATGCGAAGCAGAGTAAAGCCTGGTTAGTATTTGGAAGGGATAACAACTGGGAATACCAGGTGCTGCGTACTTTGACTGCCGCCACATGCTGCTCACTTCAATCACACTACCGTCAACTGATGAACAAGCTTTTCACTTTTCCGTCCAGAATTCAATTTCTCTCTCACTGTCTAACATTGTTTTTCCAAATCTTTTTTGCTCATTCTCCTGCTGCAATAGAAAGTCAAGGTGATCCACACACAACCAAACAAAAAAAGCATCAACAAAATTGCCGAGGAAAACAACACATGCAATCCAGTCAGTCCTTGTCATCCAAAGCTTCCAATATCAAATTCAGAGATTGCACAATAACTTCCACATAGTATCTCATTTCTGCGACATAGTACGGACAGTTCTGATTAATACTTGGATAGGAGTCTTAATACCAGATGTACTAGGCTTTTCCTATTGTCGAGGGTTTCGCTGCCTTCATTCCGTAATGCATTTACTGCTCGTTCTTGCGCTTTCTACAACTCTCTCTCTCTCTCCGTCTCGCTCTCTAATATGCACAGGCCTGATTTGGAATTAGCAATGGAGGCTCGGGCTTATAGATTGTGTGCGGGTTAGCGATAGACGGATCGAAGACAGATAGAAAACAAGTTGGGAAGGCAGGTAAAAGGAAATGCAGGACGTACAAATGCTTCCGATCTGTTGATCGCATTCAGCTGTTTGACAGCATTCGTGTATTGGCAGAAAGAAAGCAATCAGCAGTTTCCTGTGGCTCTCTAATTAAAGAGAGTGCCAGCTGTTCGATATTTACGGACATATTTGTGTGAAAATACTTGATCTCGGATGCGCAGCAGAATAAGGCCTGGTTACTACTTCGGAGGGAGAGCGAGTGGGAATACCAGGTGCTATAGTCTTTTGCTGCCACCACAGGCTGCTCGCATCATTCACTCTGCCGTCAATCAATCTACACTCTTTTCACTTTTCCCTCCTGCATTCAATTTCTCTCCCATCCTCTCCATTTATTTTACCAAATCTTTGCTGCTCATATTCCTGCTGCCACAGAAAGTCAAGGGGTTCCACATGCAACCAAACAAAAAACATAGCAACAAATAACCGAGAAAAATAACACAGCCAAACCGGTAAGACCTTGTCCTCCAAAGCGTCCTAGAGCAAACTCAGACATTGCGCTACAACTAACACATCGTAGCTCAATTCGGCAACAAATTAGGGAGATGACTGTTGAGTACGTGGGTAGTTATCTTAAAACCAGGTGTACTCGGCTATTCCTATTATTCGAGGTTGTCGCTGCCTTCATTCAGCACTCTATTTGCTGTTCGTTCATGCATTTTGTACTATAACTCCCTCTCTCTCTCGCACTCTCCTTCGCTCTCTCTCTCGCTTGCTCTCTCGCACGCTCTGGCTCTCGTTCTCACTCTCTCTAATAGGCAGAGGTCTGATTTGTATTTAACACTGGAGGCTCGGGCTTATAGTTTGTGTGTGTGTTAGCGAGAGATGGCGCGAACAGAGAATAAAACAAGATGGTATGGCAGGTATAAGGAAATGTAAGACGTACAAATGCTTCTGAGCTGTTTGATAGCATACATATATGAGCTGAGGGGAAGCAATAAGGAGCTGTCTGTGGCGCTTGAAGTAAAGAACGAACCCGCTATTGGATACCTACGGCCATACAACTCTGAAAATCTCTGATCTTGGATGTGAAGCAGAGTAAGGCCAGGTTAGTACTTGGAAGGGCGATGGACAGGGAGTACCAGGTGCTGTAGACCTTTCGTTGCACCACAGGCTACTCGCCACATTCACACTGTCGTCAACCTATCAACAAGCTGTTCCCTTCTCCCTCCTACATTCAATTTCTGTATAACTCTCTCTCTTTATTTTTCCAAATCTTTGTTGCCCATTCTCCTGCTGCCATAGAAAGTCAAGCGGGTCCACACACAACTCATCAAAAAACAATGCAACAAAGTAACCGAGCAAAACAACACACCCAAACCAGTAATTCTTATCATGCAAAGCATCTTGGATCAAACTCAGACATTGCGCTAAGACAACCATATCGTAGCTCATTTTTGTAGCAAAATAGGGACAGGTCTGATTCGTACCTGGATTGATGTCTTAACACCAGGTGAACTAGGCTTTTTCTATTAATCGAGGTTGTCGCTGTCTTCATTCAGCACTCTATTTGCTGTTCGTTCATGCATTTTGTTTCCATAACTCTCTCTCTCGCACTCATTTTCGCTCTCTCTCTCGCTTGCTCTCACGCTCTCGCTCTCTCTATAGGCAGACGGCAGATTTGTATTTAGCAACGGAGGCTTGGGCTTATAGTTTGCATGTGTGTTACAGAGAGATGGCGCGAACAGAGAATAAAACAAGGTAAGGCAGGTATAAGGAAAGGTAAAACATGCAAATGCTTCTGAGCTGTTTGATAGCATTCACGTATGATCTGACAGGAAGAATAAGGAGCTGTCTGTGGCGCTTGAAGTGAAGAACCAACCCGCTGTTGGATACCTACGGCCATACTACTCTGAAAATCTCTGATCTTGGATGTGAAGCAGAGTAAGGCCAGGTTAGTACTTGGAAGGGCGATGGATAGGGAGTACCAGGTGCTGTAGACCTTTCGTGGCACCACAAGTTACACGCTACATTCACACTGTCGTCAACCTATCAACATGCTGTTCCCTTCTCCCTCCAACATTCAATTTCTGTATCACTCTCTACCTTTATTTTTCCAAATCTTTGTTGCCCATTCTCCTGCTGCCATAGAAAGACAAGCGGGACCACACACAACAAACCAAAAAAACAATGCAACAAAGTAAACGAGCAAAACAACACACCCAAACCATTAATTCTTGTCATGCAAAGCATCTTAGATCAAACTCAGGCATTGCGCTATAACTACCACATCGTAGATCATTTTTGCAACAAAATAGGGACAGGTCTGATTGGTGTCTTAATACAATGTGAACTAGTCTTTTTCTATTAATCGAGATTTTCGCTGTCTTGATTCAGCACTCCATTTGCTTTTCGTTCCCGCTCTTTCGACAACTCTCTCTCTCTCTTTCTCTCGCTCGCGCTCTCTCTCTCATTCTCTCTTCCTCTCTCTCTCTGATAGTCTGAGGTCTGATTTGGAGTTACCAATGGAGGCTCGGGCTTATAGTTTTTGTGTGTTTTAGCGAGAGATGGAGCGCAGACAGCTAGAAAACAAGGTGGGAACGCAGGTAACAGGAAATGTAAGCAGTACAAATGCTTGCGAGTATTTGACAGCATTCATGAATGAGCTGACAGAAAGCAATAAGCAGCTGTCTGTGGAACTTTAAGTAAAGAAAGAAGCAGCTATTGGATATTTGCGGCCATAATAGACTGAAAAAACTGATATCGGATGCGAAGCAGAGTAAGGCATAGTTCGAGCTTGGAAGCGAGACGGACTAGGAAATTTTTCTGCCATCACAGGATGCTCGCAACTTTCAAACGGCTGTCAACCAATCAACAAGTTTTTCGTTTCTCCCTCCTGAATTCAATTTCTCTCTCACCCTCTCCCTTTCTTTTTCCAAATCGTTCTGTTCATTCTCCTGCTGTCATAGAAGGTGAAGGGCTCCACACATAACTAACCCAAAAAAAAAAAATAACCTTGAAAAACAACATACCCAAACTAGTAAGTCCTTGTTATCCAAAGCATCCTCGATCAAACTGTGACATTGCGCTATAAGTAAAATATTGTATTTCATTTCTGCAACAAAGTAGGGACAGGTTTGATTCGTACTTGACTAGGACACTTATTACCAGGTGTTCTCGGCTATTCCTATTAGTCGAGATTGTCGCAGCCTTCGTTCAGCACTCCATTTTCTGTTCGTTCCTGCGCTTTCTACAACTCTCGCTTTCGCACTCGCTCTCGCTCTCTAATAGGCCCAGACCTAATTTGTACTTTGCAATGCAGGCCCGGGATTATACTTTGTGAGTGTGTTGGCGAGCGATGGTTGAAGACAGAGAGAAAACTAGTTGGGAAGGCAGATAATAGGAAATGTAATAAGTAAATGCTTGCGAGCTGTTTGATGGCATTTTGAATGAGCTGACAGAAAGCAATACACTGTTGTCTGAGGCTCTTAAAGTACACAGATTGTCAACTGTTAAAAAGCTACGCACACGGTAGTCTGGACAACCCTGATGTCAGATGCTAAACAGAGTAAAGACCGGTTAGTACTTGGAAGTGAACCCCACTGGCAATCCCAGGTGCTGTCGACTTTTGCTGCGACCACAGGCAGCCCGCAACATTCACACTGTCGTCAACCAATCTACAAGCTTTTCGCTTATCTCTCCTGCATTCAATTTCGTTCACACCCTCTCCCTTTATTTTTCCAAATCTTAGCAGCTCAATCTCCTGCTGCCATATAATGTCAAGGGGTTCCACGCATAAACAATCAAAAAATACAGCAATAAAATAAACAATAAAAACTTCACACCCAAACCAATTAGTCATTGTCATCTGAAGCTTCAGAGATCTAACTCACACATTGCGATATAACTATCGCATCGCAGGTCATTTCTGCAACAAATTCGGAATAGGTCTGATTCGTACTTGGATAGGACTCTGAATGCTAGGTGTACTAGCCTTTACCGATTAGTCGACGTTGTCGCTGGATTCTTTCAGAACTCCATTTGCTGTTTGTTCCTGCACTTTCTGCAACTCTCTCTCTCCCTCTCGTTCTTGCTCTGCCTCTCCCTCTCGCTCGCTCTTACTCTCTCTCTCTCTCTCTCGCTCTCTCTCTCTCTCTCTCTCTCGACCTCTCTTGCTTCTCTATTTCCAATAGGCACAGACGTGATTTGTTCTTAGCAATGGAGGATCTGGCTTATCGTCTGTGCGTGTGTTAGCGAGAAATGGCATGAAAAGAGATAGAAAACAAGGTGCGAAGGAAATGTAAGAAGGACAATTGCTTCCGAGCTGTTTGGTTGCATTCATGTATGAGCTGACAGAAATCAATAAGCAGTTAGCTGTGCCTCTTTAAGTACAGGGAGCCAACTGTTAGCTTCTTAATGCCATACGAGTCTGAAAAATTCTGATCTCAAATGCGAAGTAGAATAAGGCCTGGTTAGTACTTGGAAGGGAACCGACTGGGAATACCAGGTGCTTGTCATCCAAAGCATCCTAGATCAAACTCAAACATTGCGCTATAACTATCACATCTGTTAGGGTCACAAAATTCTTGTGTTTCTGGAAAAGTTAGGTCTGTGAAAGGAAAAGCTGCAAGCAGGGTGGTGGGATATTCCTCTGTAATTTGGACTTTGGGTAATAGATTGATCAAAGATTAGTGGGAAGCTTTTAACGTAGTCAGCTTCCAGAAGGACATTAGCATCTTAAGCAACCACCGCACAGCAGAGTGCCCACACCGCACAATGATACGGAGTCAAACGCATAGAAATCTCTCGCCCCACCCAGGAGCCAGTAGAGAAAGAAGGCAAAGAAAAGGGCTAGGCAGCAAATGTAAAATAAACGCAGAATTTCCGGGTACCCATCGCCAACTAGCCCAACCGTTTAACTCTATACAAAAGTTAACGAGCACACCAAAATTAACAAAGAACACACTTTAGAATCAATGGGCCAGCCAAGACAGAACAAAGGAGTCTTGAGATTTGGCGCCAAGATTTGCAGGTCGCTCAGTAATATAACTAGGGGCCTCACAAAGCAAAGGAAAAAGGATGAAAAAGAATAAAAGCTGAGAAACTAGGAAGCTAAGAAACTTGAGAAGAATCCACCACCTTTCATCCTAGCAACCACGAGGCATCAGGAACAACATGACCAACAAATCGACTCTGGAGGAAAAGACCGAAGGAAAAGCCCGACCACAAATAACCGATTCCTAACGACCAACGGGGTAAAATTTACCGAAAGTAAGGAAATCGGGTACTCACCAAGTACATTTCCAAAAGGCACCCAAGTGCATCAGCGGAATCACGAAGACCGAGCAGGTGCGCAGTTGGAATTCCTCTACCACATCCGGGGTATGGCAGGCACAATGCACCAAATCCCGTGAATTCCAAAACCGCAAACTAGCTCATGTGTCAATGAATCATTTGGTGAGCATAATTCCGTAACCCAAGAGTTCTGGCTTAGATAGTTAGAAGTGGGAGGTGGGAGGCAAGACTGGGAGTGTTTATTTCCAACTTTAACTTATTATTCCTCCAACTATTCTACGTAGTGAAGTGCCTATATAAATCTTGAAGTTCCGTGTTATCATCCCAAAATAAATATAAGGATTTTTTTTTGCACCAAAATAAATGCCTGCTGCTCTTTATTATATCCTGACTAATAAGTACAATATCCAGAACCAGATAGTGGGAGAGATTCGAATCATTCAGGGTCAGAAGGTGAAGCTGAAAAATCCACCTACCCTGACAGAATGGCGACCGCAGTAGGACCTAGGCAAAATGGATAGAAACATAGAAAATCGGTGCAGGAGTAGGCCATTCGGCCCTTCTAGCCTCCACCGCTATTCAATGAGTTCATGGCTGAACATGCAACTTCAGTACCCCATGTAATATAGTGGACGATATTTCGGAGGAAAGGTCCAAAATGGTGGAGAGAATCGCCTCCTATGCGTTTAAGAAGGTGAACATCACCCGGAAATGGATGCGTAGCCTACTGCGCACTGAGCGTTCATGAGATGCAGCCGCAAAGTGGACTGAGAGTATAGAGCAAAGGCGTTTTGTTGAAAAGGTGATATGGCTCATCTGCCTGCAGCGACAGATCCAGATGTTGGATGAAAGGGTCGAATAATTGGAGGCAGAAATCGGGGAGGCCGAGGCACGATCAGGCTTAAGGGCTACAGCGGGAGAGAGATTATGGGTGGAACTAAGTGGGGAGAAACAGGATGGAAGGGAAATGGAGGAAAATTACTGGAGTCACCAAGATTACTTGCATTGCGATGTTTCCGAAGCAAAGGGTACTGAGATGCTAAAGCGGGAGGAAACAACCGCCTCACCAGACAACTTAAAGAGCAGGAGAAGAAGTTGAGAGATATTCAATGCCATACCGAGTCGCAAGTAGCAAGGGGTTTGAGATGGGAGGCCATAGACCCTGACAGGTGCAAATCCAGAATGTGAACCTTGCACTCTCTCACCCCAAAGATATGGTTTGCTTTAGAATCCCTGGCGCGGCCCAGGTAGACAGGGAGCAGCAAGAGTAAAAGGAGGAGGGGGGTTGCAGGGCAGATAGGGACGCACGACCACCACTTGTGGCGCCGGGATCAGACCTGGTATGGCAGCAGCAGCATAGGGACGCCGAACCAATATGTGAAAGGCCGGGACCGGGACCGTTGTGCCTGATCCGGCAGCATAAGTATGGAGCGTCCAATGTATGTCAGGAGCAAGGGGACCAAGACAGTCACTTTCTGCTCCCACATGGTACCCAGCAGCTAAGGGCCATGGTGGCAAACTTGAATAAAGTTGCTAATAAGGAGGACCCATCTGTTTAATTCATGGAGGAGGAACAGCCTTGCGGGATAAATGCTTGCGATGACGCCAAACTGGCCAAAATGCTTCTGTTTTCCATCTACAGCAGATTTTCTCAGTCTCTTTCCACAAACACCAACACGGGGCAAAGTATGTTGCGGACATCCAGGACAAAATCCGGGAGCCTACGGGCCTCACGATGGGAGACCGTTTTCCCGAGTGGAGAGGACACTGCAGCTTACAGGAGAGACCCCGCAGGCGTTCGCAGACAGACTGCGGCCCATCTTCCAGAATGCCTGTGTTTGATAACCTAGTCAGAGACCAACGGGTTATCTGGCTCCGTATCCCGATGAAAATGCCTAACAAGGATAAAGGCCAAAGCGGTGCTTTGGTTTGACTCCAGCGACCTCCAGTCTACTGAGTAGACCGTAGTTAGACAGCTCAACCTAGCTTCCAGGCATAGCAGCGTGGAGGAAGAAAGTGCTGCAAAAGGCAAGGTCCACGAATTGAGACCCAGCCAAAGAAAAAGAGAGTGACACCATAAAGAGGGCAGCCCCTCCGATAAAAAGCGCTGCTGCTTTGGGTGCGGGAAGAAAGGGCAAAGCAGGAAACATTGCCGAAACCCCTGGAAGGGCAGTGGAAAACGGATCCCAAGTGCATTAGCAAAATCTCGAAGCCGGTGCGCAGAGCTCCTCCAATACATTTCAGTAGTTCATGGAAGCACTCCGGACTGTTTTAAACGGCCCTTGGCATATAGCCACTGCAGCCAGCAGGGAGATTCCATCCGCCTCGCCAAATCCCGACAAATGACTTGAAACGGCGCCGCATGTGTAACTTTATCTCACAGAATACGATGCACACAAGAGACCGTGCGTTACGATGGAGGTGGAGAAGGTGGCATGGACCTATCTGCTAGATACCGGAGCTTCAAACACACTTTTATACGCAGATAACCGACCCGCCTCCCTTCGATCTCATGAGGTCCCGTACGTTCTAAAGGGTTTCACAGGGAACGAACAGGCTGGGTCGCTTTCCAATGCGCTGACCATTCATCTGGGAGCTCTCGGCACTAAATGGGCGTGTGTCCTGATGAAATGAGAGCAGGAAGCAAGAGGGTTCTTGAGGTCAGACTTCATTCCAGCCCACAAGATCCAAGCGGATTTTGGATCCACTGTCTTTGGAGGGCTGTTTGTACGGGAGAGAAAGGAGAGGTGGTCGTCATACCAGGGAAGTAAGGTCAGTGGACCTTGTGTACGGTGAAGCCGAAGGAGGATTACGGAATTGAACTGCTGCTCAGTCACACCGGGCGGAGTACGAGGCGTATATGCAGGCCAATCTCGCAGCATTCGCCACCCATAAACACGATTGTCGAAGAGTAAACGGGGTTGAGGTCAGAGTAGGAGGGGATCCTTGGTACGATCACAGAAACAATATACATTCTCCACGGAGGCTGAAGCGGACATGGACACGACTCTGACTGCACTCGTAAAGCAGGATGTGTTGAGACCGATAGCCAACCCTGTGAACTCCCCACATTGGCCGGTAGAAACCGGACATTTCATGGAGGGCCATGGCAGACTCTCGGGTGCTCAATAAGAACATCGCAGCTAGTGCATCCACGGTCGCAGCCGTACCCGACCTGAAAGGTAGCTTTCCAGTATCGGCGACCACTTTCACGGTGCTGGACATTTTGAATGTGTTCTGGTCCAGCCCTTTAAATCGTGAGGAGCAGTACAAGTTCGCCTCACCATCAAGGACCAAAGTACACTGGGAATTGCCTCCCTCACGGTTTTCACAACATCCCTAGTATCTTTAACCAATGAATGGCAGAATTCCTTAAAAGGGTATAGCAGACTCCAGCAGCTAGTGCAGTAGGTGGACGACCTGCTCCTGTTCAGCGACGATGGGGAGGAGCATGGCCCACTGCTGGCTGAGCTGCTGAAACTGCTGAGAGAGGAAATGTTTAAAGTAAACCCTATGAAAGCGCAGATTGGCCAGCAGGTAGTGAATTCCTTGGGCTGGCCTTACACGCTGGTGAAAGGGCCATCGATGAGGCAAGGAGGAAGTGATACAGGAGTTACCTGCCCCTACCATGGTAACGAGAGTAAGTTCCTTCCTGCGACTCACGGGGTACTGCAGAGATTATGCGGCTACAGCGGCCCCTCTGTTCCGACCCCTGCACAAAGGCATGGAGAGCGAGTGGGATGAGGGTTATCGTGAGGCGTTCAATCAGATCTAGAAAGATCTGTAGACAACACCGGCCCAAGGATCAATTGATAGGGGAGAGCAGTTCTTTCTGGAGCTGTTTGCCCGCGGGGACAGCATGAGGCCAATGGTTTACTTCTCCAGAACCCTCAATGATGTGGAGAAAGGGTAATCCAACTGTGATAGGCTTCTACTTGCCACTCATTGGGCCGGGTAGAGGTCACAAAGCTTCACAGGGTTGTCCCTGATAACTCTCCTCACCCATCTTACGCCCACCTGGACGCTTCTAAATGAGAGAATAATGGATGGTAGAGTGAGCAGTGCACGGATTGCTCGCTAGACATTATTGCTATCACAATGAATCTGAGGGTAAAAGGCCTTTGTGAGCCCAAGCTCGTCGGCAATATGCTCTATTCAGGAGTGTTCCGTGGAAGGGATATGGGATGTCGACGTATGTTTTCGGGTCGGGATACACCTCACGGGCCGCGAGATCTAAGTGGACGGATCCAGCACAGTGTCTGCTCGCGACCAAATCAGTGGATGCGGGATTGACGAATAAATTCCCGAGTACCATGAGCGCCCAGCATTCTGAACTGTCGGCGGTGGTATATGTAGTCACCGACCCCGAAGCGTTCCCTACACCTATACAATTTGCACGGACAGTATGTTCCCGTGCAATTGATGTACGGAATACGGATTCCCGTGCATTGTGTCCCGTCGTGGATACACATCTGCAGACGTTAAACTCTGACAACAAAACCTTTATTGTAAAAGATCATGGCAGCTATAGTGACTGAAGGGGATGTATACATACACAAAATGAAGGCGCATTCGAAAACTGAACTCCGTGTCATGGGGAACCATCAGGCCGACATATAGGCCAAAGAGGTTGCTCGGACGGCCACGTTCTGTGATCCATACGATTCAGGCCCAATAGTGGCGGTCAGCAGCAGTAATGAGACATCAGGTGGTGCAGTATGAGCTTTGGCCCCGGACCGGAAAACCATTCAGGCACATGACCTTGTCCTGAAAACTGTCCTGAGCACGCTGGCTCAGGGCGAGAGGTTAGAGGGTCTGTACAGCATGGCAGATTTCGCCGTAAATGAAGGCATGCTGCGTAAAGTTGAACAGTGGGTGTTGCCACTGCAGCACCGGAGAGAATTCCTCCAGCTGGCCCACATGCGCGCAGGTGAGGGACACCACGGACCGGAGACCAGCTGGCATCTGGTGCAACAGGCAGGTTGTTGGCCGGGACTCAGGGTGGACGTCCGCGAGTTGTGCACGAATTGTCTCGTGTGAGCTGCAAACCATCCTGACCCCCGGAAAAAGAAGGTGTCCATGTTACACATCAGGAGAGTAGCGTGACCGTGGCAGTCGATCAAAGTCGACTAAATCCCACTGATTCGACATGGTGCATGAGGTCTCCAAATGGGTGGAAGCATTCCCATGCTGAATGGCCACCGCATTTGGGATTGCAAGGATGCTTGTGATAGAGGTATTCGCCTGTGGGTACTCCCAAAGTGTATGGAGTCTGATCAGTGGTGGCATTTCACTGGTCAGGAAATGCAGGCGACCTTTAAGGTGCTCAGCGTGGCAGGGAAATGGCACGTCGCCCATAACCCGCAGTCATCAGGTCTTGTGCATCTTTTAAAGCGTACCATCAAAGAAAGGCTGCAGGGGGAGACGGGAGACTCACCCAAGAAATGGGTGGAGATCTTGCCATTGGTCCTAATGGGGATCCGAACCAGCCAGTAAAAGAGCACTGAGAAATCCCCACACGAGCTCATGACTGGTAGTATCATGCATGAACCCATCCATCTGCTAGCCACCGCGCTCACGGAAGGTCAGCTCCGAGAGGTGAACCGGGGCAGCATTGTCAGGAATCTGTTTGATCACCTTCAACAATTCACTGCAAAGCTGCGAGCAATATGGGAAACCAGCATCGGAGCAACCAAATGATGCTAGAAATCTGCAAGCATCAAGAATGGGAGATAGAGGATCAGGTCATGGTTAGGAATTTTGCTAGGGTAGAGACTTTTGAACTGCTTTACATGGGGCCGTGCAGCATCACAGATAAAGCAACCCGCATGTTCTAAGCAGTGAAGATGCCCCGGCGTACAAAATGGTTCCACTTTAACCATTGCAAATTGTTCAACCCTGGGTGAGCAAACAAACGAACTGGAGACTCTGGAGCGGGGAACCGCTCCATAGACGTGGGTCTGCGCCCAACTGTGTGGAATCTCTCTTGGAAGCGGCAGTTTCACAGATCATACAGACAGCGGCAGTGAAGTGCACCACAAAGGGCCCCATAGTTTCTGTCTCGGGACAACCCCCAGTCGCCCGAGCCAGGGCCCCAAGGACGACTCTCCGGACACCACGGCCGAGTGTACCGTGATCACCGATGCACCTCCTACCCAGAGGCCGCAGAAAGCAGGGGATTGTCAGCACCTAGACTGTCCACCCCGAGACGGGTCGCGATGTACATTTTTTCCTTCAATAGTTTGAAATTTAGATTTCAATTAAGTGACTTGAATTTTTTCACGTCCGCCAAGCCTGAGAAACATTATCATTGCCAAGGCTATCTGCTCTGTGTTTTACAGGAAAACAAGGATGAGAAGGGTCTTGCGATGATTCGCTCTACAGGGGACACGTACCTGTCGGCGGTAAGACGGAGGAGTCGCTCATTTTTGGGTGTCAGGAGCGAGAGCACCCAGAGTTACAATCTGATGTGGCGCACTTGTCATGGATGAGGCCATCGCCTAATTCGACAAGGGGAGATGGCCAGGGTGGCTGGGATGAAATTGTACCTGGTATTCCACACGTGCCGGGTTCATATACTGGGAGGCGTACATCCCATGCCCAAGTATAAAGATCACCACCTACCGGCTTAGCCGAACAGAGGGTAAACGAGTGCGCCTTAGTTGTAGGGTGCACCTTCCACTGGGTAGATCTTAGTGGCTCTGGAAGCTGAGCACGAACACAGGACGATATAGCTGATTAGGAAAGACTCGATAACGATATTTACCAGACAGTCACGGGTACACAGCGAGGAGTGACTGGGTGCTGGGACAAGTTGTGGGGATCCGATCAAGGAATTTACTTGTGTCTGTGATGGTCAGAGCGGTCTGTTCTGCGGGCATATCCATTGCATTCCACAGGCTGTGGAAGGATGCCGGGATGGGGTCAGGTGAGATCGAATCTGGGTCTCATGTGTAAGCCCAGAGCCCCAACCATAATAAAGACACTGAGCTCATTGCATACACCAGGAAACCCCTGCGCACAACCCCGACGCAACAGACGGATGTAGATAGATGTCCTACTAACGACGGACCGGGGTACGGGTTGTTTTTAGTCCCAACCGAAAATTTGCGATACCAGCGTCTTCATTATGCCATGACTTCCCTAAGATAAATCTGACTGAAATTCACTGACCTGCATGCTGCCCAAAATGGGCAGAGCAGTTGTACCAAGTCTTACTCCTAGTGATGTTCAGCAGACTCTATGAGCTAGATTAAGGAATGTAAACAAGGCAGATCTATCCATTTTAAATGCAGGTAACACAATGGGCACAGAGAGGCAGAGAAGGGGGACCTCGAATGAAATAGCCACAGTTTTAAACATATGGTAGTCCATAATAAATAACATGGATGATGCACAAATTGCCATGCAGATAAACGGTTTAAAGAGCCAGCTGCACAAGTTTCTAGGGGAGGAAAATACAGTGGTAGGCTCAGAACTTCACGAGGACCAAGCCATGACGGTCCACTTAAAGGAAATAATGGCAGAGCTGAAACGAGACGACAAAATAATATATGATCAAATTCGAACAGAATGCCTCGGAGCAGGCACCAATAAACCAGGTGTTTGCGTTGTATGGGGCATGTTGTTGGGCGAGGGTCGCAGCAATCTGGAGGACTTAGAGCCAGGCCAAGTCCCCTCCTGAATAAGCAACATGCACCTTGCTTCGCTCCACCCGTTGAGCAATGTTATTAAGCCCGTGACAGCTCCATCTAGCCTCTGAAGCCGACCATGTCCAAGTAGATTGGGGCGGTCTAACCATACTATCATGGGGATAGTGGTGAGGATGACAGTCATCGGTGGGAACTCATTTGCACCGGTTACAGAGTGGAGAATATTGGAGCAATTCGAGGAGGACTACATGTCCGTTTTATAGCTGTCGCAACCAATGTCATCAAGAGGGAGCACGCTATGAAAGGTACTAACCTTTTCGGTGCCGGAGCCGGGGTGCAAAACTAATACGATGCCTCGAACACTTGAATGCATGTGTTGGTCATTTGTCAACTTTTGATTATTCTGTATCTGCTCGGTACTTGCTGTTGGACACGAAACAGAGGCCGTCGACTCCGACACCAGAGGATGTTAAATGAGCCTTAATGTAATAATGAATTTATCCTGAAACAGAGAACATGAAGGCTCTGCCGCAGTAAAATCGCTGCGATATATTTAAGTTTTTATTCCCTCCCTACTGTAAAAACGCAGAGATCGGATTTGTGAATAGACTTTTAGGTGTGTAATTTACATTGTCAATTTAATTTCCTGATCGATTTTGCCACTGATAACGCTGTATTGTTCTCGAGGAAGGGGAATGTCTGTTCTGGGTGATGGCTAGGTAAGGCCAGGGAAGGCTGACTCTTGGGTGTCAGAAATATTTTTCTTCAAAAATGGCACTCTGCTCAGTAGAGTGCCAAATGGGGGACTGTAAGGATAACAAAATCCCACTCTTAATCGAAAAAGTTATGCCTGTGAAAGGAAAAGCTGCAAGCAGGTTTTGGGGTCTACCTCTGTAATTAGGACTTGAGGTATTGAATTGATGAAAGACTGTCTGGGAAACTGTAAACCTTGTCAGCTCCAAAAAGGAAATTAGCATCCTAAAAACCCGCCCTCAGCAGAGCGCTCCCACCAAACAGTGATACTGCAGCAAGTCCACAGAAATATCTGTCCTCACCGAGACTTCCTGGAACCAGCAGAGAAACATGACAAAGAAAAGGGCTCGCAAGCCCGACAAAAATAAACGCCTAGTCCAACCATTTAACTCTAATCAAAAGGTAACGATCGCACCAAACTTAACAAAGGGCACTCATCAGAATTAAGGAGGAAGCCAAGACAGAACAAAGGAGTTTTGAGTTTTGGTGGCAAGATTAGCAGGCTAGACAGTAGTATAACTAGCAGCCTCACAAAGCGGATAAAAAAGGATGAAAAAGCACAGAAGCTGAGAAGCTAGGAAGATAAGAAACTTGGGAAGAAGCCACCACCTTCCATCCAAGCAACCACGAGGCAACAGGGAAACCACGACCAAACAATTGACGCCGGAAGGAAAAGTCCGAAGGAAAAACGGGGTCTGACCAAGACACGAAGACCACAGCCGATTCCTAACGACCAACGGGGAAAATATATCGAAAGCGAACGGAAACTACAGCCAGAGGAAGGAAATTGGCTACTTACTAAGTACATTTCCAAAGCGCGCATAACTGCATCAGCAGACTCGCGAAGACTGACCAGGTATCAGTTGGAAGTCCTCTACCACGTCCGGGGTACGGAATGACCAACCACCACATCCCGCGAACCCGGGACCCCTTAACCAGCTCAACTGTCAAGGGATATTTTGCTGAGCATAAACCCTGCAACCCGAGAGTTCCGGCTGAGAGAGTTCGAAGTGGGAGCTTGGAGGCAAGACTGGGAGTGTGTTTTTCCACCTGTAACTTGAATGTCCCACTTCCATTCGAAGTATTGCAGTTTCTATATAATCTTGAAGTGCCGTGTTGTCATTCTAAATTAAACATAACGAATTGTTTTGCAAAAAAACAATTGTCTGCTGCTCTTTATTAAATCGTGACTAATATGTCCAAAGTCGAGAACGAGGGAGCGGGAATGATTCGAACTGCTTAAGTTCAGAAGGTGACGCTGACATATCCATCTCTCTCTCTCTCTCTCTCTCTCTCTCTCTCTCTCTCTCTCTCTCTCTCTCTCTCTCTCTCTCTCTCTCTCTCTCTCTCTCTCTCTCTCATATGCACAGGGCTAATTTGTACTTAGCATTGGAGGCTCGGGTACATAGTTTGTTTGCGTGTTTGCGAGAGATGACGTGAAGAGAGATCGAAAACAAGGTGGGAATCAGGTAAAAGGAAACGGAAGAAGTATAACTGCTTCTGAACTGTTTGATTGCATTCAATAATGAGCTGGCAGAAAGCAATAAGCAGCTGTCTGTTGATCACAAATTAAAGAGCGAGGCATCTATTAGATAACTACGTCCATACTAGTCTGAAAAAGTCTGATCCCGAATGCGGAGCAGAGTACAGGCCTGTTTAGTTCTTTGATGGGAGACCGATTTGGAATACAAGATGCTGCAGATTTTCGTTGTCACCACAGGCTGCTCGCAAAATTCACACGACCGTCAACCAATCACCAAGCTTTTCGCTTCTCCATCCTGCATTCAATTTCTCTCTCACCCTCCCCCTTTATTTTTCGAAATCTTTACTGGTCATTTTCCTGCTGCCATCGAAAGCTAAGTGGGTCCACAAACAGCCAACCAAATAAACACAGCAGCAAAATAACAGAGGAAAACCATACACCCAAAGCAGTAAGTCCTTGTCATCCAAAGCTTCTGAAATCAATCTCAGACATTGCGGTATAACTACCACATTGTAGCACATTTCTTCAACAAAGTAGGCACAGGTCTGATTAGTGTTTGGATAGGAGACTTAATACCAGGTGTACTAGGCTTTTCCTATTAGTCGAGGTTGTCCCTGCCTTCATTCAGCACTCCATTTGCTGTTCGTTCCCGCGCTTTCTACAACTCTGTCGCTCTCGCTCTCTCGAATATGGAAAGGCCTGCTTTGTACTTACCAATGGAGCCTCGGGCTTATAGTTTATGTGTGTGTTTGTAAGAGATGGTGCGAAGAGAGACAGAAACAATGTGGGAAGGCAGATAAAGGGAAAGATAAGATTTACAAATACTTCCAAGTTGTTTGAGAGCTATCATGTATGAACTGACAGAAATCAATAGCAGCTGTCTACAGCTCTTTAATTGAAAGAAAGAGCCAGCTATTAGATACCTGCAGTGATACTAGTCTGAAAAAGCTTGATCTTGGAAGCGCAGCAGAGTAAGGGCAGGTTAATATTTGGAAGAGAGATCGATTGGGAATGATTGATTGAAACATAGAAAATAATTGCAGGAGTAGGCCATTCGGCCCTACGAAAATGGACCAACATCCAATGAGTTCATGGATGATCATGCAACTTCAGTTCCCCATTCCTACTTTCTCGCCATACCCCTTGATCCACCGAGTAGTAAGACTACATCCAACTCCTTTTTGAACATATTTAATGAATTGACCTCAACAACTTTCTACGGTAGAGAATTCCACAGGATCACCATGCTCTGGGTGAAGAAGTTTGTAATCATCTCGGTCTTAAATGGCTTACCCCTTATCCTTAGACTGTGACCCCTGGTTCTGGACTTCCCCAACATTGGGAACATTCTTCCTGCACTAACTCGCCTAAACCCGTCAGGATTTTAAATGTTTCGATGAGATCCCCTCTCATTCTTCTGAACTCCAGTGAATAAAAGCACAGTTGATCCAGTCTTTCTTGATAAGTCAGTCCCGCCATTCCGGGAATCAGTCTGGTGAACCTTCGCTGCACTCCCTCAATAGCAAGAATGTCCTTCCTTAAGTTAGGAGACCAAAACTGTACACAATACTCCAGGTGTAGCCTCACCAAGGCCCGATAAAACTGTAGTAACACCTCCTTGCCCCTGTACTCAAATCTCCTCGCTATGAAGGCCAACATGCCATTTGCTTTCTTAACCGCCTGCTTTAGCTATATTCCAACCTTCAATGACTGATATACCATGACACCCAGGTCTCGTTGCACCTCTCCTTTTCCTAATCTTTCACCATATAGATAATAGTCTATCTTTCCGATTTTACCACCAAAGTGGATAACCTCACATTTATCCACATTATATCACTGGATAACACATACCGGTAGAAGTAATATGTTGTACCTGCTCTCGCAGTATTGTTGGCGCCCAGGCATGGGGAAGGATGTAGCTACATTTTGACAATAGTGTATTATTTGTACCCAACCTAATGGAGGCAGTGAATGCAAGGTACGAAAGGAATAGAAACTAAGGCCACAGGGATTTGGGAAAAATTTACAAATAGACTTCACCGGCCCCTGCTAGAAGATAGTGGAAAGAGAAATTGCCAGGTGATCATAGACCAATTCACCGGTGGGTGGAAGCCTTCTATACCAGGGACTGCTCCGCTCGGACGGTAGCGCAGATCCTGGCTAGCAAGGTGATAGCTTGATGGGGAGTGCCTCTACAGATAGACTCAGAAAATGGAACATTTTTAACACGCAAAATAATGAAAGAAACATGTGGCATGCTCGGAATCAAACTTAGAAAAATAGTAAATAGGTGAAGGAGTAGGCCATTTGGCCCTTCTAGCCTGCAGCGCCATTCAATGAGTTCAAGGCTGAACATGCAACTTCAGTACCCCATTTTTTGCGTTCTCGCCATACCCTTTGATCCCCTTAGTAGTAAGGACTATATCTAACTCATTTTTGAATAAATTTAGTGCATTGGCCTCAACAACTTTCTGTGGTAGTGAATTGCACAGGTTCACCACTCTCTGGGTGAAGAGGTTTCTCCTCATCTCGGTCATAAATGGCTTACCCCTTATCCATAAACTGTGACCCCAGGTTCTGGACTTCACCAACATAGTGAACATTCTTCCTTCATCTAACCTGCATAAACCCATCAGAATTTTAAACGTTTCTATAAGGTCCCCTCTCATTCTTCTGTAATCCAGTGAATACAAGCCCAGTTGATCCAGTCTTTCTTGATAGGTCAGTCCCGCCATCCCGGGAATCAGTCTGCTGAACCTTCGCTGCACTCCCTCAATAGCAAGAATGTCCTTCCTCAGGTTAGGAGACCAAAACTGTGCACAATACTCCAGGTGTGGCCTCACCAAGGCCCTGTACAGCTGTAATAACACCTCCTTGCCCCTGTACTTAAATCCCCTCGCTATGAAGGCCAACATGCCATTTGCTTTCTTAACCGCCTGCTGTAGCTATATTCCACCTTCAATGACTGATGTACCATGACACCCAGGTCTCGTTGCACCTCTCCTTTTCCTAATCTTTCACCAGATAGATAGTAGTCTATCTTTCCATTTTTACCACCAAAGTGGATAGCCTCACATTTATCCACATTATATCACAGGATAAGACATACCGGTAGAAGTAATATGTTGTACCTGCTCTCGCAGTATTTCTGGCGGCCAGGCATGGGGAAGGATGTAGCTACATTTTGACAATAGTGTATTATTTGTGCCCAACCTAATGTAGGCAGTGAATCCAAGGTACGAAAGGGATAGAAACTAAGGCCACAGTGATTTGGGAAAAATTTACAAATAGAGTTCACTGGCCCCTGCTAGAGGATAGTGGAAAGATAAATTGCCTGGTAATCATAGACCAATTCACCGGTGGATGGAAGCCTTCTATACCAGGGACTGCTCCGATCGGACGGTAGCGCACATCCTGGGTAACAAGGTGATACCTTGATGGGGAGTGCCTCGACAGGTAGACTCAGAAAATGGAACATTTTTAACGCACAAAATAATGAAAGAAACACGTGCCATGCTATGAATCAAAAGTAGAAACATAGTAAATAGGTGCAGGATTAGGCCATTTGGCACTTCTAGCCTGCAACGCCATTCAATGAGTTCATGGCTGAACATGCAACTTCAGTACCCCATTCCTGTGTTCTCGCCATACCCCTTGGTCCCCTTAGTAGTAAGGATTATATCTAACTCCTTTTTGAATATATTGAGTGAATTGGCCTCAACAACTTTCTGTGTTCGAGAATTGCACAGGTTCACCAATCTCTGGGTGAAGAAGTTTCTCCTCATCTCGGTCCTAAATGGCTTACGCCTTATCCTTAAACTGTGACCCCTGGTTCTGGACTTTCGCAACTTCGTGAACATTCTTCCTGCATCTAACCTGCATAAACCCATCTGAATTTTAAACGTTTCTATAAGGTCCCCTCTCATTCTTCTGTACTCCAGTGAATACAAGCCCAGTTGATCCAGTCTGCCTTGATAGGTCAGTCCCGCCATCCCGGGAATCAGTCTGGTGAACCTTCACTGCACTCCCTCAACAGCAAGAATGTCCTTCCTCAGGTTAGGAGAAAAAAACTGACTCAATACTCCAGGTGTAGCCTCACCAAGGCCCTGTACAATTGAAATAACACCTCCTTGCCCCTGTACTCAAATCCCCTAGCTATGAAGACCAACATGCCATTTGCTTTCTTAACCGCCTGCTGTACCTGCATGCCAACCTTCAATGACTGATGTACCATGACACCCAGGTCTCGTTGCAACTTCCCTTTTCCTAATCTGTCACCATTCAGATAATAGTCTGTCTCTCTGTTTTTACCACCAAAGTGGACAACCTCACATTTATCAAAATTATACTTCATCTGCCATGCATTTGCCCATTCACCAAACCTATCCAAGTCGGTCTGCAGCCTCATAGTATCCTCCTCGCAGTTCACACTGCCCCCTAACTTCGTGTCATCCGCAAATTGGAGATACTACATTTAATCCTTTCGTCTAAATCATTAATATAAAGTGTAAACAGCTGGGGCCCCAGCGTAGAACATTGTGGTTCCCCACTAGTCACCTCCTGCCATTCTGAAAAGTACCCATTTATTCCGACACTTTGCTTCCTGTCTGAAAAACATTTCTCAATCCATTTCAGCACACTACGCCCAATCCCATGTGCTTTAACTTTGCACATTAATCTCTTGTTTGGAAGTTTATCGAAAGCATTCTGAAAGTCCAAATATACCATATCAAATGGTTCTCCCTTGTCCACTCAACTGGAAACATCCTCAAAAAATTCCAGAAGATTTGTTAAGCATGATTTCCCTTTCACAAATCCATGCTGACTTGGACCTGTCATGTCACCTCTTTCCAAATGCGCTGCTATGAAATCCTTAATAATTGATTCCATCATCTTACACACTACCGATTTCAGGCTGACCGGTCTATAATTCCCTGTTTTCTCACTGCATCCATTTTTTAAAAGTAGGTTTACATTGGCTACCCTCCACTCGATAGGAACTGATCCAGATTCAATGGAGTGTTGGAAAATGACTGACAATGCATCCGCTATTTCCAAGGCCACCTACTTAGGTACTCTGGGATGCAGTCCATCAGGCCCTGGAGATTTAATGACGTTCAATCCAATCAATTTCCGCAACACAATTTCCCGACTAATAAGGATTTTCCTCAGTTCCTCCTCCTTACTAGACCCTCTGACCTTTCTTATATCCAGAAGGTTGTTAGTGTCCTACATAGTGAATGCCGAACCAAAGTACTTGTTCAATTGATCCGCCATTATTTTGTTCCCCGATATGACTTCCCCTGATTCTGAATGCAGGGGACCTACATTTATCTTTACTAATCTTTTTCTCTTTACATATCTATAGAAACGTTCTAATCCGTCTTAATGTTCCCTACAAGTTTCTTCTCGTACTCCATTTTCCCTGCCCTAATCAAACCCTTTGTCTTCCTCTGCTGAGTTCTAAATTTCTCTCAGTCTCCATGTTCGCTGCTATTTCTGGCCAATTTGTATGCCACTTTCTTCCCTTTATAACTATCCCTGATTTCCCTTGATAGCCACGGTTGAGTCACCTTCGCTTTTTTACTTTTACGCCAGACAGGAATGTACAATTGTTGTAGTTATTCCATGCGGACTCTAAATGTCTGAAATTGCCCATCCACAGTCAACCCCTCAAGTGTCATTCGCCAATCAATCCGAGCCAATTCTCGCCTCATACCTTCAAATTTAGCCTTCTTTAAGTTCTCGACCATGGTCTCTGAGTTAACTGTGTCATTGTCCATCCTAATGCAAAATTCCACCATGTTATGATCACTCTTCCCCAAGGGGCCTCGCACAACGCGATTGCTAATTAATCCTCTCTCATTACAGAACATCCATTCTAAGATGGCCTCTCCCAGAGTTGGTTCGTCGACTTATTGGTCTAGAAAACCATCCCTTATGCACTCCAGGAAATCCTCCTCCACCGTATTGCTTCCTGTTTGGTTAGCCCAATCTATTTGCATATTAAAGTCACCCATTATAACTGCTGCACCCTTATTGCATGCACCCCTAATTTCCTGTTTGATGCCCTCCCCAACATCAGTACGACTGTTTGGAGGTCTGCACACAACTCCCACTAACGTTTTTTGCCCTTTGCTGTTATGCAGCTCTCAACATATAGATTCCACATCATTCAAGCTTATGTCATTCCTAACTATTGTATTAATCTCCTCATTAACCAGCAATGCTACCCCACCTCCTTTTCCTTTTATTCTATCCTTCCTGAATGTTGAATATCCTTGGATATGGAGTTCCCAGCACTGATCATCCTAGAGCCACGTCTCCGAAATCCCAATCACATCATATTTGTTTACTCCTATTTGCACAGTTAATTCATTCAACTTATTATGGATACTCCTTGCATTAAGACACAAAGCCTTCAGGCTTGTTTTTTTAAATCTCTTTGTCCTTTTAGAATTTTGTTGTACAGTGGCCATTTTTGTTCTTTGTCTTGAGTTTCTTAGCCATACACTTTTCCTCATCTCCTTTCTGTCTTTTGATTTTTTCTCCTTTTTGTTTCCCTCTGCCTCCCTCCATTGGTTCCCATCCCCCTGCCATATTAGTTTAACTCCTCGCCAATAGCACGAGCAACCACTCCCCCTAGAACATTGGTTCCGGTCCTGCCCTGTTGCAGACCTTCCGGCTAGTACTGATCCCAGAGTTACCACATACCATACCATACCCAAAGTTCGGAAATGGTGGAAAGTATGAACTTGACCTGAAAAACGGCCCTGTCTCAAGCAATCCTGGAGACAGGCAAGAGAGGGACTGGGACGTTAGCAGCTATTCTAATGTAGCTTAGAGAAGCAGACCGCAGATAAGAAAACAGGAAATTCAGAATGAGGTTAGTGGCTGCTCAGGCCCTCCTAGTGCCTCCACAATTAAATGAAAAAGGGCTTAAACGATATTTTATATGGAGGACTCCACAAGCAGCAATCAAGGGAATATATCCATGCCACGATTGGAATAATTTCATGTTTTTAATTTAACAATTGACTGCAGACGGTGTGCCTATTGAGCACCAGTTCATGGTAATCGTGCACGAATGACTTATAAGAATGAGAATGTAACGCTCAACTTAACATGGGTGGCCTCTGGTCCCAGGATTGTATGTAAAAAATGTAATGGCAATACGCCCCAGAATATAACCAAAAGACGGAACGAAGGCTGGTATACTTAGAGAACGGAGTATATCAATCGTACCGACTGAAAACTGGCAACCATGGGAGAGAGAGACTGGGTGATGGGCATGAATAATTCTCAGTTGGGCAAGAGAATTTCATGGGTGATCATAATAAATGTTAAACACCCACGTCCAAATCTTAACGGATGCCACACCGGAGACTCTGTATGATAACGCTTGAGCACACGAATAGCCACTTCAGAAAGATATTTAACAATAATCATAAAGTTTGACCCGAAAATAGTACTAGGTATTGTAAGAACCCGGATGTTGCCCTAAATATAAACAATGCTCCTTATCGGCGAAACCTACTAGATACAGTACTCGCCCCGGGTGCAAAGGTGACTCGGAACCATAAATTCAATGCATATTGAAACGCTGTAGAATAAAATACAGAAAGCAGGATAAGTGAGTAAAGATTTCGTAAGGCTGTCAGATGTTAGGCACGAACCATGATATGCCAATAGCCTGTTGGCATGGCTGTAAACCATATGATATGGCAATGGGCAAGCAAATCTAACTGGGAACAGCAACAGGTATCGGCTAATTTAACGCAGGAAGCAAATAAGGCTCCCTGCATTATAATGGCTCTAATCAAGGAAGGACAACGGGCTGAATTAGAAAAGATAACATTCCCTGGGAATGACCCACGATGGGCTAAACTGTTTCAGTTCAATCACTAAAATCTGACGGTCAGGCCAGACATGACGCATATGCGATGTGATGAATTTCGATATGATTTGACTATTTTGTTGGCAAATGTTGATAGCAGTTTACTATGTTGAGGGTTTATGATCCAACCAGAGCTATTCGGTAAAAACCTATGGAAGCCACACTTTAACGGACAATGGATAGACACGAAGAATAAAATGCATAAGGGGATGGACTGCGTAAAGTGGCCATTGCGGCAAATATGCCCGCTACATACACCAGTAGTGGAACCATGCAGCATGGAAGGCAGAGCAAGGGGTTGTGAATGTCAGCTGCAGCCCTTAAATGATACCAGAATGCATGAAATCGAACAAAATTGCATAAGTTTAACAAGTACCCACAAAGTATACTTCAATGCAGATCAATTGGAACCCCCGATCAATGAATGCCAGGAAGGAAATATATGTCATGTTCGATGTTAATACGAAACGTACTGATAAATAGGACAATGGGAAGGTATTGCGCAACACAGGAGCACCAAAGGACTGTCCGGACTACCCCCAGTAGTGGACTTGAGAAAGTTAAGCGCCTTTTTGGAAACACACACCCAGGTGATAAAGTACCTGGGAGAAGAGAAGGAGCGGTTACTCAGACAAAATGTCCTCATGAGTTACACAAATCAAGAACAGATCTGAGTGATGGAGAAACTAAGTGACTTTACGGTTCATCAAGGGTCGGACATTTTTAAGGGCTGGTCACCTAAAACCTACGTGGTCCTCAAATTGATGTGGCATCCAATTGTGGTAATAATGGTAGGAATATGTGTCGTTATCCAACTATATTTGATGGGTTAGGTCAGAGGGATATACAACCGCGTGGTTCGAGCTGAACAGTAAACAACCTTGTTAACTACGGAATGTGGAGGCGATAAGGAAGCGAATGACTTTGTAATGATTAGGGAAATAATTAAGACCCCCGAGCTTATGCTCTGTATGTAAAAAACAAATAATAGTGGCGTGCCAATATTCCAGAGAAATGGTCAGGAGTAGTATGTGAAGACGCCACAAAAGACGGACCGATGAGTGATTCCAAGGATATGGATATGTTATCACCATTTCCAGCAGCCGGCTCAGAACATATATGTGGTCAGCTGTTTATTTGAAATAATCAATGATCAACTGCAGGGACTTAATAGGGAAATTACAAATCGTACTTACAATTAATAATGATAATTGGGATGTTTTAATTTGGAGTTAACAGGTTTTTGAAATGAATCCCACAACCTGTTTTTCAGACTGTGGGAAGCATGTGTGCGATACCATCCACAGAGAAGAAGATGTTTGCAATGCATAGATCAAAGGCACAGAAAGGGATAACATAGACTGTTAATATATAACAAGATTTGAATTAAATAAAACGAATGATAATGCCATGTACCCGGAATTACCATTTAAGGCATGTAGAAGCCAGATTTGTGGAAGCACCGTACCAATCAATCATGTGTTAGTCAATCAGAACGTATTACTTTTAACTTCCGTAATTATCTGATGCTTTGATATGAAACTGTATAAAATAAGATAGTTCTGGCACAATGTTTGTGCATTCCTTCAAGGATAGCTCCCATGCCGGATTGTGACTTTGAAAAATAAAAATCGCATTTACTTTAAGGCTAACGGACTCCGAGTGGTGGTTTGAAGTTTGCCCGGACATCCCAAAGCTCTCCTACTCCCCCAAGCTCTCGTACCTCCAAAGCTCTCCTACCCGCCGAGCTCTCCTTCCCCCCAAGCTCTCTTACACCTCCAAACTCTCCTGCCGCCCGAAGCTCTCCGAATCCCAAGCCTTCCTACCATCCCTCCAAATTCCTCTTCACTCCCAAGCTCTCCTAACCACAAGCTCACCTACCCCGCAAGCTCTCGTACCCCTCATGCACTCCTATCCCCCCAACTCTCCTACTGACAAACTCAACAACCGCCCAAACAGTCCTACTCCCCAAAGTCCCCTACCCCCAAGCTCTGCTACCGCAGCTCTCCTAACCCCAAACACTCCACCCCACCCCAAGCTCTCCTACATCCACCAAAGCTCTCCTACCCTGGATGCGATCGACCGGAATACTGCTGCCATTGCCCTCCCGGTGATCCCAGAACGTGGCATTCCAGCCCTAGTCTCCATCATTGCGAGCGACAGATGCGACCAAGAACCAAGAACCTTTTTAGGCATCAGAGAATGCTGCCCCCTCTGCTCACCCCGCTCCCGCACCTGTCCAAACAACGCACCTGTCTTCACCACTCCTCCAATGTGGCACCGCCTGCGGAGTTCCTCATCAAAGCTCCGTGAAGCGAGGAGGGGGCGGGTTATGTTGGGGAGAAGAAAGAGGTTGGGGAAGCAAAGTGAGCTGCATGTGCGCAAGTGATGGCTGTGTTATATCTCCATCTGGGTTTTTGCAATTTGTTGAAATGATTGAGGGCTGGGGACCACGTTCCTGCTCTGGCTTTGTATTGTGTGTTGCTGGACATTTTTACCATGGGATTTATGTCAATGAAAAAAAAGTCGGATGTGTCAGGTGGGTGTTATTAGCTGTGTTACTCACGATTTCAGACCAATGTTGGTGTTCACCTTTTGTTATAGAGCATAACCTTGTTGCTCATTTTCTAACATAGCTGGACCATTACACAATCTTGGTCCCACACCATGAAAGGGTTAAAACCAACTTAACATTCATGAACGTAAAGGTTAACACGCACCAATTTGATGGGCACCTTTGATGTCTGAGCTGCACACACATACAGCAGTCTGTCAGCGTTGTCACTCACATCAGCACTCTTTCTGGAAAATCGTTCCGATATCAGCTGCTCACTTAAGATTGGTATTTAAGAGATGCCAGCCATACTATGGCATCTGTCACGGTTAGGTTTACTTTGTGTTGGGAGAATTTTTGAGCGGGTGATATTAAGGAATACATGTGTACGAGGTTGAAGCTAGGTGATCCCCATTGCTGCTAGTTTGTGTTAATATGCTCGTTACTACAAAAAACAATCGCCGGGCGTTATTATTGAATCTCGGCGTTAAGTCCGTGAGGAAAGTAACGATGTGCAATAACATGGGCGTTGAAATCGCCCATTCTGCTTATTCCGCTCCAAAAAAGTGGGCCGATGTTAATATTTTTTCTTGGCCTTAAGCACATGGAGAAAATAACGCTGGACGATAATCTACTAAAACAGCCTGTCAGTTTCCATTTTTGCGAAAATGGGCGATAGCTCGCCGTTATCCATCATTTCAGCGATTAAATCGGCGTTAACTGGGCGTTAAGCAGTCAAGAAAAAGGGGATGTACTACCCCAGTTGTTTTTGATCACCTGAAAGGCAGTGCCATCATTTGCTGGGAATTCCTTCACAAAAGCGGCTGCTTTGTGCAATAGTGAGATAAATAAACCTCTGGATGATCCCAAACCTAGTAATGTCAGGGGAGCTGCCCCGTTCCAATCTGGAATCCCAATTCTCTATTGCATCAGTCTGAACATCCATGACGGTGATCGGTCCTGCTGCGACACATCTGAAATTGTCACATGCTTCATGGTGTACTCCAAAACTACCAAGCAAAGGTGAGCAATGTGTCTAATGGATCTTCCGCCAAGCTGCCATCTGCACCATACTACTTGGCAGAGGCCCCAATGACTGTAGCAATGTTTGCTGCTCCAAAAGCCTCTTTTTGGGTAATCCCCAGGGTTATCAGCTTGGCAGAGCTGTAAGCTGGTCCTTGTACAGCAATTTGCTCCTTGACCCACCAGCACCACCACTACCACCAACAGTATCAGCTCCCTCATACACTGTATCTCAGTCTGTTAGTTTTCTCCAATCTGTTTTTAAGTTTTCCAGGCTGATTTTATCTCACCTGGTATTTGTAAGGAATAACGTATAAGTGTGTGGTATAAGTGTGTGTGCTTGGAACATTATTGTGTCCTGGATGTTTCTTCCGGTGAAACACCAAGAGTACCTGAGCTTACAATAGTACTTATGAACAACATTTTCATAATGCTTTCATTAACGCTGACAGTTTATCTAGTTCAGCATAAGGTTTGCTAGAGATGCATGAATGAGGGAATAGGATAAGAAATATCAGGAGAATCTTTGCACCTCTCACTTGTTGGTGGCCGTTCTTCAACTTTTCCATTCCCCTTGATTTACAGGTCTTCGTCCTCATATGGATTTATTGGGTGTAGATTTGGAGGGCCTTCTACTGTTCTTCATCGTTCCGTTTTGTTATGTACTGTCTGCAAGTTTTCTAAAGTGGATGGTGAATAATACTTCAAGTGTTATTGTCTTTTTCATTAAACTTCAGTTAACTTTTCGGACGGATTAAGAATACGAAAGGTGTTCTATAAGTGTTTTCTTTTTTAAGAAATTCCTTTTGCCATTATGATAACTGTATATAATAATACTCTATGCCACCCATAGTGGGTTGAATATAAGACATCTTGCATGTACTGTACATTTGATGGGAGGATAAATTGGCTTTAATCTATGTATAGGTGTGAGTGAATTTATACTTCCAGGTGATACTGCAGGTTCAAATTGAACCATGCTCTTTGGTAGGCATGCATGGTAATCAATGGCAATAGTTAGCACAGCATTAAGGGAAATCATTTTGCATATTTAAGAGACTGAATTTATTTTGCTCAATAAAGGTTGAAACTAAGTATTGTATACAATGAGTAAGTGTGATCCCCGGTCAATGAGTTGTGTCTGGTGCTGTAATTGAGCAGGACTCGAGACAGTGGGGTCTGCAGGGAGCCTTCCAACAATCGTTTCAAGCTTTGATTGATGGTTTGAACTGCCCGTTCTGCCTGGCCTTTGGATGCGGGTTGGAACGGAGCAGATGTTGACTGGCTTGATCCCATTGCGGGTCATGAATTAGTTGAATTCAGTACTGGTGAAAAACGGCTAATTGTCGCTGATTAGGACATCAGGAAGTCCGTATGTGGCAAACGTGGCTCGTCGGCTTGCAATGCTGGCGGTCGACGTGCTTACTGACATTATTACGCATTTAATCTATTTTGAATAAGAATCCACAACAAAGAAGAACATTTTAACTGGAAGTGGGCCTGCAACGTCAACGTGGATCCCAGACCAGGGTGTGCAGGGCCACGAGCACAAACTAGCCGTGCCTCTCATAGAAACGTAGAAACATAGAAAATAGGGGCAGGAAGAGAACATTCGGGCCTTTGAGCCTGTACTGCAATTCAATAAGATCATGGCTGATCACTTCCTCAGTATCACATTCCCGCTTTCTCTCCATACCATTTGATCCCCTTAGCCGTGTGGGCATATCTTGAACATATCCAATGAATTGGCATCAACAACTCTCTGCGGCAGGTAATTCCACAGGTTAACAACTCTCTGAGTGAAATAGTTTCTCCTCATCTCAGTTCTAAATGACCGATCACTTATCCGAATACTATGTCCCCTGCTGCGAGCCTTCCACAATATCTGGAACATTCTTCTCGGATCTAACCTGTCTACTCCCGTCAGAATCTTACAAGTTTCTATGAGAGTCCCTCATCCTTCTAAACTCCAGTGAATTAAGGCCCAGTTGATCCAGTCTCTCCTCATATGACCGTCCAGCCATCCCTGGAATAATTCTGGTGAAACTTCGCAGTACTCCCTCAATAGCAAGAACGTCCTTCCTCTGATTAGGAGAGGAAAACTGAACACAATATTTCATGTGAGGCCTCACTCAGGCCCTGTACAACTGAAGTAAGACCACCCTGCTCCTATATTCAAATTCACCAGCTATAAATGCCAAATTACAATTTGCCTTCTTCACCGTTTGCTGTACCTGCATGCCCACTTTCAGCGACTGATGAACCATGACAAGCAGCTCTCATTGAACCTTCCCTTTTCCTATTTTGCCGCCATTCGGCTAATATTCAGCCTTCGTGTTTTTGCCCCCAAAATGCATAAGCTCGCATTTATCCATATGATACTGCATCTCCAACTCACCTAACCTGTCTAAGTCAACCTGCAGCCTCTTAGCATCCTCCTCACAGCTCACACCGCCACCCAGTTGAGTGTCATCCGCAAACTTAGAGATGTTACACTCAATTCGTTCATCTAAATCGTTAATGTATATTGTAAATTGCTGGGGTCCCAGCAGTGAGTCCTGCGTCACTCCACTAGTCACTGCCTGTCATTCTGAAAATTACCTATTTATCCCGGCTCTCTGCTTCCTGTCTGCCAGCCATTTCTCTATCAACTTCAGTAAATTATCACCAATAACATGCGCTTTGAATATGCACACCAATTTCTTGTACTGGACCTTGTCAAAGCCTTTTGAAAGTCCAAATACACCACATCCACTGGGTCATCGTTGTCCCCTCTGCTCGCTAAATCCTGAAAAAAATCCAGAAGATTCGTCAAGCATGATTTCCCTTTCATAAATTCATGCTGACTTGGTCCGATCCTGACAATGCTTTCCAAATTGTTGCTATTTCATCCTTAATGACCGATTCGAACACTGTCCCCACTACGGATGTCAGGCTAACCGGTCTATAGTTACCTTTGTCTCTCCATCCTTTTTTATGAAGTGGTATTACATTAGCTACCCTCCACTCCAAAGCAACTGATCCAGAGTCGGTAGACGGTTGGAAAATGATCACCAATGCATCCAGTATTTTTAGGGCCACTTCCTTAAATACCGTCGGATGCAGATTATCAGGCCCCAGGACTGTATTGGCTTTCAATTCCATCAATTTCCCTAACAAAATTTCCGGCTGATAACGATATCCTTCAGTTCCTCCTTCTCACTCGACCTTCTGTCCCCGAGTAAAATCGGATGGTTATTTGTGTCTTCCTTCTTGAAGACAGAAGCGAAATATTTGTTAAATTGTTCTGCGATTTCTTTATTCCCGAAAATAAATTCACCTGAATCCGATTGCATGGGTCCTACGTTTGTCTTTACTGAACTTTTTCTCTTCACATATTTATCGAAGCTTCTGCAGTCAGTTTTTAATTTGCCCACAACATTCCTCTCTTACAATATTTTCCGCCTCTTAATTAAACACTTATTCTTCCTCTTTTGAATTGTAAATTTCTCACATTTCTCAGGTTTTTTGCTTTTTCTCGCCAAATTATGTGCCTCTTCCTTGACTTTAAAACAATCATTAATTTCCCTTGTTAGCCATGATTGAGCCACCTTGCCCTTTTTATTTTTACTCCAGACAGGGCTCGACAATTGCTGAAGTTGATCCATGAGATCTTTAAATGTTTGCCATTGCTTATCTACCGTGAACCTTTTGTATCCTTTGACAGTCTATTCTAGCCAATGCACGCCTCATAACGTCGAAGTTACCTTTCCTTATGCTGAGGAACCAACCTTCCGTATTAACTGTGTCACTCTCCATTTTAATAATGAAATCGACCCTATTATGGTCACTCAACCCCAAGGGGCCTCGCACAATAAGTTGGCTAATTAGTTCCTTCTCATGACACATCACTCAGTCTAGGATGGCCAGCTCTCTAGTTGGTTCCTTGACATATTGTTCTAGAAAACCATCCCTAATACACTCCAGGAAATCCTCCTCCACTGCGTTACTACTAGTTTGATTGGCCCAATCAATATTTAGATTAATGTCGCCCATGATAACTGTTGTATTTTTATTGCACACATCCATAATTTCTTCTTTGGTGCTGTCGCCAACCTCACTACTACTGTTTGGTGGTCTGTACACAACTCCCACTAGCGTTTTCTGCCCTTTGGAATTTCGCAGCTTTATCCATTCCTATTTCACATCATTCAGGCTAATGTCCCTCCTCACAATTGCATTAATTTCCTCTACAATTATTAATGCCTCCACGCCTCCTTTTCTTTCTGTCTATCCTTCCTAAATGGCGAATACTCTTGAATGCTGAGATACCAACCTTGGTCATCCTGGAGCCATGTCTCCGTGATGCCAATTACATTATACCCATTACCTGCTATCTGCGCAGTTAATTCGTCCAGCTTATTTCGAATACTCCTCGCATTGAGGCACAGAGACTTCAGGCTTTTATTTGTACGCAATCTGCCGCTTGAGAATTTTGCTGTATGTGCCCTTTTTGTTTTCCGCCTTGGGTTCTCTGCCCTCCACTTTTACTATTCTCCTTTATATGTTTTGATTCTGACTCCATTTTATTTTCTTCTGTCTCCCTGCATAGATTCCAATCCCCCTGCCATATTAGTTTAACTTCTCCTCAACAGCACGAGCAAACATTTCCCCGAGGACATTGGTACAGGTGCATACCGGCCGGATTGCAGCGGTCCCACTTCCCCGAGAACAGGTTCCAATGCCCAAGGGTGCACTCTCTGTGTGCATTGCTCAGTTGAGAGCTAGTGTTGCACTGCGGTATGCATGATTCTAAATCTGATTCGATGCCGGGCCACCACACATCGCATCTGGCTATGGCTTTCAGCATTACGAGGCCAGGGTGGGTGCTGTTTAGATAACGTATGAATGTTTCCCTGCCTTTCTTGAGCAAGACCAAGCGATTACCCCACAAAAGACCGTCCGCCTGTAAGGACATTTCTTCTTTGCGCCTGTGTAATGGCTTAATCTCGTGCTGCATCTCAACTGGGACACTGGACCAGCTCCCATGTATGTTTTTACAAGGGACAGTAAAGGATACTTGCTAGTCCAGGTCCAGATCTGGTGGGCCGCAACGGGTGCCCTTTCATTTTCGAATGCAGACACCACAAAGAGCAAGTCCGCAGGTTGTGCCATTTCTACCATGGTGGTCAGCAAAGTTAGATGACTGACAGCATTTCTGTGGCGGATTGCTTCGTTGTATGCCGACAGCCTGAGCGCCCATCTTTGGATGCGGGCAGAGCCATTGGTGTTAGTCCCTTTGCTCTCTGAGAATAGCGAAATGTGCGGCTGATGGTCAGTTTCTTGCTAAAACTTTAAACCAAACAATTGCTGATGTATATTTTTCACCCCGTAAGTGCACGCTAGGGCTTATTTTTCAATCATGCTGCAGAGTCTTTCGGCCTTCGACAAACTCCTGGACGCATGGACGACCAGTTTCAAAATCCCCTATTCGTTAGCTTATTGTAACGAACAACCGACCCCTCATGATGACGCATCGCAAGCGAGCACTAATCTTTTACATGGCTAATACAGAACAAGCAATTTGTTTGAAGTAAGCAGAGTTCTTGCTTTCTCAAAGTCAGCCTCTTGTGAATTCCCCCATACTTAGTCGTCTCCCTTGCATAGTAGCGAATGCAACATTTCTTGCAGGGTGCTTATCCCAGGTAGCAAATTATAGAAGTCGGTAAGGAGTCCCAGGAACGACCGCAGCTCCTTCACATTCTGCGGGCTCGGCACGTTCTTCATGGCCTCCGTATTTGCGTCACTCGGCCCGGTGCCGTCTACTGTGATTCATCTTCCTAAGAACTCGACATCTGGCGCCCCGAAAACATACTTTGAGCGTTTCAACCTGAGTCCCGACTTAGAAACTCTTCCAGGTACTCCAAGTTTTCGATGGTGTCACGAACTGTGCAGGGAACAGACTTTAGCAGGTTCTCCATGTTCCATTGGAAAATTGCCACAGCCGAACGAATCCCAAACGGGCATCTGTTATATATGAATAGACCTCTGTGCATGTTGGTGCAGATGAGGTCTTTCGAACGTTCGCCAGCTCCTGCATCATGTGGGCTGGCGTCAGCTCCAACTTGATGAACATCTTTCCTCCAGCCAGGATCCCAAATAGGTCGTCTCGCTTTGGTAGCGGGTACTCGTCCTGTAGTGAAAAGCAGTTAATCATTATTTTATCGTACCCACAAATTCTGACCGTGCCGTCACCTTTGAGTACCAGGACAATCTGATTGGCCCACTCATTGAATTCTACAGGCGCAATGATGCATTCTTGCTTGATCATTTCGAGCTCAATTTCCACATTCGCATTTTAACCGTACCGCCATGCCTGGTGGTTGATAGGTCGTGTACTGGGATCCAAGTGGATCTGCAACTTCGCCCCCGAGAAACGACCAATGCCTGGCTCGAACAAAGAAGGGAATCTGGTCAGGACCTGGGCACATGAGTCATCGTCGACGGAGGAAAATGCTCCGATGTCATCCCAGTTCGAGCGGAGTTTTCACAGCCAGCTTCTGCTGAACAGTGTGGGGCCATTCCGTGGTACGATCCATAGTGGGAGATCTTGCACTGCTCCATCATAGGAGACTTTTACTTCTGCGCTGCCAATTACAGGGATCAGCTCTTTGTTATAAGTGCATAGCTTGGTATGAATGGGGCTAAGCTTGGGCCTCTGTAGCTTGTTGCACCATAGCCTTTCGAAGGCCATATTTCTCAGTTTAAACTGACTCGCACCCGTGTTCAGTTCCATGGATACTGGAATTCCATTCAGTTCGATATTTAACATAATTGGTGGACATTTCGTGGTGAAGGTATGTACTCCGTTCACTTCTGCCTCCTCGGTGCGATTCTCTAGTTCAGCCTGATACACCATGGATCGGTCTTCCTCTGTAACGTGGTGGTTTGCAGTGTTTTTAGGGTTTGCAGCTGGCCTGTAATTTCGCAGGAGGTGTCCCATTGTTCTGCAGCCTTTGCACACAAAGTTTTTGAAGCGGCATTGATGGGCCCGATGTTCAGCTCCACAACGCCAACAAAGTGTTAACTGCCTCACATTAACGATTGAGAGCGGACTCTGGGTCATCTGAGGACTTGCAGAAGCCGGCGTGTGCGTTTTACCATTTGAATTCGTGCTTCGAAACGACTTTCCTTTGTGCACAGTACTAGCCAAAACGTTTTTTGCTGCGAAATGTGTTTGGTGTTATCGTTGGTGGACATAACTGCCTGGGCAATCGTTGTTGCCTTGCTCAGATTCGGTGTTTCAACTGTCAATAATTTGTGAAGGGTAACCTTGTGGCCACTGCAAAGCACAAAAACCTCTCTTCGTATTTGCCCAAGAAATTCCTGAAACTCACAATGTCCTACAAGACGCCTTAGTTCAGTGCCACAGCTCGTCACTTCCTGGCCCTTCGACCGTTGACACATGTATAACCGATCCCTCGCCATCAAAACGCTTTCCTTCGAATTTAGGTTCTCCATGACCAGCGCACGTAATTCTTCATCGGATTTGGTTGTTGGTTTTACCGGAGCTCTGAGATTCTTCATGAGGCCATAGGTTGTTGCACCACAGAGGGTGAGGAGTATCGCCCTTCGTTTGGCAGTGTTCTCGTCCCCTTCCAGCTCATTGGCCAAGAAGTATTGGTCGATCGCTCCACGAAGGCCTCCCAATCGTCCCCTTCTTAGAATTTATCCAGGATACCAACAAGTTCTTTGCATTTTCGCGCGTTTGTACGGTCTTTCGTCGACAACTGTCATGCTCATAATAACGACGAAGTTGAGTAATGTATGCAATGAGTAAATGTGAACTTAGCTCCTTTAATTGAACTGCAAGGTGGTGCTAAGCGTGGGAGTCCTGCTTACATGCAGTGCTCCCAAGGGATGCTGAGATCCGTTGGGTCTGTAACAGCGAAGCCCTCTGGTGATGGTGTGATACAGGTTTCCAAGTTTTACATAAGTAACACTATTAATGGTAGGTAATTTGGTGCATTCTTTTACTTGGCTGATCAAATACGGCCATTTAACATTTGAGGGTATTGCTTCCATATTCGTGGAATGGTGGAGATTGCTTCAACAATAGCCACGCCCTCCACCCGTTCTACCAGGTCTCGTGTTTGTGGGCTCCCATTCCTGAAAATGAACCCCGCTCTATCTGACGTCGTGCAGAAAAATTGGGAGTGCATCCCCACCGTCAAGCCCTTGCAGGAATTTGTGCTTAATTTACTTCCTGAAAAGTGCCAAATCGACATGCCTGACCCTTAAGTTGCAGCAAGGAACCAATGACCCATTTTTTAAAAAAGCATTTCCGGGATGTGGCCATAACTGGCAAGGCCAGCATTTATTCACCGTCCTTATTTGCTCTTGAGCATGTGGTGGCAAGCTCTCTTCTTGAACCGTGTGTCTTTATAACCGTTTGGTACAAGTGCATGTTTACCTGGCCATTTCAGGGGGCATTTAAGATGAACCACTTTGCTGTGGGTCTCAAGACACATGTTGTAGGGGGTAGGCACCTTTCGAATACACCAGAATGCTAGGCATTAGGCACCTGCTAGATATATCTAAACGCTTATAAGTTTAAAGTGGCCACACATAAAATGGCTACCCAGGCATGATGGGAAATCAGGTAGTCAAGCTGTGAACTGTTGAATGTTCAATGACCGAGCAATAACCTTGTGAGGCCCACTGTAGGAATGCCTTGGATGCAGGATAAGAATAATGAGGAGAGAACCCATCTCGCGTAATCAAGGCCATAAACCGATTAATTCCCCAGGAAGAAAGAGATTAGAGAACGCGTCTCCTGTAAACAATGTTATAAACCAATTATTTCTCCAAGAAGAAAGAACTAGTGAGAGAACCACTAATCTCCTGTAGTAAAGTTATCAATCAGCCCAAGCTGACAAGAGACGAACACATGGTTCCTGAGACATAAGGGGAATTCTATTGGGTTAAAAGAACCTATATGTAATCTATAATCGTTGTGATTGGCTTGTGTCCAGCCGTGATGGGCTTTGTAACAGTAGTAAACTGTTTGTAACTGTTGTGAAACATATAAAAGTGAATGTAACCCTTTGTTCTGTGGAGAGAAACCTGGATACGGTCCTGAGTTTTCCTCCCCGCTGAGCATAATAAAGGCCGCCATGCGTTGGAACCGACTCTGAGTGTTGAGTGATTCTTCAGAGAAAACACTAACGCTAACAATGGTGTAGTCGACGGGATTTCCCGGAGTAGCTGGACGCCCTTGGAAAAAACCCGGGTGAGTATAAAAAACAATGTTTAATTATAAAGGGTGCGGAAGGTGGAAGCTTGTTGATCGACACGAGGAGACGGTCTAATATCTCAAACGCCGAGCCTGAGCCTTAATTAAGAGGACTTTTGTCCCACGTGACGGCCAGGAACCAAGTAGGCGTAGGGAACACACTTAGACCATGGGATCATGATACCGAAAGACATCTTCCGGACCCAGTAGTGTAATTTGAAATACCCCAGGGTAGAACCAAGCGGTGCACAGCGACTAACGGAATCCAAACATGTGAACAGGGTCGGACCAACGGGCCGAGCGGTGGGAGGTAGTCGTTAATGTTAAAGTAAGCACTGCGGGAATTGCTTAAACGCATTTTAAGAATTATATAAGTATGTGTAACAGCAGAACTTGTGACCTGACAGTAGCTAGGATACGGTTTACTACAACTTACGCTAGGTTTAAAGCGGACCTCTGAGAGTAGATTCCTAACGGTACAAGTCCTACCCAGGAATGGCCATGAAAGCAAGTAACCTCGAGTGAGGATCAGAAGAGTCCATTACTCGCCGTCTGGCGGAAACTACAAAAGAAGCTAATCGAAAAAAAAAATGATTAGCTCAGGGTGGAATCCTCAAGAACTACCAGCAAAGCAAAGGGAATGGTGGGAGAAGGAACGGAAAGTCAAAAAGGAAAAAAAAAAGGCTGTGGTCTTGATACTGCGAGCCCATGTAAATTAATAGAGGAAAATAAGATTAAAAACAAAACTGACGGCGATTGTCTTAAGTGAAGTATGGAAGAGGAATAGAACCGGCCAAAGAAAAAGATTAATAGAAAGAAGAGAGACTTTTTTGAACGTGTGTATTAAATGAGAAGTGCCAGTGTGATTTTTGACTGCGGAATGAATTTTTTATGTTTTCATGTTCCGAAAGCCTGGTTGGAAGAGGAATGCAAGTGTCTGTTTATTTCAGAAACAGAGTGAAAGTCTTTTTTAACCCTTTGTATTGTTGTCCTGTATGTGGGAAGTTTTAAGACATTTAAGTTAGAAACGCAGGTGTGGATTTATTCGGATGATAAGTTACGGAGATAGGAAAGTAAACAAATGTATAAAGGATAGGTTTGTTGAGCAAAAGATTTATTTGACACGCTCACTTACTTGTCGAAAGAAAACATGCAATAATTGATTGGGTTGAAAGACATAAATTTAGTCTCGGAATGAGACAAAGAATGCTTTAAAAAAAAAGCTTCTAGCAAAAAAAAAAGTTTTAAATAAAGATTGTAATTACAAAGTTTGAAATGGGATTTTGAGATATTCAGAGAAGGCACAAAAAATACTGAGGTGGATTTAAAAAAAGAAAAAGATTAAATTAAATCTGATCAGGTCAAACTCCTGGGTAAGTGGCGAGCTATCTGCGAAGGTGTAAAAGGAAATTTTGGAAAATGTTAAAAACAGCAAGCTTTAGTAACGACTTGGAAACTGGAGCATTTTGAGATAACGAAAGGCAGCCCTCAAACTCTCAAAGCTGGACTCCATTCCAGTTATGAAAAAGAGAAAGAAAATATAAAGACGCAACTTTGAAAGTCAACAAATGATTTTAAATTAACAACTTTATGGAGTTATGAACCCTCCGTGTAAAATACAAAACCTAATTTGAAGAAAGAAATAAAAGATGTAACGGACTAAATGGAAAAAGACATAACTTACTAAATACTAGTTGATGTTTGCTGTGAAAAAGATATTGGTTTAATTAGAAAGAAAAAAAAATTGGAATAGGTAAAAAAACACTCTACATGGATTCGAATTTTAAATTATGAAAAAGTTTCAATGCAGATTGAAAAGATTTCCAAAATGGACAGTGTTTATCAAAAAAAGTCCCTAACAGTGTAAACAAGCAGGAGAGTTTTGAAGATAACGAGGAGAAAGAGAGAAATAAAAAAAAAACAGAATTGAATTTCAGTGAACAAAATTTATATTGTATGTGTGGTCATGTTTTGAAACAATTTAAAAAAATAAAATTCTTTGGCAAGTACTTGAATTAGAAGTTAAGAAAACATTGGAGTTTACTCTAATGATTTATGCTGTTTTTAACGGATTCCTAATTTCGAAGCCAGTTTTGAAGGCACAAAGACTTTTTTTCAGATGATTACGTGAAGTCACGTAATGAAATCAGGTGTTCTTACCCTTTCCATTGACAGCCGTTTTATACTGAACATTATTAATTTGGATTTCTTAAAAAAAAGTCTCACCTAACAGAGGAAACAAACATAAAAACAGAACTAGCTGTTCTAATAATACTTGACTGATACAATAAAGAAATAGATACTCAATAAAACAAATTGAAGAGTTAAAAGCTAAGATAAACAGGCTGGAAGAGATAACGGAACGAGACGGATAGTGCAGTGCGCAGCCAAGCACCATCACCTACGGCAATAGGGCCAATGTACCCCACGGTGGGTAGGTGTAGTCCACAAACCCAACCTAACGGTAAAGCAGACAGCGATGTTTGGAGGAATAGCTTTGGCCTTGGTCATAATAGGAGTTTGGGTGATATTTAAGTGGGTAAAGTCATGGGCGCACGCCCTACAGATTAAGCTCGAAATGGTTCGATTATAACCTTGTGATTCTGATTTTGCAGGGTGACAGGGACACTCGTAGACCAAAAAAACTTAACCCCTGGTGACGATCAGGCCGTCTGTTTAAAATTACAGATAATACTTACCGGAATGGGAATACGAAAGGCGCTACTCGTAATATGGATAGCCCTGCGTCATGCACGTACCCTGGGCAACACCGACGGACAGCAGAGCACGCTGGAAATCAACAACTACATGAACTATGGAGTCTTGTATAATTTAACGGACGGAATGTGCATCCCAGCAGCCAAGGACTGGAGCAAGGACAGGACTTATTTTAATGCATGGTTACAAGTGAATCCTAATAAGAATCCTAGTAAGAATAAGAGTATGTGTATAGTGCTCCACCGGTATAAGGAGCAGATGCATTAAACGGAGGGATGTCAAAGGGCCTGATGAATGTACTTTCGGCATAATTTGCGCGCCTCCGGGACAATCCCAGCAATCAGTCATCCGGAAGAAGGTAATGGGGCTGTGTGGGTATTACGAGGAGGCGGGGGCAGCTGCAATATCATTGTATATATGTTTCTCACGCCCTCCGACACCGCGCCCCATAAGAACTACTACATTGCCCGAGGAACTGCCTTGTGCCATAACTACGAAGGGACCAGAGAATGGGATTGTAATGTACAACGAGGGGGAACTGTTGTATGATAATGTTAAACATGAAATTATGCCTGTTCTGATCAATATTTCAGGCATCCAGATGCCGGAATACTGTACCGAACAGTCAAGGAAAATGTACAATGTATTCAGTAAAGTTGTAATGCAGCAGGCTGCCGATGCAATGGGTGCCAGTATGTTCCGGGGACAGGGGTTAGCCCCCAGGAAGAAGAGGGAAATAGTTAATGATGATGCTACCGTTTTCAATACAGGGACCTCTGTAGTGAACTCGATAGACATACAAGGATTAAATGAGAGGGTGGAACAGCTTAGAGGGGTGATGAAGGGGTCATTGGAGAGGGTGGAGCAAAACCAGGAAGACCAAGCCAACCTAGGAAAGGAGGGTGCCAAAATCCAGCTGGATGGCATCTCAATCCTGGAAGCTCACGCCAGAACCATCAATCACCTCATTGATAGAGAACAGGAAGATACAGGGAAAGCAAAGACAGGGGCAACTCTATCACGCTTATCGTCTGTGCATGGTTGGACAGATCCGCCACAATCGCGACCAGATCCAACGCGGGGAAGTACCTGATTGGATAGACAGTTCACATTTAGCTCAGTTGGCAAACCAAAATGGGACACTGGATAATTGTACTCTGAAGGTACTGACCAGAGTATATCCAGCAATTCCAGTTTGCCAAATGGATAGGACTACCGGGATAGGGATAGTCCTAATGTTCCCTCTAGCCATGTCGGACTCAGGGCCGTTCCCCCTATACCAACGAGAGAATATCGGAATAATACGGGAAAATGTCACCATATGCTACTACCTGACCACCACCTCTGCCGTTCGTCGAAACAACATATTTACCGGGATTTCCCTAGCAGATTGCAAGCAAAAGGGGGAAATCATAGTATGCCCTCACCCGGTGGGCAGAGGGGAGCTAGACGAGTGCGGGTTTAACCGAACCGACGGGTGTGTACTAGAAATAGTGCCCGCACACATGCACTTCGCGAGGGCAGGCTACGGAGGGAAGGGAAGATACTGCGTCTCTACTACTGAGCGTTCATTCCAGTATAATTACTTGCAGTGCCCTATGCCACAGCCAAACTTTTGCTTTACACCACTACGACCTGTCGCGATCGGGCAAGCGCATATCACCCAGGTTAGGCACCGGAAGTCCGAAGTTATTGAGGTAACCGATCAGCTCCATGATCATTTACAGGATTATGGCGAATGAGATCAGGTCCCTATCCCACATCTAACCGAAGTATTACGAGAGTTGAGGCTCAGAGTGGGTCAATCCGTAAAGCTCTACTACCAACTACAAACTAAAATCAAAGTACTGGAAGAAGATACCGAGGTAGATTTACAAAGTCAGAGTTGGTGGAGAAAGGTCTGGGACTGGGGAACAAATGTGAACATCCACCCATGGATTCCAATAATTTCACATCTACTGGTCGGGATACAATTGATCTTAGAAATAACAAGGGGCGTAATGGCTTGCCAGGTATGCAGACACCACGCACAACGAAGACGGACAAATCACCGTGCCCCGGATACTAAACAAGCCTGTATTGTAAGGGGCAGGAGGATTTGGCCTTTGTCAATTCGATTTAAGCAACCGGGACTCCTGAAACCGCGTGACTGGCCAACACGTTCAGGCAGGGAGTACCGGGCCGCGAACAAAATCTAATAAAGGTTGAATGGGTCGGTTAAAAAGGGACTAGGACTAGTCCCTTTACCGAAAGGGCGAGTTGTTGTAGGAGGAAGGCACCTTTAGAATATACCAGAATAAAAGGCATTAGGCACCTGCTAGATATATCTAAACGCATATAAGTTTAAAGTGGCCACACATAAAATGGCTGCCCAGGCATGATGGGAAATCAGGTAGTCAAGCTGTGAACTGATGAATGTTCAATGACAGAGCAATAACCCTGTGAGGCCCACTATAGGAATGCCTTGGATGCAGGATAAGAATAATGTGGAGAGAAGCCATCTCCCGTATTCAAGGCCAGAAACCAATTAATTCCCCAGGAAGAAAGAGATAAGAGAACCCATCTCCTGTAAACAAGGTTATAAACCAATTATTTCTCCAAGAAGAAAGAAATAGTGAGAGAACCACTAATCTCCTGTAGTAAAGTTATCAATCAGCCCAAGCTGACAAGAGACGAACACATGGTTCCTGAATAAGAGGAATTCTATTGGGTTTAACGAACCTATATATAATCTATAATCGTTGTGATTGGCTTGTGTCCAGCCGTGATGGGCTGTGTAACTGTAGTAAACTGTTTGTAACTGTTGTGAAACATATAAAAGTGAATACCCTTTGTTCTGTGGAGAGAAACCTGGATACGGTCCTGAGTTTTCCTCCCCGCTGAGCGTAATAAAGGCCGCCATGCGTTGGAACCGACTCTGAGTGTTGAGCGATTCTTCAGAGAAAACACTAACGCTAACAACACATATAGACCAGACCAAATAAGGACGGAATATTTCCTCACCTAAAGTACATTAGCGAACCAGATGGGTTTTTAGAACAATCCTGTAATTTCATGGTCACCATTACCAACACTAGTTTTGTATTCGAGATTTATTTAATTTATTGAATTTAAATTCGCCAGCTGCAGTGAAGGGATTTGAACCGCCAGCACATTAGTCCAGACGTCTGGATTTGTAGTCCAGTAACATAACCCCAATCTACCGTACCCAAATGTTTCTGGTGATTTCAAAGCCAGAAGCTTGGCTCTGTTATGATATTGAAGCTCGCCCCAGAAATATATGAAGGGCTGGCAGAGGTGTTCTTTCTGGACCATCTCTTAGTCTTAATGGCAATTAGAAAATCTATCAATTGAATGGGCAGGAATTGAGGTACAAGTTATTGGTGAATTGGAAGTGGAAAATACATCAGAAATATTCAGAAAGATAATAGGATAGAAATTGTGGTCGAAAGCTTCCTGTGTGCGGATGCCACCGACCGGCAAACAATCGACAAATTTACCTGCCGGTCCTGCTGTTTCAGCGACTTTCAATCCTGGGTCTCGGTACGTAAGTCTGCCTGGAGGCTTACTTATTGCAGGAGCAAATGCGGTTCGCAACCTCGCCTGGGATCATGTGGGCTTGCCCAACTGATAAAATTATGGAATCTCCAGTGATAATCTTGGGGATTTGTGAGGATCATAAGTATCAATGGGAATCTCTTAAAACATATACGAGCACATGAAATAATAAAACATTTGCTCTGGGTGATGAGGCAGGAACTTGGGATATGAGATGGGACAGGAAGTTCTGTTGGCTGAAGGGCAGGAACTTGGGCTGGGGTTGGATAGGAACTTGGACTGGATAATGATGCTCGAACGAGGGCTGGTGAATGAGCAGGAAAGGTCTGAGGGATGGACATGGAATTGGGAGTGAATGGGACAGGAACTTGGGCTGGTTGATTGTTCAGGAATTTAGGCAGTCGGGTGGGGCAAGAACTTGGGCTGGTTGATTGGTCAACAACCTGTGCTTTCGATGGGCAGGGACTTGGTTTTAGCAATGGGCAGCAACTTGGGCTGTGTGATGTGGCAGGAAATTGAGCAGGGGTTTCCGCAGGAACTTGGGCTAGGGTATGGGCACGATTTGGGCTGTGAAATAGGGTAGGAACATGGCCTGTGGAACGGGTAAGGAAATTCACCTATGGGATGGGGCATGGAATTTGGCGAGAGGAGGGGCACGATCTAGGACTGGGGGAACGGGCAGAAATCTGTGCTGGGGTTGGGACAGGAACTTAGGCTGCGATGTGGGCAGGAACTGGGGCTGTGGGATGTGGCAGTTATTTAGGCTGGTAGATGGGGCATTAGCTTGGGCTGGGGGATGGTCTGGAGCTTGGATTGGAGCAGAACGTGGGCTGGGGGATGGAGTAGGTATTTGTGCTGTGAGATCGGGAAGGAACCTCATGTGGGTGATGGTCAGGAGCTTGCACTGGGGAAATGGAAGGAATTTGGGCTCTGAGGTGGGGCAGGATCTTTGGCTGCGTGAGGGGCAGGAACTTGCACTGGGGCATGTGATAGAACCAGATCTATGGAATGTGGCAGAAACTTGGGCTGGAGGTGGATAGGAACTTGGGCTGGGGGATGGAGATCTTTGGGCGTAGAAGAGCTTGGGCTGGAATGTGAAACTGAGAGGTAGGAGAGATTGGTGGGGTAGGAGAGCTTGGAGCGGGTAAGAGATCTTGGGGGGGGAAGGAGAGCTTGGGGGGCATAGGAGAGCTTGGTGGGTAGGAGGGCTTGGGGGATAGGAGATGTTGGGGTGGTAAGAGACCTTGTGGTGGGTAGGAGAGCATGGTCGAATAGGAGAGCTTAGCGGGTCGGAGAGCTTGGGTGGTTGGGAGAGCTTGGCGAGTCGGAGGGATTGGGAGTGGCAGGAGAGTTTTGGGGCTTAGGAGAGCTTGGCGTGTCGGAGAGCTTTGGGGGTTAGGAGAACTTGGGAGTTAGGAGAGCTTGGGGGCGGGGTTAGGAGAGCTTGGAAGTCGTAGGAAAGCTTGGGGGCAGGTAAGCCTGGGGGGTTAGCAGAGTTTGGGGAGTAGGAGAGCTTGGGGGGGGCAGAAGAGCTTGGGGGGTAGGAGAGCATGGAGGGGTAGGACTGCACGTGGGGTTAGGAGAGCATGCGGGTGCAGGAGAGATTGGAGTGGTAGGAGAGCTTGGTGTGGTAGGAGAACTTGAGAGGGTAGGAGAGCTTGGTGGGTAGGAGAGCTTGGGGGGCTAGTAGAGTTGGGGGTTAAGAGATCTTTGGGGGTAGGAGAGCATGGGCAGGGTTGGAGAGCTTGTGGGGTTAGGAAAGCTTAGTGGGGGCCAGGAGTGTTTGGGCAGCGTAGGATAGGTTTGTGGGTATGAGTGCTTGCTGGTGTCGGAGATCTTGGGAGTTAATTTGTCTGTACTTTGATTATTCCTGTGTTCCTGCAGCTCGCTTGCCCTGTTTCTGCAGCTCCACATTGCCTGTTTCTGAAGCTAATTCCTCTGTTTCTGGGGCTGCTAATTTACCAGTTTCTGTGACTCCTTGTATTCATCTTTCAAGACCTAATTCCACAGATTCTAGTTTTAGGTCCACTTTTTCCGGCACTATTTCCCGTGTTTCTGGCGCTAATTCGCTTATTTCCGCGCTAATTCCCGTGTTCTTGGAGCTCCTACTTGCCCTCTTTCTGCGACTCCTAATTTCCCTGTTTCCTGAGGGAATTCCCATGTTTCTGTCGCTGATGCAGCTGTTTCAGGACCCAATACCTTTCTTTTCGGAGAAAAACCATTAGTTTCTGGAAGTCCTCGTTTCCCTCTTTCTGGAGATTCTGAGTTGTTTGTGGAGCTCCCAATTGTCCTTTTTCTGGAGCTCCAAATTGCGCTTTTTATGAAGCAGCTAATTGTCGTATTTAAGTGTCTACTAGTTATATATATATATATCTCCGAAATGACCTTTTTAGGGTGCTCTCTCCTAAATCCCCTGCTGCAGGGTCAGCTAAGTCACCTATTTCTGGAGCTAACTCCCTTGTTTCTGTTGCAAACGCAACTGTTTCTGGATTGAATACGTTTTTTTCTGGGGGAAATTCATGTGGAGCCCCTAATTTCGCTTTATATGGAGCTCCAAATTGTGCAATTTATGAAGCACGTAATTGTGCAATTTATGAAGCAAGTAATTGTCCTGTGTAGTTTTCCGGTATATATGGCTCCGAATTGTCCTGTTCTGGTACGCTCCCATAATTCCACTGCAACAAGAAGAGCTAATTCTCTGTTTTTGAATGTAACTATTCTATTTCTAAACACAACTCCCTGTTTCTGGATCTATCTGCGCTGTACTGTGATTATCCCCGTGCTCCTGGAGCCCCTGCTTCCTCTGTGTCTGCAGCTCCGTAGTGCCCTGTTTCTGGAGCGAATTCCACTCTTTATGGAGCTGAAAATTCAGCACTTCCTGTAACTATTATTTTCATCCTTCTCGAGATAATTCCACTGTTTCTGGAGTCAATGGCTCTATTTCTGGAGCTAATTTCCTTCTTTCTGCGCTAATACCCCTGTTCCTGGAGCTCCAACTTCCCCTCTTTCTGCAGCTCCAAATTACCCTATTCCTAGATTTAATACCCATGTTTCGTTCGCTAATTCAGCTGTTTCTGGAGCTAATGTTTCTGGAGCTAATCTTTCTCCAGAATCTATGATTCTGGAGCTAATTCCACAATCTCTGTAATTCGTAGTTCGCCTGTTCCTGCAGCTCCTAATTCTTCTGTTTCTTGGGGTTCGAAATTGTCCTTTTTATATGGCACCTAATTGCCCTTTTCGTGGCCACTAGTTCTCCGATATATATAGCTCCAAATTGTATTGTTTGTGGTGCGCTCTCCAAATCCTCATTCGACAGGATCAGCTAATTCACTTGTTTCTAGAGCTGGCTCCAAATTTCCCAGTTTCTTGAGCCTGCACCAAAGTTCCATGTGACACTGCCCTCTCCGAATTACGCTGTGTCGGGATCTCCTAAATCTTCTGTTTCTTTTGCTCCAAATGAATTTGTTTATGGAACCTTACATCTCTTATATCTGGATCGTATAATTCCCCTGTTTTTGGAGTTAATTTCCCTGATTCTGAGATGATAGCACTGTTTCTGGAGTTGAGCCCCTGTTCATGGAGTTAATTTACTTATTTATGGGCTAATTTCTGTGTTCCTGGTGCTAATTCCCATGGTGCCGGAGCTAATTCTTCTTTTTTCTGCAGATCCTAATGTCCCAGTTTGGGAAGCTCCGAATTCCTCAGTTTCTGCAGGGAACCCCCCTGTTTCTGTAGCTATTTCCCCTGTTTCAGGGGCTAATAATTATGTCTCTTGAGCTAAATCCCGAGATTCTGCAGGCACTAGTTCCATTATTGCAGGAGATGTTTCAGTTGCTTGTGAAGCTCCCAAAAAAAAACTACCTAGAACCCCAAATTGCGCTGTTTTTGGAGCACGTAATTGTGTTCGTAAGTGGTTACTCTTTCCCCTATAGATATAGCCCCGAATTTTCCTATTTATAGTGCACTCTCCAAACTCCCTGATACAGGAACAGCGAATACACCTGTGTCTAGAGCTGGCTCCACATGTCCCACTTTCTGGAGCCTGCTCCTAAGTTCCTCGTTGATGGAGCCCTCTGTTAATTTCCCTGTATCTGGATCTCCAAAAACGCCTTTATCTTTTTCTCCAACTTACTTTGTTTATGACACTACACTTCCCTTGTTTCTGGAACTTATATTTCCCCAGTTTCAGGAATTTCTGTGGAATTAGTTCCCCTGTTTCTGAAGCTAATGCCCTTATTTCCGATCTAATTCCCGTGTAAATGGAACTCCTCGATCTGCAGCTGCCAATTTCCCTGATTCTGAATCTAATACCCCTGGTTGTGGAGGTAATTCATATTTTTACTGGAGCTTCTGATATCGCAGTTTGAGGAGATCCTAATTTCTCTGTTTCTGGAGGTAACTCCCATGTTTCTGTATCTAATTCAACTGTTTCAGTCGGTAATACTTCTGTTTCTGGTTCTGATTCCCCAGTTTCTGGAGGTCCTAGTCCCGCTGGTTCTGGAGTTACTAATGTCGCTGACAATGGAGATCTATATTTCGCTGTTCATGGAGCACATCATCATCCTTTTCTTGCAGCTACGAGTTCCCCTATAAATCCGAATTGTCCTATTAATGGTGCACTCTCCAATTACCCCTGCTATAGGAACAGCTAATTTGCCTTTTTCCGGAGATGTCTCCACATTTCCCACTTTATTGTGCCCTAACCTATGTTCCATGTTGATGGAGCCCTCTCCCAAATTCCCTGCATCTGTATCTCTTAAACCTCCTGTATCTTTTGCTTCAAATTACATTCTTTATGGAACCATAATTGCCTTGTTACTGGATATCGTAATCTCATGCTGCTGAAGATAAACACCCTGTTTCTTTGCGGCAAACATCTACTGTTAGCAGAACACTTGATTCTGCCCCTTGATCGACCAATTTCCAATAATTCTACGGACAATGACGCTGTTTCGGGTGCTGTAATACTTGTGTTTATGAACCTCCTAATACTCCGATTTGTGGAGTTAATTCCAGTGTTTCTGTAACTAATTATCTTGTTCAGGGGCTAATCCTTCTAATCCTGGAACTGCTGTCGTCAAGGTTTCAGGAGTTCCTCATACCCGAATTTCGAGAGTTCCAACTTTTCCTTGTTTGTGGAGCCCATCATTGCACAATTTCTGGAGCTGCAAATAGCACTGTTTGTGGAACGCCTAATTTATGTGGCTACTATTTCACTGATATATATATAGCTCCGGATTGTCTTGTAAAAGGTGCACTCTCCTAATTCCTCTGCTAAAGGAAAATCTAAGCCGCCTTTTTATGGAGCTGTGCCCCAATTTCCCAGTTCCTGGAGCTACGTTCCATGTAGGTGTGGTGGTCCCATAATTCTACTCTCCCTGGATCTCGTAAATATTCTGTTTATTTTGCTCCGAATTACGTTGGTTTTGGATTCACACATCTCTTGTTTATGGATCTCATGATTCCCCTGTTTCTATAGCCGAAATTCCCTCTATTTCTAGAGCACCCGATTCTCCAATTTCTGGAAATAATCACCGTTTTTTAGGCCATAATTCGACTCTTTCTGTTGCTCCTCAATCGGGCGTTTTTGAAGCACATAATTCACTGGTTTGTGGAATAAATGTCAATATTTATGCAACTAATTTTCCTGTTTCTGGAATTAGTTCATATATTTAAGGAGATACAATACCCCTATTTCGGGAGCCTATTTCCTCATTCTGGGGCTAATTTCTCTGTTAATTACCATGTTTAGGGCGCTCCCTCAGTACTGACCATCCGACGGAGCGGCGATCACTGAGTACTGCCCCTCCGACAATGCGAAGCTCCCTCAGTACTTACCCGCCGACAGTCCGGCGATTCCTCAGTCCTGCCGCTTCGACAGTGCGGTGCTCCCTCAGTGCTGCCCCTCCAACAGTGCGGAGCTCCCTCAGTACTGCCCCCCGGCAGTGCGGTGCGACCTCAGTCGTGCCGCTCCGTCAGTGCGCTCTCCATTAGTACTGCCCCTCCGACATTGCGGCGCTTCCTCACAACTACCCCTCCAACAGAGCAGCGCTCCCACAGTACTGCCCCTCCAACAGTGCGGCGCTCCCTCAGTACTGCCCCTCCGACAGTGCGGTGCTCCCTCAATACTGACCATCCGACAGTGCGGCGCTTCCTCTGTACAGACCCTCCACGGTGCGGCGCTCCCTCAGTCCTGCCCCTCCGACAATGCGGCGCTCTCTCAGTACTGCCCGTCTGACAGTGCGGATCACCCTCAATATTGCCCCTCCGACAGAACGGCGCTCCCTCAGTACTGCCCCTCTGACAGTGCAGCGCTCAATCAGTACTGCTCCTCCGACAGTGCGGTGCTCCCTCCGTGCAGCCCCTCCGAAAGCATGGCGCTCACTCAGTACTGCCCCTCCGACAGTGTGGCCCTCTCTCAGTACTGCCCCTCCGACAGTGCGGCGCTCCATCAGTACTGTCCCTCCGAAAGTGCAGCACTCCCTCAGTAATGCCCCTCCGACAGTGCGGCGCTCCCTCAGTACTGCCACTCTGACAGTTTGGCGCTCCCTCAGTACTGCCCGTCCGACAATGCGGCGCTCTCTCCGTTCTGCCTCTCCAACAGTGCAGCGCTCACTCCTCCTACACAATTCAATCTCTCTCTCACCTCCCCCCCGGCTTAAGCTTACTCTTTTCCCCGCTCCATCTCTTTATTTCCCACCCATCAAAGCTATCTCTCTTCCCCCCATCCAATCCATCTATTTTCTCCCTCAACCCAAGCTCTTTCTCCCATGCCCCCGCCAAGCTCACACTCTCACCTTCCCAACAAGCTTGCTCCACCCAAAGCTCTCTCGCTCTCCTCCCACACCATAAGCTCTCTCTCCCCTGCGACAAATGCTCTTCTAACTACCCCCAACCCTTCTACCCTTCCAAGCTACCAAATGCCCATACATCCTATCTTCGACCCCCGCGCCGCAACGCTCCGCTACCACTTCCAAGCTCTTCTACCCACCAAGCTCCTACTCCCTAAAGCAATCCTATGCCACAAGCTCTGCTGCAAACCCAATCTCTCCTAACTCTTCGAACTCTCCTACCAACCCCCAATTTCTCCTACACCTCCAAGCCCAACTATCCACCGAAGCTCTCTGCCCCCAAACTCTCCTCCCCGCCACGCAAGCTCCCTGCCCCCATGCTCTCCGCCCCCCCACAAGCTCTCTTTCCACCGCCAAGCTCCTTTCCCCACAAGCTCACTCTCCCAAGCTCACTTTCCCCCACAAGCCCCATTCGATCCCCTCCAAGCACACTTCTAACCACCCCCAAGCTATCTTCTACGCACCATGGCTCTCCTCTACCCCCACACAAACTCTCTACTACAACCAACACTCTTCTACCCCACTCCACACTTCTCTTCTACCAACCAAGCACTCCTACTCCCCACAACCTCTTCTATACTCCCAAGCACTTCTGCGCCCTAAGCTCTCCCCCAATGTATCTACACACCAAGCTCTCTCCCCTATCTCTCCAATCCCTGCAAGCATTCCTAACCCCACAAGCTCTTCTACAAGTCGCCTCGCTAATTTCTCCTACCCTTCTCCCCACGCTGTGAAACTTTCTAAAACTCCTACTTTTCTTCTTTCAGGAGCAAATTCCACAGTTTCTCGACGTTATTCCCATATTTCTGGCGCTAACTCCCTTGTTTCTGCGCTAACAATACACATTGAGCGGCGAATTCGATGATGCCCATTTTGCACCATTGACCGAGACAAGTTTCTAGACCATACTTTTAATATTTTGTAGCATGATAAATGCTTCTGCAATGATCAGTGGCTATTCTTTTCACCCCCAAATTACAAACAGCAATTAAAATAGATAGATGACTTCTGAAAAGTGTGCAGCTGTATTCATCATTCTCCAGTCTCTTTAGCATACGTTTGTTTTTTGCACTGTTCAAGTAAATACGAAGGCAGAATATTATCTCAATGGCGGTACATTAGGAAAACAAGAGGTGCAACTAGACCTGGGTCTCTTGGAAAATCAGCCTTTGAAAGTTGGCATGAAGGTTTCGCAGTCAGTGAAAAATGGCAAATTATCAGTTAGCCTTCATATCTAGGGGATTTGAGTAAAGGAGTAGAGACCTCTTACTGCAGTTGTACAGGGCTTCGTGAGGCCTCACCTGGAATATTTTGTTCAGTTTCGGTCTCCAAATCTGAACAAGGACGTTCTTGGTATTGAGAGAGGGCAGACTGATTCCAGGGATGGCAGGACTGACATATGAGGAGATAGTGGATCGACTGGGCCTGTATTAACTGGAGTTTAGAAGGATGTGAGGAGATCTCACAGAAACATATAACATTCTGACAGAATTGGACAGTTTAGATGCAGGAAAAGTGCTCCCGACGTTGTGGAAGTCCACAGACAGAGGACACAGATTAAGGATAATGGTTAAGCCATTTAGGACTAAGATGAGGATATGGACCTTACGGCTAAATGAATCAAGTGGTATGGAGAGAAAGCATGAAACAGGTACTGAGATGAATGATCAGACATGATCTTATTGAATGGTGGTGCAGGCTTGAAGGGCCGAATAGCCTACTTCTGCACCTATTTGCTGTGTTCTATATTTCTAATTCCCGTGTTCCTGGAGCTCCTAATGGCCTTCTTTCTGCGACTCGCAATTTCCTTGCACCGACATGGAATGCACCTGCTTCTGTAGCTAATTCAACTGTTTCTGGAGCTAATATCTTTATTTACGGAGAAAATTCCATCGTTTCTTGAAGTCCTCGTTCCCTCTTTCAGGAGATTCTGAGTTGAATGTGGAGCACCTAATTGTCCTTTTTCTGGATCTCCAAATTGACTGTATATGAAACACTAATTATCCTATCTAAGTGACAACCAGTTATATATATATCTCCGAAATGTCCTTTTTATGATTTAACCTCCTAAATCCCCTGCTGCAAGGACAGCTAAATCACCCCTTTCTCGAGCTAACTCTGCAATTTCTAAACGGAATTCCCCAGTGGCTGGAGCTCATTGCGTTGTTTCATGTGCTGTTAATTTTCCAGTCTGTGGAGCTCCTAATTTTTCTGTTTTTGGAGCACCTTCCCTGTTCCTGGAACGACACACCTTGTAACTGTAGCTGAAAAGTCCTCTGCTTCTGGAGCTAATTGCGATATTTCTGGACATAATTCCCCTCTTTCTGGAGCTCCTAATGCAGGTGTTTCTGAAGCACTTAATTCCCAGTTTGTGGAATTAACTCCAATATTTCTGGAGCTAATTCCACAATTTCTGGAATTAATTCCTGTAATTAAAGATATCCTCTTCCCCGTGTTTCTGGAGCTATATCCCTTGTTCCAGGGTTAGTTTAAATGTTCTTGGAGCTGCTAAGTCCCAGCTTATGGGAGCTCCGAATGCAACTGTTGCTGGAGCTCCTACTTCCCAAGGTTATGCAGGTCCTAGATCCCCTGTTTCTGGAGCTATTTCAGTTGTTTATGGAGACGTTAATTTCTCTCCTTCTGGATCTTCAAATTGCACTGTTTATGAAGCACCTTATTGTGATTTTTATGTGGCTACCATTTCCCCGATATATTTAGCTCCGAATTATTCTGCTTATGTTGCGCTCTCCTAATTTCCTTTCTACAGGAATAGCACGGTACCTATTTCTTGAGTAAACTCTTCTCTTTCTAAATGTAATTCCTTTGTTTCATTTGTGTACTGAATAAATTCCAGCGTTTCTGGAGCTCCTAATTCTCCAGTTACTCCAGTGCCCAATTTGACAGTTTCTGTTACTCCGACGTCTCATCTTTCTCGAACTAATTCCCCCGTATCTAGTGCTAATACGGTTGTTTCCTAACTAATTCCAGTTTTCCTCGAACACCTAGTTCCCCGCTCTGCAGCTCCCAATTCCCTTGTTCCTGGATCTAATTCCCCTGTTTCTGGAGCTCATCTTATTTTCTGGAGTTCCGAATATCCCTGTTTCTGGAGCTAATACTTTATTTTCTGGGGTCTATTCCTGTGGAGCTTCAAATTTCCATATTTTTGGAGCTCAAAATTGCGTGGTTTATCAAGCACATAATTGTCCTTTTTACGTGTCTAGTAATTTGCCGATATATGTGGCTCTGAATTGTTCTGTTTATGGTGCGCTCTCCTAATTACCCTGCAACATGAACAGAAAATTCACCTTTTCTGGAGGTAACTCTTCTCTTTCTAAATATAATTCCCATGCTTCTGGAGCTAATTGCTCTGTACTGTGATTATTCCTGTGTACGTGGAGCTCGTTTCCCCTCGTTCTGCAGCTCTGTATTACCCTGTTTCTGGAGCTGCTAATTTACCAGCTTCTGTAAATCCTACTTTTCTTCTTTCAAGTCCTAATTCCACTGTTTTAGATCTAATTCCCTTGTTTCTGCTCTAATTCCCGTGTTCCTGGAGCTGCGACTTCCCCTCTTTCTGCGACTCCTAATTTCCTCGTTCTTGGAGAACTTTCCCATTTCTGTAGTTGATACAACTGTTTCTGGTGCTAATACCTATATTTCTGGAAAAAATTCCATAGTTTCGAGAAGATCTTGTTCTTCTCTTTCTCGAGATTCTGAGTTGTTTATGGAGCTCCTAATAGGCCTTTTTGCTGCTGCTCCAATTTGCAATGTTGAGGAAGCACATAATAGTCGTATTTAGTGTCTACTAATTATATATATATATCTCCGAAATGTACTCTATATGGTGCGCTCTCCTAAATCCCCTGCTGGAAGGACAAGTAAGTCATCTATTTCGAGAACCAGCTCTCCTCTTTCTAAACGCAATTTATCTGTTTCTGGAGTTGATTATGCTGTTTCTGTAGCTAATGCCACTGTTCGTGGAGCTACTAATTTCCCTATCTATGGACCTCCTAATTCCTCTGTTTCTGGAGTAAATTCCACGATTTCTGCAGCTAATCACCTTGTTTCTGTAGCTGATATCTCCATGTTTCTGGAGCACCTGATTCTCCATCTTTCTTGATCTAGTCACCATATTTCTGGACATAATTGCCTTCTTTCTGGTGCTTCTAATTTTGCTGTTACTGGAGCACTTAATTCCCCAGTTTGTGGATTTTACGCCAATATTTCTGGAGCTAATTCCCAGGTTTATGGAATTAATTCATGTAATTAAGGATATCCCATTGCCCCTGTTTCTGGAGCTCTTTCACTTGTTCCGGGGTAAGTTGCAATGTTCTTGGAGCTGCTAAATTCCATGTAATGGGAGCTCCGAATTCCGCTACTGCTGGAGTTCCTACTATCCCAGATCATGCAGATCCTTGTTCCCCTCTTTCTGGACCTACTTCAGTTGTTGGTGAAGATCCTAAGTCCCCTCTTTCTGGAGCTTCAAATTGAGCTGATTATGAAACACCAAATTGTGCTTTATATGATACTACCATTTCGCTTAAATATTTAGCTCTGAATTAATTTGCTCATGGTGCGCTCTCCTAATTCCCCTGCTGCAGGAATAGCTAGTTTATCTGTTTCTTGAGCCAACTGTTCTCTTTCTAAATGCAATTGCATTGTTTCTGGAGCTAATTCCACTGTACTGAACACATTCCAGTGTTGCTGGAGCTGCTAATTCCGCAGCTTCTCCAGTTCCCAATGCGGCAGTTTCTGTAACTCCTAATTTTCATCTTTTTACTCATAATTCGCCTGTTTCTATTGCTAATACCGTTGTCTCCGAATAATTCCATCATTCCTTGAATTTATGATTCCCCTCTGTGAAGCTCCTAATTCCTCTGTTCCTGGAGATAATTCCCCTGTTTCTGGAGCTCATGTATTTCCTGGAGTTCCGAATATCCCAGATTGTGGATCTCTAATGCATCTGTTTCTGGAGCTAATATCTTTTTCTCTGGGGAAAGTTCCTGTGAAGCTCCACATTTCCATATTACTGGAACTCCACATTGTGTGGTTTATGAAGCACATATCTGTCCTATTTACGTGTCCAGCATTTTGCAGAAATATATTGCTACGAATTGTTCTTTTTAAGGTGCACTCTCCTAATTTCTCTGCAACATAAACAGAAAATGTTTATTGAGGTAAATCTTCTCTTTCTAAACATAATTCCCCTGTTTCTGAAGCTAATTGCGCTGTACAGTGATTATTCCTGTGCAGCTCACTTCCGCTGTTTCTGCAGATCACCATTACCATTTTTCTGGAGCTAAATCGACTGTTTCTGGAGTTACTATTGTACGAGTTTCTGTAACTCCAACTTTTCAACTATTTAGACGTAATTCCTCAGTTTCTCGACCTAATTCCCTGTTTCTGACTCTAATTCCCTTTTTCTGCTCTAATTTCCGTCTGCCTGGATCTCCACAATTCCTCTATCGATGACTCCTAATTTCCTTGTCCCTGGAGCTCATTCTCTGTTTCTGCAGCTAATTGTCCAACTTTAGTGTCTACTAGTTATATATGTATATCTCCGAAATGTCCTGTTCGTGGTGCGCATACTAAATCCTCTGCTGCAGGGACAGCTAAGTCACTTCTTTCGAGAGCGAACTCTGCACTTTCTAAATGCAGTTCTTCTATTTCTGGAGCTAATTGCGCTGTTTCTGGAGCTAATTCCAATATTCCTGCAGCTGTTAACTTCCCAGTCTGTGGAGCTCCTAATTCTTCTGTTTCTGGATCAACTTCCCCTGTTCCTGAAGGTAACTCCCTTGTCCCTGTCGCTTAAAATCCTGTGTTTCTGGAGCACCAGATTCTCCCTCTTTCGGGAGCTAATCACCATATTTCTGGACATAATTTCCCCCCTTTCTGGAGCTCCTAATTCCGGTGTTTCTGTTGCACTTAATTCCCCTGTTTGTGGAGTTAACTCCAAAAGTTAAGGAGCTATTTCCCCGGTTTCTAGAATTAATTCCTGTAATTAACGATATCCCATTTCCACTGTTTCTGCAGCCATTTCTCTTGTTCTGGGGTTAGTTTCAATGTTCTTGGAGCTGCTAACTCCCATCTTATGGGAGCTCCCAATGCCGCTCAAGCTGAAACTCATAGTACCCCAGGTTATGCAGGTCGTTGTTCCCCTGATTCTGGAGATATTATAATTGTTTGTGGAGAACCTAATTGCCTTTTTTCTACACCATCAAATTACTCTGTTTATGAAACACCTGATTGTGCTTTTTATGTGGCTACCATTTCCACAATATATTTAGGTCCAAATTATTCTGCTTATAGTGCGGTCTCCTAATTCCCCTGCTACAGGAATAGCTTGCTTACCTGTTTCTTGAGCTAACTCTTCTCTTTCTAATTCCTTTGTTTCTGAAAATACATCCGCTGTCCAGAATAATTTCCCGTGTTGCTTGGAATCCTAATTCCGCAGTTCCTGCCGTGCCCAATTTAGCAATTTCTGTAACTCCCAATTCTCGTCTTTCTAATCCTAATTCCCCTGTTTCTGGAGCTAATACCCATGTTCCTGCACTATTTCTAGTATTCCTGAAACTCTTAATTCCTCTCTCTGTAGCTCCTAATTCCACTGTTCCTGGAGCTAATTGCCCTGTTTCTGGAGCTAATCTTTTTTCTGGCGTTCTAAATATCTCATCTGTTTCTGGAGGTAAATTTCCTGTTTCTGTTTGCTAATTCAACGGTTTCTGGCGCGAAAAACATTTTTTCTGGGGTAACTTACGGAGATGATCCAGATTTCCAGTATTCTGGAGCTCTAAATTGTGCAGATTATGAAATATATTTTTGTCCATTTTATGTGTGTACTAGTTTCGTAAATATTGCTCCGAATCAACCTGTTTATGGTGCGCTCTCCTCATTACACTGCAACATGAACAGAATATTCATCTTTTCTAGAAGTAACTCTCCTATTTCTAAACATAATTCCCCTGTTTCCGAAGCTACTTATGCATTGCTGTGATAATTTCTGTGTTCCTGGAGCTCGCTTCCCCTGCTTCTGCATTTCCACCTTTCCCTGTTTCTGGAGTGAATTCCATTGTTTCTGGAGCTGAACATTTTCCAGTTTCTGCACCTCCTACTTGTCATCTTTCAAAACGTAACTCCACTGTTTCTGGACCAAATTCCCTTGTTTCTGCGCAAATTTCCGCGTTCCTGAGCTCCTACTTCCCCTCTTTCTGCGACTTCTAATTTCATAGTTCTTGAGTAAATTCGCATCTTTCTGTAGCTAATTCTACTGTTTCTGGAGCTAATAATTTTGTTTCCGGAGAAGATTGTATGGTTTCTGAAAGTCCTAGTTCCCCTCTTTCTGGAGATTCTGATTTGTTTGTGGAGCTCCTAATTGTCCATTTTCTCGAGCTACAAATTGCGCTGTTTGTGAAGCACCTAATTGTCCCATTTAAGTGTCTGTTAGTTATATATATATATATTTGTATATCACCGAAATGTCCTATTTATGCTGCGCTCTCCAGAATCCCCTGCTGCAGGGAAAGCTAAGGCACCTCTTGCTAGAGCTAACTCTGCTCTTTCCAAATGTTTCTGGAGCTAATTTCTCAGTTTACGGCGCTAATACCCCAGTTCCGATAGATACTAATTTCCCAGTCTGTGGAGCTCCTAACTCTTCTGTTTCTGGAGCAACTTCCCTTGTTCTTGGAGCTAATCACCTTGTTTCTGTAGCTGAGATGCCCACTATTTCTGGAGCACCTGATATTCCAACTTTCTGGAGCTAATCACCATATTTCAGGACATACTTCCCTTCTTTCTGGAGCTCCTAATTTTGGTGTTACTGGAGCAATTATTTCCCCAGTTTATGGAGTTTACTCCAATATTTCTGGAGATAATTCCCCGCTTATGGAACTAAAGCCAATAATTAAGGCTATCACATTGCCCCTGTTTCTGCTGCTATTTCGCTTGTTCCAGGGTTCGTTGCAATGTTCTTGGAGCTGCTAAATCCCGCTTATGTGAGCTCCGAATGCAGCTGTTGCTGGAGTTCCCACTACCACAGGTTATGCAGGTCCAATTCCCCTGTTGCTGGAGCCATTTCAGATATTTGTTGAGATCACAATTACCTGTTTCTATAGATTCAAATTTCGCCGTTGATAAAAAATCTAATTGTGCTTCCATTTACCCGATATAATTCCTTTGCTTCTCGGGCTACTTCCGCTGTACTGTACAATTTCCCCTGTTTCTCGAAATCTTAATTCCACTTTTTATGCTGCGCCCAATTAGGCAGTTTCTGTGACTGGTAATTCTCATAACTCTGGACCTAATTTCCCGGTTTCTGGAATTAATTACAGTAATCCTGGAACTCCTAAGTCCCGTCCCTGCAGCTCCCAATTCCACTCTTCTTGGAGCTAATTCCCCTGTTTCTGAAGCTCATCTTTTTTCTGCAATTCCTAATATCCCAGATTGTGCATCTCCTAATGCAGTTGTTTTGGAGCAAACTCCCCGTTTTCCTTTGCTACTTCAACGGTCTCTGGAGATAACCATTTTTCTGTGGAAATTTCCTGTGGAGCTCCTAATTTCCCTTTTATCTTGAGCTCCATGTTGACGGTTTATGACGCCCATAATTGTCCTTTTTACGTGCAGAGTACTTTGCCGAATTGTTCTGTTTATTGTGCGCTCTCTTAATTACCCTGCAACAAGACATCCTTCCACAGATTCAACACCTAACTCCCCTGTTTTTGGCGCTAATTCCCATTCTTTCTGAGCTAATTCCCGTCTTCCTGTAGCTCATACTTCCACTCTTTCTGCGACTCCAAATTCCCCTGTTCCTGGAGTTAATTTCTCTGCTTCTGGAGCTAATGAAATTTTTTTCTGGATATCCTAATTTCCCAGTTTGTGGAGCTTCTAATCCGTGTCCGGAGTTAACTCCGCAGTTATGGTTGCTAATTCAACAGTTTCTCGAGCTAATTCCCCAATATCTGGAGGTCCTAGTTCTCCTGTATCTGAAGTTCCTAATTCCTCTGATTCTGAGGCTCTCAATTGCCCTGTTTATGTTACACCTAATTGCCCTTTTCATGTGGCTACTCATTTCCTGATATATATATGCCGAACCAAAGTATATTGATTATGATGCGCTCTCCGAATTCCCCGACTACATGACCAGCTAATTTACTTGTTTCTGGAGCTGGCTCCACATTTCCCAGATTCTGGAGCCTGCTTCAGAGCCCCATGTTGATGCTGCCCTCTCCTAATTAAATCTATCTGGATCACCTTAATCTCCTGTTTCCTTTGCTCCAAATAAATTTTTTTTTGGAAACATACTTCCCTCCTTTCTGGGTCGTATAATTCCCCGTTGTCTTTGGAGCGAAATCCCCTCATTCTGGAGATGATATCACTGATTCTGGAGTTGAGTTCCCTGTTTCTGGAGCTAATTTCCTTGCTTATGAGCTAATTCCCGTCTTCCTGGTGCTAATTCCCATGTTTCCAGACATGATTTAGCATTTTTATGAAGCTCCGAATTCCTCAGTTTCTGGAGAGAAAACCCCTGTTTCTGTCGATATTTCAACGGCTTCTGGAACTAATAATTCTGCCTCTTGAGCTGAATTCCGATATTATGGAGGTACTCGTTCCCCTATTACTGGAGATATATCAGTTGTTTCTGAAGGTCACAATACCCCCGTTTCTGGAGTTCAATATTGCGCTCTTTATGGAGCAGGTAATTGTCGTTTTTACATGGTCCATGTCCCATCCACCAGCGCAAGTTCGTGCCCCATTCCAGCCTAATTTCCTGCACCATGCCAACCCAAGTTCCTGTCCATTCCCTAGACCTTTTCCCAATGTATGGAGCCTGTTCCTAAGTTCTATGTTGATATGAGTCCTCTCCTAATGCCCTTGCATCTGGATCTCCTAAAGCGCCTTTATCTTTTGCTCCAACTTATTTTGTTTATGGAACCATACTTCCTTTGTTTCTGGACTTTATTTTTCACCAGTTTCAGAATATAATTCCAAATTTTATGGATTTAATTCCACTGTTTCTGAAGATAATGGCCTTATTTCTGAGTTAATTTCCGTGTTCCTGGAGCTCCTCGATCTGCAGCTCTCATGTCCCCTGTTTATCGATCTAATACCCCTAATTGTGGAGGTAATTCATATTTTTCTGGAGCTCCTAATATCCCAGTTTGAGGAGATCCTAAATCCGCTGCTTCTGGATGTAACTTCTCTGTTTCTGCTGCTAATTCAACTGTTTAAGTAGGTAATACCTAAGTTTCTGCTGCTGATTCCTCAGTTTCTGCTGCAGATTCCCCAGTTTCTGGAAATGTTTCAATTGTTTGCGGAGTTTCTAATATCCCCGTCACTGGAGCTCCAAATTGCGCAGATTATGGAGCACACCATTGTCCTATTCTTGAGTCTATGATTCCCCTATAGCTCCGAATTGTTCTGTTAATAGTGGGCTCTCCTATTTCCCCTCCTATAGGGACAGCTATTCGCCTTTTTCCTGAGCTGTCTCCAAATTTCCCACTTTCTTGTTCCCTCTTCTATGTTCAAATTTTGAAGCTGCAATCTCCTTATTTCCCTGCATCCGGATCTCCTCAATCTCCATTTTCTTTTGCTTCAAATTGCATTCTTTATGAAAGCATACTTGCCTTGTTTCTGGATCTCGTAATCTCTGAAGCTAAACAACCTGTTTCTGTAGCTGCGATGTCTTCTGTTTCTGGAACTCTTGATCTGCCCCTTGGTGGATCTAATTCCCATATTTCTGGAGGCAATTCCCTGTTTCGATAGCTCCTAATATCTGTGGTTCTGAAACTCCGAATTCCCAGATTTGCTGAGTTAATGCAGTGTTTCTGTAACTAATTTCCTGTTCTGGGGATTCACCTTAGATTCCCGGAGCTGGTATCTTCAATGTTGCTGGAGTTCCTAATACCCCAGTTATGAGACTTCCAATTATCCCTGTTTCTGGAGCTATTTCACTTGTTTGTGGAACTCCTCATTGCTCAATTTCAGGAACTTCAAATTGCACTGTTTGTGGAATACTTAATTATCCTTTTTTTATGGCTACTATTTCACCGATATATATCGTACCGAATTGTCTTGTTTATGGTGCACTCTCCTAATTCTCCTGCGAAAGGAAAACCCAAATCGCCTTTTTATAAAGCTGTCCCCAATTTCCCAGTTCCTGGAGCTGTCTGCTATGTTCCATGCAGATGAGGCGCTCGCCTAATTCCACTCTACATGGATCTAATAAATCTCCTGTTTAGTTTGCTCCAAATTACATTGTTAATGGAACCAAACTTATTTTGCTTCTGCATCTCATGATTCCCCTGTTTGTATAGTCGAAATGTCCTCTGATTCTGGAGCACCCGTTTCTCTCTTTTTCCAGAGGTAATTACCATATTTCAGGACATAATTCCCCTCTTGCTGTTGCTCCTAATTCCAGGGTTTCTGAAGCACATAATTCCTTGGTTTGTGCAGTAAATATCAGTGTTTATCGAGCTAATTTTCCTTTTTCTGGAATTAATTCATGTATTTAAGGAGGTAATATTCCGTCTATTCTTGAGCTAATTCCCTTGTTCTGTGGCTTATTTTTCTGTTCCTGGAACTGCAAATTCTCATCTTAAGGAAGTTCCTAATTCCCCTGTTGCTCGAGCTTCTAATACCGCAGGTTATGTAGCTATTTCTCTTGTTGTGGAGATCTTAATTCCCCTGTTTCTGAAGCTGAAATGCACTGTTTACGAAGCGTCTAATTCTGTTTTCATGCGGCTAACATTCCCCCGATATATATAGCTCCAAAGGGTTCTGCTTATGGCGCGCTGTGCTAATTCCCCTGCAACAGGAACAGCTAATTTTCCTATTTATTACACTAACTCCCATCTGTCTAAACCAATTCCCATGTTTCAGTATATAATTCCGCTGCACTGAGTGAAGTCCTGTGTTCCTGAGCTCCTAATTCCTCAGTTTCAGCTGCGTACAATTCTTCTGTTCCTGGAGCTAATTCCACTGTTTCCGGAGCTGCTAATTCACCACTTCTTGTAACTCCTAAATATCCACTTTCTGGACCCATTTCCTCTGTTTATGGAGCTAAGTCCTTTGTTTTGCGCTGATACACGAGTTCCTGAAGCTCCTACTTCATCTTTTTTCTGGAGGTCCGAATATCCCAGTTTGTGAAGCTCCGAAATCCTGTTTCTAGATGTAATTCTCCTGGTTCTGTAGCTAATTGAACTGTCTGGAGCTAAAACCTTTGTTTCTGCGGATAAATCTACTAGTTTCTGTAACTGACTCCAAATTTCCCAGTTTGTTAGAGCCAACTCCTAATTTCCATGTTCATGCTGCCCTCTCCGAATTCCCCTGTTTCATATCTGTATCACCTAAATCTCCATTTTCTTTTGCTACAACTTACTTTGGTTATTGAACCATACTTTCCTTGTTTCTGTATCTCTGAATTCCCAAGTATTTGAGCTAATTCTCCTGATTATGAAGATAATTTGCGTGTTCCTGCAGCAATTCACGGGTTTCCGGAGCTAATTCATCTTTTTCTGAAAAGTTACGAATATCCCAGTTTGTGGAGCCCCGAATTCTACTGTTTCTTCAGGTAACTCCCCTGATTATGTAACTATTTTAACTATGATGTAGTGTAACAAATGAATACACCACTTGAAGACTATTGAATGGCAAAGTATCAAATTATTCACTTGCAAGGGAAAATCGGGTAGTTGATAATTAGCCCTTCACTGAGCTCTCAGCCCCGATCTCTTCGATAATCTCGTGGTCTGGGACAGTTATACATTGCAGCTAATAGGTGTGTACCGTACATTACATGGCCTTTTTCAGTCAGATTAATTATCTATTTCGCTCATATGATACACTTTGGAATGTTTGGGGACTTTAATTCTTGAGCATGAGGTTTGCATCCTGAATTCTAAGCAGCTGTGAGCGAGGCTACCTGTAATGCAACAATCGTCTGAACCATATCAGTCTAAATATGGAATTGATGATGTATGTTGCTATCGCCAACTTTATAACTCTATCAATGAATCAGATACAACGGAGGCCCATGTAGTACTTCAATTACCCCTTTTGGTCCTTGTCTACCCACCTCAACGTAACCAGCCCTTTTAAATTCAACAGTTGCGGGAAAGAGCCTAGTGCACATGTAGCTATATTACTCCCTCTATCTCAGTAGGTTACTCTTCTTCTTTACTATAGCTTTACCCTTGCTTTTATTCCTACAGTTAGACCAAGCTGCACCTGTCTATACATGCCAGGCTAAGGACAATAACAATTGTAGAACTATCAGCATATGAGAGATGATGCTTTAGATTTTGGTAAATTTGTACATTATCCTCCAGGGGATCCTTTATCTCATTTATATCCTCTGGGAGATAGGGTATGTGTGCTGAGAGGTGTTCCTCATACACCGCCAGATCTGCCCTAAATTCGTCCGTTATGAATGTAGGTTCATGAGTGTCCTAAGCTTACCCGTAGGATGGAGGTGAAGCAGACGCTGGGGTTAGTAATGTTCGAAAAAAAGGTATTAGCTCCAGAAGCCGTTGAATTAGCTACAGATGCAGGATAGTTACTCTCAAAAAGAGATGCATTAGGAAATCCACAACCTGGGATATTAGGAACTCCAGAGAAAACCTGAGCTCCAGAAATAGGGGAGTTTGCAGCAGGAACAGTGTTATTAGCAATTGCTGAGAGGGGAAGTAGGAGTTCCAGGAATACTATAATTAGTTCAGAAACAAGGTTATTAGTACCAAATACATAGGATTTAGGTGTAGAAACATGACAATTATGAGTTACTGAAACTGCGGAATTGGACACTGCTGAAGCTGGCATATTAGGAGCTCCAGAAAACTAGAATTTTTTCAGTACAGCAGAAGTAGATCCAGAAACAAAGGATTTACATTTAGAAAGAGAGGAATATGCTCAAGAAACAGGAAACTAGCTATTCCCGTAGCAGGTGAAGTAGAATAGAGCACCATGCGCAGGACATTTCGGATATATATATATATACTATGGAATTTTTTCTGGCAACAAAGGTATTAGCGAGTTTACTCCACTAAGAGGTGAATTAGCGGTTGCTGCAGAAGGGGAGTTAGGATTGCGCACCATAAACAGCACATCTCCGATAGTTATATATATAACGAGTAGACATGAAAATAGAACAATTAGCTGCTTCATCAACAGTGCAATTTGGACCTAAAAAAACAGACGAACAGGGGCTCCACAAACAACACGTTATGTCCAGAAAGTGGGAAACGTGGACTTCAAGAAACTATGGAATGTTCTTCGTAAATAAAGGAATTAGCTTCAGAAGCAGTTGAATTACCTAGAGAAACTAGAGAAACAGGGACATTCCATATAGGTATAGGGAAATTAGGAGTCGCAGAAAGAGGTGTATTCGGAGCTCCAAGAACATGGGGATTAGAAAAATAGAAATATAGAAAATATGTCCAGGAGGAGGCCATTCGGCCCTTCAAGCCTGCACCACTATTCAAGAAGATCATGGTTGAACATTCACCTCAGGACCCCTTTCCTGCTTTCTCTCCATACCCCTTGATCTCTTTAGCCATAAAGGCCATATCCAAGTCCACCTTGAATACATCTAACGAACCAGCATGAAGAACTATCTGCGGAAGTGGGTTCCACAGGTTAACAACTCTCTGAGTGAATAAGTTCTCTTCATCTCAATCGTAAATGGCGAACCACTTATCCTTAGACTGTGTCCACTGGTTCTGGACTTCCCCAACATCGGGAACATTCTTCCTGCATCCAACCTTTACAGTCCCGTAAGAATATTATATTTTTCTATGATAACCACTCTCATCCTTTTAAACTCCAGTAAATACAGGCCCAGTCGATCCAGTCTCTCCTCATATGTCAGTCGTGCCATCCCGGTCATCAGTCTTGTGTACCTTTGCTGCACTCCCTCAATAGCAAAAACGTACTACCTCAGTTTAGGAGACCAAAACTGAACACAGTATTGAAGATGAGGCCTCACCAAGGTCCTGTTCAACTGCAGTAATTCCTCCCTGCTCCACTACTCATATCGCCTCGCTATGAATGTCAACATACTATTTGCCTTCTTCACCGCCAGCTGTACCAGCATGCCAAATTTCAACGATTGATGTACCATGACACCCAGTTCTCGTTGCACCTCTCCTTTTCCTAAACTGCCGCCATTCAGAAAATATTCTGCCTTCGTGTTCACTGGAACAGAGCATTAGGGATAAGGTATGCTAAAGTGTTTGGAGAATAATGAATATTACACCCTTTTCAGGAGTCAGCTATCTTTTTTGACTGCTGTTTGCAATTTAGCGGTGAAAAGAATAGCTACCAATCATTACAGGAAGCATTTTTAATGCTACAAAATATTGCAAGGTCAGGCCGAGAAAATTATCCCGCACAGTGGTGCAAAATGGGCAGCATCGGATTCGCGGCTCGATGAGCATTGTTAGCACAGAAATAACGGAGGTAGCGACAGAATCGTGAATTTGGTCTAGAAACTGTGTAATTTGGTCGTGAAAGAGCAAAAGTAGGTGTTTTAGAAACTGGTAAATTAGCAGCTCGAGAAACAGTGGAATAAGCTCCAGAAACAGGGCAATGGGGAGCTGCAGAAATCGGTGAAGCGAGCTCCTGGAACACAGGAATAATCACAGTACAGAGCAATTAGCTCCAGAAGCAGGGGAATTAGGTTTAGAAAGTGGAAAGTTACCTCCAAAAAAGCTGAATTTTCTGTTCATGTTGCAGCATATTTAGGCGAGTGAACCATCAAAAGGACAATTCGGAACAATATATTTCGGCAAACTACAAGGCACATATGAAGGATAATGATGTGCTTCACAGCTTGGGGGGGGGAGGAGAGCTTGGGGGGTTTAGGTGAGCTTCTGGAGTGCGAGAGTTTGGGGGATAGGAGAGTGTGGGGGTGTTGGAGAGCTTGGGCAGATAGCAGAGATTGGGGTGTTAGGAGAGCTTGGGGGTATTGGCAAATTTGCGGGGGTAGCAGAGCTTGTGGTTGGAGAGATTTGGGGTTATGAGAGCTGGGGAGGGGGCTAGGAGAGCTTAGCGGCGTAGGAGAGCTTGAGTGGATTAGGCTTGATGGTGAGGTAGGAGAGGTTTGGGGGCTAGGTGAGCTTGGGGGTTAGGATTGTTTCGGGGGGGGGTGTAGGAGAGCTTGGGCTGGTAGGAGAGCTTGGGGGATTGGAGATCATGGGGGTCGGAGAGCTTGGGTGGTGGGCTACGAGAGCTTTCGCCGGTAGGAGTGATTGAGGCCGTAGGAGAACTTCGGGGGGTTTGAACTTGGGTGGGTAGGGGAGCTTGGGGGGATAGGTGAGAATGGGAGGCAGGAGAACTTGGCGGGTGATAGGAGAGCTATGGAAGTAGATGTGCGTGCAGAGGAAGGAGAGCTTGGTGGTTATGGGAGCTTGTGGGGAGAAAGAGAACTTGGGGGAAGAGAGACCTTGGGGTGAGAAGTGCTTGCGGCATGCAGAAAAGATTGGGGTTAGAAGAGTTTGGGGTGTTGAAGGGCTTTTATTCTAGGAGAGCTTGGAGCGGCAGGAGAGTTTGGGGGTCGGTGAACTTGTGGGAAAGGAGACGTTGTGGATTCGGAGTGCTTAATGGATAGGAGAGCTTGCGGGGGGTTGGATTGCATGGGGGTTAGGAGAGCTTGGGGGTTATGAGAATTTGGGGTAGGAGAGATTGAGAGGTGGAGAGCTTGGTGAGATAAGAGATCTTGGGGCTTAGGAGAGCTTTGGGTAGGGGAGCTTGGGAGGCTTGGAGATCTTGGGGTGTAGGAGAGCTTTGGGGGTTGGAGAATTTTGGGGTGTAGGAGAGATTGGGAGGGGTAGGAGAGCTTGGGGGGTTGGCGAGCATGTGGGGAGGAGAGCGTGGGGAGTAGGAGAGCCTGGAGTTCAGGAGAGTTTAGGGGGGTATAGGAGCTTGATGTGTAGGAGAGGCTTGGGTTAGGAGAGCTTGGGAGGTAGCAGTCCTTCGGAGTGTAGGACAGCTAAGGGTAGGAGACCTCGGGGCGTAGGATTGCTTGGGACGTCGGAGAATTTGGGGGGTAGGAGACCAAAGGACGGTAGGAGAGCTTGGGGGTGTAATAGAGCTTGGGGTGTAGGAGAGCTTGGGGGAGTAGGAGAGCTTGGAGGGGTAGCAGTACTTGGCAGCATAGGAGAGCTTGGTGCACTAGGAGATCTGGTGGGATAAGAGAGCTTCGGGGTGATAGGACAGCTTGGAGGGGATAGGAGAGATTGAAGGTGTAGCATAGCTTGGGGCTGGTTAGGAGAACTTGAGAGTGTCGGAGAGCTTGGGGGATTATAGATCTTGGGTGGGTCGGAGAGTTTGAATAGGGCAGCAGGAGAGCTTTGGCGGGGGTAGGAGAGCTTGCTGTGGTACGGGAGCATTGCGGGTAGTAGAGATTGGGGGAGGTAGGAGATCTAGCGTGGGTAGGAGAGCTTGCAGGGGAAGAAGTGCTTGAGGGTTTGGGAGAGCTTGGGTGGTTGTAGAGCTTGGATGGGTAGGAGAGCTTGGATGGTATTGTTGATACTGGATTCTTTTCCCTTCAAGCTGTTTCAGCGAATTCTCTGACACACAAACACTTTAAGTCTTAGCAACATAAGACCTTTATTCTGAAATTCTCCGGCCGGGACCTGTTAGGATAAAGGGAACACTCTCGGTTCGAGCCTGTCCTCCTCTCTCCTGACAAGTCCCGTAACTGTACAAAAGCTCAACACTTATACATTGTTACAGCAGAACACATTTGAGTGACACTCAGTTTATACAATCATTGGTCGATTTCCCCCATAGCATACTGTGGAAATGTATTTTTATCTAAGCTGATACCATACGGTATTTGTGTGCCTTTTGGTTAAAATGGAGTCCTGGCCCTTCCAGAACTTTCTGCATTTTAGCAGCCAGCTTATTATGAACAGCTAAACCTGCTGTTAGATGGCTGATGGTTATCAGACAGCTAGGAGACAAGTCATGCTGAGACAAGTAACCCCCATGGTGCTCTCCTATTGTCTACACTACAGGAGTTCCATGTCACCCCACCCTTATCTTCTAGCCATTATCTCTTTCCTTTACCTCATCCATTTGAAGCAAACAGGTAAACTGACCAGGAAATTGGATAATCCTGATACAATACAAGACAGGTGATAGCCCATTACCTATGACTCATGGAGTAATGGCCGTTTGGCTTTCTGATAACCCTGACAAAAGGGAATATCTTGACACCATTTCAGTACCAGGATATAGTAATTAACTCTTTATCTGTATTCACTGACTGTGAGACAGAGCAATACACAGGGAGAGGCCAGAACTTGGGTTTTACTGTATAAATATCTTGTGAAGCTGTACCATTGCGGAGGTTTCACTTGGCCCTTGACTGAGTGAAACCTACCCCTTGCGAGCAAGTAAATTAAAAGGGAAACTTCCATCGGAGCTGTAAGTGTCGGAGTCATTCTTTTCTGAGGTCGAGATTTCGACAGTTATTGGAGGTTCCACCGAGATGCATACTCTCTGTTCTGTGAGTAAAACGGATACAGGCATAGTTCCTCTCCAGTGAAAGGCTTCGGTGGCCAAACAAGGTGAGCCTTTGCTCACAAGAGGTTTCTTCACTGTTGAATCGCAGATGTAATCTGTTGTCCACAGCTGAGGTACTGCATCTACAAGACTCGGCATTTAAAAGTTAAAGGTATTTTTTTTATAACCATTTCTTTCTCAGCTCGCCAGCAGAAGAGAACAGGTTCTGGAAAAAATTTCGAGACAGCCCGGGGAAGGTTTCAGTAGGTAAGAAAGCGCTAGTCGATCGAAAAGTGTTCCAGGTTCTTATATGATAAGATTTTTATTGTTTTTAATTCGGAAGGGGTTCTTATGTGATAAGACTATTAAAAGAAAAGAAAAAAAGAAAGCGCTAATAATCGATCAAAGGTTCTTATGTGATAAGATTTTTATTGTTTTTAATTCGGAAGGGGTTCTTATGTGACAAGACTATTAAAAAAAAAGAGCGCAATCGATCAAAGAGTTTGGGTACGGAACCTTAAGTTTTATCAGCTGTTATTAGGATAAGTTAAGGACTCGGTCTGTAGTGGCGTACAACGCAGACTGAGAATTCGTTTAGAGGTTATGATTTGTGTACTCACGGGAATATTGTTTGTTGTCCTTGTATTACTGTTGTGTGCAATACCTTTGTGAGTCATTGCCATTAGAGAAACGGGAAGAGTCACTAGGGAAAATTGTGATTCGGGAAAAAAAAAAAACACAAGGATTGATTAAGAAAAGAAACAGTAACTGATTGATCAACTACGATTGGTTCGTGCCAACATATCTCACACACCCAGACTGAGCCCGAATTAAGAGCCTTTTCAGGCCACGTAACGGCCAGGAGAAGTGGGCGTAGAGAACTCGGTTGGCCGAAAGGATTGTGAGATCAGAGACTGTGGTAAAATCTTAAATCATCCAGAATGGGGGCTGGAGCAAGTAAACCACCACCAAAAGGGACCCCAGCCCATTTTATGCTCCAGAATTGTGGTCAGTCTTCAATTGACCACCTAAGAGAATGGGTAAAATGGACTAAGGGTGAAAACAAGCCATTTCCACCCGATGGTTCATTCAATTTAGAGAGAACAACTTGTCTCCAGGAGTGTCTTATAAACAGAGATCCAGAAAAAAAAAGGAAAGTAATAGAAAAGGCCTGGGTTCCGATTCTTCAAGCCCATGTAAAATTAACAGAGGAAGTAAATCAAATGTAAAAAAAAAAGAGAACCTGATAGTGACTTATGAAAAAAAAATGAAGCTAGTAAAAGAAAAAGCTTTATTGAATGGAGAGAGACTTGTGAATGTCTTGTCTTTGAATGAGAGTGCTTCTGTCTTTTTTCCTTGTTTCTGGAAACCTGTTTGGAAAAGTTGTGGAGCTGCCTGTTTGTTTTAGCTCCGCCCACTTTTTCAAACAAAGTGAAGTTTTTTAACCCTTCATAGTGTTGTCCTGTATGTGGGAAGTTTAAGACATTTTAAGTTAGAAGCGCAGGTGTGGATTTATTCGGATGAGAGGTTACGGAGCTAGGAAATGCACAAAGGATAGGTTTGTTGAGACATGGTCCCGGTGGTTAAGAGTTGTAATGCCTTTTTTTTTTAAAAAAGCCTTTGTGGGTCTCTCGAGGTGCAGGCTGGGGGAGTACACTCTCATTGTCCTTGGTGTAAATTCTTGTAACAAAAGCTTCTAGCTCAGTAAGAGGATTTTTTTTTGATAAAGAGTGGCAGTAAAACAGTTGAATTGGGATTTTGAGATATTTCAGGTGATCTCTTGATCAACATTTTGGGTGTATTGGAAAAATCTTGGGTTTGGAAGCCTTTTAATAAAATTAGAAAACAAGTACTTTACATTCTGTGATCTGTGAATCACTATAAGCATAAATGAGAAGTCCGTGTAACACACAGATTTGTCCAGTTCAGAAGCCCACACAAATGAAGGTTTGTCCATGACCTACGAGCTGTGAATGAATCTACTATATTCTCACAATGCTTAAAGGATGTGGAATGAAGTATCCCGGAATGCTTTCCAGAACCTTAAGCAGTCCCTCACTTCAGCACCAGCCTTGGGAATTACCAGATTACACTAAGCTATTCAACTTATTTGTGCATCACAAGTCGGGTTTTGCACAATCTGTTTTGACTCAGTTACATGGGGACAGGCAGCGACCGGTAGCATATTTCAGTACCCAACTAGACCCAGTGGCACGCGGACTACCAGGATGTCTTCCTTTGTTGGCATCAGCTTATTATGCTATACAACAGGCTCAGCCATTAACTCTAAATCATCAGACCATTTTGTATATCCCACACTCTGTCGAGATTTTACTTACTAAATGTGCCACCCAACACCTAACCTCCGCAAGAACCACTAAATACGAGGTCGAACTGTTATCAAATCCGAACCTTGTCATCAAAAGATGTACTACCTTAAATCCAGCCACTCTACTCCCCACGAAAGACGACGGCGAACCCCATTCATGTGAAATGGTAACCGAATTAGTGACTAAACCACGTATCAATCTAACAGATGTACCAATGTGTAACCCTGATCTAGTGTACTATGTTGACGGATCAGCCTTACGAAATGATAGGGGCCAACCTAGAGCGGCTTATGCAATTGTAACTCAGTTTAATGTTGTCGAAACAGCCTCTCTTCCAGACTCCTTTTCAGCCCAACAAGCCGAATTGTTTGCGTTAACTCGAGCCTGTATTCTGGCTGAAGGACACACAGTTAATATCTACACTGACTCCAGGTATGCTTTTGGGTTATCACATGACTATGGACAAATTTGGAAGATTCGCGGGTACCTGACTTCTTCAGGAACCCCTATCAAAAATGCAGAACAAGTGGAAAATCTCCTGCCAGCCATTCAATGCCCCTTAAAACTTGCCATTATCAAATGCCAGGCATATACAGGCCAGTCGAATGAGGTGGCACTTGGGAATGCCAGAGCTGATAATGCAGCTAAGTCAGCAGCTCTGTCGAAAGGGGGGATGCAGGTGTCATTGTTCCCACTAAGGAAAATTAATTGCTCAGACCCGCCACCCACTATTAATGACGTGCTGGCCTTTCAGACACAGGCCAGTACGGAGGAGGTGGTGACCTGGACGAAGGATCAATGTTATAAACATCCAGAAGGAATATGGGTTCACCATGACGGCCGCGTGGTGGCCCCTAGATCCTTACTTCCATGGATTGCCCGATGTGTTCATACATTCACACATGCAGGCAAAGGGGGATTGGCAGATTATATTTTGGCAACTTGGTATGCACCAGGTATTTCGGCAATTATTAAACAAATCTGTGAAAATTGTGTTACGTGTCAGACAATGAATCCGGGTAAGACGGAAAAAAGTAGAATCTGCCTCCCACCCAAATCCAGTCGGGCCTTTTGTACATTTACAAATGGATTTTATTGAATTACCTATGTGTATGGGATTCAAGTATGTATTAGTTATTGTAAATGTGTTCTCTAGATGGATTGAAGCCTTTCCATGTAAAAAGGCCGATGCCACTACGGTTGCTAAATGTTTGTTAAAAGAAATTGTACCGCGCTTCGGAATCCCTGCTAAGCTTTCCAGTGATAACGGGTCACATTTCACGGGAACTGTCATAAGAGAAATGTGTAAAGCTTTACAGATTAATCAACGTTTTAATTGCAGTTATCATCCACAATCAGCTGGACTTGTTGAAAGATATAATGGAATGCTTAAAAATAAGCTGGCAAAACTATGCAATGACACTGGACTGATATGGACAGAACTGCTGCCCTTAGCTTTGATGGTAATGCGATCTGCAACCAACAGAACAACAGGCCTGTCACCACATGAGATAGTTATGGGACGTCCCCAACGACTACCTTTTACAGCACCATTTACTGCAACAGATGGACATCCATAAAATGGAGGAAAATATGTTGAATTATTGTATTGCACTAACCAAATGTATTTCCAGCTTTCATTCACAGGTAAAGGAAGCCCAAGTCAAGCCAGCGGAAGGGAAGTGTCATAACCTGGAGCCAGGGGAATTCGTTTACATCAAGATTTTTAAAAGGAAAAGCAGTCTACAGCCAAGATTCGAAGGACCATACCAGGTACTGCTGGCGCCCAATACTGCAATCAAGGTAAAGGAAAGACCAACATGGATCCACGCATCCCATTGCAAACGGGCACCCGACCAGGAGGAAGGGACGAAGGAATCAGAGGAACAGAAAAAGGAAGACTGAATAAAGAACTGTATGGACTATGGGGACTGATGGTGCTGGGCTTGACAGGGTTTTACTTCGCATTATTGATTACACCAGGGGTACAGACCCACCACCGAAGGGAATTGCACGTAAACGTATTTATGGCACTGAGTCATATGTATGCTCAAGAAAGAAACTTGTCGAGTTGCTGGATATGTTCCCATGTACCTGTCCACTCCAGGGGGGGTATTCCCCTGAGATCTGTCCCCTTTAACGAATCAGAAATGGTAGAATGGTTGACAGTGCAAAACAGGACAAAACTAACTAAGGGGCCAGAAACGAAGGAGCAAACAGAATGGAGGTCGGCAGGGTATAAACTTACAGCCTTCCAGGGATGGTACCAGCCCAATTATGATAATAACCATCAGCCTCCCTTCCTAAGCATTACTCCCAGAATAGGAAATCCTGAGGGTATAATATGCCTAGTGAGTAATGAGACTAAAATAAATGGAAATAGAGAGACTGTACAAGATCAGAATGGATTGAGTTGTCCTTGTGAAGGACAAAATGGGGGAATGTGGAAATGTATTTTTATCTAAGCTGATACCATACGGTATTTGTGTGCCTTTTGATTAAAATGGAGTCCTGGCCCTTCCAGAACTTTCTGCATTTTAGCAGCCAGCTATTATGAACAGCTAAACCTGCTGTTAGATGGCTGATGGTTATCAGACAGCTAGGAGACAAGTCATGCTGAGACAAGTAACCCCGCATGGTGCTCTCCTATTGTCTACACTACAGGAGTTCCATGTCACCCCACCCTTATCTTCTAGCCATTATCTCTTTCCTTTACCTCATCCATTTGAAGCAAACAGGTAAACTGACCAGGAAATTGGATAATCCTGATACAATACAAGACAGGTGATAGCCCATTACCTATGACTCATGGAGTAATGGCCGTTTGGCTTTCTAATAACCCTGACAAAAGGGAATATCTTGACACCATTTCAGTACCAGGATATAGTAATTAACTCTTTATCTGTATTCACTGACTGTGAGACAGAGCAATGCACAGGGAGAGGCCAGAACTTGGGTTTTACTGTATAAATATCTTGTGAAGCTGTACCATTGCGGAGGTTTCACTTGGCCCTTGACTGAGTGAAACCTACCCCTTGCGAGCAAGTAAATTAAAAGGGGAACTTCCATCGGAGCTGTAAGTGTCGGAGTCATTCTTTTCTGAGGTCGAGATTTCGACAATACGCAATTGCAGTCTAACAGGGACGGCTCCAGGGATGTGTTTATTGTTTCGAATTTCATTACATTTCCCTATTTTACAGCTGCTTATAGCAGCCCCTCGTCTGACTCATGTCTGACTTTTGCTTTTTCATGTAACTCGTGTTTGACCACAACTCTGAGTAATCCTTTCTTTGTGTCGACAGGGCAAATATCGCAACTGGACAATTTCTCTTGGCCATTTTCCCATGATCGCTTACTATCACATTCGCAAACCTTCTATCTGCATTCTCATTCGCCCCTTTTATAATTCCATGATAAACCAGGAGTATCGCATTTAGCCGTTCGCATTCTTGTTTTCATACTCCTCTTGATTCTCGAGTAAACCTTTAATTTGTTCACCAAATTCCGGGAGCTCGTGACCAAGAGTTTGCTCCAATTTCGCCATCATCACCTTACAACAGACATTAAAGCAGCCAATAAGCTGACAACAGGTAACTATTATCACAACGAGAATGACTGCTCCATGCATTAAATAAGATCCCCAGGATCCTCCAAGTAACCAATCTCACCAACCATCTCCTTTCTTTGGGCCCTGCCTAAACTCATCCAGCTGCTTCTTTATGGCATCAATGGCCTGGGTGATATTGTACGATTCGTCCGTGACATGTGTTATACATTTGTCCCCTATAATCCCGGGGAGTCCACACAGGGGTAGCCACGAACAGGTCCTCTACTGATTGGGCTAGTGGTTAATACACAGTTCGATTGCCATGCAATCAGGTATGGGTCTGATAAATTAAGTTATCCTGTAGCCCTTCCAGTTCAGCTAGGATAGCACAAGATAGCACAATTATACCTGCTAGCTTACACATGTTTAAATTTTTTTAGACCACACTGTACATTAGTTAACAATAGTATAAGGATAGATCAGAAAACAGCTAAGTCTGCTTGTTCCTTTCTCCTGCCGTGTTCTTGGCGTTTTTCTTCCTGTCCCAAGGATGTGCTTTATTCAGCTATGGTGGAGAGGAAGTCTGGAACAGAAAGAATGGTTAGGACGACCAGTGAGAGGCTCATTATGAAGTAATAAGTTTACAGTGGTGCAGCTGAACCCAGGCACTTCTCCCTTCAACCTTAGCTGCGGTGGGGGTAGTGAGTCAAACCTGAAAGGGCCCCTCCCATCGTGGGTCCAACCCTTTTCGGATCCATTTCTTAATCAGGAAATACTTCCCTGGTGCCACGAGGGACGATTCGGGTAAAACTGGGAGGTCGAGGTGAGCCTCTCAAACCTGGTTGTGAGCTAGACGCAGTACGTGAGTCAGAGAAAGAACATAGGTGGTCATCAGTCGCGTTGGGTTACCATATCTAGGAACATTTCCCTCATTAACACCTTAACAACAGTTTGAGCCTTATTGTCCAGGGTAGGGTTGGCATCAATTCATCTGCTAAACACATCTACTATTACTAACACATATTTGTAACACTGAACTTTTTGCAACTCAATGTAGTCCAACTGTAAGGTCTCAACGGGGCCTTCTGGTAGGGGCGTCTTACCCCAATCACAGGGGACTCCCTTCCCTGGATTATGCTGTTGGCAAACAAGGCAGCGACTACTGATATTCTGGGCTAGCATCTGGAGTCTAGGATGCCACCAAGTGGCCAAAACGTGTCACTTGTTGTCCTTTCTCCACAATGAGTAGCATAATGCATACATTCAATAACCCACAGAGCCAACTCGTCAGACATGCAAGTCTGTTACGCGGGAGTTATCCAGAGTTTAGAAACATTGTCATAAGTACATCCATAATCATTCCACAACAGTTTATCTTTTTCAGGAGCGTCCTCCTGCGTTTTAATGACATCTTGGATGGTTGGCATTGGTTTTTCCGAGGCTAACTTATCTTTGGCAGGATTTTTAGTTTGACTCATTATTCTAGGCACCACTATTTGTTGTCCGCAAGAGGCCTGTTTAGCCTCTCTAGCACGGCGGTTTCCGATATTGACCAGAGAGTTTCCGGTAGTGTGGGCAGTGCACTTGACAATAGCAATACGTTCAGGGAGCAAGAGGGCTTGGAACAAAGCTGATACTAGTTGCCTATGAGATATCTCATTCCCCTGTGAGGTTAGGAGTCCCCTATTTTTCCATAACTGACCAAAATCATGGGCTACACCAAAGGCATACCTAGAGTCGGTGTAGATATTGACTTTGTGGTCTTTGGCCAAGATACAGGCTCGGGTGAGGGCGAATAGTTCAGCTTGTTGGGCAGAATAGGCGGTTTCAAAGGCGGCAGATTCCAAGACCTGATTCTCCTGGTTTACTATGGCGTATCCTGAGATTCGTGTGCCTTCTGGATTAATAGAAGAACTTCCGTCAACTCACATAATACAGTCTGGGGCTTCCATTGGTACGTCAACTAAACCTTCCCTGACCGATTATACATCCTGAATTAAAGATAAACAATCATGACTGGGTTGTTCCTCATGTTGGGGTGGCTCAGTAAGAAAACAGGCCGGATTAATGGCCGTAAAGTTCCGAAAGGTAAGTTTAGGATTATTCAGTCGGTAGATCTCATATCTGCTTTGCCTGACCATGGTAAGGTGTTGGGTCTGCAGTTGGCCCAGGAGGGCAGCTGCGGAGTGAGAGGTGTTAAGATAACGGAAGCACAGTTTTCCAGGATTGTACAATCCAGTTGAAAGGGCCGGTCATCGAGGGGCCGGCACAAAGCCGGAGCTTGCAGCAATGCTGTCTTTAGTACCTTAAAGACTTGGACGTCTGCAGTTTTTATTTCAAAGCTGCCTTCCTTATTTGTATACGGGGTAAGGTGCTTAGCCATCAAGGCGACGTTAGGAATCCAGGATCTGCAGTAATTGATCATCCCCAACCACTGTCGCATTTGTTTAGCCGTGCTAGGGACTGGAAACCGGCAAATCGGTTCGTCATCCGGGGAGGTTCTCTGCACAATCAAGTTACGTAATCGGGGGACGGTCGGCCAAAGAGGTTATTCGGGGAGAAGTAAGATCCACGTCCTCTCTCCCCTTGCCCTCTCCTCTTCCTCCTCTTCCTATTTCGTGCCGACGGGAGGGACACTCTCAACTCCAATGTCCTTCTTTCCCACAATTAAAGCATCCATCTAGTCTTTCCCAGCCCCGACTTCTTCCCATACCAGGCCGGGGACAGTAGGGTGGCCCTGGGCCATTTGCGTGTTGGGTATATCCGTATCCTTGGTTATCCACCCATCCCTTGACACAGCACTGTGGTTCCATCTGGTATCCCCTCGGGTCGGACCAGGGTCAGGGATGCGCCTCCTCCTTCCCCTCATTTTTTCTCCTGCCAATTATATTTTACCGCTCTTTCCATTTGGGCTCTACTGTTATCTACACAATTCATATAATTTGTCCGGATAGCGTGAGCAATCGAATAGGGCAGGCACTGAAGTAGAATAGCGCAGAATTGAGGTGAATTGTCCCCTGCCCTGAAGGCATTATTTCCTGATTGACCTCCGTATATTTCAATAAATCTCTCCATGAATTCGTCGGCAGTTTCTTCAGTTTGGGTTTAGTTTCTAATACTGTTGCCATACTGATGGGCTTCTGAAGATTCTTGCTGAGAGCATTAAAGATAGCGTCTAGGCGATCCTGGGCATTATTAGGGTGAGCAGTCACGAATTCATCATGGGTGGATCGCCCCAGATTTTCTAAGAACCGGATGTGTTCAGTCGGGCTCAGGGTCTGCTGCACTAAGTATCTCAAGTCTCTTGAGTCTGCATTGTAAACTCCAATGGTGAGTCGGAGGCGATCTATAAACTTGACAGGTTATTTTTATTTTTCGATCTGGTATGGTAGCCAAGATAGCCATAATCTCATTCGGCTTCCATGGCATATATACTTCTATGGTGAGGTGGTCCGCAACCTGCTCTGGATTGGGATTTGGCATGGGTCGAACTGGGAACTGCCTAGTTCCTACCCTCGTTTTCTGGTCAGAAGTGTTATTTGCTGAAGCCGTTTCTCTATCTGAAGAGCAATCCGAGCCTGTAGAACTAGTGCTGGAGCTTCGGCTATAACGAGTGGGTCATTGCTGATGGCCTCGAGGTTCAGACTGAGAGCGGGGCTGATGAGAGCGCCCGCGTCGCCTCTCTGCACTAGGGGTCTGAACTGTCAGGTTACGTCCTTTAGTCTTAGATTTGATCCTACCTGCCACAGGGTAGGTGAACTGAGGACATGAGTCACTATCTGAAGAAGAAGAGTCCGTCTGGGCTTGTCCGTTCATTGTTGTGGGGTTACGGTTATCATCACCTCCTACCGCCGGAGTGTCGGGTGGAGGTTGGTAGGAAGGGGACGGTGGTGAGAGGCCAGGGGCTGCGAGAGCCGCTGTTGGGGTTGGGCGCCGAGTCAGTGAACATTCATCAAATTCATCATCAGCCTCGGTCAACGCAAAGCCAACCATTCGACTACTTAATCTATCGGTACCCTTCTCAGAGGTCCCAGGGGAACTCTTAGTACGTTTCTCATGCGCGCACTCTTTGTTTAAGACATCTACAGTTTTAACATGTCCTCCTTCTGTCAAGGAACGTCCTAGTTTAGTGGCGTTCTCCTGCCAGCTTGACAGAAGGGACTCATCTTTCAGCTTTTGACAGTACTGTCTCCATTTGGCGAGTAAATCCTGATCCTTTTTTACCACCGGGACCATGTATTTTGTTTTTACTCAACAAACCTATCCTTTGTGCATTTCCTGGCTCCGTAACTTATCGTCCGACTATATGTAATTCAATAAGATTCACACTCTTAAACTTCCCACTTACAGGACAACACTATGAAGGGTTAAAAAAAAATTCACGGTTTGAAAATTGGGTGGAGCTAAAGCAAACCACAACTCCCCTGTTCCCCACACAAGCTTCCTTCTCCACAGTCAAAAGCATACAAGCATTTAAAACAGACGTCCACACGAGTCTTTTTTTTTGATCCTTGACTTTTCAGGGAATTCGTAGTTTTTACTAAATTACCCATCCTTGTGTCGCCGCACATTGGATCGGGGTCCTAATTGTCCTAATTGTCTCCACGTCGCCCCGTGGTGGTTTCAGTTATCTTACCCAGAGCCTAGGCGGACCAAGTGATATACAAAATCGACACAGCACCAGGCATAAGTACAATTTAAAATTTACACAGTCCCGTGTAGTCCCACAGCTTAATTTTACACAATTCCCTAACCTCCGCGTTTCCCTACGCGGTTCGCGCGATTTTTCTCTTTGTGTCGCGACACGGCTTCCTACGCGATTTCTCTCTTCGTGTCGCTACATGGCTACGCTATTTTTCTCTTCGTGTCGCAACACGGTTTTTCCTAAGTTTAGAAAGTGTTCGCCAGATTGACCTGGATGTCGTTCAGACATAACCTGAGAACCAGCTTTTAGTCTTTGCAACATAAGACCTTTATTCTGTAGATTCTCTGGCCGTGACCTGTTAGGATAAAAGGAACACTCTCGGTTCGAGCCTGTCCTCCTATCTCCTGACCAGTCCTGTAATTGTACAAAAGCTCAACACTTATACATTGTTGCAGCAGAACACATTTGAGTGACATTCAGTTTATACAATCATTGGTCGATTTCCCCCATAGCACGCCCAATTGCAGGCTAACAACTCTCCAAATAGGGCGGGCTCCAGGGATGTGTTTATTGTTTCGATTTTCATCACATTTCCATATTTTACGGCTGTTTATAGCAGCCCCTCGTCTGACTCATGTCTGATTTTTGCTTTTTCACGTAACTCGTGTTTGACCACAAATCTGAATAATCCTTTGTTTGTGTCGACAGGGCAAATATCGCAGCTGGACCATTTCTCTCGGCCATTTTCCCGTGATCCTTTACTAAATCATTCGCAAACCTTCTATCTCCATTCTGAGTATGAAACCTTGGGTGGGTAGGAAAATTTGGGGTTAGGAGAGCTGGGATGGTAGGAGCGCTGGGGGTTTGGAGAGCTGGGGGTGTAGGACAGGTTGGGGGTGCAGGAGAGCTTGGGCCGTAGGAGAGCGAGTGGGGTAGGATGATTTGAGCGCGTTGGAGAGCTTGGCATTTAGGAGAGCTTGCGGGGGTAGTACAACTTTGGGGGTAAGAGGGCTTGGGGTTCTAGGAGAGGTTGGGTTGCAGGAGAGCTTCAGGGGTGTGTACGAGAGTTTGGCGTGGTAGGAGAACTTGATGTGTTGGAGAGCTTGGGCGGTTGGAAGGCTTGTTTTGTAGGAAAGCTTGGTGGGTAGCAGGAGAGCTTGGGGGGTAGGAGAGTTTGGGTTGTATTAAGCTTGGTGGGGTAAGAGAGCTTGGAGGGGTAGGAGAGATTGGGGTGAGTAGAGCTTGTGGGAGTAGAAGATCTTGATTGTTAGGCGAACTTGAGGGGATAAGTGACCTTTTGGAGGTAGGAGCGATTGGGGCGGTTAGGAGAGCCTGGGGGTGTAGGTGAGCTTGGGGGGTAGGAGAGCTTGGGGGTAGGAGAGTTTGGGGGATGGAGAGTCTGGTAGGTCGGAGAGTCTGGGGTCAGGAGTGCGTTGGGGGGGTGGAGAACTTGAGGGGGTAGGAGAGGTAGGGGGATTCGGAGAGCATGGGGTGGGAAGGGAGCTTGGGGGAGTCGGAGAGCTGGAGGTTTAGGAGAGCTTGCAGGTTAGGAGAGCGTGTGCATAGGAGAGCTTGGTGGGGTAGGAGAGCTTGCAAAAAGGAGAGATTGGGGGTTAGGAGAGCTTGGGGTGTCGTGGAGCTTGGGCGGGTAGGAGAGCTTGGCGGGTATGAGATCTTGGTGGGGTTAGAGTGCTTGGGGCGTAGGTGAGCTTGGGGCTGTTGGAGTCCACTGGGGTGTAGGATAACTTGTGAAGCGGTGTAGGAGAGCTTTGGGCGAGTAGGAGAGCTTTGTGTGGTAGGATATCTTGTGTGGGTCGGAGAGCTTGGCGGGTGTTGAAGAGCTTTGACAGGGTAGCAGAGCAGGGTAGGTAGCAGAGCTGGTGCGGTCGGAGAGCTGGTAGGGTAGGAATGCTTGGGGGATAGGGGAACTTGGGCTGTAGGAGACCTTGGTGTGTAGGAGAGCTTTGGGGCTTGGAGAGCTTGGCGGGTGTAGGAGAGCTTGAGGGCTATGCGAACTTGGGGCAGTAGGAGAGCTTGTGGGGGTAGGAGAACTTGGGAGCATAGGAGAGCTTGGGGCTTTGGGGAGCTTGGGGGTCGGTCGGAGAGCTTGGCTTAGTAGTTGAGCTTGGGTTGTTAGGAGATCTTGGCGGGGTAGTAGAGCTTGTGAGGGTAGCAGAGTTTGGGGATTGGGAGAGCTTGACGGAGTAGGAGAGCTTAGCGGGTAGGCGAGCGTGGGGAGTAGGAGAGCTTGTTGGTTAGCAAGCATGGGGGTTAGGAGAGCTTGGGGGTTAGGAAAGCTGAAGTGATGGCAAAGCTTGCGATAAGGAGAGGTTGGGATGGTAGGCATGCTTGGGGGATCGGATAATTTGGGATGTAGGAGTCTTTGGGTGGTAGGAGATCTTGGGGGTTAGAAGATCTTGGGGGCATTGGAGAGCACAGGTGGTATGAGAACATGGGGCAGTAGGAGAGCTTGGCGGTGTAGGAGAGCTTTGCGGCGGGGATCGGAGTGCTTGGAGGTGTAGGAGACCTTCCAGGGGATAGGGGCGCTTGGGCGGTGAAGGAGAGCTTGTGTGGTTAGGAGAGCTTGGGGTGTAGGATAATGTGCGGGGGTAGGAGAGCTTGGGGGCGACGGAGAGCTTGGGGAGTTTAGGGGAGCTTGGGCGGTAGGAGAGCGTGCTGCGGGAGGAAAGCTTGGGGGTCTCGGAAAGCTTGAGGGGGTAGGAGAGCTTTGGGAGTCCGAGACTTTGGGGGTGTAGGAGAGCTTTGTGCGTTAGGAATGTTTGAGGGGATAGGAGCGCTTGGTGTGGTCGGAGAGCTTGGATGGGGTAGACGAGCTTGGCGGGATCGGAAAGTTTATGGCGTTAGGAGAGCTTGGCGAGTAGGAGAGCTTGGTGGGGTACGAGTGCTTGCGGAGGTAGAAGAGCTTGGGTGGGTAGGACAGCTTGGAGTGTGTAGGAGAGCATGGGGGCGTAGGAGAGATAGGCGGGGCAGGAGACCTTTTGGGGTAGGAGAGATTGGCGGGTAGGAGAGCTTACGAGCGAAGGTGAGCTTGCGGTGGCTAGGAGAGCTTGGAGGTTAGGAGAGCTGGGGAGTGGGAGAGCTTGGAGGGGTAGGAGAGCATTGCGTGGTAGGGGAGCTGGGGTTGTAGGAGAGCTGGGGAGGTAGGAGAGCTGGGGGTTGGGAGAATTTATGTGGTAGGAGAGCTTGGAGGGCTAGGAGTGCTGTGGGGGCGGTAGGAGATTTTTGGGGGTAGGATAGCTTTGGAGAGAGGGTAGGAGAGGGTGGGTAGGAGAGCTTGTGGGTTAGGAGAGCTGGGGTGGCACGAGAGCTTGCGGGGGTAGGAGTTGTTGCAGGGGTGTAGGATAGCTTTGGGTGGTATGAAAGCTTGGGGTGTAGGAGAGCTTGTGGGAGGTAGTTGAGCTTGTGGGGGTACGAGAGATTGGCGAGGGGGATAGGTGAACTTTTCGGGTGTAGGAGAGCTTGGGATGGTTGGAGGGCTTGTGGGGGTAGGAGACCTTTGGGGGGTAGGAGAGCTTGGTGAGTCGGAGAACTTGGGTGGGTAGCAGAGCTTAGGGGTGTAGGAGAGCTGGGGACTGGTGGGAGAGCCTGACGGCTAGAAGAGTTTTGGGGTGTAGGAGAGGATGGGCCGTAGGAGAGATTAGGGGTTTTAGGAGGGCTTTGGCGGGGTAGGAGATATTGTCAGATAGGCGTGCATGGTGGGGTAGGAGAGCTTAGTGGCGGGGGCGGTTGGAGGAGAGGTGGGGTGAAACAGAGTTGCTGGGGTAGTAGAGCTAGGGCGATAGGAGGAGAACTTGGCGGCGGGGAGGTGAGATTTGGAGGTTGTGAGTACTTGTTGAGGGCAGGAGAGCTTGGCGGGGTATTGGATCGTGGGGTAGGAGAGTTTGGGGGGTTAGAAATCCTGAGGGGTCGGAGAGCTTGGGGAGGTATGAGAGCTTGCGGGGGGAGGGTAGGAGAGCTTGGGGTGTAGGAGAGCTTATGGGGGTAGGGGAGCTTGGGGGTTAGGAGAGCTTGGGGAGTTAGGAAACCTTGGGGGCAGGAGAGCTTGGGGTGGCTCGGAGAGTTTGGGGGTCTTGGAGAGCTTGTGGGGGTAGGAGTGCTTGGGGAGCGATAGTAGTACGTTGGAGGGGATTACTAAAGCTTGGGATGGTAGGAGAGCTTGGGGGGAAGAAGAACTTGGGGTTTAGGATAACATGGGAAGTAGGAGAGTTTGGGGTGAAGAAAGCTTGCGGGGGTAGAATAGCTTGGGTGTTCGGGGAGCTTGGGCGGGGTAGGAGAGCTTGCGGGGAGTCAGAGAGCTTGGGGTGGTAGGAGAGCTGAGGGTTTGGAGATAGGAGAACGTGGGGGGAATAGGTGAGCTGGAAGGCGTAGGAGAGATTGGGGTTCGGAGAGCTTGGTGGGTTGGAGAGCTTGGGGAGCAGGAGAGCTTTGGGGGGTAGGAGAGTGTGGGTGGCTGCCGAGCTTGGGGGAGATAGGAGAGCGTTGGGGGCTAGGATAACTTGGCGGGGTAGGAGCGGTTGGAGGGGCAGGATAGCTTTGGGTGTAGGAGAGTTTGTGGGGGTAATGAGCATGATGGGGTAAGAGCGCTTGGGAGTGTAGAAGAGCTTGGCGGGTGGTAGGAGAGCTAGGTCAGTAAGAGAGCTTGGGGTGTTGCATAATTTGGATGGGTAGGAGAGCTTGGGGAGGAGTAGCAGAGCTTGGGGTGGAGGGAGAGCTTGGGGGGTTAGGAGAGCTTGGCGGGGCGGTGTGATAGGACAGCTTTTGGGTGTTGGAGAGATTGCGGGGTCGGAGAGCTTGGTGGGTCGGAGAGCTTGGAGTTGACGAGAGCTTGGGGTTAGGAGAGTTTGGCGGTTAGGGGAGCTTGGGGGTTAGGAGAGCTTCGGGGGTTACGAGAGCTTGGTGGGGCGGGGGGATCGGACAGCTTGTGGGTGTTGGAGAGCTTGCGGTGTAGGAGAGCTTGGTGTGTCGGAGAGCTTGGAGTTGAGGAGAGCTTGGGGTTAGGAGAGCTTACGGGGTAGGAGAGCATGGGGTGTAGTGGAGGTTGGCGGAGTAGGAGAGCTTGGGGTGTCGAAGAGCTTAGGGTGGGTTATGATAGGTTGGGGGTTCGGAGAGCATTGGTGGATAGGAGAGCTTACGGGGGTAGGAGAGCTTGGGGTTGGAGGGCATGGAGTGGTAGGAGAGCAATAGGGTTGGGGATTTGTGGAGTAGGAGAGCTTCGGGGTGGTAAGGCAGCTTGGGGTTAGGAGAGCTTGGGGGTAGGAGAGATTGGGGGTAGGAGAGCTTGGGGTGTAGGAGAGCTTGGAGGTAGGAAAGCATTGACTGGTTGGAGATTTTGGGTGTAAGAAATCTTGGGGGGTTTTGGACAGCTTGGGTGGGTATCAGAGCTTGGGGTGTAGGAGAGCTTAGCGGGGTAGGAGCGCCTAGGAGATGGGGTAGAAGAGCTTTGGGGGTGTAGGAGATCATGCGGGAGGGGGTAGGAGAGCTTTGGAGTTGTAGGAGTGTTTGGTGGGGTAGGAGAGCTTGGGGGTTAGGAGAGCTTTGGGGGGTTCGGTGATTTTGCGGGGTCGGTGTGCTCCGGGGATATGAGAGCTTGGAGTGGTTGCAGAGCTTGCGGGTTTAGGAGAGCATCGGGGGTTGTACCACACGGGATGATAGGAGATCATGGGGTGTAGGGGAGCTTGGAGTGTTGGAGAACTTGGAAGTGGTAGGAAAGCTTGGTGGAGGAGGGGTAGTAGATCTTGTGGGAGTAAGAAAGCTTGAGGGGTAGGAGACCTTTGGGCGGTAAGAGTGCTTGGGGGGTTAAGAACTCTTGGGGGTTAGGAGAGCTTGGTGAGTCGGAGCGCTTGGGTGGGTAGCAGAAATTGTGGGATTCGAAGAGCTGGGGGGGCGGTGTAGCAGAGCCTGGCGTCTAGAAGAGCTTTGGGGGAGTATGAGAGCTTGGGGGGTAGGATAGCTTCTGGTTGTAGGAGGGCTTGGCGGGGGTACCAGAGCTGGGCGGGTAGGAGAGCTTGTTGGGGGGAAGGAGAGCTGGGGTTAGCAGAGCTGCTGGGGTAGGAGAGCTGGGGCGGTAGGAGGAGAACTTGGCGGGGGGTAGGAGAGATTTGGGGGTTAGTGGAGCGTTGGGTAGGCGAGTTTGGGGGGATGGAGAGCATGAGGGGCAGGAGAGCTTGGTGTGTAGGAGAGCTTGGGGCGTAAGAGAGCTTGGGGTGTAGGAGTGTTTGAGGGTAGTAGAGCTTGCGGGGGTAGGAGATCTTGGTGGGTAGGACAGCTTGCGGGGTAGTAGAGCTTGGTGGGTAGGGGAGCTTGGTGGGTCGGTAAGCATTTTGGGGGTATGAGAGCTTGGTGTGTAGGAAAGCTTGGGTAGCACCAGAGCTTGCGGGGTCAGAGAGCGTGGGGATGTAGGAGATTATGAGGGGGGAGGAGAGCTTTGGGGATTGGAAGAAGTTGGGGAGCAGGAGAGTTCGGGGGTTTGCAGAGCTTGGGTGCTACGAGATCTTGGGGAGGGGAGGAGGAGAGGTTGGATGGGTAGGAGAGCTTGGAAGGGTGTTGGAGAGTTTGTGGAGATGGGAGAGCTTGGGGGTGAAGGAGAGCTTTGGTTGTAGGTGAGCTTGGGGAGAAAGGATATTTTGAGGGGGAAGGAAAGCTTTGCGGGGTAGAAGAGCTTGGGGTGTAACAGAGTTTGGCGGGATTGGAGAGCTTGGGCGGTATGAGATCTTGGGGAGCGGGGTAGGACAGGTTAGGTGGGTAGCAGAGCTTGGGAGGTGGTCGGAGATCTTGGGGGATGGGAGTGCTTGGGAGGTAGGAGAGTGTGGGGGGTAGTAGAGCTTGTGAGGTGTGGTAGGAGAGCTTTTGGGGTAGGAGAGATTTTGCGGGTAGGAAAGCTTGGGGGGTTGGGTTGAGCTCATGGAGTAGGGTCCTGGATGTGTAGGAGAGCTGGTGGAGGTGGTAGGAGTGCTTAGGTGGTCGGAGAGCTGTGGACGAGGAGAGTTTGGGGGGTTGAAGAGCTAGGGGTGAACAGGAGAGCTTTGGGGTTCGGTGAGCTTCGTGTGTCGGAGAGATTGGTGTGGTAGGAGAGATTGGCGGGTAGGAGAGATTGGGGTGGTACGAGAAATTGGGGGGATGAAGAGATTGAGTTGTAGGAGAGCTTGGGGTTGGGTAGGAAAGCTTGGCGAGGTGGGAGAACTTGCGGGTTGTTGGAGAATTTGTGGCAGTAGGAGAGCTTGGCGGTATCGGAGAGCTTGCGGGGTAGGAAATCTTGGGGGCCTATGAGAGTTGCGGGGGGGTCAGGAGAGCTTGTGGGTTCTGAGAGCTTTGGAGGGTTGGAGAGCTTGGTGGGTGTTAGAGCTTGGCGGGGTAGGAGAGCTTTGGGGGTTTGGAGAGATTGCGGGTGTACGAGATCTTGGTGGGGGTAGGAGAGCATGGGGGCCGGTGAGGATAGCTTTGTCGTGTAGGAGAGCTTGTGGGTCGGAGAGCTTGGGATTTTACGAGAGCTTGTGGGTAGGAGAGCTTGGGGGTTCGGAGAGTTTAGGGGCGGGGTTAGGAGAGCTTGGAGGGCGTAGGAGATCTTGAGGGGCAGGTAAGCTTGGGGGGGTAGCAGCGTTTGGGGAGTAGGAGTAATGGGGGCAGGAGAGCTTGGGCGGGTAGGAGAGCTTGGAGGGGTAGGGCAGCATGTGGTGTTAGGAGAGCTTGGGGGTGCAGGAGCGATTGGCGGGTAGGAGAGCTTGGTTGGCTAGTAGAGTTGGGGGTTAAGAGATCTTTGGGGTAGGAGAGCTTGGGCGGGGTTGGAGAGCTTGTGGGGTTCGGAAAGCTTCGTTGGGGGCAGGAGAGTTTGTGCAGCGCAGCATAGGTTTGTGGGTATGAGTGCTTGCTGGTGTAGGAGAGCTTGGGAGGTAATTTCTTTGTACTGTGATTATTCCGAAGTTCCTGCAGCTCGCTTGCCCTGTTTCTGCAGCTCCACATTGCCTGTTTCTGAAGCTAATTCCTCTGTTTCTGGGGCTGCTAATTTACCAGTTTCTGTGACTCCTTGTATTCAGCTTTCAAGACCGAATTCCACAGTTTCTACGTTTAGGTCCACTGTTTCCGGCACTAATTTCCGTGTTTCCGGCGCTAATTCGCTTATTTCTGCGCTAATTCCCGTGTTCTTGGAGCTACAACTTGTCTTCTTTCTGCGACTCCTAATTTCTCTGTTTCCTGAGGGAATTCCCATGTTTCTGTTGCTATTACAGCTGTGTCAGGAAACAACACCTTTTTTTTCGGAGAAAAACCCGTAGTTTCTGGAAGTCCTAGTTACCCTCTTTCTGGAGATTCTGAGTTATTTGTGGAGCTCCTAATTGTCCTTTTTCTGGAGCTCCAAATTGCGCTGTTTATGAAGCACCTAATTGTCTTATTTAATTGTCTACTAGTTGTCTATATATCTCTGCGAAATGTCCTGTGTATGGTGCGCTCCACTAAATCCCCTGCTGCAGGGGCAGCGAAGTCACCTCTTTCTAGACTTTACTCTGTTCGTTTTAACACCAATTCCCCTGTTTCTGGCGAGAATTGCGTTGTTTCTGGAGCTAATTCCAATATTCCCGGGGCTACTAATTTCGCAGTCTCTGGAGCTCCGAATTCCTCTGCGACTGGAGCAAATTCCCCTGTTCCTGGAGCAAATCATCTTGTATCTGTAGCTGAAGTGTCCCCTGTTCCTGGAGCACCTAATTCTCTCTTTCTGGATATAATCGCGAAACGTCTGGGCATAATTCCCCTCTCTCTGCAGCTCCTAATTCTCGTGTTTCTGGAGCACTCAATTCAATAGCTTGTGGAGTTAACGCCAATATTTCTGCAGCTAAATCCCCGGTTTCTGGAATTAATTCCGGTTAGTAAGAATATCCCTTTTCCACTGTTCCTGGAGCTATTTCTCTTGTTAAGGGTTAATTTCAATGTTCTTGGAGCTGCTAAATCAAATCTTACGAGAGCTCAGAATGCCGCTGTTGCTGGATCTCCGACTACCCCAAGGTTCTAGTTCACCTGTTTCTGAAGCTATTTCAGTTGTTTGTGGAGAAATTAATTCCCCTGTTTCTGGAGCTTCAAATTGCGCTGTTTATGAAGCACCTAAGTGTGTTTATTATGTGCCTACCATTTCTCGCTATATTTAGCTCCTAAGTATTCTGCTTATGGTGCGCTCTCCAAATTCCCTGCTGCAGGAAAAACTAGTTCATCTGTTTCACGAGACAACGCTTCTCTTTCTAAATGTAGTTCGGTTATTTCTGGAGCAACTTTAGCTGTACTGATTAAAATCCCATGTTTCTGGAGCTCCTAATTTCCCATTTCTGCAGTGCCCAATTCGGTAGTTTCTGTAACTCCTAATTCACATCTTTCTAGACTTAATTCCTTTGTTTCTGGAGCTAATACCCTTGTTTCTGAACTAATGCCAGTATTCCTGGAACTAGTAATTCCCCTCTCTGCAGTTCCTAATTCCCCTGTTCCTGGAACTAATTCCTCTGTTTATGGAGCTCATCTTTTTCTGGAGTTCCAGATATCCAGATTGTGGATCTACGAATGCATCTGTTTCTGGAGGTAACGCCCCTGTTTCTGTTGCTAACTCAACTGTTTCTGAAGAGAATACGTTTTTTTCTGGGGGAAATTCCTGTGGAGATCATAGTTTCACTTTTTGTGGAGCTCCAATTTGTGCAATTTATGAAGCACATAATTGTCCTTTATATCTCTGTAGTTTGCCGGTATATATGGCTCCGAATTGACCTGTTATGGTGCGCACCCCTAATTTCCCTCCTAGAGGAAGAGCTAATTCTCTGTTTTTGAATGTAACTATCCTTTTTCTAAACACAACTCCCTATCTCTGGATCTATCTGCGCTGTACTGTGATTATTCCCGTGTTCCTGGAGCCCATGCTTCCCCTGTGTCTGCAGCTCCGCAATGCCCTGTTTCTGGAGCGAATCCCACTGTTCCTGGAGCTGATAATTCACCACTTCCTGTAACTCTTATTTTCTTCCTTCTCGAGCTAATTCCATTGTTTCTGGAGTCAATGGCTCTATTTCTGGAGCTAATTCCCTTCTTTCTGCGCGAATATCCGTGTTCCAGGAGCTCCAACTTCCCGTCTTTCAGCGGCTCCAAATTTCCCTGTTCCTAGATTTAATACCCCTGTTTCGGTAGCTAATTCAGCTGTTTGTGGAGCAAATGATTCTGGAGCTAATGTTTCTCCAGATCCTATGTTTCTGGAGCTATTTCCAATCTCTGTCGTTCCTAGTTCTCCGGTTCCTGCAGATCCTAATTCTTCTGTTTCTTGGGGTTCGAAATTGCCCTGTTTATATTACACCTAATTGCCCTTTTCATGAGGCTACTAGTTCTCTGATATATACAGCTCCAAAATGCATTGTTTTTGGTGCGCTCTCCTAATTCCCAATCGACAGGATCAGCTAATTCACTTATTTCTGGAACTGGCTCCAAATTTCCCAGTTTCTAGAGCCTGCACCAACGTTCCACGGTGATACTACCCTCTCCTAATTACCTGTATTTGGATCTCCTAAATCTCCTGTTTCTTTTGCTCCAAATGAATTTGTTTATGGAACCATACTGACCTTCTTTCTGGATCGTATAATTCTCCTGTTTTTGGAGTTAATTTCCCTGATTCTGAAATGATTGCACTGTTTCTGGAGTTGAGCCCCTGTTTATGGAGTTAATTTCCTTGTTTATGAGCTAAGTCCGGTGTTCCGGGTGCTAATTTCCATGTTTCCGGAGCTAATTCTTCTTTATTCTGCTGATCCTAATATCCCAGTTTGTGAAGCTCCGAATTTCTCCGTTTCTGCATGGAAAGCCCCTGAAATAGGTGAAATAGCTACAGAAATAATTTTGCCTCTTGAGCTAAATCCCTAGATTCTGCAGGCACTAGTTCCATTATTACAGCAGATGTTTCAGTTGCTTGTGAAGCTCCAATAAAACGTATCTGGAACCCCAAATTGCGCTGTTTTTGGAGACGTAATTGTGTTCGGACGTTGTTACTAGTTCCCCTGTAGATATAGCCCCGAATTCTCCTATTTATAGTGCACTCTCCAAACTCCCTGATACAGGAACAGCGAATACACCTGTTTCTAGAGCTAGCTCCAAATGTCCTAATTTTGGAGCCTGCTCATACGTTCCACGTTTATGGAGCTCTCTGCTAATTTCCCTGTATCTGTATCTCCAAAATCTCCTGTATCTTTTTCTGAAACTTACTTTGTTTATGGAACCACACTTCCCTTGTTTATGGAACTTATATTTCCTCAGTTTCAGGAATTATTCTGGAATTAATTCCTCGTTTCTGAAGCTAATGCCCTTATTTCCGATCTAATTCCCGTGTTTCTGGAGCTCCTCGATCTGCAGCTGCCAATTCTCCTGATTCTGAATCTAATCCCTTGGTTGTGGAGGTAATTCATATTTTCCTGGAGCTCCTGATATCGCAGTTTGAGGAGATCCTAATTCCTCTGTTTCTGGAGTTAACGCCCTTGTTTCTGTAGCTAATTCAACTGTTTCTGTAGGTAATACTCTGTTTCTGGTGCTGATTCCCCAGTTTATGGAGATCCTAGTCCCTCTGGTTCTGGAATTGATTTATTTGTTTGTGCAGTTTCTAATGTCGCTGACACTGGAGCTCCATATTTCGCAGTTCATGGAGCACATCATTATCGTTTTCATTTAGCTACATGTTCCCCTATAAATCCGAATTGTCCTCTTAATGGTGCGCTCTCCAATTACCCCTGCTATAGGAACAGCTAATTTGCATTTTTCCGGAGCTGTCTCCACATTTCCCACTTTCTTGTGCCCTCTCCTATGTTCCATGTTGATGGAGCCTTCTCCCAAATTCCCTGCATCTTGATCTCCTAAATCTCCTGTATCTTTTCCTTCAAATTACATTTTTTATGGAACCATAATTGCCTTATTACTGGATATCGTAATCTCATGCTGCTGAAGCTAAACGCCCTGTTTCTTTGCTGCAACGTCAACTGTTTCCGGAACACTTGTTTCTGCCCCTTGATCGAGCAATTCCCATATTACTAAGGACAATTCCCCTGTTTCGGGAGCTGCTAATACATGTGTTTCTGGACCTCCTAATTCCACGATTTGTAAAGTTAATTCCAGTGTTTCTGTAACTAATTATCTTGTTCTGGGGCTAATCCTTCTATTCCTGGAACTGCTATCGTCAATGTTTCTGGAGTTCTTACTACCCGAATTTCGAGAGTTCCAACTTTTTCTTGTTTGTGGAGCCCATGATTGCACAATTTCTGGAGCTGCAAATAGCACTGTTTATGGAACAACTAATTAATGTGGCTACTATTTCCCCGATATATATATATATATATATATATAGCACCGGATTGTCTTCTTTCAGGTGCACTCTCCTAATTCCTCTGCTAATGGAAAATCTAAGACGCCTTTTTATGGAGCTGTGCCCCAATTTCCCAGTTCCTGGAGCTACTTTCCAAGTAGATGTGGTGCTCCCCTAATTCCGCTCGATCTGGGATCTCATCAATATTCTGTTTATTTTGCTCCGAATTACGTTGTTTATGGATGCACACTTTTCTTGTTTCTGGATCTCATGATTCCCCTGTTTCTGGAGCATCCGATTCTCCCAATGTCTGGAGATAATTACAGCATTTCAGGCCATAATTCGTCTTTCTGTTGCTCCTAATTCGGGCGTTTCTGAAGCACATAATTCACTTGTTTGTGGAATAAATTCCAGTATTTATGCAACTAATTTTCCTGTTTCTGGAATTAATTCATATATTTAAGGAGATACTTTCCCCCTGTTTCTGGAGCTAATTCGCTCATTCTGGTGCTAATTTCTCTGTTCTGGGAGCTGCTAATTACCATGTTGCTGTACCGTCTAATACCACATCTTATGTAGGGCCTAGTTCCCTGTTTCTGTAGTTATTTCACTTGTTGTGGAGATTCTAATTCCTGTGATTCTGGAGCTACAAATACACTGTTTATGCAGCGTCTAATTCTGTATTCATTTTGCTAATATTCTCCGGATATATATCGCTCTGAATTGTTCAGATTGTGGCGCGCTGACCTAATTCTCCTGCTACAGGAACAGCTAATTTTCCTATTTATTGAGCTCACTCTTCTCTGTGTCACCCAATTACCATGTTTCTCTAGATAGTTCCGCTGTACTGAGTGAAGTCCTCTGTTCCTGAACTCCTAATTCCCCTGTTTCTGCAGCGCAAATATCTTCAGTTTCTGGAGATAATCCCACTGTGTCTGGAGCTGCTAATCACCAGTTCCTTTAATTTCTAATTAACCTTTTTCTAGACCTGGTTCCACCGTTTCTGGAGCTAATTCCACTGTTTCTGGCGCTAATTCCACTGTTCCTGAAGCTGCTAATTTCTCCTTCTTTCTAGAGCTGCTATTTCCAAAGTTCCTGGAGCTGCTAATTCCACTGTTTCTGGGGCTGCTAATTACACTGTTCCTGAAGCTAATTCCAATGTTTCCGGAGCTGATAATTATTCTGTTCTGCAGCTAATTCCACTATTTCTGGAGCTGATTCCACTGTTCCTGGAGCGATTTCTTCTCTGTCTGAAGCTGATAATTTCACCGTTTCTGGAGCTGCTATTTACACTGTTTCTGGAGCTAATTCCCCTATTTCTGGGTCTAATTCCACTATATCTGGAGCTGGTAATTCCAATATTTATGCATCATGTTCCACTGTTTTTGGAGCTGCTAATTCCATCTGTTCTTGGTGCTGCAAATTCCACGATTTCTGAAGCTAATTCCCCTGCTTCTGAAATTAATTCCACGATTTCTGAATATAATTCTACTATTTCTGAAGCTGCTAATTCCACTGTTTCTGGAGCTGCTGAGTTCTCAGTTTCTGGAGCAAATTTCCCTGTTTCTGGACCTAATACTTATGTTTCTAAAGCTAATTCCCCTGTTCCTGGAGCTGCTAATTTCTCCCTGTTTCTGCAGCTGATACTTCCGATGCTCCTGCAGATAATCCCACTGTTTCTGGGCTAATTCCCCTGTTTCTAGGGCTGCTAATTCCACTGTTTCTGGAGCTAATTGCACTGTTTCTCGAGCTGCTAAATCAAGTTTCTGGAGCTAATTGCACTGTCTCTGGAGCTAATTCCACTGCTTCTGGAAATAATTCCACTGTTTCTGAAGCAAATTCCACTGTAGTTGGAGAGAATTCCACTGTTTCTGAAGCTGCTAATTCCATATTTCTGGAGCTAATTCCACTGTTTCTGGAGTTAATTCCACTGTTTCTGGAGCTAATTCCACTGTTTCTGGTTTTAATTCCACTTTTCCTGTAGCTAAATCCATTGTTTCTGAAGTTAATTCCACTGTTTCTGGCGATATGTCAACTGTTTCTGCGGCTAATTACCCTCTTTCTGAACAATTCCTCTATTTCCGGAGCTAATTACACTATTTCTAGAGCTAATTCCACTGTTTCTGCGGCTATTTCCAATTTTTCTGGAGGTAATTCCACTGTCTCTGGAGCTAAATCCACTGTTTCTGGAGATAATTACACTGTTTCTGAAGATAATTCCACGATTTCTGGAGCTCATTCCACTGTTTCTGGTTAATTCCACTGTTTCTGGAGCTAATTCCAATGATTCTCGTTTTAATTCCACTGTTTCTGGAGCTAATTCCACTGTTTCTGGAGCTAATTCCCCTGTTTCTGGAGCTAATTCCACTTTTTCTGGATTTAATTTCACTGTTTCTGGAGCTAATTCCACTGTTTCTGGAGCTAATTTCACTGTTTCTGGGGATAAGTTCCCCGTTTCTACCGCTGCGAATTCCACTGTTCTGGAGCTAATTCCACTGTTTCTGGAGCTGCTAATTCCACTGCTTCTGGCGCTAATTCTGCTGTTCCTGGAGCTGCTAATTGCAATATTTCTGAAGCGAATACTATTGTTACTGTAGCTGCTAATTCCACAGTTCCTGTGGCTGCTAATTCCAATATTTCTGGATAATTCCTGTTTCTAGTATATTAACAGCTCCAGAAAGAGTGGAATTCGCTCCAGAAACAGGTCAATGGGGAGCTGCAGAAACAGGGGAAGCAAGCTCCAGGAGCACAGGAATAATCATAGTACAGCGCAATTAGCTCAAAACGAGGAGATTTAAGTTTTGAAGAGGAGAGTTTCCTCCAGAACATGTGAATTTTCTATTCATGTGACAGGGTAAGTCGGAGAGCGCATCATAAACAGGACAATTCGGAGCTACAGAAACAGGGGAATTAGCTTCAGAAACAAGGGAATTAGCTCCAGGACCCGCGTAATTAGGAGCTGCAGAGAGGTGATTTCGGAGTTTCAGGAATACTGGAATTAGTTCACAAACATGTGTATTGGCAAACTACTAGATACGTAAAAAAGACTATTATGTGCTCCATTAACTTCACAATTTCGAGTTCCACAAAAAAGGGGAATTAGGAGCACCACAGTAATTTTTCAAACGAAAAAGCATGGCTCCATAAACCGTTCAATTACCAAAACAAACAAGGGAGTTACCTCCAGAAATAGATGGATTAGGAGATCCACAATCTGAGATATTAGGGACTCCAGAAAAAACTGAGCTGCAGAAACTGGGGAATTAGCTCAAGGAACTGGGAGTTGGAAGCTGCAGAGAGGGATATTACCTACATAATCTGGGGTAGCTGGAGCTGCAGCAATAACGGCATTCGGGGCTCCGACAAGATGGGATTTAGCAGCACCAAGAATATTGAAACTAACCCGATAGCAAGGGTAATAGCTGCAGAAAGAGGGGGACTGGGATATATTTAATTACACGAAATCATGCCATAAAGCGGTGAATTAGCTCCAGAAATATTGTAGTTAACGCCGTAAAATGAGGAATTAAGTGTTCCAGAAACACCAGAATTATGAGCTCCAGAAACATGCAAATTATGTCCAGAAAAATTGTGATGAGCTCTAGATAGTGGAAGAATCAGATGCTCCAGAAAAGAGGACATTTCAGCTGCAGATACAAGGTGATTATCTCAATTAAGAGGTGAAATTGCAGGAGAAGCAGCAGAATTAGGAGCTAGCAGATTGGGATATTAGCAGCCCAAGGCACTGTGGAATTAGCGCCAGAAACAGCGCAATTAGCTCCAGAAACAGGACAAATATATTTAGAAAGAACAGGAATACCTCTCGAAAGAGGTGTCACTGCAGCAGGGGATTTAGGATAGCGCGTCATGAACAGCAAATTTCGGAGCTATATATATGTAACTAGGAGACACTTAAATAGGACAATTGGGTGCTTCATCAACAGTGCAATTTGGAGCTCCAGAAAAAAGACAATTAGGAACTCCACAAACAACTTAGAATCCCCAAATTTAGCTGGCACTGCAGCAGCGAATGTAGGAGAGTGCAGCATAAAAAGGACATTTTTTAGAACATATATATATATATATATATATAGTGGACACTTAAGTAGGATAATTAGTTGCTTCATAAACAGCTTAATTTGGAGCTACAAAAAAAGGACAACTGGAAGCTTGGGGGTTAGGAGAGCTTCGGGGGTACGAGAGCTTGGTGGGGCGGGGGGATCGGGCAGCTTGTGGGTGTTGGAGAGCTTGCAGTGTAGGAGAGCTTGGTGTGTCGGAGAGCTTGGAGTTGAGGAGAGCTTGGGGTTAGGAGAGCTGACGGGGTAGGAGAGCATGGGGTGTAGTGGAGGTTGGCGGAGTAGGAGAGCTTTGGATGTCGAAGAGCTTGGTGTGGGTTATGATAGGTTGGGGGTTAGGAGAGCATTGGGGGATAGGAGAGCTTACGGGGGTAGGAGAGCTTGGGGGTAGGAGGGCATGGAGTGGTAGGAGAGCAATCGGGTTGGGGATTTGTGGAGTCGGAGAGCTTGGGAGTGGTAGGGCAGCTTGCGGTTAGAAGAGCTTGGGGGATATGAGAGATTTGGGGTAGGAGAGCTTGGGTTGTAGGAGAGCTTGGAGGTAGGAAAGCATTGAGTGGTAGGAGAGCTTGGGTGTAAGAAGTCTTGGGGAGGTTTGGACAGCTTGGGTGGGTATCAGAGTTTGGGGTGTAGGAGAGCTTAGCGGGGTAGGAGCGCCTAGGAGATGGCGTAGAAGTGCTTTGGGGTGTAGGAGATCATGCGGGAGGGGGGTAGTAGAGCTTTGGGGTTGTAGGAGTGTTTGGTGGGGTAGGAGAGCTTGGGGGTTAGGAGAGCTTTGGGGGGTTCGGTGATTTTTCGGGGTCGGTGTGCTCCGGGGATTGAGAGCTTGGAGTGGTTGCAGAGCTTGCGGGTTTAGGAGAGCTTGGGGGGTTGTACCACATGGGATCATAGGAAATCATGGGATGTAGGGGAGCTTGGAGTGTTGGAGAACTTGGAAGTGGTAGGAAAGCTTGGTGGAGGGGGGGTAGGAGATCTTGTGGGGGTAAGAAAGCTTGAGGGGTAGGAGACCTTTGGGCGGTAAGAAAGCTTGGGGGATTAAAAACTCTTGGGGAGTAGGAGAGCTTGGTGAGTCGGAGCGCTTGGGTGGGTAGCAGAAATTGTGGGATTAGGAGAGCTGGGGGGACGATGTAGCAGAGCCTGGCGTCTACAAGAGCTTTGGGGGAGTATGAGAGCTTGGGGGGTAGGATAGCTTCTGGTTGTAGGAGGGCTTTGGCGGGGGTACCAGAGCTGGGCGGGTAGGAGAGCTTGTTGGGGGGAAGGAGAGCTGGGGTTAGCAGAGCTGCTGGGGTAGGAGAGCTGGGGCGGTAGGAGGAGAACTTGGCGGGGGGGTAGGAGAGATCTGGGGGTTAGTGGAGCGTTGGGTAGGCGTGTTTGTGAGGATGGAGAGCATGAGGGGCAGGAGAGCTTGGTGTGTAGGAGAGCTTGGTGCGTAAGAGAGCTTGGGGTGTAGGAGTGTTTGAGGGTAGTAGAGCTTGCGGGGGTAGGAGATCTTGGTGGGTAGGAGAGCTTGCGGGGTAGTAGAGCTTGGTGGTTAGGGGAGCTTGGTGGGTCGGTAAGCATTTTGGGGGTATGAGAGCTTGGTGTGTAGGAGAGTTTGGGTAGCAGCAGAGCTTGCGGGGTCAGAGAGCGTGGGGATGTAGGAGATTATGAGGGGGGAGGAGAGCTTTGGGGATGAGAAGAACTTGGGGAGCAGGAGAGTTCGGGGGTTTGCAGAGCTTGGGTGCTACGAGATCTTGGGGAGGTGAGGAGGAGAGGTTGGATGGGTAGGAGAGCTTGGGAGGGTGTTGGAGAGTTTGGGGAGATGGGAGAGCTTGGGGGTGAAGGAGAGCTTTGGCTGTAGGTGAGCTTGGGGAGAAAGGATATTTTGAGGAGGAAGGAAAGCTTTGCGGGGTAGAAGAGCTTGGGGTGTAACAGAGTTTGGCGGGATTGGAGAGCTTGGGCGGTATGAGATCTTGGGGAGCGGGGTAGGACAGGTTAGGGGGGTAGGAGAGCTTGGGAGGTGGTCGGAGATCTTGGGGGATGGGAGTGCTTGGGAGGTAGGAGAATGTGGGGGGTAGTAGAGCTTGGGGGTTGTGGTAGGAGAGCTTTTGGGGTAGGAGAGATTTTGCGGGTAGGAAAGCTTGGGGGGTTGGGTTGAGCTCCTGGAGTAGGGTCCTGGATGTGTAGGAGAGCTGGTGGAGGTGGTAGGAGTGCTTAGGTGGTCGGAGAGCTGTGGACGAGGAGAGTTTGGGGGGTTGAAGAGCTTGGGGTGAACAGGAGAGCTTTGGCGTTCGGTGAGCTTCGTGTGTCGGAGAGATTGGCGGGTAGGAGAGATTGGGGTGGTACGAGAAATTGGGGGGATGGAGAGATTGAGTTGTAGGAGAGCTCGGGGTTGGGTAGGAAAGCTTGGCGAGGTGGGAGAACTTGCGGGGTGTTGGAGAATTTGTGGCCGTAGGAGAGCTTGGCGGTATCGGAGAGCTTGCGCGGTAGGAAATCTTGGGTGCCTATGAGAGTTGGGGGGGGGGTCAGGAGAGCTTGGGGGTTCTGAGAGCTTTGGAGGGTTGGAGAGCTTGGTGGGTGTTAGAGCTTGGCGGGGTAGGAGAGCTTGGCATGTCGGAGAGCTTTGGGGCTTAGGAGAGATTGCGGAGGTACGAGATCTTGGTGGGGGTAGGAGAGCATGGGGGCAGGTGAGGAGAGCTTTGTCGTGTAGGAGAGCTTGTGGGTCGGAGAGCTTGGGATTTTACGAGAGCTTGTGGGTAGGAGAGCTTGGGGGTTCGGAGAGCTTAGGGGCGGGGTTAGGAGTGCTTGGAGGGCGTAGGAGAGCTTGAGGGGCAGGTAAGCTTGGGGGGGTAGCAGCGTTTGGGGAGTAGGAGTAATGGGGGCAGGAGAGCTTGGGGGGGTAGGAGAGCTTGGAGTGGTAGGGCAGCATGTGGTGTTAGGAGAGCTTGGGGGTGCAGGAGCGATTGGCGGGAAGGAGAGCTTGGTTGGCTAGTAGAGTTGGGGGTTAAGAGATCTTTGGGGGTAGGAGAGCTTGGGCGGGGTTGGAGAGATTGTGGGGTTAGGAAAGCTTAGTGGGGAGCAGGAGCGTTTGGGCAGCGTAGCATAGGTTTGTGTGTATGAGTGCTTGCTGGTGTAGGAGAGCTTGGGAGGTAATTTATTTGTACTGTGATTATTCCGATGTTCCTGCAGCTCGCTTGCCCTGTTTCTGCAGCTCCACAGTGCCTGTTTCTGAAGCTAATTCCTCTGTTTCTGGGGCTGCTAATTTACCAGTTTCTGTGACTCCTTGTATTCAGCTTTCAAGACCGAATTCCACAGTTTCTACGTTTAGGTCCACTGTTTCCGGCACTAATTTCCGTGTTTCCGGCGCTAATTCGCTTATTTCTGCGCTAATTCCCGTGTTCTTGGAGCTCCAACTTGTCGTCTTTCTGCGACTCCTAATTTCTCTGTTTCCTGAGGGAATTACCATGTTTCTGTTGCTAATGCAGCTGTGTCAGGACCCAACACCTTTTTTTTCGGAGAAAAACCCGAAGTTTCTGGAAGTCCTAGTTACCCTCTTTCTGGAGATTCTGAGTTGTTTGTGGAGCTCCTAATTGTCCTTTTTCTGGAGCTCCAAATTGCGCTGTTTATGAAGCACCTAATTGTCGTATTTAACTGTCTACTAGTTATCTATATATCTCTCCGAAATGTCCTGTTTATGGTGCGCTCCACTAAATCCCCTGCTGCAGGGACAGCTAAGTCACCTCTTTCGAGACGTTACTCTGTTCGTTTTAACACCAATTCCCCTGTTTCTGGAGAGAATTGCGTTGTTTCTGGAGCTAATTCCAATATTCCTGGGGCTACTAATTTCGCAGTCTCTGGAGCTCCGAATTCCTCTGCGACTGGAGCAAATTCCCGTGTTCCTGGAGCAAATCATCTTGTATCTGTAGCTGAAGTGTCCTCTGTTCCTGCAGCACCTAATTCTCTCTTTCTGTATATAATCGCGAAACTTCTGGGCATAATTCCCCTCTCTCTGCAGCTCCTAATTCTCGTGCTTCTGGAGCACTCAATTCAACAGCTTATGGAGTTAACGCCAATATTTCTGCAGCTAAATCCCCGGTTTCTGGAATTAATTCCGGTAAGTAAGAATATCCCTTTCCCACTGTTCCTGGAGCTATTTCTCTTGTTAAGGGTTAATTTCAATGTTCTTGGAGCTGCTAAATCAAATCTTACGAGAGCTCACAAAGCCGCTGTTGCTGTATCTCCGACTACCCCAAGATATGCAGGTTCTAGTTCACCTGTTTCTGAAGCTATTTCAGTTGTTTGTGGAGAAATTAATTCCCCTGTTTCTGGAGCTTCAAATTGCGCTGTTTATGAAGCACCTAAGTGTGTTTATTATGTGGCTACCATTTCCCGCTATATTTAGCTCCGAAGTATTCTGCTTATGGTGCGCTCTCCAAATTCCCTGCTGCAGGAAAAACTAGTTCATCTGTTTCACGAGACAACGCTTCTCTTTCTAAATGTAGTTCGGTTATTTCTGGAGCAACTTTAGCTGTACTGATTAAAATCCCATGTTTCTGGAGCACCTAATTTCCCATTTCTGCAGTGCCCAATTCGGTAGTTTCTGTAACTCCTAATTCACATCTTTCTGGACCTAATTCCTCTGTTTCTGGAGCTAATACCCTTGTTTCTGAACTAATTCCAGTATTCCTGGAACTAGTAATTCCCCTCTCTGCAGTTCCTAATTCCACTGTTCCTGGAACTAATTCCCCTGTTTCTGGAGCTCATCTTTTTCTGGAGTTCCAGATATCCAGATTGTGGATCTACGAATGCATCTGTTTCTGGAGGTAACTCCCCTGTTTCTGTTGCTAACTCAACTGTTTCTGAAGAGAATACGTTTTTTTCTGGGGGAAATTCCTGTGGAGATCATCGTTTCACTTTTTGTGGAGCTCCAAATTATGCAATTTATGAAGCACGTAATTGTCCTTTATATCTCTGTAGTTTGCCGGTATATATGGCTCCGAATTGACCTGTTATGGTGCGCTCCCATAATTTCCCTCCTAGAGGAAGAGCTAATTCTCTGTTTTTGAATGTAACTATCCTTTTTCTAAACACAACTCCCTATCTCCGGATCTATCAGCGCTGTAATGTGATTATTCCCGTGCTCCTGGAGCCCCTGCTTCCCCTGTGTCTGCAGCTCGGCAATGCCCTGTTTCTGGAGCGAATCCCACTGTTCCCGGAGCTGATAATTCACCACTTCCTGTAACTCTTATTTTCTTCCTTCTCGAGCTAATTCCATTGTTTCTGGAGTCAATGGCTCTATTTCTGGAGCTAATTCCCTTCTTTCTGCGCGAATATCCGTGTTCCAGGAGCTCCAACTTCCCCTCTTTCTGCGGCTCCAAATTTCCCTATTCCTAGATTTAATACCCCTGTTTCGGTAGCTAATTCAGCTGTTTGTGGAGCAAATGATTCTGGAGCTAATGTTTCTCCAGATCCTATGTTTGTGGAGCTATTTCCAATCTTTGTCGTTCCTAGTTCTCCTGTTCCTGCAGATCCTAATTCTTCTTTTTCTTCGGGTTCGAAATTGCCCTGTTTTTATTACACCTAATTGCCCTTTTCATGAGGCCACTAGTTCTCCGATATATACAGCTCAAAATTGTATTGTTTTTGGTGCGCTCTCCTAATTCCCAATCGACAGGATCAGCTAATTCACTTATTTCAGGAACTGGTTCCAAATTTCCCAGTTTCTAGAGCATGCACCAACGTTCCACGGTGATACTGCCCTCTCCTAATTACCCTGTATGTGCATCTCCTAAATCTCCTGTTTCTTCTGCTCCAAATGAATTTGTTTATGGAACCATACTTACCTTCTTTCTGGATCGTATAATTCCCCTGTTTTTGGAGTTAATTTCCCTGATTCTGAAATGATAGCACTGTTTCTGGAGTTGAGCACCTGTTTATGGAGTTGATTCCCTTGTTTATGAGCTAAGTCTGGTGTTTCTTGTGCTAATTTCCATGTTTCCGGAGCAAATTCTTCTTTATTCTGCAGATCCTAATATCCCAGTTTGTGAAGCTCCGAATTTCTCAGTTTCTGCATGGAAAGCCCCTGAAACAGGTGAAATAGCTACAGAAATAATTCTGCCTCGTGAGCTAAATCCCTAGATTCTGCAGGCACTTGTTCCATTATTACAGCAGATGTTTCAGTTGCTTGTGAAGCTCCCGAAAAAACGTATCTGGAACCCCAAATTGCGCTGTTTTTGGAGACGTAATTGTGTTCGGACGTTGTTACTAGTTCCCCTGTAGATATAGCCCCAAATTTTCCTATTTATAGTGCACTCTCCAAACTCCCTGACGCAGGAACAGCGAATACATCTGTTTCTAGAGCTGGCTCCAAATGTCCCACTTTCTGGAGCCTGCTCCTACGTTCCACGTTGATGGAGCCCTCTGCTAATTTCCCTGCATTGTTTCTCCAAAAACTCCTGTATCTTTTTCTTAAACTGACTTTGTTGATGGAACCACACTTCCCTTGTTTCTGGAACTTATATTTCCTCAGTTTCAGGAATTTTTCTGGAATTTATTCCTCTGTTTCTGAAGCTAATGCCCTTATTTCCGATCTAATTCCCGTGTTTCTGGAGCTCCTCGATCTGCAGCTGCCAATTCCCCTGATTCTGAATCTAACCTTTGGTTGTGGAGGTAATTCATATGTTTCTGGAGCTCCTGATATCGCAGTTTGAGGAAATCCTAATTCCTCTGTTTCTGGAGGTAACGCCCATGTTTCTGTAGCTGATTTAATTGTTTCTGTGGTAATACTCTGTTTCTGGTGCTGATTCCCCAGTTTCTGGAGATCCTAGTCCCTCTGGTTCTGGAAATGATTTATTTGTTTGTGGAGTTTCTAATGTCGCTGACACTGGAGCTCCATATTTCGCAGTTCATGGAGCACATCATTATCGTTTTCTTTTAGCTACATGTTCCCCTATAAATCCGAATTGTCCTGTTAATGGTGCGCTCTCCAATTACCCCTGCTATAGGAACAGCTAATTTGCCTTTTTCCGGAGCTATCTCCACATTTCCCACTTTCTTGTGCCCTCTCCTATGTTCCATGTTGTTGGAGCCCTCTCCCAAATTCCCTGCATCTTGATCTCCTAAATCTCCTGTATCTTTTGCTTCAAATTACATTCTTTATGGAACCATAATTGCCTTGTTACTGGATATCGTAATCTCATGCTGCTGAAGCTAAACGCCCTGTTTCTTTGCTGCAACATCAACTGTTTCCGGAACACTTGTTTCTGCCCCTTGATCGAGCTAATTCCCATATTTCTAAGGACAATTCCCCTGTTTCGGGAGCTGCTAATACATGTGTTTCTGGACCTCCTAATTCCACGATTTGTAGAGTTAATTCCAGTGTTTCTGTAACTAATTATCTTGTTCTGGGGCTAATCCTTCTATTCCTGGAACTGCTATCGTCAAGGTTTCTGGAGTTCTTACTACCCGAATTTCGAGAGTTCCAACTTTTCCTTGTTTGTGGAGCCCATGATTGCACAATTTCTGGAGCTGCAAATAGCACTGTTTATGGAACACCTAATTAATGTGGCTACTATTTCCCCGATATATATATATATAGCACCGGATTGTCTTCTTTCAGGTGCACTCTCCTAATTCCTCTGCTAATGGAAAATCTAACACTCCTTTTTATGGAGCTGTGCCCCAATTTCCCAGTTCCTGGAGCTACATTCCATGTAGATGTGGTGCTCCCCTAATTCCGCTCGATCTGGGATCTCATTAATATTCTGTTTATTTTGCTCCGAATTACGTTGTTTATGGATGCACACTTTTCTTGTTTCTGGATCTCATGATTCCCCTGTTTCTGGAGCAATCGATTCTCCCAATGTCTGGAGATAATTACAGCATTTTAGGCCATAATTCGTCTTTCTGTTGCTCCTAATTCGGTCGTTTCTGAAGAACATAATTCACTTGTTTGTGGAATAAATTCCAGTATTTATGCAACTAATTTTCCTGTTTCTGGAATTAATTCATATATTTAAGGAGATACTTTTTCCCCTGTTTCTGGAGCTAATTCGCTCAATCTGGTGCTAACTTCTCTGTTTTGGGAGCTGCTAATTACAATGTTGCTGTACCATCTAATACCACATCTTATGTAGGGCCTAGTTCCCTGTTTCTGTAGTTATTTCACTTGTTGTGGAGATTCTAATTCCTATGATTCTGGAGCTACAAATGCACTGTTTATGCAGCGTCTAATTGTGTATTCATTTTGCTAATATTCTCCGGATATATATAGCTCTGAATTGTTCAGATTCTGGCGCGCTGACCTAATTCTCCTGCTACAGGAACAGCTAATTTTCCTATTTATTGAGCTAACTCTTCTCTGTGTAACCCAATTACCATGTTTCTCTAGATAGTTCCGCTGTACTGAGTGAAGTCCTCTGTTCCTGAACTCCTAATTCCCCTGTTTCTGCAGCGCACAATTCTTCAGTTTCTGGAGCTAATCCCACTGTGTCTGGAGCTGCTAATCACCAGTTCCTTTAATTTCTAATTAACCTTTTTCTAGACCTGGTTCCACCGTTTCTGGAGCTAATTCCACTGTTTCTGGCGCTAATTCCACTGTTCCTGGAGCTGCTAATTTATCCTTCTTTCTAGAGCTGCTATTTCCAAAGTTCCTGGAGCTGCTAATTCCACTGTTTCTGGGGCTGCTAATTCCATTGTTCCTGAAGCTAATTCCAATGTTTCCGGAGCTGATAATTATTCTGTTCTGCAGCTAATTCCACTATTTCTGGAGCTGATTCCACTGTTCCTGGAGCGATTTCTTCTCTGTCTGAAGCTGATAATTTCACCGTTTCTGGAGCTGCTAATTACACTGTTTCTGGAGCTAATTCCCCTATTTCTGGGTCTAATTCCACTGTATCTGGAGCTGGTAATTCCAATATTTATGCATCATGTTCCACTGTTTTTGGAGCTGCTAATTCCATCTGTTCTTGGTGCTGCAAATTCCACGATTTCTGAAGCTAATTCCCCTGCTTCTGAAATTAATTCCACGATTTCTGAATATAATTCTCCTATTTCTGAAGCTGCTAATTCCACTGTTTCTGGAGCTGCTGAGTTCTCAGTTTCTGGAGCTAATTTCCATATTTCTGGAGCTAATACTTATGTTTCTAAAGCTAATTCCCCTGTTCCTGGAGCTGCGATTTTCTCCCTGTTTCTGCAGCTGCTAATTCCGAATCTCCTGCAGATAATTCCACTGTTTCTGGGCTAATTCCCCTGTTTCTAGGGCTGTTATTCCACTGTTTCTGGTGTAATTGCCTTGTTGCTGGAGCTGCTAATTCCAGTTTCTGGCGCTAATTCGGCTGTTCATTGAACTGAAAATTCCACTGTTTCTGGAGCTAATTCCATTTTTTCTGGAGCAGCTAATGCCACTCTTCTTGTTGCTGCTAATTCCAATAGTTCTGAAGCTAATTCCATTGTTCCTGGAGCTGCTAATTCCAAAATTCTTGTGGCTACAAATTCCAATATTTCTGGAGCTAATTCCACTGTTTCTAAAGCTATTTCCACTGTTTCTGTGGCTAATTCCACTTTTTCTGGAGCGAATTCACCTTTTTTCTGGAGCTAATTCCACTGTCTCTGGAACTGCTAATTAAACAGCTTCTGGAACGGATTCCACTGTTGCTGAAGTTAATTCCATTGTTGTTGGAGCTAATTCGACTGTTTCTGAAGCTGCTAATTCCACTATTTCTGGAAATAATTCCACTGTTTCTGGAGTTATTTCCACTGTTTCTGGAGCTAATTCCACTGTTTCTGGAGTTAATTCCACTGTTTCAGGAGCTAATTCCACTGTTTCTGGAGCTAATTCCACTGTTCCTGAAGCTGCTAATTCCACTGTTTCTGAAGCTAGTTCCACTGTTTCTGGAGCTTCTAATTCCACTGTTCCTGTAGCTGCTAATTGCTCCCTCTTTCTGGAGCTGTTAATTCCAAAGTTGCTGGAACTGCTAGTTCCATCGTTTCTGCAGCTGCTAATTCTGATGTTCCTGGAACTGCTAATATTCCTGCTTCTGGGGCTAATTCCATTGTTGATAGAGCTAATTACTCTGTTTCTGGAGTTGCCTATTCCTCCCTTTTACTGGAGCTAATTCCACTGTTTCTGGAGCTAATCCCATTGTTTCTGGGGCCAATACTCCTGTTTCTGCAGCTGCTAATTCCACTGCTTCTGGCGCTAATTCTGCTGTTCCTGGAGCTGCTAATTGCAATATTTCTGAAGCTACTACTATTGTTACTGTAGCTGCTAATTCCACAGTTCCTGTGGCTGCTAATTCCAATATAATGGATAATTCCTGTTTCTTGCGCTAATTCCAATGTTTCTGGGGCTAAATGCCCTCTTTATGAACACATTCCTCTAATTCTTGAGCTACTTCCACTGTTTCTGCTGCTAATTCCACATTTCTGGAGCTAATTCTACAGCTTCTGGAAATAATTCCACTGTTTCTGAAGCAAAGTCCACTGTAGTTGGAGCAAATTCCACTGTTTCTGAAGCTGCTAATTCCATATTTCTGGAGCTAATTCCATTGCTTCTGGAGCTAATTCCACTGTTTCTGAAGCAAATTCCACTGTAGTTGGAGCAAATTCCACTGCTTCTGAAGCTGCTAATTCCATATTTCTGTAGCTAATTCCACTGTTTCTGGAGTAAATTCCACTGTTTCTGGAGCTAATTCCACTGTTTCTGGTTTTAATTCCACTTTTCGCGGAGCTAATTCCATTGTTTCTGAAGTTAATTCCACTGTTTCCGGCGATAAGTCCACTGTTTCTGCGGCCAATTCCAATGTTTCTGGGGCTAATTCCCCTCATTCTGAACAAATTCCTCTATTTCCGGAGCTAATTACACTATTTCTAGAGCTATTTCCACTGTTTCTGCGGCTATTTCCAATTTTTCTGGAGATAATTCCACTGTCTCTGGAGCTAATTACACTGTTTCTGAAGATAATTCCACTCTTTCCGGAGTTAATTCCACTGTTTCTGGAGCTAATGCCACTCATTCTGGTTTTAATTCCACTGTTTCTGGAGCTACTTTGTTTCTGGAGCTAATTCCACTGTTTCTGAAGATAATTCCACGATTTCTGGAGCTCATTCCACTGTTTCTGTAGCTAATTCCAATGTTTCTCGTTTTAATTCCACTGTTTCTGGAGCTAATTCCACTGTTTCTGGAGCTAATTCCACTGTTTCTGGAGCTAATTCCACTGTTTCTTGGGATAAGTCCCCTGTTTCTACAGCTGCTAATTCCACTGTTCTGGAGCTAATTCCACTGTTTCTGGCGCTAATTCTGCTGTTCCTGGAGCTCCTAATTCCAATATTTCTGAAGCTAATACTATTGCTACTGGAGATGCTCATACCAATGTTCCTGTGGCTGCTAATTTCAATATTTCTGGAGCCAATTCCTCTATTTCTGGAGCTAATTGCACTGTTTCTAGAGCTAATCCCACTGTTTCTGCGGCTAATTCCACACTTTGTGGGGCTAACTCCCCTCTTTCTGGAGCTAATTCCACTGTTGCTGGAGCTAATTCCACTGTTTCTGAAGCTAATTCCACAGTTTCTGGAGCTAATTCCACTTTCTGCGGCTAATTCCAATGTTTCTGGGGCTAATTCCCCTCTTTCTGAACAAATTCCTCTGTTTCTGGAGCTAATTCCAGTGTTTCTGGAGCTAATTGCACTGTTCCTGAAGTTGCTAATTCTACTGTTCCTGGCGCTGCTAATTCCACTGTTTCTGAAGCTAGTTCCAATGTTTCTGGAGCTTCCAATTCCACTGTTCCTGGAGCTGCTAATTCCTCCCTCTTTCAGGAGCTGTTAATTCCAATGTTGCTGGAAATGCTAATTCCATCGTTTCTGCAGTTGCTAATTATGTTCCTGGAACTGCTTATATTCCTGTTTCTGGGGTTAATTCCATTGTTGGTAGAGCTAATTACACTGTTTCTGGAGTGACCTATTCCTCCCTTTAACTGGAGCTAATTCCACTGTTTCTGGAGCTAATTCCACTGTTTCTGGGGCCAATTCTCCTGTCTCTGCCGCTGCTAATTCCACTGCTTCTGGCGCTTATTCTGCTGTTCCTGGAGCTGCTAATTCCAATATTTCTCAAGCTACTACTATTGTTACTGTAGCTGCTAATTCCACAGTTCCTGTGACTGCTCATTCCAATATTTCTGGATAATTCCCGTTTCTGGCGCTAATTCCAATGTTTCTGCGGCTAATTCCAATGTTTATTGGGCTAATTACATTCTTTCTGAACAAATTCCTCTATTTCGTGAGCTAATCTCACTGTTTCTGCGGCTAATTCCACTTTTTCTGGAGCTAATTCCATTGTCTCTGGAGCTAATTCCACTGCTTCTGGAAATAATTCCACTGTTTCCAAAGCAAATTCCACTGTTGTTGGAGCAAATTCCACTGTTTCTGAAGCTGCTAATTCCATATTTCTGGATCTTATTCCACTGTTTCTGGAGTTAATTCCACTGTTTCTGGAGCTAATAGCACTGTTTCTGCGGCTACTTCCAATGTTTCTGGGGCTAATTCCCCTCTTTCTGAACACATTCCTCTATTTCTGGAGCAAATTTCACTGTTTCTAGAGCTAATCCCACTGTTTCTGCGGCTAATTCCACACTTTCTGGGGCTAACTCCCCTCTTTCTGGAGCTAATTCAACTGTTGCTGGAGCTAATTCCACTGTTTTTGAAGCTAATTCCACAGTTTCTGGAGCTAATTCCACTGTTTCAGCGGCAAATTCCAATGTTTCTGGGGCTAATTCACCTCTTTCTGAAAAATTCCTCTGTTTCTGGAGCTAATTCCACTGTTTCTGGAGCTAATTCCACTGTTCCTGAAGCTGCTAATTCTACTGTTCCTGGCGCTGATAATTCCACTGTTTCTGAAGCTAGTTCCACTGTTTCTGGAGCTTCTAATTCCACTGTTCCTGGAGCTGCTAATTCCTCCCTCTTTCAGGAGCTGTTAATTCCAATGTTGCTGGAAATACTAATTCCATCGTTTCTGCAGTTGCTAAATCTGATGTTCCGGGAACTGCTTATATTCCTGTTTCTGGGGTTAATTCCATTGTTGATAGAGCTAATTACACTTTTTCTGGAGTGGCCTATTCCTCCCTTTAACTGGAGCTAATTCCACAGTTTCTGGAGCTAATCCCACTGTTTCTGGGGCCAATTCTCCTGTTTCTGCAGCTGCTAATTCCACTGCTTCTGGCGCTTATTCTGCTGTTCCTGGAGCTGCTAATTCCAATATTTCTGAAGCTGCTACTATTGTTACTGTAGCTGTTAATTCCACAGTTCCTGTGTCTGCTAATTCCAATATTTCTGGATAATTCCTGTTTCTGGCGCTAATTCCAATGTTTCTGCGGCTAATTCCAAGGTTTCTTGGGCTAATTCCCCTCTTTCTGAACAAATTCCTCTATTTCTTGAGCTAATTTCACTGTTTGTGCGGCAATTCCACTTTTTCTGGAGCTAATTCCACTTTCTCTGGAGCTAATTCCACTGCTTCTGGAAATAATTCCACTGTTTCCGAAGCAAATTCCACTGTTGTTAGAGCAAAATCCACTGTTGCTGAAGCTGCTAATTCCTTATTTCTGGAGCTTATTCCACTGTTTCTGGAGTTAATTCCACTGTTTCTGGAGCTAGTTCCACTGTTTCTGCGGCTAATTCCAGTGTTTCTGGGGCTAATTCCCCTCTTTCTGAACACATTCCTCTATTTCTGGAGCTAATTTCACTGTTTCTAGAGCTAATACCACTGTTTCTGTGGCTAATTCCACACTTTCTGGAGCTAATTCCACTGTTGCTGGAGCTAATGCCACTGCTTCTGGAGCTAATTCCACTGTTTCTGGTATTTAATTCCACTCTTTTTGGCGTTAATTCCACTGTTTCTGGAGCTAATTCAACCGTTTCTGTGTCTAAGTCCCCTGTTTCTACGGCTGCTAATTCCACTGTTCTGGAGTTTATTCCACTGTATCTGGAGCTTCTAATTCCACTGCTTCTGGCGCTAATTCTGCTGTTTCTGGAGTTGTTAATTCCAATATTTCTGAAGCTAATACTATTGTTATTGGAGCTGCTCATTCCAGTGTTCCTGTGGCTGCCAATTTCAATATTTCTGGAGCTAATTCCTCTGTTTCTGGCGCTAATTCCACTATTTCTGCGGCTAATTCCAATGTTTCTGGGGCTAATTCCCCTCTTTCTGAACACATTCCTCTATTTCTGGAGGTAATTTCACTGTTTCTAGAGCTAATTCCACTGTTTATGCGGCTAATTCCACTCTTTCTGGGGCTAACTCCCCACATTCTGGAGCAAAATCCACTGTTGCCGGAGCTAATTCCACTCTTTCTGAAGCTAATTCCACAGTTTCTGGAGCTAATTCCACTGTTTCTGCGTCTAATTCCAATGTTTCTGAGGCTAATTCCTCTCTTTCTGAACAAATTCCTCTGTTTCTGGAGCTAATTCCACAGTTTCTGGAGCTAATTCCACTGTTTCTGCGTCTAATTCCAATGTTTCTGAGGCTAATTCCTCTCTTTCTGAACAAATTCCTCTGTTTCTGGAGCTAAGTCCACTGTTTCTGGAGCTAAATCCACAGTTTCTGGAGCTAATTCCACTGTTTCTGAAGCTGCGAAAGCCACTGTTTCTGGAGCTAATTCCACTGTTTCTGGGGTTAATCCTCTATTTCTAGTCCTTCCATTTCCACTGATTCTGGAGCCAATTCCCCTGGTTCTGGGGCTAATTTCTCTATTTCTGGGGCTATTTCCTCTATTTCTAGTCCTTATATTTCCACTGTTTCTGGTGCTAATTCCCCTGTTTCTGGGGCTAATTACTGTATTTCTGGTCCTTCCAAATCCACTGTTTCTTGAGCTAATTCCTCTGTTTCTGGAGCTAATTCCACTGTTTCTGAAGCTGCTAATTCCAGTTTCTGGAGCTATTTCCACTGTTTCTGGAGCTAATTCCTCAGTTTCTGGGGCTAATTTCTGATTTCTATAGCTAAATCCTCTGTTCCTGGAGCTGCTAATTTCACTGTTTCTGGATCTAATTCCATTATTTATGGAGCTAGCTGTAGTTTTTCTGCAGCTGCTAATTCCTCCCTATTTCTGGAGCTAATTCCACTGCTTCTCGAGCTAATTCCACTGTTTCCGTTGTTAATTACACTGTTTCTGTGGCAAATACCCCTGTTTCTGTAGCTGCTAATTCCACTGTTTCTGCAGCTAATTCCTCGTTCTGTAGCTGCTAATTCCATTTTTCCTATAGCTGCTAATTTCATTATTTCTGAAGCTAATTCCATTGATCCTCGAGCTGCTCATTCCACAGTTCCTTCAGATATTGGAGAATTAATTGCAGAAACATAGGTATTAGCCCCAGAAATAGAGGAAGTAGGAGCTGAAGAGACAGGAGAACTGGGGTCTTCAGATATTGGGGAATTAGCTCCAGAAATAACAGATATTAGTTCCAGAAACAGAGGAATCTGGAGCTGCAGTTCATGAGATCTGGCACCTTCATATATTTGGGAATTAGCTCCAGAAATAATAGGCATTTGCTCCAGAAACAGAGGAATTCGGTGCTGCCAGGAAACGAGAAGACGGACCTTCAGATAATGTGGAATTAGCTACAGAAACATAGGTATTAACTCCAGAAACAGATACATTAGTATCTGCAGGAACAGTAGAACTGGGACGTTCAAATATTATGGCATTAGCTCCAGAAACACAGCCCCTGAAACAGAGGAATTAGAAGATGAAGGAACAGGAGAACTGGAACAATCAGATATTGTCATTAGCTCCAGAAACATAGGTATTAGATCCATAAACAGAGGAATTAGGAGCTTCAGGGACAGGAGATCTGGGACCTTCAGGTATTTAGGAATTAGCTGCAGAAACATAGGTATTAGCTCATAAAACAAGGAATTAGGATTTACAGCGGAAAGAGAACTGGGACCTTCGAATAGTGCGGAATTAACTCCAGAAACATAGGCATTTGCTCCAAAAACTGTGGAATTATCTATGTAAATACGGGAGTTGCCTCCAGAAACAGCAGAATTAATTCCAGGAACCGGGAAATTTTGAGCCGCATAAAGAGGGGAAGTTGAAGTTCCAGTGACACGGGAATTAGGTCACAAACAAGGGGATTGGCTCCAGAAATATAGCCATTAACTCCCGAAACAGTAGAATTAGCTCGAGAAAGATGAAAAGTAAGAGTTACAGAAACTAGTGGATTAACAACTCCAGGATAAATTGAATTAGCAACAGAAACAGGGCAAAGGGGAGATGTCCAGGAGCATGGGAATAATCACAGTACAGTGCCATTAGCTCCAGAAAAAGGGAGTTGTGTTTAGAAATAGGAGATTTACATCCGGGAAGAGTTGAATTTACTCTTCCTGTCGCAGTGGAATTAGGAACACGGAGGATAAACAGCATAATTCGGAGCAATATATATGGGCAAACTAGTAGACACATAACAAGGACAATTAGTTGCTTCATATACAGTAGAGTCGGGAGCTCCATAAACAGTGGAATTATGAGCTCCACAAACAACTGAAGTATGTCGAGAAAGAAGGGAACTATGACCTCAGAAACGGTGGCATTTTCTCCAGAAATAAAAGTATTTGCTACTGAATCAGCTGAATTAGCTACAGGAACAGGATTATTCCCTCCAGGAACAGGGACGTTATCAGTCGCAGGGAGGGGAAGTAGGCGCTCCAGGAACATGGGAATTAGCGCAGAAACTAGGGAATTAGCGCTAGAAAGAGGATTATTAGTTCTGGAAACTGTGGAATTATGTTTCGAAAGATGAAAAATAGGAGTTACAGAAACCAGTATATTAACAGCTCCAGAAAGAGTGGAATTCGCTCCAGAAACAGGTCAATGGGGAGCTGCAGAAACAGGGGAAGCAAGATCCAGGAGCACAGGAATAATCATAGTACAGTGCAATTAGCTCAAAAAGAGGGGATTTAAGTTTTGAAGAGGAAAGTTTCCTCCAGAACATGTGAATTTTCTATTCATGTAGCAGGGTAAGTAGGAGAGCGCATCATAAACAGGACAATTCGGAGCTACAGAAACAGGGGAATTAGCTCCAGAAACAAGGGAATTAGCTCCAGGACCCGCGTAATTAGGAGCTGCAGAGAATTGAATTCGGAGTTTCAGGAATACTGGAATTAGTTCAGAAACATGTGTATTGGCAAACTACTAGATACGTTAAAAAAAGACTATTATGTGCTCCATTAACTTCACAATTTCGAGCTCCACAAAAAAGGGGAATTAGGAGCACCACAGTAATTTTTCAAACGAGAAAGCATGGCTCCATAAACCGCTCAATTACCAAAAGAAACAAGGGAGTTTCCTCCAGAAATAGATGCATTAGGAGATCCACAATCAGAGATATTAGGGACTCCAGAACAAACTGAGCTGCAGAAACTGGGGAATTAGCTCAAGGAACAGGGAGTTGGAAGCTGCAGAGTGGGATATTAACTACATAACCTGGGGTAGCTGGAGCTGCAGCAATAACGGCATTCGGGGCTCCCACAAGATGGGATTTAGCAGCTCCAAGAATATTGAAACTAACCCTAGAGCAAGGGTAATAGCTGCAGAAAGAGGGGGACTGGGATATCTTTAATTACACGAATTCATGCCATAAAGCGGTGAATTAGCTCCAGAAATATTGTAGTTAACGCCGTAAAATGAGGAATTAAGTGCTCCAGAAACACCAGAATTATGAGCTTCAGAAACATGCAAATTATGTCCAGAACAATTGTGATGAGCTCCAGATAGTGGGAGAATCAAGTGCTCCAGAAAAGAGGACTTTTCAGCTGCAGATACAAGCTGATTATCTCGATTAACAGCTGAAATTGCAGGAGAAGCAGCGGAATTAGGAGCTGGCAGATTGGGATATTAGCAGCCCGAGGCACAGTGGGATTAGCGCCAGAAACAGCGCAATTAGCTCCAGAAACAGGACAATTATATTTGGAAAGAACAGGGATACCTCTCGAAAGAGGTGTCACTGCAGCAGGGGATTTAGGATAGCGCGTCATGAACAGCAAATTTCGGAGCTATATATATGTAACTAGGAGACACTTAAATAGGACAATTGGGTGCTTCATCAACAGTGCAATTTGGAGCTCCAGAAAAAAGACAATTAGGAACTACACAAACAACTTAGAATCCCCAAATTTAGCTGGCACTGCAGCAGCGAATGTAGGAGAGTGCAGCATAAAAAGGACATTTTTTAGAATATATATATATATATATATATCTAGTGGACACTTAAGTAGGATAATTAGTTGCTTCATAAACAGGTTAATTTGGAGCTACAGAAAAAGGACAACTGGAAGCTCCACAAACAACTCAGATTCTCCAGAAAGAGAGCAACTAGGACTTTCAGCAACTATGAAATTTGCTCTGGAAAAAAGGTAATATTAGCTCCAGAAACATCTGAATTAGTTTGAAAATAGGGGAATTCCCTACAGGGACAGGAAAGTTAGTAGTCGCAGAAAGAAAGTAAGTAGGAGCGCCAGGAACACTGGAATTAGCGTAGAAACAAGGGAATAAGCGCCAGAAATAGGGGAATTAGGTCTACAAACTGTGGAATTATGTCTTGAAAGTTGAAACGTAGAAATTACAGAAACTGGTAAATTAGCAATTCCAGAAAGAGTTGAATTCGCTCCAGAAACAGGGCAATGGGGAGCTGCAGAATCACGGGAGGCAATCTCCAGGATCACAGGAATAATCACAGTACAGCGCAATTCTCTCCAGAAACAGGAGAATTATGTTTAGAAAGAGGAGAGTTACCTGCAGAAAAGGTGAATTTTCTGTTCATGTTTGAGGCAAATTATGAGAGCGCACCATAAACAGGACAATTCGGAGCCATAGATATCGGCAAACTACTGCACATGTAAAAAGGACAATTTTTTTGCTGCACAAACAACACAATATGGAGCTCCACAAAAAGGGAAATTATTATCTCCATTAATTGTCCCCAGAAAATAATGTATTAGTTCCAGAAACAGTTCAATTAGCAATAGAATCAGGGGAGTTACCTCCAGAAATAGAAGCATTAGCAGATTCACAATCTGGGATATTAAGAACCCCAGAAAAATGATGAACTCCAGAAACAGGGTAATTAGCTCCAGATACAAGGAAATAAGGGCCAGGACCCGCGTAATTAGGAGCTGCAGAGAGGGGAATTCGGAGTTCCAGGAATACCGGAATTAGTTCAGAAACATGGGTATTAGCTCTAGAAATAGGGAACTTGGGTCTAGAACGATGAGAATTATGAGATGCAAAATCTAGAGAATTGTGCACTGGAGAAACAGAGGAATTAGGAGCTCAAGAAACACAGGAAATTGTTAAGTACAGAGGAAGTAGCTTCAGAAACAAAATAAATTACATTTAAAAAGATAAGTTTAGGATCAAGAAACAGGTAAACAATTTATTCCTGTAGCAGGGTCATTAGGAGAGCGCACAATAAGCAGAATAATTCGGAGATAAATATATCGGGAAATGGCAGACATATAAATAAGCGCAATTTGATATTTCATAAACGGCACAGTTTGCCGCTCCGGAAACAGGGGAATTATGATCTCCACAAACAACTGAAATAGCTCCAGAAACAGTGGAACTAGGACCTGCACAACCTGGGGTAGTACGAGCTCCAGCAACAGCGTCAATCGGAGCTGCCGTAAGGTGGGATTTAGCAGCTCCACAAACATTGAATCTAACACCGGAATAAGGGAAATATCTCCAGAAACAGGGAGAATAGCATATTATTCATTAGTGGAAATAATTCCATAAATCGGGGAATTAGCTCCAGAAATACTGAAGTTAACTCCCCCTACTGGGGAATTAAATGCTCCAGAATCACCGGAATTTGGTGCTCCAGAAAGAGAGTAATTACGTCTAGAAATATGTTGATTAGTTACAGATAGAGGAAGAGTCAGGTGCTCTAAAAACAGAAGGCTTTTCAGCTACAGATAAAATGTGATTAACTCCAGGAACAGGGGAAGTTGCTGGAGAAACAGTTGAATTCGGAGCTTCACAGACTGGGAAATTAGCAGCCACACGAACATTGGGATTAGCTCCAGAAATAGCACAATTTGCTCCATAAACAGGGGAATTGCTTTTAGAAAGATCAGAGTTAGCTCTACAAAGAGGTGACTTAGTTTTCCCTGCAGCAGAGGATTTAGGAGATCGCATCTTAAACTGGACATTTAAGTGATATATATTGAACGAGTCGACACTTAAATAGGAAATTGCTGCTTCATCAACAGCGCAATTTGGAGTTTCAGAAATCGGAAAATTAGGAGCTCTACCAACAACTCAGGGGAGTTCGAGGAGGAGGAGCAGCGTAGGAGAGGCCTACAAAAGTCCAGGCTTCGAGTCGGAAGGCAACGGGGAGGTCGAAGAAGTGGAGCAACGTCAGAGAGAACTACCGGAGGCCCAGCTTCGAGTTGGGTGGCAGCTGGGAGTTCGAGGAATAGGATAAGCGCCGGAGATGCTTGAAAAGGCCCAGCGTCGTGTCGGCAGGCAGTGGGGAGTTCGAGGAGGCAGAGCAGCATCGCAGAACCCATAAAAAGGACCAGCGACGGATCGGGAGGCAGCGGAGTTTCGAAGAGGTGGAGCAGCTTCGGAGAGCCCTACAAAGTGCCCAGAATCGAGTCGGGAGGCAGCGTGGCGTTCGATGAGACGGAGAAGCGTCGAGGCCAGAAAAGGCCCAGCGACGAGTTGGGAGGCAACGGGGTGTTCGAGAAGCTGTAGCAGCGTCGGACAGGCGTGAAAAAGGCTCAGCGACGAGTCGGGAGGCAGCGGGGAGTTCGAGAAGGCGGAGCGTCGTCAGAGAGGACTACAAAAGTCCCAGAGACGAGTCGCGAAGTAGTGGAGAGTTTGTGGAGGTGGGGCAGCGTCGCAGAGGCCTACAAAATGCCTAACGTCCAGCCGGGCGGCGTCGGGGATTTCACGGAGGTGGCAGCGTTCGATAGGCCAGTTGGTGCAGCTCCAGGAAGTGAAAGCAAAGAAGAAGTAGAAAGAAATAGAAGGCTGACGTCACAGCCAAGCAAGTAAGCGACTGGTTGGTGATTGGCGAGTAGTCTTTCTTTTTATTTATCAGTCGGTTAGTTTTAGCATTGCTTTTGCAAATTTACGTTAATCTAAGTGTAAGTCATGGCAAGGGCGCCCAGACCCGTGTCATGCTGCTCCTGTGATATGTGGGAAGGCAGGAACGCTTCATGTGCGGGAAGGTTATCCGGTGCATATAGGTACCAACGATATCGGTAAAAAACGGAATGAAGGCGGACAAGACTAATTTGGGGAGCTAGAGCTAAATTAAAAATTAGGACATCAAAATTAGTAATCTCAAGATTGCGACCAGTGCCACGTGCTAGTCACAGTAGGAATCGCAGGATAGCTCAGATGAATACGTGGCTTGAGGAGTGGTGCAGAATGGAGGGATTGAGCTTCCTGGGGAATTGGAACCGGTTCTGGGGGAGGTGGGACGAGTACAAACTGGACGGTTTGCACCTGGAAACGACTGGAACCCATATCCTTGGGGGAGTGTTTGCTAGTGCTGATGCGGTGCGTTGGAACTAATATGGCAGGGGGATGGAAACCTATTCAGGGAGATAGAGGAAAGTAGAATGGGGCAGGAGCAAAGGATAAAAAGAAAGTAAAGAAAAGTAGTAGGAAGAGAAACCCAAGGCAAAAATCAAAAAGGCCATATTACAGCAAGTTTCTAAAGAGGCAAACTGTATTAACAAGAAAAGCCTGAAGGCTCTGTGCCTCAATGGATGAGTATTTGTTATAAGGTGGACGAATTAACTGCGCAGATTGCTGTTAACGGATATGATGTAATTGGCATCATGGAGACATGGCTCCAGGCTGATCACGGCTGGGAACTGAACATCCAGGCATATTCAACATTCAGCCAGGATAGACAGAAAGGAAAAGGAGGTGGAGGCGGCGGCGTTGTTTGTTATAGAGGAAATTAAAGTAATAGCAAGGAGGAACATTCACTTTGATGATGTGGAATCGGTATGGTTGTCGCTACCGAATACCAAAGGAGAGAAAACGCTAGTAAGAATTGTGTACAGACCAACAAACAATAGCAGTGAGGTTGCGGACAGCATCAAACAAGGAATTAGGAATGCGGGCAATAAAGGTACAGCAGTTATCATGTGCGACTTTAATTTACATATTGATTGGGCTAACCAAACTGGTAGCAATGCGGTAGAAGAGGATCTTCTGGAGTGTATTTGGGATGATTTTCGAGACCAATATTTCAAGGAACAAACTAGAGGGCTGGCCATCCTAGACTGCATGGCTAAGGGAAAGGACACATTTTCAATCTTGCTTTGCGATGTCCCTTTTGGAAGAGTGACCATAATAGGGAAGAATTCATTATTAAGATGGAGAGTGATGCAGATTATTCAGAGACTAGGGACCTGAACTTAAGAATAGGTAACTTTCCAGTTGGTATGAGGCATGAACTGGCCACAATAGACTGGCGAGTCATGCTTAAAGGGTTGACGGTGAATAGACAATGGCAAATATTTAATGATCACATTTCAACAATTGTGCATCCCTGTCTGTAGTAAAAATAAAATGGGGAAGATTGATTAATCGTGGCTAACAACGGAAATTAAGTATAATATTAAATCCAAGGAAGAGCCATAATAATTGGCCAGAAAAAGCAGCAAATCTGAGGATTGGGAGATTTTATAATTCAACAAAGAAATACAATGTGTTTAATTAGGAGGGGGAGAACAGAGTATGAGAGGAAGATTGCTGGGAACATAAAAAAAGACCGCAAAAGCTTCGATAGATATGTGAGGAGAAAAAGGATTAGTGAAGACAGACGTAGGTCACTTACAGTCAGATTCTGGTGAATTTATAATGGGAACAAAGAAATGGCGGACCAGTTAAACAAATACTTTGGTTCTGTCTTCACAAAGGAAGAAACAAATAGCCTTCCGGAAATATTAGGGACCGAGTGTCAAGTGAGAAGAAGGAACTGAAGGAAATCTTTAATAGGGGGGGAATTGTGTTGGGGAAATTGGTAGGATTGCAGGTCGATAATTCCCCGGTGCCTGAAAGTCTGCATCTCAGAGTACTTAAGGCTGTGGCTTTAAAGATAGTTGATGCATTGGTGATCATTTTCCAGCAAACTATCGAATCTAGATCAGTTGCTATGGACTGGAGTGTAGCTAATGTAACACCACGTTTTAAGAAAGGAGGGAGAGACAAAAAGGGTAATTAAAGACCGGTTAGCCTGTCGTCAGTGATGGGGAAATGTTGGAATCAATTATTAAAGAAGAAATAGCAGCGCATTTCGAAAGCAGTGACAGGATAATTCCAAGTCAGCATGAATTTATGAAAGGGAATTGATTTTTGACAAATCTTCTAGAATTATTTGAGGATTTAACTGATAGAGTTGACAAGTGAGGACCAGTGTATATGGTTTATTTGAAATTTCAAAAGGCTTTGACACGGTACCACACCAGGATTTGTTGTACAAAATTATAGCACAAGATAGTGGGACTAAAGTACTGACGCGGATAGAGAACTGTTTGGCAGACAGGATGCAAAAGTCGCGATACAAGTTTCCTTTTCAGAGAAGCAGGGCTTAGTGCTGGGACCCCAGCTATTTACAATATACATTAATGATTTCGATGAAGGAACTGAGTGAAATATCTCCAAGTTTGCAGATGACACTAAGCTTGGTGATGGAGTGAGCTGTGAGGAGTACGCTAAAAGGCTGCAGGTTGATTTGGACAGATTAGGTGAGTGGGCAAACGCATGGAAGATGCAATATAATTTGGATAAATGTGAGGTTATCCACTTTGGCGGCAAAAGCACCAAGGCAGATTATTATCTGCGTGTGGCAGATTAGGAAAAGGGAAGGTGCAACGAGTCCTGGGTGTCATGGTACATCAGTCACTGAAATTCGGCATTCAGGTACAGCAGGCGGTGAAGAAGACAAATGGCCTTCTTCGCTTGGAGAATAGATTATAGGAGCAGGGATATCTTATGCAGTTGTACAGGACCTTAGTGAGGCCTCACATGGGACATTGTGTTCATTCTGGTCTCCTAAGCTGAGGAAGGACGTTCTTGTTATTGAGGGATTGCAGAGAAGGTTCACCAGAATGATTCCAGGCATGGCAGGACTGACATCTTAGGAGGAACTGGATCGACTGGGCCTGTATTTGCTGGAGTTAAGAAGGATGAGAGTGGATCACATAGAAACATATAAAACTCTGACGGGATTGGACAGGTTAGATGCAGGAAGAATGTTCTCGATGTTAGGGCAGTCCAGAACCAGGGGACAGAGTCTAAGGATAAGATGTAGGAAATAGGACTGAGATGAGGAGAAACTTCTTCACTCAGAGAGTTGTTAACCTGTAGAATGCTCTGCCATAGTGAGATGTTGATGCCAGTTCATTAGATATATGCAGGCGCGTGTTATAAATGGCTCTTACAGCTAAGTTGACCAAGGGGTATGGAGATAAAGCAGGAAAGGGGTACTGAGGGAAAGATCAGTTTTGATCTTATTGAATGGTGGTGCAGGCTCGAAGATCGAATGGCCTACTCCTGCAACTATTTTCTATGTTTCTCTGTTTCTATGTTTCTATGTTGGGTGAATGAAGAAGAAAGGACACTTCTCCTTAACGTTAGAACGATGAATTCCAGGAACAAAATCGTTGAGCACGTTTTCATAGAATAGGAATGTTCATCTGGATTCCAGATTCTGGAACATAAGGACATAAGAATGTGAGACATAGGAACACGAGTACGCCATTTGGATCCTCTGGCATGCTCCGGCATTGATCAAAATTATGGCTGAACCTCTACCACAACGTGAATTGTGCGCACTATTGCCTTATCCCTGATTCCCTTAATTTCAAAAATCTATTGATTTCCGTCTTGAATGTACTCAATGACAGAGACTCATCATCACTCGCCGATAGAGAATTCTAAATATTCACAACTTTCTAAGTTTAGATATTTCTCCTCATCACTGTCCTAAATAGATGACCCTAAATTCAGGAAATCCCTCGCTCTAGTCAGCAGTAACATCCCACATACAAAAACACTCTCTGGCCCAGTAAGAATTGTGTATTAGTAAATGAGATCACATCTAATTATTCTAAACTATAGAGAATATAACCCCAGTCTACTTAATCGTTCCTTGTAGGAACACTCACGCCATGACTTAGACAAGGAGTCCAAAACTGTACACAATTCTCCAGCTGTGCACTCACCAGTGTCCTGTATAATTATAGTAAGTCTTCTTCACTCTGACATTCAAGTCCTCTTGTAATAAAGGCGAACATATATTTTCCTCTCGTCATTGTTTGCTCTACATGCATTTTATCTTTCCGTGATTCGTGTACAAAGACACACAGGTCCCTCTGGAGACTAGTAGTTTCCACTCTCTCACCTTTTAATAAATCTCTGCTTTTCTATTGTTTCTGCAAAAGTGTAAAACATGACATTTCTCCTCACGATATTCCATTTGCCACGTTCTTGCCCATTAACTTAGCCTGTCTATATTCCCTTGAACCTTCTTTGCATCCTGCTCACAACTTAAATTCCCACCTAACGTTATATTATTGGCAAACATCAATACACTACACTTTGTCCCGTGAATCAAATCATTGATATATTGTAAGAATTGCTAAGGCCCAAGCACCGAACATTGCGGAACCCCACAATTTACAGCAAACCAAAGTTCATTTGTACTCACCGTTAACCAATCCTCAATGTACGTTAGTGTAATAACCCCAATCCATTGAGAACTATATTCATTAATACTCTCTTAAGTGGCAGCTTATTGAATGCCTTCTGAAAACCCTATTACACAAATCCACTAGTTCCCCTTACCTATTCTACCAGTTGCAAATTCAAAAACACTAACACATTTATGGAAACATGATTTCTCTTACATAAACTCTCTACCTTTAAAGGCTGTGGTTGTCGGGTTCAAACGGAGCTTTCGCCAGTGAGCCATAGATTCCTGATTGTTAATTCAATGTATAAACCTCATTCTGTTCGGCTTCGTTCTTTGAGGAAATGGGCACTCGACAATGGTGAAAATGTCGGATCATCTTATGTCAGTAAACTTCACTGGAACAGCAGCTCACGCCAGTGCATACCACAGATTCCGGATGGACTAAGTACACTGATTTAGTAATGTCGGATGTAAAGTGGATCCGGTGCATATAGCGAAAGCTATTGACCAATGTATAAAAAGGCAGCCGCAGGACATGTACCTGCAATCTCTGATAACAGCATTTTGATCATTGAGAATATTGCAAGTCCGCCTGACTGTGTTTATCTCGGAATCTCTATATCTCGGTTGATTCTGAATGAATGAATCCGTGAGTCTGTGCATCGTTATGTGTGAGTGCAAGACTTGAAGATATGATCTAAATTTTTCCCTGTAAATTATTCACATCTGCCTACTCCCTAAATGTGTACAAATGCACAGACGAGAGGATGTGTATATAGGAACAGGAGAAGACCATTGAGCACATCGAGTAGTTCTGCCACTCAATGAGAAAATGGCTGATCTTTATCTGGCTTCCTTTGGCCCATATCATACCATTCGTTGACACAAATATGTCAACGTCAGATTTAAAATTAACAGTTCATCGATCATCAATTTCAGTTTGCAGAAGAGAGTTCCAAACTTTATCATCGTTTTTGAGCAGACGTGTTGGCTAAGTTCACTTTTGGCTCTAATTTGTAGACCATGTCCCCTAATCCGAGAATCCACAGACAGCGAGAAAAATGTATCTATGCTTATACTAACATTTTCCCCTAATATCTTGAATTGATTGGTCAAATCACACCTTATCCTTCTACATTCAATAGAATACAACTTTAATTTTGTAATCTGGCCTTGGATTCTAGGTCTCATTTCGAAAGTCCTACGCTGCACTCACTCCAAGGTGAATATATCCTTCCTGCATTGTAAATAATAAACAGATACACAGAAATATAAAGCAGGGCTTTGGCGCAAAATCTCTGACGAGGGAATAATTTGAAACATTTTTCTGAGTGTGGCACAGAGACGATGGAATTAATGGCGTATTTTTGAGCGGAATGACTCTATGCACACTTGTATAAAAGATCGGTGGAAAATGCAGCTGTAACTTGGGAGTAATGATGCCTCACATTACCATCGTATGGCTCTAGTGGCACAACGGGCAAGCGTGAAGTACTTATATGATAGTGCAGACAGATGCAACGCAAAGGTTGTTTAATCCTCGCTAAGATCAGGCAATGATTCGACGTTGAAATGATAATTGGTGTTTCCCTCACATTTTATATACATTTTATTAATGGTTCCATGTGAGCATTTAGATTCCAAAGAGCCACAATGATTCAGGGGCAGGTGACAGTTCTTTGACAGCACTTTGGTATTAATTGTTTATATTTGAAGGAGTGAGCCGTTTCCATTATGAAACATGTAAGTATGTTGTTTGTGGTGAATCGGAGAGGCTGGGGAGGTGCGTCGGAGAGCCCTATAAAAAGAACCAACGCGTCGCCGAGTCGCGGGAGCTCACGGTGAATTGGACAGGCCTCGTAACAGGAGCAACGCATCGCTGAGGCTCGGAAGTTGAGTCGGAGAGACCGATAGATTGGCGCAGCGCGCAGCTGAGGCTCGGGAGTTCGTGTTGTTTTGGAGAGCCTCGGTAGTTGCGTTGGAGGGTCTTACAAAAAACCCAACGCGTCGCTGAGGCTCGGGAGTTCGTAGTGGGTCAGAAAGGCTCGGGAGATGCATCAGAGGGTCCTATAAAAAGGCACAACGCGCCGATGAGATTCGGGATTTCGTGGTGAGTCGGTGAGGTTGGGGAGGTGGTCGGGGAAGCCTATAAAAAGGTCCTGCACGACATTGATACTCCGGAGTTCGTAGTGAGATGAGGAGGCTCGGGACTTGCTTCGGAGACGCCGATAAAAAGTCCTAACGCGTCGCTGAAGCTTGGAATGCTTGGTGAGTCGGAGAGGCTCCAGAGGTGCGTCGCAGAGGCTTATAAAAAGGCCCAACGTGTCGCTGAGGCTCTGGAGTTCTTGGTGAGTCGGAGAGGCGCGGGAGGTGCGCTGGAGAGGCCCATTAAAAAAACCAAAACGTAGCTAAGGCTGGGGATGTCGTGTTGAGTCGGGGATGGTCGCGAGGTGCGTTGGAAAGGTTTAAAAAAGGCTCAACGCATCGCTGAGGCTCGGGAGTTCGTAGCGAGTCGGAGCGGCTCGCGATGTGCATCAAAGAAACTTATAAAAAGGCACAACGCATCGCTGAGGCCAGCTGGTGCAGCTATACTGAGAAGGCAAAGAAGATGTAGAAAGAAATTGAAAGATGATGTCACAGCCAAAGGGATTAGTGATTGACTGGTGATTGGTCAGTAGTTTTTATTTTTCTTTCTTTATCAGTAAGTGACCTTTTAACATTGTTGTTGCCCATTAATTAATCCAAAAGTTAAGTCATGGCAGGAGAGCTCGGATACGTTTTATGCTCCTCCTGTACTATATGTGAACTAAGGAACGCCTCTGGTGTCCCTGACGACTGTTTGTGCGGGAAGTGCATCCGTCTGCAGTTCATAACAGACCGCATTGCAGCACGAAATTTGCGGCTGGTTTCAGTCTAGAGCATCCACGATGCAGAGAATGACGTGAATAGCACGTTTAGCGAGTTGGTCACATCGCAGGAAAAGCCAGATAGGGAACGGGTGACCAACAGGAAGATCAGTGCAAGGAAGTAATTGCAGTGGTCATTTGCGGTCATCCCCCTGCAAAACAGATACACCGCTTTGGGTAATGTTGAGGCGGATGACTCTTCAGGGGAAGGGAGCAGCAGCCAAGTTCCTGGCACCATGTCTGGCTCTGCTGCACAGCACGGCAGCAAAAAGCGTGGAAGAGCGATAGCGATAAGAGATTCAATCGGAAGGAGACCGCAACTGAGACTCCAGGATGGTATGTTGGCTTCCTGGTGCAAGGGTCGAGGATTTCTCGGAGCGGGTGAAGGACATTCTGGAAAGGGAGGGTGAAAAGCCACTTGTCCGGGTGCATATACTAACCAACGATATAGGTAAAAAAAACGTGATGAATTCCTACGAGTCGCAATTAGGAAGCTAGGAGCTAAATTAAAATGTAGTACCTCAAAATACTAATCTCAGAATTGCTAACAGTGCCACGTGTTTGACAGAGTAGGAATCGCAGGATAAATCAGAAGAATACGTGGCTGGAGGAGTACAAACATAGATAATAGGTGCAAAATAGGTCATTCAGCCCTGTGAGCCTGCACCGCTATTCAATGAGTTCATGGCTGAACATGCAACTTCAGTACTCCATTCCTGCTTTCTCGCCCTTCCTCTGGATCCACCGATTAGTAAGGACTACATCTAACTCCTTTGTGAATATATTTAGTGAATTGGCCTCAACAACTTTCTATGGTAGAGAATTCCACTGGTTTACCACTCTCTGGGTAAAGAAGTTTCTCCTCATTCGGTACTAAATGGTTTCCCCCTTCTCCTTAGACTGTGACCCCTGGTTCTGGACTTCTCCAACATTGCGAACATTCTTCCAGCATCGAACCTGTCTAAACCCGTCAGAATTTAAAAACTTTTCTATGAGATCCACTCTCATTCCTCTGAAGTCCAGTGAATAAAAACACAGTTGATCCATTATTTCTTGATATGTCAGTCCCGCCATCCCTGGAATCAGTCTGGTGAACCTTCGCTACACTGTCTCAATAGCAATAATGTCCTTCCTCAAGTTAGGAGACGGAATTGGGCACGATACTCCAGGTGTGGACTCATCAAGCACCTGTACAACTGTAGTAACACCGCCCTGCCCCTGTACTCAAATCCCCTCGCTATGAAGGCCAATTATCCATTTTCTTTCTTATCCGCCTGCTGTACCTGCATGCCAACACTCAATGACTAATGTACCATGACACACAGGTCTAGTTGCACCTCCCCTTTTCATAATATGTCACCATTCAGATAATAGTCTGTCTCTCTGTTTTTACCATCAAAGTGGATAACCTGACATATATCCACATATTGCTTCATCTGCCATGCAATTGTCCACTCACCTAACCTCTCCCAGTCAATCTGAAGCCACATGGCATCCACCTCCCAGCTCACTCTGCCACCCAACTTAGTGTCATCCGCAAATTTGGAGATACTTCATTTAATCCCCTTGTCTAAATCAGTATTGTACAATGTAAACAGCTGGGGCCTCAGCACAGAACCTTGCAGTGCCACAAACCTCACTGCCTGCCATTCTGAAAAGTACCCATTTACACCTACTCTTTGCTTCCTTTCTGCCAACCAGTTCGCAATCCACGTCAGCACAGTACCCCCAATCCCATATGCATTAACTTTACACATTAATCTCTCGTGTGAGACCTTGGCGAAAGCCTTCTGAATGTCCAAATACACCACATCAACTTCCTTGTCCACTCCACTGGAAACATCCTCAAAAGATTCCAGAAGATTTGTCAAGCATGATTTTCCTTTCACAAATCGATGCTGACTTGGACCTATTATGTCACCTATTCTAAATGTGCTTCGATGACATTCTTAATCATTGATTCCATCATTTTACCCTCTCTCGATGTCATGCTGTGCGGTGTATAATTCCCTATTTTCCACCTCCCACCTTTTTTAAAAAGTTGGGTTACATTGGATTCCCTCCACTCCAGAGGAACTGATCCAGATTCTAAGGAATGTTGGAATATGACTGTCAATGCATTCGCTATTTCCAAGGCCACCTCCTTAAATAATCTGAGATGCAGACCATCAGACCCTACGGATTTATCGGTCTTCAATCCCATCAATTTCCCCAACACAATTTCTCGACTAATAATGATCTCCCTCAGTTCCACCTTCTTACTAGACCCTCTGACCCCTTTTATATCCGGAAGGTTGTTTGCATCCTCCTTCGTGAATACCGAACCAAAGTACTTGTTCAATTGGTCTGCCATTTCTTTGTTCCCCGTTAAGACATCCCCTGATTCTGACTTCACGGGACCTAAGTTTGTCTTTACGAACCTTTTTCTCTTCACATATATAGAGAAGCATGTGCAGTCCGTTTTAATGTTCCCTGTTAGCTTCCTCTCGTATCTATTTACCCTCCCTTATCAAACCCTTTGTCCTCCTCTGCTGAGTTCTAAATATTTCCCAGTCCCCGGGTTGGCTGCTATTTCTGGCCAATTTGTATGCCACTTCCTTGGCTTTAATACTATCCCTGATTTCCCTTAATAGCCACGGTTGCGCCACCTTCCGTTTTTAATTTTTATGCCAGACAGGGATGTACAATTGTTGTAGTTCATCCATGCAGTCTCTAAATGTCTGCCATTGCCCATCCACTAACAACCCCTTAAGTATCATTCGCCAATCCATCCTATCCAATTCACGCCTCATACCTTCAAAGTTACCCTTCTTTACGTTCGACCATGGTCTCTGAATAAACTGTATCATTCTCCATCCTAATGTAGAATTCCACCATTTTATGGTCACTATTCCTCAAGGGGCCTCGCACAACAAGATTGCTAAATTATCCTCATTCATTATACAACACCCAGTCTAAGATGGCCTCCCCCCTATTTGGTTCCAGCCGAATCCTTCTTTCAAAAACTGGGACCATAGCCCTGTACGTTGGGCAGTTCTATTGCACATCCAGGTCATTTTTAGATAGGGTACAGTCTTCTGCCTATACCACCTTTTCAGGCTGTGGGTTTCAAACCTCCACCTTTCTATTGGTGAAAAAAATCCACTCTGTGTCCCAACTGATTATGTTAATTTATTCCCTCTTGTTGTTGACCCATATCCTAAGGGTAATAGTTCGTTACTGTCCATTTTATCTAAACCCTCATAATTGTATACACCTCAATGAGTTCACTTCTCAGCATCTGCTACTCTGAAAAAAATGAATCCATCCCATGTAATCTTTCCTGATAGCTAATATCCTCCAATCCAGGCAACATCCTCGTTATTCTGCTCTCGACCAGCTCTCCGGCAATCACCTCGACCCTGTAATTAAATGAGCAGAACTACACGCAGTTTTCTAGTTTTGGCCCATGTGTCCCATATGCCATTAAAACAAATTGTCAGAACATGAGAAAATATGAAATATCAGCATGAGTAGGCCATTTGGCCCCTTGATTCTCTAAGATCATGGCTGATGTGGTCTGCTACCTGCAGGCATGTGTTTACCTGCGCTCAAAGCTCCCTTTATTCCTCTACACTTCCAAATGTTCCAACATTTAATGTACATTCCCTTGCCCTGTTAGCCCTCCCCAAACCCATTACCCCAAACTTCTTTGGAATAAATTCCCTTTGACATGCTCCTGTCCACCTGAAAGTAAATTGGCAGATAACAAGAGTTTCTTCCGGTACAAAAGAAGGAAAAATATGGCTAAAGTAAATATTGGTCCCCTAGAGGGCAAGACTAGGGAATTAATAATGGGGAGCCCGGAAATTGCAGAGACGTTGAACAAATATTTTGTAACGGGCATCATGGTAGAAGACACGAAAATATCCCAATTGTGGTTACTCAATGGGTATTCGGGAGGGATGGATCACTATCACGAAAGAAATATTACTCGGTTAAATAATGGGCATAAAGGCGGACAACTCCCTGGACCTGACGGCTTGCATCCTCGGATCTTAAAAGAAATGGCTAAATTGATAGTGGATGCATTGGTTGTAATCTGACAAATTTTCTAGATTCTGGGAAGCTCCCAGCGTATTGGAAACCCGGAAATGTAACGCCCCTGTGTAAAAACGGAGGCAGACAGAAAGCAGGAAACTATAGATCAGTTTTCCTAACATCTGTCGTTGGGAAAATGCTGGAGTCCATTATTAAGGAAGCAGTAGCAGATCATTTCGAAAAGCATAATTTGAACAATCATGGTTTTATCAAAGAGAATCCATGTTTGAAAAATTTGCTGGAGTTCTTTGTGGATGTAACGAACAGGGTGAATAAGAAGTAACCATTGCATGTGGTGAATTTAGCTTTCCAGAAAGCATTCTATAACATGCAACATAAACGTTTGCTGCACCAGTTAAATACGTGGTCTTGGGTTCGGGGTAATATATTAGCATTGATAGAAGATTGGTTAATTAAAAGAAAATAGAGCGTCGGGATAAATTATACATTGTCCATTTGGCAAACAGTAACTCGTGGGGTGCCGCAGGGATACGTGCTGCGACCTCCACAACTTACAATCTATAGTATTGATTTGGCTGAAGGAACCGAGTTCAAAGTCGCCGAATTATCTGATGAAAAAAAGATGGGTGATAAAGCAAGTTGTGAGTTGAACACAAATAATTTGCAAAGAGTTTTGCCAGGCTAAGAGACTGAGCAAATATTTGGCAGGAGCAGTATAATTTTGGAAAATGTGAAGTTATATACTTTGGAAGGAATGTATAAAAGCAAATTAGTTTTAAATGGAGGAAAATTTCAAAATGCTGCAGTACAGATGGTCCTGCGGGTCCGTGTGCACGAAACACAAAAATTTAGTGTGCAGATAGAGCAGGTAATCAGGAATGCATTTATTGAAAGCGTATTGTGTATAAAAGCCGAGAGGTCCTGCTACAAGTATACATGGTATTGATGAGGCGACACCTAGAGTACTGCGTACATTTTGGGTCAGTATGTTGCGCCTGTACACATTGGAGTTCAGAAGGATGAGAGGTCAACTTGGTGAAATATATAATATAATGAGGCGGCTCGACAAGGTGGATGCAGAGAGGAGGTTTCCGCTCATATTGGAAAAAGAAACCTAGGTGATATAGTCTCAGAACAAGTCGCCACTTATTTAAAACTGAGATGAGGAGGAATTGCTTATCTCACAAGGTTGTAAATCTTTGCAAATCTCTGCCCCAGAGAGCTGTGGAGGCTGTTTGAATACATTTCAGGCGGATATTAGGAATATTGTGCGACAAGCGGGGTAAAGAATGATGGGGAGCGGGCAAGGAAATGCAGCTGAATCCATGATCAGATCAGCCACGACTTTATTGAACGGTGGAACAGGCTTTATCGACCGAATGGCCTACGCCTGCTCCTATTTCTTGTGTTCTTATTTCCTTATATTGTTAGGTAGAATACATTCCCCCTCTTCCCTATTTTAAATGTGCTGCCGCTATTCTGAGACGATGTCCGCTAGTTTCACTTTCCCTACGTTTGCAAATATGCTCTCTGTGTTCATCTTTTCGAGCACATTCATTAACGTATATGTTTCGATCAGAATACCTTTCATTCTTCTGAATTCCAATGTGTATAGGCCCAACCTATTCAACCTTTCTTCACCACGTAGTGAAGCTACTCTGAAGAGCCACCAATGCAAGTATATCCTTCCTAATATATGGAGTCCAGAACTCTATGCAATACTCCAGGTGTGGCCTTCGCAGTTCCATGTACAGTGGTAGATCAGCCATGTTCTAATTGAATGTCGAAGCTGGCTCGAGTGGCCAAATGGCTTAATCCTGCTCCAATTTCTTATGTTGTTATGTTCTCATTTAGTTTATGTTCGAAACAAATACTGGACTTCCTTCAGTTCAACCAGAGATTGAAACTGAGATAAATGCAGTGAGTGATAGCAGCAGCATCGGGACAGATGGTGGAATAGACAAGAGAGATGGTTAGACCCAAAACTGCCTCAAACTCCAAAAGGCAATGCAAGTGGCCTCAGTGAAGGTAAGCTGTTAAAAGCGTGGTTTCGTTGCTTGGCTCAGCTGATCAAAGCGCCTGTCGAGTCAACAATAGATCCTCCATTCGACTCCAAGTAAGTCTTTAATCCCTTATCGCTCAAAATTCTCTATGTCGCCTCCTTAAATATATTCAATGAACCAGCCTCCACTCCCTTGGCTTTTTTTCAAAACGCACAAGAGGCTAATTTCTTCCCAGGTGAAAGGGCTACAATCCTTTTAAATTTGCCGATGGCTGCAGCATTCTGGATTAACGCTCCAGTCGCTTTCGGATGTGGGTCGAATTCCATTGCTGCTATTATTTCTGGCGGGGCTGATTTTGGCCTTATATAAAGAATCCATCATTTCTAAGAAGTGCTGCGTGTGATGCTGTGGTGCGAGCAGCCTTGCGACAGCTGCTGTGCGGCGACGTGATCCTATAGTGGTTAGTACTCTGTGTTGTAGCCGCAGCAAACTCGGTTCTAATCAGAGTTACGGCACAGTTTGCTTTTTATCTTTTGTCATCCGCGGCAACTGCTGATCGAACACAGCAAAACATCAATCTGCACTATATGAAACAAATATTATACTGTTGGCGGTAGATATAGTTTTACTAATTGAAACGCGCCTCTTGCCTCAGCTTTTCCTGCTTTCCAGAAAAACATAGCCCTTTGCTTACAATTCTCCTCACCACAATTGTGGCGGCAGCAGTGACTGCATGAGCTGAAGGAAAAGGCGCCGGACGTCGATGCTAACAAAGTCCTGGCGTGGTCGTTTAATTCACCGTGTCAAACGTATTTTCTTTTCTCTGTTCTGAATTTGTTTCACAATCGAACATTTCTGGCGCTCCCTCACCTGAAGCAACGGAAGGCCTTTAACTGACAGACACTAATTGTACACTTTGAACATTGTTGCAACTGCGTGCACGGGCAGCACTAGCGGTGAGTACCGTTTGTCGCTGAGGATTTCAGTTTTGGTTAAAAAAGCAGAAAGCAGATTTAGTGTACATACCAGTAATCCGAGGTAGCCGAATGGTTGAGGCGAAGGACTGCAATCCATTGTGCGCTACACGTGCGGATTCGAATATAATCCTCATTGTTATTGTGCTGACCATTTGATGCCTCTGTTGGTTTTGTTAATCACCGTAAGCTTCATTTCCAAATTCACCTTTTACTCCAAGTATACTACACTCAGCTCATGTCATGTCTCAAAATATTAACATGTATAATAATGGGAAAACATGTGTAGGATTATGGGGAGGCGGAATAATTTGATAGTTCACTCAACGACACAATACAGGCAGGAGGGAGTTCACACTTTCTTCTTTACCGACATTCGATGGGATTTCAACATGCATCGTGTTGCGTTGTATTTTATAGGAGGCTCATTGGTCTAGTGATTCGATTCTGACTTTGGGATTATCAGTGTTGCAATGCGATAGATCCATGGTGCAAATCCAGGACTGTCGATCGCAGTGTTTAGTCATAAACCACCTTCTCACAGCTGAAATGCACTGCAAACAAGATCAATAATTCAAATTAAAAACTTGTGAATTTGCGCCATATTTTGTACATCGTACGAAATCACAGAACTTCACAGGAGCAACATTAAAACGAAACAACTGAGTAAAGTTATAGTTTTCCGGGTTTGAGCGGCTCTGTGTCTCATTGCACATCTTAAACACGTGGGAGGTGGGAGGAGCGGCTGTTTAAAGAGGCAGAGCATGAGGAACGGCTGTTTACAGAGCGGGAGCAGAGAGGAGCGACAGTTTCCAGAGCGGGAGCAGAGAGTAGCGACTGTTTACAGAACAGGAGCAGAGACGAGCAGCTATTTACAGAGCAAGAGCACAGAGGAGCGACTGTTTCCAGAGCAGGAGCATAGAGTAGCGACTGTTTACAGAGCAGGAGCAGAAAGGAGCGGCTGTTTACTGAGCGGGAGCGGAGAGGAGCGGCTATTTGCAGAGCGGGAGCAGAGAGCAGCGGCTATTTACAGAGCGGGAGCAGAGAGGAGCGACTTTTTACAGAGCGACAGCAGAGAGGAGCGGTTATTTACAGAGCGGGTGCAGAGAGGAACCGCTGTTTACAGTGCGCGAGCAGAGAGGAGCGGCGATTTACAGAGCGGAATTGAGAGAAGTGACTATTTACAGAGCAGGAAAAGAGGGGAGAAGCTGTCTACAAAGCGAGAGCAGGGAGGGGCTGCTATTTTCAGAGCGTGGGCAGAGAGAAGTGACTGTTTACAGAGCGGGAGAAGAGGAAAGAAGCTGTTTACACAATGGGAGCAGGGAGGGGCGGTTGTTTGCAGAGCGGGTTTAGAGAGGAGCGGCTGTTGACACAGCGAGAGCACAGAGGGGCGGCTGTTTACAGAGCGGGAGCACAGCTGAGTGGCAGTATCTGGCGCTGGACCTGTGGCATGTCACGAGCAGTTGCTGAATAAATTCTTTTTCAGAATCTGAAGAACTTTGCAGTGTTTTATTGCTCTTCACTTTGTATTAACAAATGAAATAAGTAATTGCGCTGGCATGAAGAATAAATTTCAAAACAATGTAAGCTTTGGTGGGTCAGGGGTAGAATTCTCGCATGCCACGCGGGAGAAATGAATAATGTGCAAATAAAAAACATAACACACCCCTTAAACATTGTTGGGTTATACAATATAAATTAAATTCAAACTATGTGCGAAAATCGAAATTAAAGATTACTTGATTCTGAGGATACTTATTGCACCAACAATGATCAGCTATTCCTTCAAAGTGAGTCTAGCCCAATGAAAACGTGCGATCTAGACTTGATTGTAACCCGTTGCCACTAAACTGAAATCAGAAGCGCTATCATTGCAGCACAAGGTCTAAGGCCGACAAATGCAGCCGCATCGATAGCAAGGATCGAGCACAATGAAGACGCCTGGCCTGGAAATCGGCGCAGTCCCATCTTGCAAGATCATCAGCAGGCCGGTGCAATTGGAGGGAGCAGCTTGCGGCGGCCCGGCCCAGAAATCAGCGCGGTCCCGGCCTGCAGGCCGGGGCCTTTGGAGATAGAAGCTTGCAGCCGCATGCCATTGCAGGGAGCAGCGCGTGCTGCTGCAAGAGGGCGATGGCTACAAAGCCAGTCACTGATTGCAGTGCGGGCAGGCACAGCAGGAGGGATATAGGAGCAGCAAGACTCCATAGATGGAAGTGGCTGAGGCCCAATAGAGGCGTGAATCTGGAGCTCAGAAGACACGAGAGCCCAAGGGCAGCATGGGCCAACCGCTACAAAGATATGTGTGCGCGCTCGGCCTGTACAGCTGAGCTGTTCTCCAGCTTGACTTGTGTATAGCTTGCCATTGGATCAAGACCTACCTCTGTCAAACCTGTGTGGTTGCTGGTATGCCACGGCCACCACACGTTAAGAATTCCAAGCACAGGCAAGTTCCACCCTTCACGATATATTTCAGGATCTGGAATATTAGGGCATTTATTAATACACCTGTGTAATCATTAGTTTTTGGCGTGAAAGCTCGTCATCCTCGCTTCAAGAGCCTGCCTACGATGATGATAAAAAGAAAATGTTGGAAATAAATAGAAGGTCAGGCAGAATCCTTGGAGAGCGAAACAGAGTTAATGTTTCAGTTCGATGGTGGTTCCTCAAAACATGTCTGGAGGTGGGTGCAATGAGGAAAAGCTGCTTAAATGAGGGAGCAGATAAGACAGGGTTTCGATTCGCGACCAATTGCAATGCCCCGTTTTACTAATGAATTTTCGTAAACAAATTAAATTTAAATTTACATGAAGCGCTGCACAAAGAAAACTCCCATTTGCGGATTTCAGACCGTCATATCTCGGTCTGTGACGTTGCTCCATAGGCCTTGCAATCTCGGTGCTGCAGATATCGGCCCCCTGGGACTATGTTCATCCTAAAAACAGTTGTTGGTTTTCTGGTGACAAGAAACCTAACTGCCCTAATTGCAAAATGCAGCAAAAGGATATATATAAAAATCAGCAATCGACCAATCGGCATTGCTTGATTCCGAAGCTGGGCGGTGTATGTTTCAATTCATTCACAAGATGGCTGGTTTACTAATCCAACAAGATGACTACGTCATTGTCTGGGTTAGTGATCTCAACGAAGTCCGCAACACCCACGCCATGACAGTAGCTGATGACAGCCGGATGAACCATCCTGTTATTAAATAAACGTAGAATCCAAACAGCATCGGGAACAGAAACGGTGGCGCAGGAAAACCAAAGCTGGAGCATTCAAAGAACCTGTTCAGAAAGCGCTATTCCGACAGCGCCCCGAAACCAACTTCAGGAAGTCCAGTCAGGCAGAGTGTCCACATTGTCTGGTCTGCCCTGAAGGCCTCTATAGTTACCAGCTGTGCAGAGACGCTTGATAAATCCTTCAGGAAACATCAAGAATGGTTCGCCAAAAATGACCAGGAGATCCAGGAGCTAATAAACCACAAATGCGAATCATTCTAGAATTGGAAACAGATGCACAATTTCAGAGCAAGAAAGCAGTTCTTTAGACATCTGAAGGCCCCGATCAAAGATAGAACTCGCGACCTAAAGAACAGATGGCCGGGGGGGGGGGGGGGGGTAGAATTAGCACAGGAGATCCAGCAATGAGCTGACAAACACGACGTGCATACATTAATTAGCGCATTCAAGACCAATTACGTTCAAGCAGTGAAGTTTGTACCCAACCGAGGGCCAGAAACGGAAGTGTAATTATCAAGGAGAGAGAAGCAGTGAATGCCCGCTGGAATGCGTACTTCGAAATCTGCTTATGAGAGACTCTGTCTTCGACATGAGTGACCTCGATTCCATTTGACAGCATGCTAACCGTCACCAACTCAGAAAAATCGCAGCCCGGCGCAATGTTCAAAAGGCCTCCCGATAATTGAAGACCAACAAGCCCTCATGAGAACATGGAATCCCTGCCGAAGCACAAAAGCATGGTGCAGAATTACTGTTAGCGCGAATCCATGAACTGATTTATTTTATTTGGAATGAGGAGAGCAGGACTAGAGGATTTCGGAGACGTTGTAATAGTGACGAGCTCCAGCAAAGGCGACAAATCCGTTTGCGGCAATGACAGAGGAGCATCCCTGCTGTCTGCGCCAGGGAAAGTCATGGGAAGAAGCCTCCTGAATCCGCTTCTCGCAGAGACTGTCGAGTCACAGATTCGTAGTACTGATTCTGCTCACTGAGGTGCACAATGGACATGATCTTCACCACGAACCAAATTCAAGAACAATGCATGGAGCAGCGTCGATCACCGACATATCCAGGCGATTCACTGGTTCTTCAGAGACATGGATTGGCAGATTTAGCTGCAATTCGAGATCTTTAGAAGCAACAGGAGTTTGAAAAGCAAGATGTTATGCATGCATACAGAGGGGACGCGTCTGTGCTTTTCAGTTTAAAAAACGAGACCTTGCTGCTTTGTCACTGTGCCTCACAACCAAGCAGCTGATCTGAATATTTCCAAGGGAAAGTACTGGCTCTGCTGAAAATCCGAAATTCAAACAGCGATTGCTAGACATAATTAGCAGGCCAGAAAACATTTCTGGTGAGCTAAGTAAATTTAACCTGTCAGATTGATGACGAATCATCACAACTGGAAATAGTTCGAGTTGGAGCAGGTTTTAAACTGGTTCCGAGGCAGTGAAATGGATGGGCCCTGGGGACGGAACAAATGCGAAGATCTGTGACAGGATGGAAGGCACGAGATGAAATGAATCAAGGGATTGATTGTGCAAGGCAAAAGGGATAAAATTGGTCAAATAAAGAAACACAAGATGGTTCTCGTGGATTTTTAAATGGGAACTGCAGAATCATTAACAGCAGGTTTTGTCCAAAAAATTGGAGCAGTGTTTAAGATGAGGAGCCGTTCCTCGAGCTTACATTGAGTTTAATTTCACCAAAAACATCGATCTCAGTAGGGGAGTGCGCCGGAGAATTAAAATAACTTGTGACTGGCTGCTCTGTGTCAAGTTTGCCGCCTGAACCAAGGTGCCCCACAAAGCAATCACCCAATCTGTGTCTGGTCTTCCCAGTGCAGAAGAGACCACATGGTGAGCAGCGAATACAGTATAACACATTGAACGAAATACAAGTAAAACAATGTTTTACCTGGAAAGTGTGTTTGGGAGCCTGGACAGTGGGTAGTCAGGCGGTAACAATGCAGATGTTGCATGCCCTGCTCTTGCCTGGGAAGATGTCCTGAGAAGGGAAGGCGCTGCATAGAATGGCTGCGGAATGGACCAGGATGTCGCGGAAGATGCAGTCTTTTCAGAATGGGAATAGTAAGAGAGGGGAAGAAGAGTTTGGTGGTTAAATCACGCTAGAGGAAGCAGACATGGCGGAGTATATTACATTGATTGTTGAGGCTGGGAGGGTGGAAGTTGAGTGCAAGGTTAAACCCTTATGTTTTGTGTGAGAGGGCGAGAATTCGTGAGGGCAGATTTGCGGGAAATAGTACGAACATGTTCGAGGGAAAAGACAACTGAGGTGGAGGGGAATATTCTGTTATGACAAAAGGATGGCCTATTGGAAGCACTGGTATAGAAGATTAAAGCGACAGGGATAGGTGGTCGATAAGGATGGGTTATAGTGATAGCGATAGGCAGTCCACGGAAGGATTACAGAGATGGAGATAGGGATAGGCAGTGCATGGATGGGTTAGTTATGGATAGGCAGTCGATGGATGGGTTGCAGAGAAAAGGATAGGGATCGGCAGTCCATGGATGAGTTATGTAAATAAGAATAGGAGTTCCATGGTTTTGTTATAGGTATGGATTGGAATACAGTCCATGCATGGGTTACAGAGATAGCGATAGGCAGTCCATGGATGGGTTACATATAGTGATTGGAATAAAGAGTCTATGAATGGGTTACAGAGAAAGGGATAGGGATAGACAGTCCATGGATGACATAAAACCAGGGATTGGAATGCAAAGTCCACTGATGGGTTGCAGAGACAGGGTTAGGTATTGGCGGTCTATCTATGGCTTACAGCGGCGATAGAGATAGGCATAGGCGGTGTATGAATGGGTTTCAGAGATACGGATAGAGGTGGTGGCCCATGGATGGGTTAGAGCAATATGGATAGGGTTAGGCGGTCCATCGTTGGATTTCAGAGATAGCGATGGGAATACCCAGTCATTGGATTAGTTACAGAGGTAGTGATAAAAAAGGAGGTAGAGAGAAAACAGGGAATTATAGACCGGTCAGCCTGACATCGGTAGTGGGTAAAATGATGGAATCAATTATTAAGGATGTCATAGCAGTGCATTTGGAAAGTGGTGACATGATAGGTCCAAGTCAGCATGGATTTGTGAAAGGGAAATCATTCTTGACAAAACTTCTGGAATTTTTTGAGGATGTTTCCAGTAGAGTGGATAAGGGAGAACCAGTTGATGTGGTATATTTAGACTTTCAGAAGGCGTTCGACAAGGTCCCACACAAGAGATTGATGTGCAAAGTTAGAGCACATGGGATTGGGGGTAGTGTACTGACATGGATTGAGAACTGGTTGTCAAACAGGAAGCAAAGAGTAGGAGTAAATGGGTACTTTTCAGAATGGCAGGCAGTGACTAGTGGGGTACCGCAATTCTCTGTGCTGGGGCCCCAGATGCTTACACTGTACATTAATGATTTAGATGAGGGGATTAAATGTAGTATCTCCAAATTTGCGGATGACACAAAGTTGCGTGGCAGTGTGAGCTGCGAGGAGGATGCTGTGAGGCTGCAGAGCGCCTTGGTTAGGTTAGGTGAGTGGGCAAATGCATGGCAGATGAAGTATAATGTGGATAAATGTGAGGTTATCCACTTGGGTGGTAAAAACAGAGAGACAGACTATTATCTGAATGGTGACAGATTAGGAAAAGGGGAGGTGCAAAGAGACCTGGGTGTCTCTTCTAAAAGGACAGAGGGTGTTAAAAAAACAAGCCGAAAGGCTTTGTGTCTTAATGCAAGGAGTATCCGCAATAAAGTGGATGAATTAACTGTGCAAATAGATGTTAACAAATATGATGTGATTGGGATTACAGAGACGTGGCTCCAGGATGATCAGGGCTGGGAACTCAACATCCAGGGGTATTCAACATCCAGGAAGGATAGAATAAAAGGAAAAGGAGGTGGGGTAGCATTGCTGGTTAAGGAGGAGATTAAGGCAATAGTTAGGAAGGACATTAGCTTGGATGATGTGGAATCTATATGGGTAGAGCTGCAGCACACCAAAGGGCAAAAAACGTTAGTGGGAGTTGTGTACAGACCTCCAAACAGTAGTAGTGATGTTGGGGAGGGCATCAAACATAAAATTATGGGTGCGTGCAATAAAGGTGCAGCAGTTATAATGGGTGACTTTAATATGCACATAGATTGGGCTAACCAAACTGGAAGCAATACGGTGGAGGAGGATTTCCTGGAGTGCATAAGGGATGGTTTTTTAGACCAATATGTCGAGGAACCAACTAGGGGGGAGGCCATCTTAGACTGGGTGTTATGTAATGAGAGAGGATTAATTAGCAATCTCGTTGTGCGAGGCCCCTTGGGGAAGAGTTACCATAATATGGTGGAATTCTGCATTGGGATGAAGAATGAAACAGTTAATTCAGAGACCATGGTCCAGAACTTAAAGAAGGCTAACTTTGAAGGTATGAGGCGTGAATTGGCTGGGATGGATTGGCGAATGATACTTAAGGGGTTGACTGTGGATGGGCAATGGCAGACATTTAGAGACCGCATGGATGAACTACAACCATTGTACATTCCTGTCTGGCATAAAAATAAAAAAGGGAAGGTGGCTCAACCGTGGCTATCAAGGGAAATCAGGGATAGTATTAAAGCCAAGGAAGTGGCATACAAATTGTCCAGAAATAGCAGCGAACCTGGGGACTGCGAGAAATTTAGAACTCAGCAGAGGAGGACAAAGGGTTTGATTAGGGCAGGAAAAATGGAGTATGAGAAGAAGCTTGCAGGGAACATTAAGACGGATTGCAAAAGTTTCTGTAGATATGTAAAGAGAAAAAGGTTAGTAAAGACAAACGTAGGTCCCCTGCAGTCAGAATCAGGGGAAGTCATAACGGGGAACAAAGAAATGGCGGACCAATTGAACAAGTACTTAGGTTCTGTATTCACGAAGGAGAACACGAACAACCTTCCGGTTATAAAAGGGGTCGGGGGGTCTAATATGGAGGAGGAACTGAGGAAAATCCTTATTAGCTGGGAAATTGTGTTGGGGAAATTGATGGGATTGAAGGCCGATATCTCCCCATGGCCTGATGGACTGCATCCAAGAGTACTTAAGGAGGTGGCCTTGGAAATAGTTGATGCACTGACAGTCATTTTCCAACATTCCATTGACTCTGGATCAGTTCGTATGGAGTGGAGGGTAGCCAATGTAACCCAACTTTTTAAAAAAGGAGGGAGAGAGAAAACAGGGAATTATAGACCGGTCAGCGTGACATCGGTAGTGGGTAAAATGATGGAATCAATTATTAAGGATGTCATAGCAGTGCATTTGGAAAGAGGTGACATGATAGGTCCAAGTCAGCATGGATTTGTGAAAGGGAAATCATGCTTGACAAAACTTCTGGAATTTTTTGAGGATGTTTCTAGTAGAGTGCTTAAGGGAGAACCAGTTGATGTGGTATATTTGGACTTTCAGAAGGCGTTCGACAAGGTCCCACACAAGAGATTGATGTGCAAAGTTAGAGCACATGGGATTGGGGGTAGTGTACTGACATGGATTGAGAACTGGTTGTCAGACAGGAAGCAAAGATTAGGAGTAAATGGGTACTTTTCAGAATGGCAGGCAGTGACTAGTGGGGTTCCGCAAGGTTCTGTGCTGGGGCCCCAGCTGTTTACACTGTACATTAATGATTTAGATGAGGGGATTAAATGTAGTATCTCCAAATTTGCGGTTGACACTAAGTTGGGTGGCAGTGTGAGCTGCGAGGAGGATGCTGTGAGGCTGCAGAGCGACTTGGATAGGTTTGGTGAGTGGGCAAATGCATGGAAGATGAAGAATAATGTGGATAAATGTGAGCTTATCCACTTTGGTGGTAAAAACAGAGAGACAGACTATTATCTGAATGGTGACAGATTCGGAAAAGGGGAGGTGCAATGAGGCATGCAGGTGCAGCAGGCGGTTAAGAAAGTAAATGGCATGTTGGCCTTCATACAAAGGTGATTTGAGTACAGAGGCAGGGAGGTATTGCTACAGTTGTACAGGGCATTGGTGAGGCCACACCTGGAGTATTGTGTACAGTTTTGGTCTCCTAACCTGAGGAAGGACATTCTTGCTATTGAGGGAGTGCAGCGAAGGTTCACCAGACTGATTCCCGGGATGGCGGGACTGACCTATCAAGAAAGACTGGATCAACTGGGCTTTTATTCACTGGAGTTCAGAAAAATGAGAGGGGACCTCATAGACACATTTAAAATTCTGACGTGGTTCGACAGGTTAGATGCAGGAAGAATGTTCCCAATGTTGGGGAAGTCAAGAACCAGAAGTCACAGTCTAAGGATAAGCGGCAAGCCATTTAGGACCGAGATGCGGAGGAACCTCTTCACCCAGAGAGTGTTGAACCTGTGGAATTCTCTACCACAGAAAGTTTTTGAGGCCAATTCACTAAATATATTCAAAAAGGAGTTAGATGAGGTCCTTACTACTAGGGGGATCAAGGGGTATGGCGAGAAAGCAGGAATGGGGTACTGAAGTTGAATGTTCAGGCATGAACTCATTGAATGGCGGTGCAGGCTAGAAGGGTCGAATGGCCTGTTCCTGCACCTATTTTCTATGTTTCAATGTTTCTATGTCAGGTGACCAATGGATGGGTTACAGAGATCGGGATAGGCAGTCATTGCATCAGTCACAGCAATAGGTATAGAAATAGGCGGTCCATGGATGGGCTACAGAAATAGTGATCGGAGCAGGTAGCTCATGGATGATGTACAGGGATAGGGATCATCAGTCCGTGGATGGCTGTAAGCGATATGGATAGGATTAAGAGGTCCATGGATGAGTTACAGAGATAGGGATAGCAGTAGTCAATCCATGGATATGTGACAGCGGTAGGGATGCAGATAGACTGTGCGTGGATGCGTTACAGCGATAGGGAGAGTTATAGGTGGACAATGGACGGATCACAGCGTTAAATAAGGAATAGCGAGTCCATGGGTGGGTTACAGTGATAGTGTTAGGGATGCGCAATCCATGGATGGATTAAAGAGATAGGCATAGGGATCGGCAGTCCATGCATAGATTGCAGAGATTGGTATTGGACGAGGCGGTCCATGGAGAGGTCACAGCGTTAAGGATATGAATAGACAGTCCATGGATGGGTTACAGAGATCGGAATAGGAATAGGCAGGCCATGTTGGGTTACAGCGCAAGGGATAGGATTAGACAGTCCCTGGATGCGGTTAAGCGATAGGGACAGGGACAGGCACTCCATGAATTGGTTGCAGAGATACAGATTGGGATATGCAGTCCATGAATGGGCCTCAGCGAAAGCGGTGGCGATAGATGGTCCATGGAAGGATTGCAGAGTTAGGTATAGGAATAGACAATCCATGGATGGTGGATGGGTTACAGTGATGGGGGTAGGTGCAGGTGATCGATGGATGGGTTACAGATAGTGAATGGAATAGGCGGTCTATGGAAGGATTGCAGCGATCGGGATAGGGGTTGGCAGTCTATGCATTGTTTACATAGATAGGGATAGCAATATGCGGCCCATGGATGGGTTACAACGTTAGGCATAGGGTCAAGCTGTCCAACGACAATTTACAGAGATAGGGATAGGAATAGGCGCTCCATTGATGGGTGACAATGATGGGGATAGGGGTAGGGGGTCTATAGATGAGTTACAGTGATAGGGATAGGGATCGGCGTTCCATGGATGGGTAACAGTGATGGCGATAGGGGTAGGCGGTCAATGGATGGGTTTCAGCCGTAGTGACAGAGATCGGCTGTCCATGGATGGATTATAGCGATAGGGATAAGAATAAGATTTCCGTGGATCGGTTGCAGTGGAAGGCTGCCATGGTAGATTTGCAAAGATAGCAATAGGAATAGACGGTGCATGGATGGGTTACAGCGGTAGGGATAGGGATCGGCAGATGACTGCTCTTTCAGTGCACATCCAAGTAATTTTTAAAAATGTGATGATGGTTTCCGCATCTGCCATCCATTCAGACTGTGAGTTCCAGACTCCCAGATCTGTCTTGGTGAAGAAATGCTTCCTTATCAGCCATCGAATCCTTCTACCAACTACATTAAATTTATACCCCGGTCAAATACTCATCTGCTAATATTGGGCGCAAAGATTCAGCAGGTAGAGAGGCAAGAGCTCAAAATCTGAAAGCGAGAGACAGGATCAGAGGAACAGTTAATGTTCTGGGGAGTGGACTTCAGGACGTGCTGGAAATAAATTGCTGTCAGGTAGAGATAAATTATTCACTCTGGTGCGAGTGTCCAGCTCAATAGCGGAAAACTGTAAAATTATAAATATCACATTCAGTGATGAGTGAGGAATCAGTTTCTCACACAGAAGGTAGCGGAAATCTGGAACTCTCTTCTCTACTAAGCTTTTGAGGCTGAGAATCAAATGACAATTTCAAAATGCAGATTTGTAGAATTTTGTTCGGAGAGAATATTAACATTTATGGAATTATCACGGGCAAATGACATATATCAGCCGTCACATACTTAAATGGCAGAACAGGCGTAAGGGTTGATTGGCCCCCTCCTGTTCCTAATTGCCGATAACTGTAATATGATAGAAATATAACAGCTGCAAATAAACATTGCATTTTATTAATATTTAACAGCAAAAAATCCGTGTAGTCCGCAACAAATCCATGGTCAGAGTGAAATCCTCGAGGCTGCTGTGTGACCTTCTTGTGGTTCTCTTGATTTACTCTCCAATTCCTCCCACACGTTGACATTTTTAAACGTTGAGAGGTCAAGGTGATGATCTATAAATCATTGTGCTCTGCACGGGTGGCTTCAAATCCCATTTTTGTCATTATTGCATTAAAAATTCGATATTTGTCTTATTTTGTCATTAACCTTAAACCTCATGTCGAAATTCACCTTTATATCGAAAGCATGCTACATTCCATTCATATCAAGACTCAAATTATTAATATTTACTTTAAAGGGGTAACCTTTGTTGGGCCAAGGGGTGTGGGACTCTCAGAGAGCCAGCACAGGCACGATGGGCCGAATAACATACTGCTGCTTCTTCAGAATCTGAAATTTCAATAAGCGGTTGCTTTGCTTTATGGGCATGATTCTGCCTTTCGGGATTTTACAGCTGAGTTTCAAGCAGTCCCGATTCAAACCGCGGACGAACGAGGCTCAATATTAGTCAAAAATTAGTTTTTCAACTCCGATCGACATTCCAGAAAACATAAATATTTTAAATTAAATTTACTTGATCTCGTGCGATTTTCCCACGTCTACTGAAATGCCAGATCTGCACAGGAGCGACATGAAATTCAATTTACTCAGTAAGATTAAATGTTTCCAGCTGTATTCGTCTCTGTGTCTCATTGAATGTCTTCTACCCATTTTCGATTACGGCCAATGCAGCACCTTGACATTTGGCTTTCTGTATTCATGAGCTCGCTGATTTGGGAGAAACTTACATTTAGCTTCAACCCTCCATCCTCATGAAACATCGACTGCCGAGAATATCAGTCAGGCTTGTTTTTTCTAGCGCTGAAAACATGTGAGAAGTTGGCTTTTGTATTGGTACCCATGATTCCGAATACAAACCGTACAGTGTTCTGTATTGTCCAGGAATAAAACCGGCTTGACCAGGCTTCCTGTACTGAGTAAATGGGTTGCGGACCATATCTTTCCTTTCGGTATTTTACAACCTTCCGGTCTCAACAGTGAGTTCAATAAATCGGAGCTTAACCAGTGCTCCCGCTCTCGGGCAGCAGATGCAGGAAATATTCTGCTGTTCCCACAAAAACCTTCTCTGGAGCATTTTTTGTTTCTTTACTGCCCTATTACCATCCACGTTAGTGTGCATTAAATGCCGGAATATTGAGAAGATAAATCTCCCATAACAGTAAAGTCAATATTGGGCATTGGCTCAACATGTTGGAAATATAACAGGTTCTGAATAATACCATTATAGTCACAAGAAAAATCTCTCCTATCTGACAAATGATTCATTATCCGGTCATGGGCTGCGCATATTGGAACGTGAATGTTTACTGAGTATTCAGCAATTATATTCATAGAATGAAACCATCCCATGTTGGGAAATGGCTGTGTATATTGGAAGTTCAGTGGGCACTGTGTGTTAGAGAGAGCACATGGAGAGAAAAAATCTCTCATACATCAGTAAAGTGGCAGAATTGAGTACGGTTAGTTATATTGGAAATATAAAGGTTACTGATGTACAAAATGTAATACAAAGTATTTTGAGCACATAAACTACCATTCGGCCAATCAGGTCAGTGTCTATGCTTATGCTCCGCAAGGGCCTGCTTCCTCCCATCTGCATCTAACCCCTTCAATGTCCGCACTGGTATGCGTATATATACTTCCTTGAATGCATCTATTTATTTCGGTCTTCCCCTGATTGTCTCCTCTTACGCACTCGCTCGGAGTCGAGGATGACTTGCTTCCTCACAATATTTTTTCTCAGGTGAGTGATGAGGAAATGCGAGAACCACAGTCTTTGTCACCAGTTGGGCAGGCGGTGATAGAATGGACGGAAGGGTGTGGTGCTTGGGTTGTCGTGGGCTTCTTCCCCTGTTTGTGCTTGGATTCCGTGTGATTCCAGCGAAGAGACATGAGGTGTTTGGCGTCTTCCCAAATGATTGTGCCTCACTTTGAGCCGTCTGAGTCCAAAGATTCCTAGATGTCGGTGGGAATGCAATAATTTTTCAAGGAAGTTTTGAGAATGTCCTTGAAGAGTTTCTTCTGCCACCATGGACACGCTTGCCCTGTTGGTGCTCTGAGTAGAGCACCTTATTTTGGCAGATTAATATCAACATGAGGACGAAGTCACCTGTCCATCAGAGCTGATGGAGTGTGGTCAATGCTTCCATGCTGGAGATTTTTGCCTGAGCGAGTATTCTGCCGTTGCTGTTCCTATGCTGCCAATGTATTTGTAGGAACTTTCCGAGGAAGTATTGTTGCTAATTCTCCAGTGATTTGAAGTGCCTGCTCTATAAAGGCTGTGCCTGTGAAGCATGGAGGAGGGGGAACATCACTACAGCCCTGCAGGCATTGAGCTTGGTTCCGGACTTCAGATCCTGCTCATTGAACACTCTCTTCCTCAGTTGACAGAACGTTGCACTGGCACACTGAAGGCGGTGTTGGACTTTGTCTTCGACGTCTTCCCTTGTTGACATTAGCGTTCCGAGGTATGCAATATAGTCCACGTTGTCCAAGGCCTCGGCATGGTTCTTGCTAATAATATGGTTTTATTGTATGGCGGTGCAGGTTGGTCGAAAACCTATGTCTTATGGATGGTTAATGTAAGGCCCATGCCATCGTACGCTTCGCTGCTGGTATTGACAAAGGTATGGAGTTCGATCTTCCACTGTGCACAGACGCAAGCATCCTGTGCATACTATAATTGAATCGCAGATGGTGGGACGACCTTGGATCTGGACTGGAGGTGATGGAGTTTGAACAATTTAACACTTATTCTGTAGATTAGCTCAAAAGTAGGGGAGAGCATATTGAGAGTCAGATGGATCATTGCAGAAAGGAAAATCTAGAAGAGCGTTGTTATGATGACTCAACCTTGCTTGACGCCGGTTCGCACGTGTGTGGTGGATCCGTTGTTCAGCATCATGGCTTGCATGTCATCGTGAAGCAGGTGGTGGATAATGAAAACAATTTGAGAGCAGCTGAAGTTGAAGAGGACACTCCATAATCCCTCACCTGTGACGGTGTCGAAAGCCTTATTGTGGTCGAAGTCGGTCCTGTCCAGTGTTCGATGCTGCTCCCAGCCTTTTTCTTTAAGTTGGCACGCAGTGATGATCATGACCACTGTGCCCCTTCGTGGGCTGAATCAGCACCACGAATCTTCAGTCACTTGGAGAATGTGATTGAGGAGGATTCTTCGGATGACTTTCCCTTGGGCAGACAGCAGGTAAACCCCTCTGTAAATACCGCAATAGGACTTATCACCTCTCTTGAGGATGGCCATGATTACAACTTCTCCGAGATCCCCTGGCATGCTCTCCGCATTGCAAATGAGAGAAATTATTTCATGCATTCGCGCCAACAGATATTCCCCGCCATTCTTTAGTGCGGCAGCTGGGAATCCATGTGCTCACGATACCTTGTTGTTCTTTAATTATCGGATGGCCTTTGGAACCTCATGCAGGGCTGTGGTTATGCTGAGTTCTAGGTGGGTAGCATGCTGTCGGATGGAAGCGAGGACACTTATTTCGAAGAGAGAGTCTCTGTTAAGAGATCTTGAAATACGCCTTCCAGCGGGCACTTACTGCTTCTCTGTCCTTGATAAGTACGGTTCCGATCCTGGCCCTCATTGAGGTGCAAACTTCACTGCTTGGTCCGTAGTTGGTCTTGACTGCGCCAATGAATCCATTCACACGATGTTTATCAGCAAGTTGCTGGATCTCCTGTGTTATTTCTCTTCTTCATCTGTTCATTACATCGCTAGTTTTATCTTGGACCTCGGCCTCCAGATGTCTAAATAACTGCGTTCTTGCTCTCGAGTTTTGCAGCTGCTTCCAGTTCAAGAATGCCTTGCATTTGTGGTGTGGCTTATTAGCTCCTGGATTACCTGGTTATTTTTGTCGAACCAGTCTTGATGTTTCCTGGTGGATTTACCAAGCGTCTCGACACAGGTGTTAAGTAGAGAGGCCTTGAATGCAGACCAGGCACTACGGACACTTTGTGCCTCCGGTTGACTGGAATTCCTGAAGTTGGTTGTGGGGCGTTGTCTGAATAGGGCTTCCTTAGTAGAGTATTTGAGTGATCAAGCTTTGGTTTTCCTACGCCAGCGTTTCTGTTCACGCTGCTGTTTTGAGTCTACATTAATTAAGTAACAGAGTGGATTAGCTGTGGCCCATGCAGCAGTCATCAGCTCTTTACATGGCGTGGGTGATGTGGACGTCGATGCGATCCATCGCCCAGACGATGACATAGTCATTTTGTTGGAACAATAACCCACCAAACCGGTGAAAGAATTGAAACACAGAAGTGCTACTTCGGAATCAAATTATGCCGATTGGTCAAAAGCGGATTTTTATATATATGCTTTTGCTGCATTGAGCAATTATAACAGTCAGCTTTCATAAGATCGACAGCTGAACTGTTTCAGAATGAACATCGTCTCAGTCTGGCCGCTACATGCAGCACCGGGATTACATCGCAAATGGAGCAGCGTCACAGACCGTGATATGACGGGCTGAAACCCATAAATGAGAGTTTTCTTTGCGCAGTGCTTCATGTAACTTTTTAAATGTAATTTGTTTATTGAAATTCATGAGTAAAACCAGGGATCGGGATTGTCCTGGAATCGGACCCGCGTCTTCTCTGCTCCATATTTAAACAGTTGCTCCTCACTGCACCCTCCTGTAGACATGTTCTGAGGAAGCATCATGGACCTGAAACATAAACTGTGTTTTGCTCCCCACGGATATTGCCTGACCGTCTGTGAATTGCCAGCATGTCCTGTTTATACCCCTCCTATAGATGCGGTTGCACTTGACGGCGTTGGACCTTGTGCTGCTATGGTAGTGATTCTGATTCCAGATCAGACAGTGGCTTCCAATCACGTCTACATCGCACGTTTTCATTGGGCCAGCATCACTTTGAAAAAAGAGCTTTCCATTGTTGGTGAAATAAATATTCTCAGAATCAAGTGATCTGTTACTATCAATTTTCGCACAGTTTATTTTACATTTATAGTTTATATTTCAACAATTAATAAGGCATGTGTTACGTTTATTGTTTGCACAATAACCATATCTCCCGCGTGTCATGCGATTATTCTTCCCCTGAATCACCAAAGCTTACCTTGTTTTTGTCGTATACAGAAGAACTCCACGAGTCTTAGTACAGGGAGCTAAACTTAGTGTGTCCTTAGACTTCTTTATTACAACTCCAGAGTGCCTGAGCAACATGCCAGATAACATTTTATACTGGCCCTGCACGTGTTTGCAGGGGACCATTAGGACTCCAAAATTCGCGCCCTCTGGTGGCAAGTATTACATCGTTATATGCATAGCATCACTCCCACCTTCGGTACAAGTTATTTACATGTTGAGGCGGTCCAGAGCATTTCACCACCTGGTTAATCGTCTAAGGTCAAACCCTGGCCCGTGTGAGTTGGACGGACGACTTCTGCGCTGCAACGCGGCTGCTCTGACCGGACTGTCAGGAACGGTGGATTCATCCTCATGATTGCCAACGAGTTCAATTGCTGGTTGTGTGTGTTTTGGTGGATCGTCGATGGTGATGTCCTCTTCAAGTCGTACCTGGCTGTCAGTAAATCGCAACTTGGTCTGATCTAAATGCTTTCTGCACGTTTCGGCATTTAACAGTTTGACTATAAACACACTATTCCCTTCCTTGGCAAAAACAGTGCCAGCAATCCACTTGGAACCATGACCGTAATTCAGGAAAAATCGAGGGTCGTTAACATCAATGTCACGTGAAACAGCCACGTGTTCGTGGTACATGTTCTGCCGGTGTCGCCGGGTTTGCAAGTGATAAATTAGATCCAGGTGGACGAGAGAGAGCCTGTTTTCCTTTGCTTTCTTCATAACAATTCTTTATTGAATCTCCAGAGTGCCTAAACAGCATGGCAGCCAATCTTGTACACTGGCCCTGCCCTTGTCTGCAGATAACCACTAGGAATCCAGCAGTCGCGTCATCTGATGGCAAGTATAACACAGTTACATACATAGCAGCTTTTGTATTTAATCAACAAGCTAGCGCAATTAATCATTGTATTTGTTTTAATACAAAGTGAAGCACAATTATGCACAGCAAAGTACTTCAGATGCTAAAAAACAATTTCTTCAGCAACTGCTCGAAAACCTCACAGGTCCAGAACAAGGCACTGCCAATCAGCTCTGCTCCTGCTTTGTAACAGTCGCTCATCTCTGCTCCCGCTCTGTAACTAGCCGATCCTCTCTGCTCCCGCTCTTTGAACTTCTGCTCATCATGCTCTGCCTCTTCACACCTGCCACGTGTGTAACACATTCAATGAGACACAGAGCCGCAGACACCCGGAATCCAATAACTTTACTCAATTGGTTGGTTTTAACGTTGCTCCTGTGAAGCTGTGTGATTTCGAACGATGTACTAAATACGTGCAAATTCATACATTTTAATTAAAATTATTAATCTTTTCTGCAGTGCCTTTCGGCTGTGAAAATGTGATCTTTGACTAAACCCTTGAGACAATAGTCAGGGAATTGCACACAGGATCTGTCGCATTTCAAAGCTGAAAATCCCAAAGCGAGAATCAAATCGGGAGACCAACAAGCCTCCGATAATAAGAAACAACGCAACTCATTACGTATTCAAATCTCATATTCTGTCGGTAAAGTTTTAAATTCAAAGCCCATCCTGCCTGTGCTGTGTCCATGAGAGAGCTATCAAATTAGTCCCACTCCCCATAATCCTACAATTTATTTTCCTTTTAATATAAATATTAGTAATTTGTGAAATGACATGAGCTGATAACAGCATATTTGGAGCAACAGGTGAATGTGGACATTAAGCTTAAGCGATTAATAAAACAAACTGAATCATTAAATGTTGAAGGCAATAACAATGAGGATTTTATTCGCATCCGCGCATGTAGCGCACAATGCATTAGCAGACTTTTGCCTGATCGTGTCGGCCACCACGTTTGGCTGCAAGAGTGTAATCAGTCTCTCAGCTTTCTGATTTTTGCATCCAAACAGCAATCTCTAGCGAAAAACGGAACTCAACGCTTGTCCTGCCCATGCACCAAGTTGCAACAATGTTGAAAGAGTACAACTAGCGTCTGTCAGTAAAAGCCTTTTCTTGCTTCAGGTGAGGCAGCGCCAGAAATGTTATGTAGTGAAACAGTTTCCATGCAGAGAAAAATAAACGATTGTCCGAGGGAATTAAATGCCCACGACAGAACTTCTTTGGTATTGAAGTCAGGCGCCTTTTCCATTAACCCACGCAGTCACTGCTGCCGCCATTACAGTTATTGAAGGAAGCATTTTAAGGAAAGGGCTATTGTTTCTGGAAGGCAGAAAAAGCTGAGAAAACAGGCCCGTTTGAAAGAGTATACAGGTTTCTACTGGCAACAAAACAATACTTGTTCAAGAAAGTAATGATTGATGTTCTGCTATGTTCCATCAACAGTTGCCGGAGAGGACAAAAGATAAAAAGTAAACTGTACCATACCTCGGATTTTAACCGAGGTTGCTGCTGCTACAACGGAGAGTACTAACCAGTATACGATCACGGCACTCTACATCAGTTACTGCAAGTTTGTTTTGAAAAAACAAAGTCATAAACAGCACTGCTGGATTATATTGATCAAGCAAAAATTAGCCCCACCAGAAATTATGGCACCGATGGAATTCCACCGACACCCTGTAGCGATTAGAGTGTCAATCCAGAATGGAAACTGGTGCTGCGATAGTTATATTTAAAAACCCTTTCACGCGGGAAGAATTTCGCCCATTGTGCGTAGTGAAAAAAAATGAGGCCACATTGATTGTCGAACCCAAGACTGTCGTGTTAATTAGACAAGTGTTTTGACCACTTAAGTCACGGAGCCAAACCACAACTTTACCGGCTTGCCTGCACTGACAAATTTCAGTCAGCTACCTGTCACTGACTTTTGGATTCGGAGGCTGTTTTGGATCCAACCATCATCTTGTCTATTCCACCATCTGACTCGATTCTGCAGCTAACTCTCGCTGCGTTTATCTCAGTTGCAATCTGTGGTTTGATGCTGTAGGATTTCCAAAGTTTCTTTCGAACAGGGCAGGAGTCGTCCATTTGGCCACACCAGCCAGCTCCGACATTCAATACGATCATGGCTGCTCTGCTTATGGACTCAGCTCCAATTCCCTGCCCGCTCTCCATAATCCTTTAAACCTTTAACATTCAAAAATATGTCTATCTCCGCATTAAATATATTCAATGACCCAGCCTCCACAGCTCTCTAAGGCAGCGAATTCCTCAGATCCACTACCCACTGAAATAAGACATTTCTCCTCACATCAGTTTTCAATGGGCGGCCTCTGATTCTAAGATTATGCCATCTCGATCTAGTCTGCCCGATCAGTGGAAACATCCTCTCTGCCTCCACCTTGCCAAGCCCCCACGTAATCTCAAACGTTTCGAAAAGCTCACCTCTCATTATTCTGAATCCCACACGAATCAAATTTTCCACATTTGTCAACCTCCTCATCTCTGGAATCAACCTTTTGAAACTTATCTGAACTGCCTCAAAAACGAATATATCCTTGCGTAAATATGGAAAACAAAACTGCACGCATTATTCCATGTGTGGCCTCACAAATACCCTGTACTACTGTAGCAAGACATCCCAGCTTTTATACTCCAATCGCCTTTGCAAGAAAGGCCAAGATTACATTGGCCTTCCTGATCACTTGCTGTACCTGCACACTTCTCTTTTTCTGATTCATGCACAAGTACCCCCAGTTCCGGCTGCACTTTGCAATCATTCTACATTTAAATAATAAATAGCTCTTAATTTATGCTGCCTTCATACTTTCCAACATTTTACTCCATCTGCCCACTCACTTAGCCTGCCTATTTCCTTTTGCATATTTTTTGTGTGCTCTTCACACATTGCTTTTCCTCCTATCGTTGTATCGTCGGCAAACTTAGCTACGTTACACTCGCTACTTTCCTCAAAGTCGTTAATATAGATTTTAAATAGTTTGAGCCCAGCTCTGACACGTGCAGCACCCCCCTGGTTACAGATTGCCATCCTGAGAATGAACCATTTATTCCTACTGTGTGTTTTCTGTTCATACAGCAATCCTCTATCAATGCTACTATATTACCGCCTAGCACGTGGACTTTTATCTTGCGCAGTAATATTTTACGTCGCACGTTATCAAAGGCTTTCTAGAAGTCCATATACACCACATCCACTGGTTCCCTTTCATTCACCCTGTTCCTTACGTCCTCAAAGAAATCTAGCCAATGTGCCAAAAATGAATTCCCCTGCATGAATTCATGCTGACTCTGCCTGACACAATTTTGCATCTCCAAATTTCCTGCTGCTGCTTCTTTAATAATGGACTTCAACATCTTCCCATCCACAGAAGTTAGGCTAACTGGTCTATAATTATTTGCGTTTTGATAGGCCGCCTTTTTTTAAATAGGTGTGTTACTTTTGCTGTTTTCCAATCTGCTGATACCATCCCAGAATCCAGGGAATGTTGGTAAATTACAACCAATGCATCCACTATTTCTGCCGCTACTTCTCTTCAGACCGCAGGATGCAAGCCATAAGGTGCAGGGGACTTATCTGCCTTTAGTACCATTAGCTTACTTAGTGCCACATCTTTACTGAATGTGATTGTGTTAAGTTCCTTCCCCTCTATAGCCCCTTGACTATCCATTGTTGGCATATTATTAGTGTCCTCTACCGTAAAGAATAATACACTATATTTGTTCAGAGTTTCTGCCATCTCCATGTTTCCCATTACTAATTCCCCGATCTCGTCCTCTTAGAAACCAACATTTAGCCTAGCCACAATTTTCATTTTTATATACCTATAGAAACTCTTGCTATGTGTTTTTATATTTCGTGTTAGTTTACTTTCTTAGTCTATCTTCCCATTCTTAATCATTTTTTGTCATTCTTTGTTGGCTTGTAAACGCTTTCCAATCTTCTACCTCCCACTAGTTTTGGTCATATTGTATGACATATTTTGAATTGGATACCGTTCTTTATTTCATTTGTTAGACATGGAAAGCTATCTTTACTCTTTCTCCGTTTCTTCCTCAGTGGAATATATTTTTCTTGAAAGATGTGAAATATCTAATTTTATGTACACCGCTGTTCGTCAACCATTCATCAACCTAATGATTGGACTCGTGGTTTCGTTTTATAAAGTTAAAATATACTAGCGTATAATGCATCCAGGACAAGACTCGAATCTCCAAACTTCAGGTAACTTTCTGATTGACATAAGAATCACAGTCCTTATTATTTAAGTCACATAGTACTGCAATTAACATTAATGTAATGACGATCGTGATAGATTCACCCCTGATTATATTTATTTCAATTCCCTTATTTACACTCCAACAACGGATGTGAACCATTCACTGATTGAAATACAAGAAGTCGGGAAGTCCAACCACAATCAAACCGTTGCCTCACCTCCTCCTTTCCAGCTTTTCTGCTGCCCTCGGAAAATCTCTTTGCATCTTGACCTCCACATAAAATCTCCGAACTTAATTAAATTAAACCACAGCTAAGGCTCTTAATCTATGTCGCTGACTGCATTGCACCAACTCCCTCCCCCGTCGGTGCCAAACGTTTGCCCCCGAAATGTCTCCTTGAGGAGTGTCCCCCATCCGTAACATCACGCTTCACCGCCGCTACCTTCACCCATCAGCTCCTGAAATTCTGACCATGCCTTCGTTTTTTCTTACTTGTTCATATGGACAAATCTTTGAGCGATAAGAGAGCAAAGGGTTCTGGTGCACTTGATGGGAAGTATAGCTTCGTTCATGATCAGATGAGCCGTGATCAAATACATTGGCAAAGTGGACTCGAGGGGCCAAATGGCCTTCTTCTTCTGGTATTTTTTATGTTCTTATGGTATAAAACGATAATTTCATACCGAGTCAGTCCAGGACAAATAAGAATAGATCAGGATATCTCCAACGCACTCCTTACTGGCCTCCCACGATCTACCCTACGTAAACTTGAGGTTATCCCAAAACTCTCTGGCTGTATCCAAATTCGCATCAATCCCATTCACCCAGCAGCCTGATGCTCGCTCACCGATATTGGCTCGCGCTGAAGCAATGCTTGGATTTCAAAATTTTCATTGTTGTTTCACATCCCGTCATGTCCTCGCCCCTCCCAATGCTATTAATCTCCTCCATCCCTATTACCACTGGAGATATAGGCACTCTTCTAATTCTGCCATCTTGAGTATCCCTGATTACAATCGTTCAACAATCGCTGGTCATCCCTTCAGCTGCCTGAGCCCTAATCTCTCGAATTCCGAGCTGAACCTCTCCACCTCTCTCCATTACTTTAGGGCGCTTTTAAACCTAGCTTTGAGACAAAGCTTTTGCTCATCTATTCTTATTTCTCCTGATGTGGCTCGGTATCAAATTATCGTTTTATACCATAAGAACATAAAAAATAGGAGAAGAAGTAGGCCATTTGTCCCCTGGAGCCCACTCTGTCAACGTATTTGATCATGGCTCATCTGCTCATGGACTAAGCTATACTTCCCAGCACGCACACCATAACCCTTTGCTTTCTTATCGCTCAAACATATGTCCATCCCCGCCTTAAATATGTATGATGACGAAACCTTCGCAGTTCACTGGGGCAGAAAATTCCATAGATTTACAACCTTCTGAGAAAAAAAGTTATAATCTCAGTTTTAAATGGGCGGCTCGATATTCTGAGATTATGTCCTCTCGTTTTAGTTTCCCCTATGAGTGGAAATATCCTCTCTGCATCACCTTTTCGAGCCCTCTCATTTTCTTACCAATTTCAATATCATCACCTGTCATTCTTCGGAACTGCAATCAGTATAGGTCCAACCTACACAGCCTATCTTCATAAGTCAACGTTCTCATCTCCGAAATCATTCTGGTGAACCTTCTCTGTCCAGCCTCCAATGCAAGTATATCTTTGTAACTAAGGATACCAAAACTGTGTGCAGTACTCCTGATGTAGCCTCACTAATAACCTGTAAATTTGTAGCGGGACTTCTCTGCTTTTATACTCTATCCTCCTTGCAATAAACGTGAACATTCCATTTGCACTCTTGATTAATTGCTGTACCTGAATACTAACTTTTTGTGTTTCATGCACAAGGCTCCCCACGTCTCTCTGTACTGCAGAACGTTGCCATTTTTCTGAACATAAATTATAATTTGCTTTCCTGTTATTTCTGCAAAAGTGGATAATCTCACAATATCCCACATGATTCGCCACCTGCCAAAGGTTTGCCACTCATTGGCTGTCTATCTCCCTTTGCAGATGTTTTATGTCCTCCTCACAATTTGCATTCCCAACCATCTTGATATCATCAGCAAACTTGGCTAAATTACACTCGGTCCCTTCATCTAATCATTAATACAGACTGTAAATCGTTCAAGACTCAGTAACCTGACACTGCGGCACCCCACTAGTCAGCTTTGCCAACCGTACAATGCCCCATTTATTCCGAATCTCTGTTTTTTGTTATTTAGCCAATGCTAATACATTACCGCCAAATCCATGAGCTTCTATCTTGTGCAGCAACCTATTATGTGGCAGCTTATCGTATGCCTTCTAGAAATATAATTATACCACGTGCACTGGTTCCTCCTTATCCATCTGCTCGTTACATCCTCAAAGAACTCCAGCAAATTTGTCAAGCATGATTTCCCTTTCAGAAAACCATGCCGTCTCTGCTTTATTGCATCAGACTATTCCAAATGTCCAACTCGGTGGGAACAGGTAAGGCAAGGGGAGCAAAATAGAGTTGAAACAGGGAGACATCAGTTCTATAGGGCGCGAACAGGCTGAAGCGATGTTTGTAATTGGCTGCGCGGGTTTGGGGAACTATGAGGTTAGCGGCCATGTGGGAAGATCCCCAGAGGAGATGTGATCAGTGACCTTCTTGGGAACGATGGACTGATGTTCGCTCATGGGCCATAGTCCAGGGTGAGTTTGGACGAAGTGTGAGACTAATGGGAACAATTAATGATTAAACAACGTGATAGTTTTTATTTCCATTTCTTTCAAAACGATATAAGAATTAGAAGCAGGATTCAGCCATTCGGCCCCTCGAGTTTGCTGCGCTATTCAATGAGATCATGGCTGATTTTCTACCTCAAATCTATTCCTGCACTGTCCCATATCCCTTACTATCCTTAATATCCCATAATCTATCGATCGCTGTCATGTATATATTCAAAGACTGAGCCTCCACAGCCCTATGGTGTATATAATTCAAAAAATTCACCATCCTCTGAGTGTAAACGTTTCTCCTGATTTCACTCCTAAATAGCAGATCTTTTATTCTGAGACAGTGCCCCCTGGTTCTCGACTCGCAAGACAGAGTAAAATGTCCTCTCTGCATTTATGCTGTCAAGCACTGTAAGAATGTTGCATATTTCAATGAGTTCACCTCTCATTATTCTAAACTCGAGCGAATATATTCATGGTCTACTCAATCTCTTGTCATCGAACAATCGCAAGATCCCAGGAATCAGTCTGGTGAAACTTCCTTCCTCCCTCTCTATCTTTCCTGAGGTTATGAGACCACAACTGTACACATTCCTTGCACTCCAAACAAATTAACGGCTGTGAACCGTTCAATGATTGAGAAACGAGAATTCCAAAGTTAATCTCCATTCCGTGCACTTCCTCCTCGACAGCTTTTCTGCTGCCGTCAGGAAGTTTCTTTGCTTCTTGACTTCCATCCAAATGCTCCTCAATCCCAGAACATAAATTACAGTCCATTAAACTAAACCTAAGACTGCATGCAACCAAATAATTCCTCGCTGGTTGCCAACCTTTTACCTCTGAGTTATGGAGTATCCCACGTGCGTAACATCAGCTGTCTCAACCCGAGCTTCAGCGAGTCTGCTATTAAAATCCTTATCCATGCATTTGTTGCCCCTGGAATGGACTATTCCAATGCACTACTGGGTGGCCACCCACGTTCTACACTATGAAAACTTGTGGTCATCAAGAAAATAGACTGCCTGTATCCTAAGTGGCACTAAGCCCTTTCACCCATCGCCCCTCTGCTAACTGATCTACATTCACTCCCGGTTAAGCACCTCATCGATAATAAAATCTCCTTTCTTTCAAACCGCTCGATTTCTTCGCTCCGCCATATCTCTGTCTTCTCCTCCAGCTCCATAAATCCTTGACAAATCTTCACTCCTCTAATTCTGTCTCGTTGAGCATCCCTGATTATAATCACTCAACCATTCATGGCCGTACATTCAGCTGCCTGGGCTGTTGGCTGTGGAATTCCCTTTCTAAATCTCTGAACCTTTCTATCTCTTTCTCCTGATAGAATAATAGAAATAATACGACACTAAGTGAAGCCATTTCTCTCATTGTGTCTCTGCCCGCCGACAAATAGCTAACAGCCCTAAACCGACCTTCAACAAGAGGCCCGTAGACCTGTAGGATACGGTTCTTTAAGTGCGCTTCCAAGAACGTTATTAATAATGGTGAGGGGTTGTGCGTCTACCATCCTTTCAGCTAGTGAGTTCCAGACACCCATCATCATCTGGATAAATTTATTCCCCTTATCTCCTTTCTAATCATGATACAAACTAATTGCATCGATGCGCCTTGTTTTTGATCAATCACCTAAGGCAAATACTCTTTCTAATGTCCTTGCTACCCATTCTATCTAGGGCCCTCATAGTTCATGCACTTCAATTGAATCTTTCATCAGCCTCCTCAATTCCAATTAAAATAAAACATCGTTCATCCAATCTTTCCTCATAGCTTCAATTTTCCAGTCTATTCAACATTCTCGTAATGTCCATTGTGCCCTCTCGAGTGCAATCAAATGTTTCCTGTAATGTAGTGAATAGAACTGCAGCAGTACCCTCGCTATGCCTTAACTATTGTTTTGCAGTTGTTCCGTAACTACCCTGCTCTTACATTCTATCCTTTGGCTAATAAAGTAAAGGATTCCATCGGTCTTTTGAGCTACATAATCGACCTGTCCTCTAACTTTAAGGATCTGAGGGCATACAATCGAAGGTCCCTTTGTTCTTCCATACCTCTCAGTATCCTGCTATTTTGAGTGTATTCCTTTGCCTTGTTGCACCTCACAAATTGTATGAGCTCACACTTCCCTGCAATGATTGCCATGTTTCTCTTTTCTACCCAACTGACTGGTCAATCGATATTTTCCTGCAGTCTAAACTTCCTTCCTCACTGTCAAACACGCAGACAATTTTTGTATCTTTTGTGAACTACTTTACCATGCTCCCTACATTTATGTCTAAATCATTAATGTGAACTACAGAAAACAAGGTACCGAGAACTGAACCCTGCGAACCCTATTGGAAGTAGCCTTCCATTCGCAAAAGCATACATGAACCATTTTCTTCCTCCCACTGAGCCAATTGTCGATTCGATTTGCCACACTCCCTTAAATACAATGGGCTTTTAGTTTTTTGATCAGGCTGCCATGTGAGACTTTGTCAAAAGATTTGTTAAAATCTATGTGGATTACTTCAAATGCACTGCCCGTATCGGAACTCTTTGTTACCTCCTCAAAAAATTAAATTAAATAAGTCAGGCACGATCTTCCCTTAACAATTCGATGCTTTCAAAATGAAGGTTTATACTGTCACTTAGCGTTGATTGCAATAATTTTCCCATCACCAGGATTAAGCTAACTGTCTTTAACTATTCGCTGTTTCAATTTCTCCCTTTTTAAATAATGGTACAACGTTAACAGTGATCCAATGTTTTTTTTCCCTCTCCTGCACCAAGGGAGGTTGCTCAAATGATCGTCAGAGCCTCTGCAATTTCGCCATTTGCTTATCTTTCATTGCGTCCTGGAGATTTATTTACATTTGTAGATGCCAAACCCCTTAATCATTGCTCGCTTACTATGTTTATCCAATCCAATATTACATTCTCTTCTTCCTTACCTTTAACGCTGGCATCGTCGCCCTCCTTTATTAAACCGCTGCAATACTTTCGTTAAGTCCATTCGCACATACTCCACATCCACACATAGATGACCATTTTGGTCGCTAAATGCCATATTATGCCCGTCGTTATCCACTTGTTATTTATGCAATTGTGAAATATCTCTGGGTTTTCTTTGATTCAAAGTGCCAGTATTTTTCATGCTTTCTCTTTTCATTCCAAAATTCATTTTTAATTTCACCTCGAGGCTTTCTGCAGTACTGGGCGCCCGATAGCTGAAAAACGCTTCCTCTCTTTGCCTTATCTTTCACTCTATGCACGTTGTTATCCAGGCGGCTCCAGATGTGGCACTGTTGCCGTTTTTCTTTCCAGGAATATGGTGACACTGAACTGGTATCTCCTTCTTGAATGCCTCCCACTGCTCCGACACTGAGTTACCTTCAATGAGCTGTTTCACGTCCACTTTTTCTATTCATCGTATCATGGAATCACGGAAATTTACAGCACAGAAGGAGGCCATTTCTGTCCGTCGCGTTTACACCGTCCAATAAAGAGCTATCAAACATTATCCAACTTTCTACGTCTTGATCCACAGATCTGTAGGTTACGGCACTTCAGGTACACGTCCGAATACTTTCGAAATGTGGTGACCGTTTTTGCACCTACCACCCTTTCAGGCAGTGCGATCAAGGACAATTCCCCTCTCACGACCCCTCCCCCAATCAGCACCACCATAATCTAGGTGAAGAAATTTCCTCTCACTCCCCACTAAATCACCTACCAATTACTTTAAAGATTTGCCTCTTCGTTGTTGACCTCCTCTGCTAAGGGAAAAAGATCCTTCCGATCCACCTTATCTCGGCACCTCCTAATTAAACACATGAACAACTTCTCCCCTCAGACTCCTATGTTCCAGAGAAAATAAAACCAGCATGTCTAATCTTTCCCCACAGCTAAAATTCCCCATTCCAAGCCACAGCCTGGTAAGTCTCCAACGTACCCTGTCTCGTGCAATCACGTGTTTCCTGTAATATGGTGACCAGAACTTTACGTAGTACTCCAGCTGTAGCCTAACTGTTTGATACAGTTCAAGCGTAACCTCCCTGCTCTTATATTCTATGCCTAGTCAATTCAGGAAACTATTCCGGATGCATTCTTAACGCACTTTTCTGCCTGTGCTGCTACATTCGTGGGTATGTGGACATACATTAAACACTCCGTTTGTAAGAGTACACTTCTCAGTGCTCTACCATTTAATGTGTATTCACTTGCAGTGTTAGCCATCCCCAAATACATTACCTAATACTTCTCCGTATTGAATTCCATTCACCACGATTCTGCCCACGTGACCACTTCATTGATAACTAGCTGCATTTAAGAACGTTCTTCTTCATTATCATCCACACAGCTAATGGTTGTGTCATTTGAAAACGTTTTAATCATACTTCCTTCATTCAGATCAAATCATTGATGTATACCTCAAAAAACAAGGAGCCATGAGGAGCCCCACTCGAACAGCCTGTCAGTTGCAAAAATACCTATTACACTTTGCTTGCTGCCCCCAGGAACATTTTGGATCAAACTTGCCACTTTGCATTGGATTTTATGGGATTTTACTTTGATGAGCAGTCTGCCATATGTAACCTTGTCGAAAGCCTTGCTACGATCCATTTACACTACCTCAAATGCTTATGGACAATCCATGTCAGAAAATGTAATCCATTTAGTCATGCAGGACCTTACCTGAAAACATCTATGCTGACTTTCCTTGACCAAACCGAGTCTTTCTAAAAGAATATTTATCCTTTTCCTCAGAAATTTTTCTAATAATCTTTCCACAACCGATGTTAGGCTGATTGGTCTGTAATCGATCATCGATCCCTTTCTCCCTTTTTGAACAAAGATACGACAATAGCAGTCCTCCAGTCCTCTGGCACCACACCTGTAGCCAGAGAGTATTATTATGGTCAGACCCTCTGCTATTTCCTCTTTTGCTTCTCTTAACAGCCTTGGTACATTCCACGTGGCCCTGTGGATTTTTCCACTTTCAAAGCTGTTAAACCGCATAAGACTTCCTCTCTTACTATGCTTATTTCATTTAATATTTTACGTTCCTCCCCCCAACTCCCCCCAGATTGAAAGATCTGCATCGCCGCTCTCTTTTATGTAAAAAATGCAAAGTATTCATTGAGAACCATAAACAAATATTCCACCTCTGCACATACATTACTTTACGGTCTCTAATGAGCCCTACCCAATCTTTAGATATCGTCTTGCTCTTAATATATTTATAAAACTTTGGGTTTTCGTTGATTTTACTTGCCAAAATATTTTCATGCACTCACTTTGCTTTCCAATTTCCTTTTTAATTTTACGTTTGCACTTCCTATAATCTTCTAGTGTTTCTGACGCATTGATGCATCGCTATGGCATAAGCCCCATATTTTCCTTTATCCTACCCCGTAAGCCCCTTGGTTTCAAGGGGGCTCTGAATTTGCAAGTCCAACCCTCTTTCTTTAAGGGAACGTACTTGCTCGGAAACCTGAGGATCTGCTCCTTGAATGCCTCCCAATACTCTGGCAGAGGTTTGGCTTCAAATATCTGTTTCCAGTCAACGTTGGATAAATCCTATCTCTGCTGAACAGAATTGGCTTTTCCCCAATTGAGAGTATTTATTTCTTGTCTAAACTTGTATTTTTCCATAACTGCACTAAATCTAACTGAATTATGATCACTAGTACCAAAATACTCTGCTACTGATACCCCTTCCATTTGCTCAGCTTCATTAACTAAAACTAAGTCAGAATCGCCCCCTCCCTTCTTTGGCTGGCAACAAAACGGCAAATAAAGATCTCCTGAATGCATTTTAGTAATTATGCCCCTATATGTAATTCGCACTAATTCTATCCCAGTTAAGATTAGTGTAGTTGAAATCGACTCCTATTCCTCCCCTATAACTTTGCCAACAATTTTGTTCTTCTCTCTCATTCTGACTGGCAGCGGATGAAATACCCTCCCAGCAGTATGATCGCCGCGGTTATGTTGTTCAATTGATTCCATCTGTCTAGAATTGATGATCCATCAAGCATATTATCTCTCCTCAGCTGCAATGGCTTCTTTAATCAACAATTGGCCGTATCCCCTCCCCTCGTTTTTATCCCCCTCTTTCTCCCGCCTAAAAATCATATCAGCAGAAATGTTGACCTACCATAACTGCTCTTATTTCAGCCATGCCTCCATAATAGGTATAAGATCATACTCATCACTGACACGTAGCGTTGGGAGTAATCCGGAAATTACTACTTTTGCGGTCCTGCTTTTTAATCTCTCTCCTAGCTCTCTACAATCTACCTGCAGTGCCTGATCCATCTTTCTTCCGATATCATTGGTACAATAAAGGACCACAGCCTTTGACTGTTCACTCACTCCCCCCATCATCCCCTGCAGCCGCTCAGTTAAAACCTTGACTCTGCACCATGTTGGCAACATTTCATAATGGAATGAAATATGTGGCCTGTCTGCTCCACTGACAAATGAACATTTTACTATTATTGCCCTTACACTCTTCTCCTACAACCACCGCCCCCCTGTGCAGCTGTGACAGCAGTGGTACTGTGGAATTAGCTATCACTGCATTCCCAGATGAACCATCGCCCCACCAGTATGGAACAGCTTCTCAATAACTGGATGGAGGAGCAGTCTGCTGCTGTAATTGGGTCTGGAACAGCTTCTCAATAACTGGATGGAGAAGATTGCTTCTGTAACAGGGTGGGTATGGAACAGCTTCTCAATAACTGGATGGAGAAGATTGCTTCTGTAACAGGGTCTGCAACAGCTTCTCAATAACTGGATGGAGGAGCAAACTGCTGCTGTAACTGTGTTTCGAACAGCTTCTCAATAACTGGATAGAGAATCTGACTGCTGCTGTAATTGGGTGTGGAACAGCTTCTGAACAACTGGATGAAGGAGCAGACTGCAGCAATAACATGGTCTGGAACACCTTCTCAATAACTGGATGCTGGAACACCTTCTCAATAACTGGATGGAGGAGCAGAATGCTGCTGTAACAGGTCTGGAACATCTGCTCAATAACTGGATGGCGGAACAGACTGCTGCTATACCAGGGCAGGTACAGCTGCTCAATAACTGGATGGAGAAGCAGTCTGCTTCTGTAACAGGGTGTGGAACAGCTTCTCAATCACGGGATGGAGGAGCAGACTGCTATTGTAACTGGGTCTGGAAAAGCTTCTTAATAATTGGATGGAGAAGATTGCTGCTGTAACAGGGTCTGGAACAGCTTCTCAATTACTGGATGGAGGGGCAGACTGCTGCTATAACTGGGTCTGGAACAGCTTCTCAACAACTGGATGGAGAGGTTTGCTACTGTAACAGGTTCTGAAACAGCTTCTCAATAACAGGATGGAGAAGCTGACTGCTGCTGTAACTGGGTCTGGACCAGCTTCTCAATAACTGGATGCAGGAGCAGACTGCTGCTGTAACAGGGTCTGTAACAGCTTCTGAATAACTGGATGGAGGAGCAGGCTGTAGCTCTAAAATAGCCTGGAACACTTTCTCAATAAATGGATGGAGGAGCAGTCTGCTCCTGTAACAGGTTGTGGAACAGCTTCTCCATAACTGGATGGGGAACAGTCTGCTGCTTTTAAAGAATCTGGAACATTTTCTCAATAACTGGAAGGAGGAACAGACTGCTTCTATAACATGGAATGGAACAGCTTCTCAATAACTGGATGGAGGAGCAGACTGCTGCTATAACAGGGTCTGGAGCGCCTTCTCAATTAATTGAATGGAGGAGCAAACTGCTACTGTAACAGGTTGTGGAACAGCTTCTCCATAACTGGATGGGGAACAGTCTGCTGCTTTTAAAGAATCTGGAACATTTTCTCAATAACTGGAAGGAGGAACAGACTGCTTCTATAACATGGAATGGAACAGCTTCTCAATAACTGGATGGAGGAGCAGACTGCTGCTATAACAGGGTCTGGAGCGCCTTCTCAATTAATTGAATGGAGGAGCAAACTGCTACTGTAACAGGTTGTGGAACAGCTTCTCCATAACTGGATGGGGAACAGTCTGCTGCTTTTAAAGAATCTGGAACATTTTCTCAATAACTGGAAGGAGGAACAGACTTCTTCTATAACATGGAATGGAACAGCTTTTCAATAACTGGATGGTGGAAGAGACAGCTTCTGTAACAGGGTCTAGAACACCTTCTCAATAACTCGATGGACGAGCAGACTGATGCTGTTACAGGTCTGGAACATCTTCTCAATAACTGGATGGAGGAACAGACTGCGACTATAACAGGATCTGGAACAGCTTCTCAATAACTGGATGGAGGAGCAGACTGCTCCTGCAACTGGGTATGGAACAGCTTCTGAATAACTGGCTGGAGGAGCAGACTGCTGTTGTAATAGGGTCTGGAATAGCTTTTCAATAACTGGGTGGAGGAGCAGACTGCTGCTGTAATAGGTCTGGAACACCTTCTCAATAACTGGAGACAGGAACAGACTGCGACTATAACAGCATCTGGAACAGCTTCTTAATAACTGGATGGAGAAGCAGACTGCTGCTATAAAAGTGTCTGGAACAGCTTCTCATTAACTGGATTGAGGAACAGGTTGCTGATATAACAGTGTGTGGAACATCTTCTCAATAAATGGATGGAGGAGCAGACTGCTGATATAACAGTGGCTGGAACAGCTTCTCATTAACTGGATGGAGGCGCAGACTGCTGTTGTAACAGGGTCTGGCATAGCTTTTCAATAACTGGGTGGAGGAGCAGACTTCTGTTATAACATGACTGGAACAGCTTCTCAATAACTGGATGTTGCAGCACATTGCTGCAAACACCGGATCTGGAACAGCTTCTCAATAACTGGATGGATGAGCAGACTGCTGAATCAACTGGGTGTGGAACAGCTACTCAATAACTGGATGGAGGAGCCGACTGCTCCGATAACTGGGTCTGGAACAGCTTCTCAATAAATGGATGGAGGAGCAGACTGCTGTTGTAACAGGGACTAGAATAGCTTTTCAATAACTGGGTGGAGGAGCAGACTGCTGCTATAACATGACTGGAACAGCTTCTCAATAACTGGATGTTGCAGAACATTGCTGCAAACACCGGATCTGGAACAGCTTCTCAATAACTGGATGGCGGAGCCGACTGCTCTGATAACTGGGTCTGGAACAGCTTCTCAATAAATGGATGGAGGAGCAGACTGCTCCGATAACTGGGTGTGGAACAGCTTCTCAATAACTGGATGGAGGTGCAGACTGCTGCTGTAAGAGGGTCTGGAACACCTTCTCAATAACTGGATGGGGGAGTAGACTGCTGCTATAACTGGGCCTAGAACAGCTTCTCAATACCGGGATGGAGGAGCAGACTGCAGCTGTAACAGGTCTGGAACAGCCTCACAATTACTGGATGGAGGAGCCGACTGCTGCTATAACAGTGTCTGGAACAGCCTCACAATTACTGGATGGAGGAGCAGACTGCTGCTATAACAGTGTCTGGAACAGCCTCACAATTACTGGATGGAGGAACAGACTGCTACGAAAACTGGGTATGGAACAGCTGCTCAATAACTGGATGGAGGAGCAGACTGCTGTTATAACTGGGTCTGCACGAGCTTCTCAATAACTGGAATGATGAACACTCTGCTGCTGTAACAGGTCTGGAAAAGCTCCTCAATAACTGGATGGAGGAATAGACTGCTGCTATTACACGGTCCGGAACAGCTTCTCAATAACTGGATGGAGGAATAGACTGCTGCTATAACAGGGTCTGGAACACCTTCTCAATAACTGGAATGAGGAATAGACTGCTGCTATGACAGGGTCTGGAACAGCTTCACAATAACTGGATGGAGGAGCAGACTGCTGTTGCAACTGCTTCTGGAACAGCTTCTCAATATCTGGATGAAAGAACAGACTGCTGCTGCAACTGTGACTGAAACAGCTTCTCAATAACTGGATGGAGGAGCAGACTGCTGCTCGAACAGGTCTGGAACATCTTCACAATTACTCGATGGAGGAGCAGACTGCTGCTACAACTGGGTCTGCAACAGCTTCTCAATAACTGGATTGAGGAACAGGCTGCTGATATAACAGTGTGTGAAACATCTTCTCAATAACTGGATGGAGGAGCAGACTGCTGATATAACAGTGTCTGTTACAGCTTCTCATTAACTGGATGGAGGAGCAGACTGCTCATATAACAGTGTCTGGAACAGCTTCTCAATAACTGGATCGATGAGCCCACTGCTGCTATACACGTCTGGAAACCTTCTCAATAACTGGATGGAGGAGCAAACTGCTGCTATAACTGGGTATGGAACAACTGCTCAAAAGCTGGATGGAGGGGCAGATTGCTGCAATTACTGATTCTGGAACAGCTTTTCAATAACTGGATGGAGGAACAGACAGCTGCTGTAACAGGGTCTGGAATAGCTTTTCAATAACTGGATGGAGGAGCAGACTCCTGCTGTAACAGGTCTGGAACACCTTCTCAATAATTGTATACAGTAACAGACTGCTACTATAACAGCATCTGGAACAGCTTCTCAATAACTGGATAGGGGAGCAGACTGCTTCTGCAACTGAGTCTGGAACAACTTCTCAATAACGGAATGGAGGAACAGACTTTTTGCTATAATAAGGGTCTGGAACAGCTTCTCAATTACTGGATGCAGGAGCAGACTTCTGCTATAACAGGTCTGGAACAGCTTCTCAATAACTGGATGGAGGAGCAGACTGCTGCTATAAAATTGTCTTGAACAGCTTCTCAATAACCGGATGGAGGAGCAGACTGCTGCTAAACAGGGTCTGGAACACTTTGTTTAATAACTGGATGGAGGAGCAGACTGCTGCTATAACATGACTGGAACAGCTTCTCAATAACTGGATGTTGCAGCACATTGCTGCAAACACCGGATCTGGAACAGCTTCTCAATAACTGGATAGAGGAGCAGACGGCTGCTAAACAGGGTCTGGAACATTTTTTTAATAACTGGATGGAGGAGCAGACTGCTGCTATAACATGACTGGAACAGCTTCTCAATAACTGGATGTTGCAGCACATTGCTGCAAACACCGGATCTGGAACAGCTTCTCAATTACTGGATGGAGGAGCAGACTGCTCCGATAACTGGGTCTGGAACAGCTTCTCAATAACTGGATGGAGGTGCAGACTGCTGCTGTAAGAGGGTCTGGAACACCTTCTCAATAACTGGATGGGGGCGCAGACTGCTGCTATAACTTGGCCTGGAACAGCTTCTCAATACCGGGATGAAGGAGCAGACTGCAGCTGTAACAGGTCTGGAACAGCCTCACAATTACTGGATGGAGGAGAAAACTGCTGCTATAACAGTGTCTGGAACAGCCTCACAATTACTGGATGGAGGAGCAGTCTGCTGCTATAACAGTGTCTGGAACAGCCTCACAATTACTGGATGGAGGAACAAAATGCTGCGAAAACTGCGTATGGAACAGCTGCTCAATAACTGGATGGAGGAGCAGACTGCTGTTATAACTGGGTCTGCACGAGCTTCTCAATAACTGGAATGATGAACACTCTGCTGCTATAACAGGTCTGGAACAGCTTCTCAATAACTGGATGGATGAATAGACTGCTGCTGTAACAGGTCTGGAACAGCTGCTCAATAACTGGATGGAGAAGCAGACTGCTGCTATAACAGGGTCTGGAACAGCTTCTCAGTATCTGGATGGGGGAGCAGACTGCTTCTGCAACTGGGTCTGGAACAGCTTCTCAATAACAGAATGGAGGAACATACTTTTTGCTATAATAAGGGTCTGGAACAGCTTCTCAATTACAGGATGGAGGAGCTAACTTCTGCTATAAGAGGTATGGAACAGCTTCTCAATAACTGGATGGAGGAGCAGACTGCTGCTATAAAATTGTCTTGAACAGCTTCTCAATAACCGGATGGAGAATCAGACTGCTGCTAAACAGGGTCTGGAACAATTTTTTTAATAACTGGATGGAGGAGCAGACTGCTGCTATAACATGACTGGAACAGCTTCTCAATAACTGGATGTTGCAGCACATTGCTGCAAACACCGGATCTGGAACAGCTTCTCAATAACTGGATGGAGTAGCAGACTGCTGAATCAACTGGGTGTGGAACAGCTTCTCAATAACTGGATGGAGGAGCCGACTGCTCCGATAACTGGGTCTGGAACAGCTTCTCAATAACTGGATGGAGGAGCATACTGCTGCGAAAACTGGGTATGGAACAGCCTCACAATTACTGGATGGAGGAGCAGACTGCTGTTATAATTGGATCTGCACGAGGTTCTCAATAACTGGAATGATGAACACTCTGCTGCTGTAACAGGTCTGGAACAGCTTCTCAATAACTGGATGGAGGAATAGACTGCTGCTATAACAGGGTCTGGAACAGCTTCTCAATAACTGGATGGAGGAGCAGATCGCCTCGTTAACAGATGTGGAACTGCTTCTTAATAACTAGATGGAGGAGCTTACTGCTGCTGGAACTGGGTCTGCAACAGCTTCTCAATAACTGGAAGGATGATAACTCTGCTGCTCTAACAGGTCTGGAACAGCTTCTCAATAACTGGATGGAGGAGCAGACTTCTGCTATAACAGTGTCTGGAACATCTTCTCCTCAACTGGATGGAGGAGCAAACTGCTGCTACAACTGAGTCTGGAACAGCTGCTCAATAACTGGCTGGAGGAGCAGACTGCTGCTATAACAGGTCTGGAACAGTGTCTCAATAACTGAAGGGAGGAGCAGACTCCTGCTATAACATGGTCTGGAACATCTTCTCAATAACTGGATGGAGGATCAGAATGCTGCTATAACTGGGTCTGGAACTACTTCTCGATAACTGGATGGAGGAGCAGAATGCTGCTGTAACTGGGTCTGGAACAGTTTCTGAATAACTGAAGGGAGGAGCAGACTCCTGCTATAACTGGGTCTGGAACAGCTTCTCAATAACTGGATGGAGGTGTGGACTGCTGCTATAACAGGTATGGAACAGCTTCTCAATAACAGGATATACGAGCAGAATGCAGCTGTAACAGGTCTGGAACAGCTTTTGAATAACTGGATGGAGGAGCAGACAGCTGCTATAACTGGGTCTGGAACACCTTCTCAATAACTAAATGAAGGGGCAGACTGCTGCTATAACATTATCCTTTATTAATCTCTCACAGCTGAACTGAATGCACGGAATGTGCAGCTTTGAGATGGGGTTTTTCCACCGGCAGGGCTGCAAACTGGAGGGAGTGAGAAACACTGCGTAGCGTTTGAGTGTGTACATAACTGTGCAGAGAAATCAGCAAATGCAGCAGCGTCATGAGACACTGCATTCTCTTAATATTGATTGACGAATATGTATTATTCAATTTGTTCAATCATTAATAGAACAAGTTTGCAACATTTTTCTGCCCGGTTTTCGGCGAACGGGATACTCACTACACTACGGAAACGTTGTGGTTGCAGCGCTGTTGGAAACATAACCAGAGCTTTACGCTCAACAGCTTGCCGTCACATCAGGAGCTTGCGTTATGAGAATAGAATGATGGTGCTGTTGTTAGCAAGGTTTTGAGTGTGGCAGGAATTGATCCCATCTTTCTCTGTCTTTATAGAAAGGAACAGAAGTGGCAATTCCTCAGCAAGAGGTTTGAATCTGGAATACGCAGCTTAAAAGGGCGGTGGAGGCACACTCAATCTTATTTTTCAAAACGGAGTTGGATAAGTATCCGGAAGTATAAAATTGCACAGCTGCGGGTAAATGACAGGGCGGGTGGGAGTATTTGAGAGTTGGCATGATCTCTACGGTCCGAATGTGGTGCTTCCGTACTGTAACCATTCCCTTATTCTGTGATTCTCAAAGTTAGTGGCACATTTAATAGTGTGAAGGCCTGTATTATTTTGAGGGTCTGTATCAGTTTGAGGGGCTGTATTAGTTTGAGGGACTGTATTAGTTTGAGGGACTGTATTAGTTTGATGGACTGTATTAGTTTGATGGACTGTATTAGTTTGAGGGACTGTATTAGTTTGAGGGACTGTATTCGTTTGATGAAATGTATTAGTTTGAAGGACTGTATTAGTTTGATGGACTGTATTAGTTTGAGGGACTGTATTAATTTGAGGGACTGTGTTAGTTTGATGGACTGTATTAGTTTGAGGGACTGTATTAGTTTGAGGGACTGTATTAGTTTGATGGACTGTATTCGTTTGATGGACTGTATTCGTTTGATGAAATTTATTAGTTTGAAGGACTGTATTAATTTGAGGGACTGTGTTAGTTTGATGGACTGTATTAGTTTGAGGGACTGTATTAGTTTGATGGACTGTATTCGTTTGATGGACTGTATTAGTTTGAGGGACTGTATTAGTTTGATGGACTGTATTAGTTTGATGAAATTTATTAGTTTGATGGACTGTATTAGTTTGAGGGACTGTATTAGTTTGAGGGACTGTATTAGTTTGATGGACTGTATTAGTTTGATGAAATTTATTAGTTTGATGGACTGTATTAGTTTGAGGGACTGTATTAGTTTGAGGGACTGTATTAGTTTGATGGACTGTATTAGTTTGATGAAATTTATTAGTTTGATGGACTGTATTAGTTTGAGGGACTGTATTAGTTTGAGGGACTGTATTAGTTTGAGTGACTGTATTAGTTTGATGGACTGTATTAGTTTGAGTGACTGTATTAGTTTGAGAGACTGTATTAGTTTGATGGACTGTATTCGTTTGATGGACTGTATTCGTTTGATGAAATTTATTAGTTTGAAGAACTGTATTAGTTTCATGGACTGTATTAGTTTGAGGGACTGTATTAATTTTAGAGACTGTGTTAGTTTGATGGATTATATTAGTTTGAGGGACTGTATTAGTTTGATGGAGTGTATTAGTTTGAAGGACTGCATTAATTTGAGGAACTGTGTTAGTTTGATGGAGTGTATTAGTTTGAAGGACTGAATTAATTTGAGGAACTGTGTTAGTTTGGTGGACTGTAGTAGTTTGCTGGACTGTATTAGTTTGTGGATCTGTATTAGTTTGATGGACTGTATTAGTTTGATGGACTGTATTAGTCTGGGGGACTGTATTAGTTTGAGGGGCTGTATTAGTTTGATGGACTGTATTAGTTTGAGTGACTGTATTAGTTTGAGGGACTGTATTAGTTTGACAGATGACAATGTCTTTGAGGGAATACCTGTCATTGTAGGATATACTGAGTGTGGGTCATTAATCGGTTCGGAACATCGTCCCCCAATGATCATGTATGACTGGTTGTGTCTGTCATTGTCGGATATACTGAGTGTTGGTCACAAATCAGAGTGGAACGCTGGTCGCCAGTGATCATGTATTAGTGGGAATGTGTGCCACTGTCTCCGTAGGACTGCTCCTGGGCACGGACAAGGGTGCCATCTGCTGGTCCAGGCAGCGGGCGGCCGAGGGAGTCGTTCAGCCTGACTGTCTGCCTCTCTTCCGTGCCTACATCCAGGCCAGGATGTCCTTGGAGATGGAGCACGCGGTGGCCACTGGTGCGCTCGCGGCATTCCGCGAGAGTTGGGCGCCGGAGACACTGTAGTACATCATCACGCCCGGCAATCATATTTTAATTTAATTTTACGTTTTAAAGTTTAATTTGCTTTAATTGCCGTGGTTTTCAGTGTGCCCCTCCCCTTTTATAGTGTCCACTTGTAAATATTTATGATTTTATTGCGCTAAAAAAAACAACAAAAAAAAGTCAAATAACCCCCCGAAAAAACAAACAAAGGGCAGTTGAAAAATGTTTGTAGTGTCCCCCAGATTGGGGGCCACTTGACTTAATTGGTTAATTTTGTCTCGTATTAAAAGAGTTGTGTGCCAATGTAGGATATCCTGAGTGTGGTCACTAATCGGTGTGGAACACAGAAACCCTGTGACAATGTGTTACTGGGAGTGTCTGACATTGTCGGAGATACTGAGTATGGGTCATTAATCAGTGTGGAATACTGTACCCCAGTGTCTATGTATTACTGGGAGTGCGTGTTAATTTAGGATATGCTGATTGCGGGTCACTAACCGGTGTGAATCTTCCATACCCCAGTGACCATGTATTATTGAGAGTGTCTTTCACTGCAGGATATACTGAATGTGGGTGACGAACCGATGTGGAACACCGTACCCCAGTGACCATATATTACAGGAAGTGTGTGTCACTGTAGGATATACTGAGTGTTGGTCACTAACCGGTGTGTAACACCATACCGCAGTGACCATGTATTAACGGGAGAGTGTGTCACTGTCCGACCTACTTAGTATGGGTCCCTAACGCGTGTGGACCATTGCACCACAGTGACCATGTATTACTGGGAGTGTGTGTCAGTGTAGGATATACTGAGTGTGGGTCACTAACCCGTGTGGAATACCATGTCCCAGTAACGATGTATTGCTGGGAGTGTGTGTCACTGTAGGATGTACTGAGTGTGGGTCACAAACCAGTGTGGAACACCGTCCCCTTTGACCATGTATTACTGGGAGTGTCTGCGCATCTAGGATATACACATTGTGTGTCAGGAACCGGTGTGGAACACCATACGCCAGTGACCAAGTGTTACTGGGAGTGTCTGTCATTGTAGGCTATACTGAGTGTGGGTCACTAATCAGTGTGGAACTCTGTACCCCAGTATCCATGTATTACTGGGAGTGTGTGTCAAACTAGGAAATGCTGAGTGCGTCACTAACCAGTGTGAAACACCATACCCCAGTGACCATATATTATTGAGAGTGTCTGTCACTGCAGGATATACAGAATGTGGGTCGCTAACCGATGTGGAACACCGTACCCCAGTGACCATGTATTATGGGAGTGTGTGTCATTGTGGGATATGCTAAGTGTGGGTCAATAAGCGGTGGGGAACACTATATGCCAGTGATCATATATTACTGGTAGTGTGTGTCACTGTAGGATATACTGAGTGTGGGTCACTAACCAGTGTGGAACACTGTACCCCAGTGACCATGTATTACTGGGAGTGTGTGTCACTGTTGGATATACTCAGTGTGGATCACTAACCAGTGTGGAACACTGTACCCCAGTGACCATGTATTACTGGGAGTTTGTGTCACTCTTGGATATATTCAGTGTGGTTCACTAACTGGTGCGGAAAACTGTACTACAGTGACCATTTATTACAGGCAATTTATGTCACTGTGGGATACACTGAGTGTGGGTCACTAACCGGTGAGGAAGACCGTGCCCCTGTGACCATGTATACTGGGGATGTCTGTCCCTCTAGGATATACACAGTGCGTTTCACTAAGCGGTGTGGAACACCATACCCCTGTGAACATGTATTACTGGGTGTGTCTGTCTTTGTAGGTTATATTGAGTGTGGGTCACAAATCAGTGTGGAACACTGTACCCCAGTGACCATGTATTACTGGTAGTGTGTGTCACTGTCGGATATACGGAGTGTGGGCCACTAAACAGTGTTGAACACCGTACACCAGTGACCAAGTATTATTGAGAGTGTCTTTCCCTGTAGGATATCCAGTATGTGGGACACTAACCGGTGTGGAACACCGTACCCCAGTGGCCATGTATTATTGAAAGTGTCTGACACTGTAGGTTCTACTGAATGTGAGTCACCAAATGGTGTGGAACACCATACCTCAGTACCATATATTATGGGAGTGTGTGACACTGAAGGATATACTAAGTGTGGTTCACTAACCGGTGTCGAAAACCGTACCCCAGTGGTCATGTATTATTGGGAGTGTCTGTCATTGTAGGATATCCTGAGTGTAGGTACTAAGCAGTGTGGAACAGCGTACCTCATTGACCAAGTATTACTGCGAGTGTGTGTCGCTGTATGATGTATTGAGTGTGGGTAACGAATCAGTGTGGAACAAAGTACCCCAGAGACCATGTTTTCCTGGGAGTGTCAGTCACTTTAGGATATACGAAGTGTGTGTAACTAACCGGTGTGGAACACCATACACCAGTGACCATGTATTACTGGCAGTGTGTGGCTCTGTCGGAAACACTGATTGTGGTTCAATAACCGGTGTGGAACACCCTATCACAATAACCATGTATTACTAGGAGTGTGTTTCGATGTAGGAGATACTGAGTGTGGGTCACTTACCGGTGTGGAACACCGTAACCCAGTCCCCATGTGTTATTGCAAGTGTCTGTCACTGTCAGATATACTCAGTGTGGTTCACTAATCGGTGTGGAACACCGTATCCCAGTGACCATGTATTACTGGGAGTATGTTTAACTGTAGGATATACTGAGTGTGGTCACTAACCAGTGTGGAACACCGTGTCCCAGTAAACATGTATTACTGGGAGTGTCTATCACTGTAGGATATACTGAGTGTGGATAAATAACCGGTGTGGAACACTGTACCCCAGTGACCATGTATTACTGGGAGTGTGTGTCACTGTAGGATATGCTGAGTGTGGGTCACTAACCGATGTGGAACACTTTACCCCAGTGACCATGTATTATTGGAATGTCTGTCACTGTAGGATTAACTGAGTGTGGTCACTAAACAGTGTGGAACACTGCATCCCAGTGAACATGTGTTACTGGAAGTGTGTGTCACTCTGGGATATACTCCGTGTGGGTAACTAACCAGTGTGGAACAATGTACGCCATTGACCATGTATGACTGGGAGTGTGTGTCACTGTAGGATATACTGAGAATGGGTCACTCACCAGTGTGGAATACCTTACCCAAGTTACCATGTATTACTGGGAGTGTCTGTCACAGTATTATATAGTGAGTTTGTTTCACGAACCGGTGTGGAACACCCTACTGCAGTGACCATGCGTCACTGCGTGTGTCTGTCACTTCAGGATATACTGAGTGTGGGTCACTAACAGTTGTGGAGCACCGTACCCCATTGACCATGTGTTACTGGGAGTGTCTGTCACTGTAGGATATACTCAGTGTGGGTCACTAACCAATGTGGAACACTGTTACCCAGTGACCATGTATTACTTGGAGTGTGTGTCATGCAGGATATGCTGAGTGTGGGTCAGTAACCAGTGAGTGGAACCGTACCCGAGTGACCATGTAACTGAGAGAGTGTGTCACTGTTGGATATACTCAGTGTGGATCAGAACCGGTGTTGACCACCGCATCCCAGTGACCATGTATTACTCGGTGTTTCTTTCACAGATGGATATGCTTAATGTGAGTCTACAATCGTGTGGAACACCATATCTCAGTGCCTTCTATAATGGGAGTGTGAGTCACTGTAGTATATACAAAGTGTGGGTCAGTAACCGGTGTAGACCACCGTACCCCAGTGACCTTTTATTACTGATAGTGTCTGTCACTGTAGGATATACTGCGTGTGGGTCACGAAACGGTGAGCAACACTGTACCCCAGATACAATGTATTACTGGGAGTGTCTGTCTCTGTAGGATATACTGAGTATCGGTCACTGACTGGTGTGGAACACTGTACCCCAGTGACCATGTATTAGTGAAAGTGTCTCTCACTGTAGGATAGACTGAGTGTGGTTCACCAGTCGGTGCGGAACACCGTACCCTAGTGACCATACATGACTGGGAGTGCCCGTCACTGTTGTATATACTGAGTATGTGTCACTAAACGTTATGGAACACCGTACCGATTGACCATGTATTAATTGGACTGTTGATCACTGTAGGATATACTGAGTGTGGTTCACTAACCGGTGTGGAACACCTTTGCCCAGTGATCATGTATTATTGCGAATTTGTGTCATTATAGGAAATAATGAGTGTGGGTCACTAACCGGTGTGGAACACTGTACCCCAGCGAATATGTATTACTGGGTGTGTGTGTCACTGTAGGATATACTGAGTGTGGGTCAGTAACCGGTGTGGAACACTGTACACCAATGTCCATGTATTACTGGGAGTGTCTGTAACTGTAGGAAATATTGAGTGCAGGTCACGAAACAGTGTGGAACACCATACCCCAGTGACCATGTATTATGGGAGTGTGTGTAACTGTATGATATACTCAGTGGGGGCAGAAACCGGTGTGGAACACTGTACCCCAGTGAACATATATTACTGGGAGTGTCTGCCATGTAGCATATACTGAGTGTGGACAGTAATCGGTATGAAACACTGTACCCCAGTGAACATGTATTACAGGGATATCTGTCATTGTAGGATATATTGAGTGTGGGTAGCGAACAGTCGTGGAACATCGTACCCAAGTGATCATGTATTACTGGTAGTGTGTCTCACTGTAGGATATGCTGAGTGTGGGTCACCAACTGGTATGGAAAACTGTATCCCAGTGACCATGTATTATGGCAGTGTGTGTCACTGTTGGATATACTGAGTGTGGGTCACTAACCAAGGTGGATCACCGTACCCAAGTGACCATGTAAGAGTGGGTGTGTATGATACTGTAGGATATATTGAATGTGGGTCACTAACAGGTGTGGAACACCGTACCCAAGTGACCATGTATTAGTGGCAGTGTGTCTCATTGTAGGATGTGCTGAGTCTGGGTCACTAACCCGTGTGGAACACCGTACCCCAGTGACCATGTAATACTGGTTGTGTCTGTCACTGCAGAATATACTGAGTGTGTGTCACTAACCTGTGTGGAACACTCTACCCCAGTGATCATGAATTACTGGGAATATGTTTCACTGTAGGATATACTGAGTGTGGGTCACTAATGCGTGTGGAACACCGTTTCCCAGTGACCATGTATTTCTGGTAGTAGGTGTCACTCTCGGATGTAATCAGTGTGGGTCACTCAGCGGTGTTGAAAACCGTACCCCTGTGACTACACCATACTGGGAGTGTCTGTCACTGTGGGGTATACTGAGTGTGGGTCACTAACCGGTGTGGAACACTGTACCCCAGCGAATATGTATTACTGGGTGTGTGTGTCACTGTAGGATATACTGAGTGTGGGTCAGTAGCCGGTGTGGAACACTGTACACCAATGACCATGTATTATTGGGAGTGTCTGTAACTGTAGGAAATACTGAGTGTAGGTCACGAAACAGTGTGGAACACCATACCCCAGTGACCATGTATTATGGGAGTGTGTGTAACTGTATGATATACTGAGTGGGGGCAGAAACCGGTGTGGAACACTGTACCCCAGTGAACATATATTACTGGGAGTGTCTGCCATGTAGCATAAACTGAGTGTGGACAGCAATCGGTATGAAACACTGTACCCCAGTGAACATGTATTAAAGGGATATCTGTCATTTTAGGATATATTGAGTGTGGGTAACGAACAGTTGTGGAACATCGTACCCAAGTGATCATGTATTACTGGTAGTGTGTCTCACTGTAGGATATGCTGAGTGTGGGTCACCAACTGGTATGGAAAACTGTATCCCAGTGACCATGTATTATGGCAGTGTGTGTCACTGTTGGATATACTGAGTGTGGGTCACTAACCAAGGTGGATCACCGTACCCAAGTGACCTTGTAAGAGTGGGTGTGTATGATACTGTAGGATATATTGAATGTGGGTCACTAACAGGTGTGGAACACCGTACCCAAGTGACCATGTATTAGTGGCAGTGTGTCTCATTGTAGGATGTGCTGAGTCTGGGTCACTAACCCGTGTGGAACACCGTACCCCAGTGACCATGTAATATTGGGTGTGTCTGTCACTGTAGAATATACTGAGTGTGTGTCACTAACCTGTGTGGAACACTGTACCCCAGTGATCATGAATTACTGGGAGTATGTGTCACTGTAGGATATACTGAGTGTGGGTCACTAATCCGTGTGGAACACCGTATCTCAGTGACCATGTATTTCTGGTTGATGGTGTCACTCTCGGATGTAATCAGTGTGGGTCACTCAGCGGTGTTGAAAACCGTACCCCTGTGACTATACCATACTGGGAGTGTCTGTCACTGTGGGGTATACCGAGTGTGGGTCACTAACCGGTGTGGAACACCGTACACCAGTGACCATGTATTATTGGAACTATGTGTCACTATCATACGGAGCGTGGGTCACGAGCCAGTGTGGAACACTGTATTCCAGTGGTCATGTATTGCTGGGACTGTGTGTCACTGTAGGTTATACTGAGTGTGGATCACTAACCGCTGTGGAACACCATACCACAGTGACCATGTGTTACTGGGAGTGTGGATTACTGTAGGAAATACTGAGCTTCGGTTACTAAACGGTTTGGAACACCATACCACAGTGATCGTGTAATACTGGGAGTGTGTGTTACTGAGTGTGGATTCCTAACTGGTGTGGAACAACATACCACAGTGACCATGTAATACTGGGAGTGACTGTCACTTAGGATATACTGAGTGTGGGTGACAAACCGATGTGGAACACTGTACACCAATGAACATGTATTACTGGGAGTATCTGTCACTGTAGGAATTAGTGACTGTGGATCACAACCTGTACAGAACACTGTATCCCAGTGACCATGTATTAATGGGAGTGTGTGTCACTGTGGGATATACTGAGTGTGGGTCACTACCCTGTGTGGAGCACCATACCCCAGTGACCATGCATTACTGGGAGTGAGTGTCACTGTGGGATATACTGATGTGGGTCACTACCCTGTGTGGAGCACCATACCCCAGTGACCATGCATTACTGGGAGTGTGTGTCACTGTAGGATATACTGAGTGTGGGTCACTACCGTGTGTGGAGCACCATACCCCAGTGACCATGCATTACTGGGAGTGTGTGTCATTGTGGGATATACTGAGTGTGGGTCCCAAACCAGTGTGGAACACGTTCTCAGTTACCATATATTACTGGGTGTGTCTGTCAATGTAGGATAAACTGAGTGTGGGTCACTAACCGGTATGGAACACTATACGCCAGTGACCCTGTATGACTGGGAGTGTGTGTTCACTGTAGGATGCACAGAATGTGGGTCACTAATCCGTGTGGAGCACCACACTTCAGTGACCATGAATTAATGGGAGTGTGTGTTACTGTAGGATATACTGACTGTGATTAATTACCCGGTGTGGAACACCATACACCAATGACCATGTATTACTGCGAGTGTGTGTCAATGTAGGATATACTGAGTGTGTGTCACGAGCCGGTGTGCAACGCTCTTCCCCAGTGACTGTGTATTACTGGGAGTGTCTATCACTGTACGATATACTGAATATGGGTCGCTAACCGGTTGTGGTTCACTGTATCCCAGTGACCATCTTTGCTGGGAGAGTCTGTCACTGTAGATTCTGCTCAGTGTGGGTTACTCAACTGTGGGGAACGCTATATCCCAGTGACCATGCATTACTGGGAGTGTCTGTCACTGTCGGATATACTGACAGTGGGTCACTAACCTGTGTGGAGCATCATACCCCAGTGACCGTGCATTCCTTGGAGTGTATGTCACTGTAGGATATACTGAGTGTGGGTCACTAATCCGTGTGGAACACCGTATCACAGTGACCATGTTTTACTGGGAGTGTGTATCACTGTAGGATATACTGAGTGTGGATCACTAATCCGTTTGGAACACCGTATCCCAGTAACCATGTATTTCTGGGAGTGGGTGTCACTCTCGGATGTACTCAGTTTGGGTCACTTGGTTGTGTGGAAAACCGTACCGCTGTGACTATGGTCTACTGGGAGTGTCTGTCACTGTGAGATATACTGAGTGTGGGTCACTAACCGCTGTGGAACACTATACAACAGTGACCATGTATTACTGGGAGTGTGTGTTACTGTAGGATATACTGAGCGTGGGTCACGAACCGGTTTGTAACACCATACCACAGTGACCGTGTATTACTGGGAGTGTGTGTTATTGTAGAATATACTGAGTGTGAATTCCTAACTGATGTTAAACAACTTACCACAGTGACCATGCAATACTGGGAGAGACTGTCACTGTAGGATATACTGAGTGTGGATCAGTAACCGGTGTGGAACACTGTACACCAGTGACATGTATTACTGGGAGCATCTGTCACTGTAGGATATACTGAGTGTGGGTCACTAACCTGTACGGAACACTGTATCCCAGTGACCATGTATTAATGGGAGTGTCTGTCACTGTACGATATACTGAGTGTGGGTCACTAACCTGTGTGGAGCACCACACCCCAGTGACCATGCATTCGTGGGAGTGTGTTTCAATGTAGGATATACTGATTGTGATTCACTAACCGGTATGGAACACCATACCCCAATAACCATGTATTACTAGGAGTGTGTGTCAATGTTGGTTATACTGAGTGTGGGTCACGAGCTGGTGTGCAACGCACTTCCCCAGTGACCATGTATTACTGGGAGTGTCTATCACTGTACGATATACTGAATTTGGGTCACTAACCGGTGACGATCACTGTATCCCAGTGACCATGTATTGCTGGGAGTGCCTGTCACTGTAGGATCTTCTCAGTGTGGTCACTAAACTGTGGGGAACACTATATTCCAGTGACCATGCATTACTGGGAGTGTCTGACACTGTAGGATAAACTGAGTGTGGGTCACTAACCTGTGTGGAACACTGTACGCCAGTGACCATGTATTACTGGGAGTGTGTGTTCACTGTAGGATATACTGAGCGTGAGTCACTAATCCGTGTGGAAAACCGCACTTGAGTGACCATGAATTAATGGGAGCGTGTGTTACTGTCGGATATACTGATTGTGATTCACTAACCGGTGTGGAACACCATACCCCAATAACCATGTATTGCTGGGAGTGTGTGTCAATGTAGGATATACTGAGTGTGGGTCACGAGCCGGTGTGCAACGCTCTTCCCCAGTGACCATGTATTACTGGGATTGTATATCACTGTACGATATACTGAATGTGTGTCACTAACCGGTGTGGATCAGTGTATCCCAGTTACCATGTATTGCTGGGAGTGTCTGTCACTGTAGGTTCTGCTCTGTGTGTCACTACACTGTGTGGAACACTGTATCCCAGTGACCGTGCATTACTGGAAGTATGTGTCACTGTAGGGTATACTGAGTGTGGGTCACTAATCCGTGTGGAACACCGCACCCCAGTGACCATGAATTAATGGGAGTGTGTGTCACTGTAGGATAAACTGAGTGTGGGTCACTAATCCGTGTGGAAAACTGCAACACTGTGACCATGTCCTACTGGGCGTGTCTGTCAGTGCAGGATATACTGAGCGTGGGTCACTAACCGGTGTGGTACACCGTCCTCCGTTGACCTTGTATTACTGGGAGCTTGAGTCAGTGTCGGATATACTGAGTGTGACTCACTAACCGGTGTGGAGCACCATACCCCAGTGACCATGCATTACTGGGGGTGTATGTCACTGCAGGATATACTGAGTGAGGGTCACTAACCGGTGTGGAGCACCATACCCCAGTGACCATGCAATAGTAGGAGTGTGTGTCACTGTAGAATATCCTGAGTGTGGGTTACTAACCTTTGTGGAAAGCCTTATCCCAGTTACTATATATTACTGGGGTGTCTGTCATGTAGGATATACTGAATGTGGGTCAGTAACCGGTAAGGAACACTGTACCCCAGTGACCATATATTACACGGATGTTTGTCATTGTCGGATATAGTGAGTGTGGGTCACTAACCGGTGTGCATCACCGTACCCCAGTGACCATCTATTATTGGGTGTGTCTGTCACTGTAGGATAAATTGATTTTGGGTCAGTAACCTGTGTGGAACAGCGTACACCAGTGACCATGTATTTTTGGGAGTATGTGTCAATATTATACGCAGCGTGGGTCATTAGCCGGTGTGGAACACTGTATTCCAGTGATCATGTATTGCTGTGAGTGTGTGTAACTGTAGGATATACTGAGTGTGGGTCACTAACTGGTGAGGAAAACCATACCACAGTGACCATGTAATACTGGGAGTGACTGTCGCTGTTGGATGTACTGAGTGAGGGTCACTAACCGGTGTGGAACACCATACACCAGTGCTCATGTATTACTGGGTGTGTGTGTTTCTGTAGGATATACTGATTGTGATTCACTAACCCGTGTGGAACACCATACCCCAAATGCCATGTATTACTGGGAGCATGTGTCAATGTAGAATACACTGAGTGTGGGTCATGATCCGGTTTGGAACGCTGTTCTCCAGTGACATTGTATTACTGGGAGTGTCTATCACTGTGCGATATACTGAATGTGGGTCACTAACCGGTGTGGATCACTGTATCCCAGTGACCATGCAATACTGGGAGTGACTGTCACTGGAGGTTAAGCTGAGTGTGGGTAACTAAACGGTGTGGAACACCTGCCCATGTGACCATGTATTGCTGGGATGTCTGTCACTGTAGGTTCTGCTCAGTGTGGGTCACTAAATTGTGTGGAACACTGTACACTAGTGACCATGTAGAACTTGGTGTATCTGTTAATGTAGGCTATAGTGAGTGTGGATCACTAACCTGTGTGGAACCCTCTACGCCAGTGACCATGTATTACTGGGAATGTGTGTCACTGTAGGATATACTAAGTGTGGGTCACTAATCGGTGTGGAACAACGTATCCCAGTGACCATGTATTACTGACCGTGTCTGTCACTGTAGGATATACTGATTGTGGATCAGTAACTGGTGTGGGACACCGCACCCCAGTGCCCGTGTATTACTGGGAGTGTGTGTTACTGTCGGATGCACTGAGTGTGGATCCTTAACCGGTGTCGAACACCGTACCCCAGTGACCGGGTATTACTGGGAATGTGTGTTACTGCAGGATATACTGAGCGTGGGTCATCAACCGGTGTGTAATACCGTACCCCAGTGACCATGTATTTCTGGGAGTGTATATCACTGTAGGATGTACTGAGTGTGGGACACTAACTGGTGTGGAGCACCATACCACAGTGACCATGTATTACTGGGAGTGACTCTCACTGTAGGATATACTGATTGCGATTCACTAACCGGTGTGGAACACTGTACCCGAATGACCATGTATTACTGAGAATGTTGGTCATCGTAAGATATACTGAGTGTGGGTCACGAGCCGGTGTGGAACGCTGTACCCCAGTGAGCATGTATTACTGGAAGTGACTGTCACTGTCGGAAAAGCTGAGTGTGGATCAGTAAACGGTGTGGAACACCGTCCCCCGGTGACCTTTTGTTAGTGGGAGTTTGAATAACTGTCGGATGTACTGAGTGTGGGTCACTTACCAGTGTGGTGCACCATACCCCAGTAACCATGCATTACTGGGAGTGTGTGTCACTGTAGGCCATACTGAGTGTGGGTAACTAACCGGTCTGCAACATAGTATCCAGTGACCATGTATTACTGGGAGTGTCTGTCACTGTAGGATATACTGAGTGTGGATCATTAACCGGTGTGGAACACCGCACCCCAGTTACCGTGTATTACTGGGAGTGTGTGTTACTGTAGGATACACTGAGTGTGGATCCTCAAGCGGTGTCGAACACCGTACCCCAGTGACCGTGTGTTACTGGGAATGTGTGTTACTGCAGAATATACTGAGCGAGGGTCATAAACCGGTGGGTAACACCGTACCCCAGTGACCATGTACTGCTGGGAGTGTGCATCACTGTAGGATGTACTGAGTGTGGGTCACTAACTGGTGTAGAACACCATACCACAGTGACCATGTATTACTTGGAGTGACTCTCACTTTAGGATATACTGATTGTGATTCACTAACCGGTGTGGAACACCATACCCCAGTAACCATGCATTATTGAGAGTGTGTTTCATCCTAAGATATACTGAGTGTGGGTCTCTTACCGGTGTGGTGCAGCATACCCCAGTAACCATGCATTCCTGGGAGTGTGAATCACTGTAAGCCGTACTGAGTGTGGGTAACTAACCGGTATGCAACATAGTACGCTGTGACCATGTATTACTGGGAGTGTCTGTCGCTATATGATACACTGAATGTGTGTCTTTCACCGGTGTATTACACCATACCCCAGTGACCATGTATTACTGGGAGTGTGTGTCACTTCATGAGATACTGAGTGTGGATCACCAGCCTGTGTGCAACAATGTACACCAAAGACCATGTATGACTGGGATTGTGTGTAGCTTTTGGATATAATGAGTGTGGATCAATAACCGGTGTGGAACACCCTGCGCGAGTGACCATGTATTACTCGGAGTGTTTTTCACTGAAGGATATAATGAATGTGGGTCACGAACAATTGTTGAGCACTGTACCCCAGTGACCATATTCTCTGGGAGTGTCTGTCACTGTCGCATACACTGAGTGTGGGTCACTAACCGGTGTCGAACACCACACCACAGTGAATACGTATTAATGGAAAGGTGTGTCACTGTTGGATATGCTCAGTGTGAGTCACTAACCGGTGTGGAACACCGTACACCAGTGACCATGTATTACTGGGAGTGTCTGTCACTGTCGGATATGCTGAGTGAGAGTCACTATTCGGTTTGCCACACTGTACCCCTATGACCATGTATTATTGGGAGTGTATGTCACTGTCGGATATAATGAGCCTGGGACACTAAACGGTGTCGAACACCATATCCCAGTGACCATATATTACTGTGAGAGTGTGTCACTGTAGGATATACTGAGCCTAGGTCACTAACCGGTGTGGAACACCGTCCGCCAGTGCCCATATATTACTCAGAGTGTGTAACACTGTCAGATATACTGAGTGTGATTCACTAACCGCTGTGGAACACTCTACCCCAGTGACGATGTATTGCTGGGAGTGTGTGTCACTGTAGGATATACTGAGTGTGGGTCACTAACCACTGTAGAACACAGTACCCCAGTTACGATTTATTACTAAGAATGTCTGTCACTGTAGGATATGCGCAGTGTGGATCACTAACCTGTGTACATCAGCATACCCCAGTGACCATGTATTACTGGGAGTGTGTGTCACTGTATGTTGTACTCATTCTGGGTCACCGAAGTTGTGGAACACAGTGCACCAGTGACCAGAGATTACTGGCAGTGTGTGTCACTTTAGGAGAAACTGAGTGTGGATCACCAGCCTGTGTGTAACAATGTACACCAATGACCATGTATGACTGGGACTGTGTGTCACTGCAGGATATACTCAGTGTTGATCACTATCCGATGTGGAACACCATATCCCAGTGATCATATTTTACTGGGAGTGTCTGTCACTGCAGGATATACTGAGTGTGGTTCACTAACCGTTGCAGAACACCATACTGCTGTGACCACGTATTAATGGCAGTGTGTGTCACTGTTGGATATACTGAGCCTGGGCCACTAACCGGTGTGGAACAGCTTGCGCCTGTGACCATGTATTAATCGGAGTGTTTGTCAATGTAGGATATACTGAATGTGGGTCACAAACAATTGTGGAAACACTGTATCCCAGTGAACATATTTTGCTGGGAGTGAGTCTGTAACTGTAGGATATGCTGAGTAGGTGTCACTATTCGGTGTGCCACACTGTACTCCAGTGACCATGTATTATTGGGAGTGTGTGTCACTTCAGGAGATACTGAGAGTGGATCACCAGCCTGTGTGCAACAATGTACACCAATGACCATGTATGACTGGGAGTGTGTGTAGCTTTTGGATACAATGAGTGTGGATGACTAACCGGTGTGGAACACCCTGCGCGAGTGACCATGTATTACTCGGAGTGTTTTTCACTGAAGGATATAATGAATGTGGGTCACGAACAATTGTTGAGCACTGTACCCCAGTGACCATATTTTACTGGGAGTGTCTGTCACTGTCGCATATACTGAGTGTGGGTCACTAACCGGTGTCGAACACCGCACCGCAGTGAATACGTATTAATGGAAAGGTGTGTCACTGTTGGATATGCTCAGTGTGAGTCACTAACCGGTGTGGAACACCGTACACCAGTGACCCTGTATTATTGGCAGTTCGTTTCACTATCGGATATACTGAGCCAGGGTCACGAACTGGTGTGGAACACCGTACGCCAGTGACAATATATTACTGGGAATGTGTGTCACTGTAGGTAATACTGGGCCTGGATCACTAACCGGTGTGGAACACCGTACCCCAGTGACCATATATCGCTGGGAGTGTGTGTCACTGTAGGATATACTGATTGTGGGTCACCAACCGGTGTGGAACAACGTTCCCCAATGACCATGTATTACTGGGAGTGTCTGTCACTTTCGGATATGCTGAGTGAGAGTCACTATTCGGTATGCCACACTGTACCCCTATGACCATGTATTATTGGGAGTGTATGTCACTGTCGGATATACTGAGCCTGGTTCACTAAACGGTGTGGAACACCATACCCCAGTGACCTTATATTACTGTGGGTGTGTGTTACTGTAGGATATACTGAGCCTGGGTCACTAACCGGTGTGGAACACAGTCCGCCAGTGACCATGTATTAATCAGAGTGTGTGGCACTGTAAGATATACTGAGTGTGGTTCACTAACCGCTGTGGAACACTCTACCCCAGTGACCATGTATTGCTGGTAGTGTGTCACTGTAGGATATACTGAGTGTGGGTCACTAACCACTGTGGAACACAGTACCCCAGTGACGATTTATTACTAAGAATGTCTGTCACTGTAGGATAGGCGCAGTGTGGATCACTAACCTGTGTACATCAGCATACCCCAGTGACCATGTATTACTGGGAGTGTGTGTCACTGTATGTTGTACTCATTCTGGGTCACCGAAGTTGTGGAACACAGTGCACCAGTGACCAGAGATTACTGGCAGTGTGTGTCACTTTAGAAGATACTGAGTGTGGATTACCAGCCTGTGTGTAACAATGTACACCAATGACCATGTATGACTGGGACTGTGTGTCACTGCAGGATATACTCAGTGTGGATCACTATCCGATGTGGAACACCATATCCCAGTGAACATATTTTACTGGGAGTGTCTGTCACTGCAGGATATACTGAGTGTGGTTCACTAACCGTTGCAGAACACCATACTGCAGTGACCTCGTATTAATGGCAGTGTGTGTCACTGTTGGATATACTGAGCCTGGGCGACGAACCGGTGTGGAACAGCTTGCGCCTCTGACCATGTATTAATCGGAGTGTTTGTCACTGTAGGATATACTGAATGTGGGTCACAAACAATTGTGGAGACACTGCATCCCAGTGACCATATTTTGTTGGTTGTGTCTGTAACTGTAGTATATGCTGAGTAGGTGTCACTATTCGGTGTGCTACACTGAACTCCAGTGACCATGTATTATTGGCAGTTCGAGTCACTATCGGATATACTGAGCCAGGGTCACGAACCGGTGTGGAACACCGTACGCCAGTGACAATATATTACTGGGAGTGTGTGTCACTGTAGGATATACTGGGCCTGGGTCACTAACCGGTGTGGAACACCGTACCCCAGTGACCATATATTGCTGGGAGTGTGTGTCACTGTAGGATATACTGATTGTGGGTCACCAACCGGTGTGGAACAACGTACCCCAGTGACCATGTATTACTCGGAGTGTTTGTCACTGTAGGACATACTGAGTGTGGTTCACTCACCGCTATGGAAAACTGTACCCCAGTGACCATGTATTGCTGGGAGTGTGTGCCACTGTAGGATATGCTGTTTGTTGGTCACTAACAAGTGTGGAACACTGTTCGAAAGTGAACACGTATTGCTAGGAGTGTAATCACTGTCGGATATACACAGTGTGGGTCACTAACCGGTGTGGAACACCGTACCCCAGTGACCATGAATTACAGGACTGTCTGTCACTGTTGGAAATACTGAGTGTGGGTCACTAACCGGTGTGGAACACCGTACCGCTGTGACCTTGTATTACTGAGAGCGTGTGTCAGTGTCGGATATACTGATTGTGGGTCACCAACCGGTGTGGAAAACCGTTCACTAGTGACCATATATTGCTGGGAGTCTGTGTCACTGTAGTATATCTTCAGGATGTTCACTCACCAGTGTGGAACGCAATAACCCAGTGACGATGTATTACTGGGAGTGTGTTTCACTGCAGGATATACTGAGTGTGGGCCACTAACCAGTGTGGAACACTGTACCCCAGTGACTATGCATTACTGGGAGTGTGTTTCAGTGTAGGATGTACTGTGTGTGAGTCACTAACCGGTGTGGAACGCTGTACAACATTGACCATATATAAATGGTAGTGTGTGTCACTGTGCCATATGCTGAGTGTGGGTCACTAACCGATGTGCCCCAGTGACCATGTATTACTGGTAGCGTGTGTCACTGTGGGATTTACTGAGTGTGGTCAGTAACCTGTCTGGAACACCGTATCACAGTGACGATGTGTTACTGGTTGTGTATGTTATTGTATGATATACTGAGTGTGGGCCATTAGCCGGTGTGGAACACCGTATCCCTGTGACCATGTATTACTGGTTGTGTGTGTTACTGTCGGAAATACACAGTGTGGGTCATTAGCCGGTGTGGAATACCGTAGCCCTGTTAACATGTATTACTGCGAGTGTGTGTCACTCTACGATATACTGAGTGTGTGTCACTAACCGGTGTGGAACACTGTACCCCAGTGACCATGTATTACTGGGAGTGTATGTCATGTAGGATGTACTCAGTGTTCGTCAATATCTCTGCTACTTCCGCTTCTGATGCGTACCCTCGGAATCGAGGATGACTCGATTCCACACTAAAAATTAGTTCCCAGAGTGCTGAAGCTCCCAATGCATGACCAACATTCTCTGTCACAAATGGGGCGCACGGCGGTTGAACGAACGGTCCTGTTGGGTGCCTGGGTTGTTGCGCGCTCCTTCCGCTATCTACGCCTGGCTTCAGCTTGCTCTGGGCGTTAAGACTCGAGGTGCTCTGCACCGTGCGGATACTTTTCCTTCACTGTGGGCTGGCTTGGGCCAGGGATTGCCATGTGTAGGTGGGGACGTTTCAATTCTTCAAGGAGGTTTTGAGTGTGTCATGGTATGTGTCCTCTGCCCACCTGTGGCTCGCTTGCAAAAACGAATCACCGAGTAGAGCTTTTGCTTTTTGAATCTGTTGTGAGGCATGTCGCTGATGTTGCCGGTCAGCAGAAATGATCGACTGTGGTCAATGCTTCGATGCTGGGGATGTTGGCCTGACAGAGAACACTGATGTTGGTGCGCCACACAGGCCAATTAATTTCCAGGTAATTGCGGAGATAGCTTTGGTACTTCTCCAGTGCTTTGAGGTGCCTGCTCTAATTATTACATTTCTGTGAAGCATATATGATTGCAGGTATCACTCCTACCCTGTAGACCATGAGCCTGGTCCGGGGTTTGAGGTCCTGGTTTTCAGACACTTCCTTCCACAGGCGTCCGAAGGTTGTACTGACAAACTGAAGGCAGTGTTGGAGTTTGCCATCAAAGTCTGCCCTAGTTGACAGTTGGCTCCCGAGGTATGGAAAATGGTCCACATTGTACAATGTAAGCCTAGTAAACCCGAGCTCCCCGATAAATCTCAGCGGATCACGAGTGTCCCTGCGCCTATCGCCGCTGATACATTCTGAGGCCCCCATTTACAATTTAATTCACTTGCCATTCACACTGTAAGTCCTCTCACCCTCACCGGCTTTGGGAAGGGAATGAAAACCCTTGCAGGTTGCTGATCCTGATCCTGACCCGAGTGCCCTGCCTCTGCTGAAAGTACAAGTGCTGGACCTCTGGTCTGAACAATTGTCTATCCCCACACTCCAATGGTGTCGGTATGGGAGGTCGGATAGTCCCTAGCTACGCTGCCTTTTCTTGGGATACAGGGAACCTTCGTTGTTCCAATTCTACTCCGGTCCCCTCCTTCACATATTGTTCAGGTACATTGATGACTCTGTTCGCGCAATTTCCTTTTCTAGCCATGAACTGGAAAATGTCTTAACTCGCACAAATGCATGATCACCCATGACCTCAGCCCTATGCTTTCTGACCTACATTGCCTCCCGATTAAAGAATGCCACGCTTTTGAAAATTATCATCCTTGTTTACAAATCTCTCCACGGCCTTGCTCCTCCACACCTATGAAATCTTATACTGCCACATAACCCTCAAGTTATCTCCACTCTTCTAATTCTGCCCTCTAGAACATCCCTAATTATACTGTTCAACCATCGGTGGCCTTATCGTCAGCTGTTTGTGCCCCAAACTCTGGAAGTCCCTCCCTAAACCTACCCGCTTCTCTAAACATCTTTCCATTTTAAAGATATCCTGAAAATCATCCTCTTTTACGAAGCTTTTGGTCATATGCCTTAATTTTTTCTTTTTTATCCTATGTATTTGTGTTGTCCTGTTACCACTGTTCTGAAGCACCTTGATGTCTAACTACAGTAAAGGCATGATATAAATAAAAGTTATTGTTTTTATTTTCAATAATATTAGTTATTATTAATATTATTGATAATAATAATTATAATTATAATTATGTAGTCAACCTTGCTTCTAATTTACGCTGCTCTCTCTCCTTCACATGCTCCGTCTGACATTACCCTTCATTTCCTCGATATCTCTAAGTCAATTTCCGAGGATAGGGTCTCTACAAATATCTACCATAATCCGGCCGACTCCACCAGCTACCTTGATTATATGACTTCTCACCCAGCTTGCTGGAAGGACTCTATTACATTCTCCAAATGTCGCTGCCTGCGCAGCATCTGTTCCGATGAAGCCACCTCCCACACCAGTGCTTACAACATGTCTTCCTTTTTCTGAGCTGAGGATACCCGCCCTCTGTGGTCCTGATCCTGTGGGCCTGTAACCTAGTGTGGAGTGGGTAGCAGAGGAGAGACGAGGCAGAGTCTTGGAGACAGTGACCAGTTGAGTCAGTAACTCGGGCTGATGGGCTACAGTAGTGGGGTGGTTCCCCGGTCCCCGACCTCCTCTGGTTAATTATCTTCCTGCAGTGACCATGCCCTGTTCAGAGAAGGTTCACCAGGCTGGTTCCTGAGATGAAGGTCTTGTCTTATGAGGAAATGTTGAGCAGGTTGCGCCTATAATCGTTGGAGTTTAGATGAATCAGCGGAGATCTTATTGAAACGTTTAAAATTCTGAGGGGGTTCGACAGGGTAGATGCAGAGAGGGTGCTGCCCCTCGTGGGGGAATCTTGAACTAGGGGACATAGTTTCAGAATGTTCCCGATGTTGGGGATGTCCATAAACAGGGGAGACAGACTAAGGATGAGGAGTTAGCCATTTCGAACCAAGGTGAGGAGAAACTTCTTCACTCAGAGAATTGTTAACCTGTGGAATTCTCTGCTGCAGAGAGTTGTTACTGCCAATTCATTGGATATATTTAAGAGAGAGTTAGATATGGGCCTTACGGTTGAAGGAATCAAGGGGTATGGAGAGAAAGCAGGAATAGGGGACTGAGGGAATGATCAACCATGATCTTATTGAATGGTGGTGCAGGCTCTAAGGGCCGAATGCCCTACTCCTGCACCTATTTTCGATGTTTCTGTTTCAATTAATATTGACCCCCCGCCCGCTGAGATGGCTCGGCTTCCCTCCCACTGCCACGTCTCTGCTAAACTGGGAAGCAGCGGGTTGGAGATAGTTTGGGTTGCGATGATATGCTTTACATGTAAAACCCGACGTCCACTCGGCCGTTTTTGTGCTAAAAGACAGGCCTTACTGTCTGGGCTCGGTCGACGAGAATGTGTGACCAATAATTGACCGTCTCTTTTCCCTTCTGTTTATTACAGTGAATTTAGTGGCGATTGTGGTCCTGTTCCGGGGAAAGTGCGGGCTGTCCACCTGCACCACTCGCTACCTGGTGGCCATGGCAGCGGCGGATCTACTGGTGGTCATCACTGAGGTCATACTGCGGCAGATCAGGCGGTATTATTTCCCGGGATCTTTCTTGGATATTATCCCTGTGTGTACTGTTATATATCTCCTGTCCCGTGTAGCCACAGACTGTTTTGTCTGGTTCACCATCCCTTTCACCTTTGATCGATTTGTGGCCATTTATTGCCAGAAGCTGAAAACGAAAATTGCACCGGGAGAACTGCGGCTGTGATTCTGGCAACAAGCTGCATTCTGCTCTCTTCAAAAAACGTTCCCTTCTACTTTACATAAGAACCTGTGTATATAATCGACAATGTTCCATGGTACTGTATAGCAATCCCAGCCTATTATACTGAGCCCGGATGGGTGGGATTTGACTGGTTTGATACGGTTTTAACCCCACTGCTCCCATTCACTGTAATTTTGTTGCTCAACGCTCTAACAGTCAGACACGTTTTAGTGGCCAGTCGAGTCCGAAAGGGACTGAGGGGTGAGAGCAAGGGGGAGAAAAGCAGTGACCCAGAGATGGAGAGCAGGAGGAAGTCTGTGATTTTACTCTTCACCATATCCGGCAGCTTCATACTGCTGTGGCTGGTGTATGTTACACAATTCTTATATTATATCATTGCAGGAATAAATCCCATGATTACAATGTTTCTTTATCTACCTATCGACAAGTCGGATATATTCTACAGAATTTAAGTTGCTGCACAAACACATTTATTTACGGGGTGACTCAGACCAAGTTCAGAGAGCAGTTGAAGACCGCGGTGAAATATCCGGTTCCCTCAATTATACAATTAATTAATAAACAGAACAACTGAGCGCAGCCAGAGGCGGGTCCCAGTGTTTCCAGTACAGGAATATAATATCGAGTCCCAGACTTCCATCCACTGAATTATACCAGGAATGGCTGCTGATCTGATAATACACCCAGCGACGTGTTTAGCTCACGGCACTATATCTGATTGACATTTCTCACCTTGTCTTTCTGGTCAGCAACACGACTTTGTTGCATTGACTTTGTTGCATTCTGTCCCAGCTCTTCTGTAAAGGGTCACTACAGCTATTTAGTGAGGGAATTCATGATAGCTTCCAGCGTGAGAGGCACGTAAAGAGGTAGGTAGGCAAATTGGAGCTGTAGTTCAGAAGATTACGTTACATAGAATCTACAGCATAGAAAAATACACTTCGGCTGTACAAGTCTGTGTTGATGTGTATGCTCCAGACCAGACTCATCCCATTGAAAATACTTCGTCTCAGCCTCTCATCATATCTTTTATTTAATTTTCTCTCATTTACTTGTCTTGTTTCGCTTTGACAGCATCTGACTTATGTATCTCAACCACTTCCTTTCGTAGGGAATTCCACATTCTAACCACTCTCCGAGTAAAGAAATTGTTCTTCATTTCCCTATTGGTGTTATTAGTGATTATCTGGCATTTATAGCTCCACAGATTTGGATGCTCCCACGAGTATAAACTTTTCTCTCCCAATCTAACTGCTCCAAAACAATCTTAATTTACAAGACTTCTATCAGGACTCCTCTATGTTCTCTGACTTCTAAAGGAACCAAGCACAACCTGTTCAATCGTTCCTGATAACTGTTATCTTTCAGTTCTGGTTCCGTCAAACCAACATTTTGTGAATGTACCAGTGGCCCCCGTCACCATCTCCACTGCCCTAACCACCGGCTCCATCCCTCTCCCTGTCACCAGTCTAAGGCTGACCCAGCCGTTAGCAACCTTGGTGTCTTATTTGAGCAGGAGATGATCTTCCAACACCATATCCCCTCCATTACCAGGATGGCATCTTTGTGCCTCTGTTACATCGCCTGACTCAGTTCATTTGCTGCTAAAACCTTCATCCGTGCCTTTAATTGCTCTAGATATGACTCCTCCAATGCTCTCCTGGGGTCTTCCAATCTCACACCATCCATATACTTGAGCTCATCCAAAACATTGCTGCCTGTGTGCTATCTTGCGCGTTATCGCAATACACTTGTGCTCGCTGACCTACATTGGCTCCCTGTCCAACAGCCTCAATTTTAAAATGATCATTTTTCATTTCAAGTCACTTCACGGCCTCTGTAACCTGCACCAGCACTTAGAGCTCCCGAGATGTCTGTGCTGCTCCAAATCTGGCAGATTGCACATCCCAGATTTAAACTGCTCCACCAATGGCAGCCAGGCTTTCAGCTTCCTGGGTCCCAAGCTCTGGGATTCTCTCCCTAACACTCTCCTCCTCTAACTCTCCTCCTCCTTCAGCTTCCTGGGTCCCAAGCTCTGGGATTCTCTCCCTAACCCTCTCTACCTCTAACTCTCCTCCTCCTTCAGCTTCCTGGGTCCCAAGTTCTGGGATTCTCTCCCTAACCTTCTCCACCTCTAACTCTCCTCCTCCTTCAGCTGCCTGGGTCCCAAGCTCTTGAATTCTCTTCCTAACCCTCTCCACCTCTAACTCTCCTCCTCCTTCAGCTACCTGGCTCCCAAGCTCTGGGATTCTCTTCCTAAACCTCTATTCCTCGCTAACTCTCCTCCTCCTTTAAGATTCCCCTTAAGACAAATATTTGATGAAGATTATTTGCTAAAACCTCCTTTTGTGCCTCGGTGTCAAGGTGACCTCTATTCCCTGTTGGATTTATTAATGGCTGTCTTCAATCTATGTCCCTGAGATTTGGTCTCTCTCACAAGTGGAAACATATTTTCTCCCTCTACCCTATCAAAGCCTTTCCTACCCAGAAAGGCACATTCTGACCATCCCTGAGTCTTCTCTTTGTTAAAGAAAAGAGCGACGGCCTGTTCAACATTTCCAGATAATATACCCACTCAGTTCTGGTATCATTGCAGGAAATACACTTTGCACCTTCTCCAGAGCCTCGCTGTCATTTTATAATATTTACACCAAGGATCCAAACAAGCTTACATAACTTCAATGTTTTACAAGTCTATACCTCTAGACATGAAAACAAGCCTGTTCTTTGTTTTTTATGGATTGATGAACCTGCATCGCTACATTTAGTGAATTGTGTAAGTGTACTGTCCCATCCCTCTGTTCCTCATTCCTGTTTAGATAATTATGTTCCAAGGAGAATCTCACCTTCATATTCTTCCTATTAAAACGCACCAACTCACACTCCTCTACATTGATGTATTGTGTTCCTAACACAGATGAGACAGCACATAGGGAGGTTAAAGTAACAATTACCTCAGTCTTTATTAAGACACTCCAGAGTGAGGAACAGGCCTTAGAGGCCGGCTTGTATACAGTGCTCCCAAGGGATGCTGCGATCCCTTGCGACTTCAGGGGATGCGCTCCCTGCTGGTGGAACATGGGAGTGCATGCTTTACAGATACACAACAGATATTCGTTTGCCAATTACACGCCCATTTTGCAAGTTTATTATTGTATTGAATGTTTTTGCCGCTTAGCTCCTCAGTGTTAACGACACACGCCCATTGTAAAATGTCACTCCCGATTCCCCAGTCCGAATTGATTATGTAAATATTGAACAGGAGTGGAACCAGCATCGATGCTTGTGGAACATCACTTCTCACCTTTGCCAGTTTCGCTGCTTTTGATTTAAATTGGCTTACAAATAAACCCTAATTTACTGTTTCATTTGAATCGCTTTGCTGACCTGTGATACAGTTTTTAATGATTTGTTCACCTGAACCACAAGTTCACTTTACTCTCCTGGCCCATTCAGTTTCTTATTTCCAAAGGGGTAGGTGATTGTAGAACCATAGAATTGTACAGCGCAGAGAGAGTCCATTTGGCAAATCGTGCCAGCTCTGTCTATTTGGTAGAGCTTTCCAATTAATCCCACTCCTCTGCTCTATCCCCTGTATCTTTTTTACTTCAAGTATTTTGGCAAATTCCCTTTTGAAAGTTACGATTGAATCTGCTTCCACCTCCCTTTCAGACAGTTCACTCCAGATCACAACAACTCGCCGTTTAAACAAAATCTTCCTTCAGTCAATTCTGGTTCTTTTGTCAATCACATTAAATCTGTGTCCTCTGGTTACCGGCCCACTGTCATTGGAAACACTTGCTCCTTTATTAATTTATTGAAACTATTTAGGACTTTGAAGACGTCTATTGAATATCTTCTTAGCCTTCTCTGCTCTCAGCACAACATACCCAGCTTCTACAATCTCTCCACCTAACTGAAATCCCCCATCCCTGGAGCAATTCTGGTCAATCTCCCGTAACCATCTCAGCTCAAAGGAGAACAGCCCCAGCATCTCCCGTCTCTCCACGTAACTGAAGGACCATATTCAGGGAACCATTCTGGCCAATCTCTCATTAACATAAGAAAATGAGTACATAAGGAATTGGAACAGGAGCAGGCAATTCGGCCCCTCGAGCCTGCTCCACCATGCAATAATATAATGGATGATCTGATCCTGGACTCAGCTCCACAATCAAGCCCACTCCCCATAACCCCTTATCTCGCTATCGCTCAAGAAACTGTCTATCTCTGTCTTAAGTGTATTCAATATCCCAGCTTCCACAGCTCTCCGAGAAAGCAATTTCTATTGATTTACAACCCTCTGAGAGACGAAATTCCTCCTCATCTCAGTTTCAAATGTGCGGCCCCTTATTCTAAGACCATGCCCGCTAGTTATAGTCTCCCGCATCAGTGGAAACATCCTCTCTGCATCCAACTTGTCAAGCCCCCTCATAATCTTATACGTTTCGATAATATCAACTCGCATTCTTTTGAACTCCAAAGAACAACAGCCAACCTACTCAACCTTTCTTCATAAGTCTACTACGACATCTCCGGAATCAACCTAGTAAACCTTCTCTGAACTTCCTCCAAAGCAAGTATAGCCTTTCTTAAATACGGAAACCAAAACTGCACGCAGTTTTCCAGGTGTGGCTTCACCAATACATTGTCCAACTGGCGCAAGACTTCCCTGCTTTTATAATCCATCCCCTTTGCAATAAAAGCCAAGATACCATTGGGCTTCCTGATGAATATCTTTACCTGCATTCTATCATTTTGTGTTTCATGCACAAGTTCCCCAAGTTCCGGCTTTACTGCAGCACTTTGCAAACTTTCTCCATTAAATATTAACTTGCTCTTTGATTTTCTTCTGCCAAAGTGCATGACCTCACACTTTCCAACATTATACTCCATTTGCCAATTTTTTGCCCACTCACTCAGCCTGTCTTGTCCTTTTACAGATTGTATGTGTCCACCTCACACATTGCTTTTTCTTCCACCATTGTATCGTCAGTGAACTTGGCTACGTTACATTCAGTCCCTTCTTCCAAGTCATTAATATAGCTTGTAAATAGTTGGGGTCTCAGCACTGATCCCTGTGGCACCCCACGAGTTACTGATTGCCAACCAAAAAATTAACCATTTATCCTGAATCTCTGTTCTCTTTTAGTTAACCAATCCTCTATCCATGCTAATATATTACCCCCAACCCCGTGAACTTTTATCTTGTGCAGTAACCTTTTATATGCCTCCTTGTCAAATGTCTTCTGGGATTCGAAATACACCACATCCCTTTATCTACTCTGTTCGTTACATCCTCAAATGACTCCAGCAAATTTGTCAAACATGAATTCCCCTCCTTAAATCCATGCTTACTCGGGCTGACCGAATTTTGCTTATCCAAATGTCCTGCTACTGCTTCTTTAATAATGGACTCCAACATTTTCCCAAGCACAGATGTTAGGTTAACTGGTCTATAGTTTCCAGCTTTTTGTTTGCCTTCTTTATTAAATAGGGGAGTTACATTTGCAGTTTTCCAATCTGCTGGGACCTCTCCAGCATCCAGGGAATTTTTGTAAATTCAAACAATGCATCCAGAATCCTTGCAACTACTTATCTTAAGACCCTAGGATGCAAGCCATCAGGTCCTAGGGGTTTACCTGCCTTTTGTCCCATTATCTTACTGAGAACCACCTCCTTAATGATTTTCATTGTGTTAAGTTCCTCCCCCGCTACAGCCCCATGACTATCCACTGTCGGAATATTGTTTGTAACTTCTACCGTAAAGACTGATAAAAAATAATTGTTCAGAGTTTCTGCCATCTCCATGTTCCCCATTACTAGTTCCCCGGTCTCGTCCTCTCAGGGACCAACATTTACGTTGCCACTTTTTTCATTCATATACCGACAGAAACACTTGACCATCTCTGCTCAAATCAGAACAACACCAGTATCTCCATTCAATCCATATAACTGACGTTCCCATTCCTGGTACCATTCTGATCAATCTGCCCTGAACATCCTCTGTTCTAAGGAGAAGAACCCCAGTTCTCCAGTGCCTTCACGTAACTGAAGATCATCATCCATGGAACCACTCTAGCCTTTCTCTTCTGTACATGCTCCAGTGCCTTGACATCTTTCCCAACGTGAGGTGCCCTGAAATGAACACCATACCCCAGCTGAAGCCGAAGCTGTGTTTTATAATATCTTAACATAACATCCTTGCTTTTGTGCTCTATTGCTCTCTTAATGAAGCAAATGGCAGAGAAGGACATTTAACATTCTTTCAACTTATCCGGCAGCCTTCATAGATGAGTGTAAATACACCCCCTGGTCGCTATGTCCTTGCTCTCCCTTTAAATTGTACAATTTGGTTCATATTGCCGCTCCTCAATCTTCCTACCAACATACCTTACTTCACAATTCTCTGTGTTAAATTTAAGCTGCCATGTGTCTGCCCATTTGAATCAGAGTTAGGGTTATGCTGTAAGGGAATTGAAACACCATCCTGGAATTGTATGATCAGGTCATGGGCTGCTCTGTAGCTCTCAGGACCCCCAGCCTGAATACAGTTGCTGGCCTTTTAAGGCCTGTTTAAGGCTCCACTGATAAGTTATTCGATTAATGCAAAATTGGTAAGTTGATTTTCATTTTTCTTTCTCGATCAGTAAGTAACCTTTTAGCATTGTAGTTGACAAGTTCAGACATGGCAGGAGAGCTCGGTCACGTGTTGTGCTCCTCCTGTACTACGTGGGAAGTCTGGGACGCCTCCGGTGTCCCTGACGACGAAGTGTGCGGGAAGTGCATCCGCCTCCAGCTCCTGATGGACCGCATTGCGGCACTGGAGCTGCGGGTGGATGAACTCTGGAGTATCCACGATGCTTATAATGACGTGAAAACACGTTTAGTGAGTTGGTCTTACCGCAGGTGAAGGGTACACAGTCAGATAGTAATTGGCTGACCAGCAGGAAGAGCAGTGCAAGGAAAGTAGTGCAGGAGTCCCTTGCAGTCATTTCGCTGCAAAACAGATACACCACTTTGGGTACTGTTGAGGGGAGTGACTCATCAGGGGAAACAGCAGCAGCCAAGCTCATGGCACTGTGGGTGGCTCTGCTGCACAGGAGGGCAGGAAAAATAGTGGAAGAGCTATAGTGTTAGGGTATTCGATTGTAAGGGGAATAGATAGGCGTTTCTGCGGCCGCAACCGAGACTCCAGGATGGCATGTTGCCTCCCTGGTGCAAGGGTCAAGGATGTCTCGGAGCGTGTGCAGGACATTTCGAAAAGGGAGGGTGAACAGCAAGTTGTCATTGTGCATACAGGTACCAACGATATACGTAAAATACGGATGAGGTCCTCCGAGTCGAATATAGGGAGCTAGGATCTAAATTAAAATGTAGGACTTCAAAGGTAGTAATCTCAGGATTTCTAGCAGTGCCACGTGCTAGTCAGAGTAGGAATCACAGGATAGCTCAGATGAATACGTGGCTTAAGGAGTGTTGCAAGAGGGAGGGATTCAATTTCCTTGGACACTGGAACCTGTTCTGGGGAAGGTGACACCAGTACAAACCGGACGGTCTGCACCAGGACAGGACCGGAACCAATGCCCTAGGGGGAGCATTGTCTAGTGCTGTTGGGGAGGAGTTAAACTAACATGGCACAGCGATGGGAACCTATGCAGGAAGACAGAGGGAAATAAAATGGAGGCAGAAGCAAAAGATGGAAAGGAGAATAGTAAAAGTGTTGGGCAGAGAAACACAAGGCAAATGACAAAGAGGGCCACATTACAGAAAAATTCTAAAGGGGCAAAGTGTGTTAAAACAACAACCCTGAAGGGTCTGTGCCTCAGCGTGAGGCGTTTTCGGAAAAAGGTGGAAGAATTAACTGCACAGTCAGCAGTTAACGGATATGATGTGATTGACATCACGGAGACATGGCTCCAGGGTGACCAAGGCTGGGAACTCAACATCCAGGGGTATTCAACATTTAGGAAGGATAGGCAGAGAGGAAAAGGAGGCGGGGTGGCGTTGCTGGTTAATGAGGAAATTAATGCAATACTAAGGAGGGACATGAGCCTGGGTGATGTGGAATCGGTATGGGTGGAGCTGCGGAATTCCAAAGGGCAGAAAACTTTCGTGGAAGTTGTGTACAGACCAACAAACAGTAGTAGTGAGGTTGGGGACAGCATCAAACAAGAAATAAGGGATGTGTGCAATAAAGGTACAGCAGTTATCATGGGCGACTTTAATCTACATATTGATTGGGCTAACCAAACTGGTAGCAATGCGGTGGAGGAGGATTTCCTGGCGTGGATCAGGGATGGTTTTCGAGAACAAAATTTCGAGGAAACAACTAGAGAGCTGACCATCCTAGACTGGGTGATGTGTGATGAGAAGGGACTAATTAGCAATCTTATTGTGCGAGACCCCTTGGGTGAACATAATATGTTAGAATTCTTTATTAAGTTGGAGAGTGCCACAGTTAATTCGGAAACTAGAATCCTGAAACTTAAGCAAAGGGAACTTTGATGGTATGAGGCGTGAATTGAGTCGAATAGACTGGCAAAGGATACTTAAATGGTTGACGGTGGATAAGCAATGGCAAACATTTAAAGATCACATGAGTGAACTTCAGCAATTGCACATCCCTGTCTATAGTAAAAATAAAACGGAGAAGAAGGCTCAATCGTGGCTAACAAGGACAATTAAGGATACTGTTAAAGCCAAGGAAGAGGCAAATACATTGGCTCAAAAAATAGAGTACGAGAGGAAGCTTGCAGGGAACATAAAAACTTACTGCAAAAGCTTCTATAAATATGTGAAGAGGATAAGATTGTTGATGACAAACGTAGGTCCCTTGCAGTCGGATTCAGGTGAATTTATAATGGGGAACAATGAAATGGCAGACCAATTGAACAAATACTTCGTTTGTGTCTTCACGAAGGAAGACACTACTGTACTAGGGGACAGTTGGTCTAGTGAGAAGGAGGAACTGAAGGATATCCTTATTAAGCGGGAAATTGATTTAGGTAAATTGATGGGATTGCAGGCCGATAATTCCTCGGGGCCAGAGAGTCTGCATCCAACAGTACGTAAGGAAGTGGCACTAGAAATAGCGGATTCATTGGTGATCATTTTCTAACAGTCTATCGACTCTGGATCAGTTCCTATGGACTGGAGGGTAGCTGTTTAAACACCACTTATTACAAAAGGAGGGAGACAGAAAATCGCTAATTATTGACCGGTTAGCCTGACAACAGTAGTGGGGAAAATGTTGGAATCAATCATAAAGGATGAAATAGCAGCGCATTTTGAAAGCAGTGACAAGATCGGCCCAAGTCAGCATGGATTTATGAAAGGGAAATCATGCTTGACGAATCTTCTGGAATTGTTTGTAGATGTAACTAACAAACTGGACAAGGGAGAACCAGTGCATGTGGTGTATTTTGACTTTCAAAAGGCTTTTGACAAGGTCCTGCACAAGAGTTTGGTGTCACAATCAAAGCGCATGGTATTGGGGGTAACTTACTGACGTGGATAGAGAACTGTGGGTAGACAGGAAGCAGAGATTCGGGATAAACGGGCCATTTTCAAAATGGCAAACAGTGACTAGTTGGGTGCCACAGGGCTCAGTGCTGGGACCCCAGCTCTTTCCAAAGACATTAACGATTTTGATGAAGGAATTGAGTGTAATATCTCCAAGTTTGCGGATGACACTAAACTGGGTGGCGGTGTGAGCTGTGAGGAGGGCGGTAATAGGCTTCAGGGTGACTTGGACAAGTTAGGTGAGTGGGCAAATGAATGGCAGATGCAGTATAATGTGGATGCATGTGAGGTTATCCATTTTGGGGGCAAAAACACGAAGGCAGAATATTATCTCAATGGTGGCAGATTAGGAAAAGCAGAGGTGCAACAAGACCTGTGTGTTATGGTTCATCAGTCTCTGAAAGTGGGCATGCGGGTACAGCAGGCGGTGAAGAAGGCAAAGGGTATGTTTGCCTTCATAGCGAGAGGATTTGAGTCTTGGAGCAGGGAGGTCTTACTGCAGTTGTACAAGGCCTGGAGGAGACCTCACCTGGAATATTGTGTTCTGTTTTGGTCTCCTAATCTGAGGAAGGACGTTCTTGCTATTGAGGGAGTGCAGCGAAGGTTCACCAGACTGATTCCACGGATGGCTGGAATGTCATATGAGGAGAGAGTGGTTCAACTGGGCATTTATTCACTGGAGTTCTGAAGAATGAGAGGGGATCTCATCGAAACAGATAAGATTCTGACGGGAGTGGACAGGTTAGATGCGGGAAGAATGTTCCCGATGTTGGGGAAGTCGAGAACCAAGGGACGTTGAGTTAGGATAATGGGGAGGCCATTTAGGACTGAGATGAGGAGATACTTCCTCACTCAGAGAGTTGTTAACCTGTGGAATTCCGTGCTGCAGAGAGTTGCTGATGCCAGTTCATTTGATATATTCAAGAGAGAGTTAGTTATGGCCCTGACGGCTAAGGGGATCAAGGGGTATGGAGAGAAAGCAGGAAAGGGGTACTTAGGGAATGATCAGCCATGATCTTATTGAATGGCGGTACAGTCTAGAAGGGCCGAATGACCTACTCCTGCACGATCTTCTATGTTTCTATGTTTCGAAATAGCATTAAACTGAGTGAGGAGATAACTTGATATTCAGTAATCAGAGTGAGTTTGAAAATGTGAAATCATTGTCCTTTTTACCAATGATCAGCTTAAACCTTCTCATATTCACTCAGTCAGTCCATACCCTCCTGGAAACTATTACGAGTGTCCTCATTGTGGACTGCACTTCGTCCTCTTGTATCATCTACAAACTATAAAATGATAACATATATACCCAGATCTTGGGTTCATGAATACATATCAAAAAGACAGTCCTCCTAATACGACTGGAGGGAGCAGTACAGCTCCCTCCATTCTGAACAACAACCAGTCATCAATGCTCTTTGTTATCTGTCTCTGAGCCATTGTCATGTCGATGATGCCCTGGCTCTTCCCCACCCCACCCAATATCCTCAGACCCTCCCCACCCCACCCAATATCTTCAGTCACTTCCCACCCCCCCCCCAGTATCCTCAGACCCTACCCACCCCACCCAATATCCTCAGACGCTCCCCACCCCACCCAATATCCTCAGACGCTCCCCACCTCACCCAATATCCACAGACACACCCCACCCCAACCAATATCCTCAGATCCTCTCCACCCCACCAAATATCCTCACACATCTCCCTACTCCACCCAATATCCTCAGACCCTCCCCACCCCACCCAATATCCTCAGACACTCCCCACCCAACCCAATATCCTCAGACCCTCCCCACACCATCCAACAGCCTCAGACCCTCCCCACCCAATATCCTCAATCCCTTCCCACCACACCCAATATCCTCACACCCTCCCCACCCCACCCAATATCCTCAGCTCCACCACACCCCACCCAATATCCTCAGACACTCTCCACCCCACACAATATCCTCACACCCTCCCCACCCCAACCAGTATCCATAGCTCCTCCCCACCCAATATCCTCAGACCCGCCCACCCAATATCCTCATACACTCCCCACCCCACCCAGTATCCTCAGCTCCACCACACCCCACCCAATATCATCAGACACTCTCCACCCCACACAATATCCTCAGACCCGCCCCACACCACCCAATATCCTCAGATCCTTCCCACCCCATCCAATATCCTCACACCCTCCCCACCCCAACCAGTATCCATAGCTCCTCCCCACCCAATATCCTCAGACCCTCCCCACCCCACCCAATATTCTCAGACCCTCCCCACCCCACCCAATATCCTCAGACCCTCCCCACCCCACCCAATATCCTCAGACCCTCCCCACCCCACCCAATATCCTCAGACACTCCCCACCCCACCCAATATCCTCAGACCCTCCCCACCCAATATCCTCATACACTACCTACCCGACCCAATATCCTCAGACCATCCCCACCCCACCAAATATCCTCAGACCCTCCCCACCCCACCCAATATCCTCAGACCCTCCACATCCCACCCAATATCCTCAGACACTCTCCACCACACCCAATATCCTCAGAACCTCCCCACACCACCCAAAATCTTCACACCCTCCCCACCCCACCCAATATCCTCAGGGCCTCCCCACCCCACCCAATATCCTCAGAACCTCCCCACCCCAACCAATATCCTCAGACCCTCCCCATCCCACTCTATATCCTCAGACACTCCCCACCCCACCCAATATCCTCAAACCCTCCTCACCCCACACAATATCCTCAGACCCGCCCCACCCCACCCAATATCCTCAGATCCTTCCCACCCCATCCAATATCCTCACACCCTCCCCACCCCAACCAGTATCCATAGCTCCTCCCCACCCAATATCCTCAGATCCTCCCCACCCCACCCAATATCCTCAGACCTTCCCCACCCAATATCCTCATACACCCCCCACCCCACCCAATATCCTCTGAACCTCCCCACCCCACCAAATATCCTCAGACCCTCCCCACCCCACCCAATATCCTCAGACCCTCCCCATCCCACCCAATATCCTCAGACACTCTACACCACACCCAATATCCTCAGACCCTCCACACCCCACCCAATATCCTCAGAACCTCCCCACACCACCCAAAATCTTCACACCCTCCCCACCCCACCCAATATCCTCAGAGCCTCCGCACCCCACCCAATATCCTCAGAACCTCCCCACCCCAACCAATATCATCAGATCCTTCCCACCCCATCCAATATCCTCACACCCTCTCCACCCCACCCAGTATCCTTAGATCCTCCCCAACCAATATCCTCAGACCCTCCCCACCACACCCAATATCCTCAGACACTCTCCACCCAATATCCTCAGGCACTCCCCAACCCACCCAATATCCGCACACCCTCCCCACCCCAACCAATATCCTTAGCTCCTCCCCACCCAATATCTTCAGACACTCCCAACCCCACCCAATATCCTCAGGCACTCTCCACCCAATATCCTCAGACACTCCCCACCCCACCCAATATCCGCACATCTTCCCCACCCCAACCAATATGCTCAGACCCGCCCCACCCAATATCCACAGACACTCCCCACCCCAACCAATATCCTCAGATACGCCCCACCCCACCCAATATCCTCAGAAACTCCCCCCCCACCCAATATCCTCAGCTCCTCCCCACTCAATATCCTCAGACACCCCCCAGCCCACCCAATATCCTCAGAGCATACCCACCCCTCCCAATATCCTCAGATCCTCCCCAACCCACCCAATATACTCAGACCCTCCCCACTCCACCCAATATCCTCAGATTCTCCCCACCCTACCGAATATCCTCAGACCCTCCCCACACAATATCCACAGAAAGTCCCCACCCCACCCAATATCCTCAGACCCTCCCCACCCCACCCAATATCTTCAGACCCTCCCCACCCCACGCAATATCCTCAGACCTCCCCATCCAATATCCACAGACACACCCCACCCCAACCAATATCCTCAGATCCTCCCCACCCCACCCAATATCCTCAGACCCTCCCCACCCCACCCAATATCCTCAGATACTCCCCACCCCACCCTATATCCTCAGACCCTCCCCACTCCACCCAATATCCTCAGCTCCTCCCCACTCAATATCCTCAGACACTCCCCACCCCACCCAATATACTCAGATCCTCCCCACCCCACCCAATATCCTCAGACTCACCCCACCCCAACCAATATCCTCAGATACTCCCCACCCCACCCTATATCCTCAGACCCTCCCCACCCCACCCAATATCCTCAGCTCCTCCCCACTCAATATCCTCAGATACTCCCCACCACACCCTATATCCTCAAACCATCCCCACCCCACCCAATATCCTCAGCTCCTCCCCACCCCACCCAATATCCTCAGATCCTCCCCAACCCACCCAATATCCTCAGACCCTCCCCACCCAATATCCACAGACACTCCCCACCCCATCCAATATCCTCAGATCCTCCTCACCCCGCCCAATATCCTCAGACCCTCCCCACCCCAACCAATATTATCAGATACTCCCCACCCCACCCTATATACTCAGACCCTCCCCACCCCACCCAATATCCTCAGCTCCTCCCCACTCAATATACTCAGACACTCCCAACCCCACACAATATCCTCAGACCCTCCCCACCCTACCCAATATCCTCAGACCCTCTCCACCCAATATCCACAGACAGTCCCCACCCCACCCAATATCATCAGACCCTCCCCACCCCACCCAATATCCTCAGACCCTCCCCACCCCACGCAATATCCTCAGACCCTCCCCACCTCACCCAATATCCTCAGACCCTCCATACTCCACCCAATATCCTCAGACCCTCCCCACCTCACCCAATATCCTCAGACACTCCCCACCCCACCCAATATCCTCAGACACTCCCCACACCATCCAATCGCCTCAGACACTCCCCACCCAATATCTTCAGACCCTTCCCACCACACCCAATATCCTCACACCCTCCCCACCCCAGCCAATATCCTCAGCTCCTCCACACCCCACCCAATATCCTCAGACACTCTCCACCCCACACAATATCCTTATTCCTCCCCACCCAATATCCTCAGGCCAACCCCACCATACCCAATATCCTCAGACCCTCCCCACCCAATATCCTCAGACACTCCCAACCCCATCCAAAATCCTCAGACCCTCCCCACCCCACCCAATATCCTCAGACACACCCAACCCCACCCAATATCCTCAGACCCTCCCCACCGTTCCCAATATCCTCAGGCTCTCCCCACCCCAACCAATATCCTCAGAGCCTCCCAGCCCCACCCAATATCCTCAGACCCTCCCCAGCCCAACCAATATCCTCAGACCCTCCCCAACCCACCCAATATCCTCGGACACTCCGCACATCAACCAATATCCTCACACCCTCCACTCCCCAACCAGTATCCATAGCTCCTCCCCACCCAATATCCTCAGACCCTCCCCACCCCACCCATATCCTCAGACCCTCCCCACCCAATATCCTCATACACTCCCCACCCCACCCAATCTCCTCAGACCCTCCCCACCCCAACCAATACCCTCAGACACTCCCCACCCCACCCTATATACTCAGACCCTCCCCACCCCACCCAATATCCTCAGCTACTCCCCACCCAATATCCTCAGACGCTCCCCAGCCGACCCCACCCAATATCCTCAGATCCTCCCCACCCCACCCAATATCCTCAGCTCCTCCACACCCCACCCAATATCCTCAGACGCTCACCACCCCACCCAATATCCTCAGACCCTCCCCACCCCACCCAATATCCTCAGACCCTCCCCACCCCACCCAATATCCTCAGACCCTCACCACCCCATCCAATACTCTCATCTCCTCCCCACTCAATATCCTCAGAACCACACCACCCCACCCAATATCCTCAGACCCTCCCCACCCCACCCAATACCCTCAGACCCTCCACACCACACTCAATAACCTCTTACACTCCCCACCACACCCAATACCCTCAGACTATCCCCCCCAATGTTGCCTCTAATTGTTTGTACTGAGCGGACCAGAAACTCCTTTTGGCGCGAACATTTCACCTCTGGGCAAAGTTTACAACAACATTATTTCCAACAGCTTTTACAACAAAAACAGCAGAAATCATATGTAGAGTTATACGATATTGGCAGCCAACCGTCTCAAGTCATTAGATAATAGGACAAGGTTAGATACAGGGTTTACATAACTTCTCTGCTGTTTAATGATAATCCTCTATAAATGATCTCCAGTGCTCCATTTGCACTTGTATGGCCTTATTATCCTCCAGTGCTTCCTTTAGTGACTTTTGCATCTGTACCCAGAGAACCCTTTGCACTTCTACACCATTCGTATCCTTCGTTTCCAAGGGTAGCTTGGGTCATTATCTCTCTGACCAAAATGCTCCAACCCACACTGATCCATCTTGAAAATCGTTTGATATTTACAGGACTCTTATGCATGTTGTTTACGATACAATTAATTAAAAGTTTTTAGTTCCTCATGTACAAAATCAATTAAAAAATTATAACTGATCAAAAATGAGTGGGATTTAAAAGAACTGCATAATAATGCATTAACACTAGAAAACCATTAGTCAGTTACACGGTTATGCATCGACAGACAATCCAAGTGCCCAAGGTGAGCTGAAAGAGGCTTATATATTCGTGCAATTTGTATTAATTTTAAAGTTGTCAACCTATTAGCCGCATCTCTCATGTGACCCTAGCAATGGCAGCAGAAGCAGCAGGAACAGTGAGTTTCCTAGGGCGCTGATATCCTGTATGGCCACATAAGTAATTAGAATTTTAATCATAATACAAACAGACAACCAGCACATTAAATTGCCGTAATTCTTTACTTCAAGGTATAAAAAGGAATTGAACAAAATGGACCGCAATTTCCAACTGCAACCACTTCCATTAATAACCGTGGCCTTCGTGCACCATGCCATGTAACGTGTCAGAAATGAGACACTTATTCACAAGTGCAGAAACACACAAACCCACTGTGCATCACCGAATTAAAAACCAAATGCGGGGAGAGCTATGATTTAACTGAAATAAACATTAATCTTTCTTCCTAGATAGGTCAAACAATCAGTCTGACTTGGAAATGTTGACTAATATGGTAAATTAAAGATGTTTAAATACAAATGTTGCTTTTCATGTTTTTCTTTTAAACATTCGGCACGGTATTAATCCCTGCTCTTATTACTAAAAGTGTTGAATAAGTTTAAGTACTTCCCAATTATATAGTGGATAACAAACGTCATTGTACTCTCAATTTTTATTCTCCTATTTCAAACATATATACAAAATCTAAGTTGTACATTGTCAGTTTATCAAAGTATTTTCTCTGTAGTTGTCAAAAAACAAATAGTGGTTTCTTCTAAACTCGCTTCCTGCTATTTGATACATCATTACATAATTCGTATTTCTATTAACATTCCATAAAACGTTTACGAGTAAATCTATATTTACATTTTCCCTGAGACTTGTTTGGACTGTAGAACGTCAGACAAATTAAAATAGTTCACAATCGCAATAAACAGCGGATGCTGGAATCTGAAACTATAACAGAAAATGCTGGAACTACTCAGAAGGTCAGGAAGCTTCTGTAGAGAGAGAAACTAATGTAACCATTTAGGTCTGTGAGATTTCGGTCAGAACTGGAAGAAGTTAGAGATGTAACAGATTTTAACCAGGTGCAGAGGCAGGATTTAACGTCCCCTGTCTTCCACCATAACACAGAGCTTTCCTTTTGTTCTTTGCTCCCTCCCAACTTTCTCTGCCTCTGCACCTGATTTAAATCTGTTCCATCTCGATCATTTTACAGTTCTGGTGAAAGTTGACAGACCTGAAACATTAACTCGGTTTCTCTCTCCAGAGTTACTGCCTGACCTGCTGGATATTTCCTGCAATTTCTGTTTTTATGTTGTATAAAATAAAAAGGTTTGCGTTTTTAACTTTTTTTGCTTCTCTTCCTAAACGGCTTAACGATACTTTTTAATGTTAATAAAAAGTAACGTGTAACTCCGACATCTCGTCCCCTGCCCTTCCCTCCTCAACAACATGGGGAGCGTGTTTGTGTAAAGCTGCACACTTTATTCAATCGCTCAACATCAAATATTGAAGACCATCAATTTTAAACGTGTTGAGCAATTCGGAGCCTCTTTAGAAGTTTTTGGATTTCAAGACCAGTTTGGGACTTGTTTAGAGGAGGCGAAAACTGATTTTTGCCTGTTTCTTCCGAAATCACCTTCGAAACTTAGGAGGAAACATGTTTTCAAAGCTTCATTTTGTGAAAGGTTCATTAAAAATCTTCAAACGGTTTCAAGTCTGGTTGTAGCATTGTGAGAATAAACTGCTCCAAGTTTCTTCTCCCACTTCAAGGCTGCCGATAAACACTCAATAGAATAATAAAATAAACGGATTCAAATAAGAAGATGAATAAAGTGGTGAAACTTCCTAAGAAGGCGGTGAGTTTATCTTCCCTGAGATTGGTGAGGAGTTGGGATCCGTTTTGGAGAAGTTGTTTTCTCTTTGTCTGCTGCCGTTCCCTCCGTCTCTCACAGACTCTGAGATACAAGCTGGTCTACAAACCCTATCCCGTCTCTCGTAACATGATTGGAATAACACGGAGAAACACTTTCAAAAAGGGGACCAGAAGCGCGCAAAATGTAACTGGACCTGAGCTGGGGACTCGGTGAGCCGAAGGATTGTTGTATTTAGCCTCCTCCCAGCAGCCACACAATATGAGTTGCACCTCCACCTGTGTTGTTCCGGATGAGCAGAAATTTTCTCCAATTGAATATTGCGAATAGCAAACCCATTGTTTTCAGTCCCCGCCACAAACTCCGTTCCCTAGCTACTGACTCCATCCCTTTCCCCATCTACTGTCTGAGACTGAACCAGGCTGTTCGCAACCTTGCTGTTACATTTGACCCTGAAATTAGCTTTCCACCTCATATCCGCAGCATAACTAAGACCACCTATTTCCAACTCCGTAACATCGCCCGAGACCGCCGCTTGCCTCAGCTCATCCGCTGCTGAAACCCTCGACCATTCCTCCATCACCTCTAGACATGACTATTCCAAAACACTCCTGGTAGGCCTCCCACATTCTCCCCGACATATACTATAGATGATCCTAAACTGTGCTACCCATTACACAACTCGCACCAAATTCCTGTCACCCATCTCCCCTGTGCTCGCTGAAATACATTGGCTCCCGGTTAAACAACGCCTCCATTTCAAAATCCTCATTCTGTTTTAAAATCCCTCCATTGCCCTTAACCCCTCTCTATCTAAGTAACCTCCTCCACCCCACAACCCTAGAGATGTCTTCCACCCGCTAATTCTTCCCTCTTGAGCATCCCAGATTATAATCGCTCCACCATTGGTGGCCGTGACACCTGTTGCCTGGGCTCCAACTCAGGAATTTGTCCCTTATCCTCTCCACCTCCCGATCTTTTTTTCCCCTTAAAGATGTTCCTTATAAACTTCCTCTTGATCACTTGCACTAATTTCTACTTGTGTGGTTCAGTGTCCAGTTTGTTTTATCTCATCATACAACTATGGAGCACCTTGCGATGTTTCGCCACTTTAAAGCACTATATAAATATAAGGTGTTGTTGTACATCCAACATATGACCACTGTGCAGTCCCCAGGAATGGACGAGACAAACCTCAGTCTCACCATTCTCTCTCAATCTCTCTTTTCGCCTCTTTTGCTGTCTATCTCTCTCTCTCCATTTATGTATGACACTGTCTCGCTGTCTCCTTCGCTCTGTCTGACCCTCCCTCTCTGTCCCTTTCACTGTATGTCTGTCTGTATCTCTGTCACTGTTTCTCTCAGTCTCTCTCTCATTCACACCATTAACTCTCTGTCCTTCTCCATCTCCCTCTCTCTGTCACTCTATTTCTGTCTGTGTCTCTATCACTGTTTATCTCAGTCTTTCTCTCACTTACAGCACTATCTCTCTGTCCCTCTCCCTCTCTTTCTCTTTCACTCCATGACTGTCTGTGTCTCTGTCACTGTTTCTCTCAGTCTCTCTCTCACTCACACCACTATCTCTCTTTCCCTCTCTCTCTCTGCCACTGTATGTCTGTCTGTGTCTCTGTCACTGTTTCACTCAGTCTCTCTCTCATTCACACCATTAACTCTCTGTCCTTCTCCCTCTCTCTCTCTCTGTCACTCTATGTCTGTCTGTGCCTCTGTCACTGTTACTCTCAGTCTCTCTCTCACTCACACCACTATCTCTCTGTCCCTCTCCCTCTCTTTCTCTGTCACTCCATGTCTGTCTGTGTCTCTGTCACTGTTTCTCTCAGTCTCTCTCTCACTCACACCACTGTCTCTCTGTCCCTCTCCCTCTCTCTCTCTCTGTCACTCTGTGTCTGTCTGTGTCTCTGTCACTGTTTCTCTCAATCTCTCTCTCACTCACACCACTATCGCTCTGTCCCTCTCTCTCTCTGTCACTCTATGTCTGTTTATGTCTCTGCCTCTGTTACTCGCAGTCTCCCTCTCACTCACACCACTACCTCTCTGTCCCTCTCTATCTCTGTCACCCCTCTCTTCCCGCCAATCTCTCTAGCCCCTCTCTCGATTTCCCTCAGTCATGCTCACTCCGGTATTTCTCTCTCCCAAGTCTTTGTCTCTCAATCTCTCCCACTTTCTCTCCTCAATATCATTTGATCCCACTCTATCCCTCTCCCCACTCTCGAATTGCACCAGAGAGATAGTGGTGTGAGTGTGAGATGGACTGAGAGAAACAGAAACAGAGACACAGACAGACATACTGTGACAGAGAGAGGGGGGGAGAGGGACAGAGAGATAGTGGTGTGAGTAAGAGAGAGACTGAGAGTTCCAGAGACAGACACAGACAGACATACGGTTTCTCTCTCCCACTATCTCTCCACCACTGCTCCTGATGTTCTAGGGCCAAAAGCATTCAGAGTGCCTATGCGCTTGACAAGATCACCCTCTTTCAAGCCACAATTTGCAGCACAGTATCTGCGTTCGTCTGCTCTTCACATACTCAGTGGCTCAGGGCTCCGGCCTGTAGCAGTTTCCATGTAAGAGGCTCCGAAATAGGTCATCCAGCTCGCAACGTAGTTTGCTCCAGCAGGTCTGAGCAGCGAACCTGTGGGATATGATTGTAACGTGTGCCTGCGTGTTGAAGCCAGTGCCATGCAGATGGCACGATAGACAAATCCTGGTGTGGGCAAGCATCGAGGTCAACACACAGCTGCAACATTTGTGGTGGAACAGTGTGTAATACCCATCCAGATATATCACTGAGCTCACTCATACAATCACTACCCATCCAGGTTCAGCACTGGCCTCACACATACAGTCAGTACTCATCCAAATACATCACTGATCTCACTCATACTATCACTACCCATCCAGGTATACCACTGACCTCACTCAAACTGTGATTACTCATCCGGATACATCACTGACCTCACTCATACTGTCACGACTCATCCAGGTACATCACTGACCTCACTCATACTGTCACGACTCATCCAGGTACATCACTGACCTCACTCATACTGTCACTACCCATCCAGATACATCACTGACCTCACTCATATTGTCACTACCCATCCAGATACATCACTGACCTCACTCATACTGTCACTACTCATCCAGGTACACCACTGACTTCACTCATACTGTCACTACCCATCCAGATACATCACTGACCTCACTCATATTGTCACTACCCATCCAGATACATCACTGACCTCACTCATACTGTCACTACTCATCCAGGTACACCACTGACTTCACTCATACTGTCACTACCCATCCAGATACATCACTGACCTCACTCATACTGTCACTGCCATCCAGATACATCACTGATCTCACTCATACTGTCACTACCCATCCAGATACATCACTGACCTCACTCATACTGACACTACACATCCATGTACATCACTGACCTCACTCATACTGTCACTACCCATCCACGTTCATCACTGACATCACTCATATTGTAACTACCCATACAGATACATCACTGACCTCACTCATATTGTCAAATACCCATCCAGGTACATCACTGACCTCACTCATACTATCACAACCCATCCAAATACATCACTGACCTCACTCCTACTGACACTATCCATCCAGGTACATCACTGACCTCACTCATACTATCACGACTCATCCAGATACATAACTGATCTCACTCATATTGTCACTACCCATTCAGATATATCACTGACCTCACTCATACTGTCACGACCCATCCAGGTACATCACTGACCTCACTCATACTGTCACTACCCATCCAGAAGCATCACTGACCTCACTCAAACTGTCACTACAATCCAGATACATCACTGATCTCACTCATACTGTCACTACCCATCCAGGAACATCACTGACCACATTCATACTGTCACTACCCATCCAGATACAGCACTGACCTCACTCATACTGTCACTACACATCCAGATACAGCAGTGACCTCATTCATACATTCACTACCCATTCAGATACATCACTGACCTCACTCATACTGTCAGTACCCATCCAGATACATCACTGACCTCATTCATACTGTCCCTACCCATCCAGATATAGCACTGACATCACTCATACTGACATTACCCATCCAGATACATCACTGACTTCACTCAAACTGTCACTACCCATCCAGATACATCACTGACCTCACTCATACTGTCCCTACCCGTCCAGATATAGCACTGGCATCACTCATACTGACATTACCCATCCAGATACATCACTTACCTCATTCATACTGTCACTACCAATCCAGATACATCACTGACCTCACTCATACTGTCACTACCCATCCAGATACATCACTCTCCTCACTCATACAGTCACTACCCATCTCGGTACAGCACTGACCTCACTCATACTGTCACTACCCATCCTGGTAAGCACTGACCTCACTCATACATTCACTACCCATTCAGATACATCACTGACCTCACTCAAACTATCACTACCCATCCAAGTACATCACTGACCTCACTCACACTGTCACCACCCATCCAGGTGCATCACTGACCTCACTCATACTCTTAATACCCATCCAGATACATCACTGACCTCACTCATACGCTCACTACCCATCCAGGTACTTCACTGAACTCACTCATACTTTCACTACTCATCCAGATACATTACTGACCTTGCTCATACTATCACTACCCAAGCATATACATCACTGATCTCCCTCATACTGCCACTACGCATCCAGATAAAGCACTGACCTCACTCATACTATCACTACGCATCTAGATACATCACTGACCTCACTCATACTGTCACTACCCATCCAGATATAGCACTGACCTCACTCATACTGACACTACCCATCCAGATACATCACTGACCTCACCTGTACTGTCAGTACCCATCCAGATACATCACTGACCTCACTCATACTGTCACTACCCATCAAGATACAGCACTGACCGCTCTCATACAGTCACTACCCCTCCAGGTACACACTGACCTCACTCATACTGAGAGTACCCATCCAGATACAGCACTGACCTCACTCAAACTCTCACTACCCATCCAGGTACATCACTGACCTCACTCATACTGTCACTACCAATCGTGGTACATCACTGATCTCACTCATACTATCACTACCCATCCAGATACATCACTGCCCTCACTCATTCTATCTCTACCAATCAAGGTACATCACTGACCTTACTCACACTGTCACTGCCCATCCAGATACATTACGGACCTGACTCATGTTATCAATACCTATGCAGATACATCACTGACCTCACTCATACTGTCACTACCCATCCATGTACATCACTGACCTCTCTCATACTCTCACTACCAATCCAGATACATCACTGACCTCACTCATACTGTCAATACCCATCCAGGTACATCACTGACCTCACTCATACTATCATTCCCCATCCAGGTACATCACTGACATCACTCATATTGTCACTACCCATCCAGATACATCACTGACCTCACTCATACTGTCACTACCCATCCAGATACATCACTGAACACACTCATACTTTCACGACTCATCCAGATACATCACTGACCTCACTCATATTGTCACTACCCATCCAGATACATCACTGACCTCACTCATACTGTCACTACCCATCCAGATACATCACTCTCCTCACTCATACAGTCACTACCCTTCTAGGTACAGCACTGACCACACTCATACTGTCACTACCCATCCTGGTAAGCACTGACCTCACTCATACATTCACTACCCATTCAGATACATCAGTGACCTCACTCAAACTATCACTACCCATCCAAGTACATCACTGACCTCACTCACACTGTCACTACCCATCCAGATACATCACGGACCTCACTCATACTATCACTACCCATCCAGGTAAATCACTGACCTCACTCATACTGTCACTACCCATTCAGGTGCATCACTGACCTCACTCATACTCTTAATACCCATCCAGATACATCATTGAACTCACTCATACTTTCACTAATCATCCAGATACATCACTGAGCTCACTCATACTTTCACTACTCATCCAGATACATTACTGATCTCACTCATACTGTCTCTACCCATCCAGGTTCATCACTGACCTCCCTCATACTGTCACTATCCATCCAGATACATCACTGACCTCACTCAAACTGTCACTACCCATCCAGATACATCACTGACCTCACTCATACACTCACTACGCTTCCAGACACATCACTGACCTCACTCATACTCTCACTACCCATCCAGATACAACACCGACCTCACTGATACTGTCACTACCATCCAGTTAAATCACTGACCTCAGGAGGTGTGGCTACAGTTGTGCAGGGCATTGGTGAGGCCACACATCGAGTATTATGTACAGTTTTGTTCTCCTAACCTGAGTAAGGACATTCTTGCTATTAAGGGATTGCAGCAAACGTTCACCAGACTGATTCCCGGAATGGCGGGACTGACCTATCAAGAAAGACTGGATCAACTGGGCTTGTATTCACTGGAGTTCAGAAGAATGAGAGGGGACTTTATCGAAATGTTTAAAATTCTGACTGGGTTTGACAGCTTCGATGCAGGAAGAATGTTCCCAATGTTGGGTAAGTCCAGAACCAGGGGACACAATCTAAGGATAAGGGGTGAGCCATTTAGCACCGAGATGAGGAGAAACTTCTTCACCCAGAGAGTAGTGAACCTGTGGAATTCTCTACCACAGAAAGTTGTTGAAGCCAATTCAATAAATATATTCAAAAAGGAGTTCGATGAAGTCCTTACTACTAGCGGGATCAAGGGGTATGGCGAGAAAGCAGGAATGGGGTACTGAAGTTGCATGTTCAGCCATGAACTCATTGAATGGCGGTACAGGTTAGAAGGGCCGAATGGCCTAATCCTGCACCTATTTTCTATGTTTCAAAGTTTCTATATTTCAAGTACTGCGTACAGTTTTGATCTCCGTGTTTATGGAGGGATATACGTGCATTGGAGGCTGTTCAGAGAAAGTTCAATGGTTGGTTCCGGAGTTAAGTGGTTTGACTTATGTGGATGGCTGAGTAGGGTTAGCCTAGACACATTGAAGTTCAGAAGAATTATAGATGATATGATTGAAACTTATGAGATAATTAGGGGTTTCGACAAGGTGGATGCCGAGAAGATCTTTCAACTGATGCGGGAATGCTAAATTAGGGGACATAGTCTTAACATAAGCATCAACCTATTTAATATCTAGATGAGGAGAAATCTTTCTCTCAGATGGTTGTAAATCTGTGTAATTCCTTGCCCGAGAGAGATGTGGAAGCTGGGTCATTGAATATACTTAAGGCGGAGATATAGTTATTTTTGAGCGATAAGTGTCTATAGTGTTATGGGGAGCGGTCAGGGAAAAGAGGTGAGCGCATGAGCAGATCAGCCATGATCAAATTGAATGGCAGAGCAGGGCTTGCAGGGACAAATGTCCGACTCCTGTTCCTATTTCTTTTGTTCTTATGAATGGATTTCCTCGAGGGCTTGGAGCTTCAAACTCAGAGGTGAGTGCGCACAAAGCTAATCCACGGAAGACAGATGAAGATTCAGCCAACCTTTCAGTGAATGCTGCAACTCACAGCTCAGCATTGCCAATTCTTCTGATTCGGCAGAAGGAAAGGCTCACTGTTCGTTGGTGTCCTCCTTGATGTTTTTCTTGACTCTCTTCAACCTCCCCTTCGGTTTGTCTGTCTCCTGGACTGTTTGCTGGAGTGTGTTCTCTTCGTCACTTTGAACCGGCTGCTGTGAGACCAATCGAGCTGCCTAGAACGGGCTATCCATTGACTTTCAATTTGCTCTCCCCCATGGTTACACAGACTGACGCTCCCAGACAGCCACTAGTGTTGACAACGTTTCCCCACCGTGTCTCGATGCCTCCTTCTCTGTAGCTTTGCAGACAGCCTAAATCAGACTTCGGAGTTTGGCCAACATGTCCAGCACGCCTACTTGAACAGTCAGTTTAACTTTTCCTTTGTTGAAATAACACCTTAAAGCAAGGTTTGCTCCATTAGTAGATCAGTAATCCAAGTCTCTAGCCGATGCATTAGTCTCTTGAAAAGCGGTATAGAAATATCCAAAATCCTTCCACGGATTAAAGAATACAGACTATTGCAGGCATTGTGTCCAACACTGAGCAGGTCCGCTGCGAGCAGGATTCAAAAACCAGCGCAGTTAAACAATGGCACTGTACAACATTTTAAATTCTCAAATATCCCACCCAGCACTGTGTGCTAAATCTCCTCAATGAAAATTGCACTGCATCCGTGATGTTCAATTTGCTGCAAATTCAACAAATAGAAAAGAATCGCAGCGATCAGTAAAATAGTCAAACCCTCCGATATATTAAGCTTATTTAACATATTGAGCACAATTGCAATTTCACATTGCTTTTTATTCATATGTGCTGCAATGCAATTTCCAGTTCAGCGATTTGTGGTACCTCAATAAGCCACAGGTACACAGATGAGAATCTATCACCCTATTCTGAATGTACCTGACACTGTACTGGTAATGTTCCAGCAGAAAGGGCTCTCCCTGCAGCTCTTGTCCATGAGTTTAAATCTTCATCATTTTTTCAGCTCAATAAAGACAGAGTTTGGGTAACAATCTTATTCCCTGGGACATTAACAACATAAAGACATAAGAATTATGAGCCGGAGCACGCCACATATTCAATCGAGCGAGCGCCGCTATTCACGAAGGCCATGGCAAATCTTTGACTTCATCTTTTCAACCCGAACCGCTTGTCCTTCAGTCCTTTAGATTCCAAAACATTACTATTGATGAAAAGTTTCTGAGAACTTTTCCACCAATACAGACAATCGAATCTTCGTTACTGAGCCTGACTCCCGCAGTTAAACATTTTAGTTTACCTATTGTAATCTGATCTGCATCTACTAGCGTTATCCAGTCAGGGAGTTTGTCTATTGAAGGGACGTTGTTTTATGTATTAGTTTGCTGTTAGAGTTTGTCCGTAATAGCTCTATTTAAATATATTCTGTTCCACTGTAACATTAGTGAGAATGAACTCTCACACTGCTATGCCCACCTGACTGGCAATAATGGGATAAAGTAACCTGAGCGTCTAAGTGCAGGTTTCCCTTTGTGTGAGAATCAGGCATCCAGTCAAATGATCAGCAGCATCTTCAAGAAGAACAGAGTTCTCCACTTCTCACAGAAAATGCATCCAGATTTGATCGATACTCGCACTAACGTTGGGTTCTACCTTTCGCTATCAAGCTGTCAGGTCAGTAATGCTTCTGGGCTGTCCCTCATTGTGTCAACATGTATATCACGGTACGATCGCTTCTCTCACGCCTGTTGAGCATTCAGCCCCATTGCTATTTACCTTTCACTGTTTATTCCATGCAATCGCTTTATTCAGACTCGAATATTCTTTGAATTTCCAACATCGGTAATGTGACCAGGTTAATATTTCCAGCCAACACTTAATTACCTCTGAATTAGACCAAGTGCTGGCATCATTTTAGGGCGATGGTTAACTTTAAGGTTTCACGTTTAGTTAATTGGTACTGGAGCAATTTTTGGATGACGGTCATTTTACATGTGTTGGTTTATATAAAGATGCATTGGTCAGTTTGAGGTTGCTGGGTCAGTTTACATGTGTTGTGTTCGGTGATAGGCAATTGTTCAGTTTGTGACAATGGCTTGGGTTGCCTGGCTCAGTCGAGCGCGATTCTTGTAATGTTTTATTTGTGGGGATTTAACCCCCGTTTGGCGGTTTAGTGCTATGCTGTTTTGGGCTGATTTCACAGGCGATCCCGAGCTCTGAATTCATGGCCAAATAGTTCAAGGGATGTTTGATATAAATGTTATTCGGCAACAGTCTCAAGGTATTACTCCCTGATTCGAGATTAACTCCAGAGTCTTGCTGCTAATGATTGCATTTTATTTAATTACACCCGCAGCTCGCGGTCACTTCAGCTCACTGGGACGTCGGGCGGTGTTCCACTCACCACCTATCGGTGCGAGAAATCAACGACTCATTTGTACTGTGTACATTTTTGGTTTCCTTAGCTGACGAAACTTTAAACTTGCTTTTGAGTGGGTGCAATCAAGGTAAACCAGATTGATTCCTTGGATATGAGGGCTGTCCTTTGAGGAGATATTGAGTTAATTGGACCTGTTTATTCTCGTGTTTCTTCTGGCACAAATGGGACAAAGTAACCTGAGCGTCGAAGTGCAATTCCGGACAATGAGAGGCAAACTGATTGAAACGTATTCGGAGTCGTTATGGAGGAAACACAAAAAGTTAATATGCAGGTACAGTAAGTAATCAGGAAGGCAAATGGAATGTTGGCCTTCATTGCAAGGGGGATGTTTATGCAGCCATTGCTATGGTGACATGGGGTATGGGCTAATATTTGACATTAACAATTAATACAAATTTACGAATAGATAAGCCCCTTTCGGCTCACCTTGGTCTTTTGGATTGTTTGTCGATGCACAACTGTGTGAGTCACGTTTCTGAAGTACTAATACATTATTATGCAGCCCCTTTGTATACCTCTCATCATTGACATTTTTTTAAAAAACATAGTGTTTGTATGACGAAGTAAAAGCTGTTAATTAATTCTATCATAAAAACACTTGAATAATGGGCATGTAAATAACAAACGATTTTCAATATAGATAAGTGTGAGGTGGTGCATTTTGGCACGAGGGATAAGGACTCTACTTACCCTTTGGAAACTGAGAAATAAATGGGGTAGATTTGCAAAGGCATTTTGGGGTACAGTTGCACAAATCACTAAAAGTAGCAACAGAGGCTAATAAGGACATCAACGTGCAAATAAAGCACTCTACTTCAGTTTCAGAGGATCATAATTCAAAAGCAGGGACATTATTTTAAACCTGTATCGAACCTTGTATGATTGTCTCTTGGTTTGCGCCAGTGGGGTGCCAATATATCATATCTCTACATATGCTTTTCAGTGGTTGCTGCTGCTGTCGTTGTTGTAAAAGCTGTTGTAAATATTGTTGTTTGAAACTTTGCCTACTTGTGAAAATGTCGCGCTAAAATGAGTTTCTGACCCATTCAGTAAAAATCGATAGAGGTAAAATTGGTGGGTTGGAGCTGAGGATATTAGATTGGGTTGTGAGTCACGGACAATACTATGTTTTGGTGGGGAGGAGCTGAGGCTATGATGTTGCGTGGAGAGCAGCTCAATATATTGTGTGTATTCAGCGCCGTTGTTCCCCAACTTTTACTGTTTATTCCATGTAAAAGCTTTATTCAGAGTTGAATACACTTTGAATTTCCTACATCAGTAATGCAACTCGGTTAATCTGTCCACCGAACACTTAATGATTAGTCCATTTTAGGTGAATGGATAACTTTAAGGTTTTTGGTTAAGTTAATTGGTCCTGGACCAATTTCTGGATGACCGGTCTGTTTACATGTTGGTTTGTATAATGGTCATTTGTTCAGTCTCTGTGTGCTGGGTCATTTTGGAAGTGTTAGCTTCGGTTATGGCCAATTGGCCAGATTCTGGGTGAGAGGTCAGCTTACATATGTTGGGCTAAGTGATGGGAAATTGGTCAGATTGTGATGATGGCTTGGGCCTGTCTGGCTCGGTCGAGCATGATTCTCTTACTTTCAGAGTCGTGGGGTTTAAACGCCCGTTTGGCGGTGTTGTGCTTTGCAGGTTTAGACTGATTTCAAAGGTGATCCCTGCTCTGAATACATAGCAAATAGTTCAAGGGGTGTTTGATATAAATGTCATTCAACAACAGTTTCAGGGAATCTCTCACTGATTCCGGACTTTCTCCAGCATCTTGATGCTAAAGATGTAAATTAATACAATTTCAACCGCAGCTCGGGGTCAGTTCGGCTCACTGCGACTTCTGGCTGTGGCTTCATCCATCACCAATCGGTGGGAGAAAATGAAGAAAAAATTGTACTGTTTACAGTTTTGTTCTCCATACGTCAGGAAACTTAAAACCTTCTTTAGAGGACGTGCAATCAAGTTTCATCAGGTTGAATTATTGGATGTGAGGGCAGTCCGATAAGGAGACATCGGGTGAAATGGACATGCATAATCTCGTGTTTAGAAGAATGAGAGGCAATCTGATTTAAAATTATGGAATTCATACGGGGCTTGGACCTTCAAACTCAAATGTGAGTGCGCTCCAAGCTGAGCCAAGTAGACAGATAGCGACTCAACCAAACTTTACATTAGTGCGGAACTCGCAGCTCAGAATTGCCAAATCGTCTTCTTCGGGAGACAGGGAGGCTCAATACTCATTAGTTTCCTCCCTGTTGTTTTTCTTGACCATCTACAAGCTCTCCTTCAAATTGTCTGTCTCCTGGACTGTTTGCTGGAGAGTGTTCTCTTCGTCACATTAGTCCATCTGCTGTGATAACATTCCTGTTGATTAAAATCAGCTTTCTAGTGACTTTGAATGTTCTCTCCCCCTTGTTATACAGACTGACGCTACCAGATAGAAAGTAGTGTTGACAGTGGTTCCCCCCAGCCTCTCGCCGCCTCCTTATCTGTACGTTTCCAAACAGCCCGAATCTCACTTTTGGCATTTGGTCAAGATTCGCAGCACGACTTCTTGAACAATCAATTTAATGTTTTCTTTGTTGAATTAGCATCTCTAACCAAAATCTGAGCTTGACTTTCGGAATTGAACAGCTCACTTTACCAAATCTCTTTGGGTTCTCCAGACAGGCAATTTGATGATTGAAGGGACAATGTTTCAATTATTCCGATGCTCTGAGTGTTCCTCTTCAATACCTCAGGTTAAATATATTCTGTTCTATTCTAACCATGAGTTGGAATAATCTATCAAACCTCTGAACCCAGCTGACTATCACTAATAGGATAATGTAACCTGAATGTCTCAGTGCAGGTTTTCTATTGTGTGAGAATCAGAGATCCGGTCAAGTGATCAGCAGCCTCTCCATGAACAACAGAATTCAAAACTTCTCACAGAAAATTCAGCCAGGTCTTTTCGATATTAGCACTAATGTTGGTTTCGACCTTTCGGCTTCAACCCTCTGGTCAGTGATGTTTCCGGACAGTCCCTAATAGTGTCAATAGGTATCTCATGATCGGTTCTCTCACGCATGTTTGAGCCGTTATTCTTTAACAGTAACTGTGTATTCCATGTATTCGCTTTATTCAGACTCTAATCTGCTTTGAATTTCCGATTTCCGCAATGTAACTGTTAATGTTAACTGCCAGCACTTATTGATCACTGAATTAGACCCTGCATTGGCATCATGTTATGGTATTGTGTAACTCTACTGTTTCTGATTCAGTTAATTGGTACTGGAGGAATTTATGGGTGATCAGTCAGTTTACATGTTTTGGTTTAGATAACTATGTCTTGCTCAGTTTGTGGCTGCTGGGTCACTACTATGTGTGCAGGAAGTGTGCCCAGCTGCAGCTTCTGACAGACCACATTGGAGCACTGGAGCTGCACATGGACTCACATTGGATCATCCGCGATGCTGATGATGTCGTGAATAGCACGTTTAGTGAGTGGGTCACACCACAGCTAAATATTACTCAGGCACATATGGAATTGGTGACTATCATGCGGAGCAGTAGAAGGAAGATAGTTCCGGAGGACCATGGCTTCATCTCCCCACAAAACAGATACAGCGCTTTGGGTACTGTTGAGGGGGATGGGTCATCAGGGGAAGGCAGTAGCAGCCATGTTCATGGCACCATGGGTGGCTCTGCTGCACAGGAGGGCAGGAAAAAGAGTGGGAGAGCTATATTGGCAGGGGATTCTATTGTAAGGGGAAAAGATAGGCGTTTCTGCGGCGGCAATCGAGACTCCAGGGTCGTATGTTGCCTCCCTGGTGCAAGTTCCAAGGATGTCTCGGAGCGGCTGCAGGACATTTTGGAGGTGCAGGTTGAACAGCCATTTTCGTGGTGCATATAGGTAACAACGATATAGGTAATAAAACAGGATGAGGTCCTACAAGTTGAATTTAGCGAGCTAGGAGTTGAATTAAAAAGGAGGACTTCAAAATTCGTAATCTCAGGATTGCTAACAGTGCCACGTGCCAGGCAGAGTACAAATAGAACGATAGTTAAGATGAATACGTGGCTTGAGAAATGGTGCAAGCGCGAGGGTTTCAAATTCCTGTGATTTTGGAACCTGTTCTGGGGGAGATAGGACCAATACAAACCTTCGGTCTGCACCTGGGCAGCACCGGAACCAATGTCCGAAGCGGACTGCTTGCTAATGTTGTTGGGTAGAGATTAAAATAATATGGCAGAGGGATGCGAATCTATGGAGGGAGATAGATGGAAGTAAAATGGGGGCAGACGCAAAAGGTAGAAAGGAGAAAAGGAAAGGTGGAAGGCAGAAGAATCAAAGGCAAAAATCAAGAAGGGACACATTACAACATAATTCTAAAAGGACAAAGACTGTTGAGGAACAAACCCGAAGTCTTCGTGTCTCAAAGTGAGGAGCATTCGTAAAAAGGTGGAGGAATTAACTGTGCAGAAATAGTTAACGGTTATGACGTAATTGGGATAATGGAGACATGGCTCCAATGTGACCAAGGCTGGGAACTCAACATCCAAGGTTACTCAACATTCAGGAAGGATAGGCAGAAAGGAAAAGGAGGTGCCGTCGCGTAGCTTGTTCAAGTGGAGCTTTAAGCAATAGTAAACTAGGATTTTAGCTTAGATGATGTGGAAACTGTGTGGGTCGAGCTACGGAACACCAAAGGGCAGAAAACGCTAGTGGGAGTTGTGTACAGGCCAAGAAACAGCGGTAGTGAGTTTGGGGATGGCATCAAATAGGAAATTAGGGATCAATGCAATAAAGGTACATCGGTTATCATGGGTGACTTTAATCTACATATAGTTTGGGCTAAGCAAACTTGTGGCAACACGGTGGAGGAGGATTTCCTGGAGTGAAAAAAGGATGATTTTCTAGACCAATATGTCGAGGAACCAATTGGAGAGCAGGCCATCCAAGACTGGGTTTTGTGTAACGAGAGAGGATAAATTAATAATTTTGTTGTGCGATGCCCCTTGGAGAAGAGCGAGCATAATGTGGTGGAATCCTTCATTTAGATGGAGAGTAACACAGTTAATTCAGACACTAGGGTACTGAACTTAAAGAAAGGCAACTTCGATGCAATTTCGATGTTATGAGACGTGAATTGGCTAGGATAGTCTGGAGAATGATACTTAAAGGCTTGACAGTTGATAGGCAATTGTAGACATTTGTACATCCCTGTCTGGCGTAAAAATAAAAAGTCGAAAGTGGCTCAATCGTGGCTAACAAGTGAAATTAGGAATAGTGTCAAATCCAAGGAAGAAGCTTATAAATTGGCCAGAAAAAGCAGCAAGCCTGAGGACTGGGATACATTTAGAATGCAGCAAGGAGGAGAAAGGCTTCAATTAGGAGGAGGTGTAGGTCGGGAATATAATGTGAGAGTAAGCTTGCAGGGAACATAAATATTGACTGCAAAAGCTTTTATAGATATGCGAAGAGAAAACGATTAATGAAGACAAATATACGTCCCTTGCAGTCAGAATCTGGCGATTTTATAATGGGGAACAAAGTAATGGCAGACAAATTGAACAAATACTTTGGTTCCGTGTTCACTAAGGAAGATATAAATAATCTTCCAGAAATACCGAGGGTCGAGCGAAAAAGAGGACTGAAGCAAATCATTATTCGTCGGGAAATTGTGTTAGGGAAATTGATGGGATTGAATGCCGATAAATCCCCAGGGCATGATAGTCTGCATGCCAGAGTACATAAGGAAGTGACCTTAGAAATAGTGGATGCATTGGTGATAATTTTCCAACATTATATAGAGTGTGGATCATTTGCTATGGATTGGAGTGTAGCTAATGTAATCCCACTTTTTATAAAAGAAGGGAGAGGTAAAATAGGGAATTATAGACCAGTTAGCCTGACATGGGTGGTGGGGAAAATGTTGGAATCAATTATTAAAGGCGTAATAGCAGCGCATTTGGAAAGCAGAGACAGGATCGGTTCAAGTTAGCATGGATTGATGAAGGGGAAATCATGCTTGCCAAGTCTTCTGGAATCTTTTGAGGATGTAACTAGTAGAGTGGACAAGGGAGAACCAGTAGATGTAGTGTATTTGGACTTTCACAAAGCTTTTGACAAGGTCCCACACAAGAGATTAGTGTGCAAAATTAAAGCACATAGTATTGGGGGTAATGTATTGACTTGAATAGATAACTGGCTGGCAGACAGGATGCAAAGAGCAGTAATAAACGGGGCCTTTTCAGAATGGTAGGCAGTGAATCGTGGTGTAACACAACGTTCAGTGCTGCGACCCCAGCTATTTATAATATGCATTAATGATTGGACGATGGAATTGAATGTAACATCTCCAAGTTTGCTGATGACACTAAGCTGGGTTGCAGTGTGAGCTGTGATGAGGATGCTAAGAAGCTGCAGGGTGACTTCGACAGGCTAGGGGAGTAAGTAAATTCATGGCAGATACAGTATAATGTGGATAAATGTCAGATTATCCACTTTGGAGTCAGAAACAGGGAGGCAGAATGTTAACTGAAATGATGACAGATTAGGAAAAGGGGAGGTGCAACGAGACCTGGGTGTCGTGGTACATCAGTCATTGGAAGTTGACATGCAATTACAGCAGGCGGTGAAGAAGGCAAATGGCATGTTAGCCTTCACAACGACAGGATTTGAGTGTATGAGAAGGGAGGTCTTGCTGCAGATCCATAGGGCTTTGGTGCTGCCATTCCTTGAATATTGTGTACAGTTTTGGTATACTAATCTGAGGAAGAACATTCGTGCTATTGAGGGAGTGCAGTGAACGTTCACCAGACTGATTCCCGGGATGGCAGGACTGACATAGAAAGAAAGACTGGATCGACTAGGCTTATATTTCCAGGAATTTAGAAGAATGAGATGGACCTCATAGAAACATATAAAATTCTGACGGGATTGGACAGGTTAGATGCAGGGAGAATGTTCCCGATGTTGACGAAGTCTAGAACCAGGGGTCACAGTATATTGATAAGGGGTAAGCCATTTAGCACAGAGAAGAGGAGAACATTATTCACTAAGAGAAATATGAACCTTTGGAATTTTCCACCACAAAGTTGTTGAGGCCAGCCCATTAGACAAATTCGAAAGTGAGTTCGATGTGGCCCTTAGGGCTAAAGTTTTCAAGGGGTATGGATAGAAAGCAGGAATGGGTTACCGAAGTTGCATGATCAGGCATGATTATATTGAATGGTGTTGCAGGCTCGAAGGGCTGCATCGCCTACTCCTGCACCTAATTTCTATGTTTCTGTGTTTCGAAGTTGACATGTGTTAAGTTCAGTGATTGTCTATTGATCAAGTTCAGGTGATGGGTCAGCTTACATGCGTTGGGTCAGGTGATTGCAATTGTCCAGTTTGTGATAATGGCTTGTGTCTGGATGGCTCAGTCTCGCATGATTCTCTTAATTTTAGAGTCGTCGGGTTTAAAACCCTGTTTGGCGGTTTTGTGCTTTGCATGTTTAGCCTGATTTTACAGTCGATGCCCCGCTCTGAATTAATAGGCAAATAGTTCAAGGGATTTTTGAGATAAATGCTAATCGTCAACAGTTTCAGGGAATCTCTCACTGATTCGGGACTCTGTCCAGCAACTTTCTTCTAAAGATGTAAATTAATACAATTTCAAACGTAGCTCGGATTCACTTCGGCTCCTGGAAACTTCGGCTATCTCTCGCTTCATCATTGGTGCGATAAAAGAACGGAGAATTTGTATTGTGTACAGTTTTGTTTCCTTACATTAGGACGTAAATGTACTTTAGAGGAAATATAGAAACACAGAAAATAGTTGCAGGAGAAGGACATTCGGCCCTTCGAGCCTGCACCACCATTCAATAATATCATGGCTGATCACTCACATCAGTAATCTTTTCCTACTTTCTCTCCATAACCCTTGATCACTTTAGCCACAAGGGCCATATCTGACTCCCTCTTGAATATCTCCAATGAACTGGCATCAACTCTCTGCGGTAGAGAATTGCAACCGTTAACCACACTGAGTGAAGAAGTTTCTCCTCAACTGAGTCCTAAATGGCCTACCACTTATCCTTAGACTGTGTACACTGGTTCTGGAATTCCCCAACATCAGGAACATTCTTCCTGCATCGAACCTGTCCAGTCTCGTCAGAATGTTATATATTTCTATGAGATCCCCTCAAATCCTTCTAAACTCCAGCGAATACAGACCTTGTTGATCTATTCTTTCCTCATATATCAGGCCTGCCTTCCCGGGAATCAGTCTGGTGAACGTTCGCTGTGCTCGCTCCATAGCAAAAACGTCCTTCCTCAGATTAGGAGACGAAAACTGAACACAATATTCTCGATGAGGCTTCATCAATTCTCTATACAAGTCCAGTAACGCCTCCCTGCTCCTCTACTCAAAACGCCTAGCTATGAAGGCCAACATGCCACTTGCCTAGTTCACCACTTGCTGTACCTACATGCCAACTTTCAATGCCTGATGTACCATGACACCCAGCTTTCGTTGCATCTCCCCTAGCTTTCGTTGCATCTCCCCTTTTCCTAATCTGCCGCCATTCAGTTAATATTTGCCTTCGTGTTTTTGCCACCAAAATGGATAACCTCACATTTATCCACATTATACTGCATCCGCCATGCATTTGCTCACTCCCGTTACATGCAAATTCATCCTGCAGCCTCTTGACATCCTCCTCGCAGCTCACACCACCACGCAGCTTAGGGTTATCTGTAAACTTGGAGATATTACACTCAATTGCTTCATCTAAATCATTGATGTATATTGTAAATAGATGGGGTCCAGGCACTGAGCCCTGCGGCACACCGCTAGTCACTGCCTGCCATTCTGAAAAGGAACCGTTTATCCCGACCGACTCTCTGTTTCCTGTCTGCCAACCAGTTCTCTATCCACGTCAATACATTATCCCCAAAACCATGTGCTTTAATTTTGCACTCCAATCTCTTGTGTGGGACCTTGTCAAAAGCCTTTTGAATGTCCAAATACTCCACATCCACTAGTTCTCCCTTGTCTACTCTACGAATTACATCCTCAAAAAATTCTAGGAATTGGTCAAGCATGATATCTCTTTCATAAATCCATGCTGACTTGGACCGATCCTACCTCTGCTTTCCAAATGTGCTGCTAATTCATCTTTAATAATTGATTCCAACATTTTCCCCACTACTGATGTCAGGCTAATCGGTCTATACTTACCCGTTTTTTCTCTCCCTCCTTTCTTAAAAAGTGCTGTTACTTTAGCTACCCTCCAGTCCATAGGAACTGATCCAGATTCGATAGACTGTTTGGAAAATGATCACCAATGCATCCACTATTTCTACGGAGATGCAATCAAGTTTCGCCTGATTGATTCCTGAGAGATGAAGGCTTTCCAATAAGGAGAGAATTTGTTTTAATTGTGCTGATGTTCTCAATTTTAATAGAATGAGCGTTGATCTCATTGAAATGTATAAAATGCTTGGCAGGCGTTAAATCAGAGACAAGTGCGCTTGGCGCTGATCCATGACGGACAGATGGCAATTCAGACAACTGTTAATCTTTAAATCAGTGGTGCAACTTGAAATAACAACAACAAATGTTATTATGTAGCGCTTTGAACTTAGTGAAACGTCCTCAGGCGCTTCACTGTTTTGTGAAATTTAAAACAAATTAACACCGAGCCGCTTATGGAGAAATGAGGGCAGGTGACGAGATACGTTTAAAGAAGCGTGTTGAAGTAGGAAAGAGTGGTAGAGAGGCAGAGATGTTTAGCGAGCGTTGTGCAGATCTTGGGAGTGCTTCGGCAACAGAAGACACGGCCAGCAATGGTAGAGCGATTATTATCATGGATAATAAGGGCAGGATCATAGGAGCGCATCATGGGGTTGGAGGAGATTATACAGATAATGAGGGGCGAGGCCATGTAGATATTTGAACAAAAGGCTGAGAATTTTGAAATGGAGGCATTGCTTAAGGGGGAGCCACTATAGGCCAGCAAGCAAAGGGATGATGGTTGAGCAGGGCTTGTGCGAGTTGGCATAGGGGTAGCCGAGTTTTGCATCACCGCGGGTTGACAAGAGTAAAAAATGGGAGGCCAAACAGGAGAGTATTTTAATAGTCAAGTGTAGAGGTAATGAAGGCATGGATGATTGCTTCAGCAGCGAATGAGCTGAAGCGAGAGTCAAGATGGACGTCGAAATATATGATGTTGGGACTGGTATCTAATATATTCACACAAAACCGATGGACTTGATGCTGTATCTCAGTCTGGTAATTGCTGTGATTCTGTACTGTTAAATAATGTGTTGTTCTATTGTTGCTTATGGAATTGATACACTATCTCAGTCTGGCGCAGTCTGACACAATTAGACTGGTATATAATTTGTAGTTCTGTCGATGCTGTCGTATTTATTATCATCATCCTCAATGTAAGCAGTACATCGAAATCGATGAATATTGCTTTCACTCTAAAAGTGCGTTCTCAGATATTAATACTGCATTTATACACTATTTTTACTGCATGCCAGTCTGACATTTCCTGCCGTTTTTGGACTGGTATAAAATGTGTAGTTCTGTCCGTGCTGAAATATTTATTATCATCATAATCAACATAGGCAGTCCCTTGAAATCGAGGAAGACTTGCTTCCACTTCAAAATTGAGTTCTCAGCAATTTATACTGTATTTATCCAGGATTTATACTGTATGCCAACCTGACACTTCCTGGCAATTTTCGACTTCTATATAATGTGTACTTCTATCTGTGCTCGTGGAATTGATACGGTATCTGAGTCAGACGTTGTCTGAGAATTTTAGACTGGATCTAAAATGTAGTTCTGCCTGTTCTGATCGAATAGACTGCCAGTGTGAGGTGACTATTTGGACTTCCGTACCGCAGAGGGATTTGGAAATCTCAGGAATGAAATTCGCTTGGTAACGCCGTAATTTAGCGCCAGCAGAGTGCAAGGTAAATATTGCTTTTTGATATATTTCAACCTTTATTTATTCGATGTACCAATTTTAATATCTGCGATTTTTGAACTGGTACATAATGTACAGCTCCATCTATGCTATTGGAATGTATTGACATCGCAGTCTGATTCTCTATGAAAGTTTTCGACTTGTGCAGGTCAGCCTGTACGAATTGAATAAATACTGGATCTCCGTCTGGGTCTGAGATTTTGCTCATACCTAATGTGTGGTTCAGTCTGTTCTCATGTAATTGATGAGATGGAGGATTGTCGTATGAGGGGAAATTGAGCAAAGTCGACATCTATTCTTTAGATTTTTGAAAAATGAGAGGTTATCTTATTGATACTAACACAATTCTTACACGGCTTGACAGGGTAGATGCAGGGAAGATGTTTCTTCTGGCTGAGGAGTCTCGATCCTGGGGTCAGAGTCTCAGAATAAGTGGTCGGTCATTTATGACAGAGAAGGGAAGAAACCTTTTCACTCAGATGGTGGTGAATTTTTGGAATTCGCTACCCCAGAGGGTTGTGGTGGCTCAGTCTTTGGGTATATCAAGACAGAGATTATTATGTCTGTGCTAATCAAACAGATGCTCAGAGGATGGAGAATCTTTGTAATTTGCTTGATAACGCCGCCCGTTAACGCCAGCAGAGAGTAAGCTACGTTTTAATTTCATTCTTCCTTTTGGCATTGATTTATTCGTTGTACCAATGGTGAAGTGTGTGTCGAGGTCGGAGAAGTGTTTTACTGTTTTTCTTCCCGTTTTTGCAGCTCGCATGCTGATAAACCTCTATCACAAAATGCAATAGCCCGTCTGACCTCCCGCCGTGTTGGTGCCCGACGATTAGTGCTGCCCTCTCACCTTCGGGTGTCAAAACTCAATTTCGCAGTTTCAGACGGCATCTAACACGTAACACTAAAATGAGCACTCAGGCGTTGACACCGCCTCAAAAAGAGCCATGCCCACTTTCGACCCCTCAGTCTTTGAGAATATTCAAGACAGTTTTTGGTGGAATTTTGGACATCAAGGGAATCAAGGGATATGGGGCTCGTGCAGGAAAGTTGAGTTGAGATAAATGATCAGCCATGATCTCATTAAATGCCGGAGCAGGCCGAATAGCCTCTTCCTGCTCCCTATTCGTATGTGCATATATTATTATACTGTATCTCCTTCTGATTCTCTCTGAGACTCTTGGAATAATATAACATACGTAGTTCAGTCTGTACTACTAGAATTGATGTGATGGGGGATTGTCCTTTGAGGGCAGATTGAGTAGAGCAGACCTATGTTTTCTCCACCTTTGGAAGAATGAGAGATGATCTCATTGAAACACGCCACATTTTTACAGAGATTGACAGGGTAGATGCAGAGAGGATGTTTCCTCTGGCAGAGGAATCTATCCCTAGGGGTCGCAGTCTTCGAATAAGGGGTCGGCCATTTAAGATAGAGATTAGCAGAAACCTCTTCATTCACATGGTGGTTAATGTTTGGAATTCGTTACCCTAGAGGGCTGTGGAGGCTCAGTCTTGGAGTATATAAAGACAGAGATCAATGTATGTTTGGATATTAAGCGAATCAAGGGATATGGGAACAGGACAGAAATTTGGTGTTATGATATAAGATCAGCCTTGATCTCACTGAATACTTGCGGAGCCTCGAGGGTCAGAATGGTCTATTGCTGCTCAAACTTCTTGTGTACTTATTTGCTTGTACTCTATCTCAGTCAGACTCTTTCTGAGATTCTTGAAATGGCATATAATGTGTAGGTCAGTCTGTATTACTTATTGATATGATACCGTTACTCTCGAGATTTTTGGACAGATATATAATGTATAGCTAAGTCTGAGCTAATGATCTCCATTGTCATTGCAATTTGATTCTCTATGAAATTCTTGGATTGGCATATCAGATCAACCTGTCCTAACTGAATTAATACTGTATCTCTGACTGCGACCGTCTCAGATTTCTGGAATAGTATAATGCATGCTAATGGTATTGATGGGATGAAAGATTTCCCTGTGGACATAAGAGCATAATAGCTAGGAGCAGGGGTAAGCCATTTGACCTCTCGAGCCTGCTCCGCCCGTCAATAAGTTCATGGCTGATCTGATCCGAGCCTCAACTCCACTTCTCCACCTATTCCCCATAAACCTTGACTCCATTATCATTGAAACATCAGTCTATCACCACATCAAATATATTCAAAGACCCAGCCTTCAGAGCTCTCAGGGGTAGATTATTCCAAAGATTAACGACCTTCTGCGAGAATAAATTCCTCCTCATTTCTGTTTTCAATGGTTGACCACTTATTCTGAAACTATGTACCCTAGTTCAAGATTCCCCCATGAGGGAAAACATGCTTTCTGCATCCAACCCGTGTCAAGCCCCCTCAGTATCTTATACGTTTCAATAAGATTACTTCTCACTCTTCTAAACATAAAAGAGTATAAGCACAACCAGCTCAATCTTTCTTTTTATGACAACAATTCTTCTCAGGATTCAACCTTGTGCACCTTTTCTGAACTGCCTCCAATTCAAGTATATCCTCTTTAAGGAGACAAAAACTGTATGCAGTACTCGAGGTGTGGTCTTACCAAAGCACAGGACAGTTGGATCAGGTATCCCCTACTTTTATGCTCCATCCCCTTTGCAATTAAGACCAACGTTCCATTTGTCTTCCTCATTATTTGCTCTACCTGCATACTAACGTTTTGAATTTGATGCACAAGAACCGGCAAATCATTTTGTATTATAGCATTTTGTACTAGCTCCACACATAAATAATAATTTGTTTTTTTATATTTCCGACCAAAACCTCACATTTTCGCACGTTGTATTCCATCTTCCAAATGTTTGCCCACCGACTTAGCCTATCTATATCATTTTGCAGATTCTTTGCATCATCGTGACAACTTGCTTTTCCAGTGATCTTTGTATCATCAGTATTTTGGCTACATTACACTCGGTTCATTCATCCAGTCATTAATATAGATGGGAAAAAGTTCAATACCCAGCACTGCTCCGTGTGGCACTCCACTAGTTACTGTTTGCCAACCTGAAAATTACCCATTTATCGCAACTCTCTCTGTTCTGTTGTTAGCCAATCCTCTATCTATGCTAATACAAGAACATAAGAACATAAGAAAATGGAGCAGGAATAGGCAATACGGCCCCTCGATCTAGCTCTGCCATTCAATAAGATCATGGCTGATCTGATCATGGACTCAGCTCCACTTCGCCACCCGTTCTCCATTACATCTTATCCACTTATTGTTTAACAAAATGTCTATTTCTGACTGAAATTTATTCAATGTCCCAGATTCCACACCTCTCTGAGGCAGCGAATTCCACTGAATTACAACCCTCTGAGAGAAGAAATTTCTCCTCTTCTGTTTTAAATGGGCGGCCCATTATTTTAAGATCATGCCCTCTCGTTCTCGTCTCCCCCATCAGTGGAAACATCCTCTCTGCATCCGCCTTGGCGAGCCCCCTCATAATCTTATACGTTTCGATGAAATCACCTCTCCTTCTTCTGAATGCCAATGAAAAGAGGGCCAACCTACTCAAAATTTCCTGATAAGTAATCCCCCTCATCCCTGGAATCAACCTCGTGAATCTTCTCTGAACTGCCTCCAAAGCAAGAATATCCTTTCGTAAATACGGAAACCAAAACTGCACGCAGTGTTCCAGGTGTGGCCGCACCAATACCCTGTATAGCTGTAGCAAGACATCCCTGCTTTTATACTCCATCCCTTTTGCAATAAAGGCCAAGATACCATTGGCCTTCCTGATCTCTTGCTGTACCTCCATACTAACGTTTTGTGTTTCATGCACAGGTACACCCAGGTCCCGCTGTACAATCTGTCACCATTTAAATAATTACTTGCTCTTCAATATTTGCTGCCGAAGTGCATGACCTCACAGTTCCAACATTATACTCCATCTGACAAATTTCTGCCCACTCACTTAGCCTGTCTATGTTCCTTTGCAGATTTTTTGTGTCCTCCTCAAACATTGCTTTTCCTCCCATCTTTGTATCGTCAGCAAACTTTATACTCAGTCACTTATTCCAAGTGATTAATATAGATTGTAAATAATTGGGGTCCCAGCACTGATCCCTGCGGCACCCCACTAGTTACTGGTTGCAAACCATAGAATGAACTATTTATTCCTGCTCACTGTTTGCTGTTCGTTTTCCCATCTCCGATCATGCTAATGTATTACCCCCAACCCAGTGAACTAAATCAGTTGCTCACAGCTGCATTAGTCTTTATTCCCGCTGAAATAATTATAGGATTCAATATATTGAAATATCGAGGAGAGGCAATGGAGACAATCCAATTCTCCAAAAGATCATTTTCCACAAACGTCATATTTGCAAAAATAATCAGTAGGTCATGGTGAACAAGGTAATTTTACTTATGAGCGGACCTGTTTCATGGTTCAGGGACAATGTCTGAATGTAAAGTAATCATTGGATCATGCTGGGCCAGTGATTTTTTGTTATGAATTTCTACTTGTGCATAATATATGTAGATTATAACATACTTTCTGTTCCATATATAAAGTGCCGGACCGGACGAATTAATTTACCCTGTTCAATGACTGGAATTAATGATAGTTTCCAAGGAAAGTGATTGTCTCTGCTCGTTAGTAATTCCTGTTAGATGCAGTCAAAAGGTTCATACAATCTTCTTTACAATGTATATTATGTTGAAATATATATAAAACATATTTCCGATCTCCATATTGCTCAGATCAATACATCACTTCCCATCATTTAATCATTAACCACGCTGAATGTACAAAACTAAGCCATCTTAATCTCACTCCGTGAGGTTGGACTGCGGGATTGAATTCACTGTGCAGAATTGAAAATACAGACTTTTGAATAGAGGGTTGCTAAGTAATATCAGAATTTCCAAAATCCAGCAACAGGTTATCCCATTGTAAGCAAAACATTTCAGGGTTTCACTATTCCTCTTTATAAGTTCAGTCTTTACTGAATCATTACGGAAATCTCCATCCATCCGAATATGGCCGAATCCATACAACACGAGTTCATTGCTGGGAGGGAGACGTAGCTGAACGTATGCCGACAGAGGTTCAAATCTGGATCATATCGTTCAGAGTTCTGGTACTGAGTTCACACTGTCCTACACAAGATCTCTTTGAAAATTACAGCAGTAACAGTGAATCTGAATCCCAGCAAGAAAGAGGACAGGTTATTTTCCCGGCCATGGTTACATATCTTACTTCATTAAATCAGTGATTTTATTGATGGAATTGAAAGGGAGATAGTGCATACTGACTGTTGTCTCTCAGTCCCTCTCCCTCAGGGAGTTATCTGTAGACTGACTGATGTCTCTTAGTCCCTCTCTCTCAGGAAGATATCTGTACTTGACTGGTGTCTCTCAGTCCCTCTCCCTCGGGGTGATATCTGTACAGCGACTGCTTTATCTCAGTCCCTCTCCTTCAGGGAGATATCTGTAAACTGACTGATGTCTCTCAGTCTCTCTGTCTCTGAGGGAGATATCTGCACACTGGTTGGTCTCTCAGTCCCTCTCCCTCAGGGACATATCTTTACACTGACTGGTGTCTCTCAGTCCACTCTCCCTCAGGGAGATATCTGTACACTGAATGGTGTCTCTCAGTCCCTCTCCCTTAGGGACATATCTGTACTCTGACTGCTGTCTTTCATTCTCTCTGTATCTCAGGGAGATATCTGTAGACTGACTGGTGTATTTCAGTCCTTCTCCTTCAGGGAGATATCTGTATACTGACTGGTCTCTCAGTCCCTCTCCCTCAGCGACATATCTGTACACTGCCCGGTGTGTCTCAGTCTCTCTGTGACTCAGGGAGATATCTGTACACAGACTGGTGTCACTCAGTACCTCCCTCTCAGGATGATTTCTGTACACTGACTGCTGTTTCTCAGTCCTTCGCCCTCAGGGTGATATCTGTACACTGAATGATCTCTCTCAGTCTCTATGACTATCAGGGAGATATCTGTACACTGGCTGGTATCTCAGTCGCTCTGCATCAAGGACATATCTGCACACTAGATGGTGTCTCTCATTCCCTCTGCCTCAGGGACATATCTGTAAACTGACAGGTCTCTCTCAGTCCCTCTCCTCAGGGAGATATTTGCACACTGACTGGTCTCTCAGTCCCTGTCCCTCAGGGACATATCTGAACACTGACTGTTGTCTCTCAGTCCCTCTCCCTCAGCGACAATACTGTACACTGAGTGGTGCCCCTCCGTCCCACATACTCACGGTGATATTTGTACACTAACTGGTGTCTCTCTATCCCTCTCACTCAGGGAGATATCTATACACTCAGTTGTGTCTCTCAGTCCCTATCTTTCAGTGATATATCTGTACACTGAATGGTATATCTCAGTCCCTCTGCCTCAGGGTGATATCTTTACACTGACTGGTGTCTCTCAGACCCTCCCTTTGAGGAAGATATCTGTACACTCACTGGTGTCTTGCAGTCCCTCTCCCTCATATAGATATCTGTACACTGACTGGTTTCTCTCAGTCCCTCCCCCTCAGGAAGATATCTGTACACTGACTGTTGTCTGTCCATCCCTCTCACTCAGCAACATATCTGTATGCTGACCGGTGTCTCTCAGTCGCTCTCTCTCGGGGAGATATCTGTACACAGACGTGTCTCTCTCAGTATCTCCCTCTCAGGTTGATTTCTGTACACTGACTGGAGTTTCGCAGTACCTCGCCCTCAGTATGATATCTGTACACTGACTGGCGTCTCTCCCTCCCTCTCCCTTAGGGAGGTATCGGTACACTGACTGATGTCTCTTAGTCTATATGACTCTCAGGTAGATATCTATACACTGGCTGGTCTCGACGTCCCTCTCCCTCAGAGACATATCTGTACACTGACAGGTGTTTCTCAGTCCCTCTCCTCAGGGAGATATCTGTACACTGACTGTTGTATCTCAGTCCCTCTCCTTCAGATAAATAATTGTACACTGAGTAGTGCCCCTCGGTCCGTCACACTCAGGATGATATCTGTACACTGACTGGTGTAACTCAATCACTCACTCAATAAGATATCAATATACTGACTTGTGTATCTCAGTCCCTCTCTTTCCGGGACATATCTGTATACTGACTGGTATCTCTCATTCCTTCTCCCTCAGGTACATATCTGCACACTGACTGGTGTCCCTCAGTCCCTCCCTCTAAGGAAGATATCTGTACACCCGCTGGTGTCTTGCAGTCCCTCTCCCTCAGGGAGATATCTGTAAACTGAATGGTGTCTCTCGGTCCCTCTCCCTCACGGAGATGTCGGTACACTGACCGTGCAAATTTGTCCCCTCTCCCTCAGAGAGATATCGGTATACTGACTGGTGTCTCGATGTCCCCAGTATCTCAATGACATATATGTACACAGACTCGTGTCTCTCAGTCGAATCTCCCTCAGGGAGATATCTGTACACTGACTGATGTCTCTCATTCCCTCTCCCTCAAGGAAATATCTGTACTCTGACTGATATCTCTCAGTCTCTCAATCTCTCAGGGAGATATCTGCACACTGACCGGTGTGTCTCAGTCCCTCTCCCTCAGGGAGATATCTGCACACAGACTGGTGTCTCTCAGTACATCCCTCTCAAGTTGATTTCTGTACACTGACTAGTGTTTCTCAATCCCTCGCCCTCAGGGTTATATCTGTACACTGACTGGTGTCTCTCATTCCCTCTCGTTGAGGGAGATATCTGTACACTGACTGATGTCTCTCAATCTCTCTGACTCTCAGGAAGATATCTGTACACTGGCTGGTCTCTCAGTCCCTCTCCCTCAGGATCATATCTGTACACTGCCTGGTGTCTCTCAGTCCCTCTCCCTCAGGGACATATCTACATTGACAGGTGTCTCTCAGTTCCTCTCCTCAGGGAAATATCTGTATACTGACTGGTCTCTCAGTTCCTGTCGCTCAGCGACATATCTGTACACTGACTGTTGACTCTAGATCCCACTACCTCAGCGAGATAAGTGCACACTGAGTGGTGCCCCTCCGTCCCTCACTCTCATGGAGATATCTGTACACTGACTGGTGTCTCTCAATCCCTCTCCATCAGGGTGATATCGAGATACTGACATGTGTCTCTCTGTCCCTCTCTTTCAGGGACATATCTGTACTCAGACTGGTATCACTCAGTCCCTCTCCTTCAGTGTGATAGCTGGACACTGACTGGTGTCTTGCAGTCACTGTCCCTCAGGGAAATATCTGTGCACTGACTGGTGTCTCGCAGTCCATCCCTCTCAGTTAGATATCTTAACACTGACTGGTATCTCACAATCCCTCACTCTCAGGTAGATATCTGCACACTGACTGGTGTCTGTCCGTCCCTCTCCCTCAGCGACATATCTGTATACTGACTGTTGTCTCCCTCAGTATCTCCCTCTCAGGTTGATTTCTGTACACTGACTGGAGTTTCTCAGTCCCTCTCTCTTAGGGAGATATTGGTTCACTGACTGATGTCTCTTAGTCTATATGACTCTCAGGTAGATATCTGTATACTGACTGGTGTCTCGAAGCCCCTATATCGCAATGACATATATGCACACTGACTGGTGTCTCTCAGTCCCTCTCCCTCAGTGCCATATCTGTACACTGACTGGTGTCTCTCAGTCCCTCTCCCTCAGAGAAATAATTGTACACTGAGTGGTGCCCCACAGTCCCTCACTCTCAGGGATATACCTATACACGGACATGTTTCTCTCAGTCCCTCTCTTTCCGGAACATATCTGTACACTGAATGGTATCTCTCATTCCCTATCCCTCAGGTACATATACATACACTGACTGGTGTCTCTCAGTCCCTCCCTTTTAGGAAGATATCTGTACACTCGCTGGTGTCTCTCAGTCCCTCTCCCTCACGGAGATATATGTACAATTACCGGTGCCATTCAGTCCTCTATCCCTCTGGGAGATATCTGTACACTGACTTGTGTCTCTCAGTCCATCTCTCTCAAGGAAATATCTGTAAACTGACAGATATCTCTCAGTCTCTCTATCTCTCAAAGAGATATCTGTACTCTGACTAATGCCTCTCAGTCACTCTGTCTCTCAGGGAGATATGTGTACAATGACCGGTGTGTCTCAGTCCCTCCCCCTCAGGGAGATATCTGCACACAGACTGCTGTCTCTCATTCCTCTCGCTCAGGTAGATATCTGTACACTGACTGATGTCTCTCATTCCCTCTCACTAAGGGAGATATCTGTACACTGGCTCGTCTATCAGTCCCTCTCCCTCATGCAGATGTCTGTATACTGATTGGTGTCTCTCAGTCCCTCCCTCTCAGGAAGATATCCGTACACTCACTGGCCTCTTGCAGTCCCTCTCCCTCAGGGAGATATCTGTACACTGACTGCTCTCTCTCAATCCCTCGCCCTCACGGAGATATCTGAATACTGACATGTGTCTCGAATTCCCAAATCTCTCAGGGACATATGTGAACGCTGACAGGTGTATTTCCGTCCCTCTCCCTCACGGACATATCTTTACACTGACTGGTGTCTCTCACTCGTTCTCCTTCGGGAGATATATGTATACTGACTGGTCTCTCAGTCCTTTTCCCACAGGGACATGTCTGTACACTGACTGGTGTATCTCAGTCCCTCTCCCTCAGGGAGCGAGCTGTACACAAACTGGAGTCTCTCATTCCTCCATCCCAGGGTGATTTCTGTACACTGTATGGTGTCTCTCAGTCCCAGGCCGTCAGATTGACATCTGTACATTGACTGGTGTCTCTCAGTCCCTCTCCCTCACGCAGATATCTGTACACTGACAGGTGTCATTCAGTCTCTTCTCCCTCAGGGAGATAGCTTTACACTGACAGATATCTCTCAGTCTCTCTGACTCTCAGGGAGATATCTTTATTCTGGTTGGTCTCTCAGTCCCTCTCCCTCAGGGACATATATGTACACTGACTGCTGTCTCTCATTCCCTCTCCCTCACGTACAGATCTGTACAGTGACAGGTGTCTCTCTGCCCCTCTCCTCAGGGAGGTATCTGTACACTGACTGGCCTCTCAGTCCCTGCCCATCAGGGACATATCAATGCACTGCCTTGTGTCTCTCAGTCCCTCCCTCTCAGGAAGTTATCTGTACACTCACTGGTATCTTGCAGTCCCTCTCCCTCAGGGAGATACCGGTACACTGACTGGTGTCTCTCAGTCGCTCTCCCTCGTGTAGATATCTGTGCACTGACTGTCCCTGGCGAAGACATCTTTACACTGACAGGTGTAATTTAGTCTCTTCTCCCTCAGGGAGATATCTGTACACTGACTGGTATCTCGAAGTCCCCAATTTCTCAGGTAGATATCTGCACACTGACTGGTGTCTCTCAGTCCCTCCGTCTCAGGAAGTTATCTGTACACTCACTGGTATCTTGCAATCCCTCGCCCTCAGGGAGATATCAATACAATGTATGGTGACTCTCAGTCCCTCCCTCTCAGGGAGATATCTGTTCGCTGACTGGTATCTTTCAATGCATCTGGAGCAACTAGGGGGGAGACCATCTTAGACTGGGTGTTGTGTAATGAGAGATGATTATTTAGCAATCTCGTTGTGCGGGGCCCCTTGGGGAAGAGTGACCATAATATGGTGGAATTCTGCATTAGGATGGTGAATGAAACAGTTAATTCAGAGACCATTGTCCATAACTTAACGAAGAGTAACTTTGAAGGTATGAGGCGTGAATTGGCAAGGATAGATTGGCGAATGATACTTAAGGGGTTGACTGTGGATGGGCACTGGCACACATTTAGAGTGCGCATGGATTAAATACAACAAATGTACCTTCCAGTCTGGCGTAAAAATAAAAAAGGGAAGGTGGCTCAACCGTGGCTATCAAGGCAAATCAGGGATAGTATTGAAGCCAAGTAAGTGGCAAACAAATTGGCCAGAAATAGCAGCGGACATGCGGACTGGGAGAAATTTAGAAATCAGCAGAAGAGGGCAAAGGGTTTGATTATGGCAGGGAAAATGAAGTAAGAGAAGAAGCTTGCAGGGAACATTAAGACGGATTGCAAAAGTTTCTGTAGATATGTAAAGAGAAATAGGTTAGTAAAGACAAACTGCGGTCGCCTGCAGTCAGAATCAGGGGAAGTCATAACGGGGAACAAAGAAATGGCAGACCAATTGAACAAGTACTTTGGTTCGGTATTCACTAAGGAGGACACAAACAATCTTCCGGATATAAAAGGGGTCAGAGGATCTAGAAAGGAGGAGGAACTGTGTGAATTCCTTATTAGTCGGGAAATTGTGTTGGGGAAATTGATGGGATTGAAGACCGATAAATCCACAGGGCCTGATGGACTGCATCCCTGAGTACTTAAGGAGGTGCCCTTGGAAATAGCGGATGCTTTGACCATCATTTTCCAACATTCCATTGAATCTGGATCAGTTCAGATCGAGTGGAGGTTAGCCAATTTAACCCCTCTTTTTAAAACAGGAGGGAGAGAGAAAATAGGAAATTATAGACCGGTTAGCCTGACCTCAGTAGTGGGTAAAGTGATGGAATCAATTATTTAAGGATGTCATAGCAGCGCATTTGGAAAATGGTGACATGATAGGTCCAAGTCAGCATGGATTTGTGAAAGGGAAATCATGATTGACATATCTTCTGGAATTTTTTTGAGGATGTTTCCAGTAGAGTGGACAAGGGAGATCCAGTTGATGTGGTCTATTTGGACTTTCAGAAGGCTTTCGACAAGGTCCCACACAAGATATTAATGTGCAAAGTTAAAGCACATGGGATTGGGGGTAGTGTGCTGAGATGGATTGAGAACAGATTGTCAGACAGGAAGCAAAGAGTAGGAGTAAATGGGTACTTTTCAGAATTGCAGAAAGTGAATAGTGGGGTACCGCAAGGTTTTTTTCGGTGGCCCCAGCTGTTTACACTGTACATTAATGATTTAGACGAGGGGATTAAATGTAGTATCTCCAAATTTGCGGATGACACTAAGTTGGGTGGCAGTTTGAGCTGCGAGGACGATGCTATGAGGCTGCAGAGTGACTTGGATAGCTTAGGAGTGTGGGCAAATGCATGGCAGATGTAGTATAATGTGGATAAATGTGAGGTTATCCACATTGGTGGTAAAAACAGAGAGACAGACTATTATCTGAATGGTGACAGATCAGAAAAAAAGGAGGTGCAACGAGACCTGGGTGTCATGGTACATCAGTCATTGAAGGTTGGCATGCAGGTACAGCAGGCGGTTAAGAAAGCAAATGGCATGCTGGCCTTCACAGCGAGTGGATTTGAGTACAGGGGCAGGGAGGTGTTGCTAGAGTTGTACAGCGCCTTGTTGAGGCCGCACCTGTAGTATTGTCTACAGTTTTGGTTTCCTAACTTGAGGAAGGACATTCTTGCTATTGAGGGAGTGCAGCGTAGATTCACCAGACTGATTCCCGGGATGGTGGGAATGACCTATCAAGAAAGACTGGATCAACTGGGCTTGTATTCACTGGAGTTCAGAAGAATGAGAGGGGACCTCATAGAAACGTTTAAAATTCTGATGCGTTTAGACAGGTGAGATGCAGGAAGAATGTTCCCCATGTTGGGGAAGTCCAGAACCAGGGGTCACAGTCTAAGGATAAGGGGTAAACCATTTAGCACCGACATGTGGAGAAACTTCTTCACCCAGAGAGTGGTGAATCTGTGGAATTCTCTACCACAGAAAGTAGTTGCTGCCAATTCACTAAATATATTCAAAAGGGAGTCAAATGAAGTCCTTACTACTAGGGGGATCAAGGGGTATGGAGAGAAATCAGGAATGGGGTACTGAAGTTGCATGTTCAGCCATGAACTCATTGAATGGCGGTGCAGTTTAGAAGGGCGGAATGCCCGACTGCTGCACCTATTTTTCTCTGTTTCTATCTATGTTTCTATCTCCCTCAGCGAGATATCTGGACACTAACTGGTGTCTCTCACTTCCTCTCCACCAGCAAGATATCTGTCGACTGACTTGTGTCTCTCAATCCATCCCGCTCAAGGCGAAATCTGTACACTGACTGATGTCTCTCAGTCCCTCTCCCTCAGGGATATATCTGTACACTGAGTGGTGCCCTCAGTCCATCACTCTCCTTTTGATATCTGTACACTGACTGGTGTCTCTCAGGCCCTTCCCCTCAGCGAGATCTCTATACACTGAGTGGTACCCCTCATGCCCTCACTCTCCGGGGGATATCTGTACACTGACTGGCGTCTCTCAGTCCCTCTTCCTCAGGGTGATATCTGTACACTGACTGGTGTCTCTCAGTCCCTCTCCCTCAGGGTGATATCTGTACACTGACTGGAGTCTCTCAGTCCCTAAATTTCAGGGACATCGCTGTACACTGACATTTATCTCTCAGTCCCTCTCCCCGAGCGACATATCTGTACACTGACCGGTGTGTCTCAGTCTCTCTGTGTCTCAGGGAGATATCTGTCCACAGATTGGTGTCACTCAGTATCTCCCTCTCAGGATGATTTCTGTACACTGACTGGTGTTTCTCAGTCCCTCGCCCTCAGGGTGATATCTGTACACTGACTGATGTCTCTCAGTCTCTATGACTATCTGCGAGATATCTGTACACTGGCTGGTGTCTCAGTCGCTCAGCATCACGCACATATCTGCACATTAACTGTTGTCTCTCAGTCCCTCTCCCTCAGGGACATATCTGTACACTGACAGGTGTCTCTCAGTTCCTCCCCTCAGGGAGATATCGGCAAACTGACTGGTCTTTCAGTCCCTGTCCCTAAGGGACATATCTGACCACTGACTGTTGTCTCTCAGTCCCTCTCCCTCAGCGAGATAACTGTACACTGAGTGGTGCCCCTCCGTCCCACATACTCACGGTGATATTTGTACACTGACTGGTGCCTCTCTATCCCTCTCCCTCAGGGAGATATCTATCTACTGAATTGTGTCTCTCAGTCCCTCTCTTTTAGGGATATATCTGTACACTGAATGGCATCTCTCAGTCCCTCTGCCTCAGGGTGATATCTGTATACTGACTGGTGTCTCTCAGACCCTCGCTCTGAGGAAGATATCTGTACACTCACTGGTGTCTTGCAGTCCCTCTCCCTCATTGAGATATCTGTACACTGACTGGTGTCTCTCAGTCCCTCCCTCTCAGGAAGATATCTGTACACTGACTGTTGTCAGTCCGTCCCTCTCCCTCAGCGACATATCTGTATACTGACCGGTGTCTCTCAGTCGCTCTCTCTCGGTGAGATATCTGTACACAGACTTGTCTCTCTCAGTATCTCCCTCACAGGTTGATTTCTGTAAACTGACTGGAGTTTCTCAGTCCCTCGCCCACAGTGTGATATCTGTACAATAACTGGCGTCTCTCAGTCCCTCTCCCTTAGGGAGATATCGGTACACTGACTGATGTCTCTTCGTCCATATGAATCTCAGGTAGATATCTGTACACTGGCTGGTCTCTCAGTCCCTCTCCCTCAGAGACATATCTGTACACTGACTGGTGTCTCTCAGTCCCGCTCCCTCAGTGCCATATCTGTACACGGACAGGAGTTTCTCAGTCCCTCTCCTCAGGGAGATATCTGTACACAGACTGTTGTATCTCAGTCCCTCTCCCTCAGAGAAATAATTGTACACTGAGTGGTGCCTCTCAGTCCCTCACTCTCAGGATGATATCTGTACACTGACTGGCGTCTCTCAAACCCTCTCACTCAATAAGATATCAATATACTGACTTGTGTCTCTCAGCCCCTCTCTTTCCGGGACATATCTGCACACTGACTGGTATCTCTCATTCCTTCTCCCTCAGGTACATATCTGTAAACTGACTGGTGTCTCTCAATTCCTCCCTCTAAGGAAGATATCTGTACAACCGCTGGTGTCTTGCAGTCCCTCTCCCTCAGGGAGATATCTGTACACTGACTGGTGTTTGTCGGACCCTCTCCCTCACGGAGATATCGGTACACTGACCGTGCAATTCAGTCCCCTCTCCCTCAGGGAGATATCGATAAACTGACTGATGTCTCGATTTCCCCAATATCACAATGACATATATGTACACTGACTCGTGTCTCCCTGTCGACTCTCCCTCAGGGAGATATCTGTACACTGACTGCTGTCTCTCAGTCCCTCTCCCTCAAGGAAATATCTGTACTCTGCTGATATCTCCCAGTCTCTCTATCTCTCAAATAGATATCTCTATTCTGACGAATGCCTCACAGTCTCTCTGTCTCTCAGGGAGATATCTGTACACTGCCAACGTGTCTCAGTCCCTCTCCCTCAGGGAGATATGTGAACACAGACTAGTTGTCTCTCAGTACCTCCCTCTCAAGTTGATTTCTGTACACTCAGGGAGATATCTGTACACTGGCTGGTCTCTCAGTCCCTCTCCCTCAGGATCATATCTGTACACTGCCTGGTCTCTCCCAGTCCCTGTCCCTCAGGTACATATTTGTACAATGACATGTGTCTCTCAGTTCCTGTCGCTCAGACAGATCTGTACACTGACTGGTGTCTCTCAGTCCCTCTCTTTCAGTGATATATCTGTACTCAGAATGGTATCACTCAGTCCTCTCCTTCAGTGTGATATCTGGACACTGACTGGTGTCTTGCATTCACTGTCCCTCAGGAAAATATCTGTACACTAACTGGTGTCTCTCAGTCCCTCTCCCTCATGCAGATATCTGTACACTGACTGGTGTCTCTCAGTCACTCTCCCTCATGCAGATATCTGTACACTGACTGGTGTCTCTCAGTCCCTCTCCCTCATGCAGATATCTGTACACTGACTGGTGTCTCGCAATCGCTCGCTCTCAGTTAGATATCTGAACACTGACTGGTATCTCACAATCCCTATCCCTCTGAGTGATATCTGTACACTGACTGTTGTGTCTCAGTCGCTCTCCCTCAGTGAGATATCTGTACACAGACTGGTCTCTCTCAGTATCTCCCTCTCAGGTTGATTTCTGTACACTGACTGGAGTTTCTCAGTCCCTCGCCCTCAGTGTGATATCTGTACACTGATTGGCGTCTCTCAGTCCCTCTCCTCAGTGAGATATCTGTACACTGAGATGTGCCCCACAGTCCCTCACTCTCAGCGAGATATCTATACACTGACTTGTTTCTTTCAGTCCCTCTCTTTCCGGAACATATCTGTACACTGAATGTTATCTCTCATTCCCTCTCCCTCAGGTACATATCCATACAGTGACTGGTGTCTTTCAGTCCCTCCCTCTTAGGAAGATATCTGTACACTCGCTGGTGTCTCTCAGTCCCTCTCCCTCACGGAGATATCTGTACACTTACCGGTGCCATTCAGTCCTCTCTCCCTCAGGGAGATATCTGTTCACTGACTGGTGTCTCGAAGTCCGCAATATGTCAATGACATATATGTACATTTACTGCTGTCTCTCAGTCCCTCTCTCTCAAGGAAATATCTGTACTTAGACAGATATCTCTCAGTTTCTCTATCTCTCAAAGAGATATTTGTACTCTGACTAATGCCTCTTCGTCCCTCCCCCCTCAGGGAGATACCTGCACACAGACTGGTGTCTCTCATTCCTCTCGCTCAGGGAGATATCTGTGCACTGACTGATGTCTCTCATTCCCTCTCGCTAAGCGAGATATCTGTACACTTGCTCGTCTCTCAGTCCCTCTCCCTCAGGGATATATCTGTGCACTGCCTGGTGTCTTGCAGTCCCTCTCCCACAGGGAGATATCTGTACACTGACTGGTGTCTCTCAGTCCCTCTCCCTCATGCAGATATCTGTATACTGATTGGTGTCTCTCAGTCCCTCCCTCTCAGGAAGATATCCGTACACTCACGGTCTATTGCAGTCCCTCTTCCTCAATGAGATATCTGTACACTGACTGATGTCTCTCAATCGCTCGCCCTCACGGAGATATATGAATACTGATATGTGTCTCGAATTCCCCAATCTCTCAAGGACATATGTGAACACTGACTGGTGTCTTTCCGTCCCTCTCCCTCACGGACATGTCTGTACACTGACTGGTGTCTCTCACTCGTTCTCCTTCGGGGAGATATATGTATACTGACTGGTCTCTCAGTCCCTTTCCCTCAGGGATATATCTGTACACTGACTGGTGTCTCTCAGTCCCCCACCCTCAGGGAGCGAGCTGTACACAAACTAGAGTCTCTCATACCTCCATCTCAGGGTGATTTCTGTACACTGTATCGTGTCTCTCATTCCCAGGCCGTCAGATTGACATCTGTACACTGACTGGTGTCTCTCAGTCCCTCTCACTCACGCAGATATCTGTACACTGACAGGTATCATTCAGTCCCTCCTTCCTCAGGGAGATAGCTTTACACTGACTGATGTCTCTCAATCTCACTGACTCTCAGGGAAATATCTTTATTCTGGTTGGTCTCTCAGTCCTTCTCCCTCAGGGACATATATGTACACTGACTGTTGCCTCTCATTCCCTCTCCCTCACGTACAGATATGTACACTGACAGGTGTCTCTCTGCCCCTCTCCTCAGGGAGGTATCTGTACACTGACTGGTCTCTCAGTCCCTGCCCATCAGGGATATATCTGTGCACTGACTGGTGTCTCTCGGTCGCTCTCCCTCGCCTAGATATCTGTGCACTGACTGGTGTCTCTCAGTGCCTGTCCCTCACGAAGACATATGTACACTGACAGGTGCAATTCAGTCTCTTCTCCCTCAGGGAGATATCTGTACACTGACTGGTATCTCCAACTCCCCAATTTCTCAGGGAGATATCTGTTAACTGACTGGTGTCTCTCAGACCTTCTCCCTCAGGTAGATATCTGTATACTGACTGGCCTCTCAGTCACTATCCCTCATGGACATATCTGTACAATATCTGGTGTCTCTCAGTACTTCCCTCTCAGGATGATATCTGTACACTTAAAGGTGTCTCTCAGTCCCTCTCCCTCAGAGAGATATCGATACATTGTCTGGTGACTCTCACTCCCTCCCTCTCAGGGAGAGATCTATTCGCTGACTGCTATCTTTCAGTGCGTCTAGACCAACTAGTGGGGAGGCCGTCTTAGGCTGGGTGTTGTGTAATGAGAGAGGATTATTCAGCAATGTCGTTGTGCGAGGCCCCTTGGGGAAGAGTGACCATAATATGGTGGAATTCTGCATTCGTATGGAGAATGAAACAGTTAATTCAGAGACCATGGTCCATAACTTAAAGAAGGGTAACTTTGAAGGTATGAGGAGTGAATTGGCTAGGATAGATTGGCGAATGATACTTAAGGGGTTGACTGTGGATGGACAATGTCACACATTTAGAGTCCGCATGGATGAAATACAACAATTGTACCTTCCAGTCTGTCGTAAAAATAAAAAAAGGGAAGGTGGCTCAACCGTGAATATCAGGGGAAGTCAGGCATAGTATTAAAGCCAAGGAAGTGGCATACAAATTGGCCAGAAATAGCAGCGAACCTGCGGACTGGGAGAAATTTAATACTCAGCAGAGGAGGGCAAAGGGTCTTAATAGGGCAGGGAAAATGAAGTAAGAGAAGAAGCTTGCAGGGAACATTAAGACGGATTGCAAAAGTTTCTGTAGATATGTAAAGAGAAAAAGGTTAGTAAAGACAAACGGAGGTTCCCTGCAGTCAGTATCAGGGGTTGTCATAACGGGGAACAAAGAAATGGCAGACCAATTGAACAAGTACTTTGTTTAGCTATTCACTAAGGAGGACACAAACAACCTTCCGGATATAAAAGGGGTCAGAGTGTCTCGAAAGAAGGAGGAACTGAGTGAATTCCTTATTAGTCGGGAAATTGTGTTGGGGAAATTGACGGGATTGAAGGCTGATAAATCCCCAGGGCCTGATGAACTGCATCCCTGAGTACGTAAGGAGGTGGCCTTGGAAATCGCGGATGCATTGACCATCATTTTCCAACATTCCATTGACTCTGGATCAGTTCCGATCGAGTGGAGGGTAGCCAATTTAACCCCCCTTTTTAAAACTGGAGGGAGAGAGAAAACAGGGAATTATAGACCGTTCAGCCTGAACTCAGTAGTGGGTAAAATGATGGAATCAATTATTGAGGATGTCATAGCAGCACATTTGGAAAATGGTGACATGATAGGTCCAAGTCAGCATTGATTTGTGAAAGGGAAATCATGTTTGACAAATCTTCTGGAATTTTTTTGACGATGCTTCCAGAAGAGTGGACAAGGGAGAACCAGTTGATGTGGTATATTTGGACTTTCAGAAGGCTTTCGACAAGGTCCCACACAAGATATTAATGTGCAAAGTTAAAGCACATGGGATTGGGGGAAGTGTGCTGACATGGATTGAGAACTGATTGTCAGACAGGAAGCAAAGAGTAGGAGTAAATGGGTACTTTTCAGAATTGCAGGAAGTGACTAGTGGGGTACCGCAAGGTTCTGTGCTGGGGCCCCAGCTGTTTACACTGTACATTAATGATTTAGACGAGGGGATTAAATGTAGTATCTACAAATTTGCGGATGTCACTAAGTCAGGTGGCATTGTGAGCTCCGAGGAGGATGCTATGAGGCTGCAGATTGACTTGGATAGCTTCGGTGAGTGGGCAAATGCATGGCAGATGTAGTATAATGTTGACAAATGTGAGGTTATCCACTTTGGTGTTAAAAACAGAGAGACAGACTATTATCTGAATGGTGACAGATCAGAAAAAAAGGAGGTGCAACGAGACCTGGGTGTCATGGTACATCAGTCATTCAAGTTTGGCATGCAGGTACAGCAGGCGGTTAAGAAAGCAAATGACATGGTGTCCTTCATAGCGAGGGGATTTGAGTTCAGGGGCAGGGACGTGTTGCTGTAGTTGTGCAGGGCCTTGGTTTGGCCACACCTGGAGTATTGTGTACAGTTTTGGTCTCCTAACCCGAGGAAGGACATTCTTGCTATTGAGGGAGCGCAGCGAAGATTCACCAGACTGATTCCCGGGATTGTGGGACTGACCTATCAAGAAAGACTGGATCAACTGGGCTTGTATTCACTGGAGTTCAGAGGAATGAGAGGGTTCCTCATAGAAACGTTTAAAATTATGATGCGTTTAGACAAGTTAGATGCAGGAAGAATGTTCCCAATGTTGGGGAAGTCCAGAACCACGGGTCACAGTCTAAGGATAAGGGGTAAACCATTTAGAACCGAGATGAGGAAAAAATTCTTCACCCAGAGAGTGGTGAACCTGTGGAATTCTCTACCACAGAAAGTAGTTGCTGCCAATTTACTAAATATATTCAAAAGTGAGTTAGATGAAGTCTTTACTACTAGGGGGATCAAGGGGTATGGCGAGAAATCAGGAATGGGGTAGTGAAGTTGCATGGTCAGCCATGAACTCATTGAATGGCGGTGCAAGTTAGAAGGGGGGAATGCCCAACTCCTGCACCTATTTTTCTCTGTTTCTATCTATGTTTCTATCTCCCTCAGCGAGATATCTGGACACAACTGGTGTCTCTCACTTCCTCTCCATCAGCAAGATATCTGTAGACTGACTGGTGTCTCTCAATCCATCCCTCTCAAGGCGATATCTGTACACTGACTGATGTGTATCAGTCCCTCTCGCTCAGTGACATATCTGTACACTGAGTGGTGCCCCTCAGTTCATCATCTCCGGGTGATATCTGTACACTGACTGGTGTCTCTCCGGCCCTCTCTCTCAGCGAGATATCTATACACTGAGTGGTGCCCCTCATGCCTTCACTCTCCGGGGTATATCTGTACACTGACTGGCGTCTCTCAGTACCTCTCCCTCAGGGAGATATCTGTACACTGACTGGCATCTCTCAGTCCCTCCCTCTCAGGGAGATATCTTTTCACTGACATGTGTCTCTCAGTCCCTCTCCCTAATGGATATATCTGTACATTGACTGGTGTCTCTCAGTCCCTCTCCCGCATGGAGATATCTGTACACTGACTGTTGTCTCTCTGTCCCTCTCCCTCAGGGAGATATCTGTACACTGACTGGTGTCTGTCTGTTCCTCTCCCTCAGAGAGATATCTGTACACTGACTGGTGTCTCTCAGTCCCTCCCTCTCAGGGTGATATCTGTACACTGACTGGTATTTCTCAGTCTACTCTACCTCAGGGAGATATCTGTGCACTAACTGGTGTCTCTCAGTATTGCATCTCAGGGTGATATCTGTGTACTGACTGCTGTCTGTCAGTCCCTCTCCCTCAGGCAGACATCTATACACTGACTGGCGTCTCTCAGTTACTACCTCTCAGGGAGATATCTGTGCACTGACTGCTGCCTCTCAGTCCCTCCCTTTCAGGGAGATATCTGCACACTCACTGATGTCTTGCAGTCCATCTCCTTCAGGGAAATAGCTGTACACTGATTACTGTCTCTCAGTCCCTCTCCCTTGACTGATGTATCTGTACACTGACTGGTATCTCTCAGTCTACTCTACCTCAGGGAGATATCTGTGCACTGACTGGTGTCTCTCAGTATTGCGTCTCAAGGTGATATCTGTGCACTGACTGCTGTCTGTCAGTCCCTCACCCTCAGGCAGACATCTATACACTGACTGGCTTCTCTCAGTTGCTACCTCTCAGGGAGATATCTGTGCACTGAATGAATTTTCTAAAATCTCAGTCTCTCAGGGTGATATCTGTGCACTGACTGGTGCCTCTCAGTCCACTCTCCGTCAGGGAGATATCTGTACTCCGACAGGTGTCTCTCAGTCCCTCTCCCTCAGGGAGATATCTGCACTCTAACTGATGTCTCAGTCTCTCTGTTTCTCAGGGTGATATATGTACAATGACTGGTCACTCACTCCATCTCCCCCAGGGAAATATCTGTCCAATGAATGATGTCCCTCAATCCTTGCCCTCAGGGAGATATCTGTACACTGACTGGAGTCTCTGGGTCCCTCTCCCTCAGGGTCGGATCTGTACACTGACTGGTGTCTCTCAGTCCCTCTCCCTCAGGAGGATATCTGTACACTGACTGATGTCTTTCACTCTCTCTCTCTCAGGGAGATATCTGTACACTGACTGGTGTATCTCAGTCCCTCCCTCTCAGGGAGATATCAGTAAACTGACTGGTGTCTCTCAGTCGCTCTCCGTCATGGACATATCTGTACATTGACTGCAGTCTCTCAGTCCCACTCCCTGAGGGAGATATCTGTCCTCTGACAGATGTATATTTGTCTCTCTGTCTCTCAGGGAGATAGCTGTAAACTGACTGGTCACTCAGTCCCTCTCCCTCAGGGAAATATCTGTGCACTGAATCGTGTCTCTCAGTCACTCTCTCTGAACGACGTATCTGCACACTGACTGGTATATCTCAGTCCCTCTCCCCCAGCGACATATCTGTACAATGACTGGTGTCTCTCAGTCCCTCTACCTGAGGGAGATATCTGTACACTGACTGGCGTCTCTCAGTCCCTCCCTCTCAGGGAGATATCTGTTCACTATCTGGTGTCTCTCAGTCCCTCGCCCTCAGGGAAATATCTGTACACTGACTGGTGCCTGTCAGTTCCTCTCCCTCAGGGAGATATCTGCACTCTGATTGATGTCTCTCAGTCTCTCTATTTCTCATGGTGATATCTGTGCAATGACTGGTGTCTTTCAGTCCCTCTCCCTCAGTGAGATATCTGTACACTGACTGGTGTCTCTCAGTTACTCTCCCTCAGAGAGATATCGGTACACTGATCGGTGTGTCTCAGTCCCTGTCTCTCATGTGGCATATCTGTACACTGACTGGTGAATCTCAGTCCTTCTCCCGCAGCGATATATCTGTACACTGACTGGTGTCTCTCAGTCCCTTCATCTCAGGGTGATATCTGTGCACTGACTGGCGTCTCTCAGTTGTTACCTCTCAGGGAGATATCTGTGCACTGACTGAATTCTCTAAGTCTCTCAGTCTCTCAGGGTGATATCTGTGCTCTGACTGGTCTCTCAGTCCATTTTCCTCAGGGATATATATGTACACTGACTGGTGTCTCTCAGTGTTTCTCCCTCTTGGAGATATCTTTATGCTGACTGGTCTCTCAGTCCCTGTTAGCGCGAATGTTTTCCTGCAAGAATCACTCGACACTCTGGGTCGGTTCCAACGCCAAAACGGTTTTTATTACACTGGTGGGGAGAGAGCCTCTGGTCCAACTCCAGGCACTCTACTCTCCAACGAACAAAGAAATTCATCGATATTGATATGTTTTACAATAGTTCATTACTGTTACTCAGCACACTTCGTCTGGACACAATCCAGTCATAAAGATTATAGATTACATATAGGTTTCTTTAACTCAATAGAATTCCCCTGAAACCTCAGGTGCTGTATGTTCGGTTTTTTCAGCTCGGGCTGATTAATGACCTCGTTATGTGAACTGGGCCCCCCCTTATCTCTGTTCCTCGGGGCATTGTTGTGCGAAGTCCTTGATTAAGGACATTCCTCACAAGGTACTATAATGGCCGTTATAGTTATCTTGTCTCAAGTGGATGATCCAAGGCATTCCCGGTAGTGGGCCTCACTAGTTCATTGCTCGGTCAGCCACAGTCAATAGTGCATTGCTTGACTAACTGAGTTCCCATCATGCTTGGGCAGCCATTTTATATGTGGCCATTTTAAACCTATATATCTGTAGATATATTTAGCAGGTGCCGAATGCCTAGTGTTTTGATATATTCAGCAGGTGCCGAATGCCTACAACAGTCCCTCTCCCTCAGGGACGTATCTGTACATTGACTTGTATCTTTCAGTCCCTCCCTCTCAGGTTGATATCTGTACATTGACTGGTGTCTCTCAGTCCCTCCCTCTCAGGAAGATATCTGTACACTCACTGATGTCCGGCATCCCCTCTCCTTCAGCGAGATAGATGTACACTGACTGATGTCTTTAACTCCTTCTCCCTCAGGGATATATCTGTATACTGACTGGTGTCTCGAAGTCCCCAATCTCTCAGGGAGATATCTGTGCACTGACTGGTGCCTCTCAGTCCACTCTCCGTCAGGGAGATATCTGTACTCCGACAGGTGTCTCTCAGTCCCTCTCCCTCAGGGAGATATCTGCACTCTAACTGATGTCTCAGTCTCTCTGTTTCTCAGGGTGATATATGTACAATGACTGGTCACTCACTCCCTCTCCCCCAGGGAAATATCTGTACACTGAATGATGTCCCTCAATCCTTGCCCTCAGGGAGATATCTGTACACTGACTGGAGTCTCTGGGTCCCTCTCCCTCAGGGTCGTATCTGTACACTGACTGGTGTCACTCAGTCCCTCTCCCTCAGGAGGATATCTGTACACTGACTGATGTCTTTCACTCTCTCTCTCTCAGGGAGATATCAGTAAACTGACTGGTGTCTCTCAGTCGCTCTCCGTCATGGACATATCTGTACATTGACTGCAGTCTCTCAGTCCCACTCCCTCAGGGAGATATCTGTCCTCAGACAGATGTATATCTGTCTCTCTGTCTCTTAGGGAGATAGCTGTAAACTGACTGGTCACTCAGTCCCTCTCACCCAGGGAAATATCTGTACACTGAATCGTGTCTCTCAGTCACTCTCTCTGAAGGACGTATCTGCACACTGACTGGTATATCTCAGTCCCTCTCCCCCAGCGACATATCTGTACAATGACTGGTGTCTCTCAGTCCCTCTACCTGAGGGAGATATCTGTACACTGACTGGCGTCTCTCAGTCCCTCCCTCTCAGGGAGATATCTGTTCACTATCTGGTGCCTGTCAGTTCCTCTCCCTCAGGGAGATATCTGCACTCTGATTAAGTCTCTCAGTCTCTCTATTTCTCATGGTGATATCTGTGCAATGACTGGTGTCTTTCAGTCCCTCTCCCTCAGAGAGATATCTGTACACTGAATGGTGTCTCTCAGTCCCTCTCCCTCAGAGAGATATCGATACACTGATCGGTGTGTCTCAGTCCCTGTCTCTCATGTGGCATATCTGTACACTGACTGGTAAATCTCAGTCCTTCTCCCGCAGCGATATATCTGTACACTGACTGGTGTCTCTCAGTCCCTCCATCTCAGGATGATATCTGTACACTGACTGGCGTCTCTCAGTTGTTACCTCTCAGGGAGATATCTGTGCACTGACTGAATTCTCTAAGTCTCTCAGTCTCTCAGGGTGATATCTGTGCTCTGACTGGTCTCTCAGTCCATTTTCCTCAGGGATATATATGTACACTGACTGGTGTCTCTCAGTGTTTCTCCCTCTTGGAGATATCTTTATGCTGACTGGTCTCTCAGTCCCTGTTAGCGCGAATGTTTTCCTGCAAGAATCACTCGACACTCTGGGTCGGTTCCAACGCCAAAACGGTTTTTATTACACTGGTGGGGAGAGAGCCTCTGGTCCAACTCCAGGCACTCTACTCTCCAACGAACAAAGAAATTCATCGATATTGATATGTTTTACAATAGTTCATTACTGTTACTCAGCACACTTCGTCTGGACACAATCCAGTCATAAAGATTATAGATTACATATAGGTGTCTTTAACCCAATAGAATTCCCCTGAAACCTCAGGTGCTGTATGTTCGTTTTTTTCAGCTCGGGCTGATTAATGACCTCGTTCTGTGAAGTGGACCCCCCCTTATATCTGTTCCTCGGGTCATTGTTGTGCGAAGTCCTTGATTAAGGACATTCCACACCAGGTACTATAATGGCCGTTATAGTTATCTTGTCTCAAGTGGATGATCCAAGGCATTCCCGGTAGTGGGCCTCACTAGTTCATTGCTCGGTCAGCCTCAGTCAATAGTTCATTGCTTGACTAACTGAGTTCCTATCATGCTTGGGCAGCCATTTTATATATGGCCACTTTAAACCAATATTGATGTAGATATATTTAGCAGTTGCCTAATGCCCAGTGTTTTGATATATTCAGCAGGTGCCGAATGCCTACATCATCCCTCTCCCTCAGGAACGTATGTGTACACTGACTTGTATCTCTCAGTCCCTTCCTCTCAGGGTGATATCTGTACACTGACTGGTATCTCTAAGTCCCTCCCTCTCAGGAAGATATCTGTACACTCACTGATGTCTTGAAGCCCCTCTCCTTTGGCGAGATAGATGTACACTGACTGCTGTCTCTCAGTCCCCAATCTCTCAGGGAGATATCTGCACTCTGAATGGTGTCTCTCAGGCCACTCTCCGTCAGGGAGATATCTGTACTCCGACAGGTGTCTCTCAGTCCCTCTCCCTCAGGGAGATATCTGCACTATGACTGATGTCTCAGTTTCTCTGTTTCTCAGGGTGGTATTTGTACAATGACTGGTCACTCACTACCTCTCCCCCAGGGAAATATCTGTACACTGAATGATGTCCCTCAATCCTTGCCCTCAGGGAGATATCTGTACACTGACTAGTGTCGCTTTGTCCTTCCCCATCAGGGAGCTACCTGTACACAGACCGGTGTCATTCAGTGCCCTCTCCCGAAGCGAGATATCTGTATACTGACTGGTGTCTAGATGACCCTATTCTCTCAGGAAGATATCTGTACACTGACTGGTCTCTTAGTCCCTGTCCCTCAGCGAGATATCTATACACTGATTGATCTCTCAGTCGCTCTCCTCAGGGAAATATCTGTACACTGACTGGTGTCTCTCATTCCCTGCCTCTGAGGGTGATATCTGTACTCTGACTGGTGTCTCCGAATCCCTCACTCTCATGGAGATATCTGTAGATGACTTGTGTCTCACAGTCCCTCTCCCTCAGGGAGATATCTGTACACTGAATGTTGTCTCTCAGGCCCTCTCCCACAGGGAGATATCTGTACAGTGATTTGTGTCTCTCAGACCCTCTCACTCAGGGAGATATCTGTACACTGACTGGTGTATCACAATACCTCCCTCTCAAGGTGATATCTGTGCACTGACTGGCGTCTCTCAGTCCCTTTCTTTTAGGGAGGTATCTGTTCAGTAACTGGTGTCGTTCAGTCCACTCTCCCTCAGGGAGATATCTGTCGTCTGACTGATGTCTCTCATTTTCTCTGTCTCTCAGGCAGATATCTGTACACTAACTCGTCACTCAGTCCCTCTTCCCCAGGGAAATATCTGTACACTGAATGGTGTCTCTCATTCCCTCTCTCTCAGGGACATATCTGTACACTGACTGGTGTCTCTCAGTCCCTTTCCCCCAGCGACATATCTGTACACATACTGGTGTCTCACAGTCCCTCCCTCTCAGGGTGATATCTGTTCATTGACTGGTGTCTCTCAGTCCCTTCCTCTCAGGAAGATATCTGTTCACTCACTGATGTCTTCAGCCCCTCTCCTTCAGCGAGATAGAAGTACACTGACTAATGTCTCTCAATCCCTCTCCCTCAGGGATATATCTGTGTTCTAACTGTTGTCTCGAAGTCCCCAATCTCTCAGGGAGATATCTGGATACTGACTGGTGTCTCTCAGTCCACTCTCCGTCAGGGGGATATCTTTACTCCGACAGGTGTCTCTCAGTCCCTCTCCCTCAGGGAGATATCTGCACTCTGACTGATGTCTCAGTCTCTCTGTTTCTCAGGGTGATATCTGTACAATGACTGGTCACTCACTCCCTCTCCCCCAGGGAAATATCTGTACACTGAATGGTGTCTCTCAGTCCCTCTCCCTCAGGATGATATCTGTACACTGACTGATATCTTTCACTCTCTGTCGCTCAGGGAGATATCTGCACACTGACTGGTATCTCTCAGTCCCTCCCTCTCAGTGAGATATCAGTAAACTGACTGGTGTCTCTCAGTCGCTCTCCCTCTTGGAAATATCTGTACATTGACTGGTGTCTCTCAGTTCCTCTCGCTCAGGGATAGGTTTGTACACTGGCGGGTATCTCTCAGTCCATCTCCCTCAAGGAGATATCTGTACACTGACTGTTGTCTCTCAGTCCCTCGCCCTCAGGACACATTTGAACACTGAATGTTGTCTCTCAGAACCTCTCACCCAGGGAGATATCTGTACACTGACTTGTGTCCCTCAGTTCCTCTCCCTCATGGAGATATCTGAACACTGACTGGTGTCTCTCAGTCCCTCCCTCTCAGGGTGATATCTGTACATTGACTGGTGTATCTCAGTCCCTTCTCCCTCAGTGAGATATCTGCACACTGACTGGTGTCTCTCAGTTCCTTTCCCTCAGGCAGATATCTGTACACACACTGGTGTTGCACAGTCCCTCTCCCTCAGGAAGATATCTGTACCCTGACTGATATCTCTGTCTCTCTGACTCTCAGGGAGATATCTGTACAATGGCTGGTCACGCAGTGCCTGTCCCTCAGGGAGATATCTGTTAACTGACTGGTGTCTCTCAGTCGCTCATCCTCAGGGACAGATCTGCACACTGACTGGTGTCTCTCAGTCGCTCTCCGTCAGGGAGATATCTGTATACTGACAGGTCTCTCAGTCCCTGCCCCTCAGGGGTATATCTGTAAACTGACTGGTGTCTCTCAGTACCTCCCTCTCAGGGAGATATCAATAAACTGACTGGTGTGTCTCAGTCGCTCTCCCTCATGGTCTTATCTGCACACTGAATGGTGTCTCTCAGTCCACTCTCTGTCAGGGAGATATCTATACTCCGACAGGTGTCTCTCAGTCCCCCTCCCTCAGGGAGATATCTGCACTCTGACTGACGTCTCAGTCTCTCTGTTTCTCAGGGTGATATCTGTACAATGACTGGTCACTCACTCCCTCTCCCCCAGGGAAATATCGGTACAGTGAATGATGTCCCTCAATCCTTTCCCTCAGGGAGATATCTGTACATTGACTGGTGTCTCTCAGTCCCTCCCTCTCAGGAAGATATCTGTACACTTACTGATGTCTTGCATCCTCTCTCCTTCAGCGAGATCGATGTACATTGACTGATGTCTCTCAGTCCCTCTCCCTCAGGGATATATCTGTATACTGACTGGTGTCTCGAAGTCCCAAATCTCTCAGCGAGATATCTGCACACTGACTGGTGTCTCTCAGTCCACTCTCCATCAGGGAGATATCTGTACTCCGACATGTGTCTCTCAGTCCCTCTCCCTCAGAGAGATATTTGCACTCTGACTGATGGCTCAGTCTCTCTGTTTCATAGGGTGATATCTGTACAATGACTGGTCACTCACTCCCTCTCCCCCAGGGTAATATCTGTACACTGAATGATGTCCCTCAATCCTTGCCCTCAGGGAGATATCTGTACACTGACTGGAGTCTCTGGGTCCCTCTACCTCATGGTGGTATCTGTACACTGACTGGTGTCTCTCAGTCCCTCTCCCTCAGGAGGATTTCTGTACACATGACTGATATCTTTCACTCTCTGTCTCTCAGGGAGATATCTGCACACTGACTGTTGTCTCTCAGTCCCTCCATCTCAGGGAGATATCAATAAACTGACTGGTGTCTCTCAGTCGCTCTCCGTCATGGACATATCTGTACATTGACTGGTGTCTCTCAGTTCCTCTCGCTCAGGAATAGGTATGTACACTGGCGGGTATCTCTCAGTCCACCTCCCGCAAGGAGATATCTGTACACTGTTGTCTCTCAGTCCCTCGCCCTCAGGACACATTTGAACACTGAATGTTGTCTCTCAGACCCTCTCACCCAGGGAGATATCTGTACACTGACTGGTGTCCCTCAGTTCCTCTCCCTCAGGGAGATATCTGTACACTGACTGGTGTCTCACAATACCTCCCTCTCAAGGTGATCTCTGTACACTGACTGATGTCTCTCAGTCCCTCTGCCTCAGTCAGATATCTGTGCACTGACTGGCGTCTCTCAGCCACTTTCTTTCAGAGAGGTATCTGTTCAGTAACAGGTGTCGTTCATTCCACTCTCCCTCAGGGAGATATCTGTCCTCTGACTGATGTCTCTGAGTTTCTCTGTCTCTCAGGCAGATATCTGTACACTGAGTGGTCACTCAGTCCCTCTTCCCCTGGGAAATATCTGTACACTGACTGGTGTCTCACAATACCTCCCTCTCAAGGTGATCTCTGTACACTGACTGATGTCTCTCAGTCCCTCCCTCTCAGGGTGATATCTGTACATTGACTGGTGTATCTCAGTCCCCTCTCCCTCAGGGAGATATCTGCACACTGACTGGTTTCTCTCAGTTGCTATCCCTCAGGAAGATATCTGTACCCTGACTGATATCTCTCAGTCTCTCTGACTCTCAGGGAGATATCTGTACATTGGCTGGTCTCGCAGTGCCTGTCCCTCAGTGAGATATCTGTTCACTGACTGGTGTCTCTCAGTCGCTCATCCTCAGGGACATATCTGTACACTGACAGGTGTCTCTCAGTCGCTCTCCCTCAGGGAGATATCTGTATACTGACTGGTGTCTCAGTCCCTGCCTCTCAGGGATATATCTGTAAACTGACTGATGTCTCTCAGTCCCTTCCTCTCAGGGAGATATCAATAAACTGACTGGTGTCTCTCATTCGCACTCCCTCATTGTCTTATCTGTACATCGACTGGTCTATTTCAGTTCCTCTCGCTCAGGGATACATATGTACTCTGAATGTACCTTTCAGTCCATCTCCATCAGGGAGATATCTGTACACTGACTGGTGTCTCTCAGTCCCTCTCCCTCAGGAGGATATCTGTACACTGACTGATGTCTTTCACTCTCTCTCTCTCAGGGAGATATCTGTACACTGACTGGTGTATCTCAGTCCCTCCCTCTCAGGGAGATATCAGTAAACTGACTGGTGTCTCTCAGTCGCTCTCCGTCATGGACATATCTGTACATTGACTGCAGTCTCTCAGTCCCACTCCCTGAGGGAGATATCTGTCCTCTGACAGATGTATATCTGTCTCTCTGTCTCTCAGGGAGATAGCTGTAAACTGACTGGTCACTCAGTCCCTCTCCCCCAGGGAAATATCTGTACACTGAATCGTGTCTCTCAGTCACTCTCTCTGAAGGACGTATCTGCACACTGACTGGTATATCTCAGTCCCTCACCCCCAGCGACATATCTGTACAATGACTGGTGTCTCTCAGTCCCTCTACCTGAGGGAGATATCTGTACACTGACTGGCGTCTCTCAGTCCCTCCCTCTCAGGGAGATATCTGTTCACTATCTGGTGTCTCTCAGTCCCTCTCCCTCAGGGAAATATCTGTACACTGACTGGTGCCTGTCAGTTCCTCTCCCTCATGGAGATATCTGCACTCTGATTAATGTCTCTCAGTCTCTCTATTTCTCATGGTGATATCTGTGCAATGACTGGTGTCTTTCAGTCCCTCTCCCTCAGAGAGATATCTGTACACTGAATGGTGTCTCTCAGTCCCTCTCCCTCAGAGAGATATCGATACACTGATCGGTGTGTCTCAGTCCCTGTCTCTCATGTGGCATATCTGTACACTGACTGGTAAATCTCAGTCCTTCTCCCGCAGCGATATATCTGTACACTGACTGGTGTCTCTCAGTCCCTCCATCTCAGGGTGATATCTGTACACTGACTGGCGTCTCTCAGTTGTTACCTCTCAGGGAGATATCTGTGCACTGACTGAATTCTCTAAGTCTCTCAGTCTCTCAGGGTGATATCTGTGCTCTGACTGGTCTCTCAGTCCATTTTCCTCAGGGATATATATGTACACTGACTGGTGTCTCTCAGTGTTTCTCCCTCTTGGAGATATCTTTATGCTGACTGGTCTCTCAGTCCCTGTTAGCACGAATGTTTTCCTGCAAGAATCACTCGACACTCTGGGTCGGTTCCAACGCCAAAACGGTTTTTATTACACTGGTGGGGAGAGAGCCTCTGGTCCAACTCCAGGCACTCTACTCTCCAACGAACAAAGAAATTCATCGATATTGATATGTTTTACAATAGTTCATTACTGTTACTCAGCACACTTCGTCTGGACACAATCCAGTCATAAAGATTATAGATTACATATAGGTTTCTTTAACCCAATAGAATTCCCCTGAAACCTCAGGTGCTGTATGTTCGGTTTTTTCAGCTCGGGCTGATTAATGACCTCGTTATGTGAACTGGGCCCACCCTTATCTCTGTTCCTCGGGGCATTGTTGTGCGAAGTCCTTGATTAAGGACATTCCACACCAGGTACTATAATGGCCGTTATAGTTATCTTGTCTCAAGTGGATGATCCAAGGCATTCCCGGTAGTGGGCCTCACTAGCTCATTGCTCGGTCAGCCTCAGTCAATAGTTCATTGCTTGACTAACTGAGTTCCTATCATGCTTGGGCAGCCATTTTATATATGGCCACTTTAAACCAATATTGATGTAGATATATTTAGCAGGTGCCTAATGCCCAGTGTTTTGATATATTCAGCAGGTGCCGAATGCCTACAACATTCCCTCTCCCTCAGGAACGTATGTGTACACTGACTTGTATCTCTCAGTCCCTTCCTCTCAGGGTGATATCTGTACACTGACTGGTATCTCTAATTCCCTCCCTCTCAGGAAGATATCTGTACACTCACTGATGTCTTGAAGCCCCTCTCCTTTAGCGAGATAGATGTACACTGACTGCTGTCTCTCAGTCCCCAATCTCTCAGGGAGATATCTGCACACTGAATGGTGTCTCTCAGGCCACTCTCCGTCAGGGAGATATCTGTACTCCGACAGGTGTCTCTCAGTCCCTCTCCCTCAGGGAGATATCTGCACTATGACTGATATCTCAGTTTCTCTGTTTCTCAGGGTGGTATTTGTACAATGACTGGTCACTCACTCCCTCTGCCCCAGGGAAATATCTGTACACTGAATGATGTCCCTCAATCCTTGCCCTCAGGGAGATATCTGTACACTGACTAGTGTCGCTTTGTCCTTCCCCATCAGGGAGCTACCTGTACACAGACCGGTGTCATTCAGTGCCCTCTCCCGAAGCGAGATATCTGTATACTGACTGGTGTCTAGATGACCCTATTCTCTCAGGAAGATATCTGTACACTGACTGGTCTCTTAGTCCCTGTCCCTCAGCGAGATATCTATACACTGATTGATCTCTCAGTCGCTCTCCTCAGGGAAATATCTGTACACTGACTGGTCTCTCAGTTCCTCTCCCTCAGGGAGATATCTGTACATTGACTGGTGTGTCTCATTCCCTGCCTCTGAGGGTGATATCTGTACTCTGACTGGTGTCTCCGAATCCCTCACTCTCATGGAGATATCTGTAGATGACTTGTGTCTCACAGTCCCTCTCCCTCAGGGAGATATCTGTACACTGAATGTTGTCTCTCAGGCCCTCTCCCACAGGGAGATATCTGTACAGTGATTGGTGTCTCTCAGACCCTCTCACACAGGGAGATATCTGTACACTGACTGGTGTATCACAATACCTCCCTCTAAAGGTGATATCTGTGCACTGACTGGCGTCTCTCAGTCCCTTTCTTTTAGGGAGGTATCTGTTCAGTAACTGGTGTCGTTCAGTCCACTCTCCCTCAGGGAGATATCTGTCGTCTGACTGATGTCTCTCATTTTCTCTGTCTCTCAGGCAGATATCTGTACACTAACTCGTCACTCAGTCCCTCTTCCCCAGGGAAATATCTGTACACTGAATGGTGTCTCTCATTCCCTCTCTCTCAGGGACATATCTGTACACTGACTGGTGTCTCTCAGTCCCTTTCCCCCAGCGACATATCTGTACACATACTGGTGTCTCTCAGTCCCTCCCTCTCAGGGTGATATCTGTTCATTGACTGGTGTCTCTCAGTCCCTCCCTCTCAGGAAAATATCTGTTCACTCACTGATGTCTTGCAGCCCCTCTCCTTCAGCGAGATAGAAGTACACTGACTGATGTCTCTCAATTCCTCTCCCTCAGGGATATATATGTGTTCTAACTGTTGTCTCGAAGTCCCCAATCTCTCAGGGAGATATCTGGATACTGACTGGTGTCTCTCAGTCCACTCTCCGTCAGGGGGATATCTTTACTCCGACAGGTGTCTCTCAGTCCCTCTCCCTCAGGGAGATATCTGCACTCTGACTGATGTCTCAGTCTCTCTGTTTCTCAGGGTGATATCTGTACAATGACTGGTCACTCACTCCCTCTCCCCCAGGGAAATATCTGTACACTGAATGGTGTCTCTCAGTCCCTCTCCCTCAGGAGGATATCTGTACACTGACTGATATCTTTCACTCTCTGTCGCTCAGGGAGATATCTGCACACTGACTGGTATCTCTCAGTCCCTCCCTCTCAGGGAGATATCAGTAAACTGACTGGTGTCTCTCAGTCGCTCTCCCTCTTGGAAATATCTGTACATTGACTGGTGTCTCTCAGTTCCTCTCGCTCAGGGATAGGTTCGTACACTGGCGGGTATCTCTCAGTCCATCTCGCTCAAGGAGATATCTGTACACTGACTGTTGTCTCTCAGTCCCTCGCCCTCAGTACACATTTGAACACTGAATGTTGTCTCTCAGAACCTCTCACCCAGGGAGATATCTGTACACTGACTTGTGTTCCTCAGTTCCTCTCCCTCATGGAGATATCTGAACACTGACTGGTGTCTCTCAGTCCCTCCCTCTCATGGTGATATCTGTACATTGACTGGTGTATCTCAGTCCCTTCTCCCTCAGTGAGATATCTGCACACTGACTGGTGTCTCTCAGTTCCTTTCCCTCAGGCAGATATCTGTACACACACTGGTGTTGCACAGTCCCTCTCCCTCAGGAAGATATCTGTACCCTGACTGATATCTCTCAGTCTCTCTGACTCTCAGGGAGATATCTGTACAATGGCTGGTCACGCAGTGCCTGTCCCTCAGGGAGATATCTGTTAACTGACTGGTGTCTCTCAGTCGCTCATCCTCAGGGACAGATCTGCACACTGACTGGTGTCTCTCCGTCGCTCTCCGTCAGGGAGATATCTGTATACTGACAGGTCTCTCAGTCCCTGCCCCTCAGGGGTATATCTGTAAACTGACTGGTGTCTCTCAGTACCTCCCTCTCAGGGAGATATCAATAAACTGACTGGTGTGTCTGAGTCGCTCTCCCTCATGATCTTATCTGCACACTGAATGGTGTCTCTCAGTCCACTCTCTGCCAGGGAGATATCTGTACTCCGACAGGTGTCTCTCAGTCCCTCTCCCTCAGGGAGAATTCTGCACTCTGACTGACGTCTCAGTCTCTCTGTTTCTCAGGGTGATATCTGTACAATGACTGGTCACTCACTCCCTCTCCCCCAGGGAAATATCGGTACACTGAATGATGTCCCTCAATCCTTTCCCTCAGGGAGATATCAGTACATTGACTGGTGTCTCTCTATGTCCCTCCCTCTCAGGAAGATATCTGTACACTCACTGATGTCTTGCATCCTCTCTCCTTCAGCGAGATCGATGTACATTGACTGATGTCTCTCAGTCCCTCTCCCTCAGGGATATATCTGTATACTGACTGGTGTCTCGAAGTCCCAAATCTCTCAGCGAGATATCTGCACACTGACTGGTGTCTCTCAGTCCACTCTCCATCAGGGAGATATCTGTACTCCGACATGTGTCTCTCAGTCCCTCTCCCTCAGAGAGATATTTGCACTCTGACTGATGGCTCAGTCTCTCTGTTTCATAGGGTGATATCTGTACAATGACTGGTCACTCACTCCCTCTCCCCCAGGGTAATATCTGTACACTGAATGATGTCCCTCAATCCTTGCCCTCAGGGAGATATCTGTACACTGACTGGAGTCTCTGGGTCCCTCTACCTCATGGTGGTATCTGTACACTGACTGGTGTCTCTCAGTCCCTCTCCCTCAGGAGGATTTCTGTACACATGACTGATATCTTTCACTCTCTGTCTCTCAGGGAGATATCTGCACACTGACTGTTGTCTCTCAGTCCCTTCATCTCAGGGAGATATCAGTAAACTGACTGGTGTCTCTCAGTCGCTCTCCGTCATGGACATATCTGTACATTGACTGGTGTCTCTCAGTTCCTCTCGCTCAGGAATAGGTTTGTACACTGTCGGGTATCTCTCAGTCCACCTCCCGCAAGGAGATATCTGTACACTGTTGTCTCTCAGTCCCTCGCCCTCAGGACACATTTGAACACTGAATGTTGTCTCTCAGACCCTCTCACCCAGGGAGATATCTGTACACTGACTGGTGTCCCTCAGTTCCTCTCCCTCAGGGAGATATCTGTACACTGACTGGTGTCTCACAATACCTCACTGATGTCCGGCATCCCCTCTCCTTCAGCGAGATAGATGTACACTGACTGATGTCTTTAACTCCCTCTCCCTCAGGGATATATCTGTATACTGACTGGTGTCTCGAAGTCCCCAATCTCTCAGGGAGATATCTGTGCACTGACTGGTGCCTCTCAGTCCACTCTCCGTCAGGGAGATATCTGTACTCCGACAGGTGTCTCTCAGTCCCTCTCCCTCAGGGAGATATCTGCACTCTAACTGATGTCTCAGTCTCTCTGTTTCTCAGGGTGATATATGTACAATGACTGGTCACTCACTCCCTCTCCCCCAGGGAAATATCTGTACACTGAATGATGTCCCTCAATCCTTGCCCTCAGGGAGATATCTGTACACTGACTGGAGTCTCTGGGTCCCTCTCCCTCAGGGTCGTATCTGTACACTGACTGGTGTCTCTCAGTCCCTCTCCCTCAGGAGGATATCTGTACACTGACTGATGTCTTTCACTCTCTCTCTCTCAGGGAGAAATCAGTAAACTGACTGGTGTCTCTCAGTCGCTCTCCTTCATGGACATATCTGGACATTGACTGCAGTCTCTCAGTCCCACTCCCTCAGGGAGATATCTGTCCTCTGACAGATGTATATCTGTCTCTCTGTCTCTCAGGGAGATAGCTGTAAACTGACTGGTCACTCAGTCCCTCTCACCCAGGGAAATATCTGTACACTGAATCGTGTCTCTCAGTCACTCTCTCTGAAGGACGTATCTGCACACTGACTGGTATATCTCAGTCCCTCTCCCCCAGCGACATATCTGTACAATGACTGGTGTCTCTCAGTCCCTCGACCTGAGGGAGATATCTGTACACTGACTGGCGTCTCTCAGTCCCTCCCTCTCAGGTAGATATCTGTTCACTATCTGGTGTCTCTCAATCCCTCTCCCTTAGGGAAATATCTGTACACTGACTGGTGTCTGTCAGTTCCTCTCCCTCAGGATGATATCTGCACTCTGATTGATGTCTCTCAGTCTCTCTATTTCTCATGGTGATATCTGTGCAATGACTGGTGTCTTTCAGTCCCTCTCCCTCAGAGAGATATCTGTACACTGACTGGTGTCTCTCAGTTACTCTCCCTCAGAGAGATATCGGTACACTGACTGGTGTTTCTCAGTCCCCTCCCTCAGGGCGATATCTGTACACTGACTGGAGTCTGTCAGTTCCTCTCCCTCAGGGAGATATCTGCACTCTGATTAATGTCTCTCAGTCTCTCTATTTCTCATGGTGATATCTGTGCAATGAATGGTGTCTTTCAGTCCCTCTCCCTCAGAGAGATATCTGTACACTGAATGGTGTCTCTCAGTCCCTCTCCCTCAGAGAGATATCGGTACACTGATCGGTGTGTCTCAGTCCCTGTCTCTCATGTGGCATATCTGTACACTGACTGGTAAATCTCAGTCCTTCTCCCACAGCGATATATCTGTACACTGACTGGTGTCTCTGAGTCCCTCCATCTCAGGGTGATATCTGTACACTGACTGGCGTCTCTCAGTTGTTACCTCTCAGGGAGATATCTGTGCACTGACTGAATTCTCTAAGTCTCTCAGTCTCTCAGGGTGATATCTGTGCTCTGACTGGTCTCTCAGTCCATTTTCCTCAGGGATATATATGTACACTGACTGGTGTCTCTCAGTGTTTCTCCCTCTTGGAGATATCTTTATGCTGACTGGTCTCTCAGTCCCTGTTAGCGCGAATGTTTTCCTGCAAGAATCACTCGACACTCTGGGTCGGTTCCAACGCCAAAACGGTTTTTATTACACTGGTGGGGAGAGAGCCTCTGGTCCAACTCCAGGCACTCTACTCTCCAACGAACAAAGAAATTCATCGATATTGATATGTTTTACAATAGTTCATTACTGTTACTCAGCACACTTCGTCTGGACACAATCCAGTCATAAAGATTATAGATTACAAATAGGTTTCTTTAACCCAATAGAATTCCCCTGAAACCTCAGGTGCTGTATGTTCGTTTTTTTCAGCTCGGACTGATTATTGACCTCGTTATGTGAAGTGGGCCCCCCCTTATCTCTGTTCCTCGGGGCATTGTTGTGCGAAGTCCTTGATTAAGGACATTCCACACCAGGTACTATAATGGCCATTATAGAATTCTTGTCTCAAGTGGATGATCCAAGGCATTCCCGATAGTGGGACTAACTAGTTCATTGCTCGGTCAGCCTCAGTCAATAGTTCATTGCTTGACTAACTGAGTTCCCATCATGCTTGGGCAGCCATTTTATATGTGGCCATTTTAAACCTATATGGCTGTAGATATATTTAGCAGGTGCCGAATGCCTAGTGTTTTGATATATTCAGCAGGTGCCGAATGCCTACAACAGTCTCTCTCCCTCAGGGACGTATCTGTACACTGACTTGTATCTCTCAGTCCCTCCCTCTCAGGGTGATATCTGTACATTGACTGGTGTCTCTCAGTCCCTCCCTCTCAGGAAGATATCTGTACACTCACTGATATCGGCATCCCCTCTCCTTCAGCGAGATAGATGTACACTGACTGATGTCTTTAACTCCCTCTCCCTCAGGGATATATCTGTATACTGACTGGTGTCTCGAAGTCCCCAATCTCTCAGGGAGATATCTGTGCACTGACTGGTGCCTCTCAGTCCACTCTCCTTCAGGGAGATATCTGTACTCCGACAGGTGTCTCTCAGTCCCTCTCCTTCAGGGAGATATCTGCACTCTAACTGATGTCTCAGTCTCTCTGTTTCTCAGGGTGATATATGTACAATGACTGGTCACTCACTCCCTCTCCCCCAGGGAAATATCTGTGCACTGAATGATGTCCCTCAATCCTTGCCCTCAGGGAGATATCTGTACACTGACTGGAGTCTCTGGGTCCCTCTCCCTCAGGAGGATATCTGTACACTGACTGGTGTCTCTCAGTCCCTCTCCCTCAGGAGGATTTCTGTACACTGACTGATATCTTTCACTCTCTGTCTCTCAGGGAGATATCTGCACACTGACTGTTGTCTCTCAGTCCCTCCCTCTCAGGGAGATATCAGTAAACTGACTGGTGTCTCTCAGTCGCTCTCCGTCATGGACATATCTGTACATTGACTGGTGTCTCTCAGTTCCTCTCGCTCAGGAATAGGTATGTACACTGGCGGGTATCTCTCAGTCCACCTCCCGCAAGGAGATATCTGTACACTGTTGTCTCTCAGTCCCTCGACCTCAGGACACATTTGAACACTGAATGTTGTCTCTCAGACCCTCTCACCCAGGGAGATATCTGTACACTGACTGGTGTCCCTCAGTTCCTCTCCCTCAGGGAGATATCTGTACACTGACTGATGTCTCTCAGTCCCTCTGCCTCAGTCAGATATCTGTGCATTGACTGGTGTATCTCAGTCCCATCTCCCTCAGGGAGATATCTGCACACTGACTGGTTTCTCTCAGTTGCTATCCCTCATGAAGATATCTGTACCCTGACTGATATCTCTCAGTCTCTCTGACTCTCAGGGAGATATCTGTACATTGGCTGGTCTCGCAGTGCCTGTCCCTCAGGGAGATATCTGTTCACTGACTGGTGTCTCTCAGTCGCTCATCCTCAGGGACATATCTGTACACTGACAGGTGTCTCTCAGTCGCTCTCCCTCAGGGAGATATCTGTATACTGACTGGTGTCTCAGTCCCTGCCTCTCAGGGATATATCTGTAAACTGACTGATGTCTCTCAGTCCCTTCCTCTCAGGGAGATATCAATAAACTGACTGGTGTCTCTCAGTCGCTCTCCCTCATGGTCTTATCTGTACATCGACTGGTGTATTTCAGTTCCTCTCGCTCAGGGATACATATGTACTCTGAAGGTACCTTTCAGTCCATCTCCATCAGGGAGATATCTGTACAATGACTGGTGTCTCTCATTCCCTGCCTCTGAGGGTGATATCTGTACTCTGACTGGTGTCTCTGAATCCCTCACTCTCATGGAGATACCTGTACACTGAATTATGTCTCACAGTCCCTCTCCCTCAGGGAAATATCTGCACACTGAATGTTGTCTTTCAGGCGCTCTCCCTCAGAGAGATATCTATACACTGACTGGTTTCTCTCAGTCCCTCCCTCTCAGAGTGATATCTGTACACTGACTGGTGTCGCTCAGTCCCACTCCCTCAGGGAGATATCTGTCCTCCAACTGATGTATCTCTGTCTCTCACTCCCTCAGGGAGATATCTGTAAACTGACTGGTCACTCAGTCCCTCTCCCCCAGGGAAATATCTGTACACTGAATGGTGTCTCTCAGTCACTCTCTCTGAGGGACGTATCTGCACACTGACTGGTATATCTCAGTCCCTCTCCCCCAGCGACATATCTGTACACTGACTGGTGTCTCTCAGTCCCACCCTCTCAGGGTGATATCTGTACACTGACTGGCGTCTCTCAGTCCCTCCTTCTGAGGGAGATATCTTTTCACTGATTGGTGTCTTTCAGTCCACTCTCCCTCAGGGAGATATCTGTCCACAGACTGGTGTCGCTCACTCCCTCTCCCTCAGTGATATATATACATATATATATATATGTCCTCTGACTGGTTTCTCTCAGTCCCTCCCTCTCAGTGTGATATCTGTACACTGTTTGCTGCCTGTCAGTCCCTCTCCCTCAGGCAGACATCTGTACACTGACTGGCGTCTTTCAGTGGCTCGCTCTCAGGGAGATATCTGTGCACTGACTGGTCTCTCAGTCCATTTCCCTCAGGGACATCTCTGTACACAGACTGGTGTCACAATTCCCCCTCGCTCAGGCAGTTATCTGTACAGTGACTGGCGTCACTCAGTCCCTCCCTCTCAGGGATATATCAGTTCACTTATAGGTGTCTCTCAGACCACTCACTCTCAGGGAGACTTTTGTACACTGACTGGTGTCGCACAGTCCCTGCCCATCAGGAACATACATGTACACTGACTGGTGTCTCTCAGTCCCTCTCCCTCAGGGAGCTATCTGTTCACAGACCGGTGTCATTCAGTACCCTATCCCGCTGCGATATATCTGTACACTGACTGGTGTCTAGAAGTCCCCATTCTCTCAGGAAGATATCTGTAAACTGACTTGTGTATCTCAGTCCACTCTCACTCAGGCAGATATCTGTACATTGGCTGGTCTCGCAGTGCCTGTCCCTCAGGGAGATACCTGTTCACTGACTGGTGTTTCTCAGTCGCTCATCCTCAGGGACATATCTGCACACTGACTGGTGTCTCTCAGTCGCTCTCCCTCAGGGAGATATCTGTACACTTACTTGTCTCTCAGTCCCTGTCCCTCAAGGATGTATCTGTACACTGACTGGGGTCTCTCAGTCCTTCTCCCTCTGGGAGGTATCTGTATACTCACTGTCACTCAGGCCCACTCACTCAGGGACATATCTGTACACTGACTGATGATTCTCAGTCCCACTCTCTCAGGGAGATATCTGTACACTCACTGGTGTTTCTCAGTCCCTCCCTCTCAGGGAGATATAAATAAACTGACTGGTGTCTCTCAGTCCCTCTCCCTCATGGTCATATCTGTACATTGACTGGTGTCTCTCAGTTCCTCTCGCTCAGGGAGTTATATATATGTACTCTGGCTGATGTCTCTCAGTCTCACTGTCTCTCAGGGTGATATCTGTCCACTTGCTGGTGTCTCTTAGTCCCTCTCCCTCAGACAGACAGTTGTACACTGACTGGCGTCTCGCAGTGGCTCCCTCTCAGGGAGATATCTGTGCACTAATTGGTCTCTCAGTCCATTTCCCTCAGGGACATCTCTGCACACTGACTGGTGTCTCTCAGTCCCCCTCGCACAGGCAGTTATCTGTACAGTGACTGGCGTCACTCAGTCCACCCTCTCAGGGATATATCTGTTCACTTATTGGTGTCTCTCAGCCCACTCTCCCTCAGGGAGATATCTGTACACTAACTGGTTTCGCTTTGTCCTTCCCCATCAGGGAGCTATCTGTACACAGACCGGTGTCATTCAGTACCCTCTCCCGAAGCGAGATATCTGTACACTGACAGGTGTCTAGAAATCCACATTCTCTCAGAAAGATACCTGTACACTGACTGGTATATCTCAGTCCACTCTCACTCAGGAAGATATCTGTACACTGGCTGGTCTCGCAGAGCCTGTCTCTCAGTGAGATATCTGTCCACTGACTGGTGTCTCTCAGTCGCTCATCCTCAGGAACATATCTGCACACTGACTGGTGTCTCTCAGTCGCTCTCCCTCAGGGAAATATCTGTACAGTTACTGGTCTCTCAGTCCCTGTCCCTCAGCGACATATCTATACACTGACTGGTATCTCAGTCCCTCCATCTCAGGGAGATATCAGTAAACTGACTGGTGTTTCTAAGTCGCTCTCCCTCATGGTCATATCTGTACACTGACTGGTGTCTCTCAGTCCCTCTCCCTCATGGAGATACCTGTACACTGACTGCTGTCTCTCAGTCCCTCTCCCTCAGGGACATATCTGTACACTGACTGGTGCCTCTCATTCCCACTCCCACAGGGACATGTCTGTACACTGACAGGTTTCTCTCTGTCGCTCCCCATCAGGAAGATATCTGCACACTCTCTGGTGTCTCTCAGTCTCTCTCCCTCAGGGAGATATCTGTACACAGACCAGTGCCATTCAGTTACCTCTCCCGAAGTTAGATATCTGTATACTGACTGGTGTCTAGATGTCCCCATTCTCTCAGGAAGATATCTGTACACTGACTGGTGTATCTCAGTCCAGTATCAATCAGGGAGATATCTTTACACTGACTGGTGGCTCTCAGTCGCTCAACCTCAGAGACATATCTGGAAAATGACTGGTGTCTCTCAGTCGCTCTCACTCAGGGAGATACCTGTACACTGTCTGGTCTCTCAGTCCCTGTCCCTTCGGCATATATCTGTACACTGAATGGTGTCTCTCAGTCCCTCCCTCTCAGGGAGATATCAATAAACTGACTGGTGTCTCTCAGTCGCTCTCCCTCATGGTCATATCTGTACATTGACTCGTGACTCTCAGTTCCTCTCGCTCAGGGATACATATGTACACTGACGGGTATCTCACAGTCCATCTCCCTCATGGAGCTATCTGTACACTGACTGGTGTCTCTCAGTCCCTCTCCCTCAGGGATATATCTGTACACTGACTGGTGTCTCCGAATCCCTCACTCAAATGGAGATATCTGTACATTGACTTGTGTCTCACAGTCCCTCTCCCTCAGGGAGATATCTGTACAGAGATTGTGTCTCAAAGTCCCTCCCACTCAGGGAGATATCTGTTCACTGACTGGTGTCTATTAGTCCCTCTCCGTCCGGGAGATATCTATACAGTGATTGGTTTCTCTCAGTCCCTCCCTCTCAGGGAGATATCTGTTCACTGACTGGTGCCGCTCAGTCCACTCTCCCTCAGGGAGATATCTCTCAGCTGACTGATGTCTCTCTGTCTCGCTGTCTCTCAGGGATTTATCTGTAAACGGACTGGTCAATCAGTCCCTCTCCCCAAGGCAAATATCTGTACACTGAATGGTGTTTCTCAGTCCCTCTCCCCAGCGACATATCAGTACACTGACTGGTGTCTCTCAGTCCCTCCCTCTCAGGATGATATCTGTACACTGACTGATGTCTCTGCGTTCCTCACCCTCAGGCAGATATCTATACACTGACTGGCGTCTCTCAGTCCCTCCCTCTCAGGGAGATATCTGTTCACTGATTGGTGTCGCTCAGTCCCTCCTGCTCAGGGAGATCTATATATATATCTATATATATATATATATATATATGTCCTCTGACTGATGTCTCTCAGTCCCTCTCTCTCTCAGGCTGATATCTGTACATTGACTGTTGTCTCTTAGTCCCTCTCCCTCAGGGAGATATCTATACACTGACTGGCTTCTCTCAGTCCCTCCCTCTTAGGGTGATATCTGCACAATGACTGCTGCCTTTCAGTCCCCCTCGCTCAGGCAGTTATCTGTACAATGACTGGCGTCACTTAGTCCCTCCCTCTCAGTAATGTATCTGTGCACTGACTGGTCTCTCAGCCCACTCTCCCTCAGGGAGATATCTGTACACTGACTGGTGTCGCTCAGTCCCTCTCCATCAATGACATACCTGCACACTGAATGCTGTCTCTCAGTCCCTCTTCCTCAGGGAGATATCTGTACACTGACAGGTGTCTAGAAATCCACATTCTCTCAGAAAGATACCTGTACACTGACTGGTATATCTCAGTCCACTCTCACTCAGGAAGATATCTGTACACTGGCTGGTCTCGCAGAGCCTGTCTCTCAGTGAGATATCTGTCCACTGACTGGTGTCTCTCAGTCGCTCATCCTCAGGAACATATCTGCACACTGACTGGTGTCTCTCAGTCGCTCTCCCTCAGGGAAATATCTGTACAGTTACTGGTCTCTCAGTCCCTGTCCCTCAGCGACATATCTATACACTGACTGGTATCTCAGTCCCTCCATCTCAGGGAGATATCAGTAAACTGACTGGTGTTTCTAAGTCGCTCTCCCTCATGGTCATATCTGTACACTGACTGGTGTCTCTCAGTCCCTCTCCCTCATGGAGATACCTGTACACTGACTGCTGTCTCTCAGTCCCTCTCCCTCAGGGACATATCTGTACACTGACTGGTGCCTCTCATTCCCACTCCCACAGGGACATGTCTGTACACTGACAGGTTTCTCTCTGTCGCTCCCCATCAGGAAGATATCTGCACACTCTCTGGTGTCTCTCAGTCTCTCTCCCTCAGGGAGATATCTGTACACAGACCAGTGCCATTCAGTTACCTCTCCCGAAGTTAGATATCTGTATACTGACTGGTGTCTAGATGTCCCCATTCTCTCAGGAAGATATCTGTACACTGACTGGTGTATCTCAGTCCAGTATCAATCAGGGAGATATCTTTACACTGACTGGTGGCTCTCAGTCGCTCAACCTCAGAGACATATCTGGAAAATGACTGGTGTCTCTCAGTCGCTCTCACTCAGGGAGATACCTGTACACTGTCTGGTCTCTCAGTCCCTGTCCCTTCGGCATATATCTGTACACTGAATGGTGTCTCTCAGTCCCTCCCTCTCAGGGAGATATCAATAAACTGACTGGTGTCTCTCAGTCGCTCTCCCTCATGGTCATATCTGTACATTGACTCGTGACTCTCAGTTCCTCTCGCTCAGGGATACATATGTACACTGACGGGTATCTCACAGTCCATCTCCCTCATGGAGCTATCTGTACACTGACTGTTGTCTCTCAGTCCCTCTCCCTCAGGGATATATCTGTACACTGACTGGTGTCTCCGAATCCCTCACTCAAATGGAGATATCTGTACATTGACTTGTGTCTCACAGTCCCTCTCCCTCAGGGAGATATCTGTACAGAGATTGTGTCTCAAAGTCCCTCCCACTCAGGGAGATATCTGTTCACTGACTGGTGTCTATTAGTCCCTCTCCGTCCGGGAGATATCTATACAGTGATTGGTTTCTCTCAGTCCCTCCCTCTCAGGGAGATATCTGTTCACTGACTGGTGCCGCTCAGTCCACTCTCCCTCAGGGAGATATCTCTCAGCTGACTGATGTCTCTCTGTCTCGCTGTCTCTCAGGGATTTATCTGTAAACGGACTGGTCAATCAGTCCCGCTCCCCAAGGCAAATATCTGTACACTGAATGGTGTTTCTCAGTCCCTCTCCCCAGCGACATATCAGTACACTGACTGGTGTCTCTCAGTCCCTCCCTCTCAGGATGATATCTGTACACTGACTGATGTCTCTGCGTTCCTCACCCTCAGGCAGATATCTATACACTGACTGGCGTCTCTCAGTCCCTCCCTCTCAGGGAGATATCTGTTCACTGATTGTTGTCGCTCAGTCCCTCCTGCTCAGGGAGATCTATATATATATCTATATATATATATATATATATGTCCTCTGACTGATGTCTCTCAGTCCCTCTCTCTCTCAGGCTGATATCTGTACATTGACTGTTGTCTCTTAGTCCCTCTCCCTCAGGGAGATATCTATACACTGACTGGCTTCTCTCAGTCCCTCCCTCTTAGGGTGATATCTGCACAATGACTGCTGCCTTTCAGTCCCCCTCGCTCAGGCAGTTATCTGTACAATGACTGGCGTCACTTAGTCCCTCCCTCTCAGTAATGTATCTGTGCACTGACTGGTCTCTCAGCCCACTCTCCCTCAGGGAGATATCTGTACACTGACTGGTGTCGCTCAGTCCCTCTCCATCAATGACTTACCTGCACACTGAATGCTGTCTCTCAGTCCCTCTTCCTCAGGGAGATATCTGTACACTGACTGGTGTCTCTCAGTTCCTCCCTCTCAGGGTGATATCTGTACACTGACGGGTGTCTCTCCGTCCCTCACCCTCAGGCAGATATCGGTACATTAACTGGCGTCTCTCAGTCCCTCCCTTTCAGGGCGATATCTGTTCACTGATTGGTGTCACTCAGTCCACTCTCCCTCAGGGAGATATCGGTACACAGACTGGTGTCGCTCAGTCCCACTCCCTCAGGGATATATATATATGTCCTCTGACTGATGTCTCTCTGTCTCACTGTCTCTCAGGGAGATATCTGTACACTGACTGGTGTCTCTCAGTCCCTCTCCCTCAGGGACATATCTGTAAACTGACTGGTGCCTCTCAGTCCCACTCCCACAGGGACATATCTGTACACTGACTGGTGTCTCTCCGTCCCTCTCCCTCAGGGAGATAGCTGTACACAGATCGGTGTCATTCAGTACGCTCTCGCGAAGCGAGATATCAGTACACTGACTGGTGTCGAGATGTCCCCATTCTATCAGGAAGATATCAGTACACTGACTGGTGTCTCTCAGTCCACTCTCCCTCAGGGAGATATCTGTACACAGACTCGTGTCGCTCAGACCCTCTCCCTCAGGGAGATATATATATATGTCCTCTGACTGATGTGTCTCAGTCTCTCTGTCTCTCAGGGAGATATCTGTACACGGACTGGTATCTCTTAGACCATCTCCCTCAGGGAGATATCTGTAAACTGACTGGTGTCTCTTACACCATCTCCCTCAGGGAGATATCTATGCACTGAATGGTTTCTCTCAGTCCCTCCCTCTCAGGCAGACATCTGTACACTGACTGGCGTCTCTCAGTGGCTCCCTCTCAGGGAGATATCAGTGCACTGACTGGTCTCTCAGTCCATTTCCCTCAGGAAGATGTCTGTTCACTGACTGCTTTCTCTGAATCGGCCTCGCTCAGGCAGTTATCTGTACAATGACTGGCGACACTCAGTCCCTCCCTCTCAGGGATATATCTGTTCACTTATTGCTAGCTCTCAGCCCAATCTCCCTCAGGGAGATATCTGTAAACTGACTGGTGTCGCTCAGTCCCTCTCCATCAGGGACATACCTGTACACTGACTGCTGTCTCTCAGTCACTCTTCCTCAGGGACATACCTGTACACTGACTGGTGTCTCTCAATTCCTCTCCATCATGAACATACCTGTACACTGACTGGTGTCGCTCAGTCCCTCCCTCTCAGTGTGATATCTGTACACTGACTGGTGTCTCTCCGTCACTCACCCTTAGGGAGATATCTGTACACAGACTAGTGTCGCTCAGTCCCTCACCCTCAGGGAGATATATATATGTCCTCTGAATGATGTCTCTCAGTCTCTCTGTCTCTCAGGGAGATATCGGTACAGTGACTGGTGTCTGTTACTCCCTCTCCCTCAGGGAGATATCTATACACTGACTGGTTTATCTCAGTCCCTCCCTCTCAGGGTGGTATCTGCACATTGACTGCTGCCTGTCAGTCCCTCTCCCTCAGGCAGACATCTGTACAATGACTGGCCTTTCTCAGTGGCTCCCTCTCAGGGAGACATCTGTTTCATGACTGCTCTCTCAGTCGATTTCCCTCAGGGACATCTCTGTACACTGACTGGTGTCTCTCAGTCCCCCTCGCTCAGGCATGTATCTGTACAATGACTGGCGTCACTCGGTCCCTCTCTCTCAGGGATATATCTGTTCACTTATGGTTTCTCTCAGCCCACTCTTCCTCAGGGACATATCTGTACACTGACTGGTTTCTCTCAGTTCCTCTCCATCAGGGACATACCTGTACACTGATTGGTGCCTCTCTGTCCAACTTCCACAGGGACATATCTGTGCACTGACTGGTGTCTCTCAGTCGCTCCCTCTCAGTAAGATATCTGTACACTCACTGGTGTCTCTCAGTCCCTCTCCCTCAGGGACATATCTGACACAGACCGGTGTTATTCTGTACCCTCTCCCGCAGCGACACATCTGTATACTGACTGGTGTCTCGAAGACCCCATTCTTTCAGGAACATATCTGTATACTGACTGGTGTATCTCAGTCCATTCTCACTCAGGGAGATATCTGTACACTGGCTGGTCTCGCAGTGCCTGTCCCTCAGGGAGATGTTTGTTCACTGACTGGTGTCTCTCAGTCGCTCATCCTCAGGGACATATCTGCACACTGACTGGTTTCTCACAATCGCTCTCCCTCAGGGCGATATCTGTACACTGACTGGTCTCTCAGTCAATGTCCCACAGCGAGATTTCTATAAACTAACTGGTCTCTCAGTCGCTCTCCTCAGGGAGATATCTGTACACTGACTGGTCTCTCATTGCCTGTCCCTCAGGGATATATCTGTACACTGACTGGTGTCTCTCAATCCCTCCCTCTTAGGGAGATACCAGTAAACTGTCTGGTGTTTCTCAGTCGCTCTCCCTCATGGTCATATCTGTACATTGAGTGGAGTCTCTCAGTTCCTGTCGCTCAGGGAAAGATATGTACACTGAAGGGGATCTCTCAGTCCATCTCCCTCATGGAGATATCTGTACACTGACTGGTGTCTCACAGTCCCTCTCCATCATGGAGATACCTGTACACTGACTGGTGTCTCTCAGTCCCTTTCCCTCAGGGAGCTATCTGTACACAGACCAGTGTCATTCAGTACCCACTCCTGCAGAGATATATCTGTATACTGACTGGTGTCTCGAAGTCCCCATTCTTTCAGGAAGATATCTGTACACTGACTGGTGTATCTCAGTCCACTCTCACTCAGGGAGATATCAGTGCACTGGCTGGTCTCGCAGTGCCTGTCCCTCAGAGAGATATTTGTTCACTGACTGGTGTCTCTCAGTCGCTCATCCTCAGGGGCATATCTGCACACTGAATGGTTTATCACAATCGCTCTCCCTCAGGGACATATCTGTACACTGACTGGTCTCTCAGTCAATGTCCCACAGCGAGATATCTATACACTGACTGGTCTCTCAGTCGCTCTCCTCAGGGAGATATCTGTACACTGACGGGTCTCTCAGTCCCTGTCCCTCAGGAATATATTTGTACACTGACTGGTGTCTCTCAATCCCTCCCTCTCAGGGAGATACCAGTAAACTGTCTGGTGTTTCTCAGTCGCTCTCCCCCATGGTCGTTTCTGTACATGGACTGCTGTCTCTCAGCTCCTGTCGCTCAGGGATAGATATGTACACTGAAGTGTATCTCTCAGTCCATCTCCCTCATGGAGATATCTGTACACTGACTGGTGTCTCTTAGTCCCTCTCCCTCATGGAGATACCTGTACATTGACTGGTGACTCTCAGTCCCTCTCCCTCAGGGACATATCTGTACATTGACTGGTGCCACTCAGTCACTCCCCATCAGGAAGATATCTGCACACTCACTGATGTCTCTCAGTCCCTCTCCCTCTGGGAGATATCTGTACACAGATCGGTGTCAGTCAGTAACCTCTCCCGAAGCGAGATATCTGTATACTGACTGGTGTCTAGATGTCCTCATTCTCTCAGGAAGATATCTGTACACTGACTGTTGTATCTCAGTCCACTCTCACTCAGGGAGATATATGTACACTGGCTGGTCTCGCAGCGCCTTTCCCTCAGTGAGATATCTGTTCACTGACTGGTGTCTCTCAGTCGCTCATCCTCAGGGACATATCTGCACAAAGACTGGTGTCTCTCATTCGCTCTCCCTCAGAGAGATACCTGTACACTGACTGGTCTCTCAGCCCCTGTCCCTCAGCGAGATATATGTACACTGAATGGTGTCTCTCAGTCCCTCCCTCTCAGGGAGATATCAATAAACTGACTGGTGTCTCTCAGTCCATCTCCCTCATGGAGATATCTGCATACTGACTGGTGTCTCTCATTCCCTGCCTCTGAGGGTGATATCTGTACTCTGACTGGTGTCTCTCTGTCTCGCTGTCTCTCAGGGTGATACCTGTAAACTGACTGGTCAATCAGTCCGTCTCCGCCAGGGATATATCTGTACACTGAATGGTGTCTCTCAGTCACTCTCTCTCAGGGACGTATCTGTACACTGGCTGGTATATCTCAGTCCCTCTCCCTCAGCGACATATCTTTACACTGACAGGTGTCTCTCAGTCCCTCCCTCTCATGATGATATCTGTACACTGACTGGCGTCTCTCTGACCCTCCCTCTGAGGGAGATATCTGTTCACTGATTGATGTCTCTCAGTCCACGCTCCCTCAGGGAGATATCTGTACACAGACTGGTGTCGCTCAGTCCCTCTCCCTCAGGGAGATATGTATATGTCCTCTGACTGATGTCTCTCAGTCTTTCTGTCTCTCAGGGCGATATCTGTACACTGACTGGTGTCTCTCAGTCCCTCCGTCTCATGGTGATATCTGTACACTGATTGGCGTCTCTCTGACCCTCCCTCTGAGGGAGATATCTGTTCACTGACTGCTGTTTGTCAGTCCCTCTCCATCAGGCAGACATCTGTACACTGACTGGCGTCTCTCAGTCCCTCTCCCTCAGGGTGATATCTGTACACTGACTGATGTCTCTCAGTCTCTCAAGGAGAAATCTGTGCACTGAATGGTCTCTCATTCCATTTCCCTCAAGGACATATCTGTACACTGATTGGTGTCACTCAGTCCCCCTCGCTCAGGCAGTTATCTGTACACTGACTTGTGTCTCTCAGTTCCTCTCCATCAGGGACATATCTGGACAATAAATGGTGTCTCTCAGTCCCTCCCTCTCAGGAAGATATTTGTACACTCACTGGTGTCATCAGTCCCTCACCCTCAGGCAGATATCTATACACTGACTGGCGTCTCTCAGTCCCTCCCTCTCAGGGAGATATCTGTTCATTGATTGGTGCCGCTCAGTCCCTCCTCCTCAGGGATATATATATATATATATATATATATGTACTCTGACTGATGTTTCTTAGTCTCTCTGTCTCTCAAGCTGATATCTGTACATTGACTGGTGTCTCTTAGTCCCTCTCTCTCAGGTAGATATCTATACACTGACTGGCTTCTCTCAGTCCCTCCCTCTCAGGGTGATATCTGCACACTGACTGGTGTCTCTCAGTCCCCCTCGCTCAGGCAGTTATCTGTACAATGACTGGCGTCACTTAGTCCCTCCCTCTCAGTAATCTATCTGTGCACTGACTGGTCTCTCAGCCCACTCTCCCTCAGGGAGATATCTGTACACTGACTGGTGTCGCTCAGTCCCTCTCCATCAATGACATACCTGCACACTGAATGCTGTCTCTCAGTCCCTCTTCCTCAGGGACATAACTGTACACTGACTGGTGTCTCTCAGTTCCTCTCCATCAGGGACATACCTGTACACTGACGGGTGTCTATCAGCCCCTCTCCCCCAGCGACATATCAGTACACTGACTGGTGTCTCTCAGTCCCTCCCTCTCAGGGTGATATCTGTACACTGACTGGTGTCTCTCCGTCCCTCACCCACAGGCAGATATCGGTACATTAACTGGCGTCTCTCAGTCCCTCCCTTTCAGGGCGATATCTGTTCACTGATTGGTGTCACTCAGTCCACTCTCCGTCAGGGAGATATCGGTACACAGACTGGTGTCGCACAGTCCCTCTCCCTCAGGGAGATATATATATATGTCCTCTGACTGATCTCTCTCTGTCTCACTGTATGTCAGGGAGATATCTGTACACTGACTGGTGTTTCTCAGTCACTCTCCCTCAGGGACATATCTGCACACTGACTGGTGCCTCTCAGTCCCTCCCACAGGGACATATCTGTACATTGACTGGTGTCTCTCAGTCCCTCTCTCTCAGGAAGATATCTGTACACTCACTGATGTCTCTCAGTCCCTCTCCCTCAGGGAGATATCTGTACACAGACCGTTGTCATTCAGTACCCTCTCCCGAAGCGAGATATCTGTACACTGACTGGTGTCTAGATGTCCCCATTTTATCAGGAAGATATCTGTACACTGACTGGTATCTCTCAGTCCACTCTCCCTCAGGGAGATATTTGTACACAGACTCGTGTCGCTCAGACACTCTCCCTCAGGGAGATATATATGTATATCCTCTGACTGATGTGTCTCAGTCTCTCTGTCTCTCAGTGAGATATCTGTACACTGACTTGTGTCTCTTACACCATCTCCCTCAGGGAGATATCTATATACTGACTGGTTTCTTTCAGTCCCTCCCTCTCAGGCAGACATCTGTACACTTACTGGCGTCTCTCAGTGGCTCCCTCTCAGGGAGATATCAGTGCACTGACTGGTCTCTCAGTACAATTCCCTCAGGAACATCTCTGTTCACTGACTGGTGTCTCTCAGTCCCCCTCGCTCAGGCAGTTATCTGTACAATGACGGGCGACACTCAGTCCCTCCCTCTCAGGGATATATCTGTTCACTTATTGCTGTCTCTCAGCCCAATCTCCCTCAGGGAGATATCTGTACACTGTCTGGTGTCGCTCAGTCCCTCTCCATCAGGGACATACCTGTACACTGACTGCTGTCTCTCAGTCACTCTTCCTCAGGGACATATCTGTACACTGACTGGTGTCTCTCAGTCCCTCTCCCTCAGCAACATATCTGTACACTGACTGGTGTCTCTCGGTCCCTCCCTCTCAGGGTGATATCTGTACACTGACTGGTGTCTCTCCGTCACTCACCCTCAGGGAGATATCTGTACACAGACTGGTGTCGCTCAGTGCCTCACCCTCAGAGATATATATATATATATGTCCTCTGAATGATGGCTCTCAGTCTCTCTGTCTCTCAGGGAGATATCTGTACACTGACTATTGTCTCTTAATCCCTCTCCCTCAGGGAGATATCTATACACTGACTCATCTCTCTCAGTCCCTCCCTCTCAGGGTGATATCTGTGCACTGACTGCTCACTCAGTCCATTTCCCTCAGGGACATCTCTGTACACTGACTGGTGTCTCACAGTCCCCCTTGCTCAGGCATTTATCTGTACACTGACTGGTGTCTCTCGGTCCCTCCCTCTCAGATTGATATCTGTACACTGACTGGTGTCTCTCCGTCACTCACCCTCAGGGAGATATCTGTACACAGAATGGTGTCGCTCAGTCCCTCACCCTCAGGGAGATATATATATGTCCTCTGATTGATGTCTCTCAGTTTCTCTGTCTTTCAGGGCGATATCTGTACACTGACTGGTGTCTCTTAGTCCCTCTCCCTCAGGGAGATATCTATACACTGACTGGTTTCTCTCAGTCCCTCCCTCTCAGGATGATATCTGTGCACTGACTGCTCTCTCAGTCCATTTCCCTCAGGGACATCTCTGTACACTGACTGGTGTCTCTCAGTCCCCCTCGCTCAGGCATTTATCTGTACAATGACTGGCGTCACTCGGTCCCTCCCTCTCAGGGATATATCTGTTCACTTATTGGTGTCTCTCAGCCCACTCTTCCTCAGGGACATATCTGTACACTGACTGGTTTCTCTCAGATCCTCTCCATCAGGGAGATACCTGTACACTGATTGGTGCCTCTCTGTCCCACTCCCACAGGGACATATCTGCACTGACTAGTGTCTCTCAGTCACTCCCTCTCAGGAAGATATCTGTACACTCACTGGTGTCTCTCAGTCCCTCTCCCTCAGGGAGCTATCTGTACACAGACCGGTGCCATTCAGTACCCTCTCCCGCAGCGATATATCTGTATACTGACTGGTGTCTCGAAGTACCCATTCTTTCAGGAAGATATCTGTACACTGACTGGTGTATCTCAGTCCACTCTCGCTCAGGGAGATATCTGTACACTGACTGGTCTCTCAGTCAATGTCCCACAGCGAGATATCTATACACTAACTGGTCTCTCTGTCGCTCTCCTCAGGGAGATATCTGCACACTGACTGGTGTCTCAGTCCCTGTCCCTCAGGGATATATCTGTACACTGAATGCTGTCTCTCAATCCCTCCCAATCAGGGATATACCAGTAAACTGTCTGGTGTTTCTCAGTCGCTCTCCCTCATGGTCATATCTGTACATTGACTGGTGTCTCTCAGTTCCTGTCGCTCAGGGATAGATATGTACACTGAAGGGTATCTCTCAGTCCATCTCCCTCATGGAGATATCTGTACACTGACTGGTGTCTCACAGACCACTCTCCCTCAGGGAGATATCTGTACACTGGCTGGTCTCGCAGTGCCTGTCCCTCAGGGAGATATTTGTTCACTGACTGGTGTCTCTCAATCCCTCCCTCTCAGGGAGATACCAGTAAACTGTCTGGTGTTTCTCAGTCGCTCTCCCTCATGGTCATATCTGTACATTGACTGGTGCCTCTCAGTTCCTGTCGCTCAGGGATAGATATGTACACTGAAGTGTATCTCTCAGTCCATCTCCCTCAAGAAGATACTGTACACTGACTGGTGTCTCACAGTCCCTCTCCATCATGGAGATACCTGTACACTGACTGGTGTCTCTCAGTCCCTTTCCCTCAGGGAGCTATCTGTACACAGACTGGTGTCATTCAGTACCCTCTCCTGCAGAGATATATCTGTATACTGACTGGTGTCTCGAAGTCCCCATTCTTTCAGGAAGATATCTGTACACTGACTGGTGTACCTCAGTCCACTCTCACTCAGGGAGATATCTGTACACCGGCTGGTCTCGCAGCGCCTGTCCCTCAGTGAGATATCTGTTCACTGACTGTTGTCTCTCAGCTCCTCTCCCTCAGGGACATATCTGTACATTGACTGGTGCCTCTCAGTCCCACTCGCACAGGGACATATCTGTACACTGACTGGTGTCTCTCAGTCACTCCCAATCAGGAAGATATCAGTACACTCACTGATGTCTCTCAGTCCCTCTCCCTCTGGGAGATATCTGTACACAGATCGGTGTCATTCAGTAACCTCTCCCGAAGCGAGATATCTGTATACTGACTGGTGTCTAGATGTCCTCATTCTCTCAGGAAGATATCTGTACACTGACTGGTGTATCTCAGTCCACTCTCACTCAGGGAGATATATGTACACTGGCTGGTCTCGCAGCGCCTGTCCCTCAGTGAGATATCTGTTCACTGACTGGTGTCTCTCAGTCGCTCATCCTCAGGGACATATCTGCACAATGACTGGTGTCTCTCAGTCGCTCTCCCTCAGAGAGATACTTGTACACTGACTGGTCTCTCAGTCACTGTCCCTCAGCAAGATATATGTACACTGAATGGTGTCTCTCAGTCCCTCCCTCTCAGGGAGATATCAATAAACTGACTGGTGTCTCTCAGTCCATCTCCCTCATGGAGATATCTGTGTACTGACTGGTGTCTCTCATTCCCTGCCGCTGAGGGTGATATCTGTACTCTGACTGGTGTTTCTCTGTCTCTCTGTCTCTCAGGGAGATACCTGTCAACTGACTGGTCAATCAGTCCCTCACCCCCAGGGATATATCTGTACACTGAATGGTGTCTCTCAGTCACTCTCTCTCAGGGATGTATCTGTACACTGACTGGTATATTTCAGTCCCTCTCCCCCAGCGACATATCTGTACACTGACTGGTGTCTCTCAGTCCCTGCCTCTCATGGTGATATCTGTACACTGACTGGCGTCTCTCTGACCCTCCCTCTGAAAGAGATATCTGTTCACTGATTGATGTCTCTCTGTCCACTCTCCCTCTGGTGTCGCTCAGTCCCTCTCCCTCAGGGAGATATGTATATGTCCTCTGACTGATGTCTCTCAGTCTCTCTGTCTCTCAGGGCGATATCTATACACTGACTGGTTACTCTCAGTTCCTCTCCATCAGGGACATACCTGTACACTGATTGGTGCCTCTCTGTCCCACTCCCACAGGGACATATCGGTGCACTGACTAGTGTCTCTCAGTCACTCCCTCTCAGGAAGATATCTGTACACTCACTGGTGTCTCTCAGTCCCTCTCCCTCAGGGAGTTTTCTATACACAGACCGGTGTCATTCAGTACCCTCTCCCGCAGCGATATATCTGTATATTGACTGGTGTCTCGAAGTACCCATTCTTTCAGGAAGGTATCTGGACACTGACTGGTGTATCTCAGTCCACTCTCACTCAGGGAGATATCTGTACACTGGCTGGTCTCGCAGTGCCTGACCCTCAGGTAGATATTTGTTCACTGACTGGTGTCTCTCAGTCGCTCATCCTCAGGGATATATCTGCACACTGACTGGTTTCTCACAATCGCTCTCCCTCAGGGAGATATCTGTACACGGACTGGTCTCTCAGTCAATGTCCCACAGCGAGATATCTATTCACTGACTCGTCTCTCAGTCGCTCTCCTCAGGGAGATATCTGTACACTGACTGGTCTCTCAGTCCCTGTCCCTCAGGGATATATCTGTACACGGACTGTTGTCTCTCAATCCCTCCCTCTCAGGGAGATAACAGTAAACTTTCTGGTGTTTCTCAGTCGCTCTCCCTCATGGTCATATTTGAACATTGACTGGTGTCTCTCAGTTCCTGTCGCTCAGGGATAGATATGTACACTGAAGGGTATCTCTCAGTCCATCTCCCTCATGGAGATATCTGTACACTTACTGGTGTCTCTTAGTCCCTCTCACTCATGGAGATACCTGTTCACTGACTGGTGTCACTCAGTACCTCTCCCTCAGGGACATATCTGTACATTGACTGGTGCCTCTCAGTCCCACTCCCACAGGGACATATCTGTACACTGACTGGTGTCTCTCAGTCGCTCTCCATCAGGAAGATATCTGAACACTCACTGATGTCTCTCAGTCCCTCTCCCTCTGGGAGATATCTGTACACAGATCGGTGTCATTATGTAACCTCTCCCGAAGCGAGATATCTGTATACTAACTGGTGTCTCGATGTCCCCATTCTCTCAGGAAGATATCTGTACACTGACTGGTGTATCTCAGTCCACTCTCACTTAGGGAGATATATGTGCACTGGCAGGTCTCGCAGCGCCTGTCCCTCAGTGAGATATCTGTTCACTGACTGGTGTATCTCAGTCGCTCATCCTCAGGGACATATCTGCACAATGACTGGTGACTCTCAGTCGCTCTCCCTCAGAGAGATACCTGTACACTGACTGGTCTCTCATTAAATGTCGCTCATCGAGATATCTATACACTGACTGGTCTCTCAGTCGCTCTCCTCAGGGAGATATCTGTACACTGACTGGTCTCTCAGTCCCTGTCCCTCAGGGATATATTTGTACAGTGACTGGTGTCTCCGAATCCCTCTACATCAGGGAGATAACTGTAAACTGACTGGTGTCTCTCTATCTCTCCCTTTCAGGAAGATATCTGTACACTTACTGGTTGCTCTAAGACCCTCTTCCTCAGGGAGATATCTGTGCACTGACTGGTGTCTCAATCCCTAACCCTCATGCAGATAATTGTTCACAGACCAGTGTCATTCTGTCCTTCTACCTCAGGGTGATATCAGTAAACTGACTGTTGTCTCTCAGTCACTCTCTCTCAGGAAGATATCTGAACAGTGACTGATATCTCTCTGTCTCTGTATTTCTCAGGGAGATATCTGTACACTGGCTGGTCTCGCAGTGCCTGTCCCTCAGGGACATATCTGTACAATGATTGGTGTCTCTCAGTCCCTCTTCCTCAGGGACATATCCGTACACTGACTGTTTCTCTCAGTCCCTCTCACTCAGGACACATCATTACACTGGCTGGTGTCTCTCACTGCCTCCCCCTCAGGCATGTATCTGTACATATACTGGTGTCCCTCAGTCCCTCTCCCGAAGGGAGATATCTGCATACTGACTGATGTCTCTCAGTCTCTCTGTCTCTCAGGGAGACATCTGTGCACTGACTGGTCTCACAGTCCATTTCCCTCTGGGACATATCTGTACACTGACTGGTGTCTCTCAGTCCTTCTCACTCTGGGCGGTATCTGTATACTGACTGTCACTCAGTCCCACTCCCTCAGGGAGATATCTGTTCACCGACTGGTGTCTCTCTGTTCCGTTCCCCCAGCAGCATGTCTGTACACTGACTGATGTCTCCCTGTCCCTCCCTCTCAGGGAGATATCAGTAAACTGACTGGTGTCTCTCAGTCGCTCTCCTCAGGGATATATCTGTCACTGACTGGTCTCTCAGGCCCAGTCTCGCAGGGACATATCTGCACACTGACTGATGTCTCTCAGTCCCTCCCACTCAGGGAGATATCAGTAAACTGACTGGTGTCTCTCAGTCGCTCTCCCTCATGGACATATCTGTCCATTGACTGGTGTCTCTCAGTTCCTCTCGCTCAGGGATAGATATGTACATTGACGGGTATCTCTCAGTCCATTTCCCTCAGGGAGATATCTGTACACTGACTGTTTTCTCTCAGTCCCTCGCCCTGAGGACACATCTGTACACTGAATGGTGTCTCTCAGTCCCCCTCCCTCAGCGAGATATCTTTACACTGACCGGTGTCTCTCAGGGACATATCTATACACTGACTGGTATATCTCAGTCCCTCTACCCCAGCGACATGTCTGTACACTGACTGCTGTCTCACAGTCCATCTTCTAAGGGTGATACCTGTACACTGACAGATATCTCTCAATCTATTCTCCATCAAGGAGATATCTATATACTGACTGGTGTCTCTCAGTACCTCCCTCTCAGGGTGATGTCTGTACACTGACAGGTGTCTCTAAATCCACTCTCCCTACGGAGATATCTGTAAACTGAATGCTGTCGCTCAGTCTCTCTGTCTCTCAGGGAGTTAACTGTACACTGACTGGTGTCTCTCAGTCCCTATCCCTCAGGGAGATATCTGTACACTGTCGTGGCGTCTCTCAGTGACTCTCTCTCAGGGACGTATCTGTACACTGACTGGTATATCTCAGTCCCTCTCCCCCAGCGACATAACTGTACACTGACTGGTGTCTCTCAGTCCCTCCCTCTCAAGGTGATATCTGTACACTGACTTGCGTCTCTATGACCCTCCCTCTGAGTGAGATATCTGTTCACTGATTGGTGTCTCTCAGTCCACTCTGCCTCAGGGAGATATCTGTACAAAACTGGTGTCGCTCAGTCCCTCTCCCTCAGGGAGATATGTATATGTGTTCTGACTGATGTCTCTCAGTCTCTCTGTCTCTCAGGGCGATATCTATACACTGATTGGTTTCTCTCAGTCCCTCCCTCTCGATGTGATATCTGTACACTGACTGCTGCCGGTCAGTCCCTCTCCATCAGGAAGACATCTGTACACTGAATGGCGTCTCTCAGTTCCTCTCCCTCAGGGTGAAATCTGTACACTGACTGATGTCTCTCAGTCTCTCAAGGGGATATCTGTGCACTGTCTGGTCTCTCAGTCCATTTCCCTCAGGGACATATCTGTACACTGATTGGTGTCACTCAGTCCCCCTCGCTCAGGCATTTATCTGGACACTAACTGGTGTCTCTCAGTCCGTCCCTCTCAGGAAGATATTTGTACACTCACTGGTGTATCTCAGTGCCTCTCCCCCAGGGAGATATCTGTACACAGACCGTTTTCATTCAGTACCCCCTTCCACATCGAGAGTTCTGTATTCTGAGTGGTGTCCATTAGTCCCCAATCTCTCAGGAAGATATCTATACACTGACTGGTGTATCTCAGTCCACTCTCACGCAGGGTGATAGCTGTACACCGACTGGAGTCTCTCGGTCCCTCTCCCTCAGGGAGATACCTGTACACTGATTGGTGTCCCTCAGTCCCTCCCCCTCATGTAGATATCTGTACACTGACTGGTGTATCTCAATCCGTCCCTCTCAGGGAGATATCTGTACACTGACTGTTGTCTCTCAGTCCCTCGCCCTCAGGGGCAGATGTGTACACTGACTGGTATATCTCAGTCCCTCAACCCCAGCGACATTTCTGTTCATTGACTGGTGTCTCTCAACCCTCGCTCTCAGAATTATATCTGTACATTGACTAGTGTCCCTCAGTCCCTGTCCCTCAGAGAGATATCTGCACACTGACTGGTTCTCTTAGTACCTCCATCTCACGGTGATGTCTGTACAATGACTGGTGTCTCTCAATCCCTCTCCCTCAGGCAGATATCTGTACAATGACTAGCATCTCTCAGTCCCTCCCTCTCAGGGAGGTATCTTTTCACTAACTGGTGTCTCTCAGTCCACTCTCCCTCAGGGAGATATCTGTACACTGACTGGTGTCTCTCAGTTCATCTCCCCCAGCGACATGTCTGTACACTGACTGATGTCTCTCAGTCTCTCTATTTTTCACAGTAATATCTGTACACTGACTGGTTTCTCTCAGTCCCTCTCCCTCAGGAAGATGTCTGTACACTGACTGATATCTCTCAGGGAGATATCGGTACACTGGTTGGTCTCGCAGTGCCTATCCCTCATGGAGATATCTGTTCACTGACTGGTGTCTCTCAGTCCCTCTCCCTCAGGGAGATATCTGTACACTGACTAGTGTCTCTCAGTCTCTCTCCTCAGGGAGATATCTGTCACTGACTGGTCTCTCAGTCCCAGTCTAGCAGGGACATATCTGTACACTGACTGATGTCTCTCAGTCCCTCCCTCTCAGGGAGATATAAGTAAACTTACTGGTGTCAATCAGTCGCTCTCCCTCATGGACATATCTGTACATTGACGATTATCTCTCAGTCCATTTCCCTCAGGGATTTATCTGTACACTGACTTGTGTCTCTCAGTCCCTCACCCTCAGGACACATCTGGACACTGAATGGTGTCTCTCATTTCCTCTCCCTCAGGGAGATATCTTTACATTGAACGGTGTCTCTCAGACCCTGTCTCTAAGGGACATGTCTGTACACTGACTGGTGTCTCTCAATCCCTCCCTCCCAGGGTGATGTCTCTGCACTGACTGGAGTCTCTCAATCAGCTCTCCCTCAGGGAGATATCTGTACACTAAATTATGTCGCTCTGTTCCTCTCCCTCAGGGAGATATCTGTCCTCTGACTGATGTATCTCAGTCTCTGTCTCTCAGGGAGATATCTGTATACTAACTGGTGTCTCTCAGTCCTCTCTCCCTCAGGGAGATATCTGTACACTGACTGGTGTCTCTCAGTCCTTCTCACTCTGGGAGGTATCTGTATACTGACTGTCACTCAGTCCCACTCCCTCACGGAGATATCTGTCCACCGACTGGCGTCTCTCAGTTACTTTCCCCCAGTGACATGCCTGTACACTGAATGATGTCTCCCTGTCCCTCCCTTTCAGGGAGATATCTGTACACTGACTTGTATCTCTCAGTCCCTGCCTCTCAGGAAGATATCTGTACACTCACTGATGTCTTGCAGTCCCTCTCCTTCAGGTAGATATCTGTACATTGATAGCTATCTCTCAGTCCCTCTCCCTCAGGGATATATCTGGATACTGTCTGGTGTCTCGAAGTCCCTAATCTCTCAGCACGATATCTGTACTGTGACTGGTGTCTCTCAGTCCACTGTCCCTCATGGAGATACCTGTACACTGACTGGTGTCTCTCAGTCCCTCTCCCTCAGGGACATATCTGTACATTGACTGGTGCCTCTCAGTCCCACTCCCACAGGGACATATCTGTACACTGACTGGTGTCTCTCAGTCACTCCCCATCAGGAAGATATCTGTACACTCACTGATGTCTCTCAGCCCCTCTCCCTCTGGGAGATATCTGTACACACATCGGTGTCATTCAGTAACCTCTCCCGAAGCGAGATATCTGTATACTGACTGGTGTCTAGATGTCACCATTCTCTCAGGAAGATAACTGTACACTGACTGGTGTATCTCAGACCACTCTCACTCAGGGAGATATATGTACACTGGATGGTCTCGCAGCGCCTGTCCCTCAGTGAGATATCTATTCACTGACTGGTGTCTCTCAGTCGCTCATCCTCAGGGACTTATCTGCACAATGACTGGTGTCTCTCAGTCGCTCTCCCTCAGAGAGATACCTGTACACTGACTGGTCTCTCAGTCCTTGTCCCTCAGCGAGATATCTGTACACGGAATGGTGTCTCTCAGTCCCTCCCTCTCAGGGAGATACCTGTAAACTGACTGGTCAATCAGTCCCTCTCCCCCAGAGATATATCTGTGCACTGAATGGTGTCTCTCAGTCACTCTCTCTCAAGGACGTATCTGTACACTGACTGGTATATCTCAGTCCCTCTCCCACAGCGACATAACTGTACACTGACTGGTGTCTCTCAGTCCCTCCCTCTCATGGTGATATCTGTACAGTGACTGGCCTCTCTCGGACCCTCCCTCTGAGTGAGATATCTGTTCACTGATTGGTGTCTCTCAGTCCACTCTTCCTCAGGGAGGTATCTGTACAAAGACTGGTGTCGCTCAGTCCCTCTCCCTCAGGGAGATATGTAAATGTCCTCTGACTGATGTCTCTCAGTCTCTCTGTCTCTCAGGGCGATATCTATACACTGACAGGTTTCTCTCAGTCCCTCCCTGTCGATGTGATATCTGTACACTGACTGGCGTCTCTCAGTCCCTCTCCCTCAGGGTGATATCTGTACACTGACTGATGTCTCTCAGTCTCTCAAGGGGATATCTGTGCACTGACTAGTCTCTCAGTCCATTTCCCTCAGGGACATATCTGTACACTGATTGGTGTCACTCAGTCCCCCTCGCTCAGGCAGTTATCTTTACACTGACTGGTGTCTCTCAATTCCTCTCCATCAGGGACATACCTGGACACTAACTGGTGTCTCTCAGTGCCTCTCCCTCAGTGAGATATCTGTACACAGATCGGTGTCATTCAGTAACCTCTCCCGAAGCGAGATATCTGTATACTGACTGGTGTCTAGATGTCACCATTCTCTCAGGAAGATATCTGTACACTGACTGGTGTATCTCAGACCACTCTCACTCAGGGAGATATATGTACACTGGCTGGTCTCACAGCGCCTGTCCCTCAGTGAGATATCTATTCACTGACTGGTGTCTCTCAGTCGCTCATCCTCAGGGACTAATCTGCACAATGACTGGTGTCTCTCAGTCGCTCTCCCTCAGAGAGATACCTGTACACTGACTTGTCTCTCAGTCCCTGTCCCTCAGCGAGATGTCTGTACACAGAATGGTGTCTCTCAGTCCCTCCCTCTCAGGGAGATACCTGTAAACTGACTGGTCAATCAGTCCCTCTCCCCCAGAGATATATCTGTGCACTGAATGGTGTCTCTCAGTCACTCTCTCTCAGTGACGTATCTGTACACTGACTGGTATATCTCAGTCCCTCTCCCACAGCGACATAACTGTGCACTGACTGGTGTCTCTCAGTCCCTCCCTCTCATGGTGACATCTGTACACTGACTGGCCTCTCTCTGACCCTCCCTCTGAGTGAGATATCTGTTCACTGATTGGTGTCTCTCAGTCCACTCTCCCTCAGGGAGGTATCTGTACAAAGACTGGTGTCGCTCAGTCCCTCTCCCTCAGGGAGATATGTATATGTCCTCTGACTGATGTCTCTCAGTCTCTCTGTCTCTCAGGGCGATGTCTATACACTGACTGGTTTCTCTCAGTCCCTCCCTGTCGATGTGATATCTGTACACTGACTGGCGTCTCTCAGTCCCTCTCCCTCAGGGTGATATCTGTACACTGACTGATGTCTCTCAGTCTCTCAAGGGGATATCTTTGCACTGACTGGTCTCTCAGTCCATTTCCCTCAGGGACATATCTGTACACTGATTGGTGTCAATCAGTCCCCCTCGCTCAGGCAGTTATCTTTACACTGACTGGTGTCTCTCAATTCCTCTCCATCAGGGACATACCTGGACACTAACTGGTGTCTCTCAGTCCGTCCCTCTCAGGAAGATATTTGTACACTCACTGGTGTCTCTCAGTGCCTCTCCCTCAGGGAGATATGTGTACACAGACTGTTTTCATTCAGTAACCCCTTCCACAGCGAGAGATCTGTATTCTGAGTGGTGTCCATAAGTCCCCAATCTCTCAGGAAGATATCTATACACTGCCTGGTGTATCTCAGTCCACTCTCACTCAGGGTGATAGCTGTACACCGACTGGAGTCTCTCGGTCCCTCTCCCTCAGGGAGATATCTGTACTCTGACTGATGTCTCCCGTCTCTCTGTCTCTCAGGGAGACATCTGTACACTGACTGGTCACACTGTCCCTCTCCCTCAGCGACATATCTGTACACTGACTGGTGCCTCTCTATCATTCTCCCTCACGGATATATCTGTACACTGATTGGTGTCTCTCAGTATCTCCTTCTCAGTGTGATATCTGTCCACTGACTGGCGTCTCACAGACGTCTGCCTCAAGGAGATATATGTACACTGACTGGCGTCTCTCAGTCCCTCCCTCTCAGGGAAATATCTTTTCACTGACTTGTGTCTCTCAGTCCCCCTCCCCCATGGAGATATCTGTACACTGACTGTTGTCTCTCAGTCCCTCTCACTCAGGACACATCTGTACACTGATATGTGTCTCTCAGTGCCTCTCCCTCTGGGAGATATATGTACACTGACTGAAATCCGTCTGACCCTCTCTCTCAGGACATATCTGTACACAGACTGGTGTCTCTCAGTCCCTCTCTCCCAGCGACATGTCTGTACACTCACTGGTGACTCTCAGTCGCTCCCTCTCAGGTTGATATCTGTACACACTGACTGGTGTCTCTCAGTACCTCTCTCTCAGGGTGATATCTGTACACTGACTGGTGTCTCTTAAACCCGCTCCCTCAGCGAGATACCTGTACACTGACTGGCGTCTCTCAGTCCCTCCCTCTCAAGGAGATATCTGTTCACTGACTGGTGTCTCTCAGTCACTCTCGCTCAGTGAGATATCTGCACAATGACTGATGTCTCCTAGTCCCTCTCCATCAGGGAGATATCTGTAAACTGACTGGTGTCTCTCGGTACCACCCTCTCAGTGTGATATCTGTGCACTGACTGGTGTCTCTCAGTCCTTCCCTCTCAGGTTGATATCTGTACACTGACTGCTGTCTCTCAGTCCCTCTCCCTCAGGGAGATACCTGTATACTGGACTGATGACTCTCAGTCTCTCTGACTCTCAGGAAGATATCTTTAAACTGACTGGTCTCTCAGTCCCTCTCACTCAGTGATATATCTGTACACTGACTGATGTCTCCCAGTCCCTCTACATCAGGGAGATAACTGTACACTGACTGGTGGCTCTCTGTTCCTCCCTTTCAGGAAGATATCTGTACACTTACTGGTGGCTCTCAGTCCCTCTCCCTCAGGGAGATATCTGTGCACTGACTTGTGTCTCAATCCCTAACCCCGATGTAGATAATTGTTCACAGACCGGTGTCATTCAGTCCTTCTACCTCAGGGTGATATCAGTACACCGACTGTTGTCTCTCACTCCCTCTCCCTCAGGATGATATCTGTACACTGACTGATATCTCTCAGTCTCTTTTTTTCTCAGGGAGATATCTGTATACTGGCTGGTCTTGCAGTGCCTGTCCCTCAGGGATATATCTGTACACTGATTGGTATTTCTCAGTCCCTCTCCCTCTGGGACATATCTGTACACTGACTGTTGTCTCTCAGTCCCTCTCCCTCAGGACACATCAATACACTGCCTTGTGTCTCTAAGTGCCTCCCCCTCAGGCAGATATCTGTACATATACTGGTGTCCCTCAGTCCCTCTCTCGCAGGACATATCTGTACACTGACTGGCGTATCTCAGTCCCTCTCCCCCAGAGACATTTCTGTACACTAACTGGTGCTCCTTTGTACCTCCCTCTCAGGGTGATATCTGTACACTGACTGGTGTCTCTCAGACCCTCCCTCTCAGGGCCATATCTGTTCACTGACTGGTGTCTCTCAGTCCACTCTCACTGAGGGAGATATCTGTACACTGATTGATGTCTCTTCGTCCCTCTCCATCAGGGAGATATCTACACACAGACTGGTGTCTCTCAGTCCCTCTCACTCAGGGAGACATCTGTACACAGGATCGTGTCTCTCATATGCTCCCTCAGGGAGATATCTGTGCACTGACTGGTGTCTGTCAGTCCCTCTTCCGAAGGGAGATATCTGTACACTCACTGATGTCTCTTAGTCTCTCTGTCTCTCAGGGAGACATCTGTACACTGACTGGTGTCTCTCAGTCCCTCTCCCTCAGGGACATATCTGTACACTGACTGGTGCCTCTCAGTCCCACTCACACAGGGACATGTCTGTACACTGACTGGTGTCTCTCAGTCCCTCCATCTCAGGGAGATATCTTTTCACTGACTTGTGTCTCTCACTCCCTCTCCCTCATGGAGATATCTGTACACTGACTGTTGTCTCTCAGTCCCTCTCACTCAGGACACATCTGTACACTGATATGTGTCTCTCAGTGCCTCTCCCTCTGGGAGATATATGTACACTGACTGAAATCCGTCTGTCCCTCTCTCTCAGGATATATCTGTACACAGACTGGTGTCTCTCAGTCCCTCTCTCCCAGCGACATATCTGTACACTCACTGGTGACTCTCAGTCGCTCCCTCTCAGGTTGATATCTGTACACACTGACTGGTGTCTCTCAGTACCTCTCTCTCAGGGTGATATCTGTACACTGACTGGTGTCTCTTAATCCCGCTCCCTCAGCGAGATACCTGTACACTGACTGGCGTCTCTCAGTCCCTCCCTCTCAAGGAGATATCTGTTCACTGACTGGTGTCTCTCAGTCACTCTCGCTCAGTGAGATATCTGCACAATGAATGATGTCTCCTAGTCCCTCTCCATCAGGGAGATATCTATAAACTGACTGGTGTCTCTCGGTACCTCCCTCTCAGTGTGATATCTGTGCACTGACTGGTGTCTCTCAGTCCTTCCCTCTCAGGTTGATATCTGTACACTGACTGCTGTCTCTCAGTCCCTCTCCCTCAGAGAGATACCTGTATACTGGACTGATGACTCTCAGTCTCTCTGACTCTCAGGAATATATCTTTAAACTGACTGGTCTCTCAGTCCCTCTCACTCAGGGATATATCTGTACACTGACTGGTGTCTCTCAGTCCTTCTACATCAGGGAGATAACTGTACACTGACTGGTGTCTCTCTGTTCCTCCCTTTCAGGAAGATATATGTACACTTACTGGTGGCTCTCAGAACCTCTCCCTCAGGGAGATATCTGTACACTGACTGATATCTCTCAGTCTCTTTTTTTCTCAGGGAGATATCTGTACACTGGCTGGTCTAGCAGTGCCTGTCCCTCAGGGACATATCTGTACACTGATTGGTATTTCTCAGTCCCTCTCCCTCTGGGACATATCTGTACACTGACTGTTGTCTCTCAGTCCCTCTCCCTCAGGACACATCATTACACTGCCTTGTGTCTCTAAGTGCCTCCCCCTCAGGCAGATATCTGTACATATACTGGTGTCCCTCAGTCCCTCTCTCGCAGGACATATCTGTACACTGGCTGGCGTATCTCAGTCCCTCTCCCCCAGAGACATTTCAGTACACTAACTGGTGCTCCTTTGTACCTCCCTCTCAGGGTGATATCTGTACACTGACTGGTATCTCTCAGACCCTCCCTCTCAGGGACATATCTGTTCACTGACTGGTGTCTCTCAGTCCACTCTCACTGAGGGAGATATCTGTACACTGATTGATGTCTCTTCGTCCCTCTCCATCAGGGAGATATCTACACACGGACTGGTGTCTCTCAGTCCCTCTCACTCAGGGAGACATCTGTACACAGGATCGAGTCTCTCATTTGCTCCCTCACGGAGATATCTGTGCACTGACTGGTGTCTGTCAGTCCCTCTTCCGAAGGGAGATATCTGTACACTGACTGATGTATCTTAATCTCTCTGTCTCTCATGGAGTCATCTGTACACTGACTGGTGTCTCTCAGTCCCTCTCCCTCAGGGACATATCTGTACACTGACTGGTGCCTCTCAGTCGCACACACACAAGGACATGTCTGTACACTGACTGGTGTCTCTCAGTCCCTCCTTCTCACGAAGATATCTGCAAACTCGCTGGTCTCTCTCAGTCCCTCTCCCTCAGGGAGCTATCTGTACACTGACTGGTGACGTAGTGCCTGTCCCTCTGGGAGATATATGTTCACTGACTGGTGTCTCTCAGTCGCTCATCCTCAGGGACATATCTGCACACTGACTGGTTTCTCTCAATCGCTCTCCCTCAGGGAGATATCTGGACACTGACTGGTCTCTCAGTCAATGTCCCTCAGCGAGATATCTATACACTGACTGGTCTCTCAGTCGCTCTCCTCAGGGAGATATCTGTACACTGACTGGTCTCTCAGTCCCTGTCCGTCAGGGATATATCTGTACTCTGACTGGTGTCTCTCAATCCCTCCCTCTCAGGGAGATATCAGTAAACTGACTGGTGTGTTTTAGTCGCTCTCCCTCATGGTCATATCTGTACATTGACTGGTGTCTCTCAGTTCCTCTCGCTCAGGGATAGATATGTACACTGAAGGCTATCTCTCAGTCCATCTCCCTCATGGACATATCTGTACACTGACTGGTGTCACTCATTCCCTCTCCCTCAGGGACATATGTGTACACTGACTGTTGCCTCTCAGTCCCACTCCCACAGGGACATATCTGTACACTGACTGGTGTCTCTAAGTCCCTCCCCATAAGGAACATATCTGTACACTCACTGATGTCTCTCAGTCCCTCTCCCTCTGGGATATATCTGTACACAGACCGGTGTCATTCAGTACCCTCTCCCGAAGTGAGATATATGTATACTGACTGGTGTCTAGATGTCCCCATTCTCTCAGCAAGATATCTGTGCACTGACTGGCGTATCTCAGTCCACTCTCACTCAGTGAGTAATCTGTACACTGGCTGGTTTCGCAGTGCCTGTCCCTCAGGGACATATATGTTCACTGACTGGTGTCTCTCAGTCGCTCATCCTCCGGGACTAATCTGCACACTGACTGATGTCTCTCAGTCGCTCTCCATCAGGGAGATACCTGTACACTGACTGGTCTCTCAGACCCTGTCCCTCAGCGAGATATCTGTACACTGAATGGTTTCTATCAGTCCCTCCCTAAAAGGGAGATATCTGTTCACTGATTGGTGTCGCTCAGTCCACTCTCCCTCAGGGAGATATCTGTACACTGACTGGTATCGCTCAGTCCCTCTCCCTCAGGTAGATATCTATCCTCTGATTGATGTCTATCTGTCTCTCTCTCTCTCAGGGAGATATCTGTAAACTGACTGATCAATCAGTCGCTCTCCCCAGCGAAATATCTGTCAACTGAATGGTTTCTCTCAGTCACTCTCTCTCAGGGACGTATCTGTAAACTGACTGGTGTCTCTCAGTCCCTCTACCCCAGCGACATACCTGTACACTGACTGGCGTCACTCAGTCCCTTTCTCTTAGGGAGATAGCTATTCACTGATTGGTGTCTCTCAGTCCACTCTCCCTCAGGGAGATATATGTACACAGACTGGTGTCGCTAATTCCCTCTCCCTCAGGGAGATATCTATACACTGACTGGTTTCTCTCAGTCCCTCCCTCTCAGGGTGATAGCTGTACACTGACTGCTGCCTGTCAGTCCCTCTCCATCAGGGACATATCTGCACACTAACTGGTGTCTCTCATTCCCCCTCTCTCAGGCTGCTATCTGTACACTGACTGGTGTCTCTCAGTTCCTCCCCATCGGGAACATACCTGTGCACTAACTGGTGTCTCTCACTCCCTCCCTCTCAGGAAGATATCTGTACATTCACTGGTGTCTCTCAGTCCCTCTTCCTCAGGGAGATATCTGTACACAGATGGGTTTCATTCAGTCACCCCTGCACAGCGAAATATCTGTAACGTGAGTGGTGTCCATAACTCCCCAATCTCTCAGGAAGTTATCTATAAACTGACTGGTGTATCTCAGTCCACTTTCACTAAGGGTGATAGCTGTACACCGACTGGAGTTTCTCAGTCCCTCTCCCTCAGGGAGATATCTCTACTCTGACTGATGACTCCCGTCTCCCTGCCTCTCAGGGAGATATCTGTACACTGACTGGTAACACTGTCCCTCTCCCTCAGCGACATATCTGTACACTGACTGGTGCCTCACTATCCGTCTTCCTCACGGAGATATCTGAACACTGACTGGTGTCTCTCAGTACCTCCTTCTCAGTGTGATATCTGTACACTGACTTGCGTCTCTCAGTCCCTCTCCCTCATGGAGATATCTGAACATTGACAGTTGTCTCTCAGTCCCTCTCTCCCAGCGAGATATATGTACACTGACTGAAGTCCCTCAGTCCCTCTCTCTCAGGACATATCTGTACACAGACTGGTGTCTCTCAGTCCCTCTCTCCCAGCGACATATCTACACACTGACTGTTGTCTCTCTGTCCCTCTCCCACAGGACACATCATTACACAGACTGGTGTCTCTCAGTCCCTCCCTCTCAGTTTGATATCTGTACACACTGACTGGTGTCTCTCAGTACCTCCCTCTCAGGGTGATATCTGTACACTCTCAGTCCCTCTCCCTCAGCGAGATATCTGTACACGACTGGCGTCGCTAAGTACCTCCCTCTCAGGGTGATATCTGTACACTTATTGGTGTCTCTCAGCCCCTCCCTTTCAGGTTGATATCTGTGCACTGACTGGTGTCTCTCAGTACCTCCCTCTCAGGGTGATAACTGTACACTCACTGCTGTATCTCAGTCCCTCTCCCTCAGCGACATATCTGTACACTGACTGGTGTCTCTACGTTCCTCAACATCAGGGAGATATCTGTGCACTGACTGGTGTCTCAATCCCTAACCCTCATGTAGATAATTGTTCACAGACCAGCGTCATTCAGTCCTTCTACCTCAGGGTGATATCAGTAAATTGACTGTTGTCTCTCAGTCACTCTCCCTCAGGAAGATATCTGAACACTGACTGATATCTCTCAGTCTCTATATTTCTCAGGGAGATATCTGTACACTGGCTGGTCTCGCAGTGCCTGTCCTCAGGGACATATCTGTACACTGATTGGTGTCTCTCAGTCCCTCTCCCTCAGGGACATATCCGTACACTGACTGTTGTCTCTCAGTCACTCTCCCTCAGGAAGATATCTGAACACTGACTGATATCTCTCAGTCTCTCTCCCCCAGAGATGTATCTGTACACTGACTGGTGTTTCTTTGTACCTCCCTCTCAGGGTGATATATGTACACTGACTGGTGTCTCTCAGTGCCTCCCTCTCAGGGAGATATCTGTTCACTGACTGGTGTCTGTCAGTTCACTCTCACTCAGGAAGATATCTGTACACTGACTGATGTCTCTTCGTCCATCTCCATCAGGGAGATATCTACACACTGAATGGTGTCTCTCAGTCCCTCTCACTCAGGGAAACATCTGTACACTGAATCGAGTCTCTCATATGCTCCCTCTCAGGGAGATATCTGTGCACTGACTGGTGTCTGTCAGTCCCTCCCCGAAGGGAGATAACTGTATACTGACTGATGTCTCTCAGTCTCTCTGTCTGTCAGGGAGACATCTGTGCACTGACTGGTCTCACAGTCCATTTCCCTCAGGGACATATCTGTACACTGACTGGTGCCTCTCAGTCCTTCTCACTATGGGAAGTATCTGCATACTGACTGTCACTCAGTCCCACTCCCTCAGGGAGATATCTATTCACCGACTGGTGTCTCTCAGTTCCTTTCCCAAAGCGGCATGTCTGTACACTGACTGATGGCTCCCTGTCCCTCCCTCTCAGGGAGTTATCAGTAAACTGACTGGTGTCTCTCAGTCGCTCTCCTCAGGGATATATCTGTCACTGACTGGTCTCTCAGGCCCAATCTCGCAGGGACATATCTGCACACTGACTGATGTCTCTCAGTCCCTCCCTCTCAGGGAGAAATCAGTAAACTGACTGGTGTCTCTCAGTCGCTCTTCCTCATGGATATATCTGTCCATTGACTGGTGTCTCTCAGTTCCTCTCGCTCAGGGATAGATATGTACACTGACGCGTATCTCTCAGTCCATTTCCCTCATGGAGATATCTGTACACTGCCTTGTGTCTCTCAGTCCCTCTCCCTCAGGTAGATATCTGTACACTGACTGTTTTCTCTCAGTCCCTCGCCCTCAGGACAACTCTGTACACTGAATGGTGTCTCTCAGTCCCCCGCCCTCAGGGAGATATCTTTACACTGACCGGTGTCTCTCAGTCCCTGTCTCTCAGGGACATATCTATACACTGACTGGTATATCTCAGTCCCTCTCCCCCAGCGACATGTCTGTACACTGACTGGTGTCTCTCAGTACCTCCCTCTCAGGGTGATGTCTGTACACTGACAGGTGTCTCCCAATCCACTCTCCCTCACGGAGATATCTGTAAACTGAAAGGTGTCGCTCAGTCTCTCTGTCTCTCAGGGATTTATCTGTTCACTGACTGGTGTCTCTCAGTCCCTCTCCCTCAGGGAGATATCTGTACACTGACTGGCGTCTCTCAGTCCCTCTCCCTCAGGAAGATATCTGTACACTGACTGGTGTCTCTCAGTCTCTCTCCCTCAGGGAGATACCTGTACACTGACTGGTGTCTCTCAGTCCCTCTCCCTCATGCAGATATCTGTGCACTGACTGGTGTATCTCAGTCCGTCCCTCTCAGGGAGATATCTGTACACTGACTGTTGTCTCTCAGTCCCTCGCCCTCAGGACACATTTCTACACTGAATGTTGACTCTCAAACCCTCTCCCCCAGGGAGATATCTGTATACTGAACGATGTCTCTCAGACACTCTCTCTCAGGGACATATGTGTACACTGACTGGTATATCTCAGTCCCTCAAACCCAGCGACATATCTGTACATTGACTGGTGTCTCTCAGCCCTCGCTCTCAGAATTATATCTGTACATTGACTGGTGTCCCTCAGTCCCTGTCCCTCAGAGAGATATCTGTACACTGACTGGTTCTCTCAGTACATCCATCTCACAGTGATGTCTGTACAATGACTGGTGTCTCTCAGTCCCTCTCCCTCAGGCAGATATCTGTACACTGACTAGCGTCTCTCAGTCCCTCCCTCTCAGGGAGGAATCTTTTCACGAACTGGTGTCTCTCAGTCCACTCTGCCACAGGGAGATATCTGTACACTGACTGGTGGTCGCTCAGTTCCTCTCCCCCAGCGACATGTCTGTACACCGACTGATGTCTCTCAGTCTCTCTATTTTTCACAGTAATATCTGTACACTGACTGGTGTCTCTCAGTCTCTCTTCCTCAGGAAGATATCTGTACACTGACTGATATCTCTCAGGGAGATATCGGTACACTGGTTGGTCTCGCAGTGCCTATCCCTCAGGGAGATATCTGTTCACTGACTGGTGTCTCTCAGTCAATCTCCCTCAGGGAGATATCTGTACACTGACCGGTGTCTCTCAGTCGCTCTCCTCAGGGAGATATCTGTCACTGACTGGTCTCTCAGTCCCAGTCTCGCAGGGACATATCTGTACACTGACTGATGTTTCTCCGTCCCTCCCTCTCAGGGAGATATCAGTAAACTGACTGGTGTCACTCAGTCGCTCTCCCTCATGGACATATCTGTACATTGACATTATCTCTCAGTCCATTTCCCTCAGGGATTTATCTGTACACTGACTTGTGTCTCTCAGTCCCTCACCCTCAGGACACATCTGTACACTGAATGGTGTCTCTCATTCCCTCTCCCTCAGGAAGATATCTTTACACTGAACGGTGTCTCTCAGATACTGTCTCTCAGGGACATGTCTGTACACTGACTGGTGTCTCTCAGTCCCTCACTCCTCGGGTGATATCTGTACACTGACTGGTGTCTCTCAGTCTCTTCTCGCTCAGGGAGATATCAGTACACTGACTGGAGCCTCTCAGTACCTCCCTCTCATGGTGATGTCTCTGCACTGACTGGTGTCTCTCAATCAGCTCTCCCTCAGGGAAATATCTGTACACTAAATGCTGTCGCTCTGTTCATATCCCTCAGGGAGATATCTGTCCTCTGACTGATGTCTCTCAGTTTCTCTGTCTCTCAGGGAGATATCTGTACACTAACTGGTGTCTCTCAGTCCACTCTCCCTCAGGGAGATATCTGTACACTGACTGGTGTCTCTCAGTCCTTCTCACTCTGGGAGGTATCTGTATACTGACTGTCACTCAGTCCCACTCCCTCAGGAAGATATCTGTACACCGACTGGCGTCTATCAGTTCGTTTCCCCCAGCGACATGTCTGTACACTGACTGATGTCTCCCTGTCCCTCTCTTTCAGGGAGATATCTGTACACTGACTTGTATCTCTCAGACCCTGCCTCTCAGGAAGATATCTGTACACTCACTGATGTCTTGCAGTCCCTCTCCTTCAGGTAGATATCTGTACACTGATAGCTATCTCACATACCTCTCCCTCAGGGGTATATCTGGATACTGACTGGTGTCTCGAAGTCCCTAATCTCTCAGGACGATATCTGTACTCTGACTGGTGTCTCTCAGTCCACTGTCCCTCAGGGAGATATCTGTACACCGACTGGTGTCTCTCAGTTCCTCTCCCCCAGCGACATGTATGTACACTGACTGATGTCTCTCAGTCTCTCTATTTTTCACGGTAATATCTGTACACTAACTAGCGTCTCTGAGTCCCTCTCCCTCAGGGAGGTATCATTTCAATAACTGGTGTCTCTCAGTCCACTCTCCCTCAGGGAGATATCTGTACACTGACTGGTGTCTCTCGGTTCCTCTCCCCCAGCGACATGTCTGTACACTTACTGATGTCTCTCAGTCTCTCGATTTTTCACGGTAATATCTGTACACTGACTGGTGTCTCTCAGTCCTTCTCCCTCAGGAAGGTATCTGTACGCTGACTGATATCTCTCAGGGAGATATCGGTACACTGGTTGGTCTCGCAGAGCCTATCCCTCAGGGAGGTATCTGTTCACTGACTGGTGTCTCTCAGTCCCTCTCCCTCAGGGAGATATCTGTACACTGACTGGTGTCTCTCAGTCGCTCTCCTCAGGGAGATATCTGTCACTGACTGGTCTCTCAGTCCCAGTCTCGCAGGGACATATCTGTACACTGACTGATGTCTCTCAGTCCCTTCCATCTCAGGGAGATATCAGTAAACTGACTGGGGTCACTCAGTCGCTCTCCCACATGGACATATCTGTACATTGACGATTATCTCTCAGTCCATTTCCCTCAGGGATTTATCTGTACACTGACTTGTGTCTCTCAGTCCCTCAACCTCAGGACACATCTGTACACTGAATGGTGTCTCTCATTCCCTCTCCCTCAGGGAGATATCTTTACACTGAACGGTGTCTCTCAGACCCTGTCTCTCAGGAAGATATCTGAACGCTGACTGGTGTCTCTCAGTCCCTCCCTCCCAGTGTGATATCTGTACACTGACTGGTGTCTCTCAGTCCATTTCCCTCAGGGAGATATCTGTACACTGACTGTTTTCTCTCAGTCCCTCGCCCTCAGGACACATCTGTACACTGACTGGTATATCTCAGTCTCTCTCCCCCAGCGACATGTCTGTACACTGACTGGTGTCTCTCAGTCACTGTCTCTCAGGGAGATATCTGTACACTAACTGGTGTCTCTCAGTCCATTTCCCTCAGGGAGATATCTGTACACTGACTGGTGTCTCTCAGTCCTTCTCCCTCAGGTAGATATCTGTACACTGACTGGTTTCTCTCAGTCCCTCGCCCTCAGGACACATCTGTACACTGACTGGTATATCTCAGTCCCTCTCCCCCAGCGACATGTCTGTACACTGACTGGTGTCTCTCAGTCCCTGTCTCTCAGGGAGATATCTGTACACTAACTGGTGTCTCTCAGTCCATTTCCCTCAGGGAGATATCTGTACACAGACTGGTGTCTCTCAGTCCTTCTCCCTCAGGTTGATATCTGTACACTGACTGTTTTCTCTCAGTCCCTCGCCCTCAGGATACATCTGTACACTGACTGGTATATCTCAGTCACTCTCCCCCAGCGACATGTCTGTACACTGACTGGTGTCTCTCAGTCCCTGTCTCTCAGGGTGATATCTGTACACTGACTGGCGTCTCTCAGTCCCTCTCACTCAGGGAGACATCTATTCACTGAATCGAGTGTCTCATTTTCTCTCTCTCAGGGAGATATCTGTGCACTGACTGTTGTCTGTCAGTCCCTCTCCCGAAGGGAGATATCTGTACACTGACTGATGTCTCTCAGTCTCTCTGTCTCTCAGGGAGACATCTGTGCACTGACTGGTCTCACAGTCCATTTCCCTCAGGGACATATCTGTACATTGACTGGTGTCTCTCAGTCCTTCTCACTCTGGGAGGTATCTGTATACCGACTGTCACTCAGTCCCACTCCCTCAGGGAGATATCTGCACACCGACTGGTCTCTCTCAGTTCCTTTCCCACAGCGACATGTCTGTACACTGACTGATGTCTTCCTGTCCCGCTCTTTCAGGGAGATATCTGTACACTGACTTGTATCTCTCAGTCCCTGCCTTTCAGGAAGATATCTGTACACTCACTGATGTCTTGCAGTCTCACTCCTTCAGGTAGATATCTGTACACTGATAGCTATCTCACAGTCCCTCTCCCTCAGGGATCTATCTGGATACTGACTGGTGTCTCGAAGTCCCTAATCTCTCAGGACGATAACTGTACACTGATTGGTGTCTCTTAGTCCACTCTCCCTCAGTTAGATGTCTGTACACCGACTGGTGTCTCTCAGTTCCTCTCCCACAGCGACATGTCTGTACACTGACTGATGTCTCTCAGTCTCTCTATTTTTCACGGTGATATCTGTACACTGACTGTTGTCTCTCAGTCCCTCTCCCTCAAGAAGATATCTGTGCACTGACTGATATCTCTCAGGGAGATATCGGTACACGGGTTGGTCTCGCAGTGCCTGTCCCTCAGGGAGATATCTGTTCTCCGACTGGTGTCTCTCAGTCGCTCTCCTCAGGGATATATTTGTCACTGACTGGTCTCTCAGGCCCAATCTCGCAGGGACATATCTGCACACTGACTGATGTCTCTCAGTCCCTCCCTCACAGGAAGAAATCAGTAAACTGACTGGTGTCTCTCCGTCGCTCTCCCTCATGGACATATCTGTCCATTGACTGGTGTCTCTCTGCTCCTCTCGCTCAGAGATAGATATGTACACTGACGGGTATCTCTCAGTCCATTTCCCTCAGGGAGATATCTGTACAATGACTGTTTTCTCTCATTCCCTCGCCCTCAGGACACATCTGTACACTGAATGGTGTCTCTCAGTCCCTCTCCCTCAGGGAGATATCTTTACACAGAACGGTGTCTCTCAGTCACTCTCTCTCAGGGACATATCTGTACACTGACTGGTATATCTCAGTCCCTCTCCTCCAGCGACATGTCTGTACACTGACTGGTGTCCCACAGTCCCTCCCTCTCAGGGTGATATCTGTACACTGACTAGTGTCTCTCAGTACCTCCCTCTCAGGGTGATGTCTGTACACTGACAGATGTCTCTCAATCCACTCTCCCTTATGGAGATATATGTAAACTGAATGGTGTCGCTCAGTCCCTCTCCCTCAGGGAGATATCTGTCCTCTGACTGATGTCTCTCACTCTCTCTGTCTCTCAGGGAGTTATCTGTTCACTGACAGGTGTCTCTCAGTCCCTCTCCCTCAGGGAGATATCTGTACACTGATTGTTGTCTCTCAGTCCCTCGCCCCCAGGCCACATTTCTACACTGAATTTTGTCTCTGAGACCCTCTCCCCCAGGGAGATATCTGTACACTGATCGGTGTCTCTCCGATCCTCTCTCTCAGGGACATATCAGTACACTGACTGGTATATCTCAGTCCCTCAACCCCAGCGACATATCTGTACATTGAATGGTGTCTCTCAACCCTCGCTCTCAGAATTATATCTGTACATTGACTGGTGTCCCTCAGTCCCTGTCCCTCAGAGAGATATCTGTACACTGACTGGTGTCTTTCAGTACCTCCATCTCAGGGTGAAGTCTGTATAGTCACTGGTGTCTCTCAGTACCTCTCCCTCAGGCAGATATCTGTACACTGACTAGCGTCTCTCAGTCCCTCCCTCTTAGGGTGGTATCTTTTCACTAACTGGTATATCTCAGTCCCTCCCCCCAGCGACATGTCTGTACACTGACTGGTGTCTCTCAGTCCCTCCCTCTCAGGGTGATATCTGTTCACTGACTGGTGTCTCTCAGTCTGCTCTCGCTCAGGGAGATACTGTATACTGAGAGGTGTCTCTAAGTACCTCCCTCTCAGGGTGATATCTGTGCACTAAATAGTGTCTCTCAATCTGCTCTCCCTCAGGGAGATATCTGAACACTGAATGCTGTCGCTCTGTTCCTCTCCCTCAGGGAGATATCCGTCCTCTGACTGATGTCTCTCAGTCTCTCTGTCTCTCAGTGAGATATCTCTACACTAACTGGTGTCTCTTAGTCCACTCTCCCTCAGGGAGATATCTGTACACCGACTGGTGTCTCTCAGTTCCTCTCCCCCAGCGACATGTCTGTACACTGACTGATGTTTCTCAGTCTCGCTATTTTTCACGGTGATATCTGTAAACTGACTGGTGTCACTCAGTCCCTCTCCCTCAGGAAGATATCTGTACACTGACTGATATCTCTCAGGGAGATATCTGTACACTGGTTGGTCTCGCAGTCCCTCTCCCTCAGGGAGATATCTGTACACTGACTGGTGTCTGTCAGTCGCTCTCTTCAGGGAGATATCTGTCACTGACTGGTCTCTCAGTTCCAGCCTCGCAGGTACATATCTGCACACTGACTGATGTCTCTCAGACCCTCCCTCTCAGGGAGATATCAGTAAACTGGCTGGTGTCTCTCAGTCGCTCTCCCTCATGGAATTATATGTACATTGACTGGTGTCTCTCAGTTCCTCTCGCTCAGGGATAGATATGTGCACTGAATGGTGTCACTCAGTCCCTGTCTCTCAGGGACATATCTGTACACTGACTGGTGTCTCTCAGTCCCTCCCTCTCTGGGTGATATCTGTGCACTGACTGGTGTCGCTCAGTCTACTCTCGCTCAGTGAGATATCTGTACACTGACTGGTGTCTCTCAGTACCTTCCTCTAAGGGTGATGCCTGTGCAGTGACTGGTGTCTGTCGATCAGCTCTCCTTCAGGGAGATACCTGTGCACTGTATGGTGTCGCTCAGTCCCTCTCCCTCAGGGAGATATCTGTCCTCTGACTGATGTCTCTCAGTCTCTCTGTCTCTCAGGGAGGTATCTGTACACTAACTGGTGTCTCTTAGTCCCTCTTCCTCAGGGAGATATCTTTACACTGACTGGTTTCTCCCAGTCCCTCCCTCTCGGGGTGATATCTGTACACTGACTGGAGTCTCTCAGTCCCTCTCCCTCAGGTTTGTATCTGTACACTGACTGGCGTCTCTCAGTCCCTCTCCCTCAGGAGGATATCAGTTCACTGACTGATATCTCTCACTTTCTTTCTCTCAGGCAGTTATCTGTTCACGGACTGGTGTCTCTCAGTCACTCACCCTCAGGGATATATCTGTGTACTGACTGGCGTCTCTCAGTCCCTCTCCCACAGGGAGATATCTGTACACTGACTGGTGTCTCTCAGTCCCTCTTCCCTCAGAGAGATATCTGTACCCTGACTGGTGCCTCTCAGTTCCGCTCGCCCAGCGACATGTTTGTACACTGACTGATGTCTCTCAGTCTCTCGATTTTTCACGGTGATATCTGTAAACTGACTGGTGTCACTCAGTTCCTCTCCCTCAGGAATATATCTGTACACTGACTGGTATCTCTCAGGGAGATATCGGTACACTGGTTGGTCTCGCAGTGCCTATCCCTCAGGGAGATATCTGTTCACTGACTGGTGTCTCGAATTCCCCAATTACTCAGTGAGATATCTGTACACTGACTGATATCTCTCAGTCCTTCCCTCTGAGGGTGATATCTGTACACTGACTGGCATCTCTCAGTTGCTCCCTCTCAGGAAGATATCAGTGCACTGACTGTTGTCTCAGTCCCTCTCCCTCAGGCTGATATCTGTACACTGACTGGTGTCTGTCAGTCGCTCTCCTCGGGAAATATCTGTCACTGACTGGTCTCTCAGTCCCAGTCTCGCTGGAACATATCTGTACATTGACTGATGTCTCTCAGACCCTCCCTATCAGGGAGATATGAGTAAACTGACTGGTGTCTCTCAGTCGCTCTTCCTCATGGACATTTCTGTACATTGACTGGTGTCTCTCAGTTCCTCTCGCTCAGGAATAGGTTTGTACACTGTCGGGTATCTCTCAGTCCCTGTCTCTCAGGGTGATATCTGTACACTGACTGGCGTCTCTCAGTCCCTCTCACTCAGGGAGACATCTATTCACTGAATCGAGTGTCTCATTTTCTCTCTCTCAGGGAGATATCTGTGCACTGACTGTTGTCTGTCAGTCCCTCTCCCGAAGGGAGATATCTGTACACTGACTGATGTCTCTCAGTCTCTCTGTCTCTCAGGGAGACATCTGTGCACTGACTGGTCTCACAGTCCATTTCCCTCAGGGACATATCTGTACATTGACTGGTGTCTCTCAGTCCTTCTCACTCTGGGAGGTATCTGTATACCGACTGTCACTCAGTCCCACTCCCTCAGGGAGATATCTGCACACCGACTGGTCTCTCTCAGTTCCTTTCCCACAGCGACATGTCTGTACACTGACTGATGTCTTCCTGTCCCGCTCTTTCAGGGAGATATCTGTACACTGACTTGTATCTCTCAGTCCCTGCCTTTCAGGAAGATATCTGTACACTCACTGATGTCTTGCAGTCTCACTCCTTCAGGTAGATATCTGTACACTGATAGCTATCTCACAGTCCCTCTCCCTCAGGGATCTATCTGGATACTGACTGGTGTCTCGAAGTCCCTAATCTCTCAGGACGATAACTGTACACTGATTGGTGTCTCTTAGTCCACTCTCCCTCAGTTAGATGTCTGTACACCGACTGGTGTCTCTCAGTTCCTCTCCCACAGCGACATGTCTGTACACTGACTGATGTCTCTCAGTCTCTCTATTTTTCACGGTGATATCTGTACACTGACTGTTGTCTCTCAGTCCCTCTCCCTCAAGAAGATATCTGTGCACTGACTGATATCTCTCAGGGAGATATCGGTACACGGGTTGGTCTCGCAGTGCCTGTCCCTCAGGGAGATATCTGTTCTCCGACTGGTGTCTCTCAGTCGCTCTCCTCAGGGATATATTTGTCACTGACTGGTCTCTCAGGCCCAATCTCGCAGGGACATATCTGCACACTGACTGATGTCTCTCAGTCCCTCCCTCACAGGAAGAAATCAGTAAACTGACTGGTGTCTCTCCTTCGCTCTCCCTCATGGACATATCTGTCCATTGACTGGTGTCTCTCTGCTCCTCTCGCTCAGAGATAGATATGTACACTGACGGGTATCTCTCAGTCCATTTCCCTCAGGGAGATATCTGTACAATGACTGTTTTCTCTCATTCCCTCGCCCTCAGGACACATCTGTACACTGAATGGTGTCTCTCAGTCCCTCTCCCTCAGGGAGATATCTTTACACAGAACGGTGTCTCTCAGTCACTCTCTCTCAGGGACATATCTGTACACTGACTGGTATATCTCAGTCCCTCTCCTCCAGCGACATGTCTGTACACTGACTGGTGTCCCACAGTCCCTCCCTCTCAGGGTGATATCTGTACACTGACTAGTTTCTCTCAGTACCTCCCTCTCAGGGTGATGTCTGTACACTGACAGATGTCTCTCAATCCACTCTCCCTTATGGAGATATATGTAAACTGAATGGTGTCGCTCAGTCCCTCTCCCTCAGGGAGATATCTGTCCTCTGACTGATGTCTCTCACTCTCTCTGTCTCTCAGTGAGTTATCTGTTCACTGACAGGTGTCTCTCAGTCCCTCTCCCTTAGGGAGATATCTGTACACTGATTGTTGTCTCTCAGTCCCTCGCCCCCAGGCCACATTTCTACACTGAATTTTGTCTCTGAGACCCTCTCCCCCAGGGAGATATCTGTACACTGATCGGTGTCTCTCCGATCCTCTCTCTCAGGGACATATCAGTACACTGACTGGTATATCTCAGTCCCTCAACCCCAGCGACATATCTGTACATTGAATGGTGTCTCTCAACCCTCGCTCTCAGAATTATATCTGTACATTGACTGGTGTCCCTCAGTCCCTGTCCCTCAGAGAGATATCTGTACACTGACTGGTGTCTTTCAGTACCTCCATCTCAGGGTGAAGTCTGTATAGTCACTGGTGTCTCTCAGTCCCTCTCCCTCAGGCAGATATCTGTACACTGACTAGCGTCTCTCAGTCCCTCCCTCTTAGGGTGGTATCTTTTCACTAACTGGTATATCTCAGTCCCTCCCCCCAGCGACATGTCTGTACACTGACTGGTGTCTCTCAGTCCCTCCCTCTCAGGGTGATATCTGTTCACTGACTGGTGTCTCTCAGTCTGCTCTCGCTCAGGGAGATACTGTATACTGAGAGGTGTCTCTAAGTACCTCCCTCTCAGGGTGATATCTGTGCACTAAATAGTGTCTCTCAATCTGCTCTCCCTCAGGGAGATATCTGAACACTGAATGCTGTCGCTCTGTTCCTCTCCCTCAGGGAGATATCCGTCCTCTGACTGATGTCTCTCAGTCTCTCTGTCTCTCAGTGAGATATCTCTACACTAACTGGTGTCTCTTAGTCCACTCTCCCTCAGGGAGATATCTGTACACCGACTGGTGTCTCTCAGTTCCTCTCCCCCAGCGACATGTCTGTACACTGACTGATGTTTCTCAGTCTCGCTATTTTTCACGGTGATATCTGTAAACTGACTGGTGTCACTCAGTCCCTCTCCCTCAGGAAGATATCTGTACACTGACTGATATCTCTCAGGGAGATATCTGTACACTGGTTGGTCTCGCAGTCCCTCTCCCTCAGGGAGATATCTGTACACTGACTGGTGTCTGTCAGTCGCTCTCTTCAGGGAGATATCTGTCACTGACTGGTCTCTCAGTTCCAGCCTCGCAGGTACATATCTGCACACTGACTGATGTCTCTCAGACCCTCCCTCTCAGGGAGATATCAGTAAACTGGCTAGTGTCTCTCAGTCGCTCTCCCTCATGGAATTATATGTACATTGACTGGTGTCTCTCAGTTCCTCTCGCTCAGGGATAGATATGTGCACTGAATGGTGTCACTCAGTCCCTGTCTCTCAGGGACATATCTGTACACTGACTGGTGTCTCTCAGTCCCTCCCTCTCTGGGTGATATCTGTGCACTGACTGGTGTCGCTCAGACTACTCTCGCTCAGTGAGATATCTGTACACTGACTGGTGTCTCTCAGTACCTTCCTCTAAGGGTGATGCCTGTGCAGTGACTGGTGTCTGTCGATCAGCTCTCCTTCAGGGAGATACCTGTGCACTGTATGGTGTCGCTCAGTCCCTCTCCCTCAGGGAGATATCTGTCCTCTGACTGATGTCTCTCAGTCTCTCTGTCTCTCAGGGAGGTATCTGTACACTAACTGGTGTCTCTTAGTCCCTCTTCCTCAGGGAGATATCTTTACACTGACTGGTTTCTCCCAGTCCCTCCCTCTCGGGGTGATATCTGTACACTGACTGGAGTCTCTCAGTCCCTCTCCCTCAGGTTTGTATCTGTACACTGACTGGCGTCTCTCAGTCCCTCTCCCTCAGGAGGATATCAGTTCACTGACTGATATCTCTCACTTTCTTTCTCTCAGGCAGTTATCTGTTCACGGACTGGTGTCTCTCAGTCACTCACCCTCAGGGATATATCTGTGTACTGACTGGCGTCTCTCAGTCCCTCTCCCACAGGGAGATATCTGTACACTGACTGGTGTCTCTCAGTCCCTCTTCCCTCAGAGAGATATCTGTACCCTGACTGGTGCCTCTCAGTTCCGCTCGCCCAGCGACATGTTTGTACACTGACTGATGTCTCTCAGTCTCTCGATTTTTCACGGTGATATCTGTAAACTGACTGGTGTCACTCAGTTCCTCTCCCTCAGGAATATATCTGTACACTGACTGGTATCTCTCAGGGAGATATCGGTACACTGGTTGGTCTCGCAGTGCCTATCCCTCAGGGAGATATCTGTTCACTGACTGGTGTCTCGAATTCCCCAATTACTCAGTGAGATATCTGTACACTGACTGATATCTCTCAGTCCTTCCCTCTGAGGGTGATATCTGTACACTGACTGGCATCTCTCAGTTGCTCCCTCTCAGGAAGATATCAGTGCACTGACTGTTGTCTCAGTCCCTCTCCCTCAGGCTGATATCTGTACACTGACTGGTGTCTGTCAGTCGCTCTCCTCGGGAAATATCTGTCACTGACTGGTCTCTCAGTCCCAGTCTCGCTGGAACATATCTGTACATTGACTGATGTCTCTCAGACCCTCCCTATCAGGGAGATATGAGTAAACTGACTGGTGTCTCTCAGTCGCTCTTCCTCATGGACATTTCTGTACATTGACTGGTGTCTCTCAGTTCCTCTCGCTCAGGGAGCGATATGTGCACTGACGGGTATCTCTCAGTCCATTTCCCTCAGGGAGATATCTGTACACTGACTTGTGTCTCTCAGTCCCTTCCCTCAGGTAGATATCAGTACACTGACTGTTTTCTCTCAGACCCTCGCCCTCAGGACACATCTGTACACTGAATGTTGTCTCTCAGTCCCTGTCTCTCAGGGACATATCTGTACACTGACTGGTGTCTCTCAGTCCCTCCCTCTCAGGGTGATATCTGTACACTGACTGGTGTCAATCAGTCTACTCTCGCTCAAGGAGATATTTGTGCACTGACTGGTGTCTCTCGGTACCTCCCTCTCAGGGTGATGTCTGTGCAGTGAATGGTGTATCTGAATCATCTCTCCCCCAGGGAGATATCTGTGCACTGAATGCTGTCGCTCAGTCCCTCTCCCTCAGGGAGATATCTGTCCTCTGACTGATGTCTCCCAGTCTCTCTTTCTCTCAGGGAGATATCTGTACACGAACTGGTGTCTCTTAGTCCCTCTCCCTCAGGGAGATATCTTTCCACTGACTGGTTTGCCACAGTCCCTCCCTCTTAGGGTGATATCTGCACACTGACTGGAGTCTCTCAGTCCCTCTCCCAAAGGTTGGTATCTGTACAATGACTGGTGTCTGTCAGTCCCTCTCCCTCAGGAGGATATCTGTTCACTGACTGATCTCTCTCACTCTCTGTCTCTCAGGCAGTTATCTGTTCACTGACTGGTGTCTCTTAGTCCCTCTCCCTCAGGGATATATCTGTGTACTGACTGGCGTCTCTCAGTCCCTCTCCCTCAGGGAGATACCTGTACATTGACTGGTGTTGCTCAGTCCCTCTCCCACAGGGAGATATCTTTACACTGACTGGTGTCTCTCTCAGTCCCTCGCCCTCAGGACACATTTGTACTCTGAATGTTGTCTCTCAGTCTCTCTGTCTCTCAGGCAGATATCTGTACACTGACTGGTAACTCAGTCCAGCTTCCGCAGGGAAATATCTGTACACTGAACGGTGTCTCTCAGTCCATCTCTCTCAGGGACATATCTGTGCACTGACTGGTGTCTCTCAGTTCCTTTCCCACATCGACATATCTGTACACTGACTGGTGTCTCTCAGTCCCTCCCTCTCAGGGTGATATCTGTACATTGACTGGCGTCTCTCAGTCCCTCTTCCCTCAGAGAGATATCTCTACACTGACTGGTGCCTCTCAGTATTTCCCTCTCAGGGTGATGACTGTACAATGACTGCTCTCTCTCAGGCCCTCTCCCTCAGGCAGATATCTATACACTGCATGGCGTCTCTCAGTCCCTCCCTCTGAGGGAGATATCTGTACACTGACTGGTATCTATCATTCCCCCTCCCTCAAGGACATATCTGTACACTGACATGTATCTCTCAGTCCCTCACTCTCAGAGTGATATCTGTACACTAACTGCTGTCTCTCAGTCCCTCTCCCTCAGGGATATATCTGTACACTGACTGGTGTCTCGAAGTCCCCAATCTCTCAGGGAGTTATCTATACAGGGAATGGTTTCCCTCAGTCCCTCCATCTCAGAGTGATATCTGTAAACTGACTTATGTCTGTAAGTCTCTCAGTCTCTCAGGGAGATATCTGTGCACTGACTGGTCTCTCAGTCCTTCTACCTCTGGGAGATACCTCAATACTGACTTGTGCTTCTCAGTCCCACTTCCTCAGGGACATAGAAACATAGAAACATAGAACATTGGTGCAGGAGTAGGCCATTCGGAACTTCAAGCCTGCACCGCCATTCAATGTGTTCATGGCTGAACATGTAACTTCAGTGCCCCATTCCTGCTTTCTCGCCATACCCCTTGATTCCCTCTCGTAGTAATGATTACATCTAACTCCTTTTTGAATATATTTAGTGAATTGGCCTCAACAACTTTCTGTGGTAGAGAATTCCACAGGTTCACCACTCTCTGAGTGAAGAGGTTTCTACTCATCTCGGTCCTAAATGGCTTACCCATTATCCTTAGACTGTTACCACTGATTCTGGACTTCCCCAACATTGGGAACATTCTTCCTGCATCTAACCTGTCTAAACCCATCAGAATGTTAAACTTTTCTCTGAGGTCCCCTCTCATTCTTCTGAACACAGTGAATACAAGCCCAGTTGATCCAGTCTTTCTTGATAGTTCAGTCCCGCCATCCTGGGAATCAGTCTGGTGAACCTACGCTGCACTCCCTCAATAGCAAGAATGTCCTTCCTCAAGTTAGGAGACCAAAACTGTACACAATACTCCAGGTGTGGCCTCCCAAGGCCCTGTACAACTGTAGCAACACATCCCTGCCCCTGTACTCAAATCCCCTCGCTATGAAGGCCAACATGCCATTTGCTTTCTGAAACGCCTGCTGTACCTGCATGCCAACCTTCAATGACTGATAACCATGACACCCAGGTCTCGTTGCACCTCCCCCTTTCCTAATCTGTCACCATTCAGATAATAGTCTGTCTCTCTGTTGTTACCACCAAAGTAGATAACTTCACACTTATCCACATTATACTTCATCTGCCATGCATTTGCCCACTCACCTAACCTATCTTAGTCGCTCGGCAGCCTCATAGCATCCTCCTCGCAGCTCACACTGCCATCAACTTAGTGTCATCCGCAAATTTGGAGATACTACATTTAAATCCCCTCGTCTAAATCATTAAGGTACAGTGTAAACAGCTGGGGCCCCAGCACAGACCATGCGGTACCCCACTAGCCACCACCTGCCATTCTGAAATTACCCATTTACTCCTACTCTTTGCTTCCTGTCTTACAACCAGTTCCCAAACCATGTCAGCACACTACCCCCAATCCCATGTGTATAACTTTGCACATTAATCTCTTGTGTGGGACCTTGTCGAAAGCCTTCTGAAAGCGCAAATATACCACGTCAATGGTTCTCCCTTGTCCACGCTACTGAAAACATCCTCAAATTATCCCAGAAGAATTGTTAAGCATGATTTCCCTATCACTAATCCATGCTGACTTGGACCTATCATTTCACCTATTTCCAAATGCGCTGCAATCACATCCTTAATAATTGATTCCATCATCTTACCCACTAACGATGTCTGGCTGACTTGTCGATAATTGCCTGTTTTCTCTCTTCCTCCTTTTTTAAAAAGTGGGGTTACATTGGCGACCCTACACTCGATAGGAACTGATCCAGAATCAATGGAATGTTGGCAAATGACTGTCAATGCGTCCGCTATTTCCAAGGCCACCTCCTTAAGTACTCTGCGATGCAGTCCATCAGGCGCTGGGGATTAATCGGCCTTCAATCCCATCAAATTCCTCAAAACAATTTCCCGACAAATAACGATTTCTCTCAGTTCCTCCTCCTTACTAGACCCTCTGACCCCTTTTATATCTGGAAGGTTGTTGGGGTCCTCCTTCATGAATACCGAACCAAAGGACTTGTTCATTTGGTCCGCCATTTCTTTGTTCCCCGTTATGACTTCCCCTGTTTCTGACTGCAGGGACCTAAGTTTGTCTTTACTAACGTTTTTCTCTTTACATAGCTATAGAAACGTTTGCAATCCGTCTTAATGTTCGCTGCAAGCTTCTTCTCGTACTCCATTTTTCCTGCCCTTTGTCTTCTTCTCCTGAGTTCTAAATTTCTCCCAGTCTCCGTGTTCGGTGCTATTTCTGGCCAATTTGTATGCCACTTCCTTGGCTTTAATACAAACCCTGATTTCCCTTGATAGCCACGGTTGAGCCACCTTCCCTTTATATTTTTACGCCAGACAGGAATGTACACTTCTTGTAGTTGTTCCATGCGGTCTCTAAATGTCTGCCATTGCACATCCACAGTCAACCCCTTAAGTATCATTCGCCAATCTATCCTAGCCAATTCACACCTCATACCTTCAAAGTCACCCTTCTTTCAGTTCTGGACCATGGTCTCTAAATTAACTGTTTAATTCTCCATCTTAATGCACAATTCCACCATATTATGGTCACTCTTCCCCAAGGGGCCTCGCACAACGAGAAAGCTAATTAATGCTCTCTCATTACACAACACCCAGTCTAAGATGGCCTCCCCCCTATTTGGTTCCTCGACATATTAGTCTAGAAAACCATCCCTTATGCACTCCAGGAAATCAACCTGAACCGTATTGCTTGCAGTTTGGTTAGCCCACTCTTTGTGCATATTAAAATCATCTGTTATAACTGCTGCACCGTTATTGCATGCACCCCTAATTTCCTGTTTGATGCCCTCCCCAACATCACTACTACTGTTTGGATGTCTGTACACAAATCCCACTAACGTTTTTTGCCCTTTGGTGTTCTGCAGCTCTACCATATAGATTCCACATCATCCAAGCTAATGTCCTTCCTAACTATTGCATTAATCTCCCTTTTAACCAGCAATGCTAAACCACCTCCTTTTCCTTTTATTCTATCCTTCCTGAATGTTGAATACCCCTGGATGTTGAGTTCCCAGCCCTGATCATCCTGGAGCCACGTCTCCGTAATCCAAATCACATCATATTTGTTAACATCTATTTGCACAGTTAATTCATCCACCTTATTACTCCTTGCATTATGACACAACGCCTTCAGGCTTTTTTTGTTAACAAAATTTGTCCTTTTAGAATTTTGTTGTAGAGTTGCCCTTTTAGTTCTTTGCCTTGGGTTTCTCTGGCCTCCACTTATCGTCATCTTCTTTCTGTCTTTTGCTTTTGTCTCCTTTTTGTTTCCCTCTGTCTCCCTGCATTGGTTCCCATCCCCCTGCCATATTAGTTTAAATCCTCCCCAACAGCACTAGCAAACACTCCCCCAAGGGCTTTGGTTCCGATCCTGCCCAGTTGCAGACCGTCTGGTTTGTACTGGTCCCACGGCCGCAGAACTGTACACTGCCTGGTGCTTCTCAGTCCAACTCCCTCAGGGTGATATCTTTACACTGACTGGTGTCTCAAAGTCCCTCCCTCTCCCAGAGATATCTGTACACTGACTGGTATCTCTCAGTCCCTCCCTTTCAGGCACATATCTGTACACTGACTGGTATCTCTCAGCCCCTCTCCCTCAGGGACATATCAGTACACTGACTTGTATCTCTCAGTCCCTCTCTCTCAGAGTGATATATGTACACTGTCTGGTGTCTCACAGTCCCTCCCTCTCAGGAAGAAATCTTCACACTCACTGATGTCTTGCAGTCCCTCTCCTTCAGGGAGATAGCTGTACACTGACTGCTGTCTCTCAGTCCCTCTCCCTCAGGGAGATATCTGTACACTGACTGGTGTCATTCTGTCCCCTCTCCCTCAGGGATGTATCTGAAGACTGAATGGTGTCTCGAAGTCCCCAATCCCTCAACGTAGATATCTGTACACTGACTGGTGTCTCTCAGTCCACTCTCCATCAGGGTAATATCTGTACTCAGACTGGTGTCTCTCAGTCACTCTCCCTCAGGGAGATATCTGCACTCTGGCGGATGTCTCTCAGTCTCTCTGTTCCTCAGGGAGATATCTGTTCGTTGACTGGTGTCTCAAAGTCCCCCACTCTCACGGATATATCTGTACACGGATTTGTATCTCTCAGTCCCTCACCCTCAGCGACATATCGGTACACTGTTTGGTGTGCCTCAGTCCTTCCCCTCAGGGTGATATCTGTACTTTGACTGGTATCTGTCAGTCCCTCCCTCTTAGGGAGATATCTGTACACTGACTGATGATTCTCAGTAACTCCCGCTCAGGGAGATATCTGCACACTGACTGGTGCCTCTCAGTAACTCCCTCTCAGGAAGATAACTGTACACATGCTGGTGTCTCTCAGTCCCTCCCTCTCTTGGAGATATCGGCACACTGACTGTTGAGTCTTAGTTCCTCTCCCCTTGGCAGATATCTGTTCACTGATTGGTGTCTCTCAATTCCTCTCCTTAACGGACATATATACAGTGACTAGTATCTCTCAGTACCACCCTCTCAGTGTGATATCTGTACACTGACTGCTGTCTGTCAGTTCTTCTCTTTCAGGGAGAGGTCTGTACGCTGACTGGCGTCTCCCAGTTGCTCAGTCTCAGGGAGATATCTGTACACTGACTGGTGTCTCTCAGTCCCTCCCTCTCAGGAAGATATCAGTAAACTGACTTGTGTTTCTCAGTCGCTCTCCCTTATGGACATGTCTGTACATTGACTGGTGTCTCTCTATTCCTCTCCCTCAGTGATATATAAGTAAATTGAATGGTAGCTCTCAGTGAATCTTCATCAGTGCGATATCTGTACACTGACTGTTGTCCCTCATTCCCTGCCTCTGAGGCTGATATCTGTACACTGACTGGTGTATCTCAATCCCTCACTCCCAGGGAGATATCTGTACATTGACTTGTGTCTCTCAGTGCCTCTCCCTCAGGGAGATATCTGTACACTGACTGGTGTCCCTCAGTGTCTCTGTCTCTCAGGGAGATATCTGTTCACTGACTGGTGTCTCTCAGACCCCCTCCCAAAGGAAGATATCTGTACACAGACTGATATCTCTCAGTGTCTCTGTCTCTCAGGGAGATATCCGTCCACTGACTGGTTTCTCTCAGTCCCTATCCCTCAGGGAGATATCTGTATACTGATTGGTGTCTCTCATTTCCTTCCTATGAGGGAGATAACTGTACACTGACTCGTGTATCTCAATCCCTGTCTCTCATGGAGATATGTGTACACTGACTGTTGTCTCAAAGTCCCTCTCTCTTACGGACATATCTGTACACGGACTTGTATCTCTCAGTCCCTCTCCCTAAGCGACTGTTAGGTGTGCCTCAGTCCCACCCTCTCATGGAGATATCTGTACACTGAAATGTGTCGCTCAGTCCCTCTCCCTCAGGGAGATATCTGTACACTGAAATGTGTCTCTCAGTCCTCTCTCTCTCAGGGAGATATCTGTACACTGACTGGTGCCTCTCAGTAAATCCATTTCAGTGAGATATCTGTACACTGACTGGTGCCTTTCAGTAACTCCCTCTCAGGGAGATATCTGTACACTGACTGGTGCCTCTCAGTAAATCCATTTCAGTGAGATATCTGTACACTGACTGGTGCCTTTCAGTAACTCCCTCTCAGGGAGATATCTGTACACTGACTGTTCTCTCTCAGTCCCTATCCCTCTGGCAAATATCTGTTCACTGATTAGTGTCTCTCAGTTTCTCTCCCTAACGGATATATATGTACACTGACGGGTATCTCTCAGTCCCTCTCCATCAATGAGATATCTGTTTACGGACTGGAGTCTATCATTCTCTGCCTCACAGGGAGCTATGTTTGCACTGACTGCTGTCTCTCAGTTCCTCTCCCTCAGGGAGATACCTATACACTGATTGGTGTCTCTCATTACCTCCCTCTCAGGGAGATATCTGTTCACTGACTGGTGTCTCTCAGTCCACTGTCCCTCAGGGACATATCGGTACACTGACTAGAGTCTCTAAGACCCTCTCCCTCAGAGAGATATCTGTTTTCAGTCTGATATCTCCCAGTCCCCTCTCCCTCAGTGAGATATCTGTACACTGACTGGTGTCTCTCAGTACCACCCTCTAAGGGTGATATCAGTACACTGACAGCTGTCTGTCAGTTTCTCATCCTCAGGGAGATATCTGTACACAGACTGGTGTCTCTCAGTCCCTCTCCCTCAGGATGATATCTGTACACTGACTGGTGTCTCTCAGTCTCTCTCTCTCAGGATGATATATGTACACTGACTGGTGTCTTTCAGTACCTCCCTCTCAGGATGATATCTGTACATTGACTGGTGTCTCTCAGTTGCTCCCTCTCAGAGAGATATCTGTACACTGTCTGGTGTCTCTCAATACCTCTCCCGAAAGGAGATATCGGTACACTGACTGAAGTCTCTCAGTCTCTCTGTCACTCAGGGATATATCTGTGCACTGACATGTCTCTCAGTCCGTTTCCCTGAGGGAAATATCTGTACACTGACTGGTGTCTCTCAGTACATCTCCCTCTGGGATATATCTTTAAACTGAGAGGTCTCTCAGTCTCTCTCCCTCAGGAAGATATCTGTACACTGACTGGTGCTTCTCAGTCCTTCTCCCTCTGGGAGATAGCGTAAAACTGAGAGGTCTCTCAGTCCCTCTCCGGATATCTGTACACTGGCTGGTGCTTCTCAGTCCCACTCCCTCCGGGAGATGTCTGTGCACTGACTGGTGTCTCTCAGTCCCTCTCCCTCAAGGAGATATCTGTCCACTGACTGATGTCTTTCAGTCCCTCTCCCTCAGGGAGATATCTATATACTGACTGGTGTCTCCCAGTTGCTCCCTCTTCGGGAGTTATCTGTAAACTGACTGGTGTCTCTCAGTCCTTCTCCCTCAGGATGATATCTGGACACTGACTGGTGTCTCTCAGTCCCTCGCCCTCAGGGAGATATCATTATTTTGACTGGTGTCTCTCAGTCGCTCTCCCTTATGGACATGTCTGTACATTGACAGTTGTCTTTCAATTGCTCTCCCTCAGCGATATATATTTACACTGAATGATAGCTCTCAGTGAATCTCCATCAGTGCGATATCTCTACACTGACTGCTGACTCTCATTCCCGGCCTCTCAGGGTGATATCTGTACAATAACTTGTGTATCTCAGTCCCTCACTCTCATGGAGATATCTGTACATTGACTTGTGTCTTTCAGTTCCTCTCCCTCAGGGAGATATCTGCACACTGACTGGTGTCTCAAAGTCCATCTCTCTCACGGACACATCTGTACACGGACTGGGGACTCTTAGTCCCTTCCCCTCTGGGACACATCTGTACACTGACTTGTATCTCTCAGTCCCTCCCTCTCAGTTGATATATGTTCACTGACTGGTGTCTCGAATTCCCCAATTTTTCAGTGAGATATCTGTACATTGACTGGTATCTCTCAGTCCTTCCCTCTCAGGGTGATATCTGTACACTGACTGGTGTCTCTCAGTACCTCCCTCTCAGGGTCATATCTGTACACTGACTGGCGTCTCTCAGTTGCTCCCTCTCAGTGAGATATCAGTAAACTGACTGTTGTCTCTCAGTCCCTCGCCCTCAGGGTGATATCTGTACACTGACTGGTGTCTCTCAATCCCTCTCCCTGAAGGAGATATCGGTACACTGACTGATCTCTCTCAGTCTTTCTGTCTCTCAGGGATATATCTGTGCACTGACTGGTCTCTTAGTCAATTTCCCTCAGGAAAATATCTGTACACGGACTGGTGTCTCTCAGTCCGTCTTCCTCTGGGAGATAGCTTTAAACTGAGAGGTCTCTCAGTCCCTCTCCCTCAGGAAGATATCTGTACACTGACTGGTGCTTCACAGTCCGACTCCCTCCGGGAGATATCTGTGCACTGACTGGTGTCTCTCAGTCCCTCTCCCTCAAGGAGATATCTGTCCTCTGAGGGAGATATGTGTACACTGCCTGATGTCTGTCAGTCCCTCTCCCTCAGGGACATATCTATATACTGACTGGTCTCGCTCAGTACCTTCAACTCAGGGAGATATCGGAACACTTCTGGTGCCTCTCAGTCCCTCTCCCTCCGGCAGATATCTGTTCACTGATTGGTGTCTCTCAGTTCTTCTCCCTAACGGATATATATGAGCACTGACGGGTATCTCTCAGTCCCTCACCATCAATGAAATATCTGTACATGGACTGGTGTCTCTCATTCTCTGCCTCACAGGGAGATATATTTGCGGTGACTGGTCTCTCTCAGTCTCTCTCCGTCAGGTGATATCTATACACTGACTGGTGTCACTCAGTACCTGCATCTCAGGGAGATATCTGTTCACTGACTGGTGTCTCTCAATCGCTCTCCTCAGGGAGATATCTGTCACTGACTGGTCTCTCAGTCCCAGTCTCGCAGGGACATATCTGTACACTGACTGATGTCTCTCAGTCCCTTCCATCTCAGGGAGATATCAGTAAACTGACTGGTGTCACTCAGTCGCTCTCCCACATGGACATATCTGTACATTGACGATTATCCCTCAGTCCATTTCCCTCAGGGATTTATCTGTACACTGACTTGTGTCTCTCAGTCCCTCAACCTCAGGACACATCTGTACACTGAATGGTGTCTCTCATTCCCTCTCCCTCAGGGAGATATCTTTACACTGAACGGTGTCTCTCAGACCCTGTCTCTCAGGAAGATATCTGAACACTGACTGGTGTCTCTCAGTCCCTCCCTCCCAGTGTGATATCTGTACACTGACTGGTGTCTCTCAGTCCATTTCCCTCAGGGAGATATCTGTACACTGACTGTGTTCTCTCAGTCCCTCGCCCTCAGGACACATCTGTACACTGACTGTTTTTTTCAGTCCCTCTCCCCCAGCGACATATCTGTACACTGACTGGTGTCTCTCAGTCACTGTCTCTCAGGGAGATATCTGTACACTAACTGGTGTCTCTCAGTCCATTTCCCTCAGGGAAATATCTGTACACTGACTGGTGTCTCTCAGTCCTTCTCCCTCAGGTAGATATCTGTACACTGACTGGTTTCTCTCAGTCCCTCGCCCTCAGGACACATCTGTACACTGACTGGTATATCTCAGTCCCTCTCCCCCAGCGACATGTCTGTACACTGACTGGTGTCTCTCCGTCCCTGTCTCTCAGGGAGATATCTGTACACAAACTGGTGTCTCTCAGTCCATTTCCCTCAGGGAGATATCTGTACACTGACTGGTGTCTCTCAGTCCTTCTCCCTCAGGTAGATATCTGTACACTGACTGTTTTCTCTCAGTCCCTCGCCCTCAGGACACATCTGTACACTGACTGGTATATCTCAGTCCCTCTCCCCCAGCGACATGTCTGTACACTGACTGGTGTCTCTCAGTCCCTGTCTCTCAGGGTGATATCTGTACACTGACTGACGTCTCTCAGTCCCTCTCACTCAGGGAGACATCTGTTCACTGAATCGAGTGTCTCATTTGCTCTCTCTCAGGGAGCTATCTGTGCACTGACTGTTGTCTGTCAGTCCCTCTCCCGAAGGGAGATATTTGTACACTGACTGATGTCTCTCAGTCTCTCTGTCTCTCAGGGAGACATCTGTGCACTGACTGGTCTCACAGTCCATTTCCCTCAGGGACATATCTGTACATTGACTGGTGTCTCTCAGTCCTTCTCACTCTGGGAGGTATATGTATACCGACTGTCACTCAGTCCCACTCCCTCAGGGAGATATCTGCACACCGACTGGTCTCTCTCAGTTCCTTTCCCCCAGCGACATGTCTGTACACTGACTGATGTCTTCCTGTCCCGCTCTTTCAGGGAGATATCTGTACACTGACTTGTATCTCTCAGTCCCTGCCTCTCAGGAAGATATCTGTACACTCACTGATGTCTTGCAGTCTCTCTCCTTCAGGTAGATATCTGTACACTGATAGCTATCTCTCAGTCCCTCTCCCTCAGGGATCTATCTGGATACTGACTGGTGTCTCGAAGTCCCTAATCTCTCAGGACGATAACTGTACACTGACTGGTGTCTCTTAGTCCACTCTCCCTCAGGGAGATATCTGTACACCGACTGGTGTCTCTCAGTTCCTCTCCCGCAGCGACATGTCTGTACACTGACTGATGTCTCTCAGTCTCTCTATTTTTCACGGTGATATCTGTACACTGACTGTTGTCTCTCAGTCCCTCTCCCTCAAGAAGATATCTGTGCACTGACTGATATCTCTCAGGGAGATATCGGTACACGGGTTGGTCTCGCAGTGCCTGTCGCTCAGGGAGATATCTGTTCTCTTACTGGTGTCTCTCAGTCGCTCTCCTCAGGGATATATCTGTCACTGACTGGTCTCTCAGGCCCAATCTCGCAGGGACATATCTGCACACTGACTGATGTCTCTCAGTCCCTCCCTCTCAGGGAGAAATCAGTAAACTGACTGGTGTCTCTCCGTCGCTCTCCCTCATGGACATATCTGTCCATTGACTGGTGTCTCTCTGCTCCTCTCGTTCAGAGATAGATATGTACACTGACGGGTATCTCTCAGTCCATTTCCCTCAGGGAGATATCTGTACAATGACTGTTTTCTCTCATTCCCTCGCACTCAGGACACATCTGTACACTGAATGGTGTCTCTCAGTCCCTCTCCCTCAGGGAGATATCCTTACACAGAACGGTGTCTCTCAGTCACTGTCTCTCAGGGACATATCTGTACACTGACTGGTATATCTCAGTCCCTCTCCTCCAGCGACATGTCTGTACACTGACTGGTGTCTCACAGTCCCTCCCTCTCAGGGTGATATCTGTACACTGACTAGTGTCTCTCAGTACCTCCCTCTCAGGGTGATGTCTGTACACTGACAGATGTCTCTCAATCCACTCTCCCTTATGGAGATATATGTAAACTGAATGGTGTCGCTCAGTCCCTCTCCCTCAGGGAGATATCTGTCCTCTGACTGATGTCTCTCACTCTCTCTGTCTCTCAGGGAGTTATCTGTTCACTGACAGGTGTCTCTCAGTCCCTCTCCCTCAGGGAGATATCTGTACACTGATTGTTGTCTCTCAGTCCCTCGCCCCCAGGCCACATTTCTACACTGAATTTTGTCTCTGAGACCCTCTCCCCCAGGGAGATATCTGTACACTGATCGGTGTCTCTCCGAACCTCTCTCTCAGGGACATATCAGTACACTGACTGGTATATCTCAGTCCCTCAACCCCAGCGACATATCTGTACATTGAATGGTGTCTCTCAACCCTCGCTCTCAGAATTATATCTGTACATTGACTGGTGTCCCTCAGTCCCTGTCCCTCAGAGAGATATCTGTACACTGACTGGTGTCTTTCAGTACCTCCATCTCAGGGTGAAGTCTGTATAGTCACTGGTGTCTCTCAGTCCCTCTCCCTCAGGCAGATATCTGTACACTGACTAGCGTCTCTCAGTCCCTCCCTCTTAGGGAGGTATCTTTTCACTAACTGGTATATCTCAGTCCCTCCCCCCAGCGACATGTCTGTACACTGACTGGTGTCTCTCAGTCCCTCCCTCTCAGGGTGATATCTGTTCACTGACTGGTGTCTCTCAGTCTGCTCTCGCTCAGGGAGATATCTGTATACTGAGAGGTGTCTCTAAGTACCTCCCTCTCAGGGTGATATCTGTGCACTAAATAGTGTCTCTCAATCTGCTCTCCCTCAGGGAGATATCTAAACACTGAATGCTGTCGCTCTGTTCCTCTCCCTCAGGGAGATATCCGTCCTCTGACTGATGTCTCTCAGTCTCTCTGTCTCTCAGGGAGATATCTGTACACTAACTGGCGTCTCTTAGTCCACTCTCCCTCAGGGAGATATCTGTACACCGACTCGTGTCTCTCAGTTCCTCTCCCCCAGCGACATGTCTGTACACTGACTGATGTTTCTCAGTCTCGCTATTTTTCACGGTGATATCTGTAAACTGACTGGTGTCACTCAGTCCCTCTCCCTCAGGAAGATATCTGTACACTGACTGATATCTCTCAGGGAGATATCTGTACACTGGTTCGTCTCGTAGTCCCTCTCCCTCAGGGAGATATCTGTACACTGACTGGTGTCTGTCAGTCGCTCTCCTCAGGGAGATATCTGTCACTGACTGGTCTCTCAGTTCCAGCCTCGCAGGGACATATCTGCACAATAACTGATGTCTCTCAGACCCTCCCTCTCAGGGAGATATCAGTAAACTGACTGGTGTCTCTCAGTCGCTCTCCCTCATGGAATTATATGTACATTGACTGGTGTCTCTCAGTTCCTCTCGCTCAGGGATAGATATGTGCACTGAATGGTGTCACTCAGTCCCTGTCTCTCAGGGACATATCTGTACACTGACTGGTGTCTCTCAGTCCCTCCCTCTCAGGGTGATATCTGTACACTGACTGGTGGAGCTCAGTCTACTCTCGCTCAGTGAGATATCTGTACACTGACTGGTGTCTCTCAGTACCTTCCTCTAAGGGTGATGCCTGTGCAGTGACTGGTGTTTCTCGATCAGCTCTCCCTCAGGGAGATACCTGTGCACTGTATGCTGTCGCTCAGTCCCTCTCCCTCAGGGAGATATCTGTCCTCGGACTGATGTCTCTCAGTCTCTCTGTCTCTCAGGGAGGTATCTGTACACTAACTGGTGTCTCTTAGTCCCTCTCCCCTCAGGGAGATATCTTTACACTGACTGGTTTCTCACAGTCCCTCCCTCTCGGGGTGATATCTGTACACTGACTGGGGTCTCTCAGTCCCTCTCCCTCAGGTTTGTATCTGTACACTGACTGGCGTCTCTCAGTCCCTCTCCCTCAGGAGGATATCAGTTCACTGACTGATATCTCTCACTTTCTGTCTCTCAGGCAGTTATCTGTTCACGGACTGGTGTCTCTCAGTCCCTCACCCTCAGGGATATATCTGTGTACTGACTGGCGTCTCTCAGTCCCTCTCCCTCAGGGAGATATCTGTACACTGACTGGTGTCGCTCAGTCCCTCTTCCCTCAGAGAGATATCTGTACCCTGACTGGTGCCTCTCAGTTCCTCTCGCCCAGCGACATGTTTGCACACTGACTGATGTCTCTCAGTCTCTCGATTTTTCACGGTGATATCTGTAAACTGACTGGTGTCACTCAGTTCATCTCCCTCAGGAATATATCTGTACACTGACTGGTATCTCTCAGGGAGATATCGGTACACTGGTTGGTCTCGCAGTGCCTATCCCTCAGGGAGATATCTGTTCACTGACTGGTGTCTCGAATTCCCCAATTACTCAGTGAGATATCTGTACACTGACTGATATCTCTCAGTCCTTCCCTCTGAGGGTGATATCTGTACACTGACTGGTGTCTCTCAGTACCTCCCTCTCAGGGTGATATCTGTGCACTGACTGGCATCTCTCAGTTGCTCCCACTCAGGAAGATATCAGTACACTGACTGTTGTCTCAGTCCCTCTCCCTCAGGCTGATATCTGTACACTGACTGGTGTCTGTCAGTCGCTCTCCTCGGGAAATATCTGTCACTGACTGGTCGCTCAGTCCCAGTCTCGCTGGAACATATCTGTACAATGACCGATGTCTCTCAGACCCTCACTCTCAGGGAGATATGAGTAAACTGACTGGTGTCTCTCAGTCGCTCTTCCTCATGGACATATCTGTACATTGACTGGTGTCTCTCAGTTCCTCTCGCTCAGGGAGCGATATGTGCACTGACGGGTATCTCTCAGTCCATTTCCCTCAGGGAGATATCTGTACACTGACTTGTGTCTCTCAGTCCCTTCCCTCAGGTAGATATCAGTACACTGACTGTTTTCTCTCAGACCCTCGCCCTCAGGACACATCTGTACACTGAATGTTGTCTCTCAGTCCCTGTCTCTCAGGGACATAGCTGTACACTGACTGGTGTCTCTCGGTCCCTCTTCCCTCAGAGAGATATCTGTACCCTGACTGGTGCCTCTCAGTTCCTCTCGCCCAGCGACATGTTTGTACACTGACTGATGTCTCTCAGTCTCTCGATTTATTACGGTGATATCTGTAAACTGACTGGTGTCACTCAGTTCGGCTCCCTCAGGAATATATCTGTACACTGACTGGTATCTCTCAGGGAGATATCGGTACACTGGTTGGTCTCGCAGTGCCTATCCCTCAGGGAGATATCTGTTCACTGACTGGTGTCTCGAATTCCCCAATTACTCAGTGACATATCTGTACACTGACTGATATCTCTCAGTCCTTCCCTCTGAGGGTGATATCTGTACACTGACTGGCATCTCTCAGTTGCTCCCTCTCAGGAAGATATCAGTGCACTGACTGTTGTCTCAGTCCCTCTCCCTCAGGCTGATATCTGTACACTGACTGGTGTCTGTCAGTCGCTCTCCTCGGGAAATATCTGTCACTGACTGGTCTCTCAGTCCCAGTCTCGCTGGAACATATCTGTACATTGACTGATGTCTCTCAGACCCTCCCTATCAGGGAGATATGAGTAAACTGACTGGTGTCTCTCAGTCGCTCTTCCTCATGGACATTTCTGTACATTGACTGGTGTCTCTCAGTTCCTCTCGCTCAGGGAGCGATATGTGCACTGACGGGTATCTCGCAGTCCATTTCCCTCAGGGAGATATCTGTACACTGATTGTGTCTCTCAGTCCCTTCCCTCAGGTAGATATCAGTACACTGACTGTTTTCTCTCAGACCCTCGCCCTCAGGACACATCTGTACACTGCATGTTGTCTCTCAGTCCCTGTCTCTCAGGGACATATCTGTACACTGACTGGTGTCTCTCAGTCCCTCCCTCTCAGGGTGATATCTGTACACTGACTGGTGTCAATCAGTCTACTCTCGCTCAAGGAGATATTTGTGCACTGACTGGTGTCTCTCGGTACCTCCCTCTCAGGGTGATGTCTGTGCAGTGACTGGTGTCTCTCAATCATCTCTCCCCCAGGGAGATATCTGTGCACTGAATGCTGTCGCTCAGTCCCTCTCCCTCAGGGAGATATCTGTCCTCTGACTGATGTCTCTCAGTCTCTCTTTCTCTCAGGGAGATATCTGTACACGAACTGGTGTCTCTTAGTCCCTCTCCCTCAGGGAGATATCTTTCCACTGACTGGTTTGCCACAGTCCCTCCCTCTTAGGGTGATATCTGCACACTGACTGGAGTCTCTCAGTCCCTCTCCCAAAGGTTGGTATCTGTACAATGACTGGTGTCTCTCAGTCCCTCTCCCTCAGGAGGATATATGTTCACTGACTGATCTCTCTCACTCTCTGTCTCTCAGGCAGTTATCTGTTCACTGACTGGTGTCTCTTAGTCCCTCTCCCTCAGGGATATATCTGTGTACTGACTGGCGTCTCTCAGTCCCTCTCCCTCAGGGAGATATCTGTACATTGACTGGTGTTGCTCAGTCCCTCTCCCACAGGGAGATATCTTTACACTGACTGGTGTCTCTCTCAGTCCCTCGCCCTCAGGACACATTTGTACTCTGAATGTTGTCTCTCAGTCTCTCTGTCTCTCAGGCAGATATCTGTACACTGACTGGTAACTCAGTCCAGCTTCCGCAGGGAAATATCTGTACACTGAACGGTGTCTCTCAGTCCATCTCTCTCAGGGACATATCTGTACACTGACTGGTGTCTCTCAGTTCCTTTCCCACATCGACATATCTGTACACTGACTGGTGTCTCTCAGTCCCTCACTCTCAGGGTGATATCTGTACATTGACTGGCGTCTCTCAGTCCCTCTTCCCTCAGAGAGATATCTCTACACTGACTGGTGCCTCTCAGTATTTCCCTCTCAGGGTGATGACTGTACACTGACTGCTCTCTCTCAGGCCCTCTCCCTCAGGCAGATATCTATACACTGCATGGCGTCTCTCAGTCCCTCCCTCTCAGGGAGATATCTGTACACTGACTGGTATCTATCATTCCCCCTCCCTCAAGGACATATCTGTACACTGACATGTATCTCTCAGTCCCTCACTCTCAGAGTGATATCTGTACACTTACTGCTGTCTCTCAGTCCCTCTCCCTCAGGGATATATCTGTACACTGACTGGTGTCTCGAAGTCCCCAATCTCTCAGGGAGTTATCTATACAGGGAACGGTTTCCCTCAGCCCCTCCCTCTCAGAGTGATATCTGTACACTGACTGGCGTCTCTCAGTTGCCACCCTCTCAGGGAGATATCTGTGCACTAACTGGTGTCTCTCAGTCCCTCTCCCTCAGAGTGACATCTGTACACTCACTGGTGTCTCTCAATCACTCTTCCGAAGAGAGATATCTGTAAACTGACTTATGTCTATAAGTCTCTCATCTCTCAGGGAGATATCTGTGCACTGACTGGTCTCTCAGTCCTTCTACCTCTGGGAGATACCTCAATACTGACTTGTGCTTCTCAGTCCCACTTTCTCAGCGACATAGAAACATAGAAACATAGAACATTGGTGCAGGAGTAGGCCATTCGGAACTTCAAGCCTGCACCGCCATTCAATGTGTTCATGGCTGAACATGTAACTTCAGTGCCCCATTCCTGCTTTTGTCGCCATACCCCTTGATTCCCTCTCGTAGTAATGATTACATCTAACTCCTTTTTGAATATATTTAGTGAATTGGCCTCAACAACTTTCTGTGGTAGAGAATTCCACAGGTTCACCACTCTCTGAGTGAAGAGGTTTCTACTCATCTCGGTCCTAAATGGCTTACCCATTATCCTTAGACTGTTACCACTGATTCTGGACTTCCCCAACATTGAGAACATTCTTCCTGCATCTAACCTGTCTAAACCCATCAGAATGTTAACCGTTTCTATGAGGTCCCCTCTCATTCTTCTGAACACAGTGAATACAAGCCCAGTTGATCCAGTCTTTCTTGATAGTTCAGTCCCGCCATCCTGGGAATCAGTCTGGTGAACCTACGCTGCACTCCCTCAATAGCAAGAGTGTCCTTCCTCAAGTTAGGAGACCAAAACTGTACACAATACTCCAGGTGTGGCCTCCCAAGGCCCTGTACAACTGTAGCAACACATCCCTGCCCCTGTACTCAAATCCCCTCGCTATGAAGGCCAACATGCCATTTGCTTTCTTAACCGCCTGCTGTACCTGCATGCCAACCTTCAATGACTGATAACCATGACACCCAGGTCTCGTTGCACCGCCCCCTTTCCTAATCTGTCACCATTCAGATAATTGTCTGTCTCTCTGTTGTTACCACCAAAGTGGATAACTTCACACTTATCCACATTATACTTCATCTGCCATGCATTTGCCCACTCACCTAACCTATCTTAGTCGCTCGGCAGCCTCATAGCATCCTCCACGCAGCTCACACTGCCATCAACTTAGTGTCATCCGCAATTTTTGGAGATACTACATTTAAATCCCCTCGTCTAAATCATTAAGGTACAGTGTAAACAGCTGGGGCCCCAGCACAGACCATGCGGTACCCCACTAGCCACCACCTGCCATTCTGAAATTACCCATTTACTCCTACTCTTTGCTTCCTGTCTTACAACCAGTTCCCAAACCATGTCAGCACACTACCCCCAATCCCATGTGTATAACTTTGCACATTAATCTCTTGTGTGGGACATTGTCGAAAGCCTTCTGAAAGTGCAAATATACCACATCAATGGTTCTCCCTTGTCCACTCTACTGAAAACCTCCTCAAATTATTCCAGAAGAATTGTTAAGCATGATTTCCCTATCACTAATCCATGCTGACTTGGACCTATCATTTCACCTATTTCCAAATGCGCTGCGATCACATCCTTAATAATTGATTCCATCATCTTACCCACTAACGATGTCAGGCTGACTTGTCGATAATTGCCTGTTTTATCTCTCCCTCCTTTTTTAAAAAGTGAGGTTACATTGGCGACCCTACACTCGATAGGAACTGATCCAGAATCAATGGAATGTTGGCAAATGACTGTCAATGCATCCGCTATTTCCAAGGCCACCTCCTTAAGTACTCTGGGATGCAGTCCATCAGGCGCTGGGGATTTATCGGCCTTCAATCCCATCAAATTCCCCAAAACAATTTCCAGACAAATAACGATTTCTCTCAGTTCCTCCTCCTTACTAGACCCTCTGACCCCTTTTATATCTGGAAGGTTGTTGGGATCCTCCTTCATGAATACCGAACCAAAGGACTTGTTCATTTGGTCCGCCATTTCTTTGTTCCCCTTTATGACTTCCCCTGTTTCTGACTGCAGGGACCTAAGTTTGTCTTTACTAACGTTTTTCTCTTTACATAGCTATAGAAACGTTTGCAATCCGTCTTAATGTTCGCTGCAAGCTTCTTCTCGTACTCCATTTTTCCTGCCCTTTGTCTTCTTCTCCTGAGTTCTAAATTTCTCCCAGTCTCCGTGTTCGGTGCTATTTCTGGCCAATTTGAATGCCACTTCCTTGGCTTTAATACAAACCCTGATTTCCCTTGATAGCCACGGTTGAGCCACCTTCCCTTTATACTTTTTACGCCAGACAGGAATGTACACTTCTTGTAGTTGTTCCATGCGGTCTCTAAATGTCTGCCATTGCACATCCACAGTCAACCCCTTAAGTATCATTCGCCAATCTATCCTAGCCAATTCACACCTCATACCTTCAAAGTCACCCTTCTTTCAGTTCTGGACCATGGTCTCTAAATTAACTGTTTAATTCTCCATCTTAATGCAGAATTCCACCATATTATGGTCACTCTTCCCCAAGGGGCCTCGCACAACGCGAAAGCTAATTAATCCTCTCTCATTACACAACACCCAGTCTAAGATGGCCTCCCCCCTATTTGGTTCCTCGACATATTAGTCTAGAAAACCATCCCTTATGCACTCCAGGAAATCAACCTGCACCGTATTGCTTGCAGTTTGGTTAGCCCACTCTTTGTGCATATTAAAATCATCTGTAATAACTGCTGCACCGTTATTGCATGCACCCCTAATTTCCTGTTTGATGCCCTCCCCAACATCACTACTACTGTTTGGATGTCTGTACACAAATCCCACTAACGTTTTTTGCCCTTTGGTGTTCTGCAGCTCTACCATATAGATTCCACATCATCCAAGCTAATGTCCTTCCTAACTATTGCATTAATCTCCCTTTTAACCAGCAATGCTAAACCACCTCATTTTCCTTTTATTCTATCCTTCCTGAATGTTGAATACCCCTGGATGTTGAGTTCCCAGCCCTGATCATCCTGGAGCCACGTCTCCGTAATCCCTATCACATCATATTTGTTAACATCTATTTGCACAGTTAATTCATCCACCGTATTACGGATACTCCTTGCATTATGACACAACGCCTTCAGGCTTTTTTTGTTAACAAAATTTGTCCTTTTAGAATTTTGTTGTAGAGTGGCCCTTTTAGTTCTTTGCCTTGGGTTTCTCTGGCCTCCACTTATCGTCATCTTCTTTCTGTCTTTTGCTTTTGTCTCCTTTTTGTTTCCCTCTGTCTCCCTGCATTGGTTCCCATCCCCCTGCCATATTAGTTTAACTCCTCCCCAACAGCACTTGCAAACACTCCCCCAAGGGCTTTGGTTCCGATCCTGCCCAGTTGCAGACCGTCTGGTTTGTACTGGTCCCACGGCCGCAGAACTGTACACTGCCTGGTGCTTCTCAGTCCAACTCCCTCAGGGTGATATCTTTACACTGACTGGTGTCTCACAGTCCCTCCCTCTCCCAGAGATATCTGTACACTGACTGGTATCTCTCAGTCCCTCCCTTTCAGGCACATATCTGTACACTGACTGGTATCTCTCAGCCCCTCTCCCTCAGGGACATATCAGTACACTGACTTGTATCTCTCAGTCCCTCTCTCTCAGAGTGATATATGTACACTGTCTGGTGTCTCACAGTCCCTCCCTCTCAGGAAGAAATCTTCACACTCACTGATGTCTTGCAGTCCCTCTCCTTCAGGGAGATAGCTGTACACTGACTGCTGTCTCTCAGTCCCTCTCCCTCAGGGAGATATCTGTACACTGACTGGTGTCATTCTGTCCCCTCTCCCTCAGGGATGTATCTGAAGACTGAATGGTGTCTCGAAGTCCTCAATCCCTCAACGTAGATATCTGTACACTGACTGGTGTCTCTCAGTCCACTCTCCATCAGGGAGATATCTGTACTCAGACTGGTGTCTCTCAGGCACTGTCCCTCAGGGAGATATCTGCACTCTGGCGGATGTCTCTCAGTCTCTCTGTTCCTCAGGGAGATATCTGTTCGTTGACTGGTGTCTCAAAGTCCCCCACTCTCACGGATATATCTGTACACGGATTTGTATCTCTCAGTCCCTCACCCTCAGCGACATATCGGTACACTGTTTGGTGTGCCTCAGTCCTTCCCCTCAGGGTGATATCTGTACTTTGACTGGTGTCTCTCAGTCCCTCTCCCTCAGGGAGATATCTGTACACTGAATGGTATCTGTCAGTCCCTCCCTCTTAGGGAGATATCTGTACACTGACAGATGATTCTCAGCAACTCCCGCTCAGGGAGATATCTGCACACTGACTGGTGCCTCTCAGTAACTCCCTCTCAGGAAGATAACTGTACACATGCTGGTGTCTCTCAGTCCCTCCCTCTCTTGGAGATATCGGCACACTGACTGTTGACTCTCAGTTCCTCTCCCCTTGGCAGATATCTGTTCACTGATTGGTGTCTCTCAATTCCTCTCCTTAACGGACATATATACAGTGACTGGTATCTCTCAGTACCACCCTCTCAGTGTGATATCTGTACACTGACTGCTGTCTGTCAGTTCTTCTCTTTCAGGGAGAGGTCTGTACGCTGACTGGCGTCTCCCAGTTGCTCAGTCTCAGGGAGATATCTGTACACTGACTGGTGTCTCTCAGTCCCTCCCTCTCAGGGAGATATCAGTAAACTGACTTGTGTATCTCAGTCGCTCTCCCTTATGGACATGTCTGTACATTGACTGGTGTCTCTCTATTCCTCTCCCTCAGCGATATATAAGTAAACTGAATGGTAGCTCTCAGTGAATCTTCATCAGTGCGATATCTATACACTGACTGTTGTCCCTCATTCCCTGCCTCTGAGGCTGATATCTGTACACTGACTTGTGTATCTCAATCCCTCACTCCCAGGGAGATATCTGTACATTGACTTGTGTCTCTCAGTGCCTCTCCCTCAGGGAGATATCTGTACACTGACTGGTGTCCCTCAGTGTCTCTGTCTCTCAGGGAGATATCTGTTCACTGACTGGTGTCTCTCAGACCCCCTCCCAAAGGAAGATATCTGTACACTGACTGATATCTCTCAGTGTCTCTGTCTCTCAGGGAGATATCCGTCCACTGACTGGTTTCTCTCAGTCCCTATCCCTCAGGGAGATATCTGTATACTGATTGGTGTCTCTCATTTCCTTCCTATGAGGGAGATAACTGTACACTGACTCGTGTATCTCAATCCCTGTCTCTCATGGAGATATGTGTACACTGACTGTTGTCTCAAAGTCCCTCTCTCTTACGGACATATCTGTACACGGACTTGTATCTCAAAGTCCCTCTCCCTAAGCGACTGTTAGGTGTGCCTCAGTCCCACCCTCTCAGGGAGATATCTGTACACTGAAATGTGTCGTTCAGTCCCTCTCCCTCAGGGAGATATCTGTACACTGAAATGTGTCGCTCAGTCCCTCTCCCTCAGGGAGATATCTGTACACTGAAATGTGTCTCTCAGCCCTCTCTCTCTCAGGGAGATATCTGTACACTGACTGGTGCCTCTCAGTAAATCCATATCAGTGACATATCTGTACACTGACTGGTGCCTTTCAGTAACTCCCTCTCAGGGAGATATCTGTACACTGACTGGTGCCTCTCAGTAATTCCATTTCAGTGATATATCTGTACACTGACTGGTGCCTTTCAGTAACTCCCTCTCAGGGAGATATCTGTACACTGACTGTTCCCTCTCAGTCCCTCTCCCTCTGGAAAATATCTGTTCACTGATTAGTGTCTCTCAGTTTCTCTCCCTAACGGACATATATGTACACTGACGGGTATCTCTCAGTCCCTCTCCATCAATGAGATATCTGTTTACGGACTGGAGTCTTTCATTCTCTGCCTCACAGGGAGCTATGTTTGCACTGACTGGTGTCTCTCCGTTCCTCTCCCTCAGGGAGATACCTATACACTGACTGGTGTCTCTCAGTACCTCCCTCTCAGGGAGATATCTGTTCACTGACTGGTGTCTCTCAGTCCACTGTCCCTCAGGGACATATCTGTACACTGACTAGAGTCTCTAAGACCCTCTCCCTCAGAGAGCTATCTGTTCTCAGTCTGATATCTCCCAGTCCCCTCTCCCTCAGTGAGATATCTGTACACTGACTGCTGTCTCTCAGTACCACCCTCTAAGGGTGATATCTGTACACTGACAGCTGTCTGTCAATTCCTCATCCTCAGGGAGATATCTGTACACAGACTGTTGTCTCTCAGTCCCTCTCCCTCAGGATGATATCTGTACACTGACTGGTGTCTCTCAGTCTCTCTCTCTCAGGATGATATATGTACACTGACTGGTGTCTTTCAGTACCTCCCTCTCAGGATGATATCTGTACACTGACTGGTGTCTCTCAGTCCCTCCCTCTCAGGGAGAAATCTGTACATTGACTGGTGTCTCTCAGTTGCTTCCTCTCAGAGAGATATCTGTACACTGACTGGTGTCTCTCAATACCTCTACCGAAAGGAGATATCGGTACACTGACTGAAGTCTCTCAGTACATCTCCCTCTGGGATATATCTTTAAACTGAGAGGTCTCTCAGTCTCTCTCCCTCAGGAAGATATCTGTACACTGACTGGTGCTTCTCAGTCCTTCTCCCTCTGGGAGATAGCGTAAAACTGAGAGGTCTCTCATTCCCTCTCCGTCAGGAAGATATCTGTACACTGGCTGGTGCTTCTCAGTCCCACTCCCTCCGGGAGATGTCTGTGCACTGACTGGTGTCTCTCAGTCCCTCTCCCTCAAGGAGATATCTGTCCACTGACTGATGTCTCTCAGTCCCTCTCCCTCAGGGAGATATCTATATACTGACTGGCGTCTCCCAGTTGCTCCCTCTTCGGGAGTTATCTGTAAACTGACTGGTGTCTCTCAGTCCTTCTCCCTCAGGATGATATCTGGACACTGACTGGTGTCTCTCAGTCCCTCGCCCTCAGGGAGATATCATTATTCTGACTGGTGTCTCTCAGTCGCTCTCCCTTATGGACATGTCTGTACATTGACAGTTGTCTGTCAATTGCTCTCCCTCAGCGATATATATTTACACTGAAGGGTAGCTCTCAGTGAATCTCCATCAGTGCGATATCTGTACACTGACTGCTGACTCTCATTCCCGGCCTCTCAGGGTGATATCTGTACAATAACTTGTGTATCTCAGTCCCTCACTCTCATGGAGATATCTGAACATTGACTTGTGTCTTTCAGTTCCTCTCCCTCAGGGAGATATCTGCACACTGACTGGTGTCTCAAAGTCCATCTCTCTCACGGACACATCTGTACACGGACTGGGGACTCTTAGTCCCTTCCCCTCTGGGACACATCTGTACACTGACTTGTATCTCTCAGTCCCTCCCTCTCAGTTCATATATGTTCAGTGACTGGTGTCTCGAATTCCCCAATTTTTCAGTGAGATATCTTTACATTGACTGGTATCTCTCAGTCCTTCCCTCTCAGGGTGATATCTGTACACTGACTGGTGTATCTCAGTACCTCCCTCTCAGGGTCATATCTGTACACTGACTGGCGTCTCTCAGTTGCTCCCTCTCAGTGAGATATCAGTAAACTGACTGTTGTCTCTCAGTCCCTCGCCCTCAGGGTGACATCTGTACACTGACTGGTGTCTCTCAATCCCTCTCCCTGAAGGAGATATCGGTACACTGACAGATCTCTCTCAGTCTTTCTGTCTCTCAGGGATATATCTGTGCACTGACTGGTCTCTTAGTCAATATCCCTCAGGAAAATATGTGTACACGGACTGGTGTCTCTCAGTCCATCTTCCTCTGGGAGATAGCTTTAAACTGAGTTGTCTCTCAGTCCCTCTCCCTCAGGAAGATATCTGTACACTGACTGGTGCTTCACAGTCCGACTCCCTCCGGGAGATATCTGTGCACTGACTGGTGTCTCTCAGTCCCTCTCCCTCAAGGAGACATCTGTCCTCTGACGGAGATATGTGTACACTGCCTGGTGTCTGTCAGTCCCTCTCCCTCAGGGACATATCTATATACTGACTGGTCATCTCAGTACCTTCAACTCAGGGAGATATCTGTACACTGACTGGTGTCACTCAGTACCTGCATCTCAGGGAGATATCTGTTCACTGACTGGTGTCTCTCAGTCCACTATCCCTCAGGGACATATCTGTACACTGACTTGAGTCTCTAAGTCCCTCTCCCTCAGGGAGATATCTGTCGTCAGGCAGATGTCTCTCAGTCCACTCTCCCTCATTGAGATATCTGTACACTGAATAGTGTCTTTCAGTACCATCCTCTCAGGGTGATATATGTACACTGACTGCTTTCGGTAAATTCCTCACCCTCAGGTAGATATCTGTACACTGACTGGTGTCCCTCATTCCCTCTCCCTCAGGATGATATCTGTACACTGACTGGTGTCTCTCAGTCTCTCTCCCTCAGGATGATATCTGTACACTGACTGGTGTCTCTCCGTCCCTCCCACTCAGGGTGATATCTGTACACAGACTTGTGTCTCTCAGTCTCTCCCTCTCAGGGAGAAATCTGTACACTGACTGGTGTCTCTCAGTTGCTCACTCTCAGGGAGATATCTGTACACTGACTGGTGTCTCTCAATGCCTCTCCCTAAAGGATATATCTGTCCTCTGACTGATGTCTCTCAGTCTCTGTCTCTCAGGGAGATATCTGTACACTGCCTGGTGTCTCGCAGTCCCTCTCGCTCAGGGAGATATCTATATACTGACGGGTCTCGCTCAGTTCCTCCCTCCCTGGGAGATATCGGAACACTTCTGGTGCCTCTCAGTCTCTCTCCCTCTGGCAGATATCTGTTCATTGGTTTGTGTCTCTCAGTTCTTCTCCCGAACGGATATAAATGTACACTGACGGGTATCTTCAGTCCCTCTCCATCAATGAGATATCTGTACACGGACTGGTGGCTCTCATTCTCTGCCTCACAGGGAAATATCGTTGCGGTGACTGGTCTCTTTCAGTCTCTCTCCGTCAGGTGATATCTATACACTGACTGGTGTGTCTCAGTACCTCCCTCTCAGGGTGATATCTGTACACTGACTGGTGTCTCTCAGACCCTTTCCCTCCCGGAGATATCTGTACACTGACTGGGATCTGTTATTCCCTCCCTCTCAGGGAGATATCTGATCACTGATTGGTGTCACTCAGTTCACTTTTCCTCAGGGACATATCTGTACACTGACTTCTGTATCTCAGTCTCTCTCCCTCAGGGAGATATCTGTCCTCACACTGATGTCTCTCAGTCCCCTCTCCCTCAGGGAGATATCTGTACACTGACTGGTGTCTCATTCCCATTCCCTGAGGGAGATATCTATACACTGACTGGTATCTCTCAGTCCCTCTCCCTCAGAGAGATATCTGTACACTGACTGGCCTCTCTCAGTACCACTCTCTCAGGGAGATATCTGTACACTGACTGCTTTTTCTCATTCCCTCTCCCTCAGGGAGACATCTGTACACTGACTGGTGTCTCCCAGTTGCTCCCTCTTCGGGAGTTATCTGGAAACTGACTGGTGTCTCTCAGTCCTTCTCCCTCAGGATGATATCTGTACAATGACTGGTGTCTCTCAGTCCCTCTTCCTCAGGTACTTATCATGAAACTGAATGGTGTCGCTTTCATTCGCTCTCCCTTAAGGACATGTCTGTACATTGACTGGTGTCTCTCTATTCCTCTCCCTCAGCGATATATATGTACACTGAAGGTAGCACTCAGTGAATCTCCATCAGTGCGATATCTGTGCACTGACTGCTGACTCTCATTCCCTGCCTCTGAGGGTGATATCTGTACAATAACTGGTGTATCTCAATCCCTCACTCTCATGGAGATATCTGTACATTGACTTGTGTCTCTCAGTGCCTCTCCCTCAGGGAGATATCTGCACACTGACTGTTGTCTCAAAGTCCATCTCTCTCACGGACACATCTGTACACGGTCTGGGGACTCTTCGTCCCTTCCCCTCTTGGACATATCTGTAAACTGACTTGTATCGCTCAGTCTCCCCCTCTCAGGTGATATATGTTCACTGAATGGTGTCTCGAATTCCCCAATTACTCAGTGAGATATCTGTACACTGACTGATATCTCTCAGTCCTTCCCTCTGAGGGTGATATCTCTACACTGACTGGTGTCTCTCAGTACCTCCCTCTCAGGGTGATATCTGTACATTGACTGGCATCTCTCAGTTGCTCCCTCTCAGGAAGATATCAGTACACTGACTGTTGTCTCAGTCCCTCTCCCTCAGGCTGATATCTGTACACTGACTGGTGTCTCTCAAACCCTCTCCCTAAGGGAGATATCGGTAAACTGACTGATCTCTCTCAGTCTCTCTGTCTCTCAGGGATATATCTGTGCACTGACTAGTCTCTCAGTCCATTTCCCTCAGGGAAATATCTGTACACTGACTGGTGTCTCTCAGTCCTTCTCCCTCTGGGAGATAGCTTTAAACTGAGTGGTCCCTCAGTCCCTCTCCCTCGGGAAAATATCTGTACACTGACTGGTGCGTCACAGTCCCACTCCCTCCGGGAGATATCTGTGCACTGACTGGTGTCTCTCAGTCCCTCCCCCTCAAGGATATATCTGTCCTCTGACTGATGTCTCTCAGTGTCTCTGTCTCTCAGGGAGATATCAGTACACTGCCTGGTCTCTATCAGTCCCTCTCCCTCAGGGAGATATCTATATACTGACTGGTCTCGCTCAGTACCTTCAACTCAGGGAGATATCTGCACACTGACTGGGGCCTCTCAGTAACTCCCTCCCTGGGGGATATTGGAACACTTCTGGTGCCTCTCAGTCCCTCTCCCTCTGGCAGATATCTCTTCACTGATTGGTGTCTCTCAGTTCTTCTCCCTAACGGATATATATGAGCACTGACGGGTATCTCTCAGTCTCTCACCATCAATGAGATATCTGTACACGGATTCGTGTCTCTCATTCTCTGCCTGACAGGGAGATATCTTTGCGGTGATTGGTCCCTCTCAGTCTCTGTCCGTCAGGTGATATCTATACACTGACTGGTGTCTCTCAGTACCTCCCTCTCAGGGTGATATCTGTACACTGACTGGTGTCTCTCAGTACCTTTCCCTTCGGGAGATATCTGTACACCGACTGGCGTCTGTCAGTCCCTCATCCTCAGGGAGATATCTGATCACTGATTGGTGTCTCTCAGTTCACTGTTCCTCAGTGACATATCTGTACGCTGACTTCTGTATCTCAGTCCCCTCTACCTCAGGGAGATATCTGTACACTGTCTGGTGTCTCTCATTCCCTCTTTATCAGGGAGAGATCTATACACTGACTGGTATCTCTAAGTCCCTCTCCCTCAGGGAGATATCTGTACACTGACTGGTCTCTCTCAGTACCACTCTCTCAAGGTGATATCTGCACACTGACTGCTGTCCGTCAGTTCCTCTCCCTCAGGGAGACATCTGCACACTGACTGGCGTCTCCCAGTTGCTCCCTCTTCGCGAGATATCTGTAAACTGACTGGTGTCTCTCAGTCCCTCTCCCTCAGGTTGATATCTGTACACTGAATGGTTTCTATCAGTCCCTCCCTCTCAGGGAGATATCAGTAAACTGGCTGGTGTCTCTCAGTCGCTCTCCTTTATGGATATGTCTGAACATTGACTGTTGTCTCTCAATTGCTCTCCCTCAGCGATATATATGTACACTGAAGGGTAGCTCTCAGTGAATCTCCAATTGTGCGATATCTGTTCACTGACTCTCATTCCCTGCCTCTAAGGGTGATATCTGTCCAATAACTGGTGTATCTCAATCCCTCACTCTCATGGAGATATCTGTACATTGACTTGTGTCTCTCAGTGCCTCTCCCTCAGGGAGATATCTGCACACTGACTGTTGTCTCAAAGTCCATCTCTCTCACGGACACATCTGTACACGGACTGGAGACTCTTAGTCCCTTCCCCTCTGGGACATATCTGTACACTGACTTGATATCTCAGTCCCTCCCTCTCAGGGTGATATCTGTTCACTGATGGTGTATCGATTTCCCCAATTTCTCAGTGAGATATCTGTACACTGATTGGTGTCTCTCTGTACTTCATTCTCAGGGAGATTTAAGTACACTGACTGTTGTCTCTGAGTACCTCTCCCTCAGGGTGATATCTGTACACTGACTGGTTTCTCTCAATCCCTCTCCTGAAGGGAGATATCGGTACACTAACTGATCTCTCTCAGTCTCTCTGTCTCCCAGGCATATAATTGTGCACTGACTGGTCTCTAAGTCCATTTCCCTCAGGGAAATATCTGTACACTGACTGGTGTCTCTCAGTCCTTCTTCCTCTGGGAAATAGCTTTAAACTGAGTGGTCTCTCAGTCCCTCTCCCTCAGGAAGATATCTGTACACTGACTGGTGCTTCACCGACCCACTCCCTCCGGGAGATATCTGTGCACTGACTGGTGTCTCTCAGTCCCTCTCCCTCAAGGAGATATCTGTCCTCTGACCGATGTCTCTCAGTCTCTCTGTCTCTCTGGGAGATATCTGTACACTGCCTGGTGTCTCTCAGTCCCTCTCCCTCACGGAGATATCTATACACTGACTGGTCTCTCTTATTACCTCCAAATCAGGGAATATCTGTACACTGGCTGGTGTCTCTCAGTCCCTCCTTCCCTGGGAGATATCGGTAGACTGACTGGTGCCTTTCAGTCCCTCTCCCTCTGGAAGATATCTGTTCACTGATTGGTGTCTCTCAGTTCCTCTCCTTAACGGACATATATGTACACTGACGGGTATCTCTCAGTCCCTCTCCATCAATTAGATATCTGTACACGGACTGGTGTCTCTCATTCTCTGCCTCACAGGGAGATATCTTTGCGCTTACTGGTGTCTCTCAGTCCCTCTCCCTCAGGGAGATATCTATACACTGACTGGTATCTCTCAGTACCTCCCTCTCAGGGTGATATCTGTACACTGACTACTGTCTGTCAGTTCCTCTTCCTCAGGGAGACATCTCTACAGTGACTGGCGTCACCCAGTTGCTCCCTCTTCGGGAGATATCTGTAATCTGACTGGTGTCTCTCAGTCTCTCTACCTCAGAATTATATCTATACACTGACTGGTATCTCTCAGTACCTCCCTCTCAGGGAGATATCAGTAAACTGACTGGTGTCTCTCAGTCGCTCTCCCTTATGGACATGTCTGTGCATTGACTGTTGTCTCTCAATTGCTCTCGCTCAGCGATATATAGGTACACTGAAGGGTAGCTCTCAGTGAATCTCCATCAGTGCGATACCTGTACACTGACTGCTGTCTCTCATTCTCTGCCTCTGAGTGTGATATCTGTACACTGACTGGTGTATCTCAATCCCTTACTCTCATGGAGATATCTGTACATTGACCTGTGTCTCTCAGTGCCTCTCCCTCAGGGACATATCTGCGCACTGACGGGTGTCTCAAAGTCCATCTCTCTCACGGACACATCTGTACATGGACTGGGGACTCATCGTCCCTTCCCCTCAGGGACATAACTGTACACTGACTTGTATCTCTCAGTCCCTCCCTCTCAGGGTGATATCTGTTCACTGACAGGTGTCTCGAATTCCCCAATTTCTCAGTGAGATATCTATACACTGACTGGTGTCTCTCAGTACCTCCCTCTCAGGGTGATATCTGTACACTGACTGGAGTCTCTCAGTTGCTAGCTCTCAGGCAGATATCAGTACACTGACTGTTGTCTCTCAGTTCCTCTCCCTCAGGGTGATATCTGTACACTGACTGGTGTCTCTCAATCCCTCTCCATAAGAAAGATATCGGTACACTGACTGATCTCTCTCAGTCTCTCTGTCTCTCAGGGATATATCTGTGCACTGACTGGTTTCTCAGTCCATTTCCCTCAGGGAAATATCTGTACACTGACTGGTTACTTTCAGTCCTTCTCCCTCTGGGAGATAACTTTAGACTGAGTGGTCTTTCAGTCACTCTCCCTCAAGGAGATATCTGTCCCCTGACTGATGTCTCTCAGTCTCTCTGTCTCTCAGGGAGATATCTGTACACTGCCTGGTGTCTCTCAGTCCCTCTCAATCACGGATATATCTATACACTTACTGGTCTCTCTTAGTACCTCCAAATCAGGGAGATATCTGTACACTGACTGGTGCCTCTCAGTAACACCCTCTCAAGGAGATATCTGTACATTGGCTGGTGTCTTTCAGTCCCTCCCTCCCTGGGTGATATCGGTAAACTGACTGGTGCCTCTCAGTCCCTCTCCCTCTGGAAGATATCTGTTCACTGATTGGTGTCTCTCAGTTCCTCTCCCTAACGGACATATATGTACACTGACGGGTATCTCTCAGTCCATCTCCATCAATTAGATATCTGTACACGGACTTTTGTCTCTCATTCTCTGCCTCACAGGGAGATATATTTGCGCTGACTGGTGTCTCTCAGTCCTCTCCCTCAGGGAGATATGTATACACTGACTGGTGTCTCTGAGTACCTTCCTCTCTGGGTGATATCTGTACACTGGCTGTTGTCTCTCATCCCCTCTCCCTCAGGGAGATATCTATACACTGACTGATGTCTCTCAGTCCCTCTGCCTCAGGAGAAATCTGTACACTGACTGGTCTTTCTCAGTACCACGCTCTCAGGGTGATATCTGTACACTGACACTGTCTGTCAGTTCCTCCCCCTCTGGGAGATATCTGTACACAGACTGGTCACTCTCAGTACCACCCTCTCAGGGTGATATCTGTACACTGACTGCTGTCTGTCAGTCCCTCTCTCTCAGGGAAATATATGTACAATAATTGCTGTCTCTGAGTCTCTCTCCCTCAGGATGATATCTGTACACTGACTGGTATCTCTCAGTCCCTCTCCCTCAGGGAGATATCAGTAAACTGACTGGTGTCTCTCAGTCGCTCTCCCTTTTGGACATGTCTTTGCATTGACTGGTGTCTCTCAATCCCTCTCCCTAAGAGAGATATCGGTACACTGACTGATCTCTTTCAGTCTCTCTGTCTCTCAGGGATATATCTGTGCACGGACTGGTCTCTCAGTCCATTTCCCTCAGGGAAAGATCTGTACACTGACTGGTGTCTCTCAGTCCTTCTCCCGCTGGGAGATATCTTTAAACTGAGTGGTCTCTCCTACCCTCTCCCTCAGGAAGATATCTATACACAGACTGGTCTCTCTTAGTACCTACAACTCAGGGAGAAATCTGTACGCTGACTGGTGCCTCTCAGTAACTCCATCTCAGTGAGATATCTGCACACTGGTTGGTGTCCCTCAGTCCCTCCCACCCTTGCAGATATCCGTACACTGACTGGTGCCTCTCAGTCCCTCTCCCTTTGGTAGATATCTGTTCACTGATTGGTGTCTCTAAGTTCCGCTCCCTAACGTACATATATGGACACTGACGGGTGTCTCTCAGTCCCTCTCCATCAATGAGATATCTGTACACGGACTGGTATCTCTCATTCTCTGCCTCACAGGGAGATATCTCTGCGCTGACTGGTGTCTCTCAGTCCCTCTCCCTCAGGAGATATCTATACACTGACTGGTGTCTCTCAGTACCTCCCTCTCACGGTGATATCTGTACACTGACTGGTGTCTCTCAGACCATTTACCTCAGGGAGATATCTGTACACTTACTGGCGTCTGTCAGTCCCTCCCTCTCAGGGAGATATCTGTTCACTGACTGGTGTCTCTCAGTCCACTTTCCCTCAGGGTCATATCTGTACACTGGCTTTTATATATCAGTCCCTCTCCCTCGGGGAGATATCTGTACACTGACTGTTGTCTCTCATTCCCTCTCCCTCAGGGAGATATCTATACACTGACTGGTGTCTCTCAGTCCCTCTCCCTCAGGGAGACATCTGTACACTGACTGCCGTCTCCCAGTGCTCCCTCTGAGGAAGATATCTGTACACTGACAGGTCTCTCTCAGTCCCTCCCTTTTGGGGGGCTATCAGTAAACTGACGGGTGTCTCTCAGTCGCTCTCCCATATGGACATGTCTGTACGTTGACTGGTGTCTCTCAGTACCTCTCCCTCAGCGAATATATGTACACTGAAGGGTTGCGATCAGTGTATCTGCATCAGTGCGATATCTGTACACTGATTATTGTCTCACATTCCCTGCCTCTGAGGGTGATATCTGTACACTGACTGGCGTACCTTAATCCCTCAATCTCATGGAGATATCTGTACATTGACTTGTGTCTCTCAGTGCCTCTCACTCAGGAAGATATCTGTACGCTGACTGGTGAATCCAAGTCCATCGCTATCTAGGACACATCTGTACACGGACTTGGGATTCTTCGTCCCTTCCCGTCGGGCACATATTTGCACACTGACTTGTTTCTCTCAGACCCTCCCTCTCAAGGTGATATCTGTTCACCGACTGTTGTCTCGAATTCCCCAATTTCTCAGTGAGATATCTGCGCACTGACTGGTGTCTCTCAGTACCTCCCTGTCGGGGTGATATCTGTACACTGACTGGCGTCTCTCAGTACCTCCCTCTCAGGGTGATATCTGTGCACTGACTGGCGTCTCATATTTGCTCCTTCTCAGGGAGATATCAGTACACTGACTGTTGTCTCTCAGTCCCTCTCCCTCAGGGTGATATCTGTACACTGACTGGTGTCACTCAATCCCTCTCCCTAAGGGAGATATCGGTACACTGACTGATATCTCTCAGTCTCTCTGTCTCTCATGCTTATATCTGTACACTGACTGGTGTCTCTCAGTCCTTCTCCCTCTGTGAGATATATTTAAACTGAGTGGTCTCTCAGACCCTCTCCCTCAGGTAGATATGTGTACACTAACTGGTGCTTCTCAGTCCCACTCCCTCCGGGAGATATCTGTGCACTGACTGGTGTCTCTCAGTCCCTCTGCCTCAGGGAGATATCTGTCCTCTGACTGATGTCTCTCAGTCTCTCTGTCTCTCAGGGACATATCTGTACACTGCCTGCTGTCTCTCAGTCTCTCTCCCTCACTGAGATATCTATATACTGACTGGTCTCTCTCAGTACCTCCAACTCAGGGTGATATCTGTGCAGTGACTGGCGTTTCTCAGTTGCTCCCTCTCGGGGAGTTATCTGTACACTGCCTGGTGTCTCTCAGTTCCTCTCCCTCAGCGAGATATCTGTACACTGACTGGTGTCTCTCATTCCTTCTCGCAAAGGGAGATATCAGTAAACTGACTGATATCTCTCATCACTCTCATTGAGGGAGATGTCTGTACACTGATTGTTGTCCTCCAGTCCTTCATCCTCAGTGAGTTCCCTGCAAACTGAATGATCGCTCCCAGTTCTTTTTCTCACAGCGATATCTGTACGCCGACTGGTTTCTCATAATCACTCGCTCTTTGGGAGATATTTGTACGCTGAATGGTGTCTCTCAGTCCCATCTCCCTCAGGGTGATATCTGTACACAGACTGGTGTATCCCAGTCCCTCTCCCTCAGGATGATAGCTCTACACTGGCTGATCTATCTCTGTGCCTCTCTCTCATGGAGACATCTGTACACTGACTGGTGTCTCACAATCCTTCTCCCTCATGGAGATATCTGTAGACTGATTGGTTTCTCCCAGTTCCTCTCCCTCAGGGAGATATCTGTACAGTGACTGGTGTCTCTCAGTCCCTCTCCATGTGGGAGATACCTGTACACTGACTGGTGTCTCTCAGTCCCTCTCACTGCGAGAGATAACTGTACACGGACTGGTATCTCTCAGTTCCTCTGGCAAAGGGAGATTACTGTGAACTGATTGGTGTATCTCAATACCTCTCGCTCAGGGAGATATCTATACTCAGACAGGTGTCACTCAGTCCCCTCTCTCAGGGAGAAATCTGTATGCTGACTACTGTGTCATGGGGAGAAATATGTGCACTGTCTGGTATCTCTCATTGCTTCTCTTTTAGGGAGATATCAGTAAACTAACTGAGGTCTCTCAGTCCCTTTCCATGAAGGAAATATCTTTACAATGATTGTCTCTCTGTGCCTATCCCTCACGGGGATATCGGTTCACTTTCTGTTATCTCTCACCTCCTCTCCCTCTGTGTGATATCTGTACACTGACTGGTGTCTCTCAATCTCTCTCTCTCAGGGAGATGGCTTTTGACTTTATGTTGACTCTCGGGGAGATGTATCTACACTTACTGGTATCTCTCAGTCCTCTCTCGCTCAGGGAGATGTCGGCTCAATTAGTGGTGTCTCCCTCACCATCATTCTCTTTGCACTGACTGGTGTCTCACAAGGAGATACATGTACACTGACTGGTATCACTCAGACTCTTATCCTCAGGGAGTTTTCTGTACAATGAATGGTGTCTCCCAGCCCCTCTCCATCCGGGATATAACTGTACACTGAATGTTCACTCTTTGAGCCTCTCATAGGGAAGACATCTGTGCACTGACTATTGGCTTCCAGTCCCTCTCCTTCAGCGAGATATCTGTAAACAGACAGGTGTCTCTCAGTCCTCTGTCTCGGGGAAATATCTGTCCACTGACTGATGCCTCTCAGTGATGTTATCACATGGAGGTATCAGTAAAGGGACTGGTGTCTGTCAGCACCCTCTCGAAGGGAGATGTCTCTACACTGACTGACGTCTTCCTGTGCCATTCCCTCACAATGATATCTGTACAATGAATGGTTTCTCTCAGTCACACCTCCCCCTGAGAGATATGTGTACACTGAATTGTGTCTCACACGTAAATATCTGTGCACTGACTGGTGTCTCTCAGTCCCCTCTCCCTCAGGGAGATATATGTGCACTGACGGGTGGCTTCAGTCCCTCGACCTCTGGGTGATATCTATACACTAAATGGTGTATCTCAGCCCCTCGCCCTCAGGGAGATATCGGTATACTGACTGGTATCTCTCATTCTCCCCTCCCTCAGGTTGATATCTGTAAACTGACGGTTCTCTCTCTGTCCCTCATCCTCAGGGAGGTATCTGTACAGTAACTGGTGTCTCTCTGTGCCTCTTCATGATGCGGATATTTGTACACGTTCTGATGTCTCTCAGCATCTCACCCTCAGGGATGTATTTATACACTGACTTTTGTCTCTCAGAGCTCTCTCCCTCTGGAAGATAAATTTATATGCACTAATGTCTCTCGTTCCCTCTCTCTCACGGAGATAACTGTGCACTGACTGTTTTCTCTCAGCCCCTCGCGCTGAGGGAGATATTTGTACACTTGATAGATGTCTCACAGACCGCTCTTTCTCAGGGAGATATCTGTAAACTGACTGGTGTCTCTCCATACTCGCTCAGGGAGATGTATGTGCACTGACTGGGACTCACATTCCCTCTTTCTCAGGGAGATATCAGTACACTAACGTGTCTCTCCGATTCGCTCAGGGAGATGTCTGTACACTGTCTGGTGTCTCTCAGGCACCTCTTTCTCAGCGAGTTATCTCTAAATTAACTTGTGTCTCTCTCTACTCTTTCAGGGCGATGTTTGAACATTGACTGACGTCTCTCAATCCCTCTACCTAGGGGAGAAGTCTGTACACTGACTGTTTTCTCTCAGTCCCTCTAACTAGTCGATATGTCTGTACACTAACTGGTGTCCCACAATCTTCCTTCTCTCGGGGAGCTATCTGTATACAGACGGGAGGGATGCATATGTAAACTGAGCAACTACAGAGTCTTTAAACACAGAAAGAAACAAGATGGTGGAATATACAAAACCTGAGGCCCTAGACATGTTTGAATGGAAATAGAAACAGAATCTGCTGGAACACGCAGCAAGTGAACAGGGAGGTGTGGACTCACAGTCTATGTGTGTATCTGTGTGGTCGTAGCACAACCATTGTTAGATTTCGTGAGATGGTGCTGATGTTGCTCATTACATCAATACCGTAGACAATGATATTCACAACACGATTTCAATTCCACCTTTGGCTCACGTGAAAATGAATTCTCTTTAGTTTTCAAATAAGAAATACAACTGGAATAAAATAATTCCCGAAAATGGAACGATTCATTCCCCTCTGCAATTTAAAGCCCATGTGTGTCTCACTGTCAGATCCTGTACATGTGAAGTACAATAACGGGTAAACCGGCTGCAGCACAGTTTACATACAGAGTAAAACTACCCTACAGTGTCCCATCAAACAGTCCTAAGACATGTACAGCACGGCTTAGATCCAGAGTAAAGCTCCCTCTACACTGTCCCATCAAAATCTCCAATGGCAGATGCAGCACGGGTCAGATACAGAGTAAAGCTCCATCTACATAGTTTCATCAAACACTCCCAGGGACAGTACAGCACGAGTTAGATACAGACTAAAGCTCCCTCTACATTGTCCCCATGAAACATTGCCAAGGCAGGTTCTGCATAGAATCATTGTATGTTTACACCACAGAACAAGCTCTTTCGGCCTGTCGAGCCCGTGCCGAATCTCAGCTCGTCCCACTCTCCTGTCCCTTCACCATAGCCCTGCGATTTTTTTTCCACAGTTATTATCCAACTTTCTTCTGGAAAGATAAGATTGAGTCGAACTCCACCACGCTTTCAGACAGCGCATTGCAGTTCTTAACAACACGCTGCAGAAACAAATCATTTGAATCTTTTGCTCATCACCTTAAATCTGTGCCTTCTGCATTTTGCCTGCATTGCCAATTTCTCTCGAACTTCTCTGTCCAGACCCATCATGAATTTGAACACTTCTATCAAATCTCCTCTAAATCTTCTCTGCTCCAAGCAGAACAACACCAGCTTCATCAATCTATCCATGTAACTGAAGTCCCCCATCCCTGAAATCATTCTGCATCTTCTGCAAGGCCTTCACAAAGTTCACATTTTTCCCAAAGAGAGGTGCCAAGAATTGGACACAATACTCCAGTTGGGGCCAAACCATTTTATTAACAGGTTCAGCATAATTTCCAAACTTGTGTACTCTATACCACTGTTTATGAAGCACAGGATCCCATAAGCACGTTTAATTGATTTTTATACCTGTTCCTCCTGTTCATGCACGCACTTTAGGATTGTATATATAGCTTTATAATTTCTCTTATTCTTCCTTCCAAACTGTATCAATTCACACTTTACTGCGTTAAATTTCAGCCCACTTCACGAGGCTGCCTATGTCTTCCTGAAGTCAATCACTCTCCTCCTCACTGTTTACAATACTTATACATTTTCTGTCATCTGCAAATTTTGCTAATTTGCCCTGTACATGCACGTTCAAATCATTAATATATATCAACAAAAGCAGTGGTACTAGTAATGAACCCTGGGGAACACCACTGTATACCTTCCTCAAGCCCAAAAAAACAACCGTTAACCACGACTCTCTGTTTCCTGTCGCATAGCCAATTTTCAATCCATGCTACCACTGCCCCTTTTAATCCATGGGCTTTAACTTTGCTGGAAAGCCGATTATGTGGCACTTTGCCGAACGTCTTTTATAAATCCATGTGCATTACGTCAACCGCATTGTCCTCAGCAACCCTCCCTGTTACCGCATCAAAAATCTCTATAAATTTGCTTAAACATGATTTACCATTAATAAATCTCTGCTGGCTTTCTTTAATTAAGCCACGCTTGGCCAAGTGACTGTTAATTTTATCCTAGATTACTGTTTCTAAAAGGTGAAAGGCCTGTGGTTGCTGGGTTTTTTGGTACACCATTTCCTGAACAATAGTGTAACATTTGCAATTCTTCTGCCCTCTTGCACCACATACATACCTATGGAGGTTTGGAATAATATTGTCAGAATCTCCGCAATTTCCTCTCTCATATCCGTCAACATTCCAGGATGCATCCCATCCACTCCTGCTCATGTATCTACTTTAAATTCAGCCAGCATTCCAATACGTCTTATTTATCCCTTTTATCCAACACGTCACCTCTACCCCCTCCTTCCCTATGTCTATGGCAGCATCTTCTTCCTTGTTGAAGAGAGATGCCATCATCTATGCTTCTATGCATAGAAACATAGAACCTTAGAAAATAGGGGCAGGAGTAGGCCATTTGGCCCTTCTAGCCTGCACGGCCATTCAATAGGATCATGGCTGATCATTCCCTCAATACCCCTTTCCTGATTTCTCTCCATATATATCCAATGAACTGGCATCAACAAAGCTTTGCGGTAGGGAATTCCACATGTTGACAACTCTCTGAGTAAAGAAGTTTCTCCTCATCTCAGTCCTCAATGGCCCATTCCTTATGTCCTCTGGTTCTGGACTTCCCCAAAATCGGGAACATTCTTCGCGCATCTAACCTGTCCAGTCCTGTCAGAATCTTATACGTTTCTATGAGATCCCCTCTCATCCTTCTAAACTCAAGTGCATAAAGGCCCAGTCGATTCAGTCTCTCCTCATATATCAGTGCAGCCATCCCTGGAATCAGTCTGGTGAACCTTCGCGGCACTCCCTCAATATCAAGAACGTCCTTCCTCAGATTAGGAGACCAAAACTGAACACAATATTCCAGGTGAGGCCTCGCCAAGGCCCTGCACAACTGCAGTAAGACCTCCCTGCTCCTATATTCAAATCCCCTTGCTCTGAAGGCCAAACTAACATAGGTCTCCTTGTTGTTGCCGAATCGGCTCCACCCCTCTTCTGACTACCCTTTTGCTATAAGTATTCATATAGAACTCTTTTAACTTACATTTTATGTTGACTAGCATTCTATTTGCATACCCTCTCATTGACCCTATTATTTTCTGTTTCACTTCGCTGATCTTTCTATATACAGTCTGATTCTCAGATGTATTTCCAACCTGACATCTGTCATACACGTTCTTTTTCTGCTTCATCATAATCTCTGTCTGTTTCATCATCCAGGGAGCTCTGACTTTAGTTGCCCGACTGTATGTCGCGGCAAAGAATTCCTTCAAATCTTCACCAGCTAAATAATTACTCAGATTGGTTCCTCCGTTTAATGATAAAAAAAACTGCATGGGAGACACATTTATGCTTTTGCTCCAGTTACTGTTGGTCTTTGTTAGTGGACTAGCATTTTATAATGCCCAAGGTGGAGCCAATTGCCCCGACCCCCACCCCTCACTCCACCGTGTATGTGTGCGTGTGGTTATTAACTGCAGAATACTCTCCACGTCAAAGTAAAGAGTTTCTGCACACCAGCCATCTCATTGTAACTCTGAGGTTCTCACCGAAAAACGTTGAAAGCACTGCTCTTGAACAGAAGGAGGCAATTCAGCCCCTCGAGCCTGGTCCACCATTCGATTAGGTCATGGCTGGCCTGTAACATAACTCCATTTAGCTCCTTTGTTTATTAAAACCCTTACGCGACAATTATCTGTCCATTACAGTGTTACCATTTTCAATTCACGCTCGGAGTGCACAGTATTTTGGGGGAGAGATTCCCAGATTCCTACTGCCCTTTGTGTGACGAAATGCTTCCTGATATCACGGCAGAATGGCCAGGCTCCAATTCTAAGGATGTGACACTTGTTCCGGGCTTCACACCCTTCTGCCCCCCACACCACAGGCAAACCTTCACCCCTGAGCAAAATAACAAAGGGACTGACTTCAATCCGACTTTCAGATCCGTCCAACATTCCCGGCAGAAGGCAACGTTAATTCAGGCTCCGTTTGATGTGGAGGACCTGCGACCCCAGAACCTGGAAAATTGCTATCCGAATAATGGGCCGTGCTCAGAATTATAACTAAAGGGAACTTTACTCTATATCCAACCCATGCTGTACTCGCCCTGAGAGTGTTTGATGGGACAGTGTAGAGGCAACATTACTCTATATCCAACCCATGCTGTACCCGTCCTGGGAGTGTTTGATGGGACATTGTCGAGGGAACTTTACTCCATATCCAACCCATGCTGTCCGAATGATGGGCCGTGCTCAGAAATATAACTAAAGGGAGCTTTACTCTATATCCAACCTGTGTTCTACCTGTCCTGGGAGTGTTTTATGGGAGAGTGTAGAGCAAGTTTTACTCTGTATCAAATCCATGCTGTACCCGGCCTGGGTGTGTTTGATGGGGCAGTGTTTGAGACAGCTTTACACTGTATCTAACCCGCTGGACCTGTCCTGGGAGTTTTGATGGGACAGTATAGAGGAAGCTTTACTCTGTATCTAACCTGTGCTGTGCTGTACCTGTCCTGGGAGTGTTTGATGGGACAGTGTAGAGGGAGCTTTATTCTCTGTCTAACCCGAGATCGATATGTACTGGGAGCATTCGGTGGGGCAGTGTGGAGGGAGCTTTACTCTGTATCTAACCCGTGCTGTGCCCACCCTGGGAATGTCTGATGGGACAGAGTTGAGCGAGTTTCATTATGTACCTAACCTGGGAGTGTTTGATGGGAATATCTAGGTACGCGTGGAGAGAGGCCCAGGTATGGTGGGTTCGCGGGTAATGGCGACACTCGGGGTTTGTGTAGGGAAAGACCACATGCCGGTGGGTCCAAGAGTTAAGGAGACTCTCGGGGTATGTGTGGGGAAAGGCCTATGTCTCTCAGGGGCGCTAGATGTATTCAAGCCTCCTTTTGGCTACGTGATCATCAGTATGAGTGGACATACCCCAAACATATATCTACACTTAGCATAAATAAAAATACCTCACATATTTAACATTAATTAAAGTGGCATTTCATTCAATATTTAAGGGAAAGCATTTTTTAGAAATATTAATGAACATGTTTTTAAGGGTCTAAAACGACACTGGTAAAAGACCGTACATTCCGGGTTTTAGTGCCAATTACGGACCATTATTGAATTTGCTTCACTCACATATTAAGGCTTTGCATTCCAGATGAAAACTCGCTGCATAAAACACATTCTCCTCATCTTCCCTCTGTTTTTTTGCCAATTATCTTAAATCAGTCTCTTTTGGTTATCAACCCATCAGCCACCGGGAACAGTTTCTCTTCATTTACTCTAGTCAAACCGCTCATAAACTTGAACAACTCTGCTAAATCTCTGCTTAATCTTCTCTGCTGTAAGGAGAAGAACCCTAGCTTCTGCAATCTGTCCATACAACTGAAACGTCTCATTTCTGGCAACATTTCAGTAAATCTGGTCTACGCCTTCTCCAAGGCCTTGACATCCTTCATTAAATGTGATTCTCAGAATTGGACACAATAGTCCAGTTCAGGACTAAACAGTGTTTTATAAAGGTTTAACAAAATAACATTGCTTTAAAAGCTAAAGATCCTGTATTCGTTTAAAAGCCTTCCCAACCTGTCGTGTCACCTCCAAGGATTAGTGTCCGATAACTGCCAGGTCTCTCTCCAAAGATTAGTGTCCGATAACTCCCAGGTCTCTCTCCAAAGATTAGTGTCGGGTGAGAAAGTAGTGTCTCAAACGAGCGTACTATGCTTGACAAAGGGGAGTACAGAGTGATGAGGGCAGAGTTGGCTAAAGTAGACTGGAAACACATACTAAATGGTGGCACAATTTAGGAACAGTGGAAAACTTTTAAGGAGCTCTTTCATAGTGCTCAACAAAAATACATTCAAGTGAAAAAGAAGGGCATTAAAGAAGGGATAACCAGCCGTGGATAACCAAGGAAATAAAGGAGAGTATCAAATTAAAAACCAATGCATATAAGCTGGCCACGATTAGTGGGAAAGTAGAAGATTGGGAGAATTTTAAACGACAGCAAAGAATGACAAAGAAAGTAATAAAGAAAGGAAAGATAGATTACGAAAGTAAACTTGCGCAAAACATAAAAACAGATAGTAAAAGCTTTTAAAGATATATAAAACTGAAAAGAGTGACCAAAGTAAATGTTGGTCCATTAGAAGATGAGAAGGGAGATTTAAGAATGGGGAATAGTGGAAATGGCTGAGACATCAAACAAATATTTTACTTCGGTCTTCACAGTGGAAGATAAAAAAACCATGCCAAAAATTGCTGGTCACAGAAATGTGGGAAGGGAGGACCTTGAGACAATCACTATCACTAGGGGGGTAGTGCTGGACAGGCTAATAGGACTCAAGGTAGACAAATCCCCTGGTCCTGAAGAAATGCATCCCAGGGTATTAAAATAGATGGCAGAAGATATAGCAGATGCATTTTTAACAATCTCCCACATTTCTCTGGACTCTGTGGAGGTACCAGCGGATTGTAAAGCAGCTAATGTAACCTCTCTCTTTAAAAAAGGGGGCAAACAAAAGGCAGTTAACTATAGGCTAGTTAGTTTAACATCACTAGTGGGGAAAATGATTGAAACTATCATTACGTAAGAAATAGCGGGACATCTAGATAGGAATAGTGCAATCAAGAAGACCCAACATGGATTCATGAAGGGGAAATTATGTTTAACTAATTTGCTGGAATTCTTTGAGGATATAACGAGCATGGTGGATAGAGGTATACTGATGGGTGTGGTGCATTTAGATTTCCAAAAGGCATTCGATAAGTTGCCACACAAAAGGTTACTGCAGAAGGTAAAGTTACGTGGAGTCAGAGGAAATGTATTGCATGGGTAGAGAATTGGCTGGCTATCAGAAAGCAGAGAGTCAGGATAAATGGGTCCTTTTTTGCTGGAAAACGGTGGTTATTGGTGTGCCAAAAGGATCGGTGCTGGGACCACAACTTTTTACAATATACATAGATGGCCTGGAAGAGGGGACGGAGTGTAGTATAACATAATTTGCTGCTGACACAAAGATTAGTGGGAAAGCGGGTTGTGTAGAGGACACAGAGAGGCTGCAAAGAGATTTAGATAGGTTAATCGAATGGGCTAAGGTTTGGCAGAAGGAATACAATGTCGGAAAATGTGAGGTCATCCGCCTTGGAAAAAAAACAGCAAAAGAAAATATTATTTGAATGGGGAGAAATTACAACATGCTGCGGTGTAGAGGGACCTGGGGGTCCTTGTGCATGAATCCCAAAAATTAGTTTGCAGGTGCAGCAGGTAATCAGGAAGGCGAATGTAATGTTGGCCTTCATTGTGAGAGGGATGGAGTACAAAAGCAGGGATGTCCTGCTGCAAATGTATAGGGTATTGGTGAGGCCGCACCTGGAGTACTGCATGCAGTTTTGGTAACCTTACTTAAGGAAGCATATACCAGCTTTGGGGGGTTACAGAGACGATTCGCTAGGCTGATTATGGAGATGAGGGGTTTCCCTTATGATGATAGATTGAGTAGACTGGATCTTTACTCGTTGGAGTTCAGAAGGATGAGGGGTGATCTTATAGAAACATTTTAAATAATGAAAGTGATTGACAAGATAGAGGCAGAGAGGTTGTTTCCACTGGTCGGGGAGACTAGAACTAGGGGGAACAGCATTAAAATACGGTGGAGCCAATTTAAAACCGAGTTGAGAAGGAATTTCTTCTCCCAGAGGGCTGTGAATCTGTGCAATTCTCTGCCCAAGGAATCAGATGAGGCTAGCTCATTGAATGTATTCAAATCACAGATAGATAGATTTTTAACCAATAAGGGATTTTAGGGTTATGGGGAGGGGGCAGGTAAGAGGAGCTGAGTCCACGGCCAGATCAGCCATGATCTTGTTGAATGGCGGAGCAGGCTCGAAGGGCTAGATGGCCTACTCTTGTTCCTAAGTCTTATGTCTTGTGTTCTTATATTCTAACTCCCAGGTCTCTCTGTACCTGCACTCCCTTTAAAATTGCATACCTTAGTTTATATGGCCTCAACTCATTTTTCCTCCCAAAATGTATCACTTCCCACTTTCTTATGTTAAATTTTAACTGCCTTGTTTCTGCCCATTTCCCCGGTCTCTCGATGTGTTCCTGAAATCTGCTACTCTCCTTACTGTTTGCTGCATTGCTGAGTTTCATACCATCTGCAGACTATGAAACACGCCCTTTAGACAACTCCAGGCCATTAATTTCTATCAAACAGGGCATTGGCCCTTATATCGATCACTGGGCGACATCACTCTATACTACCTTACCGTCAGAAAAACAACCCTTCAAAATATTCTCTGTTACCTGTCCGTTAGCCAATGTTGTATACACACAATCAGTGTCCCTTTATTTCCATGGGTTTCCAATTCCCGATTAAATCTATTATGTGGCACTGTAGCATGCCCCGTTTGAAAGTCCATATTCATAACATCAACTGCACTACACACATCAACCCTCTCCGTTACTTCATCAGAACAACCAATCAAGTTTATCAGACATACGTTGTCTTTGAAGCAATTTGTGCAGGTTGTCATTCATTAATTCATGCTTTTCCAAGTGACAGATAATTTTAGCCTGGAATAAGGCCTCTAGAATTTTTCCCAGCACCGAAGCTAGGTTGACAGGCCTGTAGTTATAGGGTTCAACCAAATCTCCTTTTTTAAACTTGCTGTAATATTTGAAAACCTACAGTCTTCTGACACCACTCCCATATACAAGGAGGATTGAAAGAGTCCAGCCATAGCCTGCTCTATTTCCACCATTGCTTCCCTCTGCAACCCTCATACATCCCATTCTGACCGGGTAAATGTTAGAACATTTTGTGGTACAAAAAGTGTTGGATTCAAAGGAGTTAACTGAAGTTGTTTGTGCAGTGACTGTAATTAATGTCAGTCTCTATGGGTGAACTGAAGCTGTTTGTTCCGTGACTGTAATTAATATCAGTCTCAATGGAGCCTAATTGTATCAGTGCAGGGTTCCTCTCTTCTATTATTAAGAGATTCCTTCAATATGTACTCCCATAGTGTCAGTGAGATCTTCGCCTCCAGCACTAACAGGGAACCTGAGAACAATAGATTGCTACATCACATCAAAGGATCGGAATCTAAGAACAGTGGATTGGAATGTAACATCAATGGATCATAATCTAAGAACAGTAGCTTGGAATGCTACATCAATGGATCAGAATCTAAGCACATTGGGTTGGAATGTTACAACAATGGATAGGGATTTGGAATGGGATTTATTCATCTATACTATAGTTTTTGATTATTCGCCAATACATAGTAAGATTACTCTCATAATTCGGCTTATTCAATACTTTTCCTATCCTGTCCTTGCTGTTATTGGTGTTTCTGGTAAGTTTCTATATCCAGTTTTTATCTTTACAAATCAGGTTTAACTGTATTACTGTTTTCATAACTTACTCATCTTTGCCACTTCTGTTGTTCCAGGTAAGTTTCTGTATCCAGCTATTAACTCTACTAACTTTTACTGACTGTATTACTGTTCTTGTAATTTCCTCTGCCCTCTGCTGCTTTTGGTATTCCAGGTAAGTCTCTCCACCCAGCTATTAACTCTGCACTGTTGATAACTGCATTACTCGTCCAGAATTTACTCTCTCATCTTTGAACCTGTTAGTATCACTGCTACATCTCTTAATCAATCAACAAATCTGTAAAACACGTTTCACTGTATTACTACTTTTGTCATTTAAATCTTGGGAAGACCAAAGCCATTACCGTTGGTCCTCGTCACAAAATCTGTATCTATCTACCAACTCAGTTCCCCTCCCTTGCCAGTGTCTGAGGCAGAACCAGATTGTTCGCAACAATGGCAATCTCTATGAATCTTAGCTGAGTTCCAATCTGAAACACTGTGAATCACCAGTCTTGTCGACGACCACCTCCATGATATCGCCCCTGTCTGCCTCTGCTCAACAATTCCACTGCATAAACCGTTATCCACGCCTTTGTAAAATCGAGCCTAGGTTTTTCCAATGCTCTCCTCGTCATCCTCCCAGTTACAAGCTTGCATATACTTCAGCTCATTCAAAACTCTGCTGCCCATATCCTAACTCACACCAAGTCCCGTTCACACATCACCGCTGTGATGACTGACCTACACTGAGTCCCGATTCAGCAACACATTTATTTTAATATTCATATCCTTCTCTTCCAATCCCACCATGGCCTCACCCCTCCATTTAGTCTAAGTCCTGTGTTCTTTCCCCATTGTCCTGCAAAAATGTTCGCCTTCAAATATTTATCCAATTCCACTTTTCAATCTAATTTATTTTCCTCTGAACCTCTCCCAGTCTGTCCGTCTCGATTTTTCTTTATTGCTTAATCTTTGTCCCTCTTTCTCTCTCTCCCTGTTGTCCCTCTCGATCTCTTGTTCATAGAGTCAATAATGATACTTTTCGGCCCGCCGCGTCCCTGTGTCAGTTGCAAAGATCTATCTATTGGTCATTCACTTTATCATGATCGCTGTAATTTTTCCACTTCAACTAATAATCTTATCCTCTGTCGAAAGTGACTGTTGAATCTGCATCCAACACCTTCTGAGAAAGTGCATTACAGATCACATTTCACTGCATCAAGAAAATCTGCTCATCTCTCCTCTGGTTCTTTTGCCAATCAACTTCAGTTTGTGTCCTTTGGTTACACAGCGTTCTGCCATTGGGAAGAGTTTTGATTCCACTGCACTATCAGAAACCATTATGATTTTGAACATTTGTATTAAATTTCCCATTATTTGAAAGCACAAAGATAGACCAGGTGTAAAGATTTTCAATGGGGAAAAGGCCAATTTTACTAAGCTGAGATGGGATTTTACAGAAGTGGACTGGAAGCAGCTACTTGAAGGGAAATCTGTGTTAGAGCAGTGGGAAGCCTTCAATTAGGAGACAGTGAGGGTCAGATCAAATAACACGGGAGGACCTCAACATATAGAGCCATATGGATGTTAAGGAGCATCGGTGATAGGATAAGGAAAAAAAGAGAAGCATTTGTCATATACCGAAAGTTTATTACGACACAAGCCCGAGAGGATTATAGAAAGTGAAGAGTTGCAATTAAAAAAATGAAATTACAAAGGCGCACAAAAGGCATGAAAAATACTGACAAGTAAAACCGCGAAAAACCCAGAAATATTACATCACTTCATAAAGAAGAAAAGGATAACTAAGGAAAGAGTAGGGCCTATTTGGGACTAAAGAGTTAATCTATCTGTGAAGGAGGAAGATGTGGGTTTGCTTCTGAAGAAACACTTTGTGTCTGTTTTCATAGAAGAGAGGGGACGATACTGACATTATAGTTAAGTAGGAGGAGTGTCAATTATTAGTTGAAGTAAATATAGTGAGAGAAGTATTAACGGGATTAGCAGCTTTGAATATTGTTAATTTCGAGGCGTGGCTGAAATGTATGCAAGATTATTAAAAGACCAAGGGAGGAAATAGCAGAGGCTTTGACTATAATGTTCCAATTGTCCCTGGCTACAGGTCTGGTGCCAGAGGACTGGAGGGCTGCTAACGTAGTACTGTTATTTAAGAAGAGAGTTCACCATCATTATTCATTGTCAGTGTTGCAGGCCAGTCAGCTGTGGGTAAAGTAACGGAAAAATTCTGACAGCCAGTAGAGCGGCATTTAGCAAGCCATGGGTTAATCAAAGGAATCCAGCATGGATTTTTAAGCGAAGACTGTGTCTCACTAATTCGATTGAGGACGTACCGAGGAGCGCTAATGATGGCAGTGCATTTGATGTAGTCTACTTAGATATTAGCAGGGCCTTTTACAAGTTCACAAATTACAGGTTGGTCAACAATATAGAAGTGCATGGGATCCAGGGGAATGTGACAATTTGGATCAAAAATTGTGTCAGAAGCCAGACACAAAGATTAGTGGGCAATAGGTGTTCAAGGCTGTATCCACTAATGTTCCGCAGGGCTCTATATTGTGTCCATTGCTTTTTGTGGTATAAATCAGTGATGTAGGGGATCTGATTAAGAAGTTTGCCGCTGATAAAAAAATTACTGTGCAGTCCAAGTGAAGAAGACATTTTTAGACAGGAGGAAGATATCAATGGATTGTTCAGGTGGGCAAGAAATTGGTGAACGGAATTCAATCACGAGAACTGTGAGGTAATGTATTTTGGGAGGGCTAATAAGACAAGGGAATACACGTTAAATGGTACGATACTGAAAAGTGTCGAGGAACAAAGGAGTGCATGCCCACAGATTACTGAAGATAGCAGCCAGGTAAATAAGGTAACTAGGAATGAATACGGGATCCGTTTCTTTACGAGACAAATCATTTAATATAATGCAGGGAGGTTATCCATGAAATGTACAAAACACTATCGACACATCTGTAGTCCCAAAATCCGTGGATCCTTGTTTTAAAAAATAAAATAAAGCATTCCGGCTCTTCTTGAAATCCCAAGGAGTTAATTGTATAACATGCAGTGCGCAGACATATGGGGGGGGGGCACAGCCAGTTATTGTACACCATGTATTGAGCACTCAAAGAGGGGGTTGAGCCATCGTTTGGGCCCATCACACAGGTTGTTTGTAGAGCCAGGACCAGTTACACCAGTGAGTTTGAAGGAGAGAGGAAACAAGCAGGAAAAAAAGGGTAAAACTCAAATGTAAAGGCACTTTGTATAAATGCACGTAGCATTTGTCACACAATAGATCAGTGGACAGCAGAAATAGATAAAAATGGGTTTCATTTGATAGCCATTACATAGACGTGGCTGCAAGGTGACCAGGACTGGGAATTTAATATCCGAATTACTTGACAATCCGGAAGGACAAACAGAAAAGAAAATGAGTTGGGGTAGCTCTAGGGATAATCGATGGAATCACTGCAACAGTGAGAAATGATATTGGCTCAAATGATAAGGAATGTGCAAACAAATTGGGTGGAGATAATGAATAATTAGGGGAAGAAGTCACTGCTGGGAGTAATGGAAAGGTTCCCGAACAGTAGCAACTCTGTTGGTCGGAGTATAAACCAGGAAATAGTGGGGGATTGTAAAAGGGAACCGCAATAATCATGGGTGATTTCAACCTTCATATTAATTGGACGAATCACATTGGTCAGAGGAGCCTTGAGGAAGAGTTCATAGAGTGAAGGCAGAGATTACTTGAGCAGTCTGTAATGAAACCAACCAGGAGGCAGGCTATCTGCGATTGGGTCCTGTGCAATTAGACAGGATTAATAAGCAATCGACGAGTAAATGTTCCTCTTGGAAGGAGTGATCATAGCATGGTTGAATTTCAAATTCAGATGGAGGGTAAGAAAATTAGATGGGAGGAAAAGCAATGAATGAGGAGTTCACAAAAAATCGGGAAATGGACAGAGACAGGCTAAGTGAGTGGTGTATAATGTTGGAAATGGTGAGGTCATGCACTTTGGCAGAAAAAAATCAAATAGCAAGTTATTATTTAAATGGAGAAAGATTTGCAAAGTTCTGCAGTGCAGTGGGACCTGGTGGTAGTATGCAGGTACTGCAAGTGATCAGGAAGGCCAATGGAATCCTGGTTTTTATTGCAAAAGGGTTGGAGTATAACAGCAGGGAAATCTTGATACAGTTATACAGCATATTCGTGAGTCCACTCCAGGAATGCTGGGTACAGTTTTGCTTTCCAAATTGACGAATGGATATACTTGCATTGGAGACAATTCAGAGAAGGTTCACTCGGTTGATTCCGGAGATGAGGGGGTTGAGTTATGATGACAGGTTGAGTAGGTAGCGCCTCTACTTATTGAAATTCAGAAGAATAAGGGGTGATCTTATCAAAACGTGTAAGATTATGAGGGGGCTTGACAAGGTAGATGCAGAGAGGATATTTCCACTGATAGGGTACACTAGAACTAGGGGGAATAATGTTAGAATAACTGGCGCCCATTTAAAACTGAAATGAGGAGGAATTTCTTCTCTCAGAGGGTTGTGAATGTTTGGAATTCGCTGCCTCAGAGAGCTGTGGAAGCTGGGTCATTGATTGGATTTAAGACAGCGATAGTTTGCTTCTTAATTGACAAGGGAATAAGGGGTTATGGGGAGCAGGCAGGCAAGTGGAGCTGAGCCCATGATCGGATCAGCCAAGATCACATTTAATGGCGAAGCAGGCTCGAGGGCCCTACTCCTGCTACTCTTGCTCATGTTGTTATGTTCACAGGCTGTGTAAAGAGACAGGCCCGTCATGCAAGTATATATAGCAGCAAATATGTCCGCAAATTACTGTCAACTACAGGCACCAGAGAGTAGTAAGTATAGTAGACTTTAACTATGCTAATATTGATTGGAATAAATATAGTGTGAAGCTTATAGAGGGAGCGTAATGCTTAAATTGCATTCAAGAGAAGTTTTTTAGTCGGTGTTGAACAAGCCCAACGCGAGAGGGGGCGATTTTGGATTTCGTTGTGTGGAACGAAGTTGGGCAAGTTAGTGGGAGTGCACTTGGGTGCCACTGACTATAATTCTGTCACATTGAAGTTAGTTATGGATAAGGACAGGGGTAGGCCTGGAATAAAAGTCTTAAATTGGAGAAAGGCTTACTTTATATGCTGCGGTTTGATTTGGCCATCGTGGACTGGAAAAAGCTACTTGTCGGAACAGTGGGAGGCATTCAAGGAGGATATCCGGAAGGCTCAGGCTAAACATGTGCCCGTAAAGAAAAAGGGTGTGTAAAAGAATTCTAGGGCCCGCTTGATGTATAGGAACTTACAACGGAGGATAAAGAAAAAAAGGGCAATACAGACCGCTATATACTATAGAATCTTTGGAGGAATATGGAAAGTTAAGCGGTAAAATTAAAAAGGATATTAGGAATGCTAAGAGAGAGCATGAAAATCTTTTGGCTCGTAAAATATAGGAAAACACAAATTAATTAAGAGCATGAGAGTAAATAAAGAAATGCTACAGCCTCTTAGCGACCATGAGGGTAATCTTTGTTTGGAGGTGGAAGATGCATGTATGGTTCTCAATAAACAATTTGCATCTGTTTTCAAAAAGAAAAGAGGAAATGCAGATACCGCTATCGAGGAGGAGTGTGAAATTCTAAATGAAATAAACTTAGTTAGAGAGGAGATATTAAGGGGCTTCGAAGCTTTTAAAGTAGATAAATCCATAGGCCCAGATAAAATGCACCCGAGGCAGTTGAGCAAAGTACAAGAGGAAATAGCAGAGGCATTGACCATCATTTTCCAGTCCTTTTTGGATTTGGGCATGGTGCCAGAGGACTGGAGTACTGCTAATGATGAGCCATTCTTTGCTGGCTTTTAAAAATTTCCCAATCTTCTGTCCTCCCAGTAGTTTCGGCCACTTTGTATGCCTTTGTTTTTAATTGGATACCGCCTGTATTTCTTTAGTTATCCACGGATGGCTACCTTTTCTTTTACACCCTTTTCTCCTCACTGGAATATATTTTTCTTGAGAGTTGTTAAATATCTCCTTAAATGTACGCCACTGTTCATCAACCATCCTGCACTTTAATCTGTTTTCCCAGTCCACTTTTGCCAACTCTGCCCTCATACCTTTGTAGTCGCCTTTATTTAAGATTAGTACGCTGGTTTGAGATCCACCTTTTTCATCCTCCATCTAAATTTGAAAATTAACCATCACTCGTTCCAAAAGGGATCCTTTACTGGGAGATTATTTTTTAATTCTGTCTCATTACACAGAATCAGATATAAGATAGCCAGCCCCCTGGTTGGTTCCGTTACGTACTGCTCAAGGAACCCATCCCGTATGCTATCTCTGAGCTCTTCCTCAATGCAACCCTGACCGATTTGACTAGTCCAATCAATATGGAGGTTAAAATCATCCACACATATTGCTTTTCCCTTATTACAAGCCATGTCTATTTCCTGGTTTATCATCCGACCAACAGAGTTGCTGCTGATATGGGTCGTATAAACTGCGCCCACCAGTGATATTTTCCCCTTATTATTCCTTATCTCCAGCAAAACTGTTTCGACATCCTGATCATTTGAGCCAATATCATTTTGCAAAATTGTAGTAATTCCATCCTTTATCAATGGAGCTAACAACCTCCTTTTCCTGTCTGGTTGTCCTTCCGGATTGTCAAGTACCGCTGAATATTTATTTCCCAGTCTTGGTCACTTGGCAATCACGTCTCTGTAATGGTTATCAAATCACACTGACTTGGATCTATTTGTAACACATTTTATTTCCTCAATTGGCCTGTGTTTTTAAAAGTTTTTTGCCTCTACCAGGAGATCGCATGGCTCCAGTTTGAGTGTAGTGCAGAATGTTTCAGTATAAGGGGTGTCGCAGTTGTGTGGGGCGGACGGGTTGGGCTGGGCGCTCTTTACCTTTCCGCCATTGTTCATTGTTCATTGGTTTAAATGTAACCTTCAGGGCTGCTGACCAAGAGCCGTGCGGCTCTTTTATCGGCCGGCGTGGACACGATGTGCCGCAATGGCCTCCTTCTGCGCTGTAAATTTCTATATCTTTATGTTTCTATGATTATCGGGACAGAAGCAGTTACACAGAATGTTGATAGAGACAGTACACGTCACACAACTGTTGATAGAGACAGGACCCGTCAGACAGGCTGTGTATAGAGACAGGACCAGTTATACAGACTGTTTATAGTTGGGTTGGAAATCGGTGGTTAGTGGTGTGCCACAGGGATCGCTGCTGGGACCACAAATGTTTACAATATACATAGATGACCTGGAAGAGGGGACAGCGTGTAGTGTAGCAACATTTGCAGATGAAACTTATATTAGTGGGAAAGCGAGTTGGTTAAAGGACACAGAGAGGCTGCAAAGAGATTAAGACAGGTTAAGCGAATGGATAAGGTTTGGCAGAGGGAATACAATGTCGGAAAGCGTGAGGTCATCCACTTTGGGAAAAAAAACAGGAAAAGGGGATATTATTTGAATGGGGAAAAATTACAACATGCTGCGGTGCAGAGGGACCTGGGGGTCCTTGTGCATGAATCCCAAAAAGTTAGTTTGCAGGTGCAGCAGGTAATCAGGAAGGCGAATGGAATGTTGGCCTTCATTGCAAGAGGGATGGAGTACAAAAGCAGGGAGGTACTTCTGCAACTGTATAGGGTATTGGTGAGGCCGCAGCTGGAGTGCTGCGTGCAGTTTTGATCACCTGACTTAACGAAGGATATACTAGCTTTGGAGGGGGTACAGAGACGATTCACGATGCTGATTCCGGAGATGAGGGGGTTACCTTCTGATGAGAGATTGAGTAGACTGGGTCTTTATCTTTGGAGTTCAGAAGAATGAGGGGTGATCTTAGAGAAATATTTAACATAATGAAAGGGATAGACAAGATAGAGGCAGAGAGGTTCTTTCCACTGGTCGCGGAGACTAGAACTAGGGGGCACAGCCTCAAGATACTGGGGAGCCAATTTAAAACTGAGTTGAGAAGTAATTTATTCTCCCACAGGGTTGTGAATCTTCGGAATTCTCTGCCAAGGAAGCAGTTGAGGCTAGCTCATTGAATGTATTCAAGTTACAGAAAGATATATTTTTAACCAAAAAAGGAATTAAGAGTTCCGAGGAGCGGGCGGGTAAGTGGAGCTGAGTCCACGGCCTGATCAGCCATGATCTTGTTAAATGGCGGAGCAGGCTCGAGGGGCTAGATGGCTTACTCCTGTTCATAATTCTTATGTTCTTATGTTCTTGTGTTACACAGAGTGTTTATAAAGACAGGTCCCGTCACACAGACAGTTTCTAGAGACAGGACACGTCACACAGACTGTTTTCGAGACAGGAACAGCTACACAGGCTGTTTATAGAGACAGGTCCAGTTACAAAGGCTGTTTATAGAGACAGGACCAGTTACACATGCTGTTTATACGGACATGTCCATCACACAGACTGTTTATAGAGACCTGACCCGTCACACAGACTGTTTATAGAGACAGGATCTATCACACAGACTATTTATAGACACAGGACCAGTTACATAGGCTGTTCTTGAGACAGGACCAGATAGACAGACTGTTTATAGAGACAGGTCCCGTCACACAGACTATTTCTAGAGACAGGACCCGTCACACAGACAGTTCATCGAGACAGGACCTGTCACGCAGACTGTTTTCGAGAGAGGAACAGCTGCACAGGTTGCTTATAGAGTCTGGTCCAGTTGCAAAGACTGTTTATAGAGACAGGACACGTCACACAGACTGTTTATAGAGACAGGACCAGTTACACAGGCTGTTTATAGAGACAGGACCAGTTACACGGGCGGTTTATCGAGACAGGACCAGTTACACAGACTATTCATAGAGACAGGAATAGTCACACAGACTGTTTATAGTGACAGGACTAGTTACACAGACTGTTTATGGAGACAGGACCCGTCACACAGACTGTTTATTGAGACAGGACCAGTTACACAGACTGTTTATAGATAGAGGACCCTTCACACAGACTGTTGAAAGAGGCAGGACCCATAACACATACTGTTTATAGAGACAAGACAAGTTACACAGACTGATTTTAGAGACAGGACCCGTCACACAGACTGTTTATAGAGACATGACCCGTCACTCAGACTGTTTATAGAGACAGGACCCATCACACAGACTGTTTATAGAGACAGCACCCGTCACACAGACTGTTTATAGAGACAGGACCACTTACACAGGCTGTTCTTGAGACAGGACTAGTTGCACAGACAGTTTATAGAGAAAGGACCATTTACACAAGCTGTTAACAGAGACAGGACCAGTTACACAGACTATTTATAGAGACAGGTCCCGTCACACAGACTGTTTCTAGAGACAGGACCCGTCACACAGACTGTTCATCGAGACAGGACCTGTCACTCAGACTGATTACGAGAGAGGAACAGCGACACAGGTTGTTTATAGAGACAGGTCCAGTTACAAAGACTGTTTATAGAGAGAGGACCCGTCACACAGACTTGTTAAAGAGACAGGACCACTTACACTGGCTGTTCTTGAGACAGGACTAGTTGCATAGACTGTTTATAGAGAAAGGACCATTTACACAAGCTGTTAACAGAGACAGGACCAGTTACACAGACTGTTTGTAGAGACAGGTCCCGTCACACAGACTGTTTCTAGAGACAGGACCCGTCACACAGACTGTTCATCGAGACAGGACCTGTCACTCAGACTGTTTACGAGAGAGGAACAGCGACACAGGTTGTTTATAGAGACAGGTCCAGTTACAAAGACTGTTTATAGAGAGAGGACCCGTCACACAGACTGTTTATAGAGACAGGACCAGTTACACAGACTGCTGATAGAGACAGGACCAGTCACACAGACTGTTTATAGAGACAGAACCAGTTACACAGGCGGTTTATAGAGACAGGACCATTTACACAGATTGTTTATGGAGAAATGACCCGTCACACAGACTGTTTATTGAGACAGGACCAGTTACACAGACTGTTTATAGATAGAGGACCCGTCACACAGATTGTTGAAAGAGACAGGACCCATCACACATAATGTTTATAGAGACAGCACCAGTTACACAGACTGATTATAGAGACAGGAACCGTCACGCAGACTGTTTATAGAGACCTGACCCGTCACACAGATTGTTTACAGACACAGGACCCATCACACAGACTGTTTGAAGAGACAGGACCAGTTACACAGACAGTTTATGGAGACACCACCCGTCACACAGACTGTTTATAGAGACAGGACCAGTTACACAGACCTTTTATAGAGACAGGACCCTTCACATTGACTGTTTATAGAGACAGGACCAGTTACACAATCTGTTTGAAGAGACAGGGCCTGTCACACAGACTGTTTATAGAGACAGGAACAGTTACACAGGCTGTTTATAGAGACAGGACCCATCACACAGACGTGTTATAGTCACCTGACCCGTCACATAGACTGTTTTTAGAGACACGACCCATCACACGGACTATTTATAGAGATAGCACCAGTTACACAGGCTGTTCTTGAGACAGGACCATTTACACAGACTGTTTATAGAGACAGGTCCCTTCACACAGACTGTTTCTAGAGACAGGACCCGTCACACAGACTGTTCATCGAGACAGGACCTGTCACTCAGACTGTTTTCGAGAGAGGAACAGCTACACAGGTTGTTTGTAGACACAGGTCTAGTTACGAAGACTGTTGATAGAGACAGGACCCGTCACACAGACTGTTTATAGAGACAGGACCAGTTACACAGGCGGTTTATAGAGACAGGACTAGTTACACAGACTGTTTATCGAGACAGGATCAATCACACAGACTGTTTATTGTGACAGGACCAGTTACACAGACTGTTTATGGAGACCGGCCCCGTCACACAGACGGTTTATTGAGAGAGCACCAGTTACACAGACTGATTATAGAGAGTGGACACGTCACACAGACTGTTGTAAGAGACAGGACCCATCACACATACTGTTTATAGAGACAGGACTAGTTACACAGAATGGTTATAGAGACAGGACCCATCACAGAGACTGTTTATAGAGATTTGACCCGTCGCACAGACTGTTTATAGAGACATGACCAGTTACACAGACTGGTAAAAGAGACTCGACCAGTTACACAGACTGTTTATGGAGACAGGACCCGTCACACAGACTATTTATAGAGAGAGGTCCAGTTACACAGGCTGTTTATACATACAGGGTCCGTCATACAGACTGTTTATAGAGACCGGAACAGTTACACAGGCTGTTTATAGAGACAGGACCAGTTACACAGACTGATTATAGAGAACGGAACCCGTCACGCAGATGTTTATACAGACCTGACCCGTACAAAGACTGTTTATAGAGACACGACCAATCACACAGACTATTTATAGAGACAGGACCAGTAACACGGACTGTTTTAAGAGACAGGACCAGTTACACAGACTGTTTATAGAGACAGGACCAGTTACACAGGCTGTTTATAGAGACAGGACCCATCACACAGACTGTTTATAGAGACAGAACACATCACACAGGCTGTTGATAGAGACAATACCCGTCAACAGATTGTTTATAGAGACGGACCAATTACACAGGCTGTTTATAGAGACAGGACCAATTACACTGACTGTTTACTGAGACAGGACTAGTTACAAATACTGTTTATAGAGAGAGGACCCTTCACACAGACTGTTTATAGAGACAGGACCCGTCACACAGACTGTTTATAGAGACCGGACCAGTTACACAGACTGTTGATAGAGACAGGACCAGTCACACAGACTGTTTATAGAGACAGGACCAGTTACAAAGGCGGTTTATAGAGAAAGGACCAGTTACACAGTCTGTTTATAGAGACAGGCCAGTCACACAGACTGTTTATCGTGTCAGCACCAGTTACACAGACTGTTTGTGGAGACAGGACCCGTCACACAGACTGTTTATAGATAGAGGACCCGTCACACAGACCGTTGAAAGATACAGGACCCATCACACAGACTGTTTATAGAGACAGGAACAGTTACGCAGGCTGTTTATAGAGACAGGACCCATCACACAGACTGTTTATAGACATCTGACACGTCACATAGACTGTTTATTGAGACAGGACCCATCACACAGACTATTTATAGAGACAGGATCAGTTACACAGGCTTTTCGTGAGACAGGACCATTTACACAGACTGTTTATAGAGACAGGTCCCTTCACACAGACTTTCTAGAACAGGACCCGTCACACAGACCGTTCATCGAGACAGGACCTGACACGCAGACTGTTTACGAGAGCGGAACAGCTACACAGGTTGTTTATAGAGACAGGTCCAGTTACACAGACTGTTGATAGAGACAGGACGAGTCATACAGACCGTTTGTAGAGATAGTACCAGCTACACAGACTGTTAATAGATAGAGGACCCGTCACACAGACTGTTGAAAGAGACAGGACCCATCACACATACTGTTTATAGAGACAGGACCAGTTACACAGACTGATTATAGAGACAGGACCCATCACACAGACTGTTTATAGAGACAGGACCCGTCACACAGACTGTTTATAGAGACAGGCCCAGTTACACAGACTTCTAAAAGTGACACGACCAGTTACACAGACAGTTTATAGAGACAGGACCCGTCACACAGATTGTTTATAGAGACAGGATCAGTTACACAGGCTGTTTATAGAGACAGGGCCTGTCATACAGACTGTTTATAGAGACAGGAACAGTTACAGAGGCTGTTTATAGAGACAGAACCAGTTACACAGACTGAATTTAGAGACAGGACCCGTCACACAGACTTTTTATAGTGACCTGAACCTTCGCACAGACAGTTTATAGAGACAGGATCCAGCACACAGACTGTTTATAGAGACAGGACCCGTCATACAGACAGTTTATAGAGACAGGACCAGTTACACAGACTGTTTATAGAGACAGGACCCATCACACAGACTGTTTATAGAGACAGAACACATCACACAGGCTGTTTATAGAGACAGGTCCAGTTACAAAGGCTGTTTATAGAGACAGGCCCAGTTACACATGCTGTTTATACGGACATGTCCATCACACAGACTGTTTATAGAGACCTGACCCGTCACACAGACTGTTTATAGAGACAGGATCTATCACACAGACTATTTATAGAGACAGGACCAGTTACATAGGCTGTTCTTGAGACAGGACCAGATAGACAGACTGTTTATAGAGACAGGTCCCGTCACACAGACTGTTTCTAGAGACAGGACCCGTCACACAGACAGTTCATCGAGACAGGACCTGTCACGCAGACTGTTTTCGAGAGAGGAACAGCTGCACAGGTTGCTTATAGAGTCTGGTCCAGTTGCAAAGACTGTTTATAGAGACAGGACACGTCACACAGACTGTTTATAGAGACAGGACCAGTTACACAGGCTGTTTATAGAGACAGGACCAGTTTCACGGGCGGTTTATCGAGACAGGACCAGTTGCACAGACTATTCATAGAGACAGGAATAGTCACACAGACTGTTTATAGTGACAGGACTAGTTACACAGACTGTTTATGGAGACAGGACCCGTCACACAGACTGTTTATTGAGAAAGGACCAGTTACACAGACTGTTTATAGATAGAGGACCCTTCACACAGACTGTTGAAAGAGGCAGGACCCATAACACATACTGTTTATAGAGACAGGACAAGTTACACAGACTGATTTTAGAGACAGGACCCGTCACACAGACTGTTTATAGAGACATGACCCGTCACTCAGACTGTTTATAGAGACAGGACCCATCACACAGACTGTTTATAGAGAGAGGACCCGTCACACAGACTTGTTAAAGAGACAGGACCACTTACACAGGCTGTTCTTGAGACAGGACTAGTTGCATAGACTGTTTATAGAGAAAGGACCATTTACACAAGCTGTTAACAGAGACAGGACCAGTTACACAGACTGTTTGTAGAGACAGGTCCCGTCACACAGACTGTTTCTAGAGACAGGACCCGTCACACAGACTGTTCATCGTGACAGGACCTGTCACTCAGACTGTTTACGAGAGAGGAACAGCGACACAGGTTGTTTATAGAGACAGGTCCAGTTACAAAGACTGTTTATAGAGAGAGGACCCGTCACACAGACTGTTTATAGAGACAGGACCAGTTACACAGACTGCTGACAGAGACAGGACCAGTCACACAGACTGTTGATAGAGACAGAACCAGTTACACAGGCGGTTTATTGAGACAGGACCATTTACACAGATTGTTTATGGAGAAAGGACCCGTCACACAGACTGTTTATTGAGACAGGACCAGTTACACAGACTGTTTATAGATAGAGGACCCGTCACACAGATTGTTGAAAGAGACAGGACCAATCACACATAATGTTTATAGAGAAAGCACCAGTTACACAGACTGATTATAGAGACAGGAACCGTCACGCAGACTGTTTATAGAGACCTGACTCGTCACACAGATTGTTTACAGACACAGGACCCATCACACAGACTGTTTGTAGAGACAGGACCAGTTACACAGACAGTTTATGGAGACACCACCCGTCACACAGACTGTTTATAGAGACAGGACCAGTTACACAGACCTTTTATAGAGACAGGACCCTTCACATTGACTGTTTATAGAGACAGGACCAGTTACACAATCTGTTTGAAGAGACAGGGCCTGTCACACAGACTGTTTATAGAGACAGGAACAGTTACACAGGCTGTTTATAGAGACAGGACCCATCACACAGACGTGTTATTGTCACCTGACCCGTCACATAGACTGTTTTTAGAGACACGACCCATCACACGGACTATTTATAGAGATAGGACCAGTTACACAGGCTGTTCTTGAGACAGGACCATTTACACAGACTGTTTATAGAGACAGGTCCCTTCACACAGACTGTTTCTAGAGACAGGACCCGTCACACAGACTGTTCATCGAGACAGGACCTGTCACACAGACTGTTTTCGAGAGAGGAACAGCTACACAGGTTGTTTTCGACACAGGTCTAGTTACGAAGACTGTTGATAGAGACAGGACCCGTCACACAGACTGTTTATAGCGACAGGACCAGTTACACAGGCGGTTTATAGAGACAGGACCAGTTACACAGACTGATTATAGAGACAGGACCCATCACACAGACTGTTTATAGAGACAGGACCCGTCACACAGACTGTTTATAGAGACAGGCCCAGTTACACAGACTTCTAAAAGTGACACGACCAGTTACACAGACAGTTTATAGAGACAGGACCCGTCACACAGATTGTTTATAGAGACAGGATCAGTTACACAGGCTGTTTATAGATACAGGGCCTGTCATACAGACTGTTTATAGAGACAGGAACAGTTACACAGGCTGTTTATAGAGACAGAACCAGTTACACAGTCTGAATTTAGAGACAGGACCCGTCACACAGACTTTTATAGTGACCTGAACCTTCGCACAGACAGTTTATAGAGACAGGATCCAGCACACAGACTGTTTATAGAGACAGGACCCGTCATACAGACAGTTTATAGAGACAGGACCAGTTACACAGACTGTTTATAGAGACAGGACCCATCACACAGACTGTTTATAGAGACAGAACACATCACACAGGCTGTTTATAGAGACAGGTCCAGTTACAAAGGCTGTTTATAGAGACAGGACCAGTTACACATGCTGTTTATACGGACATGTCCATCACACAGACTGTTTATAGAGACCTGACCCGTCACACAGACTGTTTCTAGAGACAGGACCCGTCACACAGACTGTTCATCGAGACAGGACCTGTCACTCAGACTGTTTACGAGAGAGGAACAGCGACACAGGTTGTTTATAGAGACAGGTCCAGTTACAAAGACTGTTTATAGAGAGAGGACCCGTCACACAGACTGTTTATAGAGACAGGACCAGTTACACAGACTGCTGATAGAGACAGGACCAGTCACACAGACTGTTTATAGAGACAGAACCTATACACAGGCGGTTTATAGAGACAGGACCATTTACACAGATTGTTTATGGAGAAAGGACCCGTCACACAGACTGTTTATTGAGACAGGACCAGTAACACAGACTGTTTATAGATAGAGGACCCGTCACACAGATTGTTGAAAGAGACAGGACCCATCACACATAATGTTTATAGAGACAGCACCAGTTACACAGACTGATTATAGAGACAGGAACCGTCACGCATACTGTTTATAGAGACCTGACCCGTCACACAGATTGTTTACAGACACAGGACCCATCACACAGACTGTTTGTAGAGACAGGACCAGTTACACAGACAGTTTATGGAGACACCACCCGTCACACAGACTGTTTATAGAGACAGGACCAGTTACACAGTCTGTTTATAGAGACAGGCCAGTCACACAGACTGTTTATCGTGTCAGCACCAGTTACACAGACTGTTTGTGGAGACAGGACCCGTCACACAGACTGTTTATAGATAGAGGACCCGTCACACAGACCGTTGAAAGATACAGGACCCATCACACAGACTGTTTATAGAGACAGGAACAGTTACACAGGCTGTTTATAGAGACAGGACCCATCACACAGACTGTTTATAGACATCTGACACGTCACATAGACTGTTTATTGAGACAGGACCCATCACACAGACTATTTATAGAGACAGGATCAGTTACACAGGCTTTTCGTGAGACAGGACCATTTACACAGACTGTTTATAGAGACAGGTCCCTTCACACAGACTTTCTAGAACAGGACCCGTCACACAGACCGTTCATCGAGACAGGGCGTGTCACGCAGACTGTTTACGAGAGCGGAACAGCTACACAGGTTGTTTATAGAGACAGGTCCAGTTACACAGACTGTTGATAGAGACAGGACGAGTCATACAGACCGTTTGTAGAGATAGTACCAGCTACACAGACTGTTAACAGATAGAGGACCCGTCACACAGACTGTTGAAAGAGACAGGACCCATCACACATACTGTTTATAGAGACAGGACCAGTTACACAGACTGATTATAGAGACAGGACCCATCACACAGACTGTTTATAGAGACAGGACCCGTCACACAGACTGTTTATAGAGACAGGCCCAGTTACACAGACTTCTAAAAGTGACACGACCAGTTACACAGACAGTTTATAGAGACAGGACCCGTCACACAGATTGTTTATAGAGACAGGATCAGTTACACAGGCTGTTTATAGAGACAGGGCCTGTCATACAGACTGTTTATAGAGACAGGAACAGTTACACAGGCTGTTTATAGAGACAGAACCAGTTACACAGACTGAATTTAGAGACAGGACCCGTCACACAGACTTTTTATAGTGACCTGAACCGTCGCACAGACAGTTTACAGAGACAGGATCCAGCACACAGACTGTTTATAGAGACAGGACCCGTCATACAGACAGTTTATAGAGACAGGACCAGTTACACAGACTGTTTATAGAGACAGGACCCATCACACAGACTGTTTATAGAGACAGAACACATCACACAGGCTGTTTATAGAGGCAGGACCCGTCACACAGACTGGTTGTAGAGAGAGGACCAATTACACAGTCTGTTTATAGAGACAGGACCAATTACACAGACTGTTTACAGAGACAGGACCCGTTACATAGTCTGTTTATAGAGACAGGACCCGTCACACAGACTGTTTATAGAGACAGGACCCGTCACACAGACTGTTTATAGAGACAGGACCCGTCACACAGACTGTTTATAGAGACAGGACCAGTTGCACAGACCGTTAAAAGAGACAGGAACAGTTGCACAGACTGTTTATAGAGACAGGACCCGTCACACAGACTGTTTATAGAGACAGGTCCAGTTACACAGACTTCTAAAAGTGACACGACCAGTTACACAGTCAGTTCATGGAGACAGGACCCGTCACACAGACTGTTTATAGAGACAATTCCAGTTACACTACTGTTTATAGAGACAGGACCCGTCACACAGATTGTTTATAGAGACAGGACCAGTTACACAGGCTGTTTATAGAGACAGGGCCCGTCATACAGACTGTTTATAGAGACGGGAACAGTTACACAGGCTGTTTATAGAGACAGAACCAGTTACACAGACTGAATTTAGAGACAGGACCCGTCACACAGACTTTTTATAGTGACCTGAACCGTCGCACAGACAGTTTATAGAGACAGGATCCAGCACACAGACTGTTTATAGAGACAGGACCCGTCATACAGACTGTTTATAGAGACAGGACCAGTTACACAGACTGTTTATAGAGACAGGACCCATCACACAGACTGTTTATAGAGACAGAACACATCACACAGGCTGTTTTTAGAGGCAGGACCCGTCACACAGACTGGTTGTAGAGACAGGACCAATTACACACTCTGTTTATAGAAACAAGACCAATTACACAGACTGTTTACAGAGACAGGACCCGTTACATAGACTGTTTATAGAGACAGGACCCGTCACACAGACTGTTTATAGAGACAGGGCCAGTTGCACAGACCGTTAACAGAGACAGGAACAGTTGCACAGACTGTTTATTGAGACACGACCCGTCACACAGACTGTTTATAGAGACAGTACCAGTTACACAGGCTGTTTATGGAGACAGGGCCCGTCACACAGACTTTTTATAGTGACAGGACGAGTTACACAGGCTGTTTATAGAGACATGACCCATCACACAGACTGTTTCTAGAAACCTGACCCGTCACACAGACCGTTGAAAGATACAGGACCCATCACACAGACTGTTTATAGAGACAGGAACAGTTACACAGGCTGTTTATAGAGACAGGACCCATCACACAGACTGTTTATAGACATCTGACACGTCACATAGACTGTTTATTGAGACAGGACCCATCACACAGACTATTTATAGAGACAGGATCAGTTACACAGGCTTTTCGTGAGACAGGACCATTTACACAGACTGTTTATAGAGACAGGTCCCTTCACACAGACTTTCTAGAACAGGACCCGTCACACAGACCGTTCATCGAGACAGGACCTGTCACGCAGACTGTTTACGAGAGCGGAACAGCTACACAGGTTGTTTATAGAGACAGGTCCAGTTACACAGACTGTTGATAGAGACAGGACGAGTCATACAGACCGTTTGTAGAGATAGTACCAGCTACACAGACTGTTAATAGATAGAGGACCCGTCACACAGACTGTTGAAAGAGACAGGACCCATCACACATACTGTTTATAGAGACAGGACCAGTTACACAGACTGATTATAGAGACAGGACCCATCACACAGACTGTTTATCGAGACAGGACCCGTCACACAGACTGTTTATAGAGACAGGCCCAGTTACACAGACTTCTAAAAGTGACACGACCAGTTACACAGACAGTTTATAGAGACAGGACCCGTCACACAGATTGTTTATAGAGACAGGATCAGTTACACAGGCTGTTTATAGAGACAGGGCCTGTCATACAGACTGTTTATAGAGACAGGAACAGTTACACAGGCTGTTTATAGATACAGAACCAGTTACACAGACTGAATTTAGAGACAGGACCCGTCACACAGACTTTTTATAGTGACCTGAACCGTCGCACAGAGAGTTTATAGAGACAGGATCCAGCACACAGACTGTTTATAGAGACAGGACCCGTCATACAGACAGTTTATAGAGACAGGACAAGTTACACAGACTGTTTATAGAGACAGGACCCATCACACAGACTGTTTATAGAGACAGAACACATCACACAGGCTGTTTATAGAGGCAGGACCCGTCACACAGACTGGTTGTAGAGAGAGGACCAATTACACAGTCTGTTTATAGAGACAGGACCAATTACACAGACTGTTTACAGAGACAGGACCCGTTACATAGACTGTTTATAGAGACAGGACCCGTCACACAGACTGTTTATAGAGACAGGACCCGTCACACAGACTGTTTATAGAGACAGGACCCGTCACACAGACTGTTTATAGAGACAGGACCAGTTGCACAGACCGTTAAAAGAGACAGGAACAGTTGCACAGACTGTTTATAGAGACAGGACCCGTCACACAGACTGTTTATAGAGACAGGTCCAGTTACACAGACTTCTAAAAGTGACACGACCAGTTACACAGTCAGTTCATGGAGACAGGACCCGTCACACAGACTGTTTATAGAGACAATTCCAGTTACACTACTGTTTATAGAGACAGGACCCGTCACACAGATTGTTTATAGAGACAGGACCAGTTACACAGGCTGTTTATAGAGACAGGGCCCGTCATACAGACTGTTTATAGAGACGGGAACAGTTACACAGGCTGTTTATAGAGACAGAACCAGTTACACAGACTGAATTTAGAGACAGGACCCGTCACACAGACTTTTTATAGTGACCTGAACCGTCGCACAGACAGTTTATAGAGACAGGATCTAGCACACAGACTGTTTATAGAGACAGGACCCGTCATACAGACTGTTTATAGAGACAGGACCAGTTACACAGACTGTTTATAGAGACAGGACCCATCACACAGACTGTTTATAGAGACAGAACACATCACACAGGCTGTTTATAGAGGCAGGACCCGTCACACAGACTGGTTGTAGAGACAGGACCAATTACACACTCTGTTTATAGAGACAAGACCAATTACACAGACTGTTTACAGAGACAGGACCCGTTACATAGACTGTTTATAGAGACAGGACCCGTCACACAGACTGTTTATAGAGACAGGACCCGTCACACACACTGTTTATAGAGACAGGGCCAGTTGCACAGACCGTTAAAAGAGACAGGAACAGTTGCACAGACTGTTTATTGAGACACGACCCGTCACACAGACTGTTTATAGAGACAGGACCAGTTACACAGATTGTTTATAGAGACAGGACCCGTCACACAGACTGTTTATAGTGACAGGACGAGTTACACAGGCTGTTTATGGAGACAGGGCCCGTCACACAGACTTTTTATAGTGACAGGACGAGTTACACAGGCTGTTTATAGAGACATGACCCATCACACAGACTGTTTCTAGAAACCTGACCCGTCACACAGGCTGTTTATAGCGACAGGACCCATCACACAGACTATGTATAGAGACAGGACCAGTTACACAGACTGCTTACAGAGACAGGACCAGTTACACAGACTGTTTCTGGAGATAGGACCCGTCACACAGACTGTTTCTTGAGACAGGACCCGTCACACAGAATGTTCATTGAGACAGGACCTGTCACACAGACTGTTTTCGAGAGAGGAACAGATACACAGGTTTTTTATAGAGATAGGTCCAGTGACAAAGTCTGTTTATAGAGACAGGACCCATCACACAGAATGTTTATAGAGACAAGACCAGTTACATAGACTGTTGATAGAGACAGGACCAGTCACACAGACTGTTTATAGAGGCAGGATCAGTTACACAGGCGGTTTATAGTGACAGGACCGGTTACACAGGCGGTTTATAGAGACAGGACCAGTCACACAGACTGTTTATGGAGACAGGACCCGTCACACAGACTGATTTTAGAGACATGACCAGTTACACAGACCGTTAAAAGAGACAGGAACAGTTGCACAGACTGTTTATTGAGACACGACCCGTCACACAGACTGTTTATACAGACAGGACCCGTAACACAGACTGTTTATCGAGACAGGACCCGTCACACAGACTGCTTATAGAGACTGGACCCGTCACACAGACGGGTGTTTATAGAGACAGAACCCATCACACAGGCTGCTTATAGAGACAGGACCAGTTACACTGACTGTTTATAGAGACAGGAACCGTCACACAGACTGTTTATAGAGACAGGACCAGTTACACAGACTGTTTATAGGGACAGGACCCGTCACACAGGCTGTTTACAGAGACAAGAACGATCACACAGACTGTTTATAGAAACAGGACCAGTAACACAGGCTGTTTATAGAGACAGGACCATTTACACAGACTGTTTATAGAGACAGGACCCTTCACACAGACTGTTTATAGAGACAGGACCAGTTACACAGACTGTTTATAGAGACAGGACCAGTTACACATACTGTTTATGGAGACAGGACCAGTTACACAGACGGTTGAAAGAGACAAGACCCATCACAGAGACTTTTCATAGAGACAGGAACATTTACACAGACTGTTTATAGAGACAGTACCAGTTACACAGGCTGTTTATAGAGACAGGACCAGTTACACAGACTGGTTATAGAGACAGGACCAGTTATAGAGGCTGTTTATTGAGAGAGGACCAGCTTCACAGACTGTTTATAGAGACAGGAGCCGTCACACAGGCTGTTTATAGACACAGGAACGATCACACAGACTGTTTATAGAGACAGAACCAGTTACACAGACTGTTATAGAGACTTTATCCATCACACAGACTTTTTATAGAGACAGGGCCCATCACACAGACTGTTTATAGAGACAGGACCAGTTACACAGGCTTTTTATAGAGACATGACCCGTCACACAGGCTGTTTATAAAGTCAGGCCCATTAACACAGGCTGTTTATAGAAAGAGGACCAGTTACACAGACTGTTTATAGAGACATCACCCGTCACACAGAATGTTTATCGAGACAGGTCCCTTCAAACAGGGAGTTTATCGAGACAGGTCCAGCTACACAGACTGTTTATAGAGACATGACACCTCACATAGACTGTTTATAGAGACATGACCAGTTACACAGACTGTTTATAGAGACATGACTAGTTACATGGACTGTTTATAGAGACAGTACCCGTCACACAGACTATTTATAGAGACAGGACCAGTTACACAGGCTGTTGATAGAGACAGGACCCGTCACACAGTCTGTTTATAGAGACAGCTCCAGTTACACAGACAGTTTCTAGAGACAGGACGAGTTATACAGACTGTTTATAGAGACATGACCAGTTACACAGACTGTTTATAGAGACAGGACCAGTGACATGGACTGTTTATAGAGACAGGAGCCATCAAACATACTGTTTATAGAGACAGGACGATTTATACCGACTGATTATAGAGACAGGATCCGTCACACAGACTATTTATAGAGACCTGACCCGTCACACAGACTGTTTATAGAGACAGGACCTGTTACACAAACTGTATATAGAGACAGGACCCGTCACACAGACAGTTTATAGAGACAGGACCAGTTAAACAGACCGTTAAAAGAGACAGGAACAGTTACACAGACTGTTTATGGAGACAGGACCCGATACACAGACAGTTTATAGAGACAGGACCAGTTACACAGGCTGTTTATAGAGAAAGGGCCCGTCACACAGACTGTTTATAGATACAGGACCAGTTAAACAGACCGTTAAAAGAGACAGGAACAGTTACACAGACTGTTTATGGAGACAGGACCCGTCACACAGACTATTTTTAGAGGCAGGACCAGTTACACAAACTGTATATAGAGACAGGACCCGTCACACAGACAGTTTATACAGAAAGGACCAGTTACACAGACTGTTATAGAGACAGGACCCGACTCACAAACTATTTATAGAGACCTGACCCGTCACACAGACTGTTTATAGAGACAGGACGCATCACACAGACTGTTTATAGAGACAGGAGCAGTTAAACAGACCGTTAAAAGAGACAGGAACAGTTACACAGACTGTTTATGGAGACAGGACCTTTCACACAGACTATTTATAGAGGCTGGACCAGTTACACAAACTGTATATAGAGACAGGACCCGTCACACAGACTGTTTATAGAGACAGGCCAGTTACACAGACTGATTATAGAGACAGGACCCGTCACACAGACTGTTTATGGAGACGGGACCCATCACACAGACTGTTTATAGAGACAGGACCAGTTACACCGACTGGTAAAAGAGACAGGAACAGTTACACAGACTGTTTATGGAGAGAGGACCCGTCACACAAACAGTTTATACAGAATGGACCAGTTACACAGACTGTTATAGAGACAGGACCCGTCACACAGACTGTTTATAGAGACAGGACCAGTTACATAGGCTCTTTATAGAGAAAGGGCCCGTCACACAGACTGTTTATAGAGACAGGAACAGTTACACAGGCTGTTTATAGAGATAGGACCGATCACACATACTGTTTATAGAGACCTGACCCGTCACACAGACTGGTAAAAGAGACAGGACCCATCACACAGACTATTTATAGAGACAGGTCCAGTTACACAGGCTGTTCTTGAAACAGGCCCAGTCACACAGACTGTTTCTAGAGACAGGACCCGTCACACAGACTGTTCATCGAGACAGGACCTGTCACACAGACTGTTTTCGAGAGAGGAACAGCTACACAGGTTGTTTATAGAGACAGATCCAGTTACAAAGTCTGTTTATAGAGACAGGACCCGTCACACAGACTGTTTATAGAGACCGGACCAGTTACACAGATTGTTGAGAGAGACAGGACCAGTCACACAGACGGTTTATAGAGACAGGACCAGTCACACAGACTGTTTATAGTGACAGGACCAGTTACACAGACTGATTATGGAGACAGGACCCGTCACACAGACTGTTGATTGAGACAAGACCAGTTACACAGACTGTTTATAGATAGAGGACCAGTCACACAGACTGTTTATAGAGACAGGACCCATCACACAGACTGTTTATAGAGACAGGACCAGTTAAACAGACTGTTAAAAGAGACAGGACCCGTCACACAGACTGTTTATAGAGACAGCACCAGTTACACAGGCTGTTTATAGAGACAGGGCTCATCACGCAGACTGTTTATAAGACATGAACAGTTACACAGGCTGTTTATAGACACAGGACCCATCACACAGACTGTCTATAGGGATACGACCAGTTACACTGGTTGTTCCTGAGACAGGACCAGTTACACAGACTGTTTATAGAGACAGGACCAGTTACACAGACTGTTGAAAGAGACAGGACCCGTCACACAGATTGTTTATAGAGACAGCACCAGTTACACAGGCTGTTTATAGAGACAGGGCCCATCACGCAGACTGTTTATAAGACATGAACAGTTACACAGGCTGTTGATAGAGACAGGACCATCACACAGACTGTTTATAGAGACACGACCAGTTACACTGGCTGTTCTTGAGACAGGACCAGTTACACAGACAGTTTATGGAGACAGGACCCGTCACACAGGCTGTTTATAAAGACAGGACCAGTTACACAGACTGTTAAAAGAGGCAGGACCCGTCACACAGACTGTTTATAGAGACAGCACCAGTTACACAGGCTGTTTATAGAGACAGGGCCCATCACGCAGACTGTTTATAAGACATGAACAGTTACACAGGCTGTTTATAGAGACAGGACCCATCACACAGACTGTTTATAGAGACACGACCAGTTACACTGGCTGTTCTTGAGACAGGACCAGTTAAACAGACTGTTTATAGAGACAGGACCAGTTACACAGTCTGTTTACAGAGACAGAACCAGTTACACAGACTGTTTATAGAGACTGGTCCCGTCACACAGACTGTTTCTAGAGACAGGACCCGTCACACAGACTGTTCATCGATACAGGACCTGTCACACAGACTGTTTTCGAGAGAGGAACAGCTACACAGGTTGTTTATAGAGACAGGTCCAGTTACAAAGACTATATATAGAGACAGGACAAGTTACACAGATTGCTTATAGAGACACGACAAGTTACACAAATTGTTTATAGAGACAGGACCATTTACATAGACTGTTAAAAGAGACAGGATCAGTTTCACAGGCTGTTTAAGGTGACAGGACCAGTTACACAGGCTGTTTATAGAGGCAGGACCAGTTACACAGACTGTTTATAGACACATGATCAATCACACAGACTGTTTATAGAGACAGGACCAGTTACACAGATTGTTTCGAGACACGACCAGTTACCCAAATTGTTTATAGAGACAGGACCATTTACAAAGACTGTTTATAGAGACAGGAACAGTTTCACAGGCTGTTTATAGAGACAGGACCAGTTACACAGACTGTTTATAGAAACAGGACCCATCACACAGACTGATTATAGCGACAGGACCAGATACACAGACTGTTTATATAGACAGGACCAGTTCCACATACTGTTTATGGAGACAGGACCAGTTACAAAGACGGTTGAAAGAGACAAGACGCATCACACAAATTGTTTATAGAGACAGAGCCAGTTACACAGACTGTTTATAGAGTCAGGACTCGTGACCAGACTGATTATAGCGACAGGACCAGATACACGGACTGTTTATAGATACAGGACCAGTTACACAGGCCGTTTATAGTCACAGGACCAGTTACACAGCCTGTTTATGGAGACAGGACCCGTCACACAGACTGTTTCTTGAGACAGGACTAGTTACACAGATTGTTTATAGATAGAGCACCCGTCACACAGAATGTTGAAAGAGACAGGACCCATCAAACATACTGTTTATAGAGACAGGACCAGTTACACAGACTGATTATAGAGACAGGACACGTCACACAGATCGTTGATAGCGACTTTATCCGTCACACAGACTGTTTATAGAGACTGGACCCATCACACAGACTGTTTATAGGGACAGGACCAGTTACACAGACTGGTAAAAGAGACAGGAACAGCTACACAGGTTGTTTATAGAGACATGTCCAGTTACAAAGACTGTATATAGAGACAGAACCTGTCACACAGACTGTTGAAAGAGACAGGACCCATCACACATACTGTTGATTGAGACAGGACCAGTTACACAGACTGGTAGAAGAGACAGGACCAGTTACACAGGCTGTTTACAGAGGCAGGACCTGTTTCTCAGAATGTTTACAGAAACAGGTCCCGTCACACAGACTGTTTCTAGAGACAGGACCCGTCACACAGACTGTTTTCGAGAGAGGAACAGCTACACAGGTTGTTTATTGAGACAGGTCCAGTTACAAAGTCTGTTTATAGAGACAGGACCTGTTACACAGACTGTTTAAAGAGACAGAACCAGTTACACAGATTGTTTATAGAGACACGACAAGTTATACAAATTGTTTATAGAGACAGGACCATTTACACAGACTGTTTATAGAGACAGGACCAGTTTCACAGGCTGTTTAAGGTGACAGGACCAGTTACACAGGCTTTTTATAGAGACAGGACCAGTTACACAGACTGTTTATAGACACAGGATCAATCACACAGACTGTTTATAGAGACAGGACCAGTTACACTGAATGTTTATAGAAACACGACCAGTTACCCAAATTGTTTATAGAGACAGGACCATTTACAAAGACTGTTTATAGAGACAGGGCCAGTTTCACAGGCTGTTTATAGAGACAGGACCAGTTACACAGACTGTTTATAGAAACAGGACCCATCACACAGACTGATTATAGCGACAGGACCAGATACACAGACTGTTTATAGAGACAGGACCAGTTCCACATACTGTTTATGGAGACAGGACCAGTTACACAGACGGTTGAAAGAGACAAGACGCATCACACAAACTGTTTATAGAGACAAAGCCAGTTACACAGACTTTATAGAGTCAGGGCTCGTGACACAGACTGATTGTAGCGACAGGACCCGTCACACAGACTGTTTCTTGAGACAGGACTAGTTGCACAGATTGTTTATAGATAGAGCACCCGTCACACAGAATGTTGAAAGAGACAGGACCCATCAAACATACTGTTTATAGAGACAGGACCAATTACACAGACTGATTATAGAGACAGGACACGTCACACAGACTGTTTATAGAGACTTTACCCGTCACACAGACTGTTTATAGAGACAGGACCCATCACACAGATTGTTTATAGAGACAGGACCAGTTACACAGACCGGTAAAAGAGACAGGAACAGCTACACAGTTTGTTTATAGAGACAGGTCCAGTTACAAAGACTGTATATAGAGACAGAACCTGTCACATAGACTGTTTATAGACACAGGACCAGTTACACAGACTGTACAAAGAGACAGGACCCATCACACATACTGTTTATAGAGACAGGACCAGGTACACAGACTGATTATAGAGACAGGACCCGTCACACAGACTGTTAATAGAGACCTGACCCGTCACACAGACTGTTGATAGAGACAGGACCCATCACACAGACTGTTTATTGAGACAGGACCTGTTACACAGACTGGTAAAAGAGACAGGACCAGTTACACAGGCTGTTACTCAGACTGTTGATAGAAACAGGTCCCGTCACACAGACTGTTTCTAGAGACAGGACCCGTCACACAGACTGCTCATCGAGACAGGACCCGTCACACAGACTGTTTTCGAGAGAGGAACAGCTACACAGGTTGTTTTTCGAGACAGGTCCAGTTACAAAGTCTGTTTATAGAGACAGGACGAGTTACACAGACTGTTTAAAGTGACAGAATCAGTTACACAGATTGTTTATAGAGACACGACAAGTTCCACAAATTGTTTATAGAGACAGGACCATTTACACAGACTGTTTATAGAGACAGGACCAGTTTCACAGGCTGTTTAAGGTGACAGGACCAGTTACACAGGCTGTTTATAGAGACAGGACCAGTTACACAGACTGTTGATAGAGACAGGACCAGTCACACAGTCTTTTTATCGGGACAGGACTAGTTACACAGACTGTTTATTGAGACAGTAACAGTTACACAGACAGTTTATGGAGACAGTACCAGTTGCACAGGCTGTTTATAGAGACAGGACCAGTTACACAGACTGATTATAGAAACAGGACCCATCACACAGACTGATTATAGCGACAGGACCAGATACACAGACTGTTTATAGAGACAGGACCAGTTCCACATACTGTTTATTGAGACAGGACCAGTTACACAGACGGTTGAAAGAGACAAGACGCATCACACAAACTGTTTATAGAAACAGGACCAGTAACACCGACTGTTTATAGAGTCAGGACTCGTGACACAGACTGATTATATCGACAGGACCAGATACACAAACTGTTTATAGAGACAGGACCAGTTACACAGGCCGTTTATAGTCACAGGACCAGTTACACAGCCTGTTTATGGAGACAGGACCCGTCACACAGACTGTTGCTTGAGACAGGACCCGTCACACAGATTGTTTATAGATAGAGCACCCGTCACACAGACTGTTGTAAGAGACAGGACCCATCAAACATACTGTTTATAGAGACAGGACCAGTTACACAGACTGATTACAAAGACAGGACCCGTCACACAGACTGTTTATAGAGACTTTACCCGTCACACAGACTGTTTATAGAGACAGGACCCATCACACAGACTGGTTATAGAGACAGGACCAGTTAGACAGACTGGTAAAAGAGACAGGAACAGCTACACAGGTTGTTTATAGAGACAGGTCCAGTTACAAAGACTGTATATAGAGACAGAACCTGTCACACAGACTGTTTATAGACACAGGACCAGTTACACAGACTGTTGAAAGAGACAGGACCCATCACACGGACTGTTTTTGAGACCTGACCCGTCACACAGGCTGTTTATAGAGACAGGACCCATCATACAGACTGTTTATAGAGACAGGACCCATCACACAGACTGGTTATAGAGACAGGACCAGTTAGACAGACTGGTAAAAGAGACAGGAACAGCTACACAGGTTGTTTATAGAGACAGGTCCAGTTACAAAGACTGTATATAGAGACAGAACCTGTCACACAGACTGTTTATAGACACAGGACCAGTTACACAGACTGTTGAAAGAGACAGGACCCATCACACAGACTGTTTATAGAGACCTGACCCGTCACACAGGCTGTTTATAGAGACAGGACCCAGTCACACAGACTGTTTATAGAGACAGGACCATTTACACAGATTGTTTATAGAGAAACGACCAGTTACCAAAATTGTTTATAGAGACAGGACCATTTACACAGACTGTTTATAGAGACAGGACCAGTTTCAGAGGCTGTTTATAGAGACAGGACCAGTTACAAAGATTGTTTATAGAGACACGACCAGTTACCAAATTGTTTATGGAGACAGGACCATTTACACAGACTGTTTATAAGACAGGACCAGTTACACAGGCTGTTTATAGAGACAGGACCAGTTACACAGACCGTTTATAGAAACAGGACCCATCACACAGACTGTTTATAGAGACAGGACCAGTTACACAGATTGTTTATAGAGACAGCACCAGTTCCACATACTGTTTATGAAGGCAGGACCAGTTACACAGACGGTTGAAAGAGATAAGACGCATCACACAGACTGTTTATAGAGACATTACCATTTACACAGACTGTTTATAGAGACAGGACCCGTCACACATACTGTTGATTGAGACAGGACCAGTTACACAGACTGGTAGAAGAGACAGGACCAGTTACACAGGCTGTTTACAGAGGCAGGACCTGTTTCTCAGAATGTTTACAGAAACAGGTCCCGTCACACAGACTGTTTCTAGAGACAGGACCCGTCACACAGACTGTTTTCGAGAGAGGAACAGCTACACAGGTTGTTTATTGAGACAGGTCCAGTTACAAAGTCTGTTTATAGAGACAGGACCTGTTACACAGACTGTTTAAAGAGACAGAACCAGTTACACAGATTGTTTATAGAGACACGACAAGTTATACAAATTGTTTATAGAGACAGGACCATTTACACAGACTGTTTATAGAGACAGGACCAGTTTCACAGGCTGTTTAAGGTGACAGGACCAGTTACACAGGCTTTTTATAGAGACAGGACCAGTTACACAGACTGTTTATAGACACAGGATCAATCACACAGACTGTTTATAGAGACAGGACCAGTTACACTGAATGTTTATAGAAACACGACCAGTTACCCAAATTGTTTATAGAGACAGGACCATTTACAAAGACTGTTTATAGAGACAGGGCCAGTTTCACAGGCTGTTTATAGAGACAGGACCAGTTACACAGACTGTTTATAGAAACAGGACCCATCACACAGACTGATTATAGCGACAGGACCAGATACACAGACTGTTTATAGAGACAGGACCAGTTCCACATACTGTTTATGGAGACAGGACCAGTTACACAGACGGTTGAAAGAGACAAGACGCATCACACAAACTGTTTATAGAGACAAAGCCAGTTACACAGACTTTATAGAGTCAGGGCTCGTGACACAGACTGATTGTAGCGACAGGACCCGTCACACAGACTGTTTCTTGAGACAGGACTAGTTGCACAGATTGTTTATAGATAGAGCACCCGTCACACAGAATGTTGAAAGAGGCAGGACCCATCAAACATACTGTTTATAGAGACAGGACCAATTACACAGACTGATTATAGAGACAGGACACGTCACACAGACTGTTTATAGAGACTTTACCCGTCACACAGACTGTTTATAGAGACAGGACCCATCACACAGATTGTTTATAGAGACAGGACCAGTTACACAGACCGGTAAAAGAGACAGGAACAGCTACACAGTTTGTTTATAGAGACAGGTCCAGTTACAAAGACTGTATATAGAGACAGAACCTGTCACATAGACTGTTTATAGACACAGGACCAGTTACACAGACTGTACAAAGAGACAGGACCCATCACACATACTGTTTATAGAGACAGGACCAGGTACACAGACTGATTATAGAGACAGGACCCGTCACACAGACTGTTAATAGAGACCTGACCCGTCACACAGACTGTTGATAGAGACAGGACCCATCACACAGACTGTTTATTGAGACAGGACCTGTTATACAGACTGGTAAAAGAGACAGGACCAGTTACACAGGCTGTTACTCAGACTGTTGATAGAAACAGGTCCCGTCACACAGACTGTTTCTAGAGACAGGACCCGTCACACAGACTGCTCATCGAGACAGGACCCGTCACACAGACTGTTTTCGAGAGAGGAACAGCTACACAGGTTGTTTTTCGAGACAGGTCCAGTTACAAAGTCTGTTTATAGAGACAGGACGAGTTACACAGACTGTTTAAAGTGACAGAATCAGTTACACAGATTGTTTATAGAGACACGACAAGTTCCACAAATTGTTTATAGAGACAGGACCATTTACACAGACTGTTTATAGAGACAGGACCAGTTTCACAGGCTGTTTAAGGTGACAGGACCAGTTACACAGGCTGTTTATAGAGACAGGACCAGTTACACAGACTGTTGATAGAGACAGGACCAGTCACACAGTCTTTTTATCGGGACAGGACTAGTTACACAGACTGTTTATTGAGACAGTAACAGTTACACAGACAGTTTATGGAGACAGTACCAGTTGCACAGGCTGTTTATAGAGACAGGACCAGTTACACAGACTGATTATAGAAACAGGACCCATCACACAGACTGATTATAGCGACAGGACCAGATACACAGACTGTTTATAGAGACAGGACCAGTTCCACATACTGTTTATTGAGACAGGACCAGTTACACAGACGGTTGAAAGAGACAAGACGCATCACACAAACTGTTTATAGAAACAGGACCAGTAACACCGACTGTTTATAGAGTCAGGACTCGTGACACAGACTGATTATATCGACAGGACCAGATACACAAACTGTTTATAGAGACAGGACCAGTTACACAGGCCGTTTATAGTCACAGGACCAGTTACACAGCCTGTTTATGGAGACAGGACCCGTCACACAGACTGTTGCTTGAGACAGGACCCGTCACACAGATTGTTTATAGATAGAGCACCCGTCACACAGACTGTTGTAAGAGACAGGACCCATCAAACATACTGTTTATAGAGACAGGACCAGTTACACAGACTGATTACAAAGACAGGACCCGTCACACAGACTGTTTATAGAGACTTTACCCGTCACACAGACTGTTTATAGAGACAGGACCCATCACACAGACTGGTTATAGAGACAGGACCAGTTAGACAGACTGGTAAAAGAGACAGGAACAGCTACACAGGTTGTTTATAGAGACAGGTCCAGTTACAAAGACTGTATATAGAGACAGAACCTGTCACACAGACTGTTTATAGACACAGGACCAGTTACACAGACTGTTGAAAGAGACAGGACCCATCACACGGACTGTTTTTGAGACCTGACCCGTCACACAGGCTGTTTATAGAGACAGGACCCATCATACAGACTGTTTATAGAGACAGGACCCATCACACAGACTGGTTATAGAGACAGGACCAGTTAGACAGACTGGTAAAAGAGACAGGAACAGCTACACAGGTTGTTTATAGAGACAGGTCCAGTTACAAAGACTGTATATAGAGACAGAACCTGTCACACAGACTGTTTATAGACACAGGACCAGTTACACAGACTGTTGAAAGAGACAGGACCCATCACACAGACTGTTTATAGAGACCTGACCCGTCACACAGGCTGTTTATAGAGACAGGACCCAGTCACACAGACTGTTTATAGAGACAGGACCATTTACACAGATTGTTTATAGAGAAACGACCAGTTACCAAAATTGTTTATAGAGACAGGACCATTTACACAGACTGTTTATAGAGACAGGACCAGTTTCAGAGGCTGTTTATAGAGACAGGACCAGTTACAAAGATTGTTTATAGAGACACGACCAGTTACCAAATTGTTTATGGAGACAGGACCATTTACACAGACTGTTTATAAGACAGGACCAGTTACACAGGCTGTTTATAGAGACAGGACCAGTTACACAGACCGTTTATAGAAACAGGACCCATCACACAGACTGTTTATAGAGACAGGACCAGTTACACAGATTGTTTATAGAGACAGCACCAGTTCCACATACTGTTTATGAAGGCAGGACCAGTTACACAGACGGTTGAAAGAGATAAGACGCATCACACAGACTGTTTATAGAGACATTACCATTTACACAGACTGTTTATAGAGACAGGACCCGTCACACATACTGTTGATTGAGACAGGACCAGTTACACAGACTGGTAGAAGAGACAGGACCAGTTACACAGGCTGTTTACAGAGGCAGGACCTGTTTCTCAGAATGTTTACAGAAACAGGTCCCGTCACACAGACTGTTTCTAGAGACAGGACCCGTCACACAGACTGTTTTCGAGAGAGGAACAGCTACACAGGTTGTTTATTGAGACAGGTCCAGTTACAAAGTCTGTTTATAGAGACAGGACCTGTTACACAGACTGTTTAAAGAGACAGAACCAGTTACACAGATTGTTTATAGAGACACGACAAGTTATACAAATTGTTTATAGAGACAGGACCATTTACACAGACTGTTTATAGAGACAGGACCAGTTTCACAGGCTGTTTAAGGTGACAGGACCAGTTACACAGGCTTTTTATAGAGACAGGACCAGTTACACAGACTGTTTATAGACACAGGATCAATCACACAGACTGTTTATAGAGACAGGACCAGTTACACTGAATGTTTATAGAAACACGACCAGTTACCCAAATTGTTTATAGAGACAGGACCATTTACAAAGACTGTTTATAGAGACAGGGCCAGTTTCACAGGCTGTTTATAGAGACAGGACCAGTTACACAGACTGTTTATAGAAACAGGACCCATCACACAGACTGATTATAGCGACAGGACCAGATACACAGACTGTTTATAGAGACAGGACCAGTTCCACATACTGTTTATGGAGACAGGACCAGTTACACAGACGGTTGAAAGAGACAAGACGCATCACACAAACTGTTTATAGAGACAAAGCCAGTTACACAGACTTTATAGAGTCAGGGCTCGTGACACAGACTGATTGTAGCGACAGGACCCGTCACACAGACTGTTTCTTGAGACAGGACTAGTTGCACAGATTGTTTATAGATAGAGCACCCGTCACACAGAATGTTGAAAGAGACAGGACCCATCAAACATACTGTTTATAGAGACAGGACCAATTACACAGACTGATTATAGAGACAGGACACGTCACACAGACTGTTTATAGAGACTTTACCCGTCACACAGACTGTTTATAGAGACAGGACCCATCACACAGATTGTTTATAGAGACAGGACCAGTTACACAGACCGGTAAAAGAGACAGGAACAGCTACACAGTTTGTTTATAGAGACAGGTCCAGTTACAAAGACTGTATATAGAGACAGAACCTGTCACATAGACTGTTTATAGACACAGGACCAGTTACACAGACTGTACAAAGAGACAGGACCCATCACACATACTGTTTATAGAGACAGGACCAGGTACACAGACTGATTATAGAGACAGGACCCGTCACACAGACTGTTAATAGAGACCTGACCCGTCACACAGACTGTTGATAGAGACAGGACCCATCACACAGACTGTTTATTGAGACAGGACCTGTTATACAGACTGGTAAAAGAGACAGGACCAGTTACACAGGCTGTTACTCAGACTGTTGATAGAAACAGGTCCCGTCACACAGACTGTTTCTAGAGACAGGACCCGTCACACAGACTGCTCATCGAGACAGGACCCGTCACACAGACTGTTTTCGAGAGAGGAACAGCTACACAGGTTGTTTTTCGAGACAGGTCCAGTTACAAAGTCTGTTTATAGAGACAGGACGAGTTACACAGACTGTTTAAAGTGACAGAATCAGTTACACAGATTGTTTATAGAGACACGACAAGTTCCACAAATTGTTTATAGAGACAGGACCATTTACACAGACTGTTTATAGAGACAGGACCAGTTTCACAGGCTGTTTAAGGTGACAGGACCAGTTACACAGGCTGTTTATAGAGACAGGACCAGTTACACAGACTGTTGATAGAGACAGGACCAGTCACACAGTCTTTTTATCGGGACAGGACTAGTTACACAGACTGTTTATTGAGACAGTAACAGTTACACAGACAGTTTATGGAGACAGTACCAGTTGCACAGGCTGTTTATAGAGACAGGACCAGTTACACAGACTGATTATAGAAACAGGACCCATCACACAGACTGATTATAGCGACAGGACCAGATACACAGACTGTTTATAGAGACAGGACCAGTTCCACATACTGTTTATTGAGACAGGACCAGTTACACAGACGGTTGAAAGAGACAAGACGCATCACACAAACTGTTTATAGAAACAGGACCAGTAACACCGACTGTTTATAGAGTCAGGACTCGTGACACAGACTGATTATATCGACAGGACCAGATACACAAACTGTTTATAGAGACAGGACCAGTTACACAGGCCGTTTATAGTCACAGGACCAGTTACACAGCCTGTTTATGGAGACAGGACCCGTCACACAGACTGTTGCTTGAGACAGGACCCGTCACACAGATTGTTTATAGATAGAGCACCCGTCACACAGACTGTTGTAAGAGACAGGACCCATCAAACATACTGTTTATAGAGACAGGACCAGTTACACAGACTGATTACAAAGACAGGACCCGTCACACAGACTGTTTATAGAGACTTTACCCGTCACACAGACTGTTTATAGAGACAGGACCCATCACACAGACTGGTTATAGAGACAGGACCAGTTAGACAGACTGGTAAAAGAGACAGGAACAGCTACACAGGTTGTTTATAGAGACAGGTCCAGTTACAAAGACTGTATATAGAGACAGAACCTGTCACACAGACTGTTTATAGACACAGGACCAGTTACACAGACTGTTGAAAGAGACAGGACCCATCACACGGACTGTTTTTGAGACCTGACCCGTCACACAGGCTGTTTATAGAGACAGGACCCATCATACAGACTGTTTATAGAGACAGGACCCATCACACAGACTGGTTATAGAGACAGGACCAGTTAGACAGACTGGTAAAAGAGACAGGAACAGCTACACAGGTTGTTTATAGAGACAGGTCCAGTTACAAAGACTGTATATAGAGACAGAACCTGTCACACAGACTGTTTATAGACACAGGACCAGTTACACAGACTGTTGAAAGAGACAGGACCCATCACACAGACTGTTTATAGAGACCTGACCCGTCACACAGGCTGTTTATAGAGACAGGACCCAGTCACACAGACTGTTTATAGAGACAGGACCATTTACACAGATTGTTTATAGAGAAACGACCAGTTACCAAAATTGTTTATAGAGACAGGACCATTTACACAGACTGTTTATAGAGACAGGACCAGTTTCAGAGGCTGTTTATAGAGACAGGACCAGTTACAAAGATTGTTTATAGAGACACGACCAGTTACCAAATTGTTTATGGAGACAGGACCATTTACACAGACTGTTTATAAGACAGGACCAGTTACACAGGCTGTTTATAGAGACAGGACCAGTTACACAGACCGTTTATAGAAACAGGACCCATCACACAGACTGTTTATAGAGACAGGACCAGTTACACAGATTGTTTATAGAGACAGCACCAGTTCCACATACTGTTTATGAAGGCAGGACCAGTTACACAGACGGTTGAAAGAGATAAGACGCATCACACAGACTGTTTATAGAGACATTACCATTTACACAGACTGTTTATAGAGACAGGACCCGTCACACAGACTGTTTAAAGAGACAGGACAGTTACACAGACTGTTGATAGAGACAGGACCAGTCACACAGACTGTTGATAGAGACAGGACCAGTCACACAGACTGTTTATAGAGAAAGGAACGGTTTGACAGTCGTTTTTTAGAGACAGGTTCAGTTACACAGACTTTTTATAGAGACAGGACCAGTCACACAGACTGTTTATAGTGACAGGACCAGTTACACAAACTGGAGATGGAGACAGGACCAGTTACATAGACTGTTTTAGATAGAGGACCCGTCACACAGACTGTTGAAAGAGATAGGACCCATCACACAAACTGTTTATAGAGACAGGACCAGTTACACAGACTGATTATAGAGACAGGACCCGTCACACAACTGTTTATATAGACCTGACCCGTCACACAGACTGTTTATAGAGACAGAACCCATCACACAGACTGTTTATAGAGACAGGACCAGTTACACAGACTGGTAAAAGAGACAGGACCCGTCACACAGACTGTTTATAGAGACAGGACCCATCACACAGACTGTTTATAGAGACCTGACCCGTCACACAGACTGTTTATAGAGACAGGACCCATCACACAGACTATTTATAGAGACAGGACGTGTTACACAGGCTGTTCCTGAGACAGGACCAGTTACACAGACTGTTTGTAGAAACAGGACCAGTTACACAGGCTGTTTACAGAGACAGGACCAGTTACACAGATTGTTTATAGAGACAGGACCAGTTACACAGACTTTTGAAAGAGACAGGACCCATCACTCATACTGTTTATAGAAACAGTACAAGTTACACAGACTGATTATAGAGACAGGACCCGTCACACAGACTCTCTATAGAGACCTCACCCGTCACACAGACTGTTTATAGAGACAGGTCCCTTCACACAGATTATTTATAGAGACAGGACCAGTTACACAGGCTGTTTACAGAGACTGGACCAGTTACACAGATTGTTTATAGAGACAGGTCCCGTCACACAGACTGTTTCTGGAGACAGGACCCCTCACACAGACTGTTCATCGAGAAAGGACCTGTCACACAGACTGTTTTCGAAAGAGGAACAGCTACATAGGTTGTTTATAGAGACAGGTCCAGTTACAAAGACTGTATGTAGACACAGGACCCGTCACACAGACTGTTTATAGAGACAGAACCAGTTACACAGACTGTTGAAAGAGACAGGACCCATCACTCATACTGTTTATAGAGACAGTACAAGTTACACAGACTGATTATAGAGACAGGACCCGTCACACAGACTGTTTATAGAGACCTCACCCGTCACACAGACTGTTTATAGAGACAGGTTCCATCACACAGACTATTTATATAGACAGGACGAGTTATACAGGCTGTTTGTAGAGACAGGACCAGTTACACAGGTCGTTTACAGAGACAGGACCAGTTACACAGACTGTTTATTGAGACAGGTCCCGTCACACAGACTGTTTCTAGAGACAGGACCCCTCACACAGACTGTTCATCGAGAAAGGACCTGTCACACAGACGGTTTTCGAGAGAGGAACAGCTACATAGGTTGTTTATAGAGACAGGCCCAGTTACAAAGACTGTTTATAGAGACAGGACCCGTCACACAGACTGTTTATAGAGACAGGACCATTTATACAGACTGTTGAAAGAGACATGACCCATCACTCATACTGTTTATAGAGACAGGATAATTTTCACAGTCTGGGAAAAGAGACAGGACAAGTTACAGAGACAGGTTATGGAGATTGGACCCGTCACACAGACTGTTTATAGAGACATGACCAGTTGCACAGGCTGTTTTTCGAGACAGGACCCGTCACTCAGACTGTTTATTGAGAATGGATCAGTTACACAGTTTGTTTGCAGAGACAGGAGCCATCACACAGAATGTTTTTAGAGACCTGACACGTCACACAGACTATTTATAGAGACAGGACCAGTTACACAGGCTGTTTACAGAGACAGGACCAGTTACACAGAATGTTTATAGAGACAGGTCCCGTCACAAAGACTGTTTCTAGAGACAGGACCCGTCACACAGAATGTTCATTGAGACAGGGCATGTCACACAGACTGTTTTCGAGAGAGGAACAGCTACACAGGTTGTTTATAGAGACAGGTCCAGTTACAAGGTCCTTTTATAGACAGGACCCGTCACACAGACTATTTATAGAGACAGGACCAGATAAAAAGGCGGTTTATAGAGACAGGACCAGTTACACAGACTGTTTATAGAGACAGGACCAGTCACACAGACTGTTTATAGTGACAGGACCAGTTACACGGACTGTTTATGGAGACAGGACCCGTCACATCGACTGTTTATTGAAACAGGACCAGTTACACAGACTGTTTCTGGATAGAGTACCCGTCATACACGCTGTTAATAGAGACAGGACCCATGACACATACTGTTTATAGAGAGAGAACCAGTTACACAGACTGTTTATAGAGACAGGACCAGTTACACAGGCTGTTTATAGAGAAAGGACCTGTTACACAGACTGGTAAAAGAGACAGGACCAGTTACACAGGCTGTTACTCAGACTGTTGATAGAAACAGGTCCCGTCACACAGACTGTTTCTAGAGACAGGACCCGTCACACAGACTGCTCATCGAGACAGGACCCGTCACACAGACTGTTTTCGAGAGAGGAACAGCTACACAGGTTGTTTATCGAAACAGGTCCAGTTACAAAGTCTGTTTTTAGAGACAGGACGAGTTACACAGACTGTTTAAAGTGACAGAATCAGTTACACAGATTGTTCATAGAGACACGACAAGTTCCACAAATTGTTTATAGAGACAGGACCATTTACACAAATTGTTTATAGAGACAGGACCAGTTTCACATCTGTTTAAGGTGACAGGACCAGTTACACAGGCTGTTTATGGAGACAGGACCAGTTACACAGCCTGTTTATAGAAACAGGATCAATCACACAGACTGTTTATAGAGACAGGACCAGTTACACAGACTGTTGATAGAGACAGGACCAGTCACACAGTCTGTTTATCGGGACAGGACTAGTTACACAGACTGTTTATTGAGACAGTAACAGTTACACAGACAGTTTATGGAGACAGTACCAGTTGCACAGGCTCTTTATAGAGACAGGACCAGTTACACAGACTGATTATAGAAACAGGACCCATCACACAGACTGATTATAGCGACAGGACCAGATACACAAACTGTTTATAGAGACAGGACCAGTTACACAGGCCGTTTATAGTCACAGGACCAGTTACACAGCCTGTTTATGGAGACATGACCCGTCGCACAGACTGTTGCTTGAGACAGGACCCGTCACACAGATTGTTTATAGATAGAGCACCCGTCACACAGACTGTTGTAAGAGACAGGACCCATCAAACATACTGTTTATAGAGACAGGACCAGTTACACAGACTGATTACAAAGACAGGACCCGTCACACAGACTGTTTATAGAGACTTTACCCGTCACACAGACTGTTTATAGAGACAGGACCCATCACACAGACTGGTTATAGAGACAGGACCAGTTAGACAGACTGGTAAAAGAGACAGGAACAGCTATACAGGTTGTTTATAGAGACAGGTCCAGTTACAAAGACTGTATATAGAGACAGAACCTGTCACACAGACTGTTTATAGACACAGGACCAGTTACACAGACTGTTGAAAGAGACAGGACCCATCACACAGACTGTTTTTGAAAACCTGACCCGTCACACAGGCTGTTTATAGAGACAGGACCCATCACACAGACTGTTTATAGATACAGGACCCATCACACTGACTGGTTATAGAGACAGGACCAGTTAGACAGACTGGTAAAAGAGACAGGAACAGATACACAGGTTGTTTATAGAGACAGGTTCAGTTACAAAGACTGTATATAGAGACAGAACCTGTCACACAGACTGTTTATATACACAGGACCAGTTACACAGACTGTTGAAAGAGACAGAACCCATCACACAGACTGTTTATAGAGACCTGACCCGTCACACAGGCTGTTTATAGAGACAGGACCCATCACACAGACTGTTTATAGAGACAGGACCAGTTACACAGACTGGTAAAAGAGACAGGACCAGTTACACAGGCTGTTTACAGAGACAGGACCTGTTACTCAGACTGTTTATAGAAACAGGTCCCGTCACACAGTCTGTTTCTAGAGACAGGACCCGTCACACAGACTGTTTTCGAAAGAGGAACAGCTACACAGGTTGTTTATAGGGACAGGTCCTGTTACAAAGTCTGTTTATAGAGACAGGACCAGTTAAACAGACTGTTTATAGAGACAGAACCAGTTACACAGATTGTTTATATAGACACGACCAGTTACACAAATTTTTTATGGAGACAGGACCATTTACACAGACTGTTTATAGAGACAGGACCAGTTTCACAGGCTGTTTATAGAGACAGGACCAGTTACACATGCTGTTTATAGAAACAGGATCAATCACACAGACTGTTTATAGAGACAGGACCATTTACACAGATTGTTTATAGAGAAACGACCAGTTACCAAAATTGTTTATAGAGACAGGTCCATTTACACAGACTGTTTATAGAGACAGGGCCAGTTGCACAGGCTGTTTATAGAGACAGGACCAGTTACAAAGATTGTTTATAGAGACACGACCAGTTACCAAATTGTTTATGGAGACAGGACCATTTACACAGACTGTTTATAAGACAGGACCAGTTACACAGGATGTTTATAGATACAGGACCAGTTACACAGATCGTTTATAGAAACAGGACCCATCCCACAGACTGTTTATAGAGACAGGACCAGATACACAGATTGTTTATAGAGACAGGACCAGTTCCACATACTGTTTATGGAGACAGGACCAGTTACACAGACGGTTGAAAGAGATAAGACGCATCACACAGACTGTTTATAGAGACATTACCATTTACACAGACTGTTTATAGAGACAGGACCCGTCACACAGACTGTTTAAAGAGACAGGACAGTTACACAGACTGTTGATAGAGACAGGACCAGTCACACAGACTGTTTATAGAGACAGGACCCGTCACACAGACTGTTTAAAGAGACAGGACCAGTTACACAGACTGTTGATAGAGACAGGACCAGTCACACAGAATGTTTATAGAGAAAGGACCGGTTTGACAGTCGTTTTTTAGAGACAGGTTCAGTTACACAGACTTTTTATAGAGACAGGACCAGTCACACAGACTGTTTATAGTGACAGGACCAGTTAGACAGACTGGTAAAAGAGACAGGAACAGATACACAGGTTGTTTATAGAGACAGGTTCAGTTACAAAGACTGTATATAGAGACAGAACCTGTCACACAGACTGTTTATATACACAGAACCAGTTACACAGACTGTTGAAAGAGACAGAACCCATCACACAGACTGTTTATAGAGACCTGACCCGTCACACAGGCTGTTTATAGAGACAGGACCCATCACACAGACTGTTTATAGAGACAGGACCAGTTACACAGACTGGTAAAAGAGACAGGACCAGATACACAGGCTGTTTACAGAGACAGGACCTGTTACTCAGACTGTTTATAGAAACAGGTCCCGTCACACAGTCTGTTTCTAGAGACAGGACCCGTCACACAGACTGTTTTCGAAAGAGGAACAGCTACACAGGTTGTTTATAGGGACAGGTCCTGTTACAAAGTCTGTTTATAGAGACAGGACCAGTTAAACAGACTGTTTATAGAGACAGAACCAGTTACACAGATTGTTTATATAGACACGACCAGTTACACAAATTTTTTATGGAGACAGGACCATTTACACAGACTGTTTATAGAGACAGGACCAGTTTCACAGGCTGTTTATAGAGACAGGACCAGTTACACATGCTGTTTATAGAAACAGGATCAATCACACAGACTGTTTATAGAGACAGGACCATTTACACAGATTGTTTATAGAGAAACGACCAGTTACCAAAATTGTTTATAGAGACAGGTCCATTTACACAGACTGTTTATAGAGACAGGGCCAGTTGCACAGGCTGTTTATAGAGACAGGACCAGTTACAAAGATTGTTTATAGAGACACGACCAGTTACCAAATTGTTTATGGAGACAGGACCATTTACACAGACTGTTTATAAGACAGGACCAGTTACACAGGATGTTTATAGATACAGGACCAGTTACACAGATCGTTTATAGAAACAGGACCCATCCCACAGACTGTTTATAGAGACAGGACCAGATACACAGATTGTTTATAGAGACAGGACCAGTTCCACATACTGTTTATGGAGACAGGACCAGTTACACAGACGGTTGAAAGAGATAAGACGCATCACACAGACTGTTTATAGAGACATTACCATTTACACAGACTGTTTATAGAGACAGGACCCGTCACACAGACTGTTTAAAGAGACAGGACAGTTACACAGACTGTTGATAGAGACAGGACCAGTCACACAGACTGTTTATAGAGACAGGACCCGTCACACAGACTGTTTAAAGAGACAGGACCAGTTACACAGACTGTTGATAGAGACAGGACCAGTCACACAGAATGTTTATAGAGAAAGGACCGGTTTGACAGTCGTTTTTTAGAGACAGGTTCAGTTACACAGACTTTTTATAGAGACAGGACCAGTCACACAGACTGTTTATAGTGACAGGACCAGTTACACAAACTGTTGATGGAGACAGGACAAGTTACATAGACTGTTTTAGATAGAGGACCCGTCACACAGACTGTTGAAAGAGATAGGACCCATCACACAAACTTTTTATAGTGACAGGACCAGTTACACCGACTGATTATAGAGACAGGACCCGTCACACAGACTGTTTATATAGACCTGACCCGTCACACAGACTGTTTATAGCGACAGAACCCATCACACAGACTGTTTATAGAGACAGGACCAGTTACACAGACTGGTAAAAGAGACAGGACCCGTCACACAGACTGTTTATAGAGACAGGACCCATCACACAGACTGTTTATAGAGACCTGACCCGTCACACAGACTGTTTATAGAGACAGGACCCATCACACAGACTATTTATAGAGACAGGACGTGTTACACAGGCTGTTCCTGAGACAGGACCAGTTACACAGACTGTTTGTAGAAACAGGACCAGTTACACAGACTTTTGAAAGAGACAGGACCCAGCACTCATACTGTTTATAGAAACAGTACAAGTTACACAGATTGATTATAGAGACAGGACCCGTCACACAGACTCTTTATAGAGACCTCACCCGTCACACAGACTGTTTATAGAGACAGGTCCCTTCACACAGACTATTTATAGAGACAGGACCAGTTACACAGGCTGTTTACAGAGACATGACCAGTTACACAGATTGGTTATAGAGACAGGTCCCGTCACACAGACTGTTTCTAGAGACAGGACCCCTCACACAGACTGTTCATCGAGAAAGGACCTGTCACACAGACTGTTTTCGAAAGAGGAACAGCTACATAGGTTGTTTATAGAGACAGGTCCAGTTACAAATACTGTATGTAGAGACAGGACCCGTCACACAGACTGTTTATAGAGACAGAACCAGTTACACAGACTGTTGAAAGAGACAGGACCCATCACTCATACTGTTTATAGAGACAGTACAAGTTACACAGACTGATTATAGAGACAGGACCCGTCACACAGACTGTTTATAGAGACCTCACCCGTCACACAGACTGTTTATAGAGACAGGTTCCATCACACAGACTATTTATATAGACAGGACGAGTTATACAGGCTGTTTGTAGAGACAGGACCAGTTACACAGGTCGTTTACAGAGACAGGACCAGTTACACAGACTGTTTATTGAGACAGGTCCCGTCACACAGACTGTTTCTAGAGACAGGACCCCTCACACAGACTGTTCATCGAGAAAGGACCTGTCACACAGACGGTTTTCGAGAGAGGAACAGCTACATAGGTTGTTTATAGAGACAGGCCCAGTTACAAAGACTGTTTATAGAGACAGGACCCGTCACACAGACTGTTTATAGAGACAGGACCATTTATACAGACTGTTGAAAGAGACATGACCCATCACTCATACTGTTTATAGAGACAGGATAATTTTCACAGTCTGGTAAAAGAGACAGGACAAGTTACAGAGACAGGTTATGGAGACTGGACCCGTCACACAGACTGTTTATAGAGACATGACCAGTTGCACAGGCTGCTTTTCGAGACAGGACCCGTCACTCAGACTGTTTATTGAGAATGGATCAGTTACACAGTTTGTTTGCAGAGACAGGAGCCTTCACACAGAATGTTTATAGAGACCTGACACGTCACACAGACTATTTATAGAGACAGGACCAGTTACACAGGCTGTTTACAGAGACAGGACCAGTTACACAGAATGTTTATAGAGACAGGTCCCGTCACAAAGACTGTTTCTAGAGACAGGACCCGTCACACAGAATGTTCATTGAGACAGGGCATGTCACACAGACTGTTTTCGAGAGAGGAACAGCTACACAGGTTGTTTATAGAGACAGGTCCAGTTACAAGGTCCTTTTATAGACAGGACCCGTCACACAGACTATTTATAGAGACAGGACCAGATAAAAAGGCGGTTTATAGAGACAGGACCAGTTACACAGACTGTTTATAGAGACAGGACCAGTCACACAGACTGTTTATAGTGACAGGACCAGTTACACGGACTGTTTATGGAGACAGGACCCGTCACATAGACTGTTTATTGAAACAGGACCAGTTACACAGACTGTTTCTGGATAGAGTACCCGTCATACACGCTGTTAATAGAGACAGGACCCATCACACATACTGTTTATAGAGAGAGAACCAGTTACACAGACTGTTTATAGAGAGAGGACCAGTTACACAGACTGTTTAATAGGACAGGACCCGTCACACAGACTGATTATTGCGACAGGACCAGTTACACAGACTGTTTATAGAGGCAAGACCAGTTACACAGACTGTTAATAGAGATGTCACCCGTCACACAGAATGGATATCGAGACAGTACCCGTCACACAGACTGTTTATAGAGACAGGACCAGTTAAATAGGCTGTTGATAAAGACAGGACCCGTGACACAGTCTGTTTATAGAGGCAGGTCCAGTTACACAGACTGTTTCTAGTGACAGGAAGAGTTATACAGACTGTTTATAGAGAGAGGATCAGTTACACAGACTGTTTATAGAGACAGGACCAGTTACACAGACTGTTCATAGAGACAGGACCCGTCACACAGACTGATTATAGCGACAGGACTAGTTACACAGACTGTTTATAGAGACAAGACCAGTTACACAGGCCGTTTATCGAGACAGGACCAGTTACACAGACTGTTTATAGAGACAGGACCCGTCACACAGACAGTTTTTAGAGACATGACCAGTTACACAGACTATTTATAGAGAGGGGACCCGTCACGCAGACTGTTTATAGAGACAGAAGCAATCACTCAGGCTGTTTATAGAGAGAGGACCAGTTACACAGGCGGTTTTCGAGACAGGACCCGTCACACAGATTGTTTAGAGGGACAGGACCCGTCACACAGGCTCTTTACAGGGGCAAGAACGATCACACAGACTGTTTATAGAGACAGGATCAGTTACACAGACTGTTTAGAGAGACAGGACCCATCACACAGACTGTTTATAGAGACAGGACCCATCACACAGACTGTTTATAGAGACAGGACCATTTACACAATCTGTTTATAGAGACAGGGCCAGTTACACATACTGTTTATAGAGACAGGACCCATCACACAGACTGTTTATCGAGACAGGACTACTTACACAGACTGTTTATAGAGACAGGACCCATCACAGAGAATGTTTATAGAGACAGGACCAGTTACACAGGCTGTTTATTGAGAGAGGACCAGTTTCTCAGAGTGTTTATAGAGACAGGATCCGTCACACAGGCTGTTTATAGACACAGGAACGATCACACAGACTGTCTATAGAGACAGGACCAGTTACACAGACTGTTTATAGTGACAGGATCCATCACATAGACTGTTTATAGAGACAGGACCCATCACACAGACTATTTATAGAGACAGGACCAGTTACACAGGCTTTTTATAGAGACAGGACTCATCACACAGGCTGTTTATAAAGACAGGCCCATTTACACAGACTTTTTATAGAGCGAGGACCAGTTCCACAGACTGTTTATAAAGACATCACCCGTCACACAGAATGTTTAACGAGACAGGTCCCGTCACACAGGATGTTTATAGAGACAGGTCCAGCTACGCAGACTGCTTATAGAGACGTGACACGTCACATAGACTGTTTATAGAGAAATGACCAGTTACACAGACTGTTTATAGAGACAGGACCAGTTATATTGGCTGTTTATAGAGACAGTACCCGTCACACAGACTCGTTATAGAGACAGGACCAGTAACACAGACTGTTTATAGAGACAGGTCCAGTTACACAGACTGTTTATAGTGACAGGGCGAGTTATACAGACTGTTTATAGAGACAGGACCAGTTACACAGACTGTTTATAGAGACAGGGCTCGTCACACAAACTGTTTATAGCGACAGGACCAGTTACACAGATTGTTTATAAAGACAGGACCAGTTACACAGACTGTTTATAGAGACATCACCCGTCACACAGGATGTTTATAGAGACAGGTCCAGCTACACAGACTGTTTATAGAGACGTGACACGTCACACAGTCTGTTTATAGAGACATGACCAGTTACACAGACTGTTTATAGAGACAGGACCAATTACATGGACTGCTTATAGAGACAGTACCCGTCACACAGACTGTTTATAGAGACAGGATGAGTTACACAGGCTGTTGATAGAGACAGGACCCGTCACACAGTCTGTTTATAGAGACAGGTCCAGTTACACAGCCTTTTCCTCGTGACAGGACGAGTCATACAGACTGTTAATAGAGACAGGACCAGTTACACAGACTGTTTATAGAGAGAGGACCAGTTACACAGACTGTTTAATAGGACAGGACCCGTCACACAGACTGATTATTGCGACAGGACCAGTTACACAGACTGTTTATAGAGGCAAGACCAGTTACACAGACTGTTAATAGAGATGTCACCCGTCACACAGAATGGATATCGAGACAGTACCCGTCACACAGACTGTTTATAGAGACAGGACCAGTTACATAGACTGTTGATAAAGACAGGACCCGTGACACAGTCTGTTTATAGAGGCAGGTCCAGTTACACAGACTGTTTCTAGTGACAGGAAGAGTTATACAGACTGTTTATAGAGAGAGGATCAGTTACACAGACTGTTTATAGAGACAGGACCAGTTACACAGACTGTTAATAGAGACAGGACCCGTCACACAGACTGATTATAGCGACAGGACTAGTTACACAGACTGTTTATAGAGACAGGACCCGTCACACAGACTGTTTATAGTGACAGGACCAGTTACACAGACTGTCTATGGAGACAGGACCCGTCACACAGACTGTTTATTGAGACAGGACCAGTTACACAGACTGTTTATAGATAGAGGACCCGTCACACAGACCGTTGAAAGAGACAGGACCCATCACACATCCTGTTTATAGAGACAGGACCAGTTACACAGACTGATTATTGAGGCAGTACCCGACGCACAGACAGTTTATAGAGACCTGACCCGTCACACAGACTGTTTATAGAGACCTGACCCATCACACAGACTGTTTATAGAGACAGGACCAGTTACACAGACTGGTAAAAGAGACAGGAACAGTTACACACACAGTTTATGGAGACAACACCCGTCACACACACTGTTTATAGAGACAGGAGCAGTTACACAGACTGTTTATAGAGACCTGACCCGTCACACAGACAGTTTATAGAGATAGGACCAATTACACAGGCTGTTTATAGAGACAGGGCCCGTCACACAGACTGTTTATAGTGACAGAACCAGTTACAAAGGCTGTTCTTGAGACAGGCCCAGTCACAAAGACTGTTTCTAGAGACAGGACCCGTCAAACAGACTGTTCATCGAGACAGGTCCTGTCACACAGACCGTTTTCGATTGAGGAACAGCTACACAGTTTGTTTATAGAACAAGGTCAAGTTACAAAGATTGTTTATAGAGACAGGTCCCGTCAAACAGACTGTTTATAGAGACAGGACTAGTTTCACAAGCGGTTTATAGAGACAGCACCAGTTACACAGACTGTTTTTAGAGACAGGACCAGTCACACAGACTGTTTATAGTGACAGGACCAGTTACACAGACTGTTTATGGAGACAGGACCCGTCACACAGACTGTTTATTGAGACAGGACCAGTTACACAGATTGTTTCTAGATAGAGAACCCGTCACACAGTCTGTTGAAAGAGACAGGACCCATCACACATACTGTTTATAGAGAAAGGACCAGTTACACAGACTGATTATAGAGACAGGACTCGACACACAGACTGTTTATAGAGACCTGACCCGTCAAACAGACTGTTTTTAGAGACAGGACCCATCACACAGAATGTTTATAGAGACAGGACCAGTTAAACAGACTGGTAAAAGAGACAGGACCAGTAACACCGACAGTTTATGGAGACAGGATCCGTCACACAGGCTGTTTATAGAGACTGGACCAGTTACACAGACTGTTGAAAGATACAGGACCCGTCACACAGTCAGTTTATCGTGACAGGACCAGTTACACAAGCTGTTTATAGAGACAGTGGCCGTCACACAGTCTGTTTATAGAGACAGGACCAGTTACACAGGCTGTTTACAGAGACAGGACCAGTTACACCGAATGTTTATAGAGACAGGTCCCGTCACACAGACTGTTTCTCGAGACAGGACCCGTCACACAGAATGTTCAATGAGACAGGACATGTCACACAGACTGTTTTCGAGAGAAGAACAGCTACACAGGTTGTTTATAGAGACAGGTCCAGTTACAAGATCCTTTTATAGAGACAGGACCCGTCACACCGACTATTTATAGAGACAGGACCAGTTACACAAACTGTTTCTAGAGACAGGACCAGTCACACAGACTGTTTATAGTGACAGGACCAGTTACACAGACTGTTTATAGAGCGAGGTCCAGTTCCACAGACTTTTTATAGAGACGTGACACGTCACATAGACTGTTTATAGAGAAATGACCAGTTACACAGAATGTTTATAGAGACAGGACCAGTTATATTGGCTGTTTATATAGACAGGACCCGTCACATAGACTGTTTATTGAAACAGGACCAGTTACGCAGACTGTTTCTGGATAGAGTACCCGTCATAGACGCTGTTTATAGAGATAGGACCCATCACACATACTGTTTATAGAGAAAGGACCAGTTACACAGTCTGTTTATAGAGACAGGACCAGTTACACAGGATGATTATAGAGACAGAACAAGTTACACAGATTGTTTATAGAGAGAGGACCCATCACATATTCTTTTTATAGAGACAGGACCAGTAACACAGACTGTTTATAGAGACAGGACCAGTTACACAGGCTGTTTATAGAGACAGGACCAGTAACACACACTGTTTATAGAGACAGGATCCGTCACACAGACAGTTTTTAGAGACATGACCAGATACACAGACTATTTATAGAGACAGGACCCGTCACGCAGACTGTTTATAGAGACAGAACCAATCACACAGGCAGTTTATAGAGACAGGACCAGTTACACAGGCTGTTTATAGAGACAGGACCCGTCACACTGATTGTTTATAGGGACTGGACCCGTCACACAGGCTGTTTACAGGGGCAAGAACGATCACACAGACTGTTTATAGAAACAGGACCAGTTACACAGGCTGGTTATAGAGACAGGACCAGTTACACAGACTGTTTATAGAGACAGAACCCATCACACAGACTGATTATAGAGACAGGACCCATCACACAGACTGTTTATAGAGACAGGACCTATCACACAGACTGTTTATAGAGACAGGACCCATCACACAGTCTGTTTATAGAGACAGGATCCGTCACACAGGCTGTTTATAGACACAGGAGCGATCACACAGACTGTTTATAGAGACAGGACCAGTTACACAGACTGTTTATAGAGCGAGGTCCAGTTCCACAGACTTTTAATAGAGACGTGACACGTCACATAGACTGTTTATAGAGAAATGACCAGTTACACAGAATGTTTATAGAGACAGGACCAGTTATATTGGCTGTTTATAGAGACAGTACCCGTCACACAGACTGTTGATAGAGACAGGACCAGTTATACAGACTGTTTATAGAGACAGGACCAGCTGCACAGACTGATTATAGCGACAGGACCAGTTATACAGACTGTTTATAGAGACAGGACCAGTTACACAGGCCGTTTATAGAGACAGGACTAGTTGCACAGACTGTTTATGGAGACAGGACCCGTCACACAGACTGTTTATAGAGACAGGACCCGTCACACAGACTGTTTATAGTGACAGGACCAGTTACACAGACTGTTTATGGAGACAGGACCCGTCACACAGACTGTTTATTGAGACAGGACCAGTTACACAGACTGTTTATAGATAGAGGACCCGTCACACAGACCGTTGAAAGAGACAGGACCCATCACACATCCTGTTTATAGAGACAGGATCCGTCACACAGGCTGTTTATAGACACAGGAGCGATCACACAGACTGTTTATAGAGACAGGACCAGTTACACAGACTGTTTATAGAGCGAGGCCCAGTTCCACAGACTTTTTATAGAGACGTGACACGACACATAGACTGTTTATAGAGAAATAACCAGTTACACAGAATGTTTATAGAGACAGGACCAGTTATATTGGCTGTTTATAGAGAGAGTACCCGTCACACAGACTGTTGATAGAGACAGGACGAGTTATACAGACTGTTTATAGAGACAGGACCAGCTGCACAGACTGTGTTTAGAGACAGGACCAGTTACATGGACTATTTATAGAGACAGTACCCGTCACACAGACTCTTTATAGAGACAGGACCAGTAACACAGACTGTTTATAGTGACAGGACGAGTTATACGGACTGTTTATAGAGACAGGACCAGTTACACAGACTGTTTATAGAGACAGGGCCCGTCACACAGACTGTTTATAGCGACAGGACCAGTTATACAGATTGTTTATAGAGACAGGACCAGTTACACAGACTGTTTATAGAGACATCACCCGTCACACAGAATGTTTATCGAGACAGGTCCCGTCACACAGGATGTTTATAGAGACAGGTCCAGCTACACAGAGTGTTTATAGAGACGTGACACGTCACACAGACTGTTTATAGAGACATGACCAGTTACACAGACTGTTTATAGAGACAGGACCAATTACATGGACTGCTTATAGAGACAGTACCCGTCACACACACTGTTTATAGAGACAGGATGAGTTACACAGGCTGTTGATAGAGACAGGACCCGTCACACAGTCTTTTTATAGAGACAGGTCCAGTTACACAGACTTCTTCTCGTGACAGGACGAGTTATACAGACTGTTAATAGAGACAGGACCAGTTACACAGACTGTTCATGGAGAGAGGACCAGTTACACATACTGTTTAATAGGACAGGACCCGTCACACAGATTGATTATAGCGACAGGACCAGTTACACAGACTGTTTATAGAGGCAAGACCAGTTACACAGACTATTAATAGAGACGTCACCCGTCACACAGAATGGATATCGAGACAGTACCCGTCACACAGACTGTTTATAGAGACAGGACCAGTTACATAGGCTGTTGATATAGACAGGACCCGTGACACAGTCTGTTTATAGAGGCAAGTCCAGTTACACAGACTGTTTCTAGTGAAAGGGAGAGTTATACAGACTGTTTATAGAGAGAGGATCAGTTACACAGACTGTTTATAGAGACAGGACCAGTTACACAGACTGTTAATAGAGACAGGACCCTTCACACAGACTGATTATAGCGACAGGACTAGTTACACAGACTGTTTATAGAGACAGGACCAGTTACACAGGCCGTTTATAGAGACAGGACTAGTTACACAGACTGTTTATAGAGACAGGACCCGTCACACAGACTGTTTATAGAGACAGGACCCGTCACACAGACTGTTTATAGTGACAGGACCAGTTACACAGACTGTTTATGGAGACAGGACCCGTCACACAGACTATTTATTGAGACAGGACCAGTTACACAGGCTGTTTATAGAGGCAAGACCAGTTACACAGGCTGTTTATAGAGACAGAACCAGTTACACAGACTGTTTATAGAGACAGGACCCATCACATATTCTTTTTATAGAGACAGGACCAGTAACACAGACTGTTTATAGAGACAGGACCAGTAACACACACTGTTTATAGAGACAGGATCCGTCACACAGGCAGTTTATAGAGACAGGACCAGTTACACAGGCTGTTTATAGAGACAGGACCCGTCACACTGATTGTTTATAGGGACTGGACCCGTCACACAGGCTGTTTACAGGGGCAAGAACGATCACACAGACTGTTCATAGAAACAGGACCAGTTACACAGGCTGTTTATAGAGACAGGACCAGTTACACAGACTGTTTATAGAGACAGAACCCATCACACAGACTGATTATAGAGACAGGACCCATCACACAGACTGTTTATAGAGACAGGACCTATCACCCAGACTGTTTATAGAGACAGGACCCATCACACAGTCTGTTTATAGAGACAGGATCCGTCACACAGGCTGTTTATAGAGACAGGACCAGTTATACAGACTGTTTATAGAGACAGGATCAGCTGCACAGACTGTGTTTAGAGACAGGACCAGTTACATGGACTGTTTATAGAGACAGTACCCGTCACGCAGACTCTTTATAGAGACAGGACCAGTAACACAGACTGTTTATAGAGACAGGTCCAGTTACACAGACTGTTTCCAGAGACAGGACCAGTTACACAGACTGTTTATAGAGACATCACCCGTCACACAGAATATTTATCGAGACAGGTCCCGTCACACAGGATGTTTATAGAGACAGGTCCAGCTACACAGACTGTTTATAGAGACGTGACACGTCACACAGAATGTTTATAGAGACATGACCAGTTACACAGACTGTTTATAGAGACAGGACCAATTACATGGACTGCTTATAGAGAGAGTACCCGTCACACAGACTGTTTATAGAGACAGGATGAGTTACACAGGCTGTTGATAGAGACAGGACCCGTCACATAGTCTGTTTATAGAGACAGGTCCAGTTACACAGACTTTTTCTCGTGACAGGACGAGTTATACAGACTGTTAATAGTGACAGGACCAGTTACACAGACTGTTTATGGAGACAGGACCCGTCACACAGACTGTTTATTGAGACAGGACCAGTTACACAGGCCGTTTATAGAGACAGGACTAGTTACACAGACTGTTTATAGAGACAGGACCCGTCACACAGACTCTTTATAGAGACAGGACCAGTAACACAGACTGTTTATAGAGACAGGTCCAGTTACACAGACTGTTTCTAGTGACAGGACGAGTTATACAGACTGTTTATAGAGACAGGACCAGTTACACAGACTGTTTATAGAGACAGAGCCCGTCACACAGACTGTTTATAGCGACAGGACCAGTTATACAGATTGTTTATAGAGACAGGACCAGTTACACAGACTGTTTATAGAGACATCACCCGTCACACAGAATGTTTATCGAGACAGGTCCCGTCACACAGGATGTTTATAGAGACAGGTCCAGCTGCACAGACTGTTTATAGAGACGTGACACGTCACACAGACTGTTTATAGAGACATGACCAGTTACACAGACTGTTTATAGAGACAGGACCAATTACATGGACTGCTTATAGAGACAGTACCCGTCACACAGACTGTTTATAGAGACAGGATGAGTTACACAGGCTGTTGATAGAGACAGGACCCGTCACATAGTCTGTTTATAGAGACAGGTCCAGTTACACAGACTTTTTCTCGTGACAGGACGAGTTGTACAGACTGTTAATAGAGACAGGACCAGTTATACAGACTGTTAATAGAGACAGGACCAGTTACACAGACTGTTTATAGAGAGAGGACCAGTTACACAGACTGTGTAATAGGACAGGACCCGTCACACAGACTGATTATAGCGACAGGACCAGTTATACAGACTGTTTATAGAGACAGGACCAGTTACACAGGCCGTTTATAGAGACAGGACTAGTTACACAGACTGTTTATGGAGACAGGACCCGTCACACAGACTGTTTATAGAGACAGGACCCGTCACACAGACTGTTTATAGTGACAGGACCAGTTACACAGACTGTTTATGGAGACAGGACCCGTCACACAGACTGTTTATTGAGACAGGACCAGTTACACAGACTGTTTATAGATAGAGGACCCGTCACACAGACCGTTGAAAGAGACAGGACCCATCACACATCCTGTTTATAGAGACAGGATCCGTCACACAGGCTGTTTATAGACACAGGAGCGATCACACAGACTGTTTATAGAGACAGGACCAGTTACACAGACTGTTTATAGAGCGAGGCCCAGTTCCACAGACTTTTTATAGAGACGTGACACGACACATAGACTGTTTATAGAGAAATAACCAGTTACACAGAATGTTTATAGAGACAGGACCAGTTATATTGGCTGTTTATAGAGACAGTACCCGTCACACAGACTGTTGATAGAGACAGGACGAGTTATACAGACTGTTTATAGAGACAGGACCAGCTGCACAGACTGTGTTTAGAGACAGGACCAGTTACATGGACTATTTATAGAGACAGTACCCGTCACACAGACTCTTTATAGAGACAGGACCAGTAACACAGACTGTTTATAGTGACAGGACGAGTTATACGGACTGTTTATAGAGACAGGACCAGTTACACAGACTGTTTATAGAGACAGGGCCCGTCACACAGACTGTTTATAGCGACAGGACCAGTTATACAGATTGTTTATAGAGACAGGACCAGTTACACAGACTGTTTATAGAGACATCACCCGTCACACAGAATGTTTATCGAGACAGGTCCCGTCACACAGGATGTTTATAGAGACAGGTCCAGCTACACAGACTGTTTATAGAGACGTGACACGTCACACAGACTGTTTATAGAGACATGACCAGTTACACAGACTGTTTATAGAGACAAGACCAATTACATGGACTGCTTATAGAGACAGTACCCGTCACACAGACTGTTTATAGAGACAGGATGAGTTACACAGGCTGTTGATAGAGACAGGACCCGTCACACAGTCTTTTTATAGAGACAGGTCCAGTTACACAGACTTCTTCTCGTGACAGGACGAGTTATACAGACTATTAATAGAGACAGGACCAGTTACACAGACTGTTCATGGAGAGAGGACCAGTTACACATACTGTTTAATAGGACAGGACCCGTCACACAGATTGATTATAGCGACAGGACCAGTTACACAGACTGTTTATAGAGGCAAGACCAGTTACACAGACTGTTAATAGAGACGTCACCCGTCACACAGAATGGATATCGAGACAGTACCCGTCACACAGACTGTTTATAGAGACAGGACCAGTTACATAGGCTGTTGATATAGACAGGACCCGTGACACAGTCTGTTTATAGAGGCAGGTCCAGTTACACAGACTGTTTCTAGTGAAAGGAAGAGTTATACAGACTGTTTATAGAGAGAGGATCAGTTACACAGACTGTTTATAGAGACAGGACCAGTTACACAGACTGTTAATAGAGACAGGACCCTTCACACAGACTGATTATAGCGACAGGACTAGTTACACAGACTGTTTATAGAGACAGGACCAGTTACACAGGCCGTTTATAGAGACAGGACTAGTTACACAGACTGTTTATAGAGACAGGACCCGTCACACAGACTGTTTATAGAGACAGGACCCGTCACACAGACTGTTTATAGTGACAGGACCAGTTACACAGACTGTTTATGGAGACAGGACCCGTCACACAGACTGTTTATTGAGACAGGACCAGTTACACAGGCTGTTTATAGAGGCAAGACCAGTTACACAGGCTGTTTATAGAGACAGGACCAGTTACACAGACTGTTTATAGAGACAGAACCCATCACATATTCTTTTTATAGAGACAGGACCAGTAACACAGACTGTTTATAGAGACAGGACCAGTAACACACACTGTTTATAGAGACAGGATCCGTCACACAGGCAGTTTATAGAGACAGGACCAGTTACACAGGCTGTTTATAGAGACAGGACCCGTCACACTGATTGTTTATAGGGACTGGACCCGTCACACAGGCTGTTTACAGGGGCAAGAACGATCACACAGACTGTTTATAGAAACAGGACCAGTTACACAGGCTGTTTATAGAGACAGGACCAGTTACACAGACTGTTTATAGAGACAGAACCCATCACACAGACTGATTATAGAGACAGGACCCATCACACAGACTGTTTATAGAGACAGGACCTATCACCCAGACTGTTTATAGAGACAGGACCCATCACACAGTCTGTTTATAGAGACAGGATCCGTCACACAGGCTGTTTATAGAGACAGGACCAGTTATACAGACTGTTTATAGAGACAGGATCAGCTGCACAGACTGTGTTTAGAGACAGGACCAGTTACATGGACTGTTTATAGAGACAGTACCCGTCACGCAGACTCTTTATAGAGACAGGACCAGTAACACAGACTGTTTATAGAGACAGGTCCAGTTACACAGACTGTTTCCAGAGACAGGACCAGTTACACAGACTGTTTATAGAGACATCACCCGTCACACAGAATATTTATCGAGACAGGTCCCGTCACACAGGATGTTTATAGAGACAGGTCCAGCTACACAGACTGTTTATAGAGACGTGACACGTCACACAGAATGTTTATAGAGATATGACCAGTTACACAGACTGTTTATAGAGACAGGACCAATTACATGGACTGCTTATAGAGACAGTACCCGTCACACAGACTGTTTATAGAGACAGGATGAGTTACACAGGCTGTTGATAGAGACAGGACCCGTCACATAGTCTGTTTATAGAGACAGGTCCAGTTACACAGACTTTTTCTCGTGACAGGACGAGTTATACAGACTGTTAATAGTGACAGGACCAGTTACACAGACTGTTTATGGAGACAGGACCCGTCACACAGACTGTTTATTGAGACAGGACCAGTTACACAGGCCGTTTATAGAGACAGGACTAGTTACACAGACTGTTTATAGAGACAGGACCCGTCACACAGACTGTTTATAGAGACAGGACCCGTCACACAGACTGTTTATAGTGACAGGACCAGTTACACAGACTGTTTAATAGGACAGGACCCGTCACACAGACTGATTATAGCGACAGGACCAGTTATACAGACTGTTTATAGAGGCAAGACCAGTTACACAGACTGTTAATAGAGACGTCACCCGTCACACAGAATGGATATCGAGACAGTACCCGTGACACAGACTGTTTATAGAGACAGGACCAGTTACATAGGCTGTTGATATAGACAGGACCCGTGACACAGTCTGTTTATAGAGGCAGGTCCAGTTACACAGACTGTTTCTAGTGACAGGAAGAGTTATACAGACTGTTTATAGAGAGAGGATCAGTTACACAGACTGTTTATAGAGACAGGAACAGTTACACAGACTGTTAATAGAGACAGGACCCGTTACACAGACTGATTATAGCGACAGGACTAGTTACACAGACTGTTTATAGAGACAGGACCAGTTACACAGGCCGTTTATAGAGACAGGACTAGATACACAGACTGTTTATGGAGACAGGATCCGTCACACAGACTGTTTATAGAGACAGGACCCGTCACACAGACTGTTTATAGTGACAGGACCAGTTACACAGACTGTTTATGGAGACAGGACCCGTGACACAGACTGTTTATTGAGACAGGACCAGTTGCACAGACTGTTTATAGATAGAGGACCCGTCACACAGACCGTTGAAAGAGACAGAACCCATCACACATCCTGTTTATAGAGACAGGATCCGTCACACAGGCTGTTTATAGACACAGGAGCGATCACACAGACTGTTTATAGAGACAGGAGCAGTTACACAGACTGTTTATAGAGCGAGGTCCAGTTCCACAGACTTTTTATAGAGACGTGACACGGCACATAGACTGTTTATAGAGAAATGACCAGTTACACAGAATGTTTATAGAGACAGGACCAGTTATATTGGCTGTTTATAGAGACAGTACCCGTCACAAAGACTGTTGATAGAGACAGGACCAGTTATACAGACTGTTTTTAGAGACAGGACCAGCTGCACAGACTGTGTTTAGAGACTGGACCAGTTACATGGACTGTTTATAGAGAGAGTACCCGTTTCACAGTCTCTTTATAGAGACAGGACCAGTAACACAGACTGTTTATAGAGACAGGTCCAGTTACACAGACTGTTTCTAGTGACAGGACGAGTTATACGGACTGTTTATAGAGACAGGACCAGTTACACAGACTGTTTATAGAGACAGGGCCCGTCACACAGACTGTTTATAGCGACAGGACCAGTTATACAGATTGTTTATAGAGACAGGACCAGTTACACAGACTGTTTATAGAGACATCACCCGTCACACAGAATGTTTATCAAGACAGGTCCCGTCACACAGGATGTTTATAGAGACAGGTCCAGCTACACAGACTGTTTATAGAGACATGACCTGTTACACAGACTGTTTATAGAGACAGGACCAATTACATGGACTGCTTATAGAGACAGTACCCGTCACAGAGACTGTTTATAGAGACAGGATGAGTTACACAGGCTGTTGATACAGACAGGACCCGTCACACAGTCTGTTGAAAGAGACAGGTCCAGTTACACAGACTTTTGCTCGTGACAGGACGAGTTATACAGACTGTTAATAGAGACAGGACCAGTTACACAGACTGTTTATAGAGAGAGGACCAGTTACACAGACTGTTTAATAGGACAGGACCCGTCACACAGACTGATTATAGCGACAGGACCAGTTACACAGACTGTTTATAGAGGCAAGACCAGTTACACAGACTGTTAATAGAGACGTCACCCGTCACACAGTATGGATATCGAGACAGTACCCGTCACACAGACTGTTTATAGAGACAGGACCAGTTACATAGGCTGTTGATATAGACAGGAACCGTGACACAGTCTGTTTATAGAGGCAGGTCCAGTTACACAGACTGTTTCTAGTGACAGGAAGAGTTATACAGACTGTTTATAGAGAGAGGATCAGTTACACAGACTGTTTATAGAGTCAGGGCCAGTTACACAGACTGTTAATAGAGACAGGACCCGTCACACAGACTGATTATAGCGACAGGACTAGTTACACAGACTGTTTATAGAGACATGACCAGTTACACAGACCGTTTATAGAGACAGGACTAGTTACACAGACTGTTTATAGATAGAGGGCCCGTCACACAGACCGTTGAAAGAGACAGGACCCATCACACATCCTGTTTATAGAGACAGGACCAGTTACACAGACTGATTATTGAGGCAGTACCCGACGCACAGACAGTTTATAGAGACCTGACCCGTCACACAGACTGTTTATAGAGACAGCACCCATCACACAGACTGTTTATAGAGACAGGACCAGTTACACAGACTTGTAAAAGAGACAGGAACAGTTACACAGACAGTTTATGGAGACAACACCCGTCACACACAATGTTTATAGAGACAGGACCAGTTACACAGACTGTTTATAGAGACCTGACCCGTCACACAGACAGTTTATCGAGATAGGACCAATTACACAGGCTGTTTATAGAGACAGGGCCCGTCACACAGACTGTTTATAGTGACAGGACCAGTTACAAAGGCTGTTCTTGAGACAGGCCCAGTCACAAAGACTGTTTCTAGAGACAGGACCCGTCAAACAGACTGTTCATCGAGACAGGTCCTGTCACACAGACTGTTTTCGAGAGAGGAACAGCTACACAGTTTGTTTATAGAACAAGGTCAAGTTACAAAGATTGTTTATAGAGACAGGACCCGTCACACAGACTGTTTATAGAGACAGGACTAGTTTCACAAGCGGTTTATAGAGACAGCACCAGGTACACAGACTGCTTATAGAGACAGGACCAGTCACACAGACTGTTTATAGTGACAGGACCAGTTATACAGACTGTTTATGGAGACAGGACCCGTCACACAGACTGTTTATTGAGACAGGACCAGTTACACAGACTGTTTATGGATAGAGAACCCGTCACACAGTCTGTTGAAAGAGACAGGACCCATCACACATACTGTTTATAGAGAAAGGACTAGTTACACAGACTGATTATAGAGACAGGACTCGACACACAGACTGTTTATAGAGTCCTGACCCATCAAACAGACTGTATATAGAGACAGGACCCATCACACAGAATGTTTATAGAGACAGGACCAGTTAAACAGACTGGTAAAAGAGACAGGACCAGTAACACCGACAGTTTATGGAGACAGGATCCGTCACACAGGCTGTTTATAGAGACTGGACCAGTTACACAGACTGTTGAAAGAGACAGGACCCGTCACACAGACAGTTTATCGTGACAGGACCAGTTACACAAGCTGTTTATAGAGACAGTGGCCGTCACACAGACTGTTTATAGAGACTGGAACAGTTACACAGGCTGTTTATAGAGACAGGACCCATCACACAGACAGTTTATAGAGACCTGACCCGTCACACAGACTGTTTATAGAGACAGGACCAGTTACACAGGCTGTTCTTGAGACAGGACCAGTTACACAGAATGTTTATAGATAGAGGACCCGTCACACAGACCGTTGAAAGAGACAGGACCCATCACACACCCTGTTTATAGAGACAGACTGGTAAAAGAGACAGGAACATTTACACAGACTGTTTATGGAGACAACACCCGTCACACCGACTGTTTATAGAGACAGGACCAGTCACACAGACTGTTTCTAGAGACAGGACCCCTCACACAGACTGTTCATCGAGACAGGACCTGTCACACAGACTGTTTCTAGAGACAGGACCCCTCACACAGACTGTTCATCGAGACAGGACCTGTCACACAGACTGTTTTCGAGAGAGGAACAGCTACATAGGTTGTTTATAGAGACAGGTCCAGTCACAAAGACTGTTTATAGAGACAGGACCCGTCACACAGTCTGTTTATAGAGACAGGACCATTTACACAGACTGTTGAAAGAGACAGGACCCATCACTCATACTGTTTATAGAGACAGTACAATTACACAGACTGATTATAGAGACAGGACCCGTCACACAGACTGTTTATAGAGACCTCATCCGTCACACAGATTGTTTAATGAGACAGGTCCCATCACACAGATTGTTTATAGAGACAGGACAAGTTACACAGTCTGGTAAAAGAGACAGGACCAGTTACACAGACAGGTTATGGAGACAGGACCCGTCAAACAGTCTGTTTATAGAGACAGGACCAGTTACACAGGCTGTTTATAGAGACAGGGCCCGTCACTCAGACTGTTTATTGAGACAGGAACAGTTACACAGTCTGTTTGTAGTGACAGGAGCCATCACACAGACTGTTTATAGAGACCTGACCCGTCACACAGACTATTTATAGAGACAGGACCAGTTACACAGGCTGTTTACAGAGACAGGACCAGTTACACAGAATGTTTATAGAGACAGGTCCCGTCACAACAGACTGTTTCTAGAGACAGGACCCGTCACACAGAATGTTCAATGAGACAGGACATGTCACACAGACTGTTTTCGAGAGAAGAACAGCTACACAGGTTGTTTATAGAGACAGGTCCAGTTACAAGGTCCTTTTATAGAGACAGGACCCGTCACACCGACTATTTATAGAGACAGGACCAGTTACACAGACTGTTTCTAGAGACAGGACCAGTCACACAGACTGTTTATAGTGACAGGACCAGTTACACGGACTCTTTATGGAGACAGGACCCGTCACATAGACTGTTTATTGAAACAGGACCATTTACGCAGACTGTTTCTGGATAGAGTACCCGTCATACACGCTGTTTATCGAGACAGGACCCATCACACATACTGTTTATAGAGAAAGGACCAGTTACACAGTCTGTTTATAGAGACAGGACCAGTTACACAGGCTGTTTATAGAGACAGGACCAGTTACACAGGCTGTTTATAGAGACAGGACCAGTTACACAGACTGCTTATAGAGACAGGACCAGTTACATAGGCTGTTGATATAGACAGGACCCGTGACACAGTCTGTTTATAGAGACAGGTCCAGTTACACAGACTGTTTCTAGTGACAGGAAGAGTTATACAGACTGTTTTTTGAGAAAGGATCAGTTACACAGAATGTTTATAGAGACAGGACCAGTTACACAGACTGTTAATAGAGACGGGACCCGTCATACAGACTGATTATAGCGACAGGACTAGTTACACAGACTGTTTATAGAGACAGGACCAGTTACACCAACCGTTTATAGAGACAGGACTAGTTACACAGACTGTTTATCGAGACAGGACCCGTCACACAGACTGTTTATAGAGACAGGACCCGTCACACTGACGGTTTATAGTGACAGGACCAGTTACACAGACTGTTTATGGAGACAGGACCCGTCACACAGACTGTTTATTGAGACAGGACCAGTTACACAGACTGTTTATAGATAGAGGACCCGTCACACAGACCGTTGAAAGAGACAGGACCCATCACACATCCTGTTTATAGAGACAGACTGGTAAAAGAGACAGGACCAGTTACACAGACTGTTTATGGAGACAACACCCGTCACACCGACTGTTTATAGAGACAGGACCAGTTACACAGAATGTTTATAGAGACAGGACCCCTCACACAAACTGTTCATCGAGACAGGACCTGTCACACAGACTGTTTCTAGAGACAGGACCCCTCACACAGACTGTTCATCGAGACAGGACCTGTCACACAGACTGTTTTCAAGAGAGGAACAGCTACATAGGTTGTTTATAGAGACAGGTCCAGTTACAAAGACTGTTTATAGAGACAGGACCCGTCACACAGACAGTTTATAGAGACAGGACCATTTAAACAGACTGTTGAAAGAGACATGACCCATCACTCATACTGTTTATAGAGACAGTACAATTACACAGACTGATTATAGAGACAGGACCCGTCACACAGACTGTTTATAGAGACCTCATCCGTCACATAGACTGTTTAATGAGACAGGTCCCATCACACAGATTGTTTATAGAGACAGGACAAGTTACACAGTCTGGTAAAAGAGACAGGACCAGTTACACAGACAGGTTATGGAACAGGACCCGTCAAACAGTCTGTTTATAGAGACAGGACCAGTTGCACAGGCTGTTTATAGAGACAGGGCCGGTCACTCAGACTGTTTATTGAGACAGGAACAGTAACACAGTCTGTTTGTAGAGACAGGAGGAATTCCACAGACTGTTTATAGAGACCTGACCCGTCACACAGACTATTTATAGAGACAGGACCAGTTACACAGGCTGTTAACAGAGACAGGACCAATTACACAGAATGTTTATAGAGACAGGTCCCGTCACACAGACTGTTTCTAGAGACAGGACCCGTCACACAGAATGTTCAATGAGACAGGACATGTCACACAGACTGTTTCCGAGAGAAGAACAGCTACACAGGTTGTTTATAGAGACAGGTCCAGTTACAAGGTCCTTTTATAGAGACAGGACCCGTCACACCGACTATTTATAGAGACAGGACCAGTTACACAGACTGTTTCTAGAGACAGGACCAGTCACACAGACTGTTTATAGTGACAGGACCAGTTCCACGGACTCTTTATGGAGACAGGACCCGTCACATAGACTGTTTATTGAAATAGGACCAGTTACGCAGACTGTTTCTGGATAGAGTACCCGTCATACACGCTGTTTTTCGAGACAGGACCCATCACACATACTGTTTATAGAGAAAGGACCAGTTACAAAGTCTGTTTATAGAGACAGGACCAGTTACACAGGATGTTTATAGAGACAGGACCAGTTACACAGGCTGTTTATAGAGACAGGACCAGTTACACAGATTGTTTATAGAGACAGGACCCATCACATATTCTTTTTATAGAGACAGGACCAGTAACACAGTCTGTTTATAGAGACAGGACCAGTTACACAGGCTGTTTATAGAGACAGGACCAGTAACACACACTGTTTATAGAGATAGGATCCGTCACACAGACAGTTTTTAGAGACATGACCAGATACACAGACTATTTATTGAGACAGGACCCGTCACGCAGACTGTTTATAGAGACAGAACCAATCACACAGGCAGTTTATAGAGACAGGACCAGTTACACAGGCTGTTTATAGAGACACGACCCGTCACACTGATTGTTTATAGGAACAGGACCCGTCACACAGGCTGTTTACAGGGGCAAGAACGATCACACAGACTGTTTATAGAAACAGGAACAGATACACAGGCTGTTTATAGAGACAGGACCAGTTACACAGGCTGTTTATAGAGACAGGACCCATCACACAGACTGTTTATAGAGACAGGACCTATCACACAGACTGTTTATAGAGACAGGACCCATCACACAGTCTGTTTATAGAGACAGGATCCGTCACACAGGCTGTTTATAGACACAGGAGCGATCACACAGACTGTTTACAGAGACAGGACCAGTTACACAGACTGTTTATAGAGCGAGGTCCAGTTCCACAGACTGTTTATAGAGACGTGACACGTCACATAGACTGCTTATAGAGAAATGACCAGTTACACAGAATATTTATAGAGACAGGACCAGTTATATTGGCTGTTTATAGAGACAGTATCTGTCACACAGACTGTTGATAGAGACAGGACCCCTCACACAGTCTGTTTATAGAGACAGGTCCAGTTACACAGACTGTGTATAGAGACAGGACCAGTTAGACAGACTGTTCATAGATAGAGGACCCGTCACACAGATTGTTGAAAGAGACAGGGCACATCACACATACTGTTTATAGAGACAGGGCCAGTTATACAGACTGATTTTCGATACAGGACCCGTCACACAGACTGTTTATAGAGACCTCACCCGTCACACAGACAGTTTATAGAGACAGGACCCATCACACAGATCGTTTATAGAGACAGGACCAGTTAAACAGACTGGTAAAAGAGACAGGAACAGTTACACAAACTGTTTATAGAGACAGGACCAGTTACACAGACTGTTTATAGAGAAAGAACCCGTCAAACAGACTGTTTATAGAGACAGGACCAGTTACACTGGCTGTTTATAGAGACAGGAGCATCACACATACTGTTTATAGAGACCTGACCCATCACACAGACTGTTTATAGAGACAGGACCCATCACACAGACTACTTATAGAGACAGGACCAGTTACGCAGGCTGTTCTTGAGACAGGCCCAGTCACACAGACTGTTTCGAGAGACAGGACCCGTCACACAGACTGTTCATCGAGACAGGACCTGTCACACAGACTGTTTATTGAGACAGGACAAGTTACACAGACTGTTTATAGATAGAGGACCCGTCACACAGACTGTTGAAAGAGACAGGATCCTTCAAACATACTGTTTATAGTGACAGGCCCAGTTACACTGACTGATTATAGAGACCTGATCCGTCACACAGATTGTTTATAGAGACAAGACCCATCACACAGACTGTTTTCGAGACAGGACCCATCACACAGACTGTTTATAGAGACAGGACCAGTTACACAGGCTGTTTATACAGACAGGGCCCGTCACACAGACTGTTTATAGAGACAGGATCAGTTAAAAGGTCTGTTTACAGAGACAGGACCAGTTACACAGACTGTTTCTAGAGACAGGACCAGTCACACAGACTGTTTATAGTGACAGGACCAGTTACACGGACTCTTTATGGAGACAGGACCCGTCACATAGACTGTTTATTGAAACAGGACCAGTTACGCAGACTGTTTCTGGATAGAGTACCCGTCATACACGCTGTTTATAGAGACAGGACCCATCACACATACTGTTTATAGAGAAAGGACCAGTTACACAGTCTGTTTATAGAGACAGGACCAGTTACACAGGATGTTTATAGAGACAGGACCAGTTACACAGGCTGTATATAGAGACAGGACCAGTTACACAGATTGTTTATAGAGACAGGACCAGTTACACAGATTGTTTATAGAGACCGGACCCATCACATATACTTTTTATAGAGACAGGACCAGTAACACAGACTGTTTATAGAGACAGGACCAGTTACACAGGCTGTTTATAGAGACAGGACCAGTAACACACACTGTTTATAGAGACAGGATCCGTCACACAGACAGTATTTAGAGACATGACCAGATACACAGACTATTTATTGAGACAGGACCCGTCACGCAGACTGTTTATAGAGACAGAACCAATCACACAGGCAGTTTATCGAGACAGGACCAGTTACACAGGCTGTTTATAGAGACAGGACCCGTCACACTGATTGTCTATAGGGACAGGACCCGTCACACAGGCTGTTTACAGGGCAAGAACGATCACACAGACTGTTTATAGAAACAGGACCAGTTACACAGGCTGTTTATAGAGACAGGACCAGTTACACAGGCTGTTTATAGAGACAGAACCCATCACACAGACTGATTATAGAGACAGGACCCATCACACAGACTGTTTATAGAGACAGGACCTATCACACAGACTGTTTATAGAGACAGGACCCATCACACAGTCTGTTTATAGAGACAGGATCCGTCACACAGGCTGTTGATAGACACAGGAGCGATCACACAGACTGTTTATAGAGACAGGACCAGTTACACAGACTGTTTATAGAGCGAGGTCCAGTTCCACAGACTGTTTATAGAGACGTGACACGTCACATAGACTGCTTATAGAGAAATGACCAGTTACACAGAATGTTTATAGAGACAGGACCAGTTACATTGGCTGTTTATAGAGACAGTACCCGTCACACAGACTGTTGATAGAGACAGGACCCCTCACACAGTCTGTTTATAGAGACAGGTCCAGTTACACAGACTGTTTCTAGTGACAAGACCAGTTATACAGACTGTTTATAGAGACAGGACCAGCTGCACAGACTGTGGATAGAGACAGGACCAGTTAGACAGACTGTTCATAGATAGAGGACCCGTCACACAGACTGTTGAAAGAGACAGGGCACATCACACATACGGTTTATAGAGACAGGTCCAGTTATACAGACTGATTTTCGATACAGGACCCGTCACACAGACTGTTTATAGAGACCTCACCCGTCACACAGACAGTTTATAGAGACAGGACCCATCACACAGATCGTTTATAGAGACAGGACCAGTTAAACAGACTAGTAAAAGAGACAGGAACAGTTACACAAACTGTTTATAGAGACAGGACCAGTTACACAGACTGTTTATAGAGAAAGAACCCGTCAAACAGACTGTTTATAGAGACAGGACCAGTTACACTGGCTGTTTATGGAGACAGGACCCATCACACATACTGTTTATAGAGACCTGACCCGTCACACAGACTGTTTATAGAGACAGGACCCATCACACAGACTATTTATAGAGACAGGACCAGTTACGCAGGCTGTTCTTGAGACAGGCCCAGTCACACAGACTGTTTCTAGAGACAGGACCCGTCACACAGACTGTTCATCGAGACAGGACCTGTCACACAGACTGTTTATTGAGACAGGACCAGTTACACAGACGGTTTATCTATAGAGGACCCGTCACACAGACTGTTGAAAGAGACAGGATCCTTCAAACCTACTGTTTATAGTGACAGGCCCAGTTACACTGACTGATTATAGAGACCTGATCCGTCACACAGATTGTTTATGGAGACAAGACCCATCACACAGACTGTTTATAGAGACAGGACCCATCACACAGACTGTTTATAGAGACAGGACCAGTTACACAGGCTGTTTATACAGACAGGGCCCGTCACACAGACTGTTTATAGAGACAGGATCAGTTAAAATGTCTGTTTACCAAGACAGGACCAGTTACACAGACTGTTTATAGAGAGAGGTCCCGTCACACAGACTGTTTCTAGAGACAGGACCCGTCACACAGACTGTTCATCGAGACAGGACCTGTCACGCAGACTGTTTTCGAGAGAGGAACAGCTACAGAGGTTGTTTATAGAGACAGGTCCAGTTCCAAAGACTGTATGCAGAGACAGGACCCGTCACACAGACTGTTTATAGAGACAGGACGAGTTACACAGACTGTTGAAAGACACCGGACTCATCACACATACTGTTTATAGAGATAGGTCCAGTTACACAGATTGATTATAAAGATAGGACCCGTCACACAGACTGTATATAGAGACAGGACCAGTGACACAGACAGTTTATGGAGACAGGACCCGTCACACAGACTGTTTACAGAGAGAGAACCAGTTACACAGACTGTTTATATAGAAAGGAAAGTCACAAAGACTGGTTAAAGAGACAGGAACAGTTACACAGTCTGTTTATAGAGACAGGACCCGTCACACAGACTGTTTTTGAGACCTGACCCGTCACACAGACTGTTTTTAGAGACAGGACCCATTACACAGACTATTTATAGAGACAGGACGAGTTACACAGGCTGTTTATAGACACAGGACCAGTTACGCAGGCTGTTTACAGAGACAGGACCAGTTACACAGACTGTTTATAGAGACCTGTCCCGTCACACAGAATGTTTTTAGAGACAGGACCAGTCAAACAGACTGTTCATCGAGACAGGACCTGTCACACAGACTGTTTTCGAGAGAGGAACTGCTACACAGGTTGTTTATAGAGACAGGTCCAGTTCAAAAGTTTGTTTATAGAGACAGGACCCGTCACAGAGACTGTTTATAGAGACAGGACCAGTTACACAGACTGTTGATCGAGACAGGACCAATTACACAGACTGTTTATAGAGACACGACCAGTCACACAGACTGTTTATAGAGACAGGACCAGTTACACAGACTGTTTATAGAGACAGGACCAGTTACACAGACTGTTTATAGAGACAGGAACATTTACACAGTCTGTTTATCGAGACACGACCAGTTACACAAACTGTTTATAGAGACAGGACCAGTTACACAGGCTGTTTATAGAGACAGGACCAGTTACACAGACTGTTGATAGAGACAGGACCCAACGCACAGACTGTTTATAGAGACAGGGCCAGTTACACAAACTGTTTATAGAGACAGGACCATTTACACAAACTGTTAATGGAGACAGGATCAGTTCCACAGACGGTTGAAAGAGTCAAGACCCATCACACAGACTGTTTATAGAGACACGAACGGTTACACAAGCTGTTTATAGAGACAGGACAAGTTACACAGACTGGTTATAGAGACAGGACCAGTTTCACAGACTGTTTATAGTGACAGTACCCGTCACACAGGCTGTTTATGGACACAGGAACGATCACACAGACTGTTTATAGAGACAGGACCAGTTACACAGACTGTTTATAGAGAGGATCCATCACACAGTTTGTTTATAGATACCTGACCCATCACACGACTATTTATACAGACAGGTCCAGATCACAGGCTTTTTACAGAGACAGGATCCGTCACACTGGCTGTTTATAAAGACAGGCCCATTTACACAGACTATTTATAGAGAGAGGAACAATTACACAGACTGTTTATACAGACATTACCCGTCACACAGAATGTTTATCGAGACAGGTCCCGTAACAAAGGATGTTTATAGAGACAGGTCCAGCTACACAGACTGTTTATGGAGACGTGTCACCTCACATAGACTGTTTATAGAGATATGACCAGTTACACAGACTGATTATAGAGACAGGACCCGTCACACAGACTGTTCATCGAGACAGGACCTGTCACGCAGACTGTTTTCGAGAGAGGAACAGCTACAGAGGTTGTTTCTAGATACAGGTCCAGTTACAAAGACTGTATGTAGAGACAGGACCCGTCAGGCAGACTGTTTATAGAGACAGGACGAGTTACACAGACTGTTCAAAGAGACAGGACTCATCATACATACTGTTTATAGAGACAGGACCAGTTACACAGACTGATTATAAAGACAGGACACATCACACAGACTGTATATAGAGACAGGACCAGATACACAGACACTTTATGGAGACAGGACCCGTCACACAGACTATTTACAGAGAGAGAACCAGTTACACAGACTGTTTATAGAGACAGGACCAGTTACACAGGCTGTTTATACAGACAGGGCCCGTCACACAGACTGTTTATAGAGACAGGACCAGTTACAAGGTCTGTTTACAGAGACAGGACCAGTTACACAGATTGTTGATAGAGACAGGTCCCGTCGCACAGACTGTTCATCGAGACAGGACCTGTCACGCAGACTGCTTTCGAGAGAGGAAATGCTACAGAGGTTGTTTATAGAGACAGGTCCAGTTACAAAGACTGTATGTAGAGACAGGACCCGTCACACAGACTGTTTATAGAGACAGGACGAGTTACACAGACTGTTGAAAGAGACAGGTCTCATCACACATACTGTTTATAGAGACAGGACCAGTTATACAGACTGATTTTAAAGACAGGACCCGTCACACAGACTATTTACAGAGATAGAACCAGTTACACAGACTGTTTATTGAGAGAGGACCAGTTTCACAGACTTCTTTTCGAGACAGGACCAGTCACATAGGCTGTTTATAGACACCGGAACGATCACACAGACTGTTTATAGAGACAGGACCAGGTACACAGACTGTTTATAGAGACAGGACAAGTTACACAGACTGTTTTTAGAGACAGGACCCATCACACAGTCTGTTTATATCGCACGGCCAGTTACACAGACTGTTAAAAGAGAAAGGACCAGTTACACAGACTGTTTATAGAGACAGGAACATTTACACAGACTGTTTATCGAGACACGACCAGTTACACAAACTGTTTATAGAGACAGGACCAGTTACACAGGCTGTTTATAGAGACAGGACCAGTTACACAGACTGTTGATAGAGACAGGACCCAACGCACAGACTGTTTATAGAGACAGGGCCAGTTACACAAACTGTTTATAGAGACAGGACCATTTACACAAACTGTTAATGGAGACAGGATCAGTTCCACAGACGGTTGAAAGAGTCAAGACCCATCACACAGACTGTTTATAGAGACACGAACGGTTACACAAGCTGTTTATAGAGACAGGACAAGTTACACAGACTGGTTATAGAGACAGGACCAGTTTCACAGACTGTTTATAGTGACAGTACCCGTCACACAGGCTGTTTATGGACACAGGAACGATCACACAGACTGTTTATAGAGACAGGACCAGTTACACAGACTGTTTATAGAGAGGATCCATCACACAGTTTGTTTATAGATACCTGACCCATCACACGACTATTTATACAGACAGGTCCAGATCACAGGCTTTTTATAGAGACAGGATCCGTCACACTGGCTGTTTATAAAGACAGGCCCATTTACACAGACTGTTTATAGAGAGAGGAACAATTACACAGACTGTTTATACAGACATTACCCGTCACACAGAATGTTTATCGAGACAGGTCCCGTAACAAAGGATGTTTATAGAGACAGGTCCAGCTACACAGACTGTTTATGGAGACGTGTCACCTCACATAGACTGTTTATAGAGATATGACCAGTTACACAGACTGATTATAGAGACAGGACCCGTCACACAGACTGTTCATCGAGACAGGACCTGTCACGCAGACTGTTTTCGAGAGAGGAACAGCTACAGAGGTTGTTTCTAGATACAGGTCCAGTTACAAAGACTGTATGTAGAGACAGGACCCGTCAGGCAGACTGTTTATAGAGATAGGACGAGTTACACAGACTGTTCAAAGAGACAGGACTCATCATACATAATGTTTATAGAGACAGGACCAGTTACACAGACTGATTATAAAGACAGGACACATCACACAGACTGTATATAGAGACAGGACCAGATACACAGACACTTTATGGAGACAGGACCCGTCACACAGACTATTTACAGAGAGAGAACCAGTTACACAGACTGTTTATAGAGACAGGACCAGTACATGGACTGTTTATAGAGACAGTACCCGTCACACTGTCTGTTTATAGAGACAGGACAAGTTACACAGGCTGTTTATACAGACAGGGCCCGTCACACAGACTGTTTATAGAGACAGGACCAGTTACAAGGTCTGTTTACAGAGACAGGACCAGTTACACAGATTGTTGATAGAGACAGGTCCCGTCGCACAGACTGTTCATCGAGACAGGACCTGTCACGCAGACTGCTTTCGAGAGAGGAAAAGCTACAGAGGTTGTTTATAGAGACAGGTCCAGTTACAAAGACTGTATGTAGAGACAGGACCCGTCACACAGACTGTTTATAGAGACAGGACGAGTTACACAGACTGTTGAAAGAGACAGGTCTCATCACACATACTGTTTATAGAGACAGGACCAGTTATACAGACTGATTATAAAGACAGGACCCGTCACTCAGACTATTTACAGAGAGAGAACCAGTTACACAGACTGTTTATTGAGAGAGGACCAGTTTCACAGACTTCTTTTCGAGACAGGACCAGTCACATAGGCTGTTTATAGACACCGGAACGATCACACAGACTGTTTATAGAGACAGGACCAGGTACACAGACTGTTTATAGAGACAGGACAAGTTACACAGTCTGTTTATAGAGAAAGTACCCATTACACGGACTGTTTATAGTGACAGGACCCGTTACACAGGCTGTTAATAGAGACAGGACCAGTTACACAGCCTGTTTATAGAGACAGGACCAGTTACACAGGCTGTTTATAGAGACAACACCCATCACACAGACTGTTTATAGAGACATGACCAGGTACACAGACTGTTTATAGAGACAGGACAAGTTACACAGACTGTTTATAGAGACAGAACCCGTCACCCAGACTGTTTATAGAGACAGGACCCTTCACACAGGGTTTCTATTGAGACAGGACCAGTTACACAGTTTGTTTATAGAGACAGGACACATCACACAGACGGTTTATTGAGACAGGTCAAGTTACAGTGACTATTTATAGAGACAGGACCAGTTACACAGACTGTTTATAGAGACAGGACCCATCACACAGGTTGTTTATAGAGAGAGGACCCTTCACTCAGATTGTTTAGAGAGACAGGACCAGTTACACAAACTTTTTATAGGGAGAGGACCAGTTACACAGACTGTTTATAGAGACAGGGCCAGTTACACGGGCTGTTTATAGAGTCAGGACCATTCACACTGGCTGTTTATAGAGACAGGTCGCGTCACACAGACTCTTTATTTATAAGACAGGGCCAGTTACGAAGACTGTTTATAGAGACAGTACCACTTTCACAGTCTGTTTATAGAGTCAGGACCCGTCACACAGGCTGTGTATAGTGACAGGACCCGTTACACAGGCTGTTTATAGAGACAGGTCCAGATGCACAGACTGTTTCTGGAGACAGGACCAGTTACACAGTCTATTTATAGAAACAGGACCAGTTACACAGACTTTTTATAGAGATAGGACCAGATACACAGATTGTTTATAGATAAAGGACAAGTTCTCCAGACAGTTTATAGAGCCAGGACCAGTCACATAGATTGTTTATAGAGTTAGGACCAGTTACACAGACTGTTTATAGTGACAGGACCCGTCACACAGGCTGTTTATAGGGACAGGACCAGATACACAGGCTGTTTATAGAGACAGGACCAGTTACACAGATTTTTATAGAGACAGGGTCCGTCACACATACTGTTTATAGAGACAGGACCAGTTACACAGACTGTTTATCGAGACAGGACCAGTTAACCAGACTGTTTTCGAGACAGGACAAGTCACACAGAATTTTTCTAGAGACAAGACCAGTTACACAGACTGTTTTTAGAGACAGGACCCATCACACAGTCTGTTTATATCGCACGGCCAGTTACACAGACTGTTAAAAGAGAAAGGACCAGTTACACAGACTGTTTATAGAGACAGGAACATTTACACAGACTGTTTATCGAGACACGACCAGTTACACAAACTGTTTATAGAGACAGGACCAGTTACACAGGCTGTTTATAGAGACAGGACCAGTTACACAGACTGTTGATAGAGACAGGACCCAACGCACAGACTGTTTATAGAGACAGGGCCAGTTACACAAACTGTTTATAGAGACAGGACCATTTACACAAACTGTTAATGGAGACAGGATCAGTTCCACAGACGGTTGAAAGAGTCAAGACCCATCACACAGACTGTTTATAGAGACACGAACGGTTACACAAGCTGTTTATAGAGACAGGACAAGTTACACAGACTGGTTATAGAGACAGGACCAGTTTCACAGACTGTTTATAGTGACAGTACCCGTCACACAGGCTGTTTATGGACACAGGAACGATCACACAGACTGTTTATAGAGACAGGACCAGTTACACAGACTGTTTATAGAGAGGATCCATCACACAGTTTGTTTATAGATACCTGACCCATCACACGACTATTTATACAGACAGGTCCAGATCACAGGCTTTTTATAGAGACAGGATCCGTCACACTGGCTGTTTATAAAGACAGGCCCATTTACACAGACTGTTTATAGAGAGAGGAACAATTACACAGACTGTTTATACAGACATTACCCGTCACACAGAATGTTTATCGAGACAGGTCCCGTAACAAAGGATGTTTATAGAGACAGGTCCAGCTACACAGACTGTTTATGGAGACGTGTCACCTCACATAGACTGTTTATAGAGATATGACCAGTTACACAGACTGATTATAGAGACAGGACCCGTCACACAGACTGTTCATCGAGACAGGACCTGTCACGCAGACTGTTTTCGAGAGAGGAACAGCTACAGAGGTTGTTTCTAGATACAGGTCCAGTTACAAAGACTGTATGTAGAGACAGGACCCGTCAGGCAGACTGTTTATAGAGACAGGACGAGTTACACAGACTGTTCAAAGAGACAGGACTCATCATACATAATGTTTATAGAGACAGGACCAGTTACACAGACTTATTATAAAGACAGGACACATCACACAGACTGTATATAGAGACAGGACCAGATACACAGAAACTTTATGGAGACAGGACCCGTCACACAGACTATTTACAGAGAGAGAACCAGTTACACAGACTGTTTATAGAGACAGGACCAGTACATGGACTGTTTATAGAGACAGTACCCGTCACACTGTCTGTTTATAGAGACAGGACCAGTTACACAGGCTGTTTATACAGACAGGGCCCGTCACACAGACTGTTTATAGAGACAGGACCAGTTACAAGGTCTGTTTACAGAGACAGGACCAGTTACACAGATTGTTGATAGAGACAGGTCCCGTCGCACAGACTGTTCATCGAGACAGGACCTGTCACGCAGACTGCTTTCGAGAGAGGAAAAGCTACAGAGGTTGTTTATAGAGACAGGTCCAGTTACAAAGACTGTATGTAGAGACAGGACCCGTCACACAGACTGTTTATAGAGACAGGACGAGTTACACAGACTGTTGAAAGAGACAGGTCTCATCACACATACTGTTTATAGAGACAGGACCAGTTATACAGACTGATTATAAAGACAGGACCCGTCACTCAGACTATTTACAGAGAGAGAACCAGTTACACAGACTGTTTATTGAGAGAGGACCAGTTTCACAGACTTCTTTTCGAGACAGGACCAGTCACATAGGCTGTTTATAGACACCGGAACGATCACACAGACTGTTTATAGAGACAGGACCAGGTCCACAGACTGTTTATAGAGACAGGACAAGTTACACAGTCTGTTTATAGAGAAAGTACCCATTACACGGACTGTTTATAGTGACAGGACCCGTTACACAGGCTGTTAATAGAGACAGGACCAGTTACACAGCCTGTTTATAGAGACAGGACCAGTTACACAGGCTGTTTATAGAGACAACACCCATCACACAGACTGTTTATAGAGACATGACCAGGTACACAGACTGTTTATAGAGACAGGACAAGTTACACAGACTGTTTATAGAGACAGAACCCGTCACCCAGACTGTTTATAGAGACAGGACCCTTCACACAGGGTTTCTATTGAGACAGGACCAGTTACACAGTTTGTTTATAGAGACAGGACACATCACACAGACGGTTTATTGAGACAGGTCAAGTTACAGTGACTATTTATAGAGACAGGACCAGTTACACAGACTGTTTATAGAGACAGGACCCATCACACAGGTTGTTTATAGAGAGAGGACCCTTCACTCAGATTGTTTAGAGAGACAGGACCAGTTACACAAACTTTTTATAGGGAGAGGACCAGTTACACAGACTGTTTATAGAGACAGGGCCAGTTACACGGGCTGTTTATAGAGTCAGGACCATTCACACTGGCTGTTTATAGAGACAGGACGCGTCACACAGACTCTTTATTTATAAGACAGGGCCAGTTACGAAGACTGTTTATAGAGACAGTACCACTTTCACAGTCTGTTTATAGAGTCAGGACCCGTCACACAGGCTGTGTATAGTGACAGGACCCGTTACACAGGCTGTTTATAGAGACAGGTCCAGATGCACAGACTGTTTCTGGAGACAGGACCAGTTACACAGACTATTTATAGAAACAGGACCAGTTACACAGACTTTTTATAGAGATAGGACCAGATACACAGATTGTTTATAGATAAAGGACAAGTTCTCCAGACAGTTTATAGAGCCAGGACCAGTCACATAGATTGTTTATAGAGTTAGGACCAGTTACACAGACTGTTTATAGTGACAGGACCCGTCACACAGGCTGTTTATAGGGACAGGACTAGATACACAGGCTGTTTATAGAGACAGGACCAGTTACACAGATTTTTATAGAGACAGGGTCCGTCACACATACTGTTTATAGAGACAGGACCAGTTACACAGACTGTTTATCGAGACAGGACCAGTATACCAGACTGTTTTCGAGACAGGACAAGTCACACAGAATTTTTCTAGAGACAAGACCAGTTACACAGACTGTTTTTAGAGACAGGACCCATCACACAGTCTGTTTATATCGCACGGCCAGTTACACAGACTGTTAAAAGAGAAAGGACCAGTTGCACAGTCTGTTTATCGAGACAGGACCCGTAAAACAGATTGTTTATAGAGAAAGGACCCGTCACACAGACTGTTTATAGAGACAGGACCAGTTATACAGACTGTTTATAGGGACATGACCAGTTACACAGACTGTTTATAGAGACATCACCCGTCACACAGAATGTTTATCGAGACAGGTCCCGTAACAAAGGATGTTTATAGAGACAGGTCCAGCTACACAGACTGTTTATGGAGACGTGTCACCTCACATAGACTGTTTATAGAGATATGACCAGTTACACAGACTGATTATAGAGACAGGACCCGTCACACAGACTGTTCATCGAGACAGGACCTGTCACGCAGACTGTTTTCGAGAGAGGAACAGCTACAGAGGTTGTTTCTAGATACAGGTCCAGTTACAAAGACTGTATGTAGAGACAGGACCCGTCAGGCAGACTGTTTATAGAGACAGGACGAGTTACACAGACTGTTCAAAGAGACAGGACTCATCATACATACTGTTTATAGAGACAGGACCAGTTACACAGACTGATTATAAAGACAGGACACATCACACAGACTGTATATAGAGACAGGACCAGATACACAGACACTTTATGGAGACAGGACCCGTCACACAGACTATTTACAGAGAGAGAACCAGTTACACAGACTGTTTATAGAGACAGGACCAGTTACATGGACTGTTTATAGAGACAGTACCCGTCACAATGTCTGTTTATAGAGACAGGACCAGTTACACAGGATGTTTATACAGACAGGGCCCGTCACACTGACTGTTTATAGAGACAGGACCAGTTACAAGGTCTGTTTACAGAGACAGGACCAGTTACTCAGATTGTTGATAGAGACAGGTCCCGTCGCACAGACTGTTCATCGAGACAGGACCTGTCACGCAGACTGCTTTCGAGAGAGGAAAAGCTACAGAGGTTGTTTATAGAGACAGGTCCAGTTACAAAGACTGTATGTAGAGACAGGACCCGTCACACAGACTGTTTATAGAGACAGGACGAGTTACACAGACTGTTGAAAGAGACAGGTCTCATCACACATACTGTTTATAGAGACAGGACCAGTTATACAGACTGATTATAAAGACAGGACCCGTCACACAGACTATTTACAGAGAGAGAACCAGTTGCACAGACTGTTTATTGAGAGAGGACCAGTTTCACAGACTTCTTTTCGAGACAGGACCAGTCACATAGGCTGTTTATAGACACCGGAACGATCACACAGACTGTTTATAGAGACAGGACAAGGTACACAGACTGCTTATAGAGACAGGACAAGTTACACAGTCTGTTTATAGAGAAAGTACCCATTACACGGACTGTTTATAGTGACAGGACCCGTTACACAGGCTGTTAATAGAGACAGGACGAGTTACACAGCCTGTTTATAGAGACAGGACCAGTTACACAGGCTGTTTATAGAGACAACACCCATCACACAGACTGTTTATAGAGAAATGACCAGGTACACAGACTGTTTATAGAGACAGGACAAGTTACACAGACTGTTTATAGAGACAGAACCCGTCACCCAGACTGTTTATAGAGACAGGACCCTTCACACAGGGTTTCTATTGAGACAGGACCAGTTACACAGTTTGTTTATAGAGACAGGACACATCACACAGACGGTTTATTGAGACAGGTCAAGTTACAGTTACTATTTATAGAGACAGGACCAGTTACACAGACTGTTTATAGAGACAGGACCCATCACACAGGTTGTTTATAGAGAGAGGACCCTTCACTCAGATTGTTTAGAGAGACAGGACCAGTTACACAAACTTTTTATAGGGAGAGGACCAGTTACACAGACTGTTTATAGAGACAGGACCAGTTACACGGGCTGTTTATAGAGTCAGGACCATTCACACTGGCTGTTTATAGAGACAGGACGCGTCACACAGACTCTTTATTTATAAGACAGGGCCAGTTACAAAGACTGTTTATAGAGACAGTACCACTTTCACAGTCTGTTTATAGAGTCAGGACCCGACACACAGGCTGTGTATAGTGACAGGACCCGTTACACAGGCTGTTTATAGAGACAGGTCCAGATGCACAGACTGTTTCTGGAGACAGGACCAGTTACACAGACTATTTATAGAGACAGGACCAGTTACACAGACTTTTTATAGAGATAGGACCAGATACACAGATTGTTTATAGATAAAGGACAAGTTCTCGAGACAGTTTATAGAGCCAGGACCAGTCACATAGATTGTTTATAGAGTTAGGACCAGTTACACAGACTGTTTATAGTGACAGGACCCGTCACACAGGCTGTTTATAGGGACAGAACCAGATACACAGGCTGTTTATAGAGACAGGACCAGTTACACAGACTGTTTATCGAGACAGGACCAGTTAACCAGACTGTTTTCGAGACAGGACAAGTCACACAGAATTTTTCTAGAGACAGGACCAGTTACACAGACTATTTTTAGAGACAGGACCCATCACACAGTCTGTTTATATCGCACGGCCAGTTACACAGACTGTTAAAAGAGAAAGGACCAGTTGCACAGACTGTTTATCGAGACAGGACCCGTAAAACAGATTGTTTATAGAGAAAGGACCCGTCACACAGACTGTTTATAGAGACAGGACCAGTTATACAGACTGTTTATAGGGACATGACCAGTTACACAGACTGTTTATAGAGACAGGACCCATTACAAAGGCTGTTTATATTGACAGGACCCGTTACACAGTCTGTTTATAGTGACAGGACCAGTTACACAGAATGTTTATAGAGGCAGGACCATTTACACAGGCTGTTTATAGTGACAGGACCAGTTACACAGAATGTTTATAGAGACAGGACCCGTCACACAGAGCGTTTATAGAGACAGGTTCAGTTACACAGACTGTTTATAGAGACAGGTCCCGTTACACAACTGCTTATGGAGACAGGACCCGTCACACAGCCTGTGTATACAGAGAGAGCCTGTCACACAGGCTGTTTCTAGCGACAGGACCGGGCACATAGGCTCTGTTTTGAGGACAAATTACATAGCCTGTTTGTAGAGACAAATCCAGACTCAGGTTTCAAAGAGACCAGACCAGTCCCATATCTTTTAAAAAATAGAACCCGTCAATCACAGGTTTCAGATTGACTGGACATGTCATAACTACGTGTTAGAGAGATAGATCCAGTCACACAGGCTGTTTAAGACGGAAAACGCTTAAATCAGGAGAGATAGAAATTCCTCACTATCGGTGGCACAGAACAGATGTCTTCAGAACGGAAAAATGGGTCCGCAATTCTAGGACCTCATATCTGTCCTACAGGTTCATTTCCATTAATGTTAATTCACAGTTTCTAACCTTGTCCTAATATGACCACATCGAGCTTGTTTATTTTGCAATCACTTAGTTTTAACATGTGTAAATCCTTAATATTGAGAAATGTTGAATAAAGTTAGGAGATAATAATAGGATATTTCCCACATGTCCTATCACAGTGTACAGATAGTGTACCATAACACACTTGACTTGTGATTGTAGGCGTTGGAGCTGTTGTGCCGTGTGAGAAGGTGACTGTAATGTTTTAAGAACAAAGGAAGATAAGGGATAGGAGCAGAGCCTGCTCCACCTTTCAAATAAGATCATGACTGAACTGATCTTCGCGTGAACTCCACTTCTCTGTCGGCTCCTCATAACCCTTGACTCCCTTATTGTTCAAAATGTGATTTGCTCCAAGGGTCCTTTCCTTAAAATTTCATAGCAACATACTGCTATGAAGAACTACTTGAATTATTAGGATAAAGTTTAACGTTCCCAATACACATTACCAGTTCATCCACCAGGTTCACACCTGCTAAATGGTGGGTTCCCTTAACCCAACTGGCTGGGGTTTTATTGAGGCTTGTGAATATCACGGGACTGGCTGAGCCACTCTCACTCACCAGCTCACAAACCCGTGAACATGCATTATATTGCTTCTCTTTTATTTGAGAAGCAAGGTATTTATAAAATATTTTGAAGGATTGCTTATGCTAACAACTACTGAGCCATGAGTCTGATATTGTAAGCTTTTAGATTTATCCTGCTCCGACCTCCATTTCCTTGCATTTGGCTGGCTGTGCCCATTTTCTATATTCTCATTTGACTTCAGAGACCGTCTTGGAGAATTTCTGTTTTCAAGACGTGTAGCCCAGGATTCCTGATCTGTATCTTCCTGTGTCCTCTTGAGTTTCCTTGAAATAATTTCATCTGTCCTTGTGTTTGCTTTCTTCATACGATCTTGATATTCCCATCTATCAATATCCTGTCTGGTTGGTATGCATTGCCTCGTTGACATTCAGAACTGAACCCAAACTTCAATTTCCCCCCTGAAGATACTGAGTCTCTGCAAGATTGTCCCATTGCCGCAGAACCGTTTCAGTCGGCTGCATCTGAGTTGGTGGTGAGATGGACACTGTGACTGTTTTGTCCATTGAAGTACTTTGACCTACCAGCTGACTCTGATCATCGTCCAAGTTAGATTCATCATTATTTCCTAGTGATACCGAAGGTGCGTCACTCGCTAGCAACATTTGGTCCACATGAACCTACATGATATATTCACTAATTTGACCAGTTATTGTTTGATGATACAACCTCGAATAATTGTAAAATATCCCATTTGTCTGCATTTGAAATTTTTGATAGATTGAGAAATGTGACCTGATCACCCTCCTGAGAGCACTGCTCTTTTGAACAGGAATATGACGTTTCTGCACCGCTTGTGCTTTTCTACCTCATCAGGCAAGTTTGGTTGCAGTCAGCTCGAAGCATCCTCAGCCAAAGCTTAATCAATAATTCAGCAGCTGTGTGCACTGTTGTAGAATGACGTGCAGTTTTGTATTTGAGAAGAACATTTGCTCACCGATGATCCAGTCTGTAGAACTTGTTTCTGCAAAGGTTCTGACAATCCTGACCAACCTTTCACCTGCACCATTCTAAACAGGATGATATGGTGCTACCTTTTTGTTTGTTACCGTTGTGTCCCGCAAAACTAGCAAATTTCATGGACTAAAATTGCCGAGCATTATCTGACACCATTTATTCGGGCAGGCCATGGCATGCAAAAAATGTCCTGCAATGTATCCAATGTATGATCTGAGATTGTAGATGATCTCACATGCCATACCTCCAGAATTTCGAATGGGTATCGATTAGAACCAGAAACTTATTATTGCCCATCTTGCAAAAAGCAACATGTATTCTTAGGATTGATTTTCTTGGCCAAATCCATGTTTGCAGCCGCCTTTCAGCTGGCATGGTCCAGCAATCTTGACAGTTAATATAATTACTTATTAATTCTTCTAAGGCTTTATACAAACCAGGCCAATAAACAAAACATCAAGCCACCACTTTCATGCCTACAATGCCAGTCTGCTCACCGTGAAGTTCCGAGAAATCGCTGGCCCATAGTGAACAAGGAATGATTACTGTCAGGCCCCATTTTAGACAGACCTGCTCCCTTGATAATTCGTGCCAGCGATGAAAAGAGGGCTTTATCCCTTTAGCTAAATGCGTCTGATCTTCAGACTATCCTCGCAGGGTGTGTTCAAAGGCCCACTGTAACTTGGAATATTTCTGTGCATGCGCTGCAATATCAGAGGCAGTGACCTGAATGTCATTATCAACGACATCTACAGTGTAGATTGACTGATCGTAGCCAATTCCAGAATCTTCATGAGGCAAGTTTGAAAGAGCATCCTCCACCGTATTCTGCTTCAAAGTGCGATACTTGATGTTGTAATCATACGGAGACAACAAAATATCCTGCCTTTTCAACCTGGAAGCCGTTACGCGTGGAACTGCCACTCTGGATAGCTAGTAAACGTTTGTGGTCGGTTAGTAACGTGAACTGGAAGAAAATTGTTTTAGTGAAATTGATGGGATTGAAGGCCGATACATCCCCGGAGCCTGAGAGTCTGCATCGCAGAGTACTTAACGAAGTAGCCCTAGAAACAGTGGATGCATTGGTGATCATTTTCCAACAGTCTATTGACTCTGGATCAGTTCCTATGGACTGGAGGGTAGCTAATGTAACACCACTTTTTAAGAAAGGAGGAAGAGTGAAAATGGATAATTACATACCAGTTAGCCTGACATCGGTGGTGGGGAAAATGTTGGAATCAATTATTAAAGATGAAATAGCAGCTCATTTGGAAAACAGTGATGGGATCGGTCCAAAGTCAGCATGGATTTATGAAAGGGAAATCCTGCTTGCCAAATCTTCTGGAATTTTTTGAGGATGCAACTAGCTGAGTGGACAAGGAGAACCAGTGGATATGTCGTATTTGTACTTTCAAAATTCTTTGACAAGGTCCCACACAAGAGATTGGTGTAAAAAATTAAAGCACATAGTATTGGGGGTAATGTACTGACGTGGATAGAGAACTGGTTGGCAGACAGGAAGCAGAAATAAACGGGTCCTTTTCAGAATGGCCGGCAGTGAATAGTGGGGTGCCGCAGGGCTCAGTGCTGGGACCCCAGCTATATAAAATATATATTAATGATTTGGATTAGGGAATTTAGTGTAATATCTCCAAGTTTGCAGATGACATCAAGCTGGGTGGCGGTGTGAGTAGCGAGAAGGACGTTAAGAGGCTGCAGGGTGACTTGGACAGGTTCGGTGAGCGGGCAAACGCATGGCAGATTGTAGTATAATGTGGAAAAATGTGAGGTTATCCACTTTGGTGGCAAAAACACGAAGGCGAATATTATCTGAATGGCAGCAGATTAGGAAAAGGGGAGGTGTAACGAGACCTGGGTGCCATGGTACTTCATTAATTGAAAGTTGGCATACAGGTACAGCAGGCAGTGAAGAAGGCAAATGGTATGTTGTCCTTCATAGATCGGGGATTTGAGTATAGGAGCAGGGAGGTCTTACTGTAGTTGTACAGGGCCTTAGTAAGGCCTCAACTGGAATATTGTCTTCAGTTTTGGTCTCATAATCTGAGGAACGTCGTTCTTGCTATTGAGGGTGTGCAACGAAGGTTCACCAGACTGAATCCCGGAATGGCAGGACTGACATATGAGAAGAGACTGGATCGACTTGGCCTGCATTCACTGGAGTTTTGAAGCATGAGAGGGGATGGCATTGAAACATATACAATTCTCACGGTACTGGACAGGTTAGATGCAGGAAGAATGTTCCCGATGTTGGAGAAGTCCAGAACCAGGAGACATCATCTAAGGATAAGGGGTAAGCTATTTAGGACTGCAATGAGTAGAAACTTCTTCACTCAGAGAGGTGTTAATCTGTGAAATTCCCTGCCGCAGAGAGTTGTTGATGCCAGTTCATTGGATATATTCAAAAGGGAGTTAGATATGGCCCTTATGACTAATGGGATCAAGGGGTATGGAGAGAAAGCATGAAAGGGTTACTGAGGGAATGATCAGCCATGATCTTATTGAATTGTGGTGCAGGCTCGCACAGCCGACTGGCCTCCTCCTGCACCTATTTTCTATGTTTCTATGTTTCAAACATAATCACGAAAGCATCTTACTCATTTTGGCATAATTGTGTTTGCTTTTGTTGAGCAACCGTGATGCAAAATCAATCGGTTTTCCTACCCATCATTCATAATGTGGCGGATCACTGAATCCCATACTAGTCTCAGTTCATTTGTCAGATTAAAATGGACGAGAAGAGCTCCACTGCTCAATTGTTGCTTGCATGTGCCGTATGCATTTTGCTGCTTTTTGTCCCATATCCAATGCATCCCTTTCTTTAATAAATAATGGAGTGGTGCGACCAGTGTTGCTAGTTCTGGAAGAAAACGTGCATAATATTAGACCATTCATAAAAAAACAATCGTAATTCAGTACACTTTTCCATATCCGGAGCCAACATAATACTCTACTTAACTGGTTGGAGACCATTTTTATCAACCCATAATCCTAGATAAACGACCTCAAGCTGTATGAATGCACATTTACTCCTCTTCATCTTCAGATGATGCTCATTGAGTCATCTGAATTCTTCTAACAATTTCAGGGTTTTCCATCTCGGGGCCAGTGGCTATCAAAACATCATCTTGATTGCACTAATCATTCCCTCGAAGATCTGATCCATGGTAGCTTGAAATATCTTTGGTCAGGACTTGATAACCATAGGAAACTTACTGTTTGATTTTAAACCTTTGTGTGTGTCGACTGTCAGAAACTGCTGACTAACCTTGTCAATGTTGAGTTGAGCATAGGCTTGTGATGGATCCAGTTTTATGAAGACTTTGGCTCATGCCATTTCTGCATACACATTCTGTGATGTCGGTAAAGGGTACTGTTCGTCATCATCTGCTTGATTCAGCGTAATTTTGTAATCCTCACAGAGCCAGACCATTTTGGTTGCCTTCAGAACTACAACTAACGGGCTGGCCCAATAACTTCTATCAGTCTTTAATAAAACTCAATTTTTCTCCAACTTAGCAAGCTATCGCTCACCTGCGATTGTAATCATATGGTACTTGTCTACAAAAATAGCTTTGACATCCTACCTAATCTGAATGTGTGCATTGTTTCCCTTGATGCCCTTGCACGTGTGAAAGAAAGAAAGACTTGGATTCATATAGCATATTTCATGACTACAGGATGTATCAAAGCGCGTTACAGCCAATTAAGTACTTTTTGGGGTGTAGGCACTATTGTAGTGTAGGCAGCCAATTTGCGAACGAACAAGCTCCTACAAGCAGCAATGTGACAATGGCCAGATGATGTTTCTTTGTTATGTTGATTGAAGGATAAATATTGAAGAGCAGTGCTGAAATAAGTTAGCATATTTCTCCAGCAGAGTTTCTCGATGAGACCTAAGCATTTCTGTACTACATACGCTGTACCAATCCAAATGAAACACGCTTAGGCAATCCTTGCCCACGTGTATCAGCAAATTGACGTATGTTGCTACAATAATAGGTAATCTTGCTTGTATACACTCCATTTGTCCAAGTGTCTGCAATTTTTCCCTGAATGTTTTCAGCTCTGCTGAGCTGGTTTTTAGTGATATTTCTCTGAAATTCTTGTATTACATATCCTGACATTATTGAGCAATCAGCCGCTGTATATAATCATGTTAATCCATCGATTATTAATCATTGCTAACGTTCTGAAATCCTGACAAAAAGAATGTACTGCCCTGCACTTCACTGCATATACACCAAATCCTAAACTGTTCTGATTGGTTTCCTCCCAGTGAACTCTTTGCTTATCGCTGAGCCTGTCCTTGGATTTACATGTGGCTGCACCGGTAGCATCTTGCCAACTTGAAGGCAAACTGTTTCGTGATATGATTGCCATTACACCTATGACATCTATTCTTCTTGGTTTCATAACTCTCCCTCTGACATGGAATCACCCTTTTCTCCGTTTATCAAGCACTGTGCCTGTGAACTGCTACTACTGCTGGTAATGGGTGAAATTGCTTAATATGTTGTCCTGCTATCTTCATGGAGTTGGCTATCTTACAAGCTTTCTTAAAAAAAGATCATCCATTCCTAACGTCTTTCATTGGATCCTTTCATCTGTCACATACAAATTTATCTCGAAGAGCACTAGCTAGGAATTCTCCTATTTTGCAGTGGATACAGATAATTTTCGTATGGCAACAATGTATTAACTCGTGGCTTCATTGGGTCTTTGGTTTCTCATTGCGACCTTACAGGACTCTGCTATTTCTAAAAGCTGTGGATCCGCAGAGGGTGTAGAAATTGCTCTCAGCTAGAAATGGGGCTAACCTACACTTTCTGAAGTGTTCTAGCCGCCGCATCCCCTGCAGTAGCCTATCAAGCGAAATTCAGCACATCTGCATTTTTTTTCCACTGGGGCAAAATTGGATTATCATGGTGGTGAAGCGGAAGTGACCGTCACTGGCTGTATGGAAGTGGGTTGGCAAGGAGTGTCCAAGACACCGCTCCACTCCTGAGGAAGGGCAATTTATAAAATGGCATCCCTCCACAGAGAGTGGGCGGATATTCCGCGCCACCCCGTAGCCGCCAATTTTCCACAATTTCAGCCCCTTCATTTTCTCGCGCGATGATTGATTGCTTAATTGCCAATCTGTCACACCTGCTGAGACTTCATTGATGTAATTCGCTCTAAAAAATCAATTACAGTCTTGTAGCATTTAAACGATTTATTATTCCTGTCAAAAGGCTCCCAAATTACTCTCTCATCTATATTGCCTTCTTGGCTTATTAGCTTTTAATTACTCTGAATAATCTTGAATTGTATTTTAATGAATCTAGATGGCTTTCCATAAGCTCTTTTTGTCAGATCAACACTGTTCCATACTCACAAAAAATGGTACTGCCAGACTCTCATTTGGAACCACACTGCCAGTATATCTCCTTGCTCTGTTCCACTTGCATTTGTCTTCTCATCAAAGGAAATTCCACCAACATTTCTTCAGAAAGAATCTCCCATCCTCGTCGCCATTTTGTAAAGTATTTGTTTCGTGGGTTCTTTGCTTATGAATTCATAGCAACATGTTGCTATTAATAACTAGCTGGTTTATTAGCAAAGGATTAACAATCACACTATACATTACCAATTCATCCAACAGGCTTGCAACCACCTGCCTGATTGTGGATTCCCCACCCCCAACTGGCTGGGGTTTTATTGAGACTTGTGAACATCATGTGACTGGCTAAGCCACTCCCACTCAACAGCTCGACAACTATTTTTGATATAACTGTAATTCAGGTGCCCCTTTTTATAAGGGAAATAAAACCTGCCAATTAAATAATAAACATTAAAGTGAACCTTGACAAATCAAATGCAATTCAAATTTTGTTCCCTGTTAAAATGATGTACTCCAGTCTATCCAGTGCTCATCTCTCGTGGAATGCCAGGAACGGACCGGCATCAAAAGCTCCACAAATGTTGCAGTCGAGTATCCCACATTTGGGGACAACGCAGGAGTCAGCACACCCCAAGTGCAATGGGCTAGCAAGCCTGTGAGCATCCTCACAGGTTCATACATCACAGTGGGTTATTCACTGAAGAATACCCTGCCTCTGATGATAATGACACCAGAGCTGAGGGATTTCAGCTGTGTATGGAGACGAGATTAGCTGGGATAGTTCTCCTTATAGCAGAGAGGTTTCGGGGGTATGAGTGTCTTCGTACTCTTAGGATCATATTGGGATCTGGAATACACTGTTTGAATGGACGGTGGAGTCAGAGTCAATTGTAGCTTTTAATGAGAATTAGGTAAGTACAGGAAGTGAAACACATGCAGAGCTACGGGGAAAGGGCCGGGGAGGGGGGCGGTGTGACTAGCTGAAGTGCTCTTGTAGAAGGCCGGCATGGGTTCGACGGGCCAAATGTCGTCCTTCGATACTTCAAAATTTCTATGATGTACAAAATATTTACTATCCCCTCCTTGGTGTTGCTGCTGAAAGTATCTATGTCCAGTTATTAATTCTATAAACGATGTTGCACGGTAATACAATTGTTGCTATTTACCAGATACACAGTTATTAATCATGAAGTTAATCATTAATCATTAATCAAGCTGTGTCTTTGTTAATGCATGGTTTGTTGTTTACAAATACTGGAGCATGCTCTCTATTCTTGGTATCCCTGGTAAATCTCTGTATCCAGCTATTCATTCGAAAAGTAATGTTTAATTGTGATTCTCACCATATCCCTCCCCATTCCATCTGCCGTGCTGAAGGCTATTGATTCTGAACTTGACATATTGTCACCAAGATTTACATGTTCCATGTTCAACTGAGGAAACGATATTATACGACCCTCGTAATTTAACACATTTCAATCTGCTCTCTCCACTGAATGTTTGTAACATAGCAGAAGAATATTGTCTTGGTTTAGAAGTCTTTTCATCTGATGGCGAAAGGTCATCGACCTGAAATGTTAAATCTGTTTCTTGTTCCACCGAAGCTGCCTGACCTGCTGAGAATTTCCATTTTCTCTTTCCATTTCTGATTTCCAGCACCCGCAGTATTTTGCTGTTGTATTCACCGAAAGATCGGAATGTTCCTGACAGAGTCACAGGAACAAAACCTGCCAGTTCACATACACAACGTTAAATTTCTGAAATATACGCAAATTATTCAGTTCCAGTCAGTGTCTCGTTTTGCACCATCTCTATTTCTGCTTCTTATGGTTGGAATAGGCTGCTTAAGATAAATTATATTCTTACAAAATGTTCATTCAGTCGGCTTTCACTTCATTTATTTCCAATCTACGTCTTGAATTTACAATTGGATTCCATGCCCGTGTTTCACAATTCAGTGGATCTCTCAGGAACTCCCAGAGTGATTCCGTATCAGCTCCTCTTGTACTTCATGATAAACAATCCCAACTGATTGTAACTGAATTACCGAGAATAAGGAAATGATTTCATATTTTCTCATCTAATGTTCTCTGCGCAAGTGGAAACCAACAGGTGAAAAAGTACAAAGATAAACGTCTTCCATTTGTGCTCAAAAATACTTTACAAAAACATTCGGCGGCTCTTTGCCTTTGGGATCAGTCTTTTGATTTTCATGCGAATGAATGCATTTATTGGGACTTTCCCTGGTCAATGATAACTATTTATTTTAATTTAGTGGGGTCTATTCTTTGCAATGTTATTCAGAATATCTTCGATTCAATGAGCTACAAGATGGGTATTTCTACAAAAACAAAGACATAACAGATTTCTTACGGCCCAGTTATCCTTATAACTGCAGTCCATTATATTTATTATCTGAGCATTGTGATATTACATCCATATATTTTGAATAGATTTACCTGCACTCATTGCATGTCAAGGTTGCAAATTCTGTATTTTGCTGTTAGGTTCAGTTTCAGTTGTAAATATAATGGATATTCTAACCAGGAGCAGGAATCCAAGTGGGATTTCCCGTTCCAACCACAGGGGTGCAGAAGCGAATTGCAACGCTCCAAATGCTGACTGATTCCGCGATAGAAGGCTTCCTGAGAACTTCTGGTCCTTTGTGTCCCTGGTACCTCGGGAAGAGCTTTTATCTGCTGGGATAAAGGTAGATCTATTATTTAATCCCTCACTGATCAAACATCTGTTACTGTCCAGTTGCATTTATCCACATTTCATTTGCCGATTCAACAATGTTTTCCCGATTATTCTTTCAATAAGAAATGTATTCAGCTCCACGGGTAAACAAATAATTTAATGACGGTGATAAATTGCAGATTTCATCCCGAATTCCATCAGGTTGCTTCTCTTGCTCCCAGCATGATGTATAATGTCCCTGTTTATTTTCCTTCCTCACAGTGAACTTAGTGACGATTGTGAACCTGTCCCGGGGCAAGTGCGGTCTCTCCAAATGTGTGACTCGCTACCTGATCGCCATGGCAGCAGCGGATCTCCTGGTCGTTATCCTGGACGTGATATTGAAGCAGCTTCCGATTAGTTACAGGAAAGCATTTGAATTTCTTCAGTCCATGCGCATGTGTAATATCCACGCTGGCCTGCTTCATGCAGCCACAGACTGTTCTGTCTGGTTCACTGTCACTTTCACATTTGATCGATTTGTGGCCATTTGTTGCCAGAAGCTGAAAACCAAATATTGCACCGAGAGAACCGCAGCTGTGGTCCTGGGAACAGTGACTGCGTTGACTGGTTTAAAGAACATTTTCTGGTGTTTTATGTTCGAAGGTTATTATAGATTCTCGAACCTCCACTGGTTTTGTTTTAGACGCTATTACCTTGATAGAGCAGTCTTTACAGTACTGGAGATCCTTCATTTTATTCTCACCCCGTGTATCACATTTGTTCTGATCCTGCTGCTCAATACGCTCACCGTCAGACACATTTTGGTGGCCAGCAAATCCCGCAGGAGACTCCGGGGTCCCAACACTGAGGAGAGTCCCAGAGACACCGAGATGGATAGCCGCAGGAAATGTATCATTTCAATGTTCGTAATCTCGGGGAATTTCATCCTGTTATGGGCGTTGTATATGTTGCAGTCTATATATCTACGAGTGTTTTATTCCATTGGAGATCTATCTATATATCTGCATGTATACGTCATGGAACTGGGTGCAATGCTGCAGCTCCTAAGTTGCTGTACAAACACGGGTATTTATGTTGTGACACAGACTAAGTTCAGAGGGCAGTTGCAGGATGCGGGGAACTATACATTTACCCAGTTTGTGAAATTCATTAAACCATGAGAAAAAGCAAAGACTTTGCAGCCTCAGACTCCCTGCATTAAGATGGCGAAGCTGGATCCCTGCACAAACATGCAGGCACTGGGTCACTGCACTAAGCTGACGGCTCTGCATTCCTGCACAATGATGGTGGCGTGGGGATACAGCAGTCTTTTTTTACTACACTAAACGTGATGGGGGTGTGGGTTATATCAGTGTTACATTGCGGGGTGTGGGATATATTAATGTTACAGTGAGGGGTGTGGGGTATATCAGTGTCACAGTGAGGGGTGTGAGGTATATCACTGTTGCAGTGAGGGGTGTGGGGTATCAGTGTTAAAGTGAGGGGTGTGGGGTATATCAGTGCTACAGTGAGGGGTGTGGGGTATATCAGTGTTACACTGAGAGGTGTGAGGTATATCAGTGTTACATTGAGGGGTGTGGGGTATATCAGTGTTACAGTGAGGGGTGTGGGGTATATCAGTGTTACAGTGAGGGGCATGGGGTTTATCAGTGTTCCAGTGAGGGGTGTGTGGTATCTCAGTGTTACAATGAGGGGTGTGAGGTATATCAGTGTTACAGTGAGGTTTGTGGGGCATATCGGTGTTACAGTGAGGTGTTTGGGCTTTATCAGTGTTAAAGTGAGGGGTGTGTGGCATATCAGTATTACAGTGAGGGGTGTAGGGTATATCGGTGTTACAGTGAGGGTTGTGGGGAATATCAGTGCTACAGTGAGGTGTGCAAGTTTATCAGTGTTATAGTGAGATGTGTGGGGTATATCAGTGTGTTACAGTGAGGGGTGTGGGTTTTATCAGTGCTACAGTGAGGTGTGTGGGGTATATCAGTGTTACAGTGAGGGGTGTGGGATATATCAGTGTTAAAGTGAGGGGTGTGGGGTATAACGGTGTTACAGTGAGCAGTGTGGGGTATATCAGCGTTACAGTGAGAGGTGTGCGGTATATCAGTGTTACAGTGAGGGCTGTGGGATATATCAGTTTTACAGTGAAGGTTGTGGGGTACATCACTGTTACATTGAGGGGTGTGGCATATATCAGTGTAATATTGAGGGCTGTGGTGTATATCAATTCTACAGTGAGGGGTGTGGTGTATATCAGTGTTACATTGAGTGCTGCGGGGTATATCAGTGTTACAGTGAGGGGTACGGGGAATATCAGTGTTACAGTGAGCGGTGTGTGGTATATCAGTGTGACTGTGAGGGGTGTGTGGTATATTGGTGTTGCAGTGAGGGGTGTAGGCAATATCAGTGTTACAGTGAGGGGTGCGGGCTATATCAGTATAACACTGAGGGGTGTGGGGTTTTTCAGTGTGTTACAGTGAGGGGTGTGAGGTATATCAGTATTGCCGTGAGGTGTGTGGGGTATATCAGTGTAACAATGCGGGCTGTGGGGTATATCAGTGTTACAGTGAGGGTGCGGGTTATATCAGTGATACAGTGAGGGGTGTGAGGTATATCAGTGTTACAGTGAGGGGTGTGGGGTATATCAGTTTTACAGTGAGGGGTGCGGGGTATATCAGTGTTACAGTGAGCCGTGTGGGGTATATCAGTGTTACAGTGAGGGGTGCTGGGTATATCAGTGTTACATTGAGGGTTCTGGATATATCAGTGTTAGAGTGAGGGATTTGGGGTATATCGGTGTTACAATGAGGGATACGGGGTAGCTCAGTGTTACAGTGAGGTGTGTGTGGCATATCAGTGTGTGACAGCGAGGGGTGTGAGGTATATCAGTGTGACAGTGAGGGGTGTGTGGTATATCGGTGTTGCAGTGAGGTGTGTAGGGAATATCAGTGTTACAGTGAGGGGTGTGGGCTATATCAGTGTAACAGTGAGGGGTGCGGGGTTTTTAAGTGTGATACAGTGAGGGGTGTGGGATTTATCAGTCTTACAGTGAGTGGTGTGTGGCATAGCAGTGATACAGTGAGTGGTGCTGGGAATATCACTGTTACAGTGAGGGTTGTGGAGAATATCAGTGTTACAGTGAGGGGTGTGACGTATATCAGTGTTACAGTGAGGGGCGTAAGGTATATCAGTATTGCCGTGAGGCGTGTGGGGTTTATCAGTGTAACAGTGCGGGCTGTGGGGTATATCAATGTTACAGTGAGGGGTGCGGGGTATATCAGTGTTACAGTGAGGGGTGTGAGAAATATCAGTGTTACAGTGAGGGGTGTGGGGTATATCAGTTTTACAATGAGGGGTGCGGGGTATATCAGTGTTAGAGTGAGGGATTTGGCGTATATCGTTGTTACAGTGAGGGGTGCGGGGTAGCTCAGTGTTACAGTGAGGTGTTTGTGGCAAATAAGTGTGTTACAGTGAGGGGTGTGAGGTATATCAGTGTTACAGTGATGGGTGTGGGGTATATCAATGTTACAGTGAGGGGTGCGTGGTATATCAGTGTAACAGTGAGGGGTGTGAGGTATATTAGTGTTACAGTGAGGGGTGTGCGGTATATCAGTGTCATAGTGCGGGGTGTGAGGTATATCAGTGTTACAGTGAGGGGTGTGGGTTATATCAGTGTTACAGTGAGGGATGCGGGAATATCAGTGTTCCAATGAGCCGTGTGGGATATATCAGTGTTACAGTGTAGGGCGCTGGGTATATCAGTGTTAAAGTGAGGGGAGCGGGCTAAATAAGTATTACAGTGAGGTGTGTGTGTCATATCAGTGTTACAGTGAGGGATTTGGGGTATATCGGTGTTACAGTGAGGGGTGCGGCGTCTATCAGTGTTACAGTGAGGAGTGTGGGGTATATCAGTGTGTTACAGTGAGGGGTGCGGGGTATATCAATGTTACAGTGATGAGTGTGGGGTATATCATTGTTAAAGTGAGTGCTATGGGGTATATCAGTGTTACAGTGAGGGGTGTGGGGTATATCAGCGTTACAGTGAGGCATGTGGGGTATATCAGTGTAACAGTGAGGGCTGTGGTGTATATCAATGTTACAGTGAGGGGTGTGGGGTTTAGCAGTGTTACATTGAGGGTTGCGGAATATTTCAGTGTTAAAGTGAGGGGTGCGGGCTAAATCATTGTTACAGTGAGGGGTGCGGGAAATATCATTGCTACAGTGAGGGGTGGGGGAATATCAGTTTTATAGTGATGGATGTGCGTTATATCAGTATTGCCGTGAGGGGTGTGAGGTATATCAGTGTGAAAGTGAGGGCTTGGGGTATATCAGTGTTGCAGTGAGGAGTGCGGGGTATATCACTGTTACAGTGAGTGGTTTGGGTTATATCAGTGTTAATGTGAGGGGTGTTGGTTATAAAGGTGTTACAGTGAGCCATGTGGGATATATCAGTGTTACAGTGAGTGATGCAGGGTATATCAGTGTTACAGTGAGGTTTGTGGAGTATATCAGTGTTACATTGAGGAGTGTGAGGTATATCAGTGTTACATTGAGGGGAGTGCGGTATATCAGTATTGCCGTGAGGGGTGTGGGGTATATCAGTGTTAGAGTGAGGGCTGTGGTGTATATCAGTGTTACAGTGAGGGGTGTGGGGTATATCAGTGTTACAGTGAGCCGTTTGGGATATATCAGTGTTACAGTGAGGGGTGTGGGGTATATCAGTGTTACATTGAGGGTTGCCTTGTATATCAGTGTTAAAGTGAGGGGTGCGGGGTAAATCAGCATTACAGTGAGGGGTGTGTGAGGTATATCAGTGTGACAGTGATGGGTGTGGGGTATATCAGTGTTACAGTGAGGGGTGCGTGGAATATCAGTGTTACAGTGAGGGTTGTGTGGTATATCAGTGTTAGAGTGAGGGATTTGTGGTATATCGGTTTTACAGTGAGGGGTGCGGGGTATATCAGTGTTACTGTGAGGGGTGTGGGGTATATCAGTGTGTTACAATGGTGGTGTGGGGTATATCACTGTTACAGTGATGGGTGTTGTGTATATCAGTATTACAGTGAGTGCTATAGGGTATATCAGTGTTACTGTGAGGTGTGTGGGGTATATCAGCGTTACAGTGAGGGGTGTGGGATATATCAGTGTAACAGTGAGGGCTGTGGTGTATATCAATGCTACAGTGATGGGTGTGGGGTATATCAGTGTTACAATGAGTGTTGCGGGCTTTATCAGTGTTACCGTGAGGGGTGCGGGGAATATCAGTGTTACAGTGAGCGGTGTGTGGTATATCAGTGTGACAGTGAGGGGTGTGTGGTATATCGGTGTTGCAGTGAGGGGTGTAGGGAATATCAGTGTTACTGTGAGCGGTGCGAGCTGTATCAGTGTAACAGTGAGGGGTGTGGGGTTTTTCAGTGTGTTACAGTGAGGGGTGTGGGGTTTATCAGTCTTCCAGTGAGTGTTGTGTGGTATATCAGTGTTACAGTGAGTGGCGCGGGGAATATCACTGTTACAGTGAGGGTTGTGGAGTATATCAGTGTCACAGTGAGGGGTGTGACGTATATCAGTGTTACAGTGAGGGGTGTGAGGTATATCAGTATTGCCGTGCATGTGTGTGGTATATCAGTGTAACAGTGCCGGCTGTGGGGTATATCAGTATTACAGTGAGGGGTGCGTGGTATCTCAGTGTTACAGTGAGGGGTGTGAGGTATATCAGTGTTACAGTGAGGGGTGTGGGGTATATCAATTTTACAGTGAGGGGTGCGGGGTATATCAGTGTTATAAGGAGCCGTGTGGGGTATATCAGTGTTACATTAAGGGTTGTGGGGTATATCAGTGTTAGAGTGAGGGATTTGGGGTATATCGGTGTTACAGTGAGCGGTGCGGGGTAGCTCAGTGTTACAGTGAGGTGTGTGTGGCATATCAGTATGTTACAGTGAGGGGTGTGAGGTATATCAGTGTTACAGTGATGGGTGTGGTTTATATCAATGTTACAGTGAGGGTTGCGGGGTATATCAGTGTAACAGTGCGGGTTGTGGAGTATATCACTGTTACAGTGAGAGGTGTGAGATATATCAGTGTTACAGTGAGGGGTGTGGGATATATCAGTATTGCCGTGAGGGGTGTTGGGTATTTCAGTGTTACACTGAGTGTTATGGGGTATATCAGTGTTACAGTGAGGGCTGTGGGGTATATCAGCGTTACAGTGAGGGGTGTGCGGTATATCAGTGTTACAGTGAGGGCTGTGGGATATATCAGTTTAACAGTGAGGGCTGTGGTGTATATCAATGCTACAGTGAGGGGTGTGGGGTATATCAGTGTTACATTGAGTGTTGCGGCGTATATCAGTGTTACAGTGAGGGGTGCGGGGAATATCAGTGTTACAGTGAGCGGTGTGTGGTATATCAGTGTGACAGTGCGGGGTGTGTGGTATATCGGTCTTGCAGTGAGGGGTGTCGGGAATATCAGTTTTACAGTGAGGGGTGCGGGCTATATCAGTGTAACAGTGAGGGGTGTGGGTTTTTCAGTGTGTTACAATGAGGGCTGTGGGGTTTATCAGTCTTACAGTGAGTGGTGTGTGGTATATCAGTGTTACAGTGAATGGTGCAGGGAATATCACTGTTACAGTGAGGGTTGTGGAGTATATCAGTGTAAAAGTGCGGGCTGTCGGGTATATCAGTGTTACAGTCACGGTGCGGGGTATATCAGTGTTACAGTGAGGGGTGTGATATATATCAGTGTTACAGTGAGGGGTGTGGGGTTATTCAGTTTTACTTTGAGGGGTGTGGCGCATATCAGTGTTAAAGTGAGCCGTGTGGGGTATGTCAGTATTACAGTGAGGGATGCTGGCTATATCAGTGTTACATTGAGGGTTGTTGGGTATATCAGTGTTAGAGTGAGGGATTTGGGGTATATCGGTGTTACAGTGAGGGGTGCGGGGTAGCTCAGTGTTACAGTGAGGTGTGTGTGGCATATCAGTGTGTTACAGTGAGGGGTGTGAGGTATATCAGTGTTACAGTGATGGGTGTGGGGTATATCAATGTTACAGTGAGTGTTTCGGGGTATATCAGTGTAACAGTGAGGGTTGTGGACTATATCAGTGTTACAGTGAGGGGTGTGAGATATATCAGTGTTACAGTGAGGGGTGTGGGGTATATCAGTATTGCCGTGATGGGTGTGGGGTATATCAGTGTTACAGTGAGTGCTATGGGGTATATCAGTGTTACAGTGAGGGATGTGGGGTATATCAGCGTTACAGTGAGCGGTGTGTTGTATGTCAGTTATTTACCTTGTAGCGTGTGAGGAATATCGGTGTTACAGTGAGGTTTGTGTGTATATTAGGATATCACAGTGAGGGGTGTGGACTAAGTCAGTGTAATAGTGAGAGGCGTGGTCTATATCAGTGTTGCAGTGAGGAGAGTGGGTCTATCAGAATACCACAGTGAGGGTTCTGGGGTATATCAGTGTTACAGTGAGCGGCGTGGGGTAAATCAGTGTTACATGAGGAGTGTGGGGTATATCAGTGTTACAGTGAGGAGTGTGGGGTATATCAATGTTACAGTGAAGGGTGTGATGTATATCACTGTTATAGTGTGGGGTGTGGGGTACATCTGTTACAGTGAGGTGTGTGGGGTATATCAGTGTTACAATGAGGGATGTGGAGTATATCAGTGTTAAAGTGAGGAATGTGGGGTATATCAGTGTTACAGTGAGGGGTGTGAGGTATATCAGTGTTACAGTGAGATGTATGGGGTATATCAGTGTTAAAGTGAGGAATGTGAGGTATATCAGTGTTACAGTGAGCGGTGTTGGGTATATCAGTGCTGCAGTGGGGAGGGGTATATCAGTGTTACAATCAGTGGTATATGAGCACTTCAACCTGACGTGTGTGGGTTATATCAGTCTTGCAGTGAGGGGTTTGGGGTGCATCTGTGTGTTACAGTGAGGTATGTGGGGTATATCAGTGTTACATTGAGCGGTGTGTTGTATGTCAGTTATTTACGTTGAGGCGTGTGAGTAATATCGGTGTTACAGTGAGGGTTGTGGGTATATCAGGATATCACAGTGAGGGGTGTGGACTAAGTCAATGTAACAGTGAGAGGCGTGGTGTATATCAGTGTTACAGTGAGTAGAGTGGGTCTATCAGAATACCACAGTGAGGGTTGTGGGGTATATCAGTGTTACAGTGAGGGGCGTGGGGTAAATCAGTGTTAAATGAGGTGTGTGGGTTATATCAGTGTTACAGTGAGGATTGTGGGGTATATCGGTGTTACAGTGAGGGGTGTGGGATATATCAGTGTTACAGTGAGGAATGTGGGGTATATCGGTGTTACAGTGAGGAATACGGGGCATATCGTTGTTACAGTGAGGGGTGTGGGGTATATCAGTGTTACATTGAGCGGTGTGGGTTATATCAGTGTCACAATGAGGGGCGTGGGGTATATCAATGTTACAGTGAAGGGTGTGAGGTATATCAGTGTTATTGTGAGTGGTGTGGGGTACATCTGTTGCAGTGAGGTTTGTGGGGTATTTCAGTGTCACAGTGAGGGGTGTGGGGTATATCAGTGCTACAATGGGGGGGTGGAGTATATCAGTGTTACAGTGAGGAATGTGGGGTATATCAGTTTTACAGTGACCGGTGTGTGGTATATCAGTGCTAAAGTGCGGGGGGCGGGTATATCAGTGTTACAATCAGTGGTATATGACCGCTTCAACCTGAGTTGTGTCGGGTATATCAGTCTTACAGTAAGGGGTTTGGGGTGCATCTGTGTGTTACACTGAGGTATGTGGGGTATATCAGTGTTACAGTGAACGGTGTGTTGTATGTCAGTTATTTACCTTGAGGCGTGTGAGGAGTATCAGTGTTAGAGTGAGGGTTGTGGGTATATCAGGATATCACAGTGAGGGGTGTGGACTATGTCAGTGTAACAGTGAGAGGCGTGGTGTATATCAGTGTTACAGTGAGCAGAATGTGTCTATCAGAATACCACAGTGAGGGTTGCGGGGTATATCAGTGTTACAGTGAAGGGCGTGGGGTAAATCAGTGTTACAGTGAGGAGTGTGGGGTATATCGGTGTTACAGTGAGGGGTGTGGCATATATCAGTGTTACAGTGAGGGATGTTGGGTATATCGGTGTTACAGTGAGGAGTACGGGGCATATCGGTGTTACAGTGAGGGGTGTGGGGTATATCAGTGTTAATTTGAGCGGAAGGGATATATCAGTGTTGCAGTGAGGTGCAAGGGGTATATCAGTGTTACAGTGAAGGGTGTGAGGTACATCAGTGTTATAGTGAGGGGTGTCGGGTGCATCTGTTAAAGTGAGGTGTGTGGGGTATGTCAGTGTTGCAGTGAGCGGTGTGGGATATATCAGTGTTTCAATGAGAGGTGTGGGGTATATCAGTGTTACAGTGAGCGGTGTCAGGTGCATCAGTGTGTTAGAGTGCAGCGTGTGGGTCTGATCTGAGTGTTTCACTGTCGGGTGAGTGGGATATCAGTGTTACAGGGAGGCGTGGGGCGGTATATCTGTGTGGTACAGTGAGTGCTGCGGCGTATATCAGTGTTACAGTGAGGGGTTTGGTGTATGTCAGTGTTACAGTGAGTGATGTGTGGTATATCAGTGTTACATTGAGGGGTGTGGGGTATATCAGTGTTACAGTGAGGGGTGTGGGGTGTATCAGTGTTACAGCAAGGGATGTGGGGAGTATCAGTGTTACAGTGAGGGGTGTGAGGTGTATCAGTGTTACAGTGAGGGGTGGTGGGTATATCAGTGTTACAGTGAGGGATGTGGGGTATAACAGTGTTACAGTGAGTGGTGTGGAGTACATATGTTACAGTGAGATGTGTGGGGTATATCAGTGTTACAATGAGTGATGTGGGGTATATCATTGTTAAAGTGAGGAATGTGGGGTATATCATTGTTACAGTGAGGGGTGTGAGGTATATCAGTGTTACAGTGAGATGTTTGGGGTATATCAGTGTTAAAGTGAGGAATGTGTGTTATATCAGTGTTACAGTGAGCGGTTTGGGGTATATCAGTGTTACAGTGAGGGGTGTGAGGTATATCAGTGTTACAGTGAGATGTATGGGGTTTATCAGTGTTAAAGTGAGGAATGTGGGGTAAATCAGTGTCACAGTGAGCGGTGTGGGGTATATCAGTGCTAGAGTGGGGAGGGGTATATCAGTGTTACAATCAGTGGTATATGAGCACTTCAACCTGAGGTGTGTGGGTTATATCAGTCTTAAAGTGAGGGGTTTGGGGTGCATCTGTGTGTTACAGTGAGGTATGTGGCGTATATCAGTGTTACAGTGAGCGGTGTGTTGTATGTCAGATATTTACCTTGAGGCGTGTGAGGAATATCGGTGTAACAGTGAGGGTTGTGTGTATATCAGGATATCACAGTGAGGGGTGCGGACTAAGTCAGTGTAACAGTGAGAGGCGTGGTGTATATCAGTGTTACAGTGAGGAAGTGGGTCTATCAGAATACCACAGTGGGGTTGCGGGGTATATCAGTGTTACAGTGAGGGGCGTGGGGTAAATCAGTGTTACATGAGGAGTGTGGGGTATATCAGTGTTACAGTGAGGAGTGTGGTGTATATCGGTGTTACAGTGAGGGGTGTGGGATATATCAGTGTTACAGTGATGAATGTGGGGTATATCGGTGTTACAGTGAGGAGTACGGGGCATATCGTTGTTACAGTGAGGGGTGTGGGTATATCAGTGTTACATTGAGCGGTGTGGGTTATATCAGTGTTACAATGAGGGGCGTGGGGTATATCAATGTTACAGTGAAGGGTGTGAGGTATATCAGTGTTATAGTGAGTGGTGTGGGGTACATCTGTTGCAGTGAGGTGTGTGGGGTATTTCAGTGTTACAGTGAGGGGTGTGGGGTATATCAGTGCTACAATGGGGGGGTGGGGTATATCAGTTTGAAAGTGAGGAATGTGGGGTATATCAGTTTTACAGTGACCGGTGTGGGGTATATCAGTGCTACAGTGCGGGGGGGCGGGTATATCAGTGTTACAATCAATGGTATATGACCGCTTCAACCTGAGTTGTGTCGGGTATATCAGTCTTACAGTGAGGGGTTTGGGGTGCATCTGTGTGTTACAGTGAGGTATGTTGGGTATATCAGTGTTACAGTGAACGGTGTGCTGTATGTCAGTTATTTACCTTGAGGCGTGTGAGGAATATCGGTGTTAGAGTGAGGGTTGTGGATATATCAGTATATCACAGTGAGGGGTGTGGACTATGTCAGTGTAACAGTGAGAGGCGTGGTGTATATCAGTGTTACAGTGAGGAGAGTGGGTGTATCAGAATGCGACAGTGAGGGTTGCGGAGTATATCAGTGTTACAGTGAGGGGCGTGGGGTAAATCAGTGTTACAGTGAGGAGTGTGGGGTATATCGGTGTTACAGTGAGGGGTGTGGCATATATCAGTGTTACAGTGAGGGATGTGGGGTATATCGGTGTTACAGTGAGGAGTACGGGGCATATCGGTGTTACAGTGAGGGGTGTGGGGTACATCAGTATTACATTGAGCGGTGTGGGTTATATCAGTGTTGTAGTGAGGGGCAAGGGGTATATCAATGTTACATGAAGGGTGTGAGGTATATCAGTGTTATAGTGAGGGGTGTCGGGTACATCTGTAAAAGGGAGGTGTGTGGGGTATGTCAGTGTTGCAGTGAGCGGTGTGGGAGATATCCGTGTTACAGTGAGCGGTGTCAGGTTCATCAGTGTTTTAGAGTGCAGCGTGTGGGTCTTAGCTGAGTGGTTCACTGTCGGGTGAGTGGGATATCAGTGTTACAGGGATGCGTGGGGCGGTATATCTGTGTGGTACAGTGAGTGCTGCGGCGTATATCAGTGTTACAGTGAGGGGTTTGGTGTATGTCAGTGTTACAGTGAGTGATGTGTGCTTTATCAGTGTTACATTGAGGGGTGTGGGGTATATCAGTGTTACAGTGAGGGGTGTGGGGTGTATCAGTGTTACAGCGAGGGATGTGGGGTGTATCAGTGTTACAGTGAGGGGTGTGAGGTGTATCAGTGTTACCGTGAGGGGTGGTGGGTATATCAGTGTTACAGTGAGGGGTGTGGGGTATAACAGTGTTACATTGAAGGGTGTGGGGTGTATCATTGTTACAGTGAGGGGTGTGGGGTATATCAGTGTTGCAGTGCGGGGTGTGGAGTATTTAACTATTACAGTGAGGGGTGTGGGGTATATCGTTGTTACAGTTAGGGGTATGGGGTATATCGGTGTTACAGTGAGGGGTGTGGGGTATATCAATATTACAGTGAATGTTGTGAGGTATATCAGTGTTACAGTGAGGGGTGGTGGGTATATAAGTGTTACAGTGAGGGGTGTGGGGTATGTCAGTTTTACAGTGAGGGGTGTGGGGTATATTGGTGTTAGAGTAAGGGGTGCGTGTTATATCAGTGTTGCAGTGAGCGGTGTCGGTACATTAGTGGGTTAGAGTGTAGCGTGTGGACCTTAGCTGAGTTGTTCACTGTGGTGTGAGTGGTATATCAGTGTTACAGGGAGGCGTGCGGGTGTATATCAGTGGGTTACAGTGAGTGGTGCCCGGTATATCAGTGTAACAGTGAGGGGTGTGGGGTCTATCAGTGTTACAGTGAGAGGTGTGGTGTATATCAGTGTTACAGTGAGGGGTGGTGGGTATATCAATGTTACAGTGAGGGGTGTGGGGTATAACAGTGTTACAGTGACGGTTTTGGAATGTATCAGTGTTACAGTGAGGGGTGTGGGGTATATCAGTGTTACAGTGAGGGGTGTGGGATGTATCAGTGTTACAATGAGGGGTGTGGGGTACTTCGATGTTACAGTTAGGGGTATGTGGTATATCGGTGTTACAGTGAGGGGTGTGGGGTATATCAATGTTTCAGTGAAGGGTGTGAGCTATTTCAATTTATAGCGAGGGGTGATGGGTATAGCAGTGTTACATGAGGAGTGTGGGGTATATCAGTGTTACAATGAGGAGTGTAGGGTATATCAATGTTACAGTGAAGGTTGTGATGTATATCACTGTTATAGTGTGGCGTGTGGGCTACATCTTTTACAGTGAGGTGTGTGGGGTATATCAGTTTTACAATGAGGGATGTGGGGTATATCAGTGTTAAAGTGAGGAATGTGGGATATATCAGTGTTACAGTGAGGGGTGTGAGGTATATCAGTGTTACAGTGAGATGTGTGGGGTATATCAGTGTTAAAGTGAGGAATGTGGGATATATCAGTTTTACAGTGACCGGTTTGGGGTATATCAGTGCTACAGTGCGGATGGGCGGGTTTATCAGTATTACAATCAATGGTATATGACCACTTCAACCTGAGTTGTGTTGGGTATATCAGTCTTACAGTTAGGGGTTTGGGGTGCATCTGTGTGTTACAGTGAGGTATGTGGGGTATATCAGTGTTACAGTGAACGGTGAGTTGTATGTCAGAATACCACAGTGAAGGGTGTGGGGTATATCAGTGTTATGGTGAGGGGCGTGGGCTATATCAGTGTTACAGTGAAGGATTTGAGGTATATCAGTGTTACAGTGAGTGGTGTGGTGTATATCAGTGTTACAGTGAGGGGCATGGTTTTTACCTGAATTTTAGAGTGAGGGGTATGGGGTGTTTAAGTGCATTACAGTGAGGGGTGTGGTATATATCGATGCGTTAAAGTAAGTGATGTCGGGTATATGAGTGTTCCAGTGAGTGGTGTGTGCTTTATCGGTGTGTTGCAGTTATGGGTGTGGGGTCTATGATTGTTACATTGAGGGGTGTGGGGTATATCAGTGTTACAATTAGGGGTGTGGGCTATATCAGTGTTATAGTGAGGGGTGTGGGGTATATCAGTGTTGCAGTGGGTGGGGGGTGGGAATTATCAGTGTTACAGTGAGGAGTTTGGGGTGTATCTGTATGTTACAGTGAGGTCTGTGGGGGACATCAGTGTTACAGTGAGGGGTTTGGGGTGCATCAGTGTGTTACAGTGAGGAATGTGGGGTATATCAATTTTACAGTGAGCGGTGTGTTGTATGTCAATAAGTTACCTTGAGACGTGTGAGGTATATCATTGTTCCAGTGAGGGTTTTCGGTACATCAGGATATTACAGTGAGGGGTGTGGACTATGTTAGTATTACACTGAGGGGTGTGGGATATATCGGTGCTGCAGCGAGCGGTGTGTGTTCTATCAGTGTTGCAGTGAGTGGTGTGGGGTGTATCATTGTTACTGTGAGTGGTGTGGGGTATATAAGAGTCTTACAGTGAGGGTGTAAATGTGGATTATTTTCTCTCAATCTGGTTCTGCAAAAATTCTGAAACGAATACCGCTTGTGCTTTAAACAAAGCAAGCTTTTATTTAAAAAGCAAATCCCGATCGGGGACCTTATCAGACAGAAGGAATGCAACTCTGATAGATCGCACCCACTTCCTACAGACAAAGTGACGTTACATTGTAACGGGACGACGGTTCTACATTCTCGGCAAAAGATAACAAGATAGGGCTAGAGTGACATCCTAGTTCAGCCTATCCCTTTTGATCCCTCTTTCCCTTTGTCCACTCATAAGCCGACCAAAGTATGGTCTGATTTTAAACAAAGACCTTCTGTTAATGTTTCAGGTTAATAACATGATTTAATAAGACCTTGAGGTTTTTCTGCAAGCTGTGGGTTTTGTTTCAATATGTGTTAGTGTTGTAAAATTTCGCAGTCTCGAGTCTGAGATGTCATGGCTATTCCACAATGAATTTTTTGTTAGCTTATACTGTCCCTATACAATTCCCACGTTCTCAAGTTCAATGTCACTATACATTTTTAAACATTCACATGCCCCCCTTTTATCATTCCATGATAACACTTAGGATCATTCTAGGAGTATCGCATTCATCCATTCACACTCTATTTCCTGAATCATACTGTTGTTAGTGTCGAGTAGTTCTTTAGTTCGTTGGATCATAACTCGGGAGCCCTTGACCACGAGAGTTTGCTAACCTTGCCATCAAACCTCCACTTGTTTTATTCGGAAGGTGAGAGAGGATGGTGACGCGTGCACCTGTGGTGATGTTGAGACTGTGTGGGCATTTGCTGTACCCTATGATATGTCCCTTGTTACTGGTGTAATTTCGGGTTAGACATATGTCCCCGGTTGGCCTCCCAATCCCCGAGGTATTGGTCAGGGCTAAGAATGGGGGTTCCTTTCCACGGTCGTAGGTTGTTTGGTACCATCCCTGGAATGTCTCGCTAATTGTATTGGCCCCCCTCCTTTCGTGATAGTTTGGCTCTGAATCCATCTGACAGTCTCTGTTAGGGTTAGTGGAACGGGGCGCAAAGTCATTCCCCCTTTGGAATGTATAGGGAGATGTGAACACACCCAACATCTAGAAAAGTTCCCATTTTGCGCATAAACATAAGACATGTACAAAAAGGTACTTACATGGAGCTCTCTTCTCTGTCTCCCCTCCCATGCGCTGAAACTGTCATATATCAAAACTATTATACAGGCTGTGGCAGACAGACACAGTTGCATCTTATGACTCAGGATTCAGATGAATAGTGCAATTATTTTGCTGAATAAAAGAGTTCAGTTTTCCCGTCTCTCTTCTCAGGTCACCGTCGATGTAGCTGGCTGTTTATCACTACGGGTAAAAGTTCAAACTGGTGACGTTCCAATTCGGATACCAACGGAGAAGAGGAGGTCTGGAACAGAAACAGGAGTTAGAATAACCAGTAAAATAGGTTCGTTAGAGGGTGGTGAGCTTGCAGTGATGCAGGTGAACCCAGGCACTTTTCCCCTCAACCTTGGCTGCAGTGGGGGTAGTGAGTAACACCTGAAAAGGCCCCTCCTATTGTGGCTCTAATCCCTTCCAAATCCATACTTCCCTGGTGCCACGAGGGACAATTCGGGTAAAACTGAGAGGTCGAGGTGAGCATCTTGAACCTGGTTGTGAGCTAGTCACAGAGCCTGAGTCAAAGAAAGAAGATAGGTGGTCATCAGTCGAGCTGAGATACCATATCTAGGAACAATTTCCCTCATTAACACCGTAACAACAGTTTGAGCCTTATTATCCAGGGTAGGGTAGGCTTCAATCCATCTGCTAAACACATCTACTATTACTAACACATATTTGTAACACTGAACTTCTGCAACTCAATGTAGTCCAACTGAAATGTCTCAAAGGGACTTTCGGGTATGGGCATTTTACCCCAATCAAAGGGGACTCCCTTCCCTGGATTATGTTGCTGGCAAACCAGGCAACGACTACTGATGTTCTGGGCGAGCGCCTGGAGTCTGGGGTGCCACCAAGTAGCCAAAAGTGTATCACTCGTGGTCCTTGCTCCACAATGAGTCGCAAAATGCACACATTCAATAACCCATAGAGCCAACTCGTCAGACATGCGAGTCTGTTCCGCGGGAGTGGTCCAGAGTTTAGAAACATTGCCATACGCACATCCATAATATTTCCACAACAGTTTATCTTTTTCAGGAGCGTCCTCATGTGCTTTTATAACATCTTGGATGGTTGGCATTGGTTTTTCCGAGGCTAACTTAACCTTCGCAGGATTTTTAGTCTGACTCATCAATTTGGGCACTAACATCTGTTGGTCACGAGAGGCCTGTTTAGCCTCGTTGTCAGCACAGTGGTACCCTGTATCAACCGGAGATTTTCCGGTGGTGTGGGTGGTACATTTAACAACGGCAATACACTTGGGGAGAATGAGCGCTTGCAACAAATGAGATACTAGTTGCTCATGGGATATCTCATTCGCCTGTGAGGTTAGGAATCCCCTATTTTTCCATAATTGTCAGAAATCATGGGCCACCCCAAAGGCATGCCTAGAGTCGGTGTAGATATTGACTTTGAGGTCTTTGGCCAAGATACAGGCTCGGGTGACGGTGAATAGTTCAGCTTGTTGGGCAGAAAAGGCGGTTTCAAAAGCGGCAGATTCCAAGACCTGATTCTCCTGGTTTACTATGGCGTATCCTGAGATTAATAGAAGAACTTCCGTCAACATACATAATACAGTCTGGATCTTCAGTTGGTACATCAACTAAATCTTCCCTGACTGATGTGGCCTCTTGAATTAAAGATAAACAATCATGACTGGGTTCTTCCTCATCTTGGGGCGGCTCAGTAAGAAAATTAGGCCGGATTAATTGCAGTACAGAGCCGAAAGGTCAGCTTAGGATTGTTTAGTCGGTAGATCTCATACCTACTTTGCCTGGCCATGGTAAGGTGTTGAGTCTGCAGTTGGCCCAGGAATGCAGCTACTGAGTGAGAAGTGTTAAGACAACGGTAGCACAGTCTTTAAGAATTGTTCAATACAGTTGAAAGGGCCGGTCATAGAGGGGCCGGCCCAAAGCCGGAGCTTGCAGCAGGGCTGTCTTTAGTTCCTTAAAGGCTTGGACGTCTGCGGTTTCTATTTCAAAGCTGCCTTACTTATTTGTATACGGGGTGAGGTGCTTCGTCATCAGGGCAACATTAGGGATCCAGGGTCTGCAGTAATTGATCAACCCCAACCACTGTCGCATTTATTTAGCCGTGCTAGGGACTGGAAACTGGCAAATTGGTTCGACTCGGCTAGTCTCCAAAGCTCGGTGGATACTCGGTATTGCCTGTGATTTCAGTGGGTACTGTCCACATTGCACTGCACTGGGATCTCAATCGGATCAATGGGAGTATAACCCACTTGGGAGGGGTCCTCTGCCCACACATGAGGATCCACATAGTCAGGTATGTCAGAGCCAGTATGATGCTGCAGAATCGTTAAGACCTTCTCGGGGTCTCCGTTGAATTGGACTGTTCGGCCATGTTTTACAATTTGCACATCCCGGCTGGAAGGGTCAGCCTCGTCTATAGCCTGGCACACCATAACTCCCAAATCATTAGCGTGGTGAGGAGGTAATACTTCGAGTAATATGTGGTGCCACTGTTGGGGGCTGTCCATTTCCACAAAATCTGCCTTCCCTTCCTGTCCAGTCACTCTCGCCCTCAATAGAATTTCCTTCACTTCCCCTTCGTGATCCTGATAAAAGGTCTGCAGGTCCTGATTCTTTCCACTGGGATCGCGTGCTAGGGTCACGTGAGAGGGTGCCTGCGGCAGGTCCAGAGACCACCACTTAGTGATTCTAGTGGTATTATACTGCTGCTTAAGGGTTCCCTGTTTTACAATAATCCCATCATCTCCACACTCCAAATGCAACTGGAATTTGCAAAGGAGGTCTATAGCCATCAAGTTACAGTCCAGATTGGTTGTGATAACAAATCGATGTTCCACCAATTCTTTCTGGTAACCCATTTTAACCGGTTCTGACACCGGGAATGTCGAGACTTGTCCCAGGAATCCTGACAGTCCTGTGTTTCAGTGAAGGCGGGGAGGTTAAGCTTTGATTGGACAGAAGACATGAAAGCTCCCATATCTATAAAGAAGGGTTGCCAGTCATTCCGAATTTTTAACACTATCATCGGTTCGTCATCCGGAGAGGGTCCCTGCGTAGTCAATACGAATAGAGAGACGGTTGGCCAAAGGGGTTGTTCTGGGAGAAGTTAATGTAAGATCCCCGTCCTCTACCCCCTTGCCCCCCTCCTCTTCCTCCTCTTCCTTTTTCGTGCCGATGGGAGGGACAATTTCTATTCCAATGTCCTTTTTGCCCACAAATAAAGCATCCATCTCGTTTTCCGAGACCCGACCTCTTCCCATACCATGCCGGGGACAGTAGGGCGGGCCGTAATTAGCAGGGCACGGGCCATTTGGCTTTTTGACATAACCGTATTCCCGTTTATCCACCCAACCCTGCACGCAATACTGCAGTTCCATCTGGTATCCCCTTGGGTCGGGTTTTGGTCCTTCCACCCGAGGCGGCTCCATACTGATGGGCTTCTGAAGGGTCGTGGTGAGAGCATTAAAGATAGAGTTTAGGCGATCCTGGACATCGTTAGGGTGAGCAACCACCAATACATCATGAGTAGCCCGTCCTAGGTGAGTTAGAAATCGGGCATGCTCAGTTGGGCTCAGGGTTTGCTTTACCAGGGCCCACAGGTCCCTTGATTCTGCATTATATCCGTGCATGTCGAGGTCACTCCGTGAAATCGGAGGTCAGGGTTAAGTTGGGTTTGTGGATCCCTTTCAACTTATTTATCTTAGCCTTTTAACTCTTCAATTTGTTTTGTTTGAGTATCTATTTCTTTATTGTATCAGGCAAGTATTATTACATAAGCTAGTTCTGTTTTTATTTTTATTCTGACTATCGCACCATTCCTCTGTTAGGTGAGTGTTTTTTCTAGTAAGAAATACTAATTGATAATGTTCAGTATGAAATGGCTTTCAATGGAAAGTGTCAACTCCTTTATAGATTTGTAAGAAGACCTGATGTCATTACGTGACTTCACGTAACCATGTGGAAAAAAAAATATTTTCATCAGGAAAGGCAGCATTTGATTAAACTCCAAAAATTTTTAACTTCTTATTCAAGTACTTGCCAAAGATATATATATATTTTTAATTGATTTAAAACGAGACCACACATTTGTTTACTGAAATTCAATTTCGTCATCAGCCTCGGTCAACGCAAAGCCAGCCATTTTAACTAAGTCGTCTATCGATACATTTCTCAGAGGTCCCAGTGGAACTCTTTCTTTAAGACGTCTACGGTTTTTAATATGTCCTCCTTCTGTCAATGAAAGCCATAATTTAATGGAGTTTTTCTGCCAACTGGACATGAGTGATTTTATTTTAAGACTGCAGTGGAATTTTTCTCATAATTTAAAATCTCAGAAAATTTTTTTTTCTATCAGCACCTAATTAGTACGCTACTTTTTTTTGTCTTTTCCATAAATAAAGAGAAGTCTGGCACGTAGGCTGTGGACTGCTTTTCGTTATCTCAATTGTTCCAGCCTCAAGGTCGTGTTATTTAATATAATATTTTTTTTGAATCCTTTTGAATCCATCTCAGTTGTTTTGCTGTGCCTTCTCTGAATGTTTTCTTTCAACAAGTAAGTGAGCATGTCAAATCCTTTGTTTTTTAACCACCGGGACCATGTATTTTTTTCTTTTTTTTTTACTCAACAAACCTATCCTTTGTGCATTTCCTGGCTCCGTAACTTATCATCCGAATATACGTAATTCAATCAGGTTCACACTCTTAAACTTCCCACATACAGGACAACACTACCAAGTGTTAAAAGAAACTTTCATTCTGTTTGAAAAAGTGGGTGGAGCTAAAACAAACCACAACTCCCCAGCTTTTTTTTTTACACAGTACAAATCACACAAGCATTACTCATTTAAAACAAGAATTCATAAGAGTCTCTTTTCTTTCCTATTAATTTTGGGATCCATGATTGTTCATCTATCCCTATTTTGCTCTAACTATCCCTACTTTCCGTGTCGCCGCACGGATCTACTGGCCCTCGAACCCACAGAGACACTGGGCTTCGAACCCAGGCAGGCTCTGGGCTTTGAACCCAGGCAGACTTACCTATTCTAACCTATCTTTCGAAGTCGCCTCTTGGTTTGCGTCACTGCGCAATTTCCCGACCTCTATCTCTATTCTAAGTTTGAAAGGTATTCACCAGATTGTCCTGGATCTCGTTCAGACACTATCTGAGAACCAGCGAGTGGCTAAACTTTCCTCAGACTTTTGAAACCAGGGGAAACTGGAGCAGTATTGAAATCATACTCACTCCAGTGGCCACTTTCCCCTCGTCTTGCCCAAGGCTCGTCTGGCTCTTAATTCGAAAATTTTCGGCAGTCGTCCGTTGTGATCCCACTTCTGACACCAAATGTAAATGTGGATTATTTTACCTCAATCTGGTTCAGCAAAATTACTGAAACGAATACCGTTTGTGCTTTAAACAAAGCAAGCTTTTATTTAAAAAGCAAATCCCGATCGGGAACCTTATCAGACAGAAGGAATGCAAGTCTGTTTGAACGCACCCACTTCCTACGGACAAAGTGACGTTACATTGTAAAGGCTCGATGGTTATACATTTTTGGCAAAAGATAACAAGATAGGGCTAGAGTGACATCCTAGTTCAGCCTATCTCTTTTGATCCCTCTTTCCCTTTGTCCACTCATACGCCGACCTAAGTATGGTCTGATTTTAAACAAAGACCTTCTGTTAATGTTTCAGGTTAATAACATGATTTAATAAGACCTTGAGGTTTTTCTGCAAGCTGTGGGTTTTGTTTCAATATGTGTTAGTGTTGCAACATTTCGCAGTCTCGAGTCTGAGATGTCATGGCCATTCCTCCATGAATTCTTTGTTAGCTTATAATGTCCCTATACAATTTCCACGTTCTCAACTTCAATGTCTCTATACATTTTTAAACATTCACATTGTGCTGACATGGATTGAGAACTGGTTGTCAGACAGGAAGCAAAGAGTAGGAGGAAATAGGGACTTTTCAGAATGGCAGGCAGTGACTCGTGGGATATCGCAAGGTTCTTTGCTGGGGCCCCAGCTGTTTACACTGTACATTAATGGTTTAGACGAGGGGATTAAATGTAGTATCTCCAAATTTGCGGATGACACTAACTTGGGTGGCAGTGTGAGCTGCGAGGAGGATGCTATGAGGCTGCAGAGCGATATGGATAGGTTAGGTGAGTGGGCAAATGCATGGCAGATGAAGTATAATGTGGATAAATGTGAGGTTATCCACTTTGGTGGTAAAAACAGAGAGACAGACTATTATCTGAATGGTGACAGATTAGGAAAAGGGGAGGTGCAAAGAGATCTGGGTGTCATGGTACATCGGTCATTGAAGGTTGGCATGCAGGTACAGCAGGCGGTTAAGAAAGAAAATGGCATGTTGGCCTTCATAGCGCGGCGATTTGAGTACAGGGGCAGGGAGGTGTTGCTACAGTTGTACAGGGCCTTGGTGAGACCACACCTGGAGTATTGTGTACAGTTTTGGTCTCCTAACCTGAGGAAGGACATTCTTGCTGCTGAGGGAGTGCAGCGAAGGTTCACCAGACTGATTCCCGGGATGGCGGGACTGACCTATCAAGAAAGACTGGATCAATTAGGCTTGTATTCACTGGAGTTCTGAAGAATGAGAAGGGACCTCATAGAAACGTTTAAAGTTCTGATGGGTTAGACAGGTTGGATGCAGGAGGAATGTTCCCAATGTTGGGGAAGTACAGAACCAGGGGACACAGTCTAAGTTTAAGGTGTAAGCCATTTTAAACCGAGATGAGGAGGAACTTCTTCACCCAGAGAGTGGTGAACCTGTGGACTTCTCTACGACAGAAAGTTGTTAAGGCCAATTCAATAAACATATTCAAAAAGGAGTTAGATGAACTCCTTACGACTAGGGGGATCAAGGGGTATGGCGAGAAAGCAGGAATGGGGTATTGAAGTTGCATGTTCAGCTATGAACTCATTGAATGGCGGTGCAGGCTAGAAGGGCCGAATGGCCTACTCCTGCTCCTATTTTCTATGTTTCTATGTTTCTATTAATAGCAGATTCGAACCCCTGCAGTCACTTGTGAACTCGCTGGTGGCTCAGCAGGTTGGATGAGGTCGTGAATCCCATCCCACATTCGGAGCAGGTGAACGGCCTCTCCCCAGTGTGAATTCGCTGGTGTATCAGTAGTTCGGATAAGCAAGTGAATCTCTTTCCACATTCAGAGCAGGGGAATGGTCGCTCCACAGCGTGAACTCGCTGCTGTGTCAGCAGGTGGTATGACAGAGTGAAACCCTTCCCACGGTCAGAGCAGGTGAACGGCCTCTCCCCAGTGTGAACTCGCTGGTGTGTCCGCAGGTCGGATGAATGAGTGAATCCCTTCCCACTGTCGGAGCAGGTGAACGGCCTCTCCCCAGTGTGAACTCGCTGGTGTGTACGCAGGTCGGATGAATGAGTGAATCCCTTCCCACTGTCGGAGCAGGTGAACGGCCTCTCCCCAGTATGAACTCGCTGGTGTGTCCGCAGGTCGGATGACACAGTGAATCCCTTCCCACAGTCGGAGCAGGTGAACGGCCTCTCCTCAGTGTGACCTCGCCGATGTGTTTCCAGCTGGGACTGGGAGTTGAAACGTCCGCCACAATCCCCACATTTACACGGTTTCTCCCCAGTGTGACTGAACTTGTGTCTCTCCAGTTTGGACGATCGGCTGAAGCCTTGTCCACACACAGAGCACGTGTACCATTTCTCCTCACTGTGAACGGTGCCTTCTGCTTCCATGGTCAAAAGCTGATGATATTCCAGTCGCGATGTAGCGAGTGACTGTCAGATCTTGAGGTGATGTTTGGTTTGAGCTTCCAGTGACAAATCCTCCCCTTTTAACACGCTGTAAAATAAATTTCAAACAGGAAAAAGGGAGTGTGAGAGAGAACCCACAAAAACACAAAGGCAGATTGTGAAATTGAGCTTAATGAATCTGGTCACTTGTGGGGCCGGCACTAGAAAAAAGTGACCATGAAAGCTGCCGGATTGTCGTAAAAACACATCTGGGTCAGTACTGTCCTTCAGGGAAGGGAACACACCTCCCTCGACAGGCCCACATGGGAAATTGTTGTTCCCACTGGGCCCAGAAGTACTGGGGGTGAAACCCAGCAGCTTCTCCCCCTCTCCATCCAGCTCAAACTGATGTAACAAACAGACCCACCCAGGAGGCCAGTGAGTGACTTCCACATCCAGCGCCCACCCTGATACAGAGCGGCTGGGAATTGCTGGGCCTGCTGTATAAATGTCAGTTGTTGTTTTCCTGGTGTGGGGGAGGTGCTGCCTCAGGGGTTGCTGGTGCCGGGCCCAGTGGCTCCGACTCAGGGCCCGAGAGCCGCACTCGGTGTTGCCCGGAGCCTGAGAGCCACGCTCGGTGTTGCCCGGGGACGGAAAGCCGCACTCGGTGTTGCCCGGGGCCCGAGAGCCGCACTCGGTGTTGCCCGGGGCCCGAGAGCCGCGCTCGGTGTTGCTCGGGTCCCGAGAGCCGCACTCGGTGTTGCCCGGGTCGCGAGTGCCGCACTCGGCGTTGCCCGGGGACCGAGAACCGCACTCGGTGTTGCCCGGGGACCGAGAGCCGCACTCGGTGTTCCCCGGGGCCTGAGAACCACACTCGGTGTTGCCCGGGGACTGAGAGCCGCACTCGGTGTTGCCCGGGGACTGAGAGCCGAACTCGGTATTGCCCTGGGACTGAGAGCCACACTCGGTTAAAAATGAGGCAGACAAAAAGCAGGAAACTATAGACCAGTTCGCCTAACATCTGTGGTTGGGAAAATGTTGAAGAGTTCATTCTTAAAGAAGCAGTAGCACGACATTTGGAAAAGCATAATTCGGTCAGGCAGTCAGCATGGATTTATGAAGGGGAAGTTAAGTTAGACAAATTTGCTGGAATTGTTTGAACATGTAATGAACAGGGTGGATAAAGTGGGTGTGGTGTATTTGGACTCCCAGAAGGCATTTGACAAGGTGCCACATAAAAGGTTACTGCACAAGATAAAAGTTCACGGGGCTGGGGATAATATATTAGCATGGATAGAGGATTGGCTAACTAACAGAAAACAGAAAGTGGGGATAAATGTTCATTCTTGTGTTGGCAATCAGTAACTAGTGGTTTGCCGCAGGAATCAGTGCTGGGACCCCAACTATTTACAATCTATATTAACGACTAGGAAGAAGGGACCGACTGTAACGTAGCCAAGTTTGCTGCCGATATAAAGATGGGAGGAAAAGCAATGTGTGAGGAGAACACACATAATCTGTAAAAGGATATAGACAGGCTAAGTGAGTGGGCAAAAATTTGGCAGATGGAGTATAATGTTGGAAAGTGTGAGGTCATGCATTATGGCAGAAAAAAAATCAAAGAGCAAGTTATTATTTAAATGGAGAAAGATTGCAAAGTGCTGCAGTACAGCAGGAGTTGGGGGTACTTGTGCATGAAACACAAAAGGTTATTATGCAGGTACAGCAGGTGATTAGGAAGGCCAACTTAATCTTGGCCTTTATTGCAAAGGGGCTGGAGTATAAAAGCAGGGAAGTCTTGCTACAGTTATACAAGTTATTGGTGAGGCGACACCTGGAATATTACGTGCAGTTTTGGTTTCCACATTTATGAAAGTATATACTTGCTTTGCAGGAAGTTGAGAGAAGGTTCACTGGGTTGATTCCGGAGATGAGGGGTTGACTTATGAGAAAAGATTGAGGAGGTTGGGCCTCTACTTATTGAATTCAGAAGAACGAATGAGAGGTGATTTATCGAAACGTATCAGATAACAAGGGGGCTTGACAAGGTGGTAGCAGAGAGGATGTTTACACTGATCGGGGAGACTAGAACTAGGGTGCATAATCTTAGAATAAGGGGACCGCCATTTAAAACTGAGGTGAGGAGTAATTTCTTCTCTCATAGCGTTATAAAGCTGTGGAATTCGCTGCCTCAGAGACCTGTGGAAGCTGGGACATTGAATATATTTAACACAGAGATAGACATTGTCTTAACTGATAAGGGAATAAGGGGTTATGGGCTGCGGGCAGGGAAGTGGTCCTGAGTCCATGATCGGATCAGCCAAGATCGTATTAATTGGTGGAGCAGGCTCGAGGGGCCGTATGCCTTCTCCTGCTCCTATTTCTTTTGTTCTTATTTTCTTATATAGTGGGTGTCTGGTATGGGAGTGTGGATTTGCCTCTGTAGCTGTCCATCTCTCGTATGTGGATGAGGGTTTTACTCTGCATGTTAGTTTCTGATACGAGAGGTGGATTTTATCCTGTACCTGTCAATTTCTGTTAATTGCATGTGTGTTTCATTCTGTATCAAAAAGGGCCACATTACAACATAATTCTAAAAGGACAAAGAGTGTTTAAAAAACAAAAGCCTGAAAGCTCTGAGTCTCAAAGCGAGAAGCATTCGTAATAAGTTGGACGAATTAACTGCACAGATAGCTGTTAACGGATATGATGTAATTGGGATTACAGAGACATGGCTCCAAGATAACCAAGGCTGGGAACACTACATTCTGTGGTATTCAATATTCAGAAAGGATAGCCAGAAAGGAAAAGGAGGTGGGGAAGTGTTAATGGTTAAAGAGAAAGTTAATGCAATAGTAAGGAAGGACATTGGCTAGGATGATGTGGAATCTACATGGGTAGAGCTGCGAAACACCAAAGGGCAGAAAACGTTCGTTGGGGTTGTGTACAGACCACCAAACAGTAGTAGGGAGGTTGGTGATGGCATCAAACAGGAAATTAGTGACGCGTGCAATAAGGGTACAGCAGTTATCATGGGTGACCATAACCTAGATATTGATTGTGCTAACCAAACTTGTAGCAATACTGTGGAGGAGCATTTTCTGGAGTGTATAAGGGATGGTTTTCTAGACCAATATGTCGAGAAACCAACTGGATAGCCGGCCATCCTAGACTGGGGCTTGTGCAACGAGAGAGGATTAATTAGCAATCTGGTCACGCGTGGCCCCTTGGGGAAAAGTGACCATAATATGGTAGAATTCTTCATTAAGCTGGAGAGCGACACAGTTAATTCAGAGACTAGGGTCCTGAACTTAAAGGAAACTTCACTGGTTTGAGACGTGATTTGGCTAGGATAAACTGGCGAATTATACTTAAAGGGTTGACGGTGGATAGGCAATGGCAGACATTTAAAGATCACATGGATGAATTATAACTACTGTACATCCCTGTCTGGCATAAAAATAAAACCGAAAAGGTGGCTCAATCGTGGCTAACAAGGGAAATTAGGGACAGTGTTAAATCCAAGGAAGAGGCATATAAATTGGCCTGAAAAAGCAGCAAACCTGAGGACTGGGAGAAATTTAGAATTCAGCAGAGGAGGACTAAATGTCTAATTAGGAGAGGGAAAATAGACTATGAGAGTATGATTGGAGGGAACATTAAAAACTGTCTGCAAAAGCTTCTATAGATATGTGAAGAGAAAAAGATTAATGAAGACAAATGTGGTCCCTTGGAAGTCAGAATCAGGTGAATTCATAATGGGGAACAAGGAAATGGCAGACCAATTGAACTAATACTTTGGTTCTGTCGTAACTAAGGAAGACACAAATAACCTCCCGAGGATCTAGCGGGAAGGAGGAACTGAGGGAAATCCTTATTAGTCAGGAAATGGTTGGAGGGAAACTGATGGGACTGAAGGCCAATAAATCCCCAGGGACTGATAGTCGGTATCCCAGAGTAGTTAAAGAAGTGGCCCTAGAAATGGTAGATGCATTGGTGTTCCTTTTCCAGAATTCCATGGACTATGGATCAGTATCTATAGATTGTAGGGTAGCTAATGTAACCCCACTTTAAAAAAAAAGGACGGGGAAAGAAAACAGGGAATTATAGCCTGACATCGGTGGTGGGGAAAATGCTGGAATCAATTATTAAAGATGTAATAGCAGATCATTTGGAAAGCAGTGGCAGGATTGGTCCAAGTCAGCTTGGATTTATGAAAGGGAAATCATGCTTGACAAATCTTCGAGAGTTTTTTGAGGATGTAACTAGTAGAGTGGATAAGGGAGAACCAGTGGATGTGGTGTATTTGGAATTTCAAAAACCTTTCGACAAGGTCCCACACAAGAGATTATTGTGCAAAATGAAAGCACAATGTATTGGGGGTAATGTATTGACGTGGATAGAGAACCGGTTTTCAGACAGGAAGCAAAGAGTAGGAATAAACGGGTCTTTTTCAGAATGGCAGGCAGTGACTAGTGGGGTGCCGCAAGGTTCAGTGCTGGGATCCCATATATTTACAATATATATTAATGATTTAGATGATGGAATAGAAGGTAATATCTCCAAGTTTGCATATGATACTAAGCTGGGTGGCAGTGTGAGCTGTGAGTAGGATGCTAAGAGGCTGCAGGGTAACTTGGACACGTTTGGTGAATGGCAAATGCATGGCAGATGCAGTATAATGTGGATAAATTGAGGTTATCCACTTTGGTGGCAAAAACAGGAAGGCAGATTATCAGAATGGTGACAGATTAGTAAAATGGGAGGTGCAAAGAGACCTGGGTGTCATGGTACATCAATTCACTGAAGGTAGGCATGCAGGTACAGCAGGCAGTAAAGAAAGCAACTGGCATGAAGGCCTTCATAGCGAGGGGATTTGAGTGTAGGAGCAGGGAGGTCTTACTGCAGTTGTAAAGGGCCTTGGTGAGACCACACCTTGAGTATTGTGTACAGTTTTGGACTCTTATTCTGAGCAAGGACGTGCTTGCTATTGAGGGACTGCAGCGAAGGTTCACCAGACTAATTTCCGGGATGGCAGGACTGACATATGAAGAAAAACTGGATCGGCTAGGCTTACACTCACTGGAATTTAGAAGAATGAGAGGGTATCTCATAGAAACATATAAAATTATGACAGGACTGGACACGTTAGATGCAGGAAGAATGTTCCTGATGTTGGGGAAGTCCAGAATCAGGGATCACAGTCTAAGGATAAGGGGCAAGCCATACTGGACTGAAATGAGGAGAAACTTTTTCACCCAGAGAGTGGTAAACCTATGCAATTCTCTACCACAGAAAGTTGTGGAGTCCAGTTCGTTGGACATACTCAAGAGGGAGTTAGTTGTGGCCCTTACAGCTAAGGGGATCAAGGGATAGGGAGAGAAAGCGGGAGTGGGGTATTGAAGTTGCATGATCAACCATGATCATATTGAATGGCGGTGCAGGCTCGAAGGGCCAAATGGCCTGCTCCTGCACCTATTTTCTATGTTTCTTTCCATTCTTGGTGTGTGATGTGTATTTTGCGCTGTATCTGTCCATCTCTTATGTGAATGTGAGCTCTACTCCAGACCCGTCATTCTCCAGTATATTAGTATTGTTTTACTGTGTTCCACCAATTCCAGATAGAGTATTCGTTTTACTTTTTAACTGTCAATTTGTGTTATGGAGGTGAGTGTTTATGCTGACTCGGTCGGTCTCTGGTAAATGAGTCTGAGTTTCACTCTGCATCTATCTGTCTCTGCTATGAGTGTGGGCCTTTCTCTGTATCTCTGCATTTCTGTTATGGGTGTCTGGGTTTTAGTCTGTACCTGTGACGTTCTGACATGTGATTGTGGGCCTCACTCTATACCTGCCAGTTTCTGCTTAATTATGAGTGGACTTTCCTTTGTCCATGTCAGTTTCTGGAATGAAAGAGAGGTCTTTACCCTGTACCTGTCAATTACTGATTTGAGAGTCTGGGCATGTCACTGTATGTCAATTTATGCTATGGGAAAATGGATTGTAATATGTCAGCCTCTGATATGTGAGTGTGGGTTTTATACTGTACCACTCAGTCTCTGATATGCAAGTGTGTATATTTTTCTGTAACTGTCAGGTTTTGGCGTGTGTTGAGGTTTAATCTGTGCATCTCAGTTTCTGTTATGTTAGATTGTACCTATTTGTTCCTGCTACTTGATTGTGTGTTTTACACTATACCTGTCAGTTCCTGCTATGTGAGTGTGGAATTTACTCTGTATTTGCCAGTCTCTGGTGTGTGAACATGAGAATCAATTTTACTTTTAACCTGTATTTCTCTGATATGTGAGTGAAGATTTTGCCTTCTCCATGTCATTTTTTCTGATGTGTGGTTGTGGGTTTTGATCTGTCCCTATCAGTTTCTGCGATGCAAGTAACAATTTTCCTTACTGCCTTTCAGATTTTCGATATGTGCATATGGGATTTACACTTTACCTGTCACTCTCCGGTATGCAATTGGGGATTTTATTCTGTTACTGTCACTTTCATATATGTGTGTGTGTGTTGTATACTGTATCTGTCAGTCTGTGGTACAAGAATGTGGGGTTTATTCTGCACCTGTCATCTTCTGGTATGTTCGGGGGGTTTAAATACTGAATCCGTCAGATTCTGAAACATGAATATGGCTTTTGCTCTGTACCCATCAGCTTCTGATATGCGAGTGTGGTTTATACGTTCTATTGGACATTTTTTCTGATAGATGATTGTCTTTTATTCTCTACCTGCCAGTTTCTGGCAAGTGTCAGTTTTTAATGTACCGTCAGTAAGATCTGTTTCAATGGTGAAACAGCATGTGTTTATACTGCTCCATGTGGCTGTAAGATTCGCAATGTAACTCTGCCACTTCGGATCACTGTGGAACTGACAGCTTCTGCTGCTTGTGACAACAGGATTGAGGCCAGTTATGTGTCTCTGCACACTGTGAGTGATAATCTACTTACTGTGTGTGAGAAGGAGCTGCCTGCACTGTTTCTTGTGTTCCGGGTGGAGGAAAGCTCACATTTGTTCTGGCTGAAGATTTTGCTCTGAGAATAATAATTCGAGAACATTATTAGTTCTAAGAGGTGGATGCGGGGGAGAATATGAGGGAGCAACAATGTATCTCTCGACCACCAGCAACATGGTTCTGGAGAACTCAGCTCACCGAAACAATATAACTGGTCTTTAAAATATCTTCTCCCACACTCCTCTCCTGGTGCCTGCAAAAGATGCACTTTGTGAAATTCCCCACATCCTCACTGTCAGGCTGTGTTTCCACTGCTCACTATCCAAGAACAACAGACACGGTTAGATTGGAACTGAATCAGGAACATTCACTACTGATTTGGGGAAAGAAAGCAGCAATGATTTGAAAGACCGAGATGATTTACTTTCTCTGCTACCTTACACTGTTCACACAAAGCCCGAGAATGGCCTCCCTTTCCCCCACTCACACCATGTCCCTGAACTAGTTCCTGATCCACTCTGCCCCTTACACACAGCCCCCGAGGGAACTAAAACAGGAACGTTCATGACTGGTTTGGAGAGAGAAAGCAGCAGATTGTAAATAGCAGATTCTGCCCATTCTGTGTCCCTTACCCTGGACACACACTATCCACACACAGCGCGAGAATGGACTCTCCCTTCCCCCACTCACAGACACTGATACTTGGTCCACTCTGCCTCTTACACACAGCCGCTGACACTCCCTGAACTCCCCCTGGACTCAGTGCCGATCTCTGAGCCGATCTGCGGACACGTTCCCAAAGCACGGCGCAGCTTTAAGGAGGCTGCTGCTCACTGCCTTACCCCGGGGCCGCGATGTCTCCATTCCTGGCTGTTTTAAACCAACTTCTTCCGCTCACTGAGTGAATGGCGATCACAGGCAGGGCTGGGGGAGGGGAGGGTGCTCACTGGAAATTGACACAGGGGGCGGTGCTGAACCGCGCATGCGCAGATCTCTGCAATACTTCAATCTTTCAAAACCAAAGTGCACTTTTCCCAATTTACTTTTATCAGAATATGGAACTGGGCCTGGGGGGAAAGGACAGAGAATGATTAAAGCTGCAAGCCTTGTTCCTTGGAGATGATCAATTTGGGATCATTCCGTGCAGGATGTTTCTCTCCATGAGACCGTCTTCACAAAGCAATCCTGCAGCAACATCGGAGGGACGAGGGAGTGGGATTGTTTGCTGGGACCGTGCAGGAGTTAATATCTGACAGAAACAGTCCGAGATCAGTTTAATTAGAGTAAAACACTCGGTCACTGAGAGTAATACCGAAGTGGATAATCAATGGGCTATAGTGAGGGAAAAAATTAATTCAATAACTATTCATAATGAAGTAGTACTCGGTAAAATAATGGGACTAAAGGCAGACAAGTCACCTTGCCCTGATGGTTTACATCGTAGGGTCATAAGAGAAGTGGCTGCAGAGATAGTGGACACATTAGTTGTAATCTATCAAAATTCCCTGGATTCTGGGGCAGTCCCAACAGATTGGAAAACTGCAAATGCAACGCCTCTCTCTAAAAATGGAGGCAGACAAAAAGCATGAAACTATAGACTAGTTAGCCTAACATCTGTTATTGGGAAAATGCTGTAGTGCATTATTAAGGAAGCAGTAGCGGGACATTTGGAAAAGCATGATTCAATCAAGCAGAGTCAGTATGGCTTTATGAAAGGGAAATCATGTTTGACAAATTTGCTGGAATTCTTTGAGAATGTAATGACCAGGGTGGATAAGGCGGAACCAGTGGATGTGGTGTATTTGGATTTCCAGAAGGCATTTGATAAAGTGCCACATAAGAGATTACTGCACAAGATAAAATCTCATCAGGTTGGGGGCAGTACATTAGCATAGATAGAGATTTGATTAACAAACAGAAAACAGAGAGTCGGGATAAATTGGTCTTTTTCCAGTTGGCAAATGGTAACCAGTGGGGTGCCGCAGGTATCGGTGCTGGGTCCTCAACTATTTACAATCTATATTAATGACTTGGAAGAAGGACCGAGTGTAATGTAGCCAAGTTTGCTGATGATACAAAGATGGGTGAGAAACCAAATTGAGGACACAAAAAATCTGCAAAGGGATATAGACAGGGTAAATGAGTGGGCAAAAATTTGTCAGAGGGAGTATACTATGGGAAAAGGTGAGGTTATCCATGTTGGCAGAAATAATAGAAAAGCAAATTATAATTTAAATGGAGAAAAATTGCAAAGTGCTACAGGACAGAGAGACCTGAGGGTGTTTGTGCATAAAACACAAAAAGTTAGTCTGCAGGTTCAGGTCGTCAGGAAGGCACATGTAATGTTGTCCTTTATTGTATAGGGGATAGAATGAAAAAAAGAGAAGTCCTGCTACAAGTGTGCAGGGTATTGGTGAGACCACACCTGGAATACTGTGTATTTAAGGAAGGATATACTTACATTGGAGGCTGTTCAGAGGTTGATTCCGATGAGGAGGGGGTTCTCTGATGAGGACAGGTTGAGAAGATTGGGACGATACACTATGGAGTTCAGAACAATGAGAGATATCCGAGGTGTCGAGAATAAAATAACTCAGCTGTTACTTTACCAAGATGGCCGCGCATGCGCTTTGCTGCTCACTGATCCAAGATGGCGGAGGACTGACCCTGCCTTCCTGTACAAAGATGGCCGCCGTTACCCCGGGCCTTTGACCGGGAGAAAGCCTCGAGGCTGCAGTCGCCGATATTCCGGGTTATTATTCCGGGCTTCCGGCGGGCACCAGTTGTTTGAGAAGCCTCCCCGGCTACCCGCTGGTCCATGACTCAATTCCGCCCCGCGGAGCTTGAGCTGCTTTGCGGAGCACATTTCACCAGAGCCGCTCCGCCATTACAAGCACCGCGCATGCTCCAAATACAGCCAGGTCGCGCGCCTGCGCACTGGACCCCTGTTGTCTGGGCTCGGCACATTCTCCATCGCGGGGAATGCTGGGTAAATACCCAAGACCACTTCAGTGAATGGGACAGGATTTACTGGGCTCCCATTGGCCACTGAACCATGTTCATTCTGGCACTTAGACTTTGTTTCTGCTGCTCTGAATAACCCTGTACCTGAGCTGGAGATTTATGTTCTGTATAAATATTGTTTCAAACATCGTGTGTCCAATATTTCATTTCTCCAGAATAAGAGACTAATTAATGTTTCCTTCCCTTCCATTTTGGGCCTTTTCTTACTCTGGATTGATTCACTTCTCACGCAGTTCATCTTTTCCCAAATCAAATCCCAAACTTGTTTCGTTTGAGTGTACGGCTTGTGGTTGTCATGGAATGAACCAGCGTGTCTCAAGTTACAATCATTTGTAATTGTCTTTGCCAATGTTGATGGGTTAGTTGATTACAATTACTTGTTACAAACATACCTTGCAGTATTTTTTGCAGCAAAATAATTGTTTAAACACTTCCTTTATCAGCTCTTCAGCTTCCCCACTGATCTCTGTTTCATCTTGTGAGAGGAATCTAGAGCATGGTGGCAAAGTCTGAGCTTTAGGGGTCGCCCTTCTCTGAGGATCGTGAATCTTTGAAATTCTCTGCACCAGAGAGCAAAGGAGGTTGGATCATTGAATATATTTAAGTGGCAGATAGACTGATTTTTGAAAGATAGCGGAGTCAAGGTTTATGGGGAGAGGGCAGGGAAGTGGAATTGAGGCCAAGATTAGATCAGCCATGAACTTATTGAATGGCAGAGTGGACTCAAGGGGCCAGATGGCCTACGTCTGCTCTTATTTCTTATCTTCTTAGCCTTCGGCTGCTTTAAATGTAGGTTTAGGGGTTAGTGAGTGTGGTTTGTGCTTATTTGTTGGGATTGGGATTAGTGATTGCGATAGTCAATAGGATATTTGGCTTAGGATATAGTGATTAACTTAGAAAGCACGATTGGCAATACAAGTGTCACTGGACGTGCCCGTTTCCATTTCATGTTTTTAACCTCACACAGACGAGTCACTAAACAGCCTCACAATGTGTTCATTCAAGGAACCTTCTTTCCTGCAAGCCTCATTTCCTCCCTTCTTTCACATCTGTACAGTTATCACAGCAAAATAAATTAGTGACGTTACATTTGGGGATTTTTGGAAAAGATCAGCTGGATACAATTGTTGCGCTGGTTACATCTAATCATCTTACTGCCTGAAAAGGGCTCCTGACAATAATTTGTCACCATGCCCCACCAGTCTGATTTATCCATCATATCTTTATTCATTACCCACCTTTCCCCCTAATTAGAGCTGGTTTCACCGGCATGACCATTCCCCATACTGAGGCTCTCTAATTCCTGAGCAGAGCATAAACACCAGCATGGACTCATTCATCTGAATGACCCATTTCTGTGCTGTATATCCTATGTAATGTTGTAGTCTCAGTGTAAGTGGTCCCTGGATTTGATGTCACAGTATTAATAATCCCTCAATTTGGTGTCATGATGTAATTCATCGTGGATTTGATGTCTCATTGTAACTGGTCCCTGGATTTGGTGCCTCAGTGTAAGTCGCCCCTGGATTTGGAGTCACAATGTAAGTGGTCCCTGGATTTGGAGTCACAATGTAAGTGGTCCCTGAATTTGGAGTCACAATGTAAGTGGTTCCTGGATTTAATATCAACAGCACCTCGTCACTGGGACTGAGGGCAAACCCGCAGCCCAGCAATGCATTCAGCACAGAATGATCCCACACAAATCTATTCCCAATTAACACGGCCCACATTGTTTCACCAGAAACTGCCCAGTGCCTGCAAGGAACTGCAGCCCCACGTCTAACTTCAGTGAAACACACAATACAAAACATTTTAAAGGAAAGATAAACCCCATCATAGTTTAACAGAGGCAATTAATGGACAATAAATCCCACTCACTCATCCATCATTTTCACTCCTACTCTCCAACTCCCCCTCCCCAACTCATCTTGCAACCCTACTCACCAAACCCCTCACCCCAACTCCTCTATCACCCCCTTTCTCTAAAACCCTCATCCCAACTCCTCTTTCAACGCTACTCTCCAAAACGCCCTCACCCAAATCAATTTTTACCTCAACAATTTAATTTTAAACATCACTTACACACGTCATCCACACTGGAGGTAAATCTGAGGAGCTTCTGTGTGATGGTGAGGTGATCACTGGTCAATAAAACACAGAGACTGGTGGGTGGCTGCTCATTTCGCTCGCTGAGATTTAATCCCCTTTCCCACTGAATGCTGCAGACAGATGGTCACCTTGGTAAAGGAATGGTCATTGATACATCAATTTCTAAACGAGAGCACTCAAGACAATGAGTCATCAATAAATGGTAAAGTGATTAAATACTCTGCAATTACATTGTAAATAAAAGGAAATAAAATGCTGGAAAATAACTGGCGAAGATAATAGCTTATCTATGTAGGATACACTAGCAAACATTAAGAATGTTTTGTTTTATTTACACACACACACACACACACAAGACTTTGTGTGTGCACTTTTCAGTTGTTGCGCTTAACCTGATGCGATAATTTTGTTCGGGCTTCAGGACCCTGCGGGAGCCCAACCGGCGCTGCTTGCTGTGTGATTCCGCCAGCTAACCATCATCTCACCAACGAACATTCGAGGACACAGATAACAGACTTTCTCCGGTGATATAAAGATTCCGCGCGCTGTTGCTCCTCCCACACCTGAGGGAATGGGCGGATATTTAAAGTTACTGGGACTCCCTATTGTCTGCCTATTTATACTTAAAGGAACAGTCCAGTTTATCTCGGAGTGTCGGAGGACTTCACAAACCGAGCTCCCATTAACAGTCGTTCCCTTCTGTACTCTGCAGTGATTGTAAAGCTGTCTACTTCAGTGATTTGCTCCTTTCTAAAATGTCTCATCTTTGTGATGATCCATTTGACTTGAATTTGGAAAGTCTTCAGAATTGTGCAGTGTGACGAAGGTTTTGTTTAAAGCTGGAGTAAAATGTGTTTCAAAATATTAATTTCTAACCCTCCCCCAAGCTCCCAAATTTTAGAACACTCTGCAATAGTGACTGGGAAGTTCCCAAGTTCGATCCTGGATCTGGGCTGTTATTTGATCTCAGCCAAGGCAGCAGTTCAGGGGTTATAATTGTCCTCGGTACCAGTGGGAAAATATGATTAAAAATTAGCCAGTGCCCCTGCTCTTAATACTGATCCAATGGCCTCAACTGGGAAATGACCTCAACTGGGAAGAGTGTGGATGTCATTTGAGTGCGGGATTGGACTCGACTCTGATGCCTATCTCAGTGGAAATTCCTATCCTGTACTTAAAGTAAGAACGTTTGTAACCGCCATTTGCAGGGTATTAGAAAGGGAGGGTCTACAGCTGGGAAACTGAAACCAAACATCACCTCAAGATTTGAGAGATTCACCGGATTAATCAGGATCACCTTTTCATCAGCCTTTGGAAAAACACCAATCACAGCGGTGAGAAACAGGACACATGTTCTGTGTGTGGATGCACCTTCAAGCAATCGTCTAGCCTGTGAGACTCGTGTGCCCAGCTGACTGAACACTGTAAATGTGGGGACAGTGGGAATGGGTGCAGATGCGCGTTGGGTGGAAACATATCAGGGAGATACCGTTTACCAGCTGAATGTGGAAAGAGATTCACTCTCTCATCTCACCAACTGACATTCGAGGAATTAGATAACATACTTTCTCCTGTGAATATAGAGCTGGGTTATTGGGCCGTGATGTTTTTACTTGTTCATCTTGTTGACTGTAAACCTTTGACAGTTACGTGATGTGATGGGTTTACCTGTACATTTTTTCTTTAAATACATTGACTGGGTGGATTCAAATTTAAATTGAAACCAGATTTGCACGATGCTCTATTCACACATTGAAGGCGAGAGAAATACTGCCAGGAACGCAATAAGTCCTGTAGCTGAAAGGGATTAACAGACTTTTTTTGTGTTTAGTGATCCCAGGCGTGATAGCTATCCCTACTCTGGACACCAAGGCAAAGAGAGGCATACTGGAAGGTATAAGGAACTGAGACTTGTCCCTGAGAGTAACCAAAGTTCAGAGAACTAAAACAATCTAAAATTAGAAAGGATAAAAGGACCAAATGTAACAGGATATCAATTAGTCTCCTTTTATCATGGATATGTCAAATATCGACACATTGTATTATTTGAAATATCAAAATATTAAACTCCATCCCAGTTTTCGGGGTTAGTAATCTCAGCAGAAACAAATCCCAACTGAGACAACGAACACGATTCAGTCAGGATGTGATAAACAGTAGTAATAACAGTAGAACATAACCCCTGCAGTCACTTGTGAACTCGCAATTCAGATGACTGAGTGAATCACTGCCCACACACAGAGCAGTTGAATGGCCTCTCTTTGGTGTGACTGCGACAATAAATTTCTTGATCAGACTGGGAACTGAATCCCTTTCCACAGTCTACACATTCCCACGGTTTCTCCATGATGCAGGTGTCCTTTGTCTCTCCAGGTTGGACAATCAGTTGAAACCTCCTCCACACACAGATCACGTGTAGTTTCTCCCCGCTATGAATGGTGCAATGTTTTTCCAGGCTGTGCAACTGGTTGAAGCTCTTTCCACAGTCAGTGCACTGGAAGACTCTCACTTGGACGTGTGTGTGCTTTTCCAGTCACACTGATGTTTGAAATATTTTCCCACAGACAGAACAGACAGATATTGATCCTTCGACATTCAAAGGCCGATGATGTTCATCATTTCGACCTTACATGTTTGGGTTCAGAACTGCACCCACTGTGCGCAGAATGAGAATAAAATCAATCAGCTATTAATATTCTCTGCTGGTCACTGGCCCTTTTGTACCACCACAATAGGGTGAGACTGTGCTGGTCGAATAGGGTGAGACCGGGCTGTTCCAACAGGGTGAACCTAGGCTGCCCCAATAGCATGAGTCTGTGCTGGCACGATAGGACGAGACTGGGCTGGCCCAATAGGCTGAGCCCCGGCTGACCCAATCGTATCAGCCTGTGCTGACCCAATAGGGTGAGCCTGGGCTGGCCCAAAAGTCTGAGCCCGGGCTGGCCCAATAGGATCAGTCGGGCTGGCCCAATAGGGTGAGACCCGGCTGGCCAATAGCATGAGCATGTGCTGATCCAATAGGGTGAGCCTGGGCTGGCCCAAAAGGCTGAGCCTAGGCTGGCGCAATAGGGTGAGACCCGGCTGGATCAGTAGCATGAGCCTGTGCTGGCCCAATAGGGTGAGCCTGAGATGGCCCAATAGTGTGAGCCTTTCCTGGCCCAATAGGGTGAGCCTCGGCTCGCCCAATACGATGAGCCCCGTGCCCAGTGTCACCAGAAAACAATCAGAACAACATTCTGACGGATGTCTACAGGTTAGATGCAGGAAGAATGTTCCCAATGTTGGGGAAGTCCAGAACCAGGGGTCACAGTCTAAGGATAAGGGGTAAGCCATTTAGGGCCGAGATGAGGAGAAACTTCTTCACCCAGAAAGTGGTGAACCTGGGAATTCTCTACCACAGAAAGTTGTTGAGGCCAATTCACTAAATATATTCAAAAAGGAGTTAGATGAAGTCCATACTACTAGGGGGATCAAGGGGTATGGTGAGAAAGCAGGAATGGGGTACTGAAGTTGCATGTTCAGCCATGAACTCATTGAATGGCGGTGCAGGCGAATGGCCTACTCCTGCACCTATTTTCTATGTTTCTATGTTTCAATTATTTAAAGGGGCTGCTCCTGAAATTCTGGCTGCACTTCAGTCCCACACTCCTGATCTTTGGGCACCCTGTGCGGAGGGGAGCGGGTAGGTCCGAGGGCCTCCTCGTGGGACTGCTCCTGGGCACGGCCAAGGGGGCCATCAGCCGGTCCAGGCAGCGGGCGGTCGAGGGGGTCGTTCAGCCTGACTGCCTGCCTCTCTTCCGCGCTTACATCTGGGCCAGGGTGTCACTGGAGATGGAGCACGCGGTGTCCACTGGTACGCTCGCGGCCTTCCGCGAGAGGTGGGCACCGGAGGGACTGGAGTGCATCGTTACCCCCGGCAACCAAATTTTAATTTGATTTTATATGTTTTAAAGTTTAATTTGTTTTATTTGCCGGTTTTAGTCTCCCCCTCCCCTTTTATAGGGGGCACTTGTAAATTATACGGTTTTAATGCCCCCCAAAAAAGCACAAACCCCCCCCCAAAAAAAACAAAAAAAAGAACAAAAAAAAGAGGGCAGTTAATAGTGTTTGGAGTATCCCCCATATCGGGGGGCACTCGATCTAATGTTTATTTGTTCCCCCCCAAAAGAGTTGTCTATCAGTGTATCTCTGTCTATCTGTCTGTCTATCACTCTCTCTCTCTCTCTCTCTCTATCTATCTCTCTATCTGTCTGTCTCTCTATCTGTCTGTCTATCACTCTCTCTCTCTATCTATCTATCTCTCTGTCTGTCTATCACTCTCTATCTATCTATCCACCTGTCTGTCTGTCGATCTATTTATTGGTCAGTCAATCTATCTATATCGATCTATATCCATATGTTTGTCTATGCGTGTATCTCTATCTGTCTGTCTATCACTCTCTCTCTCTATCTATCTACCCACCAGTCTGTCTGTCTGTCAGTGTATCTCTATCTATCTGTCTGTCTATCACTCTCTCTATCTATCTCTCCATCTGTCTGTCTATCACTCTCTCTCTATCTCTCTCTCTATCTATCTATGCACCTGTCTGTCTGTCGATCTATTTATCGGTCAGTCAATCTATCTATATCTATCTATATCCATATGTTTGTCTATGCGTGTATCTCTATCTGTCTGTCTATCACTCTCTCTCTCTATCTATCTGTCTATCTATCTATCTGTCTGTCTATCAGTGTATCTATCAAACCACAGCATCACTCACTATCTGTCTGTCTGTGCCCATCTACTGTATATCTATCTATCTGTCTATCTATCGACCTATCTATCTGTATGTCTATCTATCTATCTAACTATCTATCTATCTAATTATCTAGCTATCTGGCTATCTAACTGTGTCCATCAACTGTTTCAACGTCTATCCATTTATTTATGTCTATCTATCGATGTGCCAGCCTCTCTGCCCATCTTTCTGTTTGTCTCCTTATCTGTCTCTGCCTGCTTATCAATCCAGCTGTCTATGTGTCTGCAAGCTATCCATCTGCCTGCTTGTCACAAGAGATGTTAAACCAATGCCTTTTCTGGTGGCAGTTAAAGATCCAATGGCAATATTCAGAAAAGAGCAGGGAGTTTTTCTAAGGTCATAACCAACATTCTTCCCTTAGCCAACACAACCAAAGAAATTACTATGTGCAAAATAGTTGCTGCATTTATTCGATATAGCAATGGCACATGCACTTCAAAGTTATTGTATGTGAAGTGTTTTGAGATACATTTGAAAGAATTGGTTAGGCACTATATAAATGTTCATTTGTTTCTAACTATCATCCTACTACTACATGACACAGAACACTGGAGGTCCAATCTATTTTGTTCCTACGCTGTTTATATTATCATTCTTCAAGATAAAGTGGTACAACTGCCATTTATCACGTGCTCTGTGCTGTGATGTCATGTTTAATTAATGTATAGATGATATTCATTGACGTCTGTTGAATACAATTGGTTTCCCAATGAAAATGTTCATATCTGTCGGTAGAGTACAGTACAAAGTGGCTATCCATATTAAGATTGATGACTAGAAGTACTAGATACAATTAGGAGAGAGAGTTGGCTTATTGGCTGTGTTTTGATTAGAGAACAGTCTCAGGAGATGGAAATAGACTAGTTTCATTGATATACAAGAGGAAACAGTACAAGATGCAGAAGATACTCTTCTAAGAATAAATTATTGACTTAGATAGAAATTTTCTGATCGGCCAAATGGTTTGAGAATTATTTTCCTCTCCATTCGCCCCAAAAATTCATCACCTGTGTTATATATGGGCAATTTCAAAACATTTCCAGTCGGCTGTTGTGGAAGCTTAATTTATTCAGTGATGGTTGGGCCAGCAGGGGTAAATCTTTCATTTAATAGCGGCATCCTACAGCACAGTGTGTATTTTGCTATTGGCTGGGAGTTATGCTGTTAATACATAAAAAAATCAAAGAGCAAGTTATTATTTAAATGGAGAAAGATTGCAAAGTGTTGCAGTACAGTGGGACTTGGGGATACTTGTGCATGAAACACAAAAGGATAGTATGCAGGTACAGCAAGTGATCAGGAAGGCCAATGGTATCTTGAAGTTTATTGCAAAGGGGATGGAGTATAAAAGCAGGGAAGTCTTGCTACAGCTATACAGGGTATTGGTGAGGCCACACCTGGAATACTGCGTGCAGTTTTGGTTTCCATATTTACGAAAGGATATACTTGATTTGGAGGCAGTTCAGAGAAGGTTCACTAGGTTGATTCCGGGGATGAAGGGGCTGACTTATGAGGAAAAGTTGAGTAGGTTGGGTCCCTACTCATTGGAATTCAGAAGAATGAGAGGTGGTCTTATCGAAACGTATAAGGTTATGAGGGGGCTTGACAAGGTGGATGCAGAGAGGAGGTTTCCACTGATGGGGGAGACTAGAACTAGAGGGCATGGTCTTAGAATAAGGGGCCGCCCATTTAAAACAGAGATAAGGAGAAATTTCTTCTCTGAGGTTGTAAATCTGTGGAATTCGCTGCCTCAGAGAGCTGTGGAAGCTGGGACATTGAATAAGTTTAAGACAGAAATAGACAGTTTCTCAAACGATAAACATAGAAAACATAGAAAATAGGGGCAGGAGTAGGCCATTCGGCCCTTCGAGCCTGCACCGCGGGATAAGTGGTTATGAGGAGCGAGCAGGGAAGTGAAGCTGAGTCCATGATTAGATCAGCCATGATCTTATTGAATGGGGGAGCAGGCTCGAGAGGCCGTATGGCCTACTCCTGCTCCTATTTCTTATCTTCTTGTGTTCTTATGTAAAAGAGCGGACAGTCAAGCAATGGAGGCAGTGCCGAGAGGAGTCACGGAGCTAATCCCCAGTGTCGGAAAGACCAGAGAGAGTTGTGGGGTTTTCAGCCTGGAATGGAGGTGTCTAAAAAATCATCTTATAAAAGCAAAAACAACTTGCATGCACGTCACAGGCATAGAATCACAAATTAAATACACACCAAGCCAAAGAAGGAGATTTTGGGAGGAAGTGACCAAAAGAGGTGGGTTTTAAATATAATCTTAAAGGAGGACAGAGCAGTGGACAGATGAACGGGTTTAGGGAGGAAATTCGAGTGCATGAAGGTGAATGAAGACACAACTGCCAATGGATGCAAAAGAGGCCATACTCAAAGGATTTGAAAATGCAAATGCAGTTGTAATGCTTGAGGAAGTTACTGTAATGTCCTTACTCAATGGCACAAAACCCACACGAGGCATATTCTATTATTAAGGTCATTCTATGACCTGAACCTTTATTCACAGGACCAAGAAGTGATGACCCTGCGTGGGACCTCCCTTTATATACCTGGGTGACCAGGTGAGGAGTGTCTCCCACATGTTCACCCCCTGTGGTCAAGGTGTGCATTGCTTAAGTATACATAGTATTGCAGTGGTGTTACATGGAAGTTACATACATGACATCACTCCCCCCCGCCCCCTCAAAGTCTTATTAGGATCATAGGTGGTCTACGCTCCCTCGTGGAGCGCCGCAGTTGGGGCTCCGGTTGTTGAGCCTTGGCGTGAGTGTCTGTCGCCTGTGTGATTCCGGCCTGTCCGGGCTGACCGCCGGGACTGTGCATGCTGCTGAATGTCCTTGTTGCTCGTTCACTGGCGGTGGTGTGGGCAACATGTCATGATCTTCCTCAGGTTCCTCAGTGTCCATGCTGAACCTTTTTTTTACTTGGTCCAGATGCTTACGGCATATCTGCCCATTGTTAAGTTTAACCATGATGACCCTGTTCCTCTCTTTGTCTATTACAGTACCCTCAAGCCATTTGGGCCCCATGGCGTGATTGAGGACAAATACGGGGTAATTTATTTTTATACATCTCCCCCTTGAATTTCGGTCATGGTACTCGTTTTGGCACTGGCGCTTGCCCTCAACTATGTCGGTCAGGACTAGGTGAATGAGGGACAACCGAGTTTTAAGTGTCCATTTCATAAGTAGCTCAGCGGGCGGACCCTCGTGAGCGAGTGCAGTCGGGACCTATAGGCCAGCAGGAGACGCGAAAGGCGGCATTGAAGGGAGGATCCTTGAATCTTGAGCATGCCTTGTTTAATGATTTGGACTGCACGTTCCGCCTGGCCATTGGAGGCCGGCTTGAACAGTGCTGTCCTGATATGGTTGATGCCATTGCCCGACATGAACTTCCGGAATTCGTAGCTCGTGAAACATGGGCCATTATCACTAACAAGGATGTCCGGCAAGCCAGGGGTTGCAAAGACCGCACAGTGGTGGATGTCGTGCACGAATTCAAAATGATGCATTCGATCCATTTCAAGTACGCAACTACCACAATGAGAAACATTTTTCCCATGAACGGGCCCGCATAGTCTATATGAATACGTGACCATGGCCTGGTGGGCCAGGGCCACGGGCTGAGCGGGGCCTCCTGGGGGCATTATCCAGCTGGGCACACGTCGTGCACCTGTGAACACAGTATTCCAGGTCTGAATCAATTCCCTGCCACCAAACATGTGACCGGGCAATGGCCTTCATCAGCACGATGCCTGGATGCTTGCTGTGGAGTTCCCTGATGAACGCTTTCCTGCCCCTCTGGGGCATGACTACCCGGCTGCCCCATAGTAGGCAGTCAGCTTGGATGGAGAGCTCATCCATCCGCCTGTGAAACGGTCTGACCTGCTCGGGGCATACTCAGTGTGTGGGCGCCCAATCCCCAGTCAGGACACATTATTGAATCAGGGATAGGAGGGGATCTCTGTTTGTCCAGATTTTGATCTGGCGGGCTGTGATGGGGGAGCCTGCGCTGTCAAAGGCATCGACAGCCATGACCAACTCAGCGTTTTGTTCCGCTGCCCCCTCGGTGGTGGACAGTGGGAGCCTGCTGAGCGCGTCAGCGCAATTTTCAGTGCCGGGCCAGTGCCGGATGGAGTGGTCATAAGCAGCCAGCGTGAGAGCCCATCGCTGTATGTGAGCTGATACGTTGGCATTGACAGCCTTGCTGTCTGACAATAGGGATGTTAACGGCTTGTGGTCCGTTTCTAATTCGAACCTCGTGCCAAAAAGTACTGATGCATTTTTTTTACACCATAGACACATGCAAGTGCCTCCTTCTCAACCATCACATAGCCTCGTTCTGCTTGAGAGAGCGACCTGGAAGTATAAGCCACAGGTTGTAGTTGGCCCTCAGCATTACTCTGCTGCAACACGCACCCAACCCCATAGGACGATGCATCACATGTCAGAACCAATTTCTTACAAGGGTCGTACAGGGTCAATAACTTATTTGAGCAAAATAGGTTCCGCACCCGATTGAAAGCCCGTTCTTGACAGTCCCCCCAAAACCAATCACAACCCTTACGCAGGAGCACGTGAAGCGGCTCCAACAACGTGCTAAGTTCGGCAGAAAATTCCCGCAATAGTTCAAAAGTCCCAGAAATGAACGCAACTCCGATGTGTTGCCGGGCCTGGGTGCTCGTCGAATCGCCTCTGTTTTGGATTCGGTGGGCCGAATCCGATCTGCAGCAACCCTCCTGCCCAGAGACTCAACCTCAGGAACTAAAAACACACATTTAGACTTCTTGAGTCGCAGGCCTACCCGGTCCAGTCGGCATAGTACCTCCTCCAGGTTGTGGAGGTGTTCCTCGGTGTCACGACCCTTGATGAGGATGTCGTCCTGGAATACGATCGTTCCAGGAATGGATTTGAGCTGGCTTTCCATGTTTCTTTGAACAATCGCGGCCACTGATCGAATGCCAAATGGGCACCTGTTGTAAACGAACAGTCCCTTGTGCGTGGTAATGGTGGTCAGTAGTTTGGATTCGTCGGCCAGTTCCTGGGTCATATAGGCTGAAGTGAGGTCCAACTTGGTGAACAGCTTGCTGCCTGCCAGCGTGGCGAAAAGATCCTTCACTCTCTAGAGCGGGTATTGGTCTTGTAGGGACAGTCGATTGATAGTGGCCTTGTAGTCGCCACAGATCCTGACAGAACCATCCGCTTTTAGGACAGGAACGATGGGGCTCGCCCAGTCACTGAATTCAACGGGCGAGATGATGCCCTCTCTCAGCAAATGGTCCAATTCTCTCTCAATTTTCTCCCGCATCACATACGGCACCGCTCTGGCTTTGTGATGCACTGGTCTAGTGTTCGGGGTGATGCGTATCACTACTTTGGTACATATGAACGTCCCGACGCTAGGTTGGAATAGTGACTCAAATTGTTGTAGGACTTGTGAGCACGAAATTTGCTCCACAGCTGACATTGCGTGCACATCCCCCCATTTCCAGTTCATCTCGGCTAACCAGCTCCTCCCCAACAGTGCAGGACCATTGCCCGGGACAATCCAGAGCGGCGGCCGGTTCACTGATCCATTGTGTGTGACAGCCAACATTGCACTGCCTAGTACTGGAATTATTTATTTGGTATATGTCCGTAGTTGTGTCTCAATGCGTTCTAGTTTGGGTCTACTGGCTTTGAGTGGCCATAGCTTTTCGAATTGTTGAATGCCCATGTTTGACTGGCTGGCCCCCGTGTCCAGCTCCATGCGTACAGGGATGCCGTTTAATAAAACCTTCATCATCATTGGTGGCGTTTTGGGATATGAGCTGTGAATGTTTGCCACATGAACCCACTGAACTTCAGCGCCCATTGATTTGCCCGAAGAGTCTTCCTGCCTCACAGCCCCCTCTTCTGGTCCATCTGCCTTGTAAATTAGCCTGGTTACAGGCTTCCTGCACATTCCAGCCAAATGGCCACTGAGGTTGCAATTTCTGCAGACAAATTGTTGAAACCTGCAAGTCCTGGCAGAGTGTTTGCTTCCACACCTCCAGTATGAGCTGAGCTTCCCATTGTTGTGAACAAAGGAGCTATGGCCCGGCATTCCTTGTTGATTATCCCTTTGACTGCCCTTGAGTACCCTGTTAATGGGTGTCAATGGCCCCATCCCGGACCGCATTGTCCACTGTAATAGTGTAAATGTCCGTTCAGCCTGCCATTGTCTCTGTTGAAAACCTATTCTGGGGTCTATTGCTGCCTGGGGTGTGTCGAACTGCCCCTGCCTGCCTGCGGGGCTCTGAGCCACGTTTATGATATTGACTCCCTGATCCCCGCCGCGTTGGAGGCAGAATTGTGCGCGTATATTATTTTGGTTTCCTCCCCCCCCACCATGAAGGTCTGAGCCATCAACACCGCCGCTTCCAAAGGCAAATCCTTGGTCTCAATTAACTTTCGGAAAATCCCCGCATGACCGATGCCCTTAATAAAGAAGTCCCTTAACATCTCCCCCCTGCAGGCACCTGTGAACTTACAGAGGCTGGCCAAACAAAGTCCGGTATGCTCTGTCCTTCACGACGTCGGTGGGTGTAGAATCTGTGTCGGGCCATGTTCATGCTGCTCGCCGGTTTGAGGAGCTCGGCGATTAATTTTCTGAGCTCTTCAAAGCTGGATTTTCGGGTGCTAGTAGATCCTTCATGAGCGCGTAAGTCTTAGGTCCGCAGCTGGTCAGCAGATGGGCCCTTCGCTTGTCGGCCGCTGTATCTCCCAACCAGTCCTTCGTGACAAAGCTTTGCTGGAGCCTCACAATGAAATCGTCCCAGTCCTCACCAACACAGTACCATTCCTCTGTGTTCCCGGTGGCCATTCTCGTGGGTTTCTCGTCGCCAATCTAATGTCCTTACTCAATGGCACAAAACTCACACGAGGCACATTCTATGGACAAGGTCACTCTATGACCTGAAACTTTATTCACAGGACCAAGAAGTGATGACCCTGCGTGGGACCTCCCTTTGTATACCTGGATGACCAGGTAAGGAGTGTCTCCCACAAGTTCACCCCCTGTGGTCAAGGTGTGCATTGCTTATGTATATACAGTATTGCAGTGGTGTTCCGTAAAGGTTACATACATGACCGTTACAATGAAAGGGCAGAGGTGAAGCCATGAAGGGATATAAACACAAGGCTGAGAATTTTAAATTTGTGGCATTGGGTGACCATGGGGGACTTAGTGCGGGATAGGATATAGGCAGCAGAGTTTTGGATAGCTGAAGTCTATAAAGAATGCATGATGGGAGGCCAGCCAGGAGACCATGGGTATAGTCACGTCTGGAGTTGACAAAGACTGAAGGCTTTCTCCAGTATTAGTATTAGGCGGTCCCTCGTATCGAGGATGACTTGCTTCCACACCAAAAAGGGATGAGTTCACAGGTGTTCCAAAAAGGGACCTGACATTCAGGTCCTGAACTACATATTGATGCGTGTGCGTGGATTCTGTTAACGTGGGGTGGCCGTTGCACACCAGCCACCACACGGGCTTGACAGAGCTAGGTCTTGATCCAGTGGCAAAGATTAAACAAGAAGACAGGAGACCAAGCTCTGCTGCATGGACCTAGTGCGCACACATACGCCTACTGGCCATAGATCGCAGTGTGGGCTGGCCCATGTTGCCCCTGGGCCCTCGCCTCTCCTGGGCCCCTGTCGTGCCTGAGGAAGTTGCAACAATAGGGCAGAGGTAAGGCCATGACGAGCTATAAACACAAGGCTGAGAATTTTAAATTTGAATCGCTGGTTCTCCAATAGATGAGTGGATTTATATAGCGCCTTTAACGTAGTGAAATGTCCCAAGGCGCTTCAAAGGAGTGTTATGAGATAAAAATTTGACAAGTAGGCGGTCTTTGTGATGGAAAATTTGTGTATAGAAGAACTCCACGAGGCTGAGTACTGTGAGCTAAACTTAGTGTGACCTTAGTTTTCTTTATTACAACTCCAGAGTGCCTGAACAACATGGCAGCCAACCTTTTATACTGGCCCTGCAGGTGTGTGCAGATGACCACTAGGACTCCAACAGTCGCGCCCTCTGGTGGCAAGTATTAAATAGTTACATACATACATCACTCCCCCCCCCAAAGTCTTTGGTACAAGTTATTTACAAGTTGAGGTGATCCAGAGCCCTTTGCTCCCCGGTTGATGGTCTAAGTTCAAACCCTGGCGTGTGTGAGTTGGTTGGACCATTGCTGCACTGCACCGTGGCTGGTCTGACCGGACTGTCAGGACCGGTGGCTTCATCCTCATGATTGACAGCGAGGTCAATTGCTGGTTGGGTGTGTGTTGGTGGATCGTCGATGGTGATGTCCTCTTCAAGTTGTTCTTGGTTGTCAGTAAATCGCAATTTGGTCTGATCTAAATGTTTAATTGTCCACCACCATTTACGACTGGATGTTGCAAGACTGCAGAGCTTTGATCTGATCCATTGATTGTGGGATCGCTTAGCTTTATTTATAACATGCTGCTCCCGCTGCTTAGCATTTAGTCCTGTGTTGCAGCTTCCCCAGGTTGGTACCTCATTTTTAGATACGCCTGGTGCTCCTCCTGGCATGCTCTCCTCATTGAACCAGTGTTGGTCCCCTGGTTTGATGGTAATGGTAGAGTGAGGGGTATGCCAGGCCATGAGGTTACAGATAGTGGTGAATACAATTCTCCTGCTGCTGATGGCCCACAGCACCTCATGGATGCCCAGTTTTGAGCTGCTAGATCTGTTCTGAATCTATCCCATTTAGCACGGTGGAGGGTGTCCTCAGTGTGAAGATGGGGCTTTGTCTCCACAGTGACTGTGCGATGATCACTGCGACCAATACTGTCATGGACAGATGCATCTGCAACAGGCACATTGCTGAGGACGAGGGCAAGTAGGTTTTTCCCTCGTGTTGGTTCTCCTACCACCTGCTGCGGGCCCAGTCTGGCAGCTATGTCCTCCAGGACTCGGCCAACTCGGTCAGTAGTGGTGATATCGAGCCACCCATAGAAGCTGCCACATCGCCCGTGAGATGCCTCATGAGGTCAGGATCCGCACGGTCCGTCTGGGAGACCACCATCGTCTGCACACTGGCAATGATGGGCTCCATGGTGTGTGCAGAGCTGTGTACAATGCAGGAGCCGGACTCCCCCATGCTCCGTACCACTTGCGACAGGCTCTCGGGCACTCTTGCCATTGCCCCATCATGTCGGAGTGCTAGGCCATCACCCTTTGTTCAAACGCCTCTCCAACGATGTCCTTACCTGAGTCCTGTGGAAAAGAACCTGCACGAACTCGCCCTTCGGGGAGCTGGCTCCCGAGCTTGCCTTACCGCTTGACCCTGCTGCAGCCCGCTAGGCCCCAGTGCATCACCCAGTGCAGACCCCTCCCCTAAGCTTAACTGCAATGACCGTATACTCCCAGTATCTGAGCTGGTGCGTGCGAGTGGGAGAAGCAGTGATGGGGTGCTTGCATCGTCCTCCTCCTCCCTGTAGACTGGGTCTGGGGGGTGGGGGGGGGGCTCAGTCACAGGCTGAGCCGGGACATTAACTGGAAGCACAAATGGCACAAGAGTGGTGTTAAAGTGAGGGAAGGGGTATGCATGCTGGAAGAACGGTGGTCAGTATGTGGAGCAGCTAAATGTTAAGGCCTTCTGCTTTAAATGGAAGATGGGACGAGAGGAAGGCTTTCACTGACCAATGTTGGCCCCAGCGGGCTCAGTCCTCACTGCCACGGGATGGCCACCTGCGGCCTATAGGTGAAGTACTCGCTCCTCCAGGTCTGTGAGCTGGTGTAGTTCAGGCTCCCCCGCTCCTGGTTGTTGCTGCTGCAGCCTGTTATGTACCACCTTGGCCTGCAAAAGAAAGGAAGTTTGGTGAATCACAGTACATGTATGTATGTTGAAGAAATGCATGGGCAGCTTAAGCAGCTGAGATTGTAGGCAAAGCATCAAAGGAGGCAATAACTGTGGTAGGCCCACATCCTGAGTTAAATGCTGCTTTGCTGAGTCTGCACAGTGTCTGCCTGGTAAGAGTTATGGGAACAGACAGAGGCTCACAGGTTCACAGGTAAGAGTTACGGAACACGTACGCATTTACACCAGACGAGTGAGGTCACAGAACTTCTTGCGATACTGTTTGGTTTGCATCCAAAGATGGAGATGCCCGACACCTTGGTGCTGTTAGGTATGGAAGAACTCCACAGGACTGAGTACTGTGAGCTAAAACTGATGTGAGCTTAGTCTCTTTAATACAACTCCAGAGTGCCTAAGCAGCATGGCAGAGAACCTTTTATACTCCCTTGCTCAAGGTATGCAGGTGACCCTTGGGCCTTCAACATTTGCGCCCTCTGGTGGCAAGTCTTACACAGTTACAATGCTTACATACATAACATCACTCCCCCCACCCCCCCCAAAGTCTTTGATACAAATTATTTACAAGTTGAGACGATCCAGGGCCCTACGCTCCCTGGTTGATCGTCTGAGTTCAAACTCTGGTATGGGTGAGTTGGTTGGACCTTTGCTGCACTGCGGCCCGGCTGGTCTGACAGGACTGTTGGGAATGGTGGGTTCATCCTCTTGACAGTGCGGTCGATTGCTGGTTGGATGTGTGTTGGTGGATCGATGATGATGATGTCCTCTTCAGGTTCTTCCTGGTTCTTGGTGAACCGTAGTTTGGTTTGATCCAAATGCTTTCTGCACGTTTGTCCATTCAATAGTTTGACAATGAACACTCTATTTCCCTCTTGGCCAAGACAGTGCCAGCGACCCAGTTAGGACCAAGACCGTAATTAAGGACAAACACAGGGTCGTTAACATCAATGTCACATAATACAGCCGCGCGATCGTGGTACATGTTCTGCCGGTTTCGCCGGGTTTCCACATGATCATTTAGATCCGGGTGGACTAGGGAGAGCCTGGTTTTGAGAGCTCTCTTCATTAACAATTCTGCAGGGGGAACGCCAGTGAGTGAGTGGGGTTGTGTCCGGTAGCTGAGCAGAACCCGAGATAAACGGGTCTGCAAGGAGCCTTCCGTCACCCGTTTCAAGCTCTGCTTGATAGTTTGGACTGCCTGTTCTGCTTGACCATTGGAGGCGGGCTTAAACGGGGCAGACTTGACATGCTTGATGCCACTGCAGGTCATAAACTCGTTGAATTCCGAGCTGGTGAAACACGGTCCATTGTCACTGACAAGGACATCGGGCAAGCCATGGGTGGTGAACATGGCCCGGAGGCTTTCAATGGTGGCTGTGGTTGAGCTGGATTACATGATTACACATTCGATCCATTTGGAGTAAACGTCCATAACTATTAAGAACATCTTTCCTAGAAAGGGGCTGGAAAAATCTACGTGGATCCTGGACCACAGTTTGGAGGGCCATGACCACAGTCTCAGTGCAGCCTCCCTTGGTGCATTGCTCAGTTGCACTGATGTACGCATGATTCCAAGTCCGAGTCAATGCCGGGCCACCAAATATGCGACCTGGCAAATGCCTTCATCATGACAAGGCTTGGGTGGGTACTGTGTAGGTGGCGTATAAACGTTTCCCTGCCTTTTTTTGGCAAAACCACGTGATTACCCCATAAGAGACAATCCGACTGGATGGACATTTCATCATTACGTCGGTGAAATGGCTTAATTGCATTTCCCCGGGAACGGCCGACCAGTTCCCAGCAACTTTTTACTAATGATAGCACAGGATCCTGGCCGGTCCAGGTCCTGATCTGGCGAGTTGTGACGGGTGACCCCTTGCTCTCAACAGCATCCATGACCAGTAGCAAGTCTGCGGGCTGTGCCATTTCAACCTCAGTGGTGGGTAATGGTTGCCGGCTGAGAGCATCAGCACAGTTCTCCGTGCCTGGTCTGCGGCAGATAACATAATCATTAGCGGATAATGTTAGTGCCCATCTTTGGATGCGGGACGAGGCATCGGTGTTTATACCTTTGCTCTCTGAAAGCAGCGAAATGAGCGGCTTGTGGTCAGTTTCAAGCTCAAATCAAAGTCCAAATAGGTATTGGTGCATTTTCTTAACCCCATATACAATGCTAACGCCTCTTTCTCTACCACACTATCGGCTCTCTCAGCCTTAGACAGACTTCTAGATGCGTATGCAACCGGTTGGAGTTTGCCCGATTCATTGGCTTGCTGTAACACATAGCCGACCCCGTACGATGAGGTGTCACAAGCTAGCACTAAATATTTACAAAGGTCATAGTGTACAAGTAACTTATTTGAACATAGCAGGTTCCTGGCCTTCTCAAAGGCTGTGTCTTGAGATTTGCCCCAAACCCAGTCATCACCCTTACGTAGCAACATGCGCAAAGGCTCTAACAACGTGCTCAACCCGGGTATAAAGTTACCGAAATAGTTGAGGAAACCCAGGAACGACCGCAGCTCCGTCACTTTCTGTGGTCTGGGTGCATTCTTGCTGGCCTCCGTCTTTTAGTCCGTGGGCCTGAAGCCGTCTGCTGCAATCTTTCTCTCCAAAAATTCGACTTCTGGCGCCAGGAAAGCACACTTGGAGCTTTTCAGCCTGAGTCCCACTCTGTCTAGGCGACTTAGAACATCTACCAGGTTGTATAGGTGTTCGATGGTGTCACGACCAGTGATCAGGATGTCGTCTTGAAACACAATGGTGCAAACTCTCCATGTTTCTCTGGAAAATGGCTGCAGCAAAGTCAACCCGAAAGGGCACCTGTGGTACATAAACAGCCCTTTGTGTGTGTTGATGCACGACAGTCTTTTCGAAGATTCAGCCAGCTCCTGTGTCATGTAGGCGGAGGTTAGGTCCAACTTGGTGAACGACTTCTCCCACGCTAACGTTGCGAAAAGGTCATCTGCCTTGGGCAGCGGGTACTGATCCTGTAGTGAGACTCGGTTATCATTACCCTGCAGTCTCCGCAGATTCTGACCATGCCATCGCTTTTCAACACCGGAACAATTGGACTGGCCCACTCGTTGAACTCGATTGTCGATATGATTCCTTCGCGTTTCAGTCTGTCCAGTTCAATCTCGACTTTCTCCTTCATCATGTACGGAACCGCCCAAGCCTTGTGATGGACGGGCCGTGCCTCGGGGCCCAGATAAATCTGTACCTTGGCGCCTGTGAAGTTGCCGATGCCTGGTTCGAATAGCGAGGGAAACTTGCTCAGCACTTGAGCACACGACATCAAAGCACTTTCATCCACTGAAGGTCGTGCTTTGATGTTGTTCCAATTCCATCTAATCTTTTCTAGCCAGCTTCTGCTGAACAGCGTTGGGCCATTGCCTGGAATAATCCACAATGATAGGTCATGCACAGCTCCATCATACGATACCTTCACTGCGCACTTCCAATGACTGGTATAAGCTCTTTGGTGTACGTTCGCAGCTTTGCATTAATCGTGCTCAGTTTAGGCCTTTGTGCTTTATTGACCCACACTTTCTTGAAAGCCTTCTGGCTCATTATTGACTGACTCGCACCCGTGTCCAACTCCATGGATACTGGAACTCCATTTAATTTGACTTTCAGCATTGTAGGAGGACTCTTGGTGGTGAAGGTATGTACCCCATACACTTTTTCCTCAGGTTGAGTTGCCTGTGTTGCGTGATCCTTGTCGGATCGATCATCCTCTGCCACGTGGTGTGTCGCAGCACGTTTACACATTCACTGGAGGTGTCCCATTGTTGCACAGCCTTTGCACACGTAGTGCTTGAATCGCCATTGATGGGCCCAATGATTACCCCCCACAGCACCAACATGGTGCTAATGGATTCACATTCACCCCCCCCCCGATGGCGGACTCTGAGTCATCACAGGTCTTGCAGCCACAGATGTATAGGCCCTGCCATATGCAGTTCGGCCTGCTAGCAACGTCATTATATGCACAGTACTTGCCGGTGAGCTTCGATGTTGAAAAGATTGTCCGTGTTTGGTGTTATCGTCCATGGCCATGCATGCCTGGGCGATCATGATGGCCCTGCTCAGGTCTAGGGTTTCGGCATCCAGCAGATTTCGAAGAATGAACTCGTGGCTGATGCCCAGCACAAAAAAATCCCGCTGCATTTACCCCAACGCAGCTCCAAAATCGCAAGGTCCCGCGAGGTGTCTCAGGTCGACGATATAATCTATCACGTCCCGGCCCCCGGAGCGATGGTGCGTGTAAAAACGATACCTGGCCATGAGGATACTCTCCTTCGGTTTGAAGTGGTCCCGAACCAGCGTGCACAACTCTGTATATTCCTTCTCCGTTGGTTTTGTCAGTGCGAGCAGATTCTTGATGAGGCCGTATATTTTAGGCCCACAGACGGTGAGGAGAATCGCCCTATGCTTGGCCGCGTTAGTGTCTCCTTCCAGCTCGTTGGCCACAAAGTACTGGTCAAGACGCTCGATGAAAGCTTCCCAATCATCACCCTCTACAAATCTCTCTAATATTCCAATGGCAGCCATGATTGTGTGAAGGTTCGTATTCTGTTACTCGTCACCAATTGTTGTGTATAGAAGAACTCCACGAAGCTGAGTATTGTGAGCTAAACTTAATGTGACCTTAATCTTCTTTATTTCAACTCCAGAGTGCCTAAATAACATGGCGGCCAACCTTTTATACTGACCCTGCAGGTGTGTGGAGGTGACCATTAGGACTCCATCAGTCGCGCCCTCTGGTGGCAAGTATTACATAGTTACATACATAACAGAAAGAATATGGGGTCTGAAGTCCAGCTCAAGGTTGAATAGGATGCCGAGGCTGTAAACAGTCTGGTTCAATCTGAGACGGAGGGCAGGTGTGGGGGTGGAATTGGTGGCAAGGTGTGGAGTTTATGATGGTGGAGGGGGGGGGGGTGGGGGGTTGAAGATAATGCCTTCAGTCTTCCCGATGTTTAACTGCAAGAAATTGTGGCTTATGCCAGACTGGATGTTGGACATGTAGTCTGACAGTCTGACAACAATGAGGCACTGGAGGGGTAGAGAGAGGTGGCGGAGAGTAAAGCTGGGTATACAGGTGGAAGCAGATCATAGAAACATAGAAACATAGAAATAGGTGCACAAGTAGGCCATTCAGCCCTTCGAGCCTGCACCACCATTCAATGAGTTCATGGCTGAACATGCAACTTCAGTACCCTACTCCTGCTTTCTCTCCATACCCCTTGATCCCTTTTGCCGTAAGGGCCACATCTAACTCCCTTTTGAATATATTTAGTGAATTGGCCTCAACAACTTTCTGTGGTAGAGAATGCCACAGGTTCACAATTTTCTGAGTGAAGAAGTTTCTCCTCATCTCGGTCCGAAATGGCTTACCCCTTATCCTTAGACTGTGACTCCTGGTTCTGGACTTCCCCAACATCAGGAACATTCTTCCTGCATCTAACCTGTCCAGTCCCGTCAGAATGTTATATGTTTCTATGAGATCCCCTCTCATTCTTCTAAATTCTAGTGAATATAAGCCTAGTCGATCCAGTCTTTCATCATATGTCAGTTCTGCCATCCCGGGAATCAGTCTGGTGAACCTTCGCTGCACTCCCTCAATAGCAAGAATGTCCTTCCTCAGATTAGGAATAGCAATTTCTGGTCATTTAGGAGACATCAGTGTTGATACATTTCTTTGATATCTGCTTGTCTTTGAAGAGAGGCTTTATAAAAATCAAGAAAGACAGCAGTCAAGCAGCAGAAAGACTGTGAAAGGAGTCAAGAAAACAGAAAGGGATAAATAACCTCTGCACTGCCAGCAGGACAGATAGCAAAATTAATCTATCTTACTTTGTCAAGTTAGAATCCCTTCAAATCGGCTTGAGTGTTCGTGTTCTTTATTTTGTAACAATGCACAAACAAAAGTTGAACTGATTGTACCAAGTGACTTTCAGCATACTCAGTGTCAACTGTTAAATAAAGCAACTTTTGCACTGAACCAAACAGCACTCCACCTAGTGTTAACTCAGTCTGTCTCGGAGTGATTAAAGGAGTACACATACCTCAGGCAGTGAGATCTGATCCACATCACAAGGGAGTTTCATTGTTACTCTCCTGGGTCCCGTTACTGCTTTAGCAGATTCAGGTAGTGAGAGTCAACTTCCACAAAAAAAGCAGGCAACCAGCTCACTTAAGGGAGCGACTGACACCAATGAACCCTAGCAGACATTGACGACGAGATTCAACACTGCCTCCATTGTGCCAGTGCAGCCTTTGGCCGCCTGAGGAAAAGAGTGCTCAAAAACCAAGCTCATGATCTACAGGGCCGGAGTGATACCCGCCCTCCTGTATGGCCCAGAGACATGGACCATGTACAGTAGGTATCTCACCACCAGCTCATGGTCTGCAGGGCTGTAGTGATACCCGCCCTCCTGCATGGCCCAGAGACATGGACCATGTACAGTAGGTATCTCACCACCAGCTCATGGTCTACAGGGCTGTAGTGATACCCGCCCTCCTGTATGGCCCAGAGACATGAACCATGCACAGTAGGTATCTCACCACCAAGCTCATGGTCAACAGGGCTGTAGTAATACCCGACCTCCTGTATGGTTCAGAGACATGAACCATGCACAGTAGGTATCTCACCACCAAGCTCATGGTCAACAGGGCTGTAGTAATACCCGCCCTCCTGTATGGTTCAGAGACATGGACCATGTACAGTAGACACCTCAAGTAGCTGGAGAAATACTACCACCGATGTCTCCACAAAATCCTGCAAATCCCCTGGGAACACAGACATACCAACGTTAGCGTCCTCAACCAGGCCAACATCCCCAGCATTGAAGCACTGACCACACTTGATCAGCTTCACTGGGTGGGCCACATTGTTTGCATGCCTGACACAAGACTCTCAAAGCAAGCGCTCTACTCGGAACTCCTTCACGGCAAATGAGCCAAAGGTGGGCAGAGGAAACATTTCAAGGAAACTCTCAAAGCCTCCCTGATAAAGTTCAACATCCCCACCGACACCTGGGAGTCCCTGGCCAAAGACCGCCCTAAGTGGAGGAAGTGAATCCGGGAGGGCGCTGAGCACCTCGAGTCTCGTTGCCGAGAGCATGCAGAAAACAAGCGCAGGCAGCGGAAGGAGCGTGCGGCAAAACAGATTCACCACCCACCCTTTCCCTTAATGCTTATCTGTCGCTGTGACAGACTGTGGTTCTCGTATTGGACTGCTCAGCTACCTAAGGACTCATGTTTAGAGTGGTAGCAAGTCTTCCTCGATTCCGCTGGACTGCCTACGATAATGAACAGATACCAGCACCAGCGTTAAATAATTTTTATAAAAGTAAACATTTGTAAACTTCTATGGTTCTATACAGGGCTACTGGGAGAAAGCTCGGGCAAAGAGCTGACGAAGACATGATTGGCTGAATGGCCTCCTTCTGTGCTGTAAAACATTATTATTCTATATGGTTAAAAGTACAATTTGGATATCAGATGTTTCATGAATCACTATGCTGGATGTTTCCATCTTTTCAGATAAGGGAAAACAATACTTTGCATTAGTTTTATATGCCACAAAATTATCTTTGTGAAATAAATACTCATTCTGGGTACAGTAGTGTTGTGGTTATGGAACTGGACTAGCAATCACAGGTCGTAAGTACATAATCACGAGAATGGCAGGTTATGAAATTGAATTCAATAATCAGTGCGGTTGTACCAGAAAATAAACATGAAAACCGTTGTATGGTTGTAATAAGCAACTATTTCATGAATGTCTTTCAGGGAAGTGAACCTGTTATTCCTACCTTATCCGGCCTACAGATGACTACTGTCTAAGAAAGAAAGACTTGCATTTATATCACGCCTTTCATGACCACCAAATGTCCCAAAGTGCTTTATAGCCAAAGAAGTACTTAAAAAAAAAAGTGTGGTCACTGTTGTAATGTAGGAAACTCTGCAGCCAATTTGCGCACAGCAAACTCCAACAAACAGCAATAATGGCCATAAAATCTGTTCTTGTGATGTTCATTGAGGGATAAATATTGGTCAAGACACCAGGGGTAACTCCCCTGCTTTTCTTTGAAATAATGTCATGGGATCTTTTACGTCCACCTGAGAGAACAGACGGGGCCTCGCTTTAACGTCTCATCCGAAAGGTGGCACCTCCAACTGTACAGTACTCCCTAGTACTGCACCGGAATGTTAGCCTAGATTTTTGTTCACAAGTCTCATGGAGTGGGATTTGAACCCACAAGCTTCTGATTCAGAGGCAAGTGTGCTACCAACTGCACCACTGGCTGACACAACACCAATGCCATCCCAATGCAAATTGCTTGAAGGGAACTGGATATATACTTCAAAAGAAAACATTTGCAGGGCTGTGGGGGAAAGAGAATGGGAACGGACCAATTGGATAGTTCTTTCAAAGAGCTGGCACAGGCACAAAAGGCCGCTGGCCTGGCCAAAGCCCTCCCTGGAGGCCCACTGTTTGCCACTGAAGTGGCTGCAGAGTTCGTAGCGGCCCTCCCCTTTAACTGAAGTGTGGTGTTGATGACTTGAAGCGATGGCCACTCTGGCCTGCCTGCACTGCAGCCCCGCAACAATGCTCCGACCGAAAAAAAATTCCAAGTCCTGAATTTCTCCGGATTGGGGTGGAGAAACACTTTAAAAAACAGTAGGTGCTCCCCATTTAGGGTGGGGCTCAATTTTGACCCCTATGATTCTAAGAAGGTAGCTCTACCACCTTGTCAGGACAACTAGGAATGGACAATAAATGATACCTTGCTAACCTCCGGAGAACAATTCTTTTTTAAATCAAGTTTATAAAAATCAGCTAAACCTGATATTGGATTAATGCGTAACCTAACCTCCAGTTACTTGTTATTCACTTTTAGTTGTGTGCAGGCTCAAAAGATATCGGGGGTAAAATTGCGGTCGAAGGCTTCCTTCGGACAAAAGCCTCCGACCGGAAAAAAATCTACGAAAATACCTGGTGGTCACAGAGGCACCTTGGATTGCGGTCGGAGGCCTTCATTCGATGTGCAGCGTACAGAGAGAGGACTTCCCCAAACGTACGGAAATGCTGGAGTCACGTGGGCCTGGACCACCAATCACTAGGCAGTATTCTCATTGATCAAAATGGGAACTCCGTTTGTGCGAGTTCCCATTACTATCAATGAGAAAACCCTCCTAAAATAAGAAACACAGCATAATAAATTTTAAAAAACCTCACATATTTAAAATTAATTGATATTAAATCTAATTAAATGTTTTTAGAAAAAAAAAACATTTTTTGGAATTTTTTTAAATGTATTTGAATAGGGTTAAAAATAAACTTACCTTAATGGACAGGGTTTTTAAACATAAAAATGAATGATTAAATTTAATTTTTATTTGTTTTAAAACTCTTACACTAGTAAAAGTGCGCTATGCGCCTGCTTTTACCAGGCCTAAGAGTTTGAAGGACATTCACTAGGCATGAGTTGGGCAAATATCCAATCTCTCCCGCGCGAATGCCCTTCTCCCGGGGATGCGGAGGATCTGTCAAGAGAAATCTTGACAGATTGGAAAAGCCAGTTTTCGGCGCATGTGCATCGTGCCCCGAAAGTCGGCTTTTGCGAGGCCTTGCTGGGTCTGTGCGCACTCCATATGGGCCCAGCGAGGACAACATTTTCAGCCCAATAATTGCACGCACCAAGTTTTGCTTTGGTATGTCATGTTTCAAGATTTTCTGAATTGAAACAAAAAGTTATTTTCAAGTGTTGGGTTTTAAAACAAAGTGGGTTTCTGCAGGTTTAACAAGGAACATCATTGGCTGCAGACATTTTGGAAAAGTTTATTCCAGCCAGCCAGTGATACCATTTGCCAGAATGATTATGACTAAGGTTCAGAAATGCTAAAGGCTCGGTTTGAAAACACATTATTTATCAATAGCCACAACTTGCATTTATACAGAAATTTTTACACAGTAAAAGGCTCTTCACAGGAAGCTTTTGGTCACCTGTCCAAATATCTTCTTCTGTGGCTTGGTGTGAAATTCTATTTAATAACGCTCCTGTGAAAAGCCTCAGATGTTGTTGATGGCGCTGTATAAATGCAAGTTGTTGTCAAATCGGTGTAATTTGGAATAATTTTCAACATTTTCAGTTTTAAATTGAATGCATCTCTCAAAAAGCAGCTCCCTATGTTTAAATTGGTTTTCAATCTGTTTTGCTCTTGTTGATCATAAATCTCATGCCCACTTTCTCATCTCTGCAAATCTGTTTACAGAAAGCCAGAAGTTTGTTGCTTTTGTTTTGAAAAGTGAAATTAGAATCATCTGATTTCATTTGCAACCTACCTCCTCTCCCAAATATGAGGATGATGGAAAGGAGACAACAGAAATTACCAACAGGGTAAATGTATTTCAAGTAGAGTTGACGACTATTCCAACGCACACCTGGTTGGCCTACCACGTTCTACACGATGTACACTTGAGGTCATCCAAAACTCAGCTGCCCATATCCTAACTCGTACCAAGTTCCGCTCACCCATCACTCCTGTGCTCACTGACCTACATTGACTCCTGGTTAAGCAACGCCTTCATTTCAAAATCCTAATAATTGTTTTTAAATCGCTCCATGGCCTCGCCCCTCCCTATCTCTGTAATCACCTCGAGACCCCCCCCCCACCCCCCCAACCGAGATAGCAGCTTTCCACCAATTCAGTCCTCTTGAGCATCACTGATTATAATTGCTCCACCATTGGTGCCTTCAGCTATCTTGGCCCCAAGTTCTGGAACTCCCTGCCTAAATCCGCCTCTCTACTTCTCTCTTCTCCTTTAAAATGCTCCTTAAAACCTACCTCGTTAATCGAGTTTTTGCACATTTACCTCAATTTATCATTATATGGCACGGCGTCATTTATTTTGTCTCATAATACTGCTGTGAAGCACCTTGGGACATTTTACTACGTTAAAGGTGCTATATAAATACAAGTTGTTGTTGGAGAGAAAAAAAAGTCCTATAAATCCTATCAGAGTGTCTGCTGTGGCTCAGTGGATAGCACTCTCACGTCTGAGTCAGGAAAGATGTAGGTTCAAGTCCCAATCCAGAGACTTGAGCACAAAAATCTAGGTTAACACTGCAGTGCAGTGCTGAGAGAGTGCTGCACTGTCGGAGCTGCCGTCTTTCAAATGAGACATTCATCATCATCACCGTCATAGGCAGTCCCTCGAAGCGAGGATAACTTGCTTCCACACCGAAAAGGGATGAGTTCACAGGTGTTTCAATGAAGGACCTAATATTCCAGATCCCGAACTACATCCTGAAGGATGGAAGATGCCTGTGGGTGGATTGTTTTAACGTGGGGTGACCGTTGCACACCAGCCAACACACGGGCTTGACAGCGCGAGGTCTTGGTCCAGTGGCAAGGGTTAACCAGGACGACTGGAGACCTGCTCTGCTGCACGGACCGAGTGCGCTCACACATATCGCAGTGTGGGCTGGGCCAGAGCTGCCCCTGGGCCCTCGCCGCTTCTGGGCCCCAGATTCACGCCTCATAACACATTAAACCGAGGCTCCGACTGCTCTATCGGGGGACGTGAAAGATCCCATGGCACTACTTCGAAGAAGAGCAGGGGAGTTCTCCCCGGTGTCCTGGCCAATATTTATTTATCCCTCAATCAACATCACTAAAAAAACATTATCTGGTCATTATCACAATGCAGTTTGCTGTGTGCAAATTGGCTGCCGTGTTTCCCACATTACAACCGTGACTACACTTCAAAACCAAGCACTCAATTGGCTGAAAAGCGCTTTGGGATGCGAGGTGGCCGTGAAAGGAAGGCACGATATAAATGCACGTCTCTCTTTTTACAAGCATTACGCGTTAATGTGTTTTTGTCCTAGTCGGGATACTGTAGTCAGCTGAAATTCACTCCCTCTCCCCCCCCCCCCGATAGGATGATGTCACCGGATAGAATGTTTACAATGTAGCTGCAGCTGAAACTGACCGCGTTCGATCCATTGTTGAATGGTTACATTGTTTCCCGGAGGTTCCATCAGTGTCACCCCCCTCGGGGATCGCCTTTAAAGGGCTAGAGAGACACCCAGACAGACAGAGAGACACCCAGAGATACAGAGAGCCAGAGGAGACACCCAGAAAGACAGAGAGCCAGAGAGACACCCAGAGAGCCAGCCAGAGAGACACCCACCCAGCCAGAGAGAGCCACCCAGAGAGCCAGAGACCCAGCCAGAGAGCCAGCCGAGGATGAACTGCCGATCCCAGACACTGGAGCTGACGGTGGAAGCCAGGCAGATCGAGGAGACGGTGCTAGCCGTGCTCCACACCGTGCTGCTGCACAGGAGCTCGGGCAAGTTCCACTACAAGAAGGAGGGCACCTACTCCATCGGCACCGTGGGCACCGAGGACGTTGACTGTGATTTCGTCGATTGCACCTCCGTGCGAGTATCGTCGGACGAGCTGGACCGCACGTTGCGCCGATCTGTCGGCGAGTTTAAGGTGAGTTTTCCTCTTCCTGCCTGATTGATTTTCTCTGTTTTTTTAAAGAAGGCCCCACCCGCCAGATATCTGGGATTGTGAGCGATTTATAACGCACCGTTTGTTGGTGTCGAGGCCACTCAGTTCAAATCGATTGTCTGCCGCAGACTGCATTCTTTTCGTAACCATTAACGGAAGGCCTACAGTTCCAGCGTCAGCCTTATCTCAGTGGCAGCGCTCTCGCCTCTGAGTCAGAAGGCTTTGGGTCCAGGTCCCACTCCAGACACTTAAGCACAAAAATCATCACTCCAGTCTCCGCTGCACGGTCGGAAGTGCCACAAGACGTAAAAGTGAGGTCCCATTTGCCCTCTCAGCTTAAAAAAAGAAAGACTTGCATTTATATGGCGCCTTTCGCGACCACCGGACGTCCCAAATCTGCTTTACAGCCAATTATGTACTTTTATTGAAGTGAAGTCACTGTTGTAATCATAGAATGATCGAAATTTTACAGCACGGAAGGAAGCCAATTCGGCCCATCGTGTCCGTGTCCGTGCCGGCCGACAAAGAGCTATCCAGCCCTTAGTCCATAGCCCTGTAGGTTACAGCACTTCAAGTGCCTATCAAAGTACTTCTTAAATGTGGTGAGGGTTTCTGCCTCTATCACCCTTTCAGGCAGTGAGTTCCAGACCCCCACCACCCTCTGGGTAAAAAAATCAGTCATGTGGGAAACGCAGCAGCCAATTTGCCCAAAAGCCAGCTCCCACAAACAGCAATATGATAATGACCAGATCATCTGTTTTTTTTATTGATGTTGATTGAGTGATAAATATTGGTCTGGACAACGTGGATAACACCCCTTCCGACAGTGCAGTACTCCATCAGCGACTTGATGCATGACCTTCTGACTCAAGAGACAAGAATGCTACCACTAAAGGCTGATGTGAAACCAGCTAAAGTGCGGTGAATGAGGACCAGAAGAGCCGAGGGCCCAGGGGCAGCACGGGCCAGCCCACACTACGATATGTGTACGCACTGGGTCTGTGCAGCAGAGCTGGTCTCCAGTCGTCCTGGTTAACCCTTGCCACTGAATAAAGACCGAGCTCTGTCAAGCCCGTGCGGTGGCTGGTGTGCAACGATCACACCACGTTAAAAAAAATCCACTCAGCGGCCCCCTCAATTGGAGTTCAGGAATGGAACCTCGGATGCTTCATTGATCATCTGTGAACTCGTGTGGAAGCAAGTCATCCTCGTTTGCGGGACCGCCTATGATGATGATAAAGTGTCACCAGAATGGGGGAAATGGAAAAAGAATCAGCCAGCCACGTCTGCTAGTTAGTGCTTTAACTAGTCACCGACGTTATGTTGGAAAGGATAAATGTGTGAGTGTTGAATGAGGACAGGAGCAGGTTAGTGCCTCCGACCCATACCAGATAATTCAGCGCAGTACTGTCGGTGGTGCCGTCTTTAGGAAGAGACGTTAAACCGAGGCCCTGCCTGCACTCTCAGGGGGCTGTAAAAGATCCCATGGCACTATTTCGAAGAAGAGCAGGGGGAGTTATGCCTGGTGTCCTAGGGCCAATATTTATCCCTCAATCAACATCACTAAAACAGATTACCTGGTCATTAGCACATTGCTGTTTGTGGGATCTTGCTGTGCGCAAATTGGCTGTTCCGTTTCTTACATTACAACAGTGACTACACTTCAAAAAGTACTTCATTGGCTGTAAAACGTTTTGGGACATCCTAAGCATGTGAAAGACACTGTATAAATGCAAGTCTTTATAAAGCAGGAACACTTTTAGTTTTTGCTGGTCACTTTGGCCCAGTAGCACCCAGTGAGCTATCGGGGAGTACTAATCTAGACCATTTTTGTCCCATTTGTTTTTCCACAACTGCTGTGATGATCACCGCTGCCAGTTCAGCTAGTAATAGTTAATTCAAATTAGTAAGTGCAGTCACCTGGACTCACAACATGAATCTGCACTTTCAGAAGCTAGGTGGATTCAATGCGGACAGAATTGGAAGAAAAATTAAACTTGATGTCATGACCAGACACACGAAAGGTTGGATGCAAACAATGTCTTTGATACAGACCTGAAAGAAGTGCAGTCACAGTTGCTCAGATTGACCATTGGCACCACGATGAGGTGGCTATTCAGATGCCTTGGCTTTGCATTAAGAAGGATTTAAAAGCGCTGGAGAAAGTGCAAAAAAGATTTACAAGGATGGTACCAGAACTGAGAGATTACAGCAACTGGGAAAGATTGAACAGAGAAGACATGGGTGACCCGATAGAGATCTTTAACATTATAAATAGGTTGGACAGGGTCGATGTGGCCAGAATGTTTCCACTTGCGGGAGAATTTAAAACTTATGGCCATAAATACAGGATAGTTACTGCTAAATCCAATAGGGAAATAAGGAGAAATGCCTTTACTCAGAGAGTGGTTAGAATATGGAACTTGCTACCACAGGAAGTGGTTGAGACAAACAGTTTAGATGCTTTCAAAAGTAAACTAGCCGAGAACATGGGAGTAAAGGTAATGGAAAGATAAGCTGAAAGGCTGAGATAAGGTCGCTGGAATGGGAGGAGACTGTGGAGCGTAAACAGCAGCACAGACTAGTTGGGCCAAATGGCCTGTTTTTGTGCTGTATATTGTACGTATGTCATTTTGTATCAACCCCATGCAAATAACTGGTTGATAATTGTGATCCCCGCCTCGGGGTAACTTCTAATTCAGCTCGTGGTGCACGAGTGCAGACGCTAAGTTTAACTTTTGTGTTCCCAACCAGAGCAGACTTGGACAGAATCCTCCGAGGTCTCTGCTCTCCTCAAATTATGGCCTCTTGAACATCCCCGATTTTAAATGCTCCACCATTGATGGCCGTGCCTTCAGCTGCTAAGATTCTAAGCTCTGGAATTCCCTCCATAAAGCTCTCTACCTCTCGTTCCACCTTTAGGACGCTCGTTAAAACCTACCTTTCATCTGTCCTAATATCTCCTTCTGTGGCTCGGTGTCAATTTTGTTCGATAACGCTCCTATGAAGGACCTTTAGACATTTTACTAAGTTAAAGGTGCTACATGTTTTGTTGTAGTCACTTTATCAATGAAATTTAGAATGATAGCATTTTGTTTATTCTTAAAGTCACACAGCTTCAAAAGAAAGGATAGGACTTGCATTTATATAGCGTCTTTCACTGCCTCAGGACTTCCCAAAGCACTTTACAGCCAATTAAGTATTTTTGAAAGTGTAAACACTGTTGTAATGTAAGAAACGCAGCAGCCAATTTACACACAGCAAGGTCCCACAAACAGCAGTGTGATAATGACCAGATATTCAGTTTCCGCGAGCGGTGGGCGCTGGAGGAATTGGAGTGCATCATCACCCCCGGCAACCAAATTTTAATTTGACGTTTTGTCTAAAGTTTAATTTGTTTATTGTGCCGATCTTAGTTCTCCCCCTCACCTTTTAGCCAGGGGGCACTTGTATAATTTGTGTTTTAGTGCCCTCAAAAAACCCCCCAAAAAACAAAAAAACAAGGGGGCACTTGTTTGAAAGTGTTTGGTGTCCCCCCCCAACCCCCTTTAATCAGGGGGACACTTGATTTAATTGTTTCGTACAAAATAATTGTCGAGCTAGCGCCAATATTTGAAGGGGCTGCTGTGCGGATGGAGCGGGCAGGTCCGAGGGCCTCCTCGTAGGACTGCTCCTGGGCACGGCCAAGGGGGCCATTAACCGGTCCAGGCAGCGGGCGGTCGAGGGAGTCGTTCAGCCCAACTGCCTGCTTCTCTCCTGTGGCTATGTTCGTACCAGGGTGTCCCTGGAGATGGAGCATGCGGTGTCCACCGGTACGCTCGCGGCCTCCCGCGAGAGATGGGCACCGGAGTGACTGGAGTGCATCATTTCAACAGGGAATAGAATTTTAATTTGATTTGATTTGACAAAGGTTCCCTCAATGTTCGATTGTTAATTTTATGGTCTTTGGTGCCCTCAAAAAAAAAGGGGGGCACTTGATTGAAAGTTACTTTAAAATAGTTGTAGAGCTGTTGATTTCAGTATTGCGTGGAGGGGATTCCTGCACGGGCTGCTTTTGCGCACACTCCATTTTGCCAAGGTGGACATTAACCGGCTCAGGCAGCGGGTGGTCGAAGGGATCGTTCAGCCCGACTGCCTGCCTCTCTTCTGCGCTATGTTCGCACCAAGGTGTCCCTGGAGATGGAGCACGCAGTGTCCACTGGTCACTCACGGCCTTCCGCGAGAGTTGGGCACCAGAGGGACTGGAGTGCATCATCACCTTCGGGAACTGAATTTTAATTTAATTTGAACGTTTAAAGTTCCCAGTTAATTTGGAAATTTGTGGATTCTAGTGCCCTTACTAAAAGGGGGTACTTGATTTTAAAATTCTATCCAAAATAGTGTAGAACTGTTGATTTCAGTTCTGTGCAGAGCGGTTCCTATACAGGCTGCCCTTGCACACTTTGCCATCTTCGTCTGCCATCCGGACAGCCATGGTGCACCATGTTGTCGTCCGGAGGAGGCGGGGGTCCCCAATGGAGTGCACTTTACGCGGGAGTCCTCCCTCTATTATTGGGGACTTGGCCTGGAGGGTGTTGCATGGAGCAATCCTATGCAATAAGTTTTTAAGTCTGTTCATGTTTATATAAAATGTGTGAGGTTGCAGCCCCTCTTCCATTATTTGAAGGGCTGCTCCTCGATTTTTGGCTGCACTTCAGTCCCACACTCCTGGTCTTTGGGCACCCTGTGCGGAGGGGAGAGGGCAGGTCCGAGGGCCTACTCGTAGGACTGCTCCTGGGCACGGCCAAGGGGGCCATTAACTGGTCCAGGCAGCGGGCGGTCGAGGGGGTCGTTCAGCCCGACTGCCTGCCTCTCTTTCATCTGGGACAGGGTGTCCCTGGAGATGGAGCACACGGTGTCCATCGGTACGCTCACGGCCTTCCGTGAGAGGTGGGCGCCGGAGGGACTGGAGTACATCATTACAGCGGGGAACAAAATTTTAATTAATTTGATTTGATATGGTTCCCTTTAATGTTTAATTGTTAATTTGTGGTTTTTGGTGCCCTCAAAAAAAAAGGGGGGCACTTGATTAAAAGTTACTTTTAAGATAGTTGTAGAGCTGTTGAATTGTGAGTGGCTCAGCCAGTCATGTGATGATCACAAGACTCAATAAAACCCCAGCCAGTGGGTTCAGGGGATCCACGATGAGGCAGGTGGTTGTGAGCCTGGTGGATGAACTGGTAATGTGTAGTGTGATTGTTAAACATTTGTTAATAAACCAACTAGTTCTTAATAGCAATGTGTTGCTATGAATTCTTAAGCAAAGAACCCATGAAGCAATAACATTACATTGGGAATTGAGAGGAAAAAACCTGGTGTTTAGCATTTCAGGGCACAGCATGTTGATATTTTGTCATCCCACACGTGCAGTAAGATATGTTTTCCACTTCTGAAGATATTGACTCTTGATGGGAGTTTGGTTTCACTGGTGCTGCCTACCGCTGAGTACTTTGTCCAACTGGCTATTCTTATATGAGCCCAGACAGTAAAAGTCTGCAGCCTTCTCAACAGGAGAGTAATGGCACAATCCTGTTCTAAAACATATTCTCTAAGGAATCACTTTAACAGCAATTGGGTGTGGGATCCCTGACTGGCTTCCCACAGCTCCCCCATGCTCTTTCCTGCCTAGGAATGCTGGGTCTAATTGTGGTGCTCCCAAGTACTGGATAAGATCAACTCCGAACAAAATAGAAATCAAACTTTGGACCTTCTGGTCTACATGACTGAGATGATCCTAGACCTTGAATTCGGGGAGAATTGCGCAGTAAGACTTTCAGCTAATAATTGGCATTCGGTCAATATTCTAGAGCGATAGACCTCACCAAGAGACAGTTTTTCTCATGACATTTTCCTCCTTTAACTGTAGGACGCCCTTCGCAACTCTGGCAGTGATGGGAGTGGTCAGATCTCCTTGGAGTTCTACCAGAAGAAGAAATCACGCTGGCCGTTCTCAGATGAGTGCATCCCGTGGGAGGTGTGGGCCTTCAAACTCAACGTGGTGAATCTGGCCAATAGGCAGGAGAGGCAAATCTGCCGCGAGAAGGTGGGCGAGAAACTGGGCGAGAAGATCATTAACGTCATTGAGGTCATGAACAGGCACGAGTACTTGCCGTAAATGCCCACGCAGTCGGAGGTGGACAATGTCTTTGACACGGGCCTGAGAGACGTACAGCCTTACCTGTACAAAATCACCTACCAGATCACTGACTCCCTTGGGACATCTGTTAGTACCACCATGAGGCGGTTAATCAAAGACACCTTGGCTTTATAATCTGTCGAATTACTAGCAAAAAACGAACTGACAATGTTACATTTTTACTTTACTCCATTTTCCCTGGCCTTCCCTTTCTGCTGCTGTTGTTTTTGTTTTCATTAGCTATCTTTAGGGGGAGTCTGTCCAATTTGAAATCCATGCAGATTATGCCTTGCGATTTCTTGCAAACTTTCATTCTGTTAGTGATGCTCAGCATGACGGAGATCTTGCAAAGTTTACATGTATTTATTTTTTAAATAGTTGGAGATGGTCAGAAGAAAATTGCAAGTTGCTGGAAAGGGCTCCAAAAAGGAGAAGCGTTAACAGGACAGTCAGTTTTGGGGACTCCACTCAGCTGTTGCTCTTTTCCCTATCAAATGACCAATCCCACTCCCACCTTGCATGGACTACGGGCAAGGACATGGTCGGACTTGCATGCAATGCCCTTCAGAATAAAATAACCTAGCTAGTAATCATTGTCCAGGTTCACACATAATGGATTGTCACTAAGAGATAACTAAAGACCCAGCACGAGTTGTTACCTTAAGCAGAAAACATAAAATGGGGGTGGAAGAGGGGGTGAGTAAAGAGCATAAAAAGACCCAAACTAAAAAGCATATAAATAATATTTAAAATATTAGCAGAGATACAGTGTTCTGAAGTTGATTTCAGAGGCCTTGTTTTAATTTTCGTATGGCACAATCCTCTCTGATAAGACTGAATAAACCAAAATTCCATTTAGAACATTTCTTTACTTGCGTTCAAATAATGATACTTGCCGGTAGCTCACCTGTACTGACACCACCGCAGCTACAGCAACCTGCACATCTATAATCCCACAAAGGAGATTGGGAAAAGGGTGAGGGGGCGCTGGAGTTTAGGGAGAGAACGGCACAGTAGATATTTCAGGAATAGGACTCCCAACATGAAAAAAATATAAATTGTAAGTTTATGTACATTAGCTGTCTCAGTAGAATGCAGTTAATTCCTCCCTTAGGGATACAGTAGCATAGTGATTATGTCACTAGACTAGTAATCCAGATGCCAGAACTAATGATCCAGAGACATGAGTTCAAATCCCACCATGGCAGCTGGTAAGTTTAAATCTGGAGTAAAAAGCTATTAGTGATGGTGACCAGGAAAGTACTGGATTGTTATAAAAACCCATCTGATTCACTAATGTCCTTTTGGGATAGAAATCTGCCGTCGTTACCCGGTCTGGCCTATATATATGACTCCAGACCCACAGCAATGTGGTTGACTCTTAACTGCCCCCTGAAATGGCCCAGCGAGTCACTCAGTTGTACCAAACCGCAACAAAGAAATATACAGCACTGTGAGAGTACCTTCACCACATGGACATCAGTGGTTCAAGAAGGACACTTAGGGATGGGCAATAAATGCTGCCCATACCCGCGACACCCACATCCCAGGAACAAATAAAAAAAATGAACAGCCACAGGAGGTGAGTTGAGTGAGAAGAAACGAGTAACTTTTGACTTGACCTGTTCATAAACATTCCCTCTTAGTATTGCCATGCATCCAGAATTGGACCAGTCAGTATGGTTGGGCGGGCTGTCTAGAAAATTTCAAAGATGTAAACCAGACTACGCAAGGGTGAGAAACAAGGAACTGTAGAGGAGCAAAGAGATTTGGGAGTTCCAATACATAAATTGTTAAAAGCTACTTGTCAGGTACAAAAAGCAATGAAAGTGCTATTGAAATGTGGCCTTTATCTCACGGGGCTGGGCTACAAAGGGGAGGGAGTTATGCTTCAGTTGTACAGAGCCTTGTCTGACCCCATCTGGAGGAGTGGTGATCTGTTCTGGGCACGGTACCTCAGGATAGATAATATTGATCCTGGAGGGGATGCAGTACAGATTCACCAGAATTATACCGGGGCTTAGCGGGTTAAATTATGAATACAGGTTGCATAAAGTTGGCTTGTATTCCCCCAAGTTTAGAAGATTGAGAGGATGATCTGATCAAGGTGTTTAAAATGTTAGAAGGATTTGATAGGGTAGAACAAGGGGACATAATCTTAAAATGAGAGCAAGGCCGTTCAGGAGCTAGTAGAAATCTGGAACTCTCTCCCCCAAAAGGCTGTGGATGATGGGGGACAATTGGAGCTTTCAAGACCGAGATCGATGGATTTGTGTTGGGTGCTAAGGGATACGGAGCAGGGGTGGTAGATGGAATTGAGGTGCAGATCATCCATGATCTAATTGAACAGCGGAAAATGGCTGAATGGCAGAATCCTTCTAATGTTCCTAATGTAGATTCTGCTGACTGGGCAATAATTAGTGGGGTGTTTAATTACCATGCACTGTTAGTGTGCTGACCCTACTCGAACTTCTCGCTTCCGCTTCATGTACAGGGAGGCAGCAGTTCATGACATCAGGAATGACAGTAATTGGGTGCTTTCTGTGCCTGCAGCAGCTTAAAGATTGGAGCATTTTCTGACGGCGAGCTTTCATGTTGGGAGCCAATTGAGAGACGTCCAGAAGTGATATCGAATCCAGCACTCCCAGTTTCAGCGGTGACTGTCAAAATATTAGTGCAAGAAGTTTATGAAGGTTATGCTGGATGGAGGGTTATGCTGATAAGAGTTAGCTGAGGAAAGACGGGAGGAGGCTCGAGTGGGGCATGAACGGCGACATGGACTGGTTGGGCCGAATGGCCTCTTTCTGTGCTGTATATCCAATGTAATCCGATGTAAAAGGTGAGGCAGCCACCGACTGGAATGATGCTCTTAGTTAATACTTGGCTTCCAGGGAGACGTCTGTATTCACCGAGAGGTTTACTGTAAAAGCTGACTTTTATGTCTCACATATCTCCCATTTCTGAATCTCACAACTCTTCTGATCTGCTGCTCCCGTCCCCAGTCCTGCAGCTTCTGATCTTGCTCCCGGTGCCGATCTCACCACCACCCTGATCTCTGGGGGACCTAACTCCTCCTTTGTCTGCCTGTTTGACAGCATGGTTCAGTATCACTGGCGCTCAGCCATGTTGCTTTCCCAATCAGCTGCTTGCTTCTCCTGCTCCTCAGGCACTGCAAGATTATCTGCCCTGGTTCTGTGTTTTTTATTTTCAAAATTGCTGTTGCTCCAAAGAGCTGGATTTTTTGTAGACCACTTGGTAACATGCTGAAGAATCTACATTCTCTTGCCGCAGAAATTGGCCTTGAGGTGTCTCAGAATTACAAAGAGTCTGTCCTTTAACACAACTTAGTTGCAGAATAAAGCTCTCCCTGTTCTGCCCCAGCCTTACTAAACAATATTTGCATGTGTCCAATATCTCACATCAGCTATCCTGAAGTAGCTTTGTCATTTTGCTGCTAAATTGGGGGCAGTTTAGATCACTAGGAACACAGTGGAGACTTACTAAAATCTGTTCCCTCCCCATTGATTCCCTGTCCTTCAGGCTAAACCAGACACATCCCAACCTCAGCGTCTTATTTGACCCCGAGCTGAGCTTCCGACCCCATATCCTCTCAGTCACCCAGACTATAAGAAAATAAGAAGTAGGAGCAGGATTAGACCATTCGGCCCCTCGACCCTGCTCCGCCATTGAATAAGATCATGGCTGACCTGATCCTGCCCTCAACTCCACTTCCCTGCCCACTCCCAATAACTCTTGACTCCCTTATCTTTCAAAAATCTGTCTATCTCCACCTTAAATACATTCAATGACCCAGCCTCCACAGCTCTCTGGGGCAGAGAATTCCAAAGATTCACAACCCTCTGAGAAGAAATTCCTCCACATTTTCATTTGAATAGGTGACCCCTTATTCTGAAACGATGCCCCCTAGTTCTAGATTCCCCCACGAGGGGAAACATCCTCTTAGCATCTCCCCTGTCAAGCCCCCTCAGAATCTTATACTTTTCAATAAGATCCCCTCCAAGTCTTCTTAACTCCAATGAGTATAAGCCCAACCTGCTCAACCTTTCTTCATATGACAACCCCTTCATCGCAGGAATCAACCCTGTGAACCTTTTCTGAACTGCCTCCAATGCAAGTATATCCTTCCTTAAATAAGACCAAAACTGCACGCAGTATTCCAGGTGTGGTCTCACCAATACCCTGTACAGTTGGAGCAGGACTTCCCTACTTTTATACTCTATCCCCCTTGCAATAAAGGCCAACATTCCATTTGCCTTCCTAATTACTTGCTGTACCTGCATACTAACTTTTTGTGTTTCATGCACAAGTACCCCCAGGTCCCTCTGTACAACCACATTTTGTAATCTCTCCCCATTTAAATAATAATTTGCTTTTTTATTTTTCCTACCAAAGTCGATAACCTCACATTTTCCCACATTATACTCCACCTGCCAAATTTTTGCCCACTCACTTAGCCTGTCTATCACCACTTATAGATTATTTGCGAACATTTCACAACTTGCTTTCCCACCTATCTTTGTATCATCAGCAAATTTGGCAAAATTACACATAAGAAAATAAGAAATAGGAGCAGGAGTAGGCCATATGGCCCCTCGAGCCTGCTCCGTCAATCAATACGATCATGGCTGATCTGATCATGTACTCAGCTCCACTTCCCTGCCCATTTCACGTAACCTTTTATTCCCTTATCAGTTAAGAAACTGTGTATCTCGGTCTTAAATTTATTCAATGTCCCAGCCTCCACAGCTCTTTGAGGCAGCGATTCCACAGATTTCCAACCCTCTGAGAGAAGAAATTTCTCCTCATCTCTGTTTTAAATGGACGGCCCCTTATTCTAAGACCATGCCCTCTAGTTCTAGTCTCTCCCATCAGTGGAAACATCCTCTCTGCATCCACTTTGTCGAGCCCCCTCATAATCTTATACGTTTCGATAAGTTCGTCTTTCATTCTTCTGAATTCCAATGAGTAGAGGCCCAACTGACTCAACCTTTCCTCATAAGTCAACCCCCTCATCCCCGGAATCAACCGAGTGAACCTTCTCTGAACTGCCTCCAAAGCAGGTATATCCTTTCGTAAATATGGAAAACAAAACTGCACGCAGTATTCCAGATGTGGCCTCACCGATACCCTGTATAACTGTAGCAAGACTTCCCTGCTTTTATACTCCATCCTCTTTGCAATAAAGGCCAACATTCCATTGGCCTTCCTGATCACTTGCTGTACCTGATACGTTTAAAATAAAGGATGAAACTCGAGTGCTGTGTACAATGAGCAAGTGTGACCTTAGCTCCTTTAATAAGACTCCAGAGTTAAATACATAACATCACTCCCCCGTGAAGTCAATAGTACACTTATTTACAAGATGAGACGATCTGGTGCTTTTCGCTCCCTTGTCGATTGTCTTGGTACAAATGCAGGTGTGGGTGAGTTGGTCAGTTCTTCACTGGGCTGTTGGACAGCTGGCCTTTCTGGGCGGCTGGGGATGGTGAGTTCGGCTTCGTGGTCAACCATGATGTCACTTGTGTGTACGTTGGAGGGTCAAAGTTGGTGGTGTCTTCTTCGAGTTGTTCGTAGCTGTTGGTGAACCGCAATTTGATTTGGTCCAAATGTTTTCTGCATGTTAGTTCATTGGCCAATTTGACCTGAAACACCCAACTCCCCTCTTTGGCTGTGACCGTGCCAGCGAGCCATTTGGGACCATGTCCATAATTGAGTAAAAACAGAGTTATTGACCTCAATATCGCATGACAAATTTGCGTGGTCATAGTACACACTTTGTTGATGCCGCCTGCCCTCTATGTGATCATGGAGATCAGGCTGGACAAGAGAGAGCCTTGTTTTGAGCGACCTTTTCATGAGCAGCAGTGCAGGGGCAGCTCCAGTGAGTGAGTGGGGTCTGGTGCGGTAGCTGAGCAGCACACGGAATAGTCGGGTCTGCAGGGAGCCTTCCAACACATGTTTCAAGCTTTGCTTGATGGTCTGAACTGCCCGGTCTGCCTGGCCGTTGGATGCGGCCTTGAATGGGGCAGATGTGATGTGCTTGATCCCATTGCGGGTCATGAATTCCTTGAATTCAGCGCTGGTGAAACACGGCCCATTGTCGCTGACCAGGACATCAGGCAGGTTGTGCGTGGCAAACATGGCTCGTAGGCTTTCAATACTGGCCATGGACGTGCTTACAGACATTATTGCACATTCAATCCATTTTGAGTAAGCATCCACAACAACCCAAAACATTTTGCCTAGAAATGGGCCCGCATACTTCACGTGGATCCTCGACCACGGTTTGGAGGGCCATGACCACAAACTTAGCGGTACCTCTCTGGGTCCATTGCTCAGCTGAGAGTAAATGTTGTACTGACGCACGCATGACTCTAAATCTGAGTCGATGCCGGGCCACCACACATGGGATCTGGCTATGGCTTTCATAAGAACATAAGAACATAAGAACATAAGTATTAGGAACAGGAGTAGGCCATCTAGCCCCTCGAGCCTGCTCCGCCATTCAACAAGATCATGGCTGATCTGGTCGTGGACTCAGCTCCACTTACCCGCCCGCTCCCCATAACCCTTAATTCCCTTATTGGTCAAAAATCTATCTATCTATGACTTGAATACATTCAATGAGCTAGCCTCAACTGTTTCCTTGGGCAGAGAATTCCACAGATTCACAACCCTCTGGGAGAAGAAATTCCTTCTCAACTCGGTTTTAAATTGGCTCCCCCGTATTGTGAGGCTGTGCCCCCTAGTTCCAGTCTCCCCGACCAATGGAAACAACCTCTCTGCCTCTATCTTGTCTATCCCTTTCATTATTTTAAATGTTTCCATAAGATCACTCCTCATCCTTCTGAACTCCAACGAGTAAGGACCCAGTCTACTCAATCTATCATCATAAGGTAACCCCCTCATCTCCGGAATCAGCCGAGTGAATCGTCTCTGTACCCCCTCCAAAGCTAGTATATCCTTCCTTAAGCAGTCCTCCAGGTGCGGCCTCACCAATACCCTGTACAGTTGCAGCAGGACCTCCCTGCTTTTGCACTCCATCCCTCTCGCAATGAAGGCCAATATTCCATTCGCCTTCCTGATTACCTGCTATACCTGCAAACTAACTTTTTGGGATTCATGCACAAGGAGATACAGAAGAAGCTGGTGGACTTCTTCTGGAACAACAGGAAGCACTGGGTCTCTGCTGCGGTCTTGAGTCTCCCGCTTGAGGAGGGCGGTCAGTCGTTGGTGTGCGTCAGCGCCCAGCTCGCGACTTTCCGTCTTCAGACCCTGCAGAGATACCTTTACGTCGAGCCCCCTCCTCGGTGGTGCGCTCTGGCGATGTATTTCTTCTGCCAGCAGCGCGACCTCAATTACGACACGCAGCTCCTGTTTGTGAACTTGTGGGGTGTCAGGACCGCCCTCCGGGAGCTGCCTGTCTTTTACAGGGACCTCATCAGGGTCTGGAACAAAGTCTCCACCAAGCGCAGCTCTCCGCCGGCTGGAGTAGCGGCTGTCCTGCAGGAGCCGCTGCTCGGGAATCCGTATCTCCATGACCGAGGTTTTTTGTGGCGGTCGGACGAGAAGGCTGTGGCTGGTGAGGTGACAAGGGTCAGGGACCTGCTCGATGGCAGAGGAGCGGGCTGGATGGCGCCAGACACGCTGGCGCGGCGCCTAAATTCTGCCAACGTCCGCCACGCGGCCGATGCCATCGAGGCGCTAAAAAGAGCTCTGGGCCCCGACTCCGTTAGGTGCATCGAAGAGGCTCAAGCACGTGGGGAGATCCCGTCCGAACTGAACCTCGCCGGACGAAATTTCTCATCGGCGCCAAACCCCGGAACCTACCTCGGGGGCCGGCGCCTCACAACTTGACCCGCCTCGGGGAAATCCCCTCCGTGCCTTTCAGTTCCGCGCGGAGGGGTTTCCTGTACGGGCTGCTCCTGCACACTCTCAACTTTGCCATCCTCGCCTGCCGTCCGGACACGCCATGGCGTACCATCTTGCCGTCCGGAGGAGGCGGGGGTCCCCGATGGAGGGCACTCTACGCAGGGGTCCTCCCAATATTCATCGGGGACTTGGCCTGGAGGGTGGTGCATGGAGCAGTGCCGTGCAATAATTTTGTAAGCCGGTTCACCGACTCCCAGGCCGCCTGCAATTTCTGCGGTCTGGAGGAGTCCGTGTTCCATGTTTTTATTGAGTGCACGAGGTTGCAGCCCCTGTTCCATTATTTGAAGGGGCTGCTCCTGAAATTCTGGCTGCACTTCAGTCCCACTCTCCTGATCTTTGGGCACCCTGTGCGGAGGGGAGCGGGTAGGTCCGAAAGCCTCCTCGTAGGACTGCTCCTGGGCACAGCCAAGGGTGCCATCAGCCGGTCCAGGCAGCGGGCGGTCGAGGGGGTCGTTCAACCTGACTGCCTGCCTCTCTTCCGCTCTTACATCCGGTCCAGGGTGTCCTTGGAGATGGAGCACGCGGTGTCGACCGGTACGCTCGCGGCCTTCCGCGAGAAGTGGGCACCGGAGGGACTGGAGTGCATCATCACGCCTGGAAACCAAATTTTAATTTGATTTTACGTTTTAAAGTTTAATTTGTTTTAATTGCCGGTGCTTTTAGTGTCCCCTTCCCTTTTATAGGGGGCACTGGGGAAAAATTGTGATTTTAGTGCCCCCCAAAAAAAAGAAAAACAGAAAAAAAAAAGGAAAAAAAGGGCCTTGTAAATGTCTGGTGTGTCACCCAGGTCCGGTGGCACGGTTTAATGTTTTATGTTTTTGCAGGTAGACTCTAAAAGAGTTTCATGAACAAGGATCCCCAGGTCCCTCTGCACCGCAGCATGTTGTAATTTCTCCCCATTCAAATAATATTCCCTTTTACTGTTTTTTTCCCCAAGCTGGATGACCTCACACTTTCCGACATTGTATTCCATCTGCCAAAATTAGCCCATTCGCTTAACCTATCTAAATCTCTTTGCAGCCTCTCTGTGTCCTCTACACAACACGCTTTCCCACTAAGCTTTGTGTCATCTGCAAATTTTGTTACACTACACTCTGTCCCCTCTTCCAGGTCATCTATGTATATTGTAAACAATTGTGGTCCCAACACCGATCCCTGTGGCATACCATTAACCACAGATTTCCAACCCGAAAAGGACCCATTTATCCCGACTCCCTGCTTTCTGTTAGCCAGCCAATTCTCTATCCATGCTAATACATTTCCTCTGACTCCGCGTACCTTTATCTTCTGCAGTAACCTTTTGTGTGGCACCTTATCGAATGCCTTTTGAAAATCTAAATACACCACATCCATCGGTGCACCTCTCTCCACCATGCTCGTTATATCCTCAAAGAATTCCAGTAAATTAGTTAAACATGATTATCCCTTCATGAATCCATGTTGCGTCTGCTTGATTGCACTATTCCTATCTAGATGTCCTGCTATTTCTTCCTTAATGATAGCTTCAAGCATTTTCCCCACTACAGATGTTAAACTAACCGGCCTATAGTTACCTGCCTTTTGTCTGCCCCCTTTTTTAAACAGAGGCGTTACATTAGCTGCTTTCCAATCCGCTGGTACCTCCCCAGAGTCCAGAGAATGTTGGTAGATTATAACGAATGCATCTGCTATAACTTCCGCCATCTCTTTTAATACCCTGGGATGCATTTCATCCGGACCAGGGGACTTGTCTACCTTGAGTCCCATTAGCCTGTCCAGCACTACCCCGCTAGTGATAGTGATTGTCTCAAGGTCCTCCCTTCCCACATTCCTGTGACCAGCAATTTCTGGCATGGTTTTTGTGTCTTCCACTGTGAAGATCGAAACAAATAATTGTTTAAGGTCTCAGCCATTTCCACATTTCCCATTATTAAATCCCCCTTCTCATCTTCTAAGGGACCAACATTTACTTTAGTCATTCTTTTCTGTTTTATATATCGGTAAAAGCTTTTACTATCCGTTTTTATGTTTTGCGCAAGTTTACCTTTGTAATCTATCTTTCCTTTCTTTATTGCTTTCTTAGTCATTCTTTGCTGTCGTTTAAAATTTTCCCACTAACCTTGGCCACCTTATACGCACTGGTTTTTAATTTGATACTCTCCTTTGTTTCCTTGGTACATCATTACAATGCCTGGGTGGATGCTGTGCAGTTCACAGATGAACGTATCTCTGCCTTTCTTGGGCAAGACCAAGCGATTACCCCACAACAGACAGTCTGCCTGTAGGGACATTTCGTCTTTGCGCCTGTGGAACAGCTTAATCACCTCCTGTATCTCTGCTGGGACAGTGGACCAGCTCCCATGGAGGACGCAGTTTTTTTTTACCAATGACAGTAAAGGATCCTGACTGGTCCAGGTCCTGATCTGGCAGGCTGTAACGGGGGACTTTTCATTTTCGAATGCATCCATCACCAAGAGCAAGTCCGCTGGCTGTGCCAGTTCCACTCCGGGCAATGATAGCGACTGAGGGCATCTGCGCAGTTCTCTGTGCCTGGTCTGTGGCGGATTAAATAGTTGCATGCCAACAGCGTGAGTGCCCATCTTTGGATGCGGCAAAGGCATTGGTGTTATTCCCTTTGCTCTCAGAGAACAGCGATATAAGCGGCTTGTGGTCCGTTTCAAGCTCAAACTTGAGGCCAAATAAGTACTGATGCATTTTTCTTACCCCGTAAATGCACGCCAAAGCCTCTCTTTCAATCTTGCTGTAGGCACTTTCGATCTTGGACATACTCCTGGACGCATAAGCGACCGGTTGTAAAATCCCCGATTTGTTAGCCTGTTGTATCACACAAATAAGTACTGGTGCATTTTCTTTACTCTGTATGATGACGCATCGCAAGCTAGCACTAATCTTTTACAAGGGTCATACAGGACAAACAGTTTGTTTGAACACAACAGATTTCTGGCTTTCTTAAAGGCAGCCTCTTGTGAATTCCCCCAGACCCAGTCGTCTCCCTTGCGTAGTAGCAAATGTAGGGGTTCTAGCAGGGTGCTTAACCCAGGTAGGAAATAACCGAAATAGTTAAGGAGTCCCAGGAACGACCGCAGCTCTGTCACGTTCTGTGGTCGCGGCGCGTTCTTGATGGCCTCCGTCTTGGTGTCGGTGGGTCTGATGCCGTCTGCTGTGATTCTCCTTCCCAAGAACTCGACCTCCGGCGCCAGGAAAACACACTTCGAGCATTTCAACCTGAGTCCCACGTGATTCAACCTACTAAGAACCTCTTCCAGATTCTTGAAGTGCTCAATGGTGTCCCAACCTGTAACCAGTATGTTGTCCTGGAAAACCACGGTGTGAGGAATCGTACTTTAGCAGGCTCTCCATGTTCCGCTGGAAGATTGCCGCGGCCGACCGAATCGTGAATGGGCATCTGTTATAGATGAACAGACCTTTGTGCGTGTTGATGCAGGTGAGGCCTTTCGAAGACTCCTCCAGCTCCTGCGTCATGTAGGCCGAGGTTAGATCCAGCTTGGTGAACGTCTTCCCTCCAGCCAGGGTCGCAAATAGGTCATCTGCCTTGGGTAGCGGGTACTGGTCCTGCAGTGAGAAATGGTTAATCGTTACTTTATAGTCCCCACAAATTATGACCGTGCCGTCCTCTTTAAGTACCGGGACAATCGGACTGACCCACTCGTTGAATTCCACCGGCGCGATGATGCCTTCTCGCTGCAGCCTGTCCTGCTCAATTTCCACTTTCTCACGCATCATATATGGTATCGCCCGTGCCTTGTGGTGGATGGGTCGTGTAACAGGGAGCCAAATGGATCTGCACTTTCACCCCCCGCCCCGAGAAGCTTCCAATGCCTGGCTCGAACAACAATGGAAACCTGCTCAGAACCTGGGCACATGAGACGTCGCTCGGATGTCGTCCCAGTTCCAGCGGATTTTTCCCAGCCACCTTCTGCCAAACAATGTGGGGCCATCCCCTGGCACAATCCACAGCAGGAGTTCGTGTCCTGCTCCATCATAGGAGACTTTGACTTCTGCACTCCCAATTACAGGGATTAGTTCCTTGGTGTAAGTCCTTAGTTTGATGTGAATGGGGTTGAGCTTGGGCCTGTGTGCCTTGTTCCACACAGTCTATCGAATGCCTTTTTACTTCATTATGGACTGACTCGCACCCGTGTCCAGTTCCATAGATACTGGAATTCCGTTCAGTTCAACTTTCAACATTGTTGGTGGACATTTTGTGGTGAATGTTTGTACCCCGTACACTACTGCCTCTTCGGTACGAGTCTCCAATTCAGCCTGATCCACAGTGGATCGATCTTCCTCTGCAACGTGGTGGTTTGCAGAGTTTGCAGCTCGCCTGCACATTCACTGGAGGTGTCCCATTGTTCGGCAACTGGTCCATGCAGAGTGTTTGAAGTGGCATTGATGGGCCCGATGATCACCTCCACAGCGCCAACAGGGTGTTAACTGCCTCACATTAACGATTGATGGCGGACTCTGGGTTATCTGAGGTCGGGAGACAGCAGCCGGTGTGTACGTTCTGCCATGTGTACTCCTGCTCGAAACCGACGTTACTTTGTGCACAGTACTGGCCAAAACTTCTTTACTCTGCGAAATCTGTTTGGTGTTGTCGCTGGTGGACATAAATGCCTTGGCTATCATTGTGGCTTTACTTAGATTCGGAGTTTCAACATTCAACAGTTTGCGAAGGATTACCTCGTGGCTGATGCCCAGTACAAAGCGGTCTCTGAGCATTTGTTCTAGGAATCCCTCAAATTCGCAATGTCCTGCGAGGCGCCTTAGTTCAGTGACATAGCTCACCACTTCCTGGCCCTCCGACCGTTGATACGTGTGGAACCGATACCTCGCCATAAAAATGCTTTCCTTAGGATTTAGGTGCTCCCGGACCAGCGTACACAAATCTTTGTAGGATTTCTCTGTTGGTTTCACCGGAGCCAGGAGATTCTTCATGAGGCCATAGGTTGTTGCCCCACAGACAGTGAGGAGGATCGCCCTTCATTTGGCAGCGTTCTCATTCCCTTCCAGCTCATTGGCCACGAAGTATTGATCATGTCTCTCCACGAAGGCCTCCCAAACGTCCCCTTCTGAGAACTTCTCCAGGTTTATAACTGTTCTTTGCATTTTCGCGCGGTTGTTCATTACCTCGTCACCAATTGATACGTTTAAAATAAAGGATGAAATGAATACTATGTATAATGAGCAAGTGTGACCTTAGCTCCTTTAATAAGACTCCAGAGTGCAGGTACCTCGTGGTGGCCTGCTTATTTACCGTGCTCCCAAGGGATGCTGGGATCCCTTGGGACTCCAACAGGCCCTCAGGTAGTGTAATACAGGTAGTGTAATACAGGTTACAAGAGGTTAAATACATAACAGTACCTGCGTACTAACCTTTTGTGTTTCATGCACCGTATCCCCAGGTCCCGCTGTACTGCGGCACTTTGCAATCTTTCTCCTTTTAAATAATAATTTGCTCTTCAATTTTTTCTGCCAAAGTGCATGACCTCACACTTTCCAACATTATACTCCATCTGCCAAATTTTTGCTCACTCACTTAGCCTGTCTATGTCCTTTTGCAGATTTTTTGTGTCTTCCTCACACATTGCTTTTCCTCCCATCTTTGTATCATCAGCAAACTTGGCTACGTTACACTCAGTCCCTTCTTCCAAGTCGTTAATATAGATTGTAAATAGTTGGGGTCCCAGCACTGATCCCTGCGGCACCCCACTAGATACTGATTACCAACCCGAGAATTAACCATTTTATCTCGACTCTCTGTTTTCTGTTAGTTAACCAATCCTCTATCCATGCTAATATATTACCCCAACCCCATGAACTTTTATCTTGTGCAGTAACCTTTTATGTGGCACCTTGTCAAATGCCTTCTTGAAGTTCAAATACACCACATCCACTGGTTCCCCTTTATCCACCCTGTTCGTTACATCCTCAAAGAACTCGAGCAATTTGTCAAACATGATTTCCCCTTCTCAAATCCATGCTGACTCTGCTTGACTGCATTATGATTTTCTAAATGTTCTGCTGCTACTTCCTTAATGATGGACTCCAGCATTTTCCCAATGACAGATGTTAGGATAACTGGTCTATAGTTTCCTGCTTTCTGTCCCCCTCCTTTCTTAAATAGGGGCGTTACATTTGCAGTTTTCCAATCTGCTGGGACCTTTCCAGAATCCAAGGAATTTTGGTAGATCACAACCTCTTTTAAGACCCTAGGATGCAGACCATCAGGTCCAGGGAACTTGTCCACCTTTAGTCCCATTAATTTACCTCGTACTTTTTCTCTAGTGATAGTGATTGTTTTGAGTCTCCCCCCCCCGCCCGCCCAATAGCCCCTTGATTATCAATAATTAGAATGCTTTTAGTGTCTTCTACTGTGAAGCCCGATACAAAATATTTGTTCAAAATCTCCACCATTTTCCTGTTCCCCATTATTAATTCCCCAGTCTCATCCTCTAAGGCACCAACATTTACTTTAGCTACTCGTTTCCTTTTTATATACCTGTGGGAGCTCTTTCTGTTTCTTTATTTCATGCTTGTCTACTCTCGTAAGCTATCTTCTCTCTTTATCATTTTTTTAGTCGTCCTTTGCTGGTTTTTAAAAATTTCCCAATCCTCTGGCCTTCCACTGTCCTGCACTACATTGCATGCCTTCGTTTTCAACTTGATACCTTTAGTTCCTTAGTTAGCCACGGAAGGTTCATCCTTCTCTTGGAGTCTTTCTGTCTCACTGGAATAAATCTTTGCTGAGAGTCATGAAATATCTCCTTAAATTTTGCCTCTGCTTTTCTACAATCTTACCCTTTAATGCATTTTCCCAGCCCACATTAACAAGCTCTATCTTCATACTTTTGTAGTTACCTTTATTTAAGTTTGGGACACTAGTTTGAGAAGTAGCTTTCTCACCCTCAAACTGAATTTGAAATTCTATCATGCTATGATCACTCTTCCCAAGAGGATCCTTTACTACGAGATCATTAATTAATCCAGACTCGTTACACGTTACCAGATCCAAAATAGTCTGCTCCCTGGTTGGTTCTACAACATATTGTTCCAAGAAACCATCCCGCATATACTCTATGAGTGCTACCTTTGCCAATTTGATTTGTCCAATCAATATGAAGATTAAAATCGCCCATGATTATTGCCTTATCTTTCTTACAAGCCTCTATTATTTCTTGATTGATACTCTGTCCTACAGTGTGGCTACTGTTTGGGGTCCTGTAGATCACTCCCAGCAATGACTTCCTACGATTATTATTTCTTATCTTCTCCCAAACTGATTCTACATCTCGATCTTCTGAGCCAATATCATTTCTCACTACTGCACTGATCTCATCCCTTATTAACAGAGCTACCACACCTCCTTTTCCTTTCTGCCTATCCTTACAAAATGGAAAATACCCCTGAATATTCAGTTTCCATCCTTGGTCACCTTGCAACCACGTCTCTGTAATGGCGATCAGATCATATCTATTTGTGCCGTCAACTCATCTATCTTGTTACGAATGCTGCGTGTGTTCAGATATAGAATTTTCAATTTTGTCTTGTGTGTAGACTCTGTCCCTTCCTGTCACACTCTGGTTATCTTTACCCCTACAGCTACCCTGCACTTTTGTCTTCTCCTTTCTCTTTTTACATTTCCGCTCATTGGATCCCTCCCCCCCACAATTTAGTTAAAGCCCTTTCTGCCGCTTCCCCCTCTGTAATGTCACCAGTCTCCACCCCTGCCTCCATTTATCTGCTGTTGAAACCCTAATCCGTGCTTTTATTACCTCCAGACTTGGACTGTTTCAATGCTATCTTGGCCGGCCACCTGTCTTCCACTCTCCATAGACTTGAGCTCATTCAAAATTCCGCTGTCCATATCCTAACTCACACCAAGTCCCGTTCACCCACCACTCCTGTACTCACTGACCTACATTGGCTCCCAGTACACCAACCCTTTGAATTTAAAATTCTTGTGTTCAAATCCCTCCATGGTCTCACCCCTCCCCATCTCTGTAACCCCCACCAACCCTAAAGTACTCCGAGATCTCTGCACCCCTCAAACTCTGGTATCTTGTACATCTCCAACCTCCTTTGCCCCACCATTGGTGGCCGTACCTTCAGCTGCTGAGGCCCTAAGTTCTGCAATTCCCTCCTGAAATCTCCCACCTCTCTGCTTTAAGACGCTTCTTAAAACCTACTGCTTTGACCAAGCTTTTGGTCACCTCGTCTAACATCTTCTTTGGATCGGTGTTAATTATCTGATTATGTTCCTGTGAAGTGCCGTGGGATGTTTTACTACGTTAAAAGTACTGTATAAAAAACAGCAACAACTTTCATTCATACAGTGCCTTTAATGTAGTAAAACATTCCAAGGCACTTCACAGGAGCGCAATCAAAACAAAATTTGACATTTTGCCCTATAAGTAGATGTTAGGACAGATGACCAAAAGCTTGGTCAAAGAGGTAAGATTTAATGAGCATCTTAAAATGATGAAAGGGATGTCGAGAGGCGGAGAGGTTTAGGGAGAGAATTCCAGAGCTTAGGGCCTAGACAGTTGAAGCCACAGCCACCAATGGCAGAATAATTAAAATCAGGGATGCTCAAGAGGCCAGAATTAGCAGAATGCAAGGAGCTCGGGGGATTGTAGGGCTCTAGGAAACTACAGAGGGACGAGTCTCTGGAGGAATTTGAAAATAAGGATGAGAATTTAAAAATGGAGGTGTTGCTTAACTGGGAGCCAATGTAGGTCAGCGAGCACAGGGGAGATGTGTGAGTGGGACTTACATAAGAACATAAGAAGTAGGAACAGGAGTAGGCCATTTGGCCCCTCGAGCCTGCTCCGTCATTCAATAAGATCATGACTGATCTGATCATAGACTCAGCTCCACTTCCCTGCCCGCTCCCCATAACCCTTTATTCCTTTATCGCTCAAAAATCTGTCGATCTCCGCCTTAAATATATTCAATGACCCACAGCTCTCTGGGGCAGAGAATTCCATAGATTTACAATCCTCAGAGAATAAATTCCTCTTCATCTCAGTTTTAAATGGGCGGCCACTTATTCTATGTCTACTAGTTTTAGTTTCCCTTATGAGAGGAAATTTCCTCTCTGCATCCACCTTGTTGAGCTCCCTCATTATCTTATTTTTCAATAAGATCACCTCTCATTCTTCTGAACTCCAATGAGTAGAGGCCCAACCTACTCAACCTTTCCTCATAAGTCAACCCCCTCATCTCAGGACTTGGTGCAGAGCTCTGGGTGAACTCAAGTGTCTGGAGGGTAGAACATGGGAGGCCAGCCAGAAGTGCGTTGAAATAGTCCTGTCTAGAGGTAACAAATGCACGGAGGAGGGTTTCAGCAGCTGGTAAGCTGCGGCAAGGGCAGAGATGGACGATATTACAGAGGTGGAAATGAGCAGTCTTGGTGATGGGACAGATACGAGATAGGAAGCTCAAATTGGGATCACACATAACACCAAGGTTGTCAGGGAGAGGGATGGAGGAATGGAGGGGTGGCCAGGGAATGGAGTTTGTGGCGTGGACCGAAGACAATGGATTCGTAATTCCAAATATTGAACTGGGGAAAATTCCTGCTCATCCAGTGCTGGATATCAAGCAGTGTGACAGTGCAGAGACAGGGGAGGTTTTGAAAGATAGAGCTGGGTATAATCAGCGTACATGTGAAAACTCACGCTGTGTCGTCGGATGTTGTCAGTGAGGGGCAGCATGTAGAGGAGAAATAGGAGGGGGCGAAGGATAGATCCTTGGGGGACACCAGAGGTGACGGAGCGGGTGTGGGAAGAGAACCAGGCGAGTGCAATCCCATCCAGCTGGACGATGATGGAGAGGCGTTGGAGCAGAATTTTGTGGTCAACCATCAAAGGCAGCAGACAGGTCGAGGAGGAATCGTTTACCATTGTCAATTAGGATGCCATTTGTGACGTTGATAAGAGCCATTTAGATACTGTGATGGGGGTGGAAGCCTGATTGGAGATATTTAAACAAGGAGTTGTGGGATTGATGGGCACGGATTTGGGAGGCAACAACACGTTCAAGGACTTTGGAGAGGAAAGGGAGGTAGGAGATGGGCGATAGTTTGCAAGGATGGTGGGGTCAAGGGTTGTTTTTTTGAGAGGGGTGATGATGGCAGATTTGAAGGAGATGGGGTCAGGTGGGCAGAGCAGTGGCAAATGGAATTCAGATAAGTGTGAGGTGATGCACTTTGGGAGGGCAAATAAGGAAAGGATACACACATTAGGTGGTAGGCCACTTAATACTGTAGATGAACAAAGGGACCTTGGAGTGCTTGTCCACAGATCCCTGAAAGTAGCAGGCCAGGTGGATAAGGTGGTTAAGGCGGCATATGGAATGCTTGCCTTTATTGGGTGAGGCATAGAATATAAGAGCAGGGAGGTTCTACTTAAATTGTATAATACTTTGGTTAGGCCACAGCTGGAGTTCTGCGTACAGTTCTGGTCACCGTATTATAGGAAGGACGTGATTGCACTAGAGAGGGTGCAGAGGAGATTTACTAGGATGCTGCCTGGAATGGAGAAGCTTAGTTATGAGGACAGATTGGATAGGCTGGGTGTGTTCGCATTGGAACAGAGCACGTTGTGAGGAGACCTCATTAAGGTGTACAAAACATTGAGAGGCCTGGTCATAGTGGACAGTAAAGGCCTATTTCCATTGGTGTAGGGGTCTATAAACGATAGGGCATAGTTTTAAGGTGGTTGGTGGAAGGTTTAGAGGGAATTTGAGTGGGGCTTCTTTACACAGAGGGTTGTGGGGATTTGGAACTCGCTGCCTGGAAGAGTGGTGGATGCAGAAACCCTCACCACTTTTAAGAGATGGTTGGATGGGCACTTAAAGTGCAGTAACCTGCAGGGTTACGGACCGAGAGCTGGTAATTGGGATTAGACTGAATGACCTTTTGTTGGACGGCGCAGATATAATGGTAAGTACTGCAGGGAATAGATTATGGCCAGGGTGATTTCCTGGACTAGTGTCGATCGCCTGGATGGGTCGGAGAGGCATTTTCCCAGATTTTTTCTTCCTAAATTGGCCTGCGTTTTTACCCCTCCTAGGAGATCACATGGCTCCGGTTGGGTTGGAGTGTAGAATGTTTCAGTTTAAGGGGTGTCGCAGTTGTGTGGGGCGGACTGGTTGGGCTGGGTGCTCTTTTCCTTTCCGTCATTGTTCATAGGTTTATATGTAACCTTTAGGGCTGCTGACCGAGGGCCGTGCGGCTCTTTGTCGGCCGGCGTGGACATGATGGGCCAGAATGGCCTCCTTCTGCCCTGCAAATTTCTATGTTTCTACTATGCCACGCAATTCATTTTTAACTTTTCCTTTACGTCATGAATAAAAATTATATTAAGCATTAGTTACTAAAACCTAAAATCGTTTGTCACCTTGGCCAGAATGATCCTCCCAGCAACAGTCTGGGTTAGGGCGGTGAAATGGCAGTAGTCCTCACTGACTGCATTTTCTATAATAGAAACATAGAAAACAGGTGCAGGAGTAGGCCATTCGGCCCTTCTAGCCTGCACCACCATTCAATAAGTTCATGGCTGAACATGCAACTTCAGTACCCCATTCCTGCTTTCTCGCCATACCCCTTGATCCCCCGAGTAGTAAGGACTACATCTAACTCCTTTTTGAATATATTTAGTGAATTGGCCTCAACAACTTCCTGTGGTAGAGAATTCCACAGGTTCACTCTTATCTGCTGTAATGTTTCCCAATTTTGGAGGAGAATACCAGCCCTCGAGTGTAAAATTAAAACAAACTAAAAATTAAATTGTCTCCACCAGTGCCCCATGCTCATGTTTAAATGCCGTCCGACAGGCTGCAGGCTGATTTCTGCTACCTTATCCAACTGGTCATTCTGCATGGGGTAGCCTGAAGAGTGAGCAATGGAGTTGATGGCATCACAGCTGATGTCCACTTTCCAACAGGGGTTACTGGAATGTAATCAGGAGCAGGAACCCCGACTGATTTTTAATCTTCCCAGCCCAAGAGTTGAGACCACCTGTGGAGCTGCCACTACTGAGATCAATCATCGATTTGTTTTTTTTCCAGTTTTCTCTCTTCCTCGCCTGAAGGTATTAAATCCTTGCTGGGCATCAGGCATCCTCAAATGCTTTGACTCAAGAGTGAGCCTCGGGAGGGAGTGCCAACAACCTATTTGAGGACAGGCGGTTATCACATCTGAACTCGCTTCGATCACTGCCAATTAGCATAAAATGTAAACATCTTTAATCCTGAGCTCCAAGTCACGAGGGAGACAGTCAAGCCAGAGAGGCAGCATCAGTGAGCAGAGTTACAAGGAAAGACTGAAGAAACATGCATTCCAGTCTACGGAAATGGCTGACAGGGGACTTCATTGAGGCATTTAAAAGTATATAAAGTGTAAATCCAGGATACCACTAAGTTGGGACAGTAGGTGAACTTCAAGTGGGCAAAAGGCAAATTTGGGACTGCTATCACGACATTCTTTTGCACATAAAGAGTGACCAACACATGGAAGGGGGTTACAGGTGGAGTAGTGGGATAAAAATGTTGGAATCACTTAGTCATGATTGTCGTGCTGAAGGGAGACTATGGGTGGAGCATGGGCTGAGTGGCCGTAATCAGATTTTTGTTGTGACTTTATAATGTTTTGGGTCTTTAAAAAACAAAATTGGTTATTAAAAATGTCTCCCTTAAATGCAAAATACAAGATATTAAAAAAACATCAAAATCTGTTAAGTTTGAAAACAACTCATTTATTACCATGTCTTTATAAATGTACGACTCAAAGACATTGAAGTCAAGTGGTTAATTCGAGAGCAGAACAATCAAAAGCCTAAAGCTATTGGTTAATCTTTGGTGTCTGTGTGAGCACAACTACTGCATGACAATGTACAATCGGTATTCCTGGTTTTGAAAATACAATGCTTCAAAATAACCACACTTCATTTAGCAATTTAAAAAAACTCAATTAATTTATAACCCTTTTTAGTCCAGACTGAACAAAAATAAAGGTCCAATTCAGCTTAAAGACCAGGAACTTGAAGCTTTGTACAGTTTTATTTTATGCCTAAACGGACAAAATATTTAAAAAAATTCTAGAGGCCAGAACAATCACAAATCTTTACAGATTTAGTCAGACTTTGCAGGTACCTTTTTGACTTCATTATTAAATAAAGTTATAAAGTAACAGAACACTTTCGACAATGGGCTTGAAAGGGCTCAAATAAGCTTCCTTTCTACGCAGTCAACATGTTCCGAGGGAGAGCAAGCAACACGGATCAAAATGACTTCAAGTTTAAAATACATTCCACATGATCAGTAGTATATTCTAACAGTAAATTTTGCAAATGGATACTGGCATGTAATGCAACCACTTGTAAATATAAACTTGGCATGCAAAAAAACCCCAAAAGGTACAGTTGTGATGTTTTTAAAAAAAAGTGAATTGGTCAAACAAGCCAGGAAAAATATCGACAGAATAAAGAATTTTCTGCAGCAAGAATCCTGAGGGATTTCTATTTTCTATACTGTTGACCCAGGACTTGGTGAGACACTTGTGAATAAAAAGGGAGCTTTTATTATTTCTCCTCATCTTCTTTCCCCATAATGTTTTCCTAATTTAGCTGGGCGATAGTTTCACAGGCACCCAGCCTGGTCACTCTCTGTAGTGAGCTTAAGCAGCGAGTGCCAGTGTGACAGGTCTGAGCCTATCCTCACCCAGGGGCCACTAGTGATAGTGAGCAGGAAAGCTGGTTGAATTTTCTCATCCAACCCAAGCGCGTTGTGGTCCATTGCTTTTCCCAATGGCTGGCCTCGTCCCCCCCACACAGAAAAATAAAAACAGGCTGAGATTTGATCTTATCCGAGATCCTTAACAACTTTGGGAAGAGGCATGATTTTTTTATCAATGATGTGAACTGGCTGGTACGGATTTTAGGGAACCTAAGCAAGGTTGTAACTTTTACAAGGGCTTCTTTCTTTTTCAAGTCAATATTCTATGTGTTGTTGCTGTTATTCACTAGGCCTGCAGTGTTATCTCATAGTTTTCACTAGTAACAGCACATACAGAACCATTGGATGGTACACTGAATACCTCCAAAGATAATCTTCAACTGAGTTAATGACCATGTTGCACATTCCCTATCTTCACCCCCACCCTCCTATATACATTTGCATCATAAATTTGATAAATAAAATTAACAAGTGTGCAATAAAGATAACTCATGTAAACCGAAGGTCCTGGAATTACACAGCAGGTATATTTGAAAGACAAAGACAGGTGAAAGTTTTGGTCTAATGAAGGGTCCACCTATAACAGAAACCCATCTTTCGCTGTCAGATGCTGTGCATTGCCATCATTTCCTGTTTCTTAAATTTCAGATTTCCAGCTTTTGCTCTTTACGATCTTCAACACCAAAAACTGCTTTAGTCGGTTTATGGTCTGTTTTAGTCCTTGTAAAAGAAAATAACCAGCAACTTGCAAGACCCTTCTTCATGTATGTAATAAACTGTCTATTCTTGAGGTCAGTGATTTGCTCTCTACATAATGAACTTTTCCAGACTGCAGTAGCATTTTTGCACATTAAAAAAAATAAAGTACACAATTATAATGTTCACACTTCATTCAAATAACTACTACCTCAGTGTTTTTATAGTTTTATGCCAGACAGGGAATTATTCCTCAGAAGTATTGTTGGGTAAAAATAAATATTTCTAGCATTCCAAAATCCACTTGTACTCAAAACCAGATGCTGTCCTATTTTCAAATGTTTAGTGTTTATAGAGGAAAGAGGGCAATTGCATTGAAACATCTCAATTTTCTTCAAGTGAAGTTTACTGCTGAAATTGTAGATCACCTTCATTTTATTTATTTTTAAAAAAATCATGAAGTGAAATGTAATCAACAAATTATATTTATATAGCACCTTTAACGTAGTACAATGTCGCAAGGTGCTTTACAGGAGCATAATCACATAAAATTCCAGTTTCTGCAGCTTCAATGTGCATCATCCCCAGATATGCCAATTCCTGACTGAGAAGACAAGTGGACAATCAATGTCTTCACCCAGTGCGTGTTAGCTGAATTGTAGGAGGTACAACATAATGGGGAAACTCAAACAGAAGCCGCAAAAAATTATATATAGTTATAACATCGGAGAGGTGAACAAAGGAGCTCCGGCGGGTGATTGGGTTAGCCACATGCCCATCCCCGGATGCCTTGCCACAATGAGATGCAGGTGCTTTTCGCACTGAAGATAAAAAGCTCCAAAGCATCTTATCCCGACCCACTCTTGCAAAATATTAACAAGCAGATGCTTTCACAACGGCACTGGCACAGACTTCGGAACAATTCATCCTCCAGATATGATGCATGATCAAAGGGAAATAGAAATCAAAAGGATAATAAGGACTGCTTTCTTTTCCTTCCCCCACGCCCTCTCTTTACAAAGTTCTGGAACCTTGTTTGGACTTATTTCAACTCAAACCTTCATATATTTAAAAACAAAACACACACAGATCAGTTTTTTTTCTCGTTCTACAAGATAATTAGTGAATACTTCATCAACTGCAATTGCCTTCTGCCCGCTCCCTCAATAGTCCGACAAATTAGAAAAGGAATCCAGATGGGGAAAAATAGCACATACCACCACTTCAAATGGGAAAATATTTCTGAAAGCTCCGCATCAGGATAGAAAACTCCAAATGTCACTTCCTGGAAACATCATTTACTGAGCTAGTTCATTTTTGTACATCTCAGACAGGAAATTCAAACCGTATATTGTCACTGATACAGTTGTACCGAGTTCAATATCAGCTAGGGTGGTGGCCGAGGGGTAGCATGAAAGAACAAGTGAAATGTGAAGAGGGCAGATTAGTGACCTTCTATGTAGCCCAAAACTAGACAGAGTGCAGGACCGAAGCTGCAGTGGGATGTGACCATTGCTCAAGTTCAGGGGTTTGATTAGCTCCTGATCAAATTCATTGAAAAGTTCAATCACTGTAATAATTAAATCCTCCACAGCACGAGGCGCAAGTTGGAAAAAATAAGACATTTAAAAAAAAACTGTGTCCACTTTAAATAAGGTTAGACATTTCTGGGTAACTTGCACAAACCTGGACTGTCCAGAAATGGGAAAATTGACAACTGTCATGGGGATGGGGTTCCCAGGCTTGATCAGTAACCTGTTTTCCAGCCAACTTTGAGCAGCATTGACAGGGAACATCAACAAAAAACAGACTGTTTCACGACCAGCTTATCTCTCCCAGCCACCCCGCAGGAAGAGAACACTGGGAAATTGCTGCGAGAGGGTCAGTATGGAGTATGGTTACAAGTACCGAACTGACCAAGAAACTCAAACATTTCCTAATGGTCTGGTTCCAATGTGGATCATTTAAACAGGAACACATCATTTTTTCCCTCTCAGCAGCGGAAAAATAGTATAATCAAAACATTTCTGGAGAAATAAAAAAATGAAAACCATCTGTACCGGTCGGTTATCATTTAAAAACACAAAAGTTTACTTTTTAAAAAGTGACTGCAGTCATGGAAATGAAAGGAAAATCTGAAGGGAGAAAAGCTTCAGTTACAATCATTAATTCTGACAAATATCTATAAAAATCTTATTATATATCTCAGGTCCCAAAATCAATAACAATTTACTTCCTTATTGTTATTGTATAGCCAAACAGTATTATTTCAAATAGGGACGTACTTAACTATCAAAGTACAAATACTGCAATACATTCATTCATTTTCTGAAAAGAAAAATAGTATATTATACCTGTATGCCATTCCATTGTATTTGCAGGCATTTCGATAGAATAGTCACCCCGCCAATCTATTTGTATGCAGTGAATCAGTCAAGTTTAAACAGCCGATTAAGTTTTGTTTTAGAGAGATTTTCTGAGGGGACATCAGGACTGTGAAACAAATACTTGTTCTATTTGACAATATGTATCAGCATCAAGCACTCAAAGTTCAGTTATAGCATAGATTGGATGCAGAGTATTGCTCCATCTACTCTGCCTCACAATGCATCCTAACTTCAACCTCAAAGAGCACCAGTGTGACATTTTCCCACATCCGCCATCTTGATGACCTCTCTGACTAAGATTATCAATTTTTAGAGCGAATTTGCAGGCAGTTTTGTGCTATGACCCTGCACATATTAAGCATTTTCAACTCAGAATCTGGCCGACAGCAATGAGAGGAAACATTCATTCCATCTGTCTGCACTGGATTCACATCCAGATCCCAGAGGTGAAACGGGCGTGCTAATTTATGATGCCATGTGATTTCAGGCCCCTCTTTCACCTAAAAGTAGTTTACATTGGCTTGCTTTAAGACATTGAAGTAGGCAGACAGGTGGGAGTTGTCCCAAGTTATTGATACACACGCACATGTGGAAAATGTGGAACCTGTGGCATCTTGTGAGTGTTTGCACACACCTAAAATGCAAATGTTGTGCAATAAACTCACTGAGAACAAACCAATGTAGTGTTTATGGGAACTTAGCTCAATAAAGATGAGTCAAGTTTGAAAATAGGACACGAGTTATATTCAAAGATTTGTTATCGTGTGGATATGAAACCGTGCACAGGAGCTTTATCACTACTATATTATTGTACTGTACTATACAAAAGTAAAAAAGGTCAGTTACACCAATAGGTTCTCCAATGATGGTGTAACCACAATCTGTGATCTGAAATAATCTGGAACCTATCCCAATATATTACTAAAACCAAGTGCAGCACTAGCATAAATATGGACTTGAGATTGCAAACATCAATTCTGAAAAGTAAAAATCCTGTAAAAATAGAAGTTCAAAAAGAGTCGGCAATTTGATTTGTATCAGAGAATCTCTAAAATATAATTATACAAATAAATGGGGGTGATTTAAATAGTTCAAAATGGTAAAAGAAAAAAGAGAAAACAAGATCTGGAGAAGAAATGTGGGGCATTCATTCCATAGGTTCCAAATTTTTGTCGCCTTATTCGGTTTAAAGCACTTTCTGGCCAAATACACTGCACCTCAATTTTGCCCCCAAACATCACTCGCTTCCCTCCTCTAAATTCTTAAAACATGCTTGCAGAAACAATGCAAGGAGTAATTGGCTAATGCTGCACTCCTGGCAAGGAGATGGCTCCCAAAGAAGGTTGTGGGTTCAAGCCCCAAGCCAGAAACTTGAGTTCAAACATCTAGGTTGACACTGCAGTGCCCTATTCCGGAGATGTGAAACCAAGGCCCTGTTTGCTCTCGCGTGGAGGTAAAAGATCCTGTGGCATTAAGAGAGCATGGGAGTTATCCCCGGTATCGTGGCCAATATTTATCCCTCAAATCAACATCACTAAAATAGATTATCTGGTTGTGGGAGCTTGCTGTGCGCAAATTGGCTGCCGCGTTTCCTACATTACAACAGTAACTACACTTCAAAAGTACTTCATTGGCTGTAAAATGTTTTGGGACATCCTGAGGTTGTAAATGCATGTTTTCTTTTTCCAGACATTGGAAATTTGAGTGTGCGTGACGTTTAGACCTCTGACCATTTAAAATAAGCATTGGAAAATCATGTGCCATGCATACCCAAATTTCTAATATGTGCTCTTGGCAGCAAAGTTGGAATGTCACCAATAAAACTTCTTATTAGACAATCATTTTACACACATGTCAAAGGGACAAGTTACGAGGCAAGGCTAGAGATTTAACTCTACAGTCTAGAAAGTTACGGGTGCCTTATACAACATATTTAATTTTATAGATGGCATAAACCCAGACTATTACATGATATTTAAAGCACAGTTACGAGTCAGAATTTCTTTAGAGTCGGAAATATGTGGAGTCATCTGCCAAATGATTTTGTACAGGCAAAAACATCACGGATGATCAAAATAAGGTACAAACCTTGAATTCGAGAGTTGGGCTATCAGATGGATTAACTTTAATGGATTTTTTTCCATGCCCTTGAATTTTATGTTCTCAATATTTAATGTGATTCTCAACCCCAAAGTAATGTTATATTTACTTTTGTTATATGATTTCTGCCTCATCAAGAACACAGAGGCTAACATTGGGGGAAAATAACATTTTTATTTCTAGAAGTGCAGGCATCAAGCACTCCCAGGTACAACACAAACAGATGTACAGCAAAGCTCCAACTGCATGGACAATTGTCATTTAACATCACCCCCAGAAATGCGATGTCTAATGGAGCAATATGAATTTATCCTTTCCCTGCACCATCCTCGTAGCTTCCGAGCGAAACTCAATTTTGTGCTAATTCCTAGTCAGTTGGTGTTAATGACCCATTAAAATTTAGATTGACTTTCCAAAGCTCACCTTATGTGGCCACTTTTCTAACAGATCACCCGCTCCCTATCTTTTTACATTACATTAACAAATATTGGTGCTGAATTCCATAAAGTACATATCTTAAATCCTCTTTGGAAACAATTCTATATTCTATTATGTATCTCCTCTTCCCCATCTCCCATTATTTCTTGCTCCACACCTCAATGATTCAAAAGAGACAATCTACTAAAAATAGTTGTTTACAACACATACCTTCGAACCTGATCTACGGTGAGCACATGTTTTCAGTCATTTCCTTATCACAAGATAATTACAGATGAGGAAATCCATTTGGCCCATCTTAATTCATCCATCCAGGGAGATCCCAACACCCTCCACTGTATCATTCAATTGTTTCTTAAATGATCCCAAGTATTTGCCTCCACTACTCTATCTGGAAGTTTATTCCACACATTGATCCTTTCTGTGAAAAATACTTTCCTCACATCAGTCCTGAAATGACCTTTTACTAGTTTGAACTTGCTTTCCACTAGTTCTACTCCAACTTTAGCTTTTACGATACCCTTAACAATCTTGTATGCCTTTATAAGGTTAGCATTCAAAAGCCTCCTTTACAGGCTAAAACCCCCCAAGTCTTAACTCATAACCGAGACTCCGTCACTGGCTCTTCTCTGCACTTGAATGCCTCTCTTGTTTCTTGGTGACCAGAACTGGATGCAGTATTCCAGGTGTGGTCTGACTAGTGTGCTATACAGTTTGATCATTGCCTCCTTTGATTTGATTCTATTGCTATGTAGCTTTACATCCTATTTGTGTTATTGATTGCTGTTTAAGACTACTGATTTATTTGTTGTCAAATAGAGCAGTAACCTGTGCACTAAAGTTAGCTATTGATTATTGGGCACAATACACCAACACTGGAGGCTCCCACACTGTGACACCTTTGTATAACTGACATTTTATTTCACAATTTCATTGCCATCATTTGCATTCATTTAGCCTACTTTTTGTGGTATGCAAACCATTCTATGAAATGCTATTTACAATATCACAAAGCCATTTTTTGTCATGCTCATGTTTTTCAACCAAAAATAGTGATCAACTTCAGCCATAGCACTTGTATTGAACAAGTTTTCCTTCAAAGTACATCAAGATCATGTTACCTCCTTCCCCTCTCCTCCTCTGATGAGTGATTCAAGGGATTACCTGTGACTTGCCAATATAAAACCTTTGTACTGCTGTATGGATCTTCTCTGCTGCTTTGGAAACAAACATTACATTGTTCAATGATTGTAACCATCTCTGTTGGCAGCAAGGGCAGAAATATATTTACTTTGAAATACAATCTGTCCTTACTCCTCAGCATACCACTGCTGTCTTGCTGGATTCAGGCCAAGTCATGAAGTAGTGGAAGATTAACCAATCAAAAAGGGAAGCTAGTGCTGAAGGTTAGCTAAATAAAACAGTAAACCAGTTAATCATTAAAACCCCATTGTCCATAGTTAGTTAAGGATCTCAGCCAGTCTTAGTTTCGTTTAGCAGATCGGTTCAAATATTTTCATCTTGCTGAATCTTATAAAATTACATTTTTAATATAAGGATTTGAACAATAGTATTAACTGTGGAAAGGACTTTATAAATTAAAAAAGGCACTATGTGGCTATAGAGCTCTCAACTTTATTCTTCTATACTTCAATGTATACTGTTAACAAGGGATATGATAAGGAATAATATATAGATCTTTGCTTCATAAGTTTTACTGCAATAAATGACAAGTCCAACTGGAAACAAGGATTTTTAACGCTAATTACTGTTCTGGTGTAAAAAAAAATTCTACGTTTAGAGTACTAAAGTCATGAAATCAAGAATTAAGTTGAGAAACTCCAACACAGCAAACTGCATATTGTCTTTTAAAATAACAAAGGAAATGTTTAGTTATAATAACAAGTTAAACTACTTGATCTCCTTTTGTAACAATAGGATTAAAAAGAATGATGCACTGATAATCGTGATATTACAGTTTTATTAGACCTGTCAGCGTTGCTGGAAGTTTTATTATCCACAATTTGGAAGGGGTGAGAAAGAGTCATTCTGGTCTTCTGAAGCATTTTTATGCCAATCACAAACTGGGTGCAGATTGGGGGGAAAAAACAAACAATTGTTATAATTTTACATATCTGGACATACCAGTATCATAGCAGGGAAATGAAACTGAGCCCAAGATCAGATCAGCCATGATCTTATTAAATGGTGGAGCAGGCTTGAGGGGCTAAATGGCCTACTCTGCTCCTACTTCTTATGTTCTTATTATCCCTACAGCGGAATCCTGCTATATGACCCATATTTGAATGTCAAACACAGGCTGATCAGATGCCTTTGTATGAGTTCCATTTATAAACCAGTTAATTACATGTAGCATACTATTAGAGGTGGGGTAGAGAGTGTTAGGTGATACGTTTGAGCCATTGGCAGATTCCAAGGAAGTCTAAATTCTTAGAAGCTGGCAGAAATACAAAGGCCACAAAGATGCCCACCCCTTCCTGAGTACAGTCTACAGAAACAAAGTTAGTGTAATGCTACATTTTCTGTGCCACTACAATTCAGATACCTCAATTTATAATACAAAATACTTTATTTACTACAAATTGGCCTAAACAGTAATGTTTGGCTCATGATTCTGAAGGATATATCCTCTTTCCTGACCTCATTTGTTATCATTACTAGCAAATCACTCTTTCATTAAATTTCAATGCACTGTAATTTAGTTTAAAAAAATCCTCAATCAATTATTAAACAAAGAAATCCAAACAGGAGACATTCTAACATTGCTTGTCACATGAAGGGGAACTTGATGTGCGAGAGTGGTTGTGCTATACTGTGCCCATTCTACCGTCCTCCAGCGTAGCTCATGTCACCATCTTTCGACATACCCCAATGCTGAAGGATGACTAAGATAGTTCTTGGAGATAGCATTTTGTTTTTTCTCTCTTAGTTTTAGCTCACACCATTTAGAACTCCCATTAGTTGTCTGTTACCTTTGGTCCTGGTTACGGTACAGGATTTCTAGAATGTCACTGTGTGTATCCAACACCACAATGGAAGTACTTTTTCTTTAACAGGTACTGTATAAAAATCATTGGATGACTAAGAGCACAAGGGTTAACATGTGAAAGAGGATAATCTCTAGCCCTCTCTGGTTGTAGGCTGCGAGCCACCTTGGTTAATATGCCTTTGTTTGCAGTAGATTCCCATCCATGATGCTAACTGGGGAAGTGTGATTAACAATCAAGCTCCGGTTTCTTCGCCAATCTGCTGACTGGCTGAGGCTCATCACTTGCATCAGATCCCAATAATTCCATGAGCCTCTTAAACCGTTAAGCCCATGTTGATAGATCATTGAGCTACAAGATATACCGTAGGCCTTAACAAGTGCAGAGACTGCGTTCAGAATCACACCTTTACTGTGCTGAAAAAAAATGGCCACATTCTTCTTTTCCTAGTCAGTCTGCCCAATAGTCCGTTTGCCAAAATGGCTGAGCCAGTGAATGTTAATTGAGTTTGTGCCAACAGAATACATTGCTTTGATGATATTACTGAAGCCCCAGATATATTAGTGAATGTTAAAAACACACGAAAAAGGATCCATCTCAATGCATGAACTGGTTCAGCCATATTAATCCATTCGCACTTAAAACAATGATTGTGTAACACTGGCAAACTCCCATCATATAAAAAATATACTTTCCATGTAGCACCCAAGTAACAAGTATGATGATTTTTTTAACTTCTAGAGATTTTACTTTGTTCCATCAGTAATACCAATTCCATATATTACCTTTCATCTTTCTTATCCAACTCTTTATTTTTCTAAACCTTCCGAGAATGGATTGTACATTATATTGCCTTATATTCAGTCCACGACCTTGGCGCATGTGTTTCCAAGTTATCTTTATAGATAAATCTAGTGGAATTCCAAATAAATCACAGAAGACTTAAATCTTATTTCAGTTGTGAGTCTGTTCAAGACTCCACAGACTGAAAGCAGTCTTGAAAGTCCTACGGCAAAACTTTCAAAGGTGGCAGCTGCAAGAGGAGGGGCATGGGAAAAAAGTGTATCTGCTGCCTGTGGGATAGTCGACCGGTCCGAATGATTTGAAGGCTGTTCAGGCTCAGGAGACTGCACCTGGGATGGCGGTGGGAGTGGTGGTGGAGGGGGAGGAGGACGAGAGGAAAGGCTCCTCGCAAGTTTAGAGAATTCAAGATGGTCTGCGGATTGAGAGATATGGGACTGAAAGTGGCTCCAGAGGCGGAAGTTGGTACGGAACACTTTATGGCAAACGTGGCAAATGAATGGCTTAACAGCGCACAGTAATTCCTGGTGACGCTCCAGCTGCTTCTGTATGGTGAAGATCTTGCCACATTTTTCACATGGCCAAAGACCACGTTCTCCTTTGTACGTTAGGGCCTCCGGTTCCCCGCCGCAGCTGTTGGATTCAGATGCCACGTCTTCCAGATGGATGGGATTTGTGGAGACTGCATCAGGTAAATGATTATCTTTAGTGCTTGTATTTCTGCGACTAGAGACGCTCAGATCTTCAGGAAAGCAAGAGGAATCTTCAGAGTCAACGTACATTGGTTCTGAAGAATCACTGCATGCTTCATATTCCTTTGAAGTACTCGGACTGCCTATAGAGTCATCTACTACTTCAGTTTGAACCTCTTTGGTCAAGACATCATTGTGACATATTGGATCCAAGCAGGATTGTTCCACTGGGGCCATTGTGTTTTCATTGTGAACTTCGATCTGATGACGCCATATGCTGAAAGGGGACATAAATGTGCGTTTACATTCTAGACAGGTTAGCTTCTTGTATTCACACTGACTTTCGTGCTCTTGTTTTAGTTCTCTGGAACAGAACCTAAGGCTGCAGTAGCAGCACACAGTAACATTCCTACAGATCCTCTCATGCTTTGACTTCTCTGCCAATGAAGACATCTTGGTATTACAATGTTCGCACTGATGTTCAACACTATCTTCACACACAGGTTCAGTAACACCTTGTTCTTTCGATTGGAAAGCCTTGTTATAGAGCTTGCAAAAAAGGGCTTTTCACCTGGGTGGGTCTTCATGTGTTGCCTGTAACGTGAAAGGAAGCGGAACAGCTTTCCACATGTTGTACATATGTAAACTCCTTTGGTTGCAGATTTCAAATTCTTTTTGAATCCTTGTTCAGACCGCAGCCCTGGGTAACTATGGGTAACCTGCTTGCGCCGTAACTTGTGAAAAAGGGCCTTCTTGATCTCCCTTTCACGCATCATATCGCTGAGTTTTTTTTGAAATTTTTCTTCTGAAACTGGACTGGTGCTAGTAGCCGCTGATGGGTTGATAACCACTCCATGTTGTGTCTGGCAGTGTGTCCAAACTTTGATATTGGTAAGAAATCTCTTGTGGCAGATATCACAGGCATAGGGCTTATCTGGGTTATGGTACATGTCGACATGCCGGAAAAGACCTGCTGTAAATCGGAATATCTTGAAGCAGGTCCTGCATTTAAACTGCTTGCCAGTTATTGCTGATTCAGACTCAGAATATTCGTCCTTGTTCTCCTCAGTCTTCGAAAGATCAAGATTAGTATCATCTGCAGTAGGGCTTGAACTTTCCTCAAAACTTGGTGTTATATTGGGAGATTGCTGGAAGGCTTCTGACTCCTCAAAGGAAAACTTTGCATTTTTAGCCTGGTACCTCCTCTTCAATGGCAGCATTGATGTTCTTCTGTTCCTCTCTACATTTGTACTGAGAACTCCTTACTGGTAGATCGAGAAGTTTCTCCCACAGTAACCCTAATTATATCAGAAGTATCTGAGACAGGGCTGCAGGGTTCGGTTTTTAATTTAACAGCTGTTGGTAGTGAGATGGCCTCAGCTTCAGCAGACCGAGATACATTAAGTTGTCTTGGTCGACAAGGCTGGTCAACCTGTGGCTTATCCTTTAGAAGTCGCTGTTGAATTGAGTCATCAACGTTTGATGACTTTTGAGATGATGCATCATAAGTCAACTCCAGTGGTTCACGTTTACATATCTGTGATCCGTACTTCATTTTTAGATCAAGGGAAGAAGAGTAGCATGGGACTTGACTATCCATGGATAACGACCTACGAAGGAGACTTTTCACCAATGGACCACTGCTGACAACACTCTGAGTGTTTGGTGGCAGTCTTGGAGGTTGAACGGTGGGTCCTACTTTGGCGTAATATAGCAAATTACTCTCTTCCATTCTGCCAACACTTAGCACGTGCCCAGATTTCTGTTGGGAATATGGAAGTCCTGTGGTTCCATGAAATGAAAATGCAGGTGAAAGTTGTGGCCTGGACAAAGGCTTTCCATTTACCAAGAGGTCCGTCAAACTTTGCCTTGTATCAGAAACATTGCCAGTAAAACATGAGGTGCCATCTACACTCATGGAATTTCTCCTATCCCAACAAAACCTCATTCTACTGTTTCGATCTTCCAGAGATTTGAAAGTTTCATGAAACTTAGTGTCACCTAAAGCCCCATGGATATCCTTTAACAAAGGTTGTCCTTTATCATCCAATAATTGATTTGTATCAATATCTCTGGTCACAGCATTAGAATTTGCCCGTAGAGCATTCATCAAAGACGAGGACTTAAAACTGTGTCTTGGCTCTTCCTCTGATGGTCCCTTTTTGTGACTTGAATCCCCTCCCTTTGCTTCAGAATCTAGGTTACTTTTATCAAGGTCATTGCGGCTCTGACATACAATGACACTTCGTGGCTGGGAGCTACTTCCATCTTCACCAACTTTGCTGAGCTTTTTAATCGGATTCTGGGTGCAGGAAACCTGAGGTGTCAGTGACGGAATGCTGGTTAGAAAAGAGATACCAAGGTTGCCACCTAGATCGTGGATGGCTGCAAGGCTTTTCTTCTCTATGAAGAGGGATGAAGAATAGATGTAATTCAGAATATTCTCAAAGATAGTTGCTTCACAGAGATCCAGCTGGAAAACCGATTGGCTCTCATTCTCCTTCTTGGTAAACAAAGCCCGGAAGTAGTCACTGCTGGCAGCCAGAACGTTCTTGTGAGCCCGGAATTTATGGTCACCAACAATTAGGACGACGTCACACAGCTGGCCTTTTAGACGATCCTCGTTGAGTGCACTCAGGAGAGAGATGGCGTGCGCTGGATTGATGTAGTGAAGTAATCCTTCCATGGTCTGCTCCGCCTGCAAGACAGCAGAACAATGAATGTCAAACTTGGAGAAATCCATGGAAAGCATAAAGAGTATTAAAGTACCATGAGAATGTAACAGCTTCAAATTGAGGTGTACAGCCACTGTCGAAGTTTACATTCCAAGAGTGCTAGGAGGGTTCTCAACATTTTATATCAGACACCAGAACAAGGCCAGCAAGTATGCTTGTCAGCACCTTAGGGACCACTGTTTAATTACCCTGCTCTAAATGGTAATAGAATGATGATAAATGAAACCAAAAAAAAAATTTGGGACTGTTCTTAAAATGCCAACATTTTCTTTGGTCTGTAAAATGTTTAAACTCAGAAATGTAGGCCTGCACCCCCTGCCCCAAAAATAACTTACATTTATCTCAGCGTTAACTAAGAGTTAGTATGTCAAGACATCCCAAGGAGTTTTCTCATTTTGTGCACCATCAACAGTGACCAATAGATATCTTGGAGTGATTACAGTACTGCAATCTGAGCAAGGGGTTTGATGGGCATCATAAATCAGAGAACAAAAGCTAGTAGTTTGCAACCATTATGTGGACCACAAGATCAATTATAATAAAAGTTTTAGGTAAATTGTGTGCCAAATATAGTTTGTCACAATTCATATGGGACAGCATCCACATTATAGACTTAACAAATGTAATACCTCACTGTAAGCTTCGAACAGAAAGCAAGAACATGAAAGGATCATATAGACTAGCTTGTTTAACCATTTGGATTCACATTCAGGAGCTGCTCACATGATTTTTGTCTCCCTTTTGCCTTGGCACTAAGTCGTATGATATCCAGTTGCGAAAACAAAAACTGTTAATTTCAATCAATCCTGCATTCTGTAGAATGGACTCATTAATTTATAGATTAACATCCAAGCGCAAAGCAGTTACTCCTTGAATTACTTTTAACTCACTGTTTCCTTCGCTTATAAACCAAATACCCTAGTTCCCTTCTGCTTCCCACATCCATTCTACGAATTCCATTCACGATTTAAAAAGCACTTGAATCGTGTCCCATTCTTTATTCTTTCGACAATAATGCTTCTTTAGCTTTTCATAGCCAAGTCCTGGGATTCACGTGAAAAGCATAAACCACTTGAGCAGTGGTCAGTCACTTGGTTGCAGGATAATTTAAACCCCATAATGGATTACGAGTTAGTAAATTATCCACTAATCAATTTACACCAGCAATAGATATTCTTCAGTAAGCAGCCACAGATGATTTGCTGACAGACCTGTGATGCTAATTCTTCACCGTCAACAATATTACGCAGCAACAGTATGGAGTGCGCCAACAGACATCATTGGCATGGACTACTGCTGGATCCAAGCGAAAGATCCTCCTTCCCCTACCCACAACATTAGAATCGTAAATATTTTAAAAAGCTCTTTCTTGCTTTTCCATTTTGGTTTAGGATACCATCTAAATTTCTTTTTTTAATTTATTGCCTTATTGTCACTTCCAGGCAACTATTACAGTCTTAAAAAAACCAAACTTAGTTTAGTTGCAGTTTTCCATTACACTTAAACATCCCGAGGTTCCGATTTTGATAACTGTATTTATTTGCCCCACTTGTGCCAGTGCTCAGAGTCTGACCAATCCCAGAGCTTCCCTGCGCTACAATAAAAGAAAGCATTGCATTTATATAATGCCTTTCACGACCTCAGGATGTTCTAAAGCACTTTACAGCCAGTGAAATACTTTTGAAGTATAGTCACTGTTATAATGTAGGAAACACGGCATCCAATTTGCGTACAGCAAACTCTCACAAACAGCAATGTAATAATGATCAGATCATCTGTTTGTAGTGATGTTGCTTAAGGGCTGAATATTGGCCAGGACACCAGTGAGAACTCTCCTGCTCTTCTTCAAAATAGTGCTGTGGATCTTTTACGTCCACCTGAGACATCAGAGGGACATCAGCTGAAAGACGGCAGTTCCAATACTAGGCTGCCCCACCTTCTCTGCATTACAGCACGAGGCAGTCAAATACGAATGGCTTGGCAGCACTACTCAGTCCACCGGCAGGGAATATCTCCAAATGACAGACCCCGTTAGGGCTTTGCACTCCTTAGTGGTGGCACATTTCTCGACCTTGCTAACTGCGACTGATTCCTTGTTTGCCCCAGTGCCCAGTGAGGTGCTAATGGCCAAGGTGAGTTTGCCCTGTGGGAAGTACATTTATAGAACTAGTGCTTTAAGGCACTGCTCCCAAATACCTTCAAATTTGAGGTTGTGTCTACATGGACTTCATCAAATTTCTAGCGCACTTTAAATTTCTCTGGCATCATAGAGGTTGGGTGTTTTTGTGACTGGAAGGCTGTATTCAGTGGGGTTCCGCAGGATTCAGTGCTGGGTCCCTTGCTTTTTGTGGTATATATCGACGACTTGGATTTGAATGTTGGGGGCTATGATTAAAAAGTTTGCAGATGACACTAAAATAGGCCGTGTGGTTGATAATGAAGAAGAAAGCTGCAGACTGCAGGAAGATATCAATATACTGGTCAGGTGGGCAGAGCAGTGGTAAATGGAATTCAATCTGGATAAGTGTGAGGTAATGCATTTGGGGAGGTCTAACAAGGCAAGGGAATACACATTAAATGTTACGACACTGAGAAGTGTAGAGGAACAAAGGGACCTGGGAGTGCAGGTCCACAGATCAGTGAAGGTAGAAGGCCAGGTAGATAAGGTGGTTAAGAAGGCATATGGAATACTTGTATTCTATGCCTAGACTAATGAAGGCAAGAGCAAGGAGGTTTTGCTTGAAATGTATGAAACTGGTTAGAACGCAGCTGCAGTAGTGTATGCAGTTCTGGTCACCACATTACAGGAAAGATGTGATTGCACTGGAAAGGGTGCAGAGGAGATTTACAGGAATGTTGCCTGGACTGGAGAATTTTGACTATGAGGAAAAAGTGGAGATGCTGGGTCTGTTTTCTTTGGAACACAGGAGGCTGAGGAGAGACCTTATTGAGGTGTATAAAATTATGAGGGGCCTAGATAGAGTGGATAGGAAGGACCCGTTTCCCTTGGCAGAGAGGTCAACAATCAGGGGGCATAGTTTTAAAGTAATTGGGGGGAGGTTTAGAGGAAATAGGAGGGGAAGGGGGTCTGGAACTCACTGCCTGAAAGGGTGGTAGAGGCAGAAAGCCTCAGCACATTTAAAAATACTTGGCTGTGCACTTAAAGTGCCGTAACCTACAGGGCTGCTGACCAAGAGCTGGAAAGTGGGATTAGGCTGGATAGCTCTTGGTCGGCCGGCACGGACACATTGGGCCAAAATAGCCTCCTTCCGTGCTGTAAATTTCTATGATTCTGTGTGACAGAAACCAAAAGCAGCGCTAATTCTCTAATAGATAGAAAGACTTGAAAGACGTGCATTTATATAACGCCTTTATCGACGACCGGACGTCTCAAAGCACTTTACAGCCAATTAAGTACTTTTGGAGTGTAATCACTGTTGTACTGTAGGAAATGTGGCAACCAATCTGCGCACAGCAAGCTCCCACCAACATCATCATCATAGGCAGTCCCTCGGAATCCAGGAGGACTTGCTTCCACTCCCCAAGTGAGTTCTTTGATGGCCAAACAGTCCATTACGAGAGCTACAGATCCTGTTACAAGTGGGACAGACATTCGACGGTGGAAGGGGTCGGTGGGGCTGGTTTGCCGTGTGCTCCTTCCGCTGCCTGCGCCTGGCCTCTTCATGCTCCATGCGTCGAGACTCAAAGAGCTCAACGCCCTCCCGGATGGACTTTCTCCACCTCGGGCGGTCTGCGGCCAGGGTCTCCCAGTTGTCAGTGGTGATGTCGCACTTTACCAGGGAGGCTTTGAGGGTGTCCTTATAACGTTTCCACTGTCCTCCTTTGGCTCGTTTACCATGAAGGAGCTCCGCATAAAGCATTTGCTTAGGGAGTCTCGTAACTGGCATGTGAACTATGTGGCCTGCCCAGCGAAGCTAATCGAGTGTGGTCAGTGCTTCCGGTAACTGGGGATGTTAGCCTGGACGAGGTCACTGATGTTGGTGCGCCTGTCCTCCCAGGAGATTTGCAGGATCTTGCGGAGACATCGTTTGTGATATATCTTCAGTGACTTGAGGTGCCTTCTGTACATCGTCCATACCTCAGATCCATACAGAAGGACGGGTATTACCACAGCCCTATAGACCATGAGTTTGGTGTTAGATTTGAGGGCCTGGTTTTCAAATGCTCTTTTCCGCAGGCGGCCGAAGGTTACACTGGCGCACTGGAGGCGATGCTGAATCTCCGCATCAATGTTTGCCTTTGTTGATAAGAGGCTCCCGAGATATGGAAAATGGTCCACGTTGTCCAGAGCCGCGCCGTGGATCTTGATGATCAGTGGTATGCGTCGATGACAGGTTGGTGAAGGACCTTTGCCTTACGGATGTTAAGCGTAAGGCCCATGCTTTCATATGCCTCAGTAAATACATTGACTATATCCTGGAGTTCAGCCTCTGAAAGTGCACAGACGCAGGCATCATCCGCGTACTGCAGCTCAACGACAGAGGTTGGGGGGATCTTGGACCTGGCCTGGAGGTGGCGTAGGTTAAACAGCTTCCCATTGGTTCTATAGTTTAGTTCCACTCCAGCGGGGAGCTTGTTGATTGTGAAGTGAGCATGGTGGCGAGGAAGATTGAGAAGAGGGTTGGGGCGATGATGCAGCCCTGTTTGACCCCGGTCCGGACGTGGATTGGGTCTGTAATGGATCCGTTGGTAAGGATCACGGCCTGCATGTCATCGTGAAGCAGGCGAAGGATGTTGACAAACTTTTGGGGGCATCCGAAATGGAGGAGGACGCTCCATAGACCCTCACGGTTGACAGTGTCAAAAGCCTTTGTAAGATTGAAAAAGGCCATGTATAAGGGCTGGTGCTGCACCCTGCATTTTTCCTGCAGCTGTCGCGCTGCAAAGATCATGTCCGTTGTGCCCCGTCGGGGACAAATCCGCATTGTGACTCCGGAAGGAGCTCCTCGGCCACAGGGAGAAGACGATTGAGGAGAACTCGAGCGATAACTTTCCCAGTGGCTGAAAGCAGGGAGAATCCCCTGTAGTTACCGCAGTCGGACTTGTCCCCCTTTTAAAAAATGGTCACAATCACTGCATCTCTGAGATCTCCCGGCATGCTCTCCTCCCTCCAGATGAGAGAGATGAGGTCATGTATCTGCGCAAGCTCCCACAAACAGCAATATAATGACCAGATAATCTGTTTTGTTAATTTTGATTGAGGGATAAATTTTGGCCAGAACACCAGGTATAACTCCCCTGCTCTTCTTTGAAATAGTGCCGTGGGATCTTTTATGTCGACCTGAGAGAGCAGACGGGGCCTCGTTTAACATCTCATCCAAAAGACGGCACCTCCGACAGTGCAGCACTCCCTCAGCACTGCACTTGAGTGTCAGCCTAGATTTTTGTGCTCAAGTCTCTGTAGTGGGACTTGAACCCACAACCTTCTGACTCAGAGGCATGGGTGCAACACACTGATCCACAGCTGACATGAACAAAGCATGATGTTCCAAGGCTTTAAAGCAAGATTATAGTTTGGAAAACTTGGATTATAACACAACAGGGACAGAATTACACCATCAAATTGTTTCTCGTGATAATCTACCTTGATTACATGATTGTCTTGTGATCGTTCCATGGTGTCCATTACTTTCAATAAAACCTCCAATAGGCATCATGCAGAAACAAAAATTAGAAATAGCTTCCAACTTACTAAATGTAATACTGATCTCAAAATAAAATTAGGAACAACTGCATAATTCAGTGCTTTGACAGCTATTTTTTCGGTGGCTATTTTAGTTCCTTCTTGCTTTTTTAAACATTTCAGTTTCAATATTACTGTTTCTTCTGTTTCAGTTTCATTATTTTCAGTTCTTTTAAAAACCTGTTTGTACTTTTTCTTTTTCAGAATTGATTTTTTTAAAAACATGCTTCATCAACTTACAAACTTTATTTTGATGATCATCCCTGGACTATAGATGGGTAAAGAGCACATGGCTCTTTCTCCTTCTTTCCCTTTCTATCAATTTTCATCTATTATGCTCCTGTAGCTCATGCAAGAAACACAAGAACATAAGAAATAGGAGCAGCGGGAGTCCATTCGGACCCTCGGGCCTGCTTTGCCATTCAATATTATGGCTGATCTTCTACCTCAACTCCACTTTCCTGCCCTATCCCCATAATCCCTTGATTCCCTTAGTGTCCAAAAGTCCATCGATCTCGGTCTTGAATATACTCAACGACTGAGCATTCACAGCCCTCTGGGGTGGAGAATTCCAAAGTTTCACCACTCTCCGAGTGAAGAAGTTTCTCCTCATCTCAGTCCTAAATGGCTGACTCCTTATCCTGAGACCATGACCTCTAGTTCTAAACTCTCTAGCCCGGGAAAACATCCCCTCAGCATCTATCCTGTCAAGCCCTCCAAGAATGTTACACGTTTCAATGAGATCACCCCTCATTCTTCTGAACTCCAGAGAATATAGGCCCAGTCTACTCAATCTCTCCTCCTACAACAACCCTTTCCTCCCAAGAACACTACCCCAGTAACACTGACTCATGTAAGGAACTCTACTCCAGCATGCAGGAGGGGAGAAGACAAAATTGGAAAGTTGAAAAAATAAAAACCATCAAAAATACTGCATTATAAAAACCAGCACATTCAGCATGTTCACAATTTTCATGCTGAGTTGCCGAACGCATTGTTGGCGCACAAGGCAATAAATTGTAACCCCAATGCGAGGGTATACACAGAAATGCGAGGGTATACATATCAGGAAAGGATGAACAGGCTGGGTCTCTTTTCTCTTGAAAAAAGTCTGAGAGATGACCTAATAGAGGCCTTTAAAATTATGAAATATTTTGATAGAGTGTATAGAGAATGTTTCCACTTGTGGGGAAGAGCATAACTAGAGGCCATCAATATAAGATAGTGACCAAGCGACAAAGGCATGCTTAAACTTTCACAATGACACCGATCCTCTGGCCCTCAGGAAGGAAGCTAGCACTTCCTGAGACAGACAGGAACTGATTTAAATGGATGTGTTTTTGGGTGGTGCTGATGATACGTAAACAAATTAGCAAATGCACAAAGAAGTCAAATGCATAAAACAATTTGCATTTATATAGTGTCTTTAACATAGTAAAACTTCCTAAGGCACTTCACGGGAGCATTATCAAAAAAAAATTTGACACCGAGCCATAAAGGAGATATTAGGGTAGAAAATAAATAGGTTTTAAGGAGCACCTTATGGATGAGAGAGGTAGAGAGACTGAGAAGTTTAGGGAGGAAATTAAGAGTGCTTGACGGTTAATACTACTATCTGTATTTAAGGAAGGATATAATTGCTTTGGAGGCAGTTCAGAGAAGGTTCACTAGGTTGATTCCGGAGATGAGGGGGTTGACTTAGGAGGATAGGTTGAGTAGGTTGGGCCTCTACTCATTGGAGTTCAGAAGAATGAGAGGTGATCTTATTGAAACTTATAAGATAATGAGGGGGCTCGACAAGGTGGATGCAAAGAGGATATTTCCACTCATGGGGAAACTAAAGCTAGGGGACATAGTCTCAGAATTAGGAGCCGCCCATTTAAACTTGAGATGAGGAGAAATTTCTTCTCTCAGAGGGTTGTAAATCTGTAGAATTCTCTGCCCCAGAGAGCTGTGGAGGCTGGGTCATTGAATATATTTAAGGCGGAGATAGACAGATTTTTGAGCGATAAGGGAATAAAGGGCTATGGGGAGCGGGCGGGGAAGTGGAGCTGAGTCCATGATCAGATCAGCCATGATCTTATTGAATGGCGGAGCAGGCTCGAGGGGCCAAATGGCCTACTCCTGCTCCTATTTCTGATGTTCTTATAAAGAAACAAGTAAAAATGTAGAACATAGCAAATATGGTCAGTATTACAAATCTGAATTTCTCTCCTTTCATACAATATCACACATACATACTAATGGGTTTCCTGTGACACTGTTCACAGGAAGTTAGAATTAGCAGGTGGCAGTGGCCACAAATGCAAGTGTGTTTTAGCATTTTAATGGCAGCAGCAGCAGTGGACGAGTGGGAAATCTGGGCTTGCTGGGTGAAGAGGCGTCAGGTGGCTCAATGGTGGGGACTACTGGCAGTCGGCTCAGCCGAGGAGAACATGCAGCAGGCAAATAGGCTTTTAAAGGGGGGAGAGGAGGGGATGCAAAAAGCTATGTAGCCAAATGCGCACTGAAAAAAGGTAACAGCATTAAATAAAAATAAAACAAGGGAGGCTCGGAATACAGACCTAGAGATAGCTGCTGCTGTAGTTAGGCTTCTGACCCACAATGGAGCTGGGAGGACCAATGTTGAATGAACCATTTAGTCCTCCCTCATGCTTACCCCTGATTGGCTACGACTGGAAAGAACAAGCCCGTGAACATTACACGTCAGGGAGGAGTAAAATAGCACTGAAAGTACCATATCTTAGCATAGCAGCCAGGTGTGACAGAAGTGGCCGCGACAGAAGAGTGTGACAGAAAAAAAGAGAGACAGTTACAGGTAAAGTTTCACAGAAATTGTGCAGACATTTATTGTATTCCAACAGACCTCCACTGGCAATGCTCACGGCGAGTTGCGGGATATACTGTTTTGTAACAACAGGGGTATTACGCACGGTGGGGTAGAACATCAGAGCTATTGATTTAAGGTGATTGAATAAGTCAAATTCCATTTTTATTATATAGTACTTTGAGATTTTATAGTTGCTCTGGGATCAAAATCTGTGCCTTGCTCCAGTATTATATAAAACCTGAAAATGAGTGAGAAACATTAATTTTCTATATATACTTATTTTTTATTCCTTATAAAATATACTATTTTAAAGCTGAGGATACACAACGAGATGCCTGATATGTCATTTGAAAGTAGGTACTGATGGTAGCTGTACAGTGAAGGGGTCGGGTTTAGCTGCACTGGAGAGCAGTCCTGTTCTTTAATAGTATTCGAAGTGATCCTGTATTTTGGTTGCATTGGGAGAATGGTCCTCAGGCTTGGCAGCACTGTGGCAGGTGAACCCTGAGGTTTGGCAGAACTGGAGGTTGGAAATGGGATTTGGCTCAGTGGTGCATTCCTAGAATCTGCAAGCAGCGAAGGGAGGGGAAGGCATGAGCCTCACAGCCTAGGGAGGGAGGGAAGAGGACACTCCCATGTCTGGTAGCACTGCTTTGCAATGCTAAGAGATCTCTGAAAATATTGAATTGTGATGGTGTCTTCTGTTCACATTTGTTACTAATTAAAATGCTTACATTTTCAAACTATCGAACAATCCCATGTGATGGTAATCAGACCTCCTGTTCCCTGAGAAGACATCAAAATTCAACTCATTTGATGTAATAAAAAGTTAGTTTGCAGATGCAGCAGGTAATCACCTGTCACATCTTGTCAGAGAATGGGAGAGGCAGTATCTATCCTACACTTACCTGTCAAATAGTGTCAGAGAATGAGAGAGGCAGTATCTATCCCACACTCACCTGTCACACTGTATCAGACAATAAGAGAGGCAGTATCTATCCAACACTCACCTGTCATCTGGTGTCGCAGAAGGAGAGAGGCAGTATTTATCCAACACTCACCTGTCACATTGTGTCAGAGATTGAGAGAACCAGTATCTATCAAACCCACAACTGTCACATAGTGTCAGAGAAAGAGAGAGGCATTATCTATCCAACACTGACATGTCATCAGAATTTGTCACGTTGAATGAGCGAAAAACAGGAGCAGCATCTGTTAAAAAAAACTCAACTGGCAATTCATCTCTGCCTCACTGTACCAGAGATTGAGAGATGCAATACCTGTCCTATGTCATGCAATATATCAGAATGGTGACAGAGTCGGAAAAGGGGAGGTGCAGCGAGACCTGGGTGTCATGGTGCATCAGTCATTGAACGTTGGCATGCAGGTACTGCAGGCGGTTAAGAAAGCAAATGGCAAGTGGGCCTTCATAGCGAGGGGATTTGAGTACAGTAGCAGGGATGTTTTACTATAATTGTACAGGGCCTTGGTGAGGCCATACCTTGTGTATTGAATGTAGTTTTGGTCTCCTAACATGAGAAAGGACATTCTTGCTATTGAGGGAGTGCAGCGAAGGTTCACCAGACTGATTCCCGGGGTGGCGGGACTGACATCACAAGAAAGACTGGATCAACTGGGCTCTTATTCACTGGAGTTCAGACGAATGAGAGAGGATCTCATAGAAACATTTAAAATTCTGCTAGGTTTTGACAGGTTAGATGCAGGAAGAATATTCCCAATGTTGGGGAAGTCCAGAACCAGGGGTCACAGTCTAAGGATAAGGAATAAGCCATTTAGGACCGAGATGAGGAGAAACTTCTTCACCCAGAGAGTGGTGAACCTGTGGAATTCTCTACCACAGAAAGTTGTTGAGGCCAATTCACTAAATAGATTCAAAAAGGAGTTAGATGTCGTCGTTCATATTAGAGGGATTAAGGGGTATGGCGAGAAAGCAGGAATGTGGTACTGAAGTTGCATGTTCAGCCATGAAACCATTGAATGGCGGTGCAGGCTAGCAGGGCCGAATGGCCGACACCTGCACCTATTTTCTATGTTTCTATGTTTCTATCCCAAACTGATAGCAATATCACAGAATGAAATATACAGTATCTATCCCATATTCAGCTATCAATCTCACACCGACACACAGTACCGGAGAGTGAGTAGCAGTGTCTGTCCTATACACACCTGTCTATCCTACAATGGCACACAGTACCAGAGAGTGAGTGACAGGGTCTTTCGTATATTCTCCCTCTATCCCACACTGACGCATTTTTTCAGAGAGTAAAACATCGCTCGTTTTTGGAAAAATAATATATTTATCAGTTTGGTCACACTGTTTGCAGGATGGGAGTTAAAGTATCTGCATTTTGTATTCCACTGACAAGCAAATACTGCCACACAGTAACAGAGAGTGGCAGTTAAACTATCTATCCTATAGTCAACAACAATACCCAAACTGATATGTATGACCAGAGAGTGAGTGGCAGCTATTTGTTGTAAACAACTGTCAATCTCACACTGACACACAGTACCAGAGAATCAGTGGCAGTGTCTGTCCTATACACATCTGTCAATCCCAGACTGGCACACAGTACCAGAGAGTGGGTGACAGTGTCTGTCCTATACACACCTGTCAATCACACACTGACACACAGTACCAGAGAGTGAGTGGCAGTGTCTGTCCTATACACACCTGTCAATCTCATACTGGCACACAGTACCAGCGAGTGAGTGACAGTGTCTGTCTTATACACACCTGTCAATCACACACTGACACACAGTACCAGAGAGTGAGTGACAGTGTCTGTCCTATACACACCTGTCAATCACACACTGACATAAAGTACCAGAGAGTGAGTGACAGTGTCAGTCCTATACACACTTGTCAATCACACACTGACACACAGTACCAGAAAGTGACTCATAAATATCTAATCTACCCTAACCAAGCAATTTGAAACTGCCCCATTGTCCCATTGAGTGACAAAAACAATATCAGTCCCTTTTCACCGGACCAGTGAGTGTAGAACATGGTATTGGGGGTAATGTTTTGATGTGGATAGAGAACTGGTTGGCAGACAGGAAGCAGAGAGTCAGGATAAATGGGTCATTTCAGAATGGCAGCAGAGACTAGTTAGATGCCGCAGGGAAAGTGCTGGGACCCCAGCTATTTACAATATACATCAATGATTTAGACGATGGACTTGAAAGTAATATCTCCAAGTTTGCAGATGACACTAAGCTGGGTGGCGGTGTGAGTTGTGAGGAGAATGCGAAGAGGCTGCAGGGTGACTTGGACAGGTTAGGTGAATGGGCAAGTGCATGGCAGATGCAGTATAATGTGGATAAATGTTAGCTTTTCCACTTCGGTGGCAAAAACATGAAGGCAGAATATTAACTGAACGGCGGCAGATTAGGAAAATGGGGGGTGCAACGAGATCTGGGGGCATGGTACATCAGGCATTGAAGGTTGGCATACAGTTTGGCGCAGGTGGTGAAGAAGGCAAAAGGCATGTTGGCCTTAATAGCTCGGGGATTTGAGTATAGCACCAGGGAGGTCTTACTGCAGTTGTACAGTGCCTTGCTGAGGCCTCACCTGGAATATTGTGTTCAGTTTTGGTTTCCTAATCTGAGGAAGGCCGTTCTTGCTATTGAGGGAGTGCAGCGAAGGTTCACCAGACTGATGCCAGGGATGGCAGGACTAACATTTGAGGAAAGATTGGATCAACTGGGCCTGTATTCACTGGAGTTTAGAAGAATGAGAGGGGATATCAGAGAAACATATAACATTCTGACGGGACTGGACAGGTTAGATGCGGGAAGAATGTTCCAGATTTTGGGAAGTCCAGAACCAGGGGACACAGTCGAAGGATAAGGGGTAGGCCATTTAGCAATTAGTTGAGGAGATACTTCTTCACTCAGAGAGTTGTGAACCTGTGAACCTGTGACTTTATCTTCTGCAGAGAGTTGTTGATGCCAGGCCATTAGATATATTCAAGAGGGAGTTGGATATGGCCCTTATGGCTAAAGGGATCAAGGGGTATGGAGAGAAAGCAGAAAAGGGGTACTGAGGTGAATAATCAGCCATGATCCTATTGAATGGTGGTGCAGGCTCGAAGGGCCAAACGGCCTACTCCTGCACCTATTTTCTATGTTTCTTTGAACCCAGCCAGAGTCATCACCTTCAGGGGAGGGGAACCAGTGAGTGTAGAACTGAACCCAGCCAGAGTCAGCATCTGCAGGGGAGGGGAACCAGTGAGTGTAGAACTGAACCCAGCCAGAGTCAGCACATTCAGGAGAGGGGAACCAGTGAGTGTAGAACTGAACTCGGCCAGAGTCAGCACATTCAGGAGAAGGGAACCAGTGAGTGTAGAACTGAACCCAGCCAGAGTTGGTGATGAAAATTGGGAGCAGCGGAAAGCTGAATTTCACGACAGGAATGAGGAAGAGAGTATGGAGTGGGAATTTACTGCTTTCTGGAACAAGAGAGGAAAGAATGTTCTCTAGAATCTAGAAATGTCTGTTCTGAATTTCTGTCCTGTACTTGCAGTAATGATTTTTGTAAACTCCTTTTACAGGTTATTCGAGGGGCGGGATTTGCAGACGGGGAACACAAACCAAACATCACATCAAGATCTGACGGAATCACTCGATTCCTCAGGACCTGAATATCATTTGCGCTTCAATGTGGAAGGAGAAAAGTTTGTCTGTTCTGTCTGTGGGAACAGATTTCAAATATCAGTGATACTGGAAAAGCACCGAGACACACACACTCGAGTGAGAGTGTTCCAGTGCACTGACTGTGGAAAGAGCTTTAACCAGTCACACAGGCTGACAAAACATTGCAACATTGACAGCGGGGAGAAACCGTACACGTGTTCTGTGTGTGGACCAGATTTCAACTGATCGTCCAACCTGGATAGACACAAGGACAACCCCACCACGGAGAAACCTTGGGAATGTAGGGAATGTGGGAAGGGATTCAATTACCCATCTGATCTGGAAGTTCATCGGCGCTGTCACACTTGGGAGAGGCCGTTCACCTGCTCTAAATGTGGGAAGGAATTCACTGCCCATTCCAACCTGTTCAAACACCAGCGAGATCACACAGGGGAGAAGCCATTCACCTGCTCTGAATGTGGGAGGGATTCACTCTGTCATCCCATCTTCTAACTCACCAGCGGGTTCATACTGGGGAGAGGCCATTCAGCTGCTCTGAATGTGGGGAGGGATTCAGGACATCATCCCACCTGCAGAGGCACCATCGAGATCACACTGGGGAGAGACCGTTCACCTGCTCTGACTGTGGGAAGGGATTCATACAGTCGTCCCACCTTGTAGCTCACCAGCGAGTTCACACTGGGGAGAGGCCGTTCACCTGCTCTGAGTGTGGGAAGCGATTCACTACATCATCCCACCTTCTGATGCACCAGCGATTTCACACTGGAGAGAGCCGTTCATCTGATCCGAGTGTGGGAAGGGATTCACTCGGTCATCTGACCTGCTGATACACCAGCGAGTTCACACTGGGGAGAGGCCATTCATCTGCTCTGAGTGTGGGAAGGGATTCACTCGGTCATCTGACCTGCTGACACACCAGCGAGTTCACTCTGGAGAGAGGCCATTCATCTGTTCTGAGTGTGGGAAGGGATTCACTTGGTCATCCAACCTGCTGACACACCAGCGATTTCACAAGTGACTGCAGGGTTTGGATTCGCTGTTGTCCCAGCGAATAATGACCATTCTGACAGTTGGGCTTTCATTCTGCAGATATTGATTACCCCTATAACTGGACTGGAGTTTAATATTCGGGATATTTGACAAAATAATCAATGGGAAAAGGGTCAGATAAAAAAATAACGCTGATTGTGTTTGCATCCATACTTCATCCTTTAAAAAACATAAGAAATAGGAGCAGGTGAAGGCCATTGTGCACTCAAACCTGTTCTGCTGTATAATAAGATCATGACTGATCTGATCTTGGCCATAGCTGCACTTCCTTGCCTGATCACCATAACCCTTCAGTCCATTATCGCTCAAATGTCTGGCTTTCTCCACTTTAACTAATTTCAATGACCCTGCCTCCACAGCTCTCTGGGGTAGGAAACTCCAAAGTTTTACGACACTCCAATAGAAGACAATTCTCTTCATCTCAGTTCTAAATCGGCTACACGTTATTCTTAAACTATGCCCCCTAGTTCCAGATTCCCAACATCATCTCTGCATCTACCTTGCTGAGCCCCCTCAGTATCATATGGTTCAATAAGATCATCTCTGATTCTTCTAAACTCCAATGAGTATAGGCTCAGACTATCTTCCGAAGTCAACTCCTTCATCTCAGAAATTAAACTCGTGAAGGTTCTCTGAACTGTCTCCAATGCAAGTATAACACTCCTTAAATAAGGAGATCAAAATTGTACGCAGTACTCCAGGTGTGGTCTCACCAATACTCTGTACAATCATAGCAGGACTTCCCTGCGTTTATACTCCATCCTCCTCCTTGCAATAAAGGCCAACATTTCTTCGCCTTCATAATTATTTCTTGTACCTGCATACTGACTTCATGCACAAGGACCCCCAGGTCCATCTGTACTTCAGCATTTTGTAATATCTCTCCATTTAAATAATAAATTGTATTTTTATTTTTTCTACCAAAGTGGTTAATCTCACACTTTCCTACATTAACTCAATTGGTCCACTAAATTAGCCTGTCTGTATAATGTTGCAGATTATTTCTGTCCTCCACACAATGTGCTTTCAAACCTATCTTTGTATCATCAGCAAACTTGGAAACATTACACTCGATCCCTTCATCCAAGTCATTAATATAGATTGTCAATAGTTGCAGCCCCAGCAGTAATCCCTATGACCCCCAACTACTTGCCATTTGACAAACGGAAACTGACCCATTTGTCCCGACACTGTCTTCTGTTAGAACATCAGAACATAAGAATTAGGAACAGCCGCACGAGCCTGCTCTGCCATTCAACAAGATCATGGCTGATCTGGCCGTGGACTCAGCTCCACTTACCCGCCCGCTCCCCATAACCTTAATTCCCTTATTGGTTCAAAATCTATCTCTCTGTGACTTGAAAACATTCAATGAGCTGGCCTCAACTGCTTCCTTGGGCAGAGAATTCCAGATTCACAACCCTCTGGGAGAAGAAATTCCTTAACAACTCGTTTTTATATTGGCTCCCCCGTATTTTGAGACTGTGCCCCCTAGTTCTAGTCTCCCCGACCAGTGGAAAAAACCTCTCTGCCTCTATTTTGTCTATCCCTTTCATGATTTTAAATGTTTCTATAAGATCACCCCTCATCCTTCTGAACTCCAACGAGTAAAGATCCAGTCTACTCAATCTATCATCATAAGGTAAACCCCTCATCTCCGGAATCAGCCGAGTGAATCGTCTCTGTACCCTCTCCAAAGCGAGTATATCCTTCCTTAAGTAAGGTGACCAAAACTGCACGCAGTACTCCAGGTGCTGCCTCACCAATACCCTGTACAGTTGCAGGAGGACCTTCCTGCTTTTGTACTCCAACCCTCTCGCAATGAAGGCCAACATTCAACTCACCTTCCAATTTACCTGCTGCACCTGCAAATTAACTTTTTGGGATTCATGCACAAGGACCCCCAGATCCCACTGCACCGCAGCATGTTGTAAATTCTACCCATTCAAATATTATTCCCTATTACTGTTTTTTTTCCCCAAGGTGGATGACCTCACATTTTACGACATTGTATTCCATCTGCCAAACCTTAGCCTATTCGCTTAACTTATCTAAATATCTTTGCAGCCTCTCTGTGTCCTCTACACAACCTGCTTTCCCACTAATCTTTGTGTCATCTGCAAATTTTGTTACTTAACACTCTGTCCCCTCTTCCAGGTCATCTATGTATATTGTAAAAAGTTGCAGTCCCAGCACTGATCCCTGTGGCACACCACTAACCACCGATTGCCAACATCAAAAGGACCCATTTATCCCGACTCTCTGCTTTCTGGTAGTAAGCCAATTCTCTATCCATGCTAAAACATTTCCTCTGACTCCGCGTACGTTTATCTTCTGCAGTAACCTTTTGTGTGGCACCTTATCGAATGCCTTTTGGAAATCCAAATACATCACATCCATCGGTACACCTCTATCCACCATGCTCATTATATCCTCAAAGAATTCCTGTAAATTAGTTAAACATGATTTCCCCTTCATGAATCCATGTTGCGTCAGCTTGATTGCACTATTCCTATCTCGATGTCTCGCTATTTCTTCCTTAATGATAGCTTCAAGCATTTTCCTCATGACAGATGTTAAACTAACTGGCCGATAGTTACCTGCCTTTTGTCTGCCCCCTTTTTTAAACAGAGGAGTTACATGAGCTGCTTTCCAATCCGCTGGTACCTCCCCAGAGTCCAGAGAAATTTGGTAGATTATAACGAAGGCATCTGCTACAACTTCCGCCATCTCTTTTAATACCCTGGGATGCATTTCATCAGGTTCAGAGAACTTGTCCACCTTGAGTCCCAATAGCCTGTCCAGCACTACCCCACTAGTTATAGTGATTGTCTCAAGGTCCTCCCTTCCCACATTCCCGTGACAAGCAATTTTCGGCAAGGTTTTTGTGTCTTCCACTGTAAAACCGAAGCAAAATAATTGTTTAAGGTCTCAGCCATTTCCACATTTCACATTATTAAATCCCCCTTGTCATCTTCTAAGGGACCAACATTTACTTTAGTTACTCTTTTCCGTTTTATATATCGGTAAAAGCTTTTACTATCTGTTTTTATGTTTTGCGAAAGTTTACTTTCATAATCTATCTTTCCTTTCTTTATTGCTTTCTTAGTCATGCTTTGCTGTCGTTTAAAATATTCCCAATCTTCTAGTTTCCCACTATCCTTGGCCACTTTATACACATTGGTTTTAAATTGTTAGTTAGCCCACCCTAGTCTATCCATGCTAATATATTAGCCCCAGCCCAGTGAAATGTTGTCTTGTGCAGTAACCTGTTATGTGACACCTTATTGCGTACCTGCTGGATAACCAAATACACCACATTCATTGGTTCCCCATTATCCACCTTGCACATTACTTCCTCAAAGAGCTTCAGCAAATTTGTAAAACATGATTTCTCTTTTTTAAAACCATACTGACTCTGCGTATCTGTATTATGCTTTTCCAAATGTCCTGCTCGTGCTTCCTTAATAATGGACTCCAGCTTTTTTCCAATGACAGAATTTAGGCTATTTTCTGTCTCCCTCCTTTTTTAAATATTTTTACATTTGTGGTTTTCCAATCTTCTGGGACCTCCCTAGAATCCATTGAATTTTCGTAGATTACAACCAATTCATCCACTATCTCTGCAGACCCTAGGATGCAAGCCATTGGTCCAGGGAACCTGTCCACTTTAGTCCCATTATTTTACCAAATACTACGTCTTTAGTGATAGTGATAGTTTTTAGTTTCTCCCTCTCTATAGCTTCTTGATTATCTACTATTTGGATGTTTTTAGTATCCTCTACCATGAAGACTGATACAAAATATTTGTTCAAAGTCTCTGCCATTTCCCTGTACCCCATTATTAACTCCCCCGTCTCATCCTCAAAGGGATCAACATTTATTTTAACCAGTCTTTTACATTTTTTTCCTGGTATTAGTCGTAATATTATGAGCTGGATTGGGAGTGGGCTGGCAGTGCGTAGGCAGCAAGCTGTTATGGATAGATTGGGTTGGTTTGGATACCGGTCAGCAGTGAGCTCCCGCAGGAGTTGGTGTGGGATATGTTGCTCATACTATTTTTATTAATGATCTGGTTGTAGATGATGGGGGCACAATCTATAAATTTGCATAAGGATATCAAGATTTGTGCGAGTCTTCGGGGCCCTGCTGCTTCAGGCAGATCTTGCTGGTTTGGGAGATTTGTCTCATGACTGACAAATGGTGTGTAAGTTAGATAAGTGCACTGTTATGCACGTGGGCAGGGTAAATGCTAAACAGTCATTCATGCGTCAGTGATAAGCACTAAAGAAGGTGGAGACAGAGAGAGATTTGGGCATTCCAGTACATACATCGTTGAAGGTTCGAAGTCTGGGGGCTGCTCAACCATTGGAGCAGGTCGGGGAGCAGAAGGAGCAGGCCTGGCCCAGTAGTCTGAGCGGCCCCCAGCCTGTGATCACCATCGGTGCTACAAAGTGGCTTTCTCTGATCCAAATTGAGGATCTCGCACTTTCCGAGTTGAATTCCATCTGGCACAGTTTTTTCCGCATTTTTATGCAGCCAAACCACAGATATTGAAGATCAGGATGTAAAAGAACCAGCCATCGGTGGTCTCGAACCACCATTCTTTCACTTAATAAACGAAAGTGCTACCCGATTGCACTTTAGAGATGTGCTGAATTATTAGCAACAACATATGAGGTTATCGAGCCAAAACTTCAGATCACAGTGAGCAAGCTAACAACTGTCCAGTCTGTTCAGTTATCCCAATTAAAGAGCGCAGTATTCATTATGGGAACATGCAAATGGTTGATGAAAGAAAACACATTTAACAAATTGATCAGAAAACCCGTGTCCGGCTATTAGCATGGTTCATCAACCAATTAACATGGTATCTATGTTTCTCACAACATTGGGAATCTTTCCACGAGTTCTTCTGCTATAGTATTCTTCAATGTAGGGATCAGATATACACGTGTTTGCTTCACAGGATGCCCTGGCAACCAGGCATTCTCAAGCCAAGGCTAATGATGGGTCGCTGCTCTTTCTGCTTTATATGGCGGTCAGCAGCATGCAAAGTGAAACAACGAACCACGGGCCTGTAATGGAGCCTCTACCCATCCTGCTCTGTGTGGGTCTCAGTACCACACTGGGAAATGGAGTAACATATCACAGGTGAAGATAGAGTCTGGGATTTCCCTGCTCTGAGTGGGTCTCAGTACCACACTGGGTGATGGAGTAACATACCACAGGTGGGAATGGAGCCTGGGCTTTCCCTGCTCTGTGTGGGTCTCAGTACCACACTGGGTGATAGAGTAACATACCACAGGTGAGGATGGAGTCTGCGCTTTCCCTGTACTGTGTGGGTCTCACTACCACACTGGGTGACACAGTAACATATCACAGGTGGGGAGTGAGTCTGGGCTTTCCCTGTTCTGTGTGGGTCTCAGTACCACACTGGGTGATAGAGTATCATACCACAGGTGGGGATGGAGTCTGGGCTTTCCCTGCTCTGTGTGGGTCTCAGTACCACACTGGTGAGAGAGTATCATACCACAGGTGAGGATGGAGTCTGGGCTTTCCCTGTTCTGTGTGGGTCTCAGTACCACACTGGGTGATAGAGTATCATACCACAGGTAGGGATGGAGAATGGGATTTCCCTGCTCTGTGTGGGTCTCAGTACCACACTGGGTGATAGAGTATCATACCACAGGTGGGGATGGAGTCTGGGCTTTCCCTGCTCTGTGTGGGTCTCAGTACCACACTGGTGAGAGAGTATCATACCACAGGTGAGGATGGAATCTGGGCTTTCCCTGTTCTGTGTGGGTCTCAGTACCACACTGGTTGACACAGTAACATACCACAGGTAGGGATGGAGAATGGGCTTTCCCTGCTCTGTGTGGGTCTCAGTACCACACCGGGTGATACAGTAACATAACACAGGTGGGGATGGAGTCTGGGCTTTCCCTGCTCTGTGTGGGTCTCAATAGCAGGTAAAAACAGAGAGTAAAAGCTTTTACAGATATATAAAACGGAAAAGAGTGACTAAAGTAAATGTTGGTCCCTCAGAAGATGAGAAGGGGGATTTAATAATGGGAAATGTGGAAATGGCTGACGCCTTAAATAATTATTTTGCTTCGATCTTCAGAGTGGAAGACACAAAAACCATGCCAAAAATTTTGGTCACAGGAATATGGGAAGGGAGGACCTTGAGACAATCACTACCACTAGAGGCGTAGTGCTGGACAGGCGAATGGGACTCAAGGAAGACAAGTCCCGTGGTCCTGATGAAATGGATCCCAGGGTATTAAAAGAGTTGGCGGAAGTTATAGCAGATGCATTAGTCATTATCTACCAAAATTCTCTGGACTCTGGGGAGGCACCAGCGGATTAGAAAGTAGCTACTGTAACACCTCTGTTTAAAAACGGGGGCAGACAAAATGCAGGTAACTATAGGACGGTTAATTTAACATCTGTAGTGGGAAAAATGCTTGAAACTATCATTAAGGAAGAAATAGCGGGACATCGAGATAGCAATAGTGCAATCAAGCAGATTCATGAAGGGGAAATAATGTTTAACTAATTTACTGCAATTCTTTGAGGATATAACGAGCATGGTGGATAGAGGTGTACCGATAAATGTGGTGTATTTAGATTTCCAAAAGACATTCGAAAAGGTGCCACACAAAAAGGTTACTGCAGAAGATAAAGGTTTGAGGAGTCAGAGGAAATGTGTTAGCATGGATGGAGAACTGGCTGGCTAACAGAAAGCAGAGAGTCGGAATAAATGGGTCCTCTTCGGGTTGGAAATCGGTGGTTAGTTGTGTGCCACAGGGATCAGTGCTGGGGACACAACTATTTACAATATACATAGATGACCTGGAAGAGGGAACAGAGTGTCGTGTATCAAAATTTGCAGAAGACACAAAGATTAGTGGGGAAGCGGGTTGTTTAGAGGACACAGAGAGGTTGCAAAGAGATTTAGATAGGTTCAGCGAATGGGCTAAGGTTTGGCAGATGGAATACAATGTCGGAAATTGTGAGGTCATCCACCTTGTGAAAAAAACAGTCAAAGGGAATATTATTTGAATGGGGAGAATTTACAACATGCTGCGGTGCAGAGAGACCTGGGGGTCCTTGTGCATGAATCCCAAAAAGTTAATTTGCAGGTGCAGCAGGGAATCAGGAAGGCGAATGGAATGTTGGCCTTCATTGCGAGAGGGATGGAGTACAAAAGCAGGGAGGTCCTGCTGCAACTGTATAGGGTATTGGTGAGGCCACAACTGGAGTACTGCTTGCAGTTTTGTTCACCTTACTTAAGGAAGGATATACTAGCTTTGGAGGGGGTACAGAGACGATTCACTAGGCTGATTCCGGAGATGAGAGTGTTACCTTATGGTGATAGATTGAGTAGACTGGGTATTTACTCGTTGGAGTTCAGAAGGATGAGGGGTGATCTTATCGAAACATTTAAAATAATGAAAGGGATAGACAAGATAGAGACAGAGAGGCTGTTTCCACTGGTCGGGAGACTAGAACTAGGGGGCACAGCCTCAAAATACGGGGGAGCCAATTTCATACCGAGTTGAGAAGAATTATTTTCTCCCAGAGGGTTGTGAATCTGTGGAATTCTCTACCGAAGGAAGCAGGTAAGGCTAGCTCATTGAATGTATTCAAGTCACGCATAGATAGATTTTTAACCAAGAAGGTAATTAAGGGTTACGGGTAGCAGGCGGGTAAGTGGTGCTGAGTCCACTACCAGATCAGCCATGATCTGGTTGCATGACTGAGCAGAATCGAGGAGCTAGATGGCCTACTCCAGTTTCTAATTCTTATGTTCTTATGTAAGCAAACTGGGTGATAGAGTAACATACCACAGGTAGGGATGGAGTCTGGGCTTTCCCTGCTCTGTGTGTGTCTCAGTACCACACTGGGTGATAGAATAACATACCACAGGTGGGGATAGAGCCTGGGCTTTCCCTGCTATGTGTGGGTCTCAGTACCACACTGGGTGATACAGTAACATAACACAGGTGCGGATGGAGCCTGGGCTTTTCCTGCTCTGTGTGTGTCTCAGTACCACACTGGGTGATAGAGCAACATACCACAGGTGGGGATGGAGTCTGGGCTTTCCATGCTCTGTGTGTGTCTCAGTACCACACTGGGTGATAGAGTAACATACAACAGGTGGGGATGGAGTCTGGGCTTTCCCTGCTCTGTGTGTGTCTCAGTACCACACTCGGTGATACAGTAACATATCACAGGTGTGGATGGAGCCTGGGCATTCCCTGCTCTGTGTGGGGCTCAGTCCCACACCGCGTGCAATAAATTAAGATGCATAATGCGGAAGAAGGAAACTGATCGCATTCTGTTGTGTGGAGCTCAGTGCGATACCGGGTGTGATATGAAAATTCTCCACACAAGCTGAGCCCCTGGGGCACAGCCAGTAGCTGCCTCCCTGCAATGACAGACAGGGAGCAGAGACTGAGGTTGAAGTTTCACATGATTAAGCTGCTTTATTAGGCGATTCCTCAGCTGTGAATCCCCCAGCAAAGACTTCATGGAGTGTATAATATAAATGAGATTCAACATCAGCATCTGAAAAGCTCTCCTTGCTTTGCGACTCTTATCTCTATGCAACTTCTCGCTGCTAAAGAGTGAACTTAATATAATTTCACCTTGGCTCGGGGTCAGTGTGGCTCAGTATATTTTGGGCTGTTTGAAATGCAATGTAATTGGCCAACCCTGAACCAATTTACAACTTGCACCAGCCATGAACAGCGCATCATTCGTTGCAGTAGTACAAAATACACTTCTATGCCTGTTGTTTTAATTTCAGCAGTAAATGACTCGATTTCTCTCAACATATGGAACTATAACTGCCGATTGACACTGTAAATGTTGCAAACATTTAACTGCAAGTGTCCGATCAATCATGGTTATCATTAGGCATCAATTTACCTTTTTGCGCTGCACCCTCACTTATCACAGCATGGCTATCAGTCAATGCACTGCCAGTGTGAAAAAATTCAACATTTTAAACTTAGCAACGTGTGCAAGACTGTAATCAGAGAGCGCTTGGGCCATGGGCAGTGAAACCTATCCTGAGCATTAAGATATTTATGAAGCCTGGGCGCCTCCTGTATTTCGCATTGGCTCACTGTGTGCCTATGTTTAGGATTCGCAGGCGATTTTCCAGCTCTGAATTCATGCAGTGTTTGATGTAATTCACTGTGTCTTCAACACAGTGAGATCTAGCCTGGTGAACAAACTTTGTATCTTTATGAACACTTCATAACACTAGACTGGTGTGCAAGCTTTGTATCTTTACGAACATTTCAGCAGAACATTAAATCAACAGATGGAACTAGAATTGCTGATTGACACTGTAAGTTTTGCCAACATTTAACTGCAGTGTGAGAACAATCACAATTATCATTATGCTTCAATGGACGTTTTGGCTCTGCATCACCCGAAAAACCTAGCTCCCCCAACAGTACTCAAAGCAGTGTATCTGTTTTGCAGTGGGATGACCACAGGGGACCCTTGCACTATCTTTCTTGCACTACTCTTCCTGCTTGTCTTCCATTCCCTATCTGGCTGTGGACACTTCTGCTGCGGTAAGACCAACTCACTACACGTGATACTCACGTCATTCTCAGCATCGTGGATGTTCCAGAGTGAATCCACCCTCAGCTCCAACTCCGCAACGCGGACTGTCAAGAGCTCGAGGCGGATACACTTCCCACACACGTAGCGCCCAGGGACACCGGAAGTGTCCCCAAGTTCCCACATGGTACAGGAAGAGCATATCACATGTCCGAGCTCTCCTGCCATGTCTTAACCTTAGATACCCTTAAATTGGTAATAACAATGTTAATGTTCACTTACTGATATAAAAATAAAAGAAAAGCTACTCACCAATCACCAGCCAAACACTTACCCCATTGGCTGTGACGTCACTTTTTGATTACTTTCTACTTCTATTTTGCTTTCTCTCCTGCTGTAGCTGCCTTTTGATAGGCTGCTCCCGCGTCTCACCAACTGCCGCTGGCTCTCGATCTCCTGCTGGGCCTTTTATAAGCTGCTCACGCGTCTCACCAACTGCCGCTGGCTCTCGATCTCCCGCTGGGCCTTTTATAGGCCGCTCCCCTCTCACCAACTGCCGCTGGCTCTCGATCTCCCGCTGGGTCTTTTATAGGCCGCTCCCCATGGTCAGAGGGTCTGGTGAGAAGGAGGAACTGAGGGAAATCCTTATTAGTCATGAAATTGTGTTGGGGAAATTGATGGGATTGAAGGCCGATAAATCCCCAGGGCGTGATGGACTGCATCCCAGTCTACTTAAGGATGTGGCATTGGAAATGTCGGATGCATTGAGAGTAATTTTCGAACATCCAAAGACTCTGTTCAGTTCCTATCAAGTGGAGGGTAGCCAAGGGAGCCAAACTTTTTAAAAGAGGAGGGAGAAAGAAAACAGGCAATAATATGCATCAGTAGTGCGTAAAATGATGGAATCAATTGTTAAAGATGTCACAGCAGCGCATTTGGAACGAGGTGACATAATAGGTCCAAGTCAGCATGGATTTACGAAAGGGAAATCATTCTTGACAAATATTCTGGAATATATTTGAAGATGATTCCAGCAGAGTGGACAAGGGAGAACCAGTTGATGTGGTATATTTGGACTTTCAGAAGGCCTTCGACAAGGTCCCACACAAGAGATTAATGTGCAAAGTTAAAGCACATGGGATTGGGGATAGTGTGCTGACGTGGATTGAGAACTGGTTGTCAGACAGGAAGCAAAGAGTCGGAGTGAATTGGTAATTTTCAGAATTGCAGGCTGTGATTAGTGGGGTACCGCAAGGTTCTGTGCTGGGGCCCCAGCTGTTTACATTGTACATTAATGATTTAGACGAGGGGATTAAATGTAGTATCTCCAAATTTGCGGATGACACTAAGTTGGGTGGCAGTGTAAGCCGCGAGGAGGATGCTATGAGGCTACAGAGTGACTTGGATAGGTTAGGTGAGTGGGCAAATGCGTGGCAGATGAAGTATAATGTGGATAAATGTGAGGTTATCCACGTTGGTGGTAAAAACAGAGAGGCAGACAGTTATCTGAATGGTGACAGATTAGTAAAAGGGGTGGTGCAACGAGACCTGGGAGTCATGGTACATCAGTCATTGAAGGTTGGTATGCAGGTACAGCAGGCGGTTAAGAAAGCAAATGGCATGTTGGCGTACATAGCGAGGGGATTTGAGTACAGGGGCAGGGACGTGTTGCTACAGTTGTACAGGGCCTTGGTGAGGCTGTACCTGCAGTATTGCGTGCAGCTTTGGTCTCCTAACTTGAGAAATTACATTTTTGCTGTTGAGGGAGTGCAGCGAAGGTTCACAAGACTGACGCCCTGGATGGCGGGACTGACATATCAAGAAAGACTGGATCAACTGGGCTTGTATTCACTGGAGTTCAGAAGAATGAGAGGGGATCTCATAGGAACGTTTAAAATTCTGACGGGCATAGACAGGTTAGATGCAGGACGAATGTTCCCAATGATGGGGAAGTCCAGAACCAGGGGTCAGAGCCTAAGGATAAGTGGTAAGCCATTTAGTACCGAGATGAGGAGAAATATATTCACCCAGAGAGTGGTGAACCTGTGAAAGTCTCTAGCACAGAAAGTTGTTGAGGCCAAGTCACTAAATATATTCAAAGAGGAGTTAGATATAGACCTTACGACTAGGGGGATCAAGGGGTCGGGTGAGAAAGCAAGAATGGCGCACTGAAGTTGCATGTTCAGCCATGAACTCCTGGAATGGCGGTGCAGGCTCGAAGGGCCGAGTGGCCTACTCCTGCACCTATTTTCTATGTTTCTATGTTTCTATGTTTCATATAAAATATACCATCTCACAATTTTCTGTGTTGAACTTCGTGTTTCAATTATATGGCCAACCTGCAAGTTTAGTAATGTCCGACTGTAATTTCTTGCATTCCCCTTCGGTATTCTCTATCCCCACCAATGCCCCCCGCCACACGATGTTGAGTCACGCGCAAAGTTAGGAATTGTATCTGAATCATTAAAATAAATGATGTACTAGCACTGATCCTCGTGGAACACCACTATTCACCTTCTGCCAATGTGAATAGTTACATTTGTCTTGGCTGATCCAGATAATTTCGAGATGAATGGTGGCCATCAGTATGTTGTTGGGTGGTGGTCATGACGTTGAATGCCAAATGGCGCTGGTTTGACTATCGCTTGCCAGAGATAGTCATTGCCTGGCACCTATGTGATGCGAGTTTAATAATCTGCTGGATGTGTACATTTGTGGCATAAATTAACATATGCAGAGTAGTTGCTGATTGGATAGTGAATGATTTATAAATGCAGTTTGTATGCAGAGAGATTCGTGAAGCTAAATTCTAACAGCCAGCAGAGAATGATTAAGAGAGGGAAGAAGGTTCATGAAAGTAAACTAGCACGACATGTAAAAATTGTAAAAACAGATAGTAAGAATTTCTACAGGTACTTTGAATGGAAAAGATTTGCAAAACTAAATGTTTGTCCCCTGAAGGATGAGACTGAGACATTAATAATGTAGATCATTGAAATGGTATAGTCGTTGAACACATATTGTCTATCGGTCAAAGGCCGAAGTTCGAAGGAAGGAGGCTCTAAAAACATCCTAATAGTGGAAAAACAAGGGGCGATATGTCGAGAGGAACTTAATGCATTATAGACTAAAGGCGGAGCAGTTCCCTGTACCTGATTACTTATATCCTAGGTTCTTAAGAGGAGTTGCTTTATTTTAGTGAATGCATTGTTCTTACTTACGAAAATGACAGGGATTCTGGAGCGCTCCTAGCGGCTTGGAAAACTGCAAATGTAACGCCACTATTTATAAAAATGAGGCAGCTGACAAGCAGGAAACTATCGACCAGTTAGCCTAAAATCTGTCGTTGGGAAAATGCTGGAGTCCATTATTAAGGAAGCAGTAGCGGGGCATTTAGAAAAGCATGATTCAATCAAGCAGAATCAGCATGGTTTTATTAAAATGAATTGATGATTGACAAATTTGCTGGAGTGCTTTGGGGATCAAACGAGCAGCTGGATTAAGGGGAACCAGCAGATGTGGTGTTTTTGGATATATAAATGGCTTTCGATTCATGCCACATAAGAGATTGCTGCACACGGTACAATCTCAGGGGGTTGGGGATAAAATATCGGCTAACAATCAGAAAACCGAGAGTCTGGATAAATGGATCATTTACCGGTTTGCAAACATTGGCTAGTGGGATGTGGCAGGAGTCACCTATTTACAATCTAGATTAATGTTTTGGATGAAGGGACCGGGTGTAATGTAGCCAAGTTTGCTGATGTTACAAAGATGGGTGGGATATCAAATTGTGACGAGGACACAAAGCATCTGCGACGGGATATAGATTGGTTAATTGCTTGGGAAAAAACATTTGCTGATCGAAAAAATGTAGGAAAATATGAGGTTATCCACTTTGGCAGAAATATGCGAAAAGCAATTTTTAATTTAAATGGAGAAAAATTCAAAGTGCTGCAATACAGTGAGACCTGGAGGTGCTTGTGCATGAAACACAAAAGACTAGTATGCATTGACAGCAGGTAATCAGGAAGCCCAATTTAATGGTGGCCTTTGTTAAAAGGGGCCTGAGTTTTAAGGCAGAGAACTCCAGCTGCAAGTGTACAGGGTTTTGGTGAGGCCAAACCTGGAGTACATTTTACAGTTTTGCTTTCCGTAATTAAGGAAGTATTTACTTGCATTGGAGATTGCTCACAGAAGGTTCACTAGATTGATTCCGCAGTTGAGGCGGTTGACCATTTAAGAAAGATTTGGTAGTTTGAGCCGATACACACTGGAGTTCAGAAGAATGAGAGGTGGTCTTAATGAAACTTATGATAATAAGGGGACTCGAAAAAGGGGAATGCAGAGAAGATATTTACATCATTGAGGAAACTAAAGCCGCCGGGGACATCGTGTTAGAATAAGGGACCGTTCATTTAAAACTGAGATGAGGATTTTTTTTTCTCTCAGAGCATTGTAAATCTATGCAATCCTCTGCCCCAGAGAGCAGAAGAGACTGGGTCATTGAATATATTTAAAGCGGAGATAGACAGATTTTTGAGAGATAAGCAAGTAAAGGGTTTATGAGGAGCGCGTAGAGATGTAGAGCTGAGGCCAAGATCAGATCAGCCATGATCTTATTGAAAGGTGGAACAGGCATGAGGTGCCAAATGACATAGTCCTGCTCCTATTTATTATGTTCTTATGTTATAATTGATGGATAGTGCATGATTTGAAGACGCCTGGATAATATCAGCTTCCAACATAAAAGTATCTTGAATATTGCGGTTCACAGCATGGCTGCTTAGTTCACTTAGTTAAAACGTGGTGTTACTTAGTTATGTCGTGTGTTTGAACCCCTTGTGGCACATTGACATTACTTTGTGGGGCGTTTGGTATTTTATTTTTGTTATTTTTCACTAGCTTTAAACGTTTGTAAGGAAACTCATGTAGAATATATAATACTTTGAAGTAATACTGAAAAATTTTACTTCTGCCGAGAGCTCAAAAACCTAAGAGCTTAAAACTGTGTTTTTCTGGACACAGCTGGTACTTGACCTGCCGAGTTTTGTTCCAGCATTGATTAAATAATTCCATATGCAGCATCTGCTCCACTATGCATTTTATTTTGGAGCCGTGTCCCAGTTTTTATTATGAAAGAAATTGTTCCAAAATCAGTTGGAGTTTGGAAAGTGAAAATAATATAAATCCGAGCATTCGTGCTTCATCGGTAGAATGCTCGCCTACTCTTAAATCTGAGCAGTACCCTCTCTCGAACAATCACGTCTTTCATGTAATGTGGTGACCAGAACTGCATGCAGTACTTTAGCTGTGTTCCAACTAGTGTTTATAGCATTTCAAACATAACCGCCCTGCTCTTGTATTCCATGCCTTTCCTGCTAAATGTACGTATTCCGTATGCCTTCTTAAACACGTATCCTTCTACATTCTTCGATCTGAGTACATGCATTCCAAGAAGCCGTTTTTCCTCTATGTCTTGCAGTGCCATACCACTGATTGTGTGTTCCCTTGCCTTATTAGCCCTGCCAAAATGCATTAGCTCACTGCTCACCAGATTGAATTATATTTTCCACTGTTCTGCCCACCTGGCCAGTGCATTTATATATTCCTGCAGTCTACGGCTTTCCTCTTCATTATCAACCACACAGCCAGTTTTAGTATAATCTTCAAAATTCTTAATCATACATCCTGCATTCACATCTAATCATTGCTATGTACCACAAAAAGCAAGAGGCCTGGTACTTAGCCCTGGGGAAACTCACTGGAAACATACTTCCAGCCACGCCTGTGCATGATGGCATATTCCAAACGCAAGGAATAGGTGAAAAAGGTAGAGGAGCTAAAGGCACAGATACACACCTTGAAATATGATACATTAGCGATAACAGAAACATGGCATAAATAGGGGCAAGGTAGGCATCTTTACATTCCTGGTTACATGGTTTTCAAACAAGATAAAGATGGGCATAAAAATGAGGGGGTGGCAATTTTTGCTAAATAAACAATTACAGCTGTGAGAAGGAATCATATGTTAGAACGAGTTTAAATTAAGCTAAATGATTTCAACATATGTACAAAAATGGGCAAACGCATTGCAGGGAGTGTGCTGTAGTCCCCCAAACAATCCGAGGGAGCTAGAAGAAGCAATGTGATAGCAAATATCTGAAAGTTCACTCATTTTGGTTTGTACTATGGGGGATATCAATTACTTTAATATTAACTGTGATATAAGTAGCGTAAAATGTATAGACGGCACAGAATAGCTCATTTGCATTTAGGATAACTTTTTTTAGCCAATTAATAGCATTCCCAACATGGAAGGTTGCACTTTTGTACTAAGTTTTTCGCAATTAATTGGGCAGATGGAAAGCATATCAGTGGGAGAGTCACTGCAGTGCATCCACGAAGCTGAGAACTTCGTGGATAGCACGTTTCTTGATGTGGTCACCTTGCACATTAAAAGTGTGCTGGGTGAGAATGAATGTGTGGCCGGCAGACTGAAAAGTAGGAACAGCCAGGTAGTTCAGAAATCACCTGAGTGCTTCTCACTCTCCACCCAGCTTTCTGTTCTGAGTACTGGTGCGGGGCGGGGGGGGCGGTGGGGGATGGTTCTCCAGGGAATGCAACCAGAGCCAAGTCCATGGCACCACTGCCGGATCAGCTGCCCAGGAGGTAGGAAGAAGAGTGGGAGCAATATTGGTAAAAGTTCAATAGTTAACCGTGCAGACACGCCACAGACATCAATCCAGAATGATAAGTTGCGTTTATGGTGCCAGGGTCAAAGATATAACTGAGCGGATGCAGGGGATGCTAGGGGGATAGGGTGAACAGTCAGAGAACTTGATCCATTATGATACCAATGACACAGGTCGCAAGTGAGATGAAGCATTGCATGCTGATTTGTGGGAGCTCGGATAGGGTTTAAAAAGCATGAGGTGCAGCACATTTCTTGTGGTGGAGGAGAAGCGAGAGATCATGGCGGAGATGCAGTGAATGCGTGTGGTGGAGAAGCGGCCTGATATTTTGGCGGAGGAGCAGTGACAGATCGTGGCAGATGTGCAGCGAATGCTTTTGTTGCAGAGGTACGGCAAGAGATCGTGGTGGAGATAAAGGCCAGAGATCGCGATGGAAATGGAGCGAATGATTATGGCGGAGGAGTGGTGAGAGTTCGTGGCAGAGGTGCGATAAATGAGGATACGGGGCGCAGAATTGCCGACGGCACAGGGGCAGCACGGGTTAGCCCACAATGCCAAATGTGTGTGTGCTAGGTCCATGCAGCAGAGCAGTTCTCCAGTGATCCTGCTTAACCCATGCCACGATATAAACTCCTAGCTCTGTCAAGTCGCTATGGTGGCTTCGGTGCAAAGGTCTCCACACGTTAAAAACATCCACGCGCAGACATCCACTCCTTCAATTAGAGTTCAGGACTGAATTATCGGGTCTTTCATTGAAATAACTGTGAACTCATGTTGAAATAAGTCATCCTTGTTCGAGAGAACGTCTAAGATGATGAAAAAAGCAGCACCTCAAAGTTAGTAATTTCAGCTTACACCCGGTGCCACGTGCCAGCGAGGAGAATCATATCGAAGCATTTACTGTGACATGATTGAAAGAAGGGCAGGTATGATCGGTCAACATTCCTGGTTACATGTTTGTCAGGCAGGTGAGAGGAGGGATAAAACCGAGGGTAATGGGGAGGTCGCAGTATTGATTAAGTAAACAATTGCAGCTATGAGGTAAGATAATGTGTTTGAAGTGTCTTCAATTCAGGGTATATTAGGTAAATTTAAGAACATAAAAGGGGCTGGGAGTGTGCTGTAGACGCCCAGAGGGAGATCGAAGAGAAAATATGTTGGTTAACGTCTGAGAAGTGCTGGAATTTGAGGGCAGTAAGAGTAGGCGATTTCAACTGCCGTTATATTAACTCGGATAGAATTAGTGTGAAAAGTATCGCGGGTGCAGCATTCCTGAAATTTATGCAGGAGATCATTTTTAGCCAATATGTAGCAAGACAAACATGAAAGGGGACGGTTCTGCGCTTAGGTTGAGCGATTGATACTGAGCAGGTCGAAGATGCATCAATGGGGAGCATTTTAGTTCTTGTGATCATAACTCAGTTAAATTTAGTGTAGTTATGGAAATTGACAGTTACACCAGGAATACAAAATCTTAAGTTGGGAAAAGACAATTTTGGGAAACAGAGATCGTATTTTGCCAAAGTGGGCTGGAAACAGTTACTTGAAGGCAAAAACTGTTTTAGAGCATTGGGAGGCATTCAATGAGAAGATCCTCAGGTTTCAGCACAAATATGCTGCTTAAAGGAAAAGGGTGGTACTAACAAATCTAAAGCCCCTTTGATGTCAAGGTGCTTTCAGCGCAGAATAATGAAAATAGGGGAACATATGCCAAAGTTTGGGCTCAATAGTTCAGAAAGTCTAGAGGAGAAAATAAAGTGGAAGTTGAAATTTAACAGGAAATTGGGAAAGCAAAGAGAGAAAAGCAAAATATATTGCCAAGTAAATCAAGGAAAATGCAAAGATTTACAAATACATTAAGAGCAAAGGATATCAAAAGAAAGATGATGGATCATTAGAGACGATGAAGGTAATCTGTTCATGGAGGCAGAATATTTGTGTATGATTTTAATGAATCATTTGCAACTGTTTTCACAAAAGTGAGGGGCGATGCAGACGTTGCAATCGGTAAGAAGTCTGAAATATTAACTGAAATAAACATAGTGAAAAAGGTAGTATTGAGGAATTTGACAGCTTTGTAGGTGGAAAACTCCACAGGGCCGAGAGAAGCAAAAGAGGAAATAGTACAAGATCTGACCATCATAATACTCTGTGGCTACAGGCGTCGTGCCAAAGGACTGGAGGACTGCTAATGTTGTGCATTTGTTTCAATATGGATCGATGAACAATTAAAGAACAGTCAGCATTACCTCGGTTGTTGGAACATTATTTGAAAGAACAGGATAAATATTCATTTAGAAAGACACAGATAAGTCAAGGGCAGTCAGCATGGATTTGTTAAGGGAAGGCCGTGTCTGACTTAATTAATTTCATTTTCTGAGGAGATAACAAGGAGTGCCGATGAGGTTAGTGCACTTTTTTGCAGTGCATGTGGCTTTTAGCAAAGGCTTATGACGTGGTCCCATATGACAGACTGCTCAGGAGACTAACCAGCCATTGGGATCCAAGGCAAAGTGGCAAGTTGAATCCGGAATTGTTTCGGAGTAAGGAAGCAAAGAACAATAGGTGTTGTTTCAACTGGAAGGCTGTTCGAGTCAGGATCCGTAAGACTGCGCAGAAGATTCCTTTTTCTTTGTGGTATGTATTAATGATTTATACTTGAATGAAGGGCCTATGATTAAAACTTATACAAATGATACAAAAAATTGGCTTTGTGGTTGATAATGAAGAATAAAGTTGTTGAATGCAGGAAGATATCAATGAACTGGTCAGCTGGGCAGAATCGTGGCTTATGGAAACCAATCCGTAGAATCGTGAGGTAATGCATTTGTGTCGGGCGAACCAGGCCAAGGTTCGCACGTTAAATGGCAGGACAATGAGAAGTGTAGTGGAAGAAAGGGAACGTTGAATGCATGTCCACAAATCCGTGAATGTAGCCGAACAGGCAGAAAAGTTATTTCAGAAGGCACACGGAATGCTTTCCTTATTTTGCAGAGGCATAGAATACAAGAGGGAAGATATGGGAGAGGGATCATCAAATGTGGTCATATGAGTCTAATTGAAAAATAAAAAAGTAGTGTTCACACTGCTGCGAATGTATTATAGACCCCCAAACTGTGGGATGGAGATGGCGGATAAAATATATCGACAAATGGCTGCGGTGCATAAACCATAGGTTAGTAATAGTAGGGATTTTAATTATCCAAATATTGGGACATATATAGTGTGAAGGGGAAAGAGTGCAGAATTCTTAAAATGTATTCAACTGAACCTCTTTTCGTCACTATGTAACAAGCCCAAGACGAGATGTGGCGGTTTTGGATTTTTCTGGGAGAAATGAAGCTGCGCAGGTTGAAGGGGTATCAGTGGGAGAACACTTGGGTGCCGGTGACTATAATTCAGTCAGACTCATGTTAGCTGTCGCTAAGGAAAATGAACTGCTTTAATAAAAGTCCCAAATTGGGGAAAAGCTAATTTTGCTCAGTTGAGAGTTGATTTGGCAGCAGTGGACAGGAAACAGCTACTTGTAGGTAAATCATTGTCGGAACAGTGGGAGGCATTCAAGGGAGGAGATCGTGAAGGCTGAGGCCAAGCATGTGTGCATGAAGTAAAAGGCTGGGAAAATAAGTCTAGAGCCCCCTGGACGTCTAAGGACTTACAGGGGAGGATTAAGGAAAAAAGTGACGCTTTTTCATATACCACCGGCTAAATACTAATGAAACCTTGGCGGAATATAGAAAGTTAAGAGACACAACTAAAAATGACGTTAGGAATGGTAAGAGAGTGCATTAAAAATTCTTGGCTCCTAAAATTAAGGAAAACCTACAGATGTTCCACAAATATATTAAGAGTAAGATGGTAACTAAAGAAAGGATAGGACGTCTTCGCGACCTTGAGTGTAATCTTTGTGTGGAGGTGGAAGATTTTGGTAATTTCTTAATGAATACTGTTCATCTCTTTTCACAAAGGAAAGGGGCAATGCAGATACTGCTATCGAGGAGGAATGTGATTTTCTGGATGAAATAAACACAGTGACAGAGGAAGCATTCAGGTTTTAATCGATTTGAAAGGAGGTAGGTCCCCAGACTCGGATCACTTCAATCCTACTTCAACTCATCCTATCAGCATATCCTTTTATTCCTTTCTCACTCATGTGCTTAGGTAGCTCTCTCTTTAATGCCTCTGTTGTATTCGCCTCAACTACAGAACGCTCTAGCACCTTCCACATTCTAATCACTCTTTGGTAAAGAAGTTACTCTTGCATTGCCTTCTGAAGTCATCGGTGTCTTTCTTATAATTATGACCTCTAATTCTGAACTCCTGCATAATAGCACAAATATTTTCTGCAAGTAGGCGCTATCACATCCCTTCATAATATTAGAGTCAATATCTGCCTTGGCTTTTACAGAGAAAAGCTCCCCAGTCTGTTTAGATTTTCACGAAAGTAAATGCTTCCAGTTCTGGCCGAAATCATTCCTGCTGTGCTGTGAAATTCAATGATTCTACGATTTAGTTTTCACATCGACTGGGAAATAAAACAGGGCAAGCATGCCGGCAATTGTCTTAAATTTTCCACCGACCAGTAGATTAATAAATAATTAATGTGCATGGCTGCAATGGCCGAGTGGTTAAGGCGTTGGACTTGAAATAGAATGGGGTTTTCCTGCGCAGTTTCGAGCCCTACTCACAACGATTCTACAGTGAACATTTTATTTGCTTTAATCAGCTCGCTGACGAGATGACTGACGTCGAAACTGAACAGAATCCCCTCATCTGTCCTTTATTACAATCATTGATGCAAACCTATTTTTCTAATTGGAAGCACTAATTAATACTGCCATAAATTAGCGATTGCAGATTTGTTGTAAACGTTGCAAAGATCAGTGAGAAATATGCACAGCAAACAGCATTAAAAATGCATTTTAACAAAGAGCCCTGCAATTTTTAGAATGAAGCCATATTCAGCTGAATAAGATTCGGCAGTACTCAAACCTACAATTTTCTGATAACATCAGTGTTTATACCCAAATCAGACACCTTATCCATTCAGCCACGCTGTTCCTGCAGTGCACAGCTGACTCATGCCGTGAATGAGGGATTACACACCGGAATTGCATTTATTTCAATTCCTTACTTAGGACCGCAAACCAATCAGCGGCAGTGGGCCATTAACTGATTGAAATACGAGAAGTCCCAAATTCTCGGAGATAATCGAAATGATCATTAAATGCTGGAAACTCTCCGCAGTTCAAAGAGCTCTTGGCAGAACTCAGATTTTGCAGCATTGCTTGAATGTTATGCAGGTCCTTGTCAGTTTCGTTCCTAAATGATTGAGCTGCTCTAAAATAACAAAGCTAAGATGCTCGTAACCCTGCCCTCCCCCACACAAAATAAAAGATGTCCCTTCCGAGGGTCGAAAGCGCAGCATTCGCGTTAACAGCGCCATGCTTAACCATTTGATTCAACCGGCCTTGCTATTGTGTATTTTTATTTAACGATAAAAAAACGAGCATTTTTGCAGGGACATTCATCTCAGCACTTCCCAAAGCTGTTCACAGCCAGTAAATTAGTTTTACAGTCTGGTCACTAATGTAGGAAATGCAAAAGCAGATTTGCACCTGCAAGAACCCACGATTAAATAGTGACTAGATGTTGTTTGTAGGATGAAAGTTGGCTCAAGGACACCGCGGTGAACTCTCCTGCTCTCCTTCTGAAAAGCGAGCATGGGATATTTTACGTCCAGCTCGGAGGGCAGACAGGTCTCGGTTTAAGATCTCAACCGAAAGTCAGCAACTCCGACAGTGCTGTGCTCCCTCACAACTGCCTCTCCGATATTACAAAACCTACTTGAATTTCTACTCACCAAACTGTCTGTCGCAGATGCAACTGTCCATGGCAATATTGGTAGCAGCGAATACTGGAAACACGTTGTGGATACTAAGTCCTGTTTTCACACGGAGGACACTCTGCTTCGTATTTTCTGGCACCACCACCGTGCTAAATGGGATAGATTCTGAACAGATGGAGCAGCTCAACGCTGGGCATCCATGATGTGCTGTAGGACAACAGCAGCAGCAGAATTGTACAATCTGTAAACATATGTCGAAGCATATACCCCATCTACCGTTACCTTGTAAACAGAGCAGCAAACCAGGACAACGCCTCAGCCTCAGTTTTTCAATCGAAAAGAGATCTACCTGTTCTTCCTTTGCTGATGTGTACACTGGCTGTTCTGTTACCATCCTTGTAAATCTTCTCTGCATCCTCTACAATGCCTCTATATGCTTTTTATAATATGGCGAATGGAAATGTGCACAATAACCGGTGTGGTCTAACAAAGGTTAAATATAGGTTGAGCATAAATTCGCGACATTTCTATACTATACGTGCTTTTTGATTTTGCTTTTTTATGACCTTGCTAATCTGTGTCTTAACGTTTAGAGTTTTGTGTATTCGCCTTCCGTTTGATCTTCTACGCCACCCAGACTGGTATCCTCAAATAATAAGTGACCTCCCTATTCTTCCTAACAAAATTGAACACCTCACATTTGTATGGTTTGATATTCAAAAGCCAATGATATGCCCAATCTGCAAGTTTATTAATGCCCTTCTCTAATGTGTTGTAGTCCCCTTTATTTTTGACTACCCGCCTAATTAGATGTCACGTGCAAATTTCGATGTTATGTTTTCGCTTTCTCGGTCAAGTTGTCAATATAACTTGTGAACAACAGTGGTCCCATCAACGATCCTCGTGGAACACCACTATTCACCTTCTGAACATATGTAAAGCTCCCTTTTAAGGCAACTCTCTGCTTTATATATTGAATCCCGCTAGCTATGCATTGTAGTTGACTCCACTCAGCATTGTGACCTGGCTTGAGGGTCTTATTGTTTCTATTTAACAATCTAGAGGTCCGAGTGTTCGATTTGATCAATTCAAGCATGTGGTCATCGCTAGCAAGGGCAGCATTTGTTGCCCACACCTAATTTCATTGTTAATGTGCTGGTGAGCAACCATTTGCAGCTTAATGGCTCGCTTCGACATTTCAGATAGTAGTTAAGAGTCAACCACGTTGCTGTGGGTCTGGAGTCATATATAGGCCCAGACTGGTAAGGTCGGCAGATCCCCTTCCCTGAAGGAGATTAGTGAATCAGACGGGTTTGTTACGATAAAGGTCACCATTATTGATCTTTTAATTTACAGATTTATTTAATTGAATTTAATTTACCCTACTCTAATGGTGGGCTGTAATTTCCTGTCTCTGGAATACTACTTCAGTATAATAAAAATCAAACCACTATGATTGACCGCCTGTGTAATGTGTTCGAAGGGTTGAATGACTCCACCTGTTTCTTTACAACAGTTGGAGGTAAGGAATGGCAACCCCCTGGTCCGGTGACTGAACCATCATGTCACTATTAATTGCATCCACATGTTTAATGTCCTCGAGGTTCGGAATGACTCCTCCTGTCCTTGTGTGTAATAACACAAGAGTCCTTTATTATAAACTGCCTCGAGTGGCTACCCGGTCTCTTTGATTCCTACTTCGGTTAAGAACAAGATCCGACTTCTTGTATTGCCTAAATGACATCCGACAGTAGCGCACTCTGGTGTCAGATAACTCACGCATAAATATATTACACTGCATCAGTATCAGGGACGGAATGTCATCCCCCTCGTCCTGTGTAATCGGCTCGAGTGGTTGAATGGCCTCCTCCTCTTTCTGTACAACTGGTTCGTGGGTTTTGCAATCCATTCTCGTCATCTATGCAGCAGCTGCGAGCGACAGAACAGAGTTCCACTGTTCTTCCACTTGTCCTTTGCAAGTTTTTGCGCGGTTAATGGACTCAGCCTGTCAGAGGCTCGACGTCTTACTCCTGTTACTGTGCAAATGACCCAGTGCGCCCAGAGAATTCAGAGGATAATTGGAGACTTTGTGTAACAGCAAGTGCAGGGGCCGCAGTTTCACATCTCTGAAGTATTGATTTGCTGCAAATTTGATTGTGCTGCCCAGGAAACATCAAATCCTGACCTAAAATCCGTCTCTGGTGGGACTCAAAGCCACAATTTTTGAATGCCTGATATTACGTTGACTAAAAGTCTATTTGTCTTATATTTCGCAGCGATCTTTGGACTGTTATAACAAATCAATCGTGCAGCTGCGATGGCCGAGTGGTTAAGGCGTTGGACTTGAAATCCAATGGGGCTTCCCCGCGCAGGTTCGAGCCCTGCTCGCAGCGATTCGAAAATAAATATTTCGCTCTTTGATTTGATCAATGGAATCTAATCGTACTTTTCTCCACTGCCTTTTATTACACTAATTGATGCGGAGCTGATGTTCGAATTGTCAACACTATTAATTTGCAGGCATTAATTAGTGATGGTTGGTTTGTTGGAAACTATTTGCAAAGATCAGTGAGAAATATACACAGGAAACAGAATGACAAAATACCTTTTAATAAAGAGCCCGGCACGGAAATCACCTTCAGCTAATGAGTGTGAACATGGTTTGGTTTTTAAAGTTGAACAACATTTTACAAAAGCACCAGCACAAGCCTCAAATCTGCAATTTTCTGATAACATTAGGGTTTGCACCAAAGTGAGACGCCTTAGCCAAATTGCCACGCGCTCGCTGCAGTTCAGAGCAGCGTAATGGTGAGAATGAGAGATTACACACCGGTATGTATTTATTGCTGTTTGATATTTTCCACTGCAGACCAATCACCGGCAGTGAGCCATTCTGTGATTGAAATACGAGAAGTGGTAACGCCGCGGATGATATGCAAACGTCCATTAAATGCTGCAAACACGCCGCAGGTCCATGAGCTCTTTGCAGAACTAATGTTTTGCAGCATTGCTTCAATGTATTGCAAGGTCCCGTGTGAGATGTTTTCCGAAATGTTTAAGCTGCTATAAAATACTGTCACCTTACCACGAAGAATAAAATAAATAGCCAGTACGTGAATAAAACCCGCTACTTTGGCATGGTTCGCATCAGGCTCCAAAAATAGAGCTCGCCCGCCTTATTAAAATGCACTTTTTTCAGACGCTGTGAAAGAAAAAAAACTTTCATTTCTACGGCGACTATCACCTCAGGATTTCCCAAAGCAGTTCGCAGCAAATTAAGTACATCTAAATTGTGGTCACTGTTGTCATGTAGGAAATGCAAAAAATGACAGCATGGAAGGAGGATATTTCAGCCCATCGTACAGGTGCCGGCCGACCAAGACCTTCCCAGCCTGAATCCCACTTTCCAGCTCGATGTCCGCTCTATAGGTTACTGCAATTTGAAATGCTCATGCAAGTATTTTTAAATTTAATGAGGGTTCCTGCCGCTACCAGCCAATCAGGCAGCGAGTTCCAGACTCCCACGACAAACTCATAGCTTGTCGCAACAGCTGAACTTCCCCAATAACATTAAATATATTTCCCGTGGTTGTTAACCACTCTGCCAAGCGAAACAAGTCCTTCCTACCCACTCTTTTTTGGTCTCTGATAATTTTATACACCTAAATAAGGTCTCGCCTCAGCGTCCTCTGTTCAACAGCAAACAGAACATCATTTCCAATCTTTCCTTAAAGCAAAATCCTCCAGTCCAGGCAACATTCTTGTAATCTCCTCTGCACCCTTTCCAGTGCAATCACATATTTCCTGAAATGTGGTGACCATAACTGAACACAGTACTGCAGCTGTTTTATACAGTTCAAGTATAACCTCCTTGCTCTTGTATTCAATGCCGTGAGAAATATAGTGAAATATTCAACATGCCTTTTGAACCACATGATCTACCTGGACTGCTACGTTCAGGAATCTGTGCACCTGCACTCCGCAGTCCCTTTTTCCCCCTACATATTTCAGCATCGTACTAATTAATGTTTATTACCTTGCCTTGTTAGACCTCCTCAAATACATTACCTCACAATTATCCGAATTGAATTATTTGCTGATATGTCAATCCCGCCATCCCGGCCATCAGTCTGGTGAACCTTCGCTGCACTCCTTCAATTGCAAGAATGTCCTTCCTCAAGTTAGGAGACCGAAACTCTACACAATACTCCAGGTGCGGCCTCACCAAGGCCCTGTTCAACTTTAGTAACACCTCCCTGCCCCTCTACTCAAATCCCCTCGCTATGAAGGCCAACATGTCATTTGCTTTCTCAACTGCCTGCTCTACCTGCATGCCAAACTTCAGTGACTGATGCACCCAGGTGTCTTTGCACCTCCCATTTTCCTAATCTGTTACCATTCAGATAATAGTCTGTCTCTCTGTTTTTACAAACAAAGTGGTTAAGCTCACATTTATCCATATTATACTTCATCAGCCAGGTCTTTTCCCACTCACCTATCCTATCCATGTCAGTCTGCTGCCTCATAGCATACTCCTTGCTGCTCAAACTGCCACCCAACTTATTGTTATCCGCGAACTTGGAGATACGACATTTAATCTCCTCGTCTAAATCATTAATGTACAATGTAATCATCTGTGGCCCCATCACAGAAACTTGTGGTACCCCACGAGTCACTGCCTGCTATACTGAAAAGTACCCATTTAATCCTACTCTTTGCTTCCTGTCTGCAACCAGTTCTCAATCCACGTCAGCACACTACTCCCAGTCCAAGTGCTTCAACTGTGCACATTAATCTCTTGTGTGGGATCTTGTCGAAAGCCTTTTGAAAGTCCAAATATACCACATCAACTGGTTCCCCCTTATCCACTCTGCTGGAAACATCCTCAAAAAATTCCAGAAAATTTGTCAAGCATGATTTCCCTTTCACAAATCCATGCTGACTTGGACCTATTATGTCACCTCTTTCCAAATACGCTGCTGTGACATCCTTAATAATTGATTCCATCATTTTGCCGACGACCGATGTCAGGCTGACCGATCTATAAATCACTGTTTTCTCTTTCCCTCATTTTTTAAAAAGTGTGGTTACTTTGGTACTCTATAGAAACTGATCCAGAGTCTATGGAATGTTGGAAAATGACTGTCAATGTATCCGTTGTTTCCAAGGCCACCTCTTTAAGTACTCTGGGATGCAGACCATCAGGCCCTGGGGATGTATCAGCCTTCAATCACGTCAATTTCCCCAACACAATTTCCTGAAGAATAAGGATTTCCCTCAGTTCCTCCTTCTTACCAGACCCTCTGACACCTTTTATATCCGGAAGGTTTTTGTGTCCTCCTTAGTGGATACAGAACCAAAGTACTTGTTCAATTGGTCTGCCATTTCTTTGTTACCAGTTATGACTTCCACTGATTCTGATTGCTGCGGACCTACGTTTGTCTTTATGAATCGTTTTCACTTTACATTACTATAGGAGCTGTTGCAGTACATGTCAATGTTGCCTGCAAGCTTCTTCTCCTACTCTATTTTTCCTGCCCTAATCAAATCCTTTGTCCGCCTCTTCTGAGTTCTAAATATCTCCCAGTTCCCGGGTATGCTGATATTTCGGGCAATTTTTATGCCACTTACTCCGCTTTGATACTATCCTTGATTTCCATTAATAGCCACGGTTGAGCCACCTTCCCTGTATTATTGTTTATGCCAGACAGGGATCTACAATTGTTGGAGTTCCTCCACGCGGTCCCTAAATGTCTGCCGTTGCCCATCCATTGTCAACCCTGAAGTTTCATTCTCCAATCTAACCTAGCCAATTCAGGCCTCATGCCTTCGAAGTTACCCTTCTTTATGTTCTGGACAATGGTCTCTGAATTAACTGTTTCCTTCTTCATTAAAATACAGAATTCCACCATATTATGGTCACTCTTCCCCAAGGGGCCTCGCACAATGAGATTGCTCATCAATCCTCTCTTATAGAAACATAGAAACAGAGAAAATAGGTGCATGAGTAGGCCATTCGGCCCTTCTAGCATGCACCACCATTCAATGGGTTCATGGCTAAACATGTAACTTCAGTACCCCATTCATGCTTTCTCACCATACCCCTTGATTCCCCTAGAAGTAAGGACTTCATCTAACTCCTTTTTGGATACATTTAGTGAAATGGCCTCAAAAACTTTCTGTGGTAGAGAATTCCACATGTTCACCACTCTTTGGGTGAAGAAATTGCTCCTCATCTCGGTCCTAAATGGCTTCGCCCTTATCCTTAGACTGTGTCCCCTGGTTCTGGAGTTCCCCAACATTGGGAACATTCTTCCTGCATCTAACCTGTCTAAACCTGTCAGAATTTTAAACTTTTCTATGAGGTCCCCTCTCATTCTTCTGAACTCCAGTGAATACAAGCCCAGTTGATCCAATCTTTCTTGATAGGTCAGTCCCGCCATCCCGGGAATCAGTCTGATGAACCTTCGCTGCACTCCCTCAATAGCAAGAATGTCCTTCCTCAGGTTAGGAGACCAAAACTGTACACAATACTCCAGGTGTGGCTTTACCAAGGCCCTGTATAACTGTAGCAACACCTCCCTGCCCCTGTATTCAAATCCCATCGCTATGAAGGCCAACATGCCATTTGCTTTCTTAACCGCCTGCTGTACCTGCATATAAACTTTCAATGACTGATGTACCATGACACCCAGGTCTCGTTGCACCTCCCATTTTCCTAATCTGTCACCATTCAGATAATAGTCTGTCTCTGTTTTACCACCAAAGTGGATAACCTCACATTTATCCACATGATACTTCATCTGCCATGCATTTGCCCACTCACCTAATCTATCCAAGTCGCTCTGCAGCCTCACAGCATCCTCCTCGCAGCTCACACTGCCAGCCAACTTAGTGTCATCCGCAAATTTGCAGACACTACATTTAATCCCCTCGTCTAAATCATTAATGTACAGAGTAAACAGCTGTGGCCCCAGCACAGAACATTGCGGTACCACATTAGTCACTGCCTGCCATTCTGAAAAATCCCCATTTACTGCTACTCTTTGCTTCCTGTCTGACAACCAGTTCTCAATCCATTTCAGCACACTGCCCCTTATCCCATGTGCTTTAACTTTGCACATTAATCTCTTGTGTGGGACCTTGTCGAAAGCCTTATTAAAGTCCAAATATATCACATCAACTGGTTCTCCCTTGTCCACTCTACTGGAAACATCCTCAAAAAATTCCAGAAGATTTATCAAGCATGATTTCCCTTTCATAAATCCATGCCGACTTGGACCTATCATATCACCTCTTTCCAAATGCACTGTTATGACATCCTTAATAATTGATTCCATAATTTTACCCACTACCGATGTCAGGCTGACCGGTCTATAATTCCCTGTTTTCTCCCTCCATCCTCTCTTAAAAAGTGGGTTTACATTGGCTACCCTCCACTCCATAGGAACTGATCCAGAATCAATGGAATGTTGGAAAATGACTGTCAATGCATCCACTATTTCCAATGCCACCTCCTTAAGTACTCTGGGATGCAGTCCATCAGGCCATGGGGATTTATCGGCCTTCAATCCCATCAATTTCCCAAACACAATTTCCCGACTAATAAGGATTTCCCTCGGTTCTTCCTGCTTACTAGACCCTCCTACCCCTTTTATATCCAGAAGGTTGTTTGTGTCCTACTCAGTGAATACCGAATCAAAGTAAATGTTCAATTGGTCCGCCATTTCTTTGTTCCCCGTTATGACTTCCCCTGATTCTGACTGCAGGGGTCCTACGTTTGTCTTTACTAACCTTTTTCTCTTTACATATCTATAGAAACTTTTGCAATCCGTCTTTATGTTCCCTGCAAGCTTCTTCTCGTACTCCATTTTCCCTGCCCTACTCAAACCCTTTGTCCTCCTCTGCTGAGTTCTAAATTTCACCCAGTCCCAGGATTCGCTGCTATTTCTGGCCAATTTGTATGCCACTTCCTTGGCTTTAATACTATCCCTGATTTCCCTTGATACCCACGGTTGAGCCATCTTCCCTTTTTTATTTTTACGCCAGACAGGAATGTACAATTGTTGTAGTTCATCCATGCGGTCTCAAAATGTCTGCCATTGCCCATTCACAGTCAACCCCTTCAATATCATTCGCCAATCTATCCTAGCCAATTCACGCCTCATACCTTCAAAGTTACCCTTCTTTAAGTTCTGGAACATGGTCTCTGAATTAACTGTTTCATTCTCCAACCTAATGCAGAAATCCACCATATTATGGTCACTCTTCCCCAAGGGGCCTCGCCCAACGAGATTGCTAATTAATCCTCTCTCATTACACAACACCCAGTCTAAGATGGCCTCCCCCCCAAGTTGGTTCCTCGACATATTGGTCTAAAAAACATCCCTTATGCACTCCAGGAAATCCTGCTCCAACGTATTGCTTCCAGTTTGGTGAACGCAATCTATGTGCACATTAAAGTCACCCATTATAACTGCTGCACCTTTATTGCACCCACCCCTAATTTCATGTTTGCTGCCCTCCCCAACATCACTACTACTGTTTGGAGGTCTGTACACAACTCCCACGAACGTTTTTTGCCCTTTGGTATTCTGCAGCTCTACCCATATAGATTCCACATCATCCAAGTAATGTCTTTCCTTACAATTGCATTATTTCCTCTTTAACCAGCAACGCCACCGCGCCTCCTTTTCCTTTCTGTTTATCCTTCCTCAATGCTGAGTACCCTTGGATGTTGACTTCCCAGCCTTTGTCATCCTGGAGCAATGTCTCCATGGTGCCAACCACATCGTATCCGTTAACTGCTATCTGCATCGGTAATTCGTCCACCTCATTCCGAATACTCCTCGCATTGAGGCTCAGAGCCTTAAGGCTTGCCTTTTTAACACACTTTCACACTTTAGAACTTTGCTGCAAAGTGGCCCTTTTTGTCTTTTGCCTTGTGTTTCTCTGCCCTCCACTTTTACACATCTCCTTTCTGTCTGTTAAAAGGGTGTAAAAAAGCAAGCGTGAAGGCTTTGTGTCTTAATGCAAGGACTATCCGCAATAAAGTGGATGAATTAACTGTGCAAATAGATGTTAACAAATTATGATGTGATTGGGATTACGGAGACGTGGCTCCAGGATAATCAGGGCTGGGAACTCAACATCCAGGGGTATTCAACATTCAGTAAGGATAGAATAAAAGGAAAAGGAGGTGGGGTAGCATTGCTGGTTAAAGAGGAGATTAATGCAATAGTTAGGAAAGACATTAGCTTGGATGATGTGGAATCTATATGGGTAGAGCTGCAGAACACTAAAGGGCAAAAATCGTTAGTGGGAGTTGTGTGCAGACCTCCACACAGTAGTAGTGATGTTGGGGAGGGCATCAAACAGGAAATTAGGAGCAGTAAAGGTGCAGCAGTTATAATGGGTGACTTTAATATGCATATAGATAGGGTTAGCCAAACTGGAAGCAATATGGTGGAGGAAGATTTCCTGGAGTGCATAAGGGATGGTTTTCTAGACCAATATGTCAAGGAACCAACTAAGGGGGTGGCCATCTTAGACTGGGTGTTGTGTAATGAGAGAGGATTAATTAGCAATCTCATTGTCCGAGGCCCCTTGGCGAAGAGTGACCATAATATGGTGGAATTCTGCATTAGGATGGAGAATGAAACAGTTAATTCACTGACCATGGTCCAGAACTTAAAGAAGGGGAACTTTGAAGGTATGAGGCATGAATTGGCTAAGACAGATTGGCTAATGATACTTAAGGGGTTGACTGTGGATGGGCAATGGCAGACATTAAGAGACCGCATGGATGAACTACAACAATTGTACATTCCTGCCTGGCGTAAAAATAAAAAAGGGAAGGTGGCTCAACCGTGGCTATCTAGGGAAATCATGGATAGTATTACAGCCAAGGAAATGGCATACAAATTGGCCAAAAATAGCAGCGAACCTGGGACTGGGAGGAATTTAGAACTCAGCAGAGGAGGACAAAGGGTTTGATTAGGGCAGGGAAAATGGAATACGAGAAAAGCTTGCAAGGAACATTAAGGCGGATTGCAAAAGTTTCCATAGGTATGTAAAGAGAAAAAGGTTAGTAAAGACAAACGTAGGTCCCCTGAAGTCAGAATCAGGGGAAGTCATAACGGGGAACAAAGAAATGGCAGACCAATTGAACAAGTACTTTGGTTCAGTACTCACTAAGGAGGACACAAACAACCTTCCGGATATAAAATGGATCAGAAGGTCTAGTAAGGAGGAGGAACTGAGGGAAATCTTTATTAGTCGGGAAATTGTGTTGGGGAAATTGATGGGATTGACGGCCGATATATCCCCAGGGCCTTATGGACTGCATCTCAGAGTACTTAAGGAGGTGGTTTGGAAATAGCGGATGCATTGACAGTCATTTTCTAACATTCCATTGACTCTGGATCAGTTCCTATCGAGTGGAGGGTCTCCAATGTAAACCCACTTTTTAAAAAAGGAGGGAGAGAGAAAGCAGGGAATTATAGACCGGTCAGCCTGACCTCAGTAGTGGGTAAAATGATGTAATCAATTATTAAGGATGTCATAGCAGGGCATTTGGAAAATAGTGACATGATATGTCCAAGTCAGCATGGATTTGTGAAAGTGAGATAATGCTTGACAAATCTTCTGGAATTTTTTGAGGATGTTTCCAATAAAGTGGACAAAGGAGTACCAGTTGATGTGGTATATTTGGACTTTCAGAAGGCTTTCGACAAGGTCCCACACAGAAGATTAAAGTGCAAAGTTAAAGCACATGGGATTGGGGGTAGTGTGCTGACGTGGATTGAGAACTGGTTGTCAGACAGGAAGCAAAGAGTCGGAGTAAATGGGTACTTTTCGGAATGGCAGGCAGTGACTAGTGGGGTACCGCAGGGTTCTGTGCTGGGGCCCCAGCAGTTTACATTGTACATTAATGATTCATACGAGGGGATTAAATGTAGTATCTCCAAAATTGCGGGTGACACTAAGTTGGGTGGCAGTGTGAGCTGCAAGGAGGATGCTATGAGGCTGCAGAGTTAGTTGGATAGGTTAGGTGAGTGGGCAAATGAGTGGCAGATGAAGTATAATGCGGATAAATGTGAGGTTATCCACAATGGTGGTTAAAACAGAGAGACAGACTATTATCTGAATGGGGACAGATTAGGAAAAGGTAGGTGCAACGACACCTGGGTGTCATGGTACATCAGTCATTGAAGGTTGGCATGCATGTACAGCAGGCGGTTAAGAAAGCAAATGGCATGTTGGCCTTCATAGCGAGGTGATTTGATGGCAGGGGCAGGGAGGTGTTGCTGCAGTTGTCCAGGGCCTTGGTGAGGCCACACCTGGAGTATTGTGTGCAGTTTTTGTCTCCTAACCTGAGGAAGGACATTCTTGCTATTGAGGGAGTGCAGCGAAGGTTCACCAGACTGATTCCCGGGATGGCGGGACTGACCTATCAATAAAGACTGGATTAACTAGGCTTGTATTCACTGGAGTTCAGAAGAGTGAGAGGGGACCTCATAGAAACGTTTAAAATACTGACGGGTTTGGACAGGTTGGATGCAGGAAGAATGTTCCCAATGTTGGGGAAGTCCAGAACCAGGAGTCACAGTCTAAGGATAAGGGGTAAGCCATTTAAGACCGAGATGAGGAGAAACGTCTTCACCCAGAGAGTGGTGAACCTGTGGAATTCTCTACCACAGAAAGTAGTTGAGGCCAATTCACTAAATATATTCAAAAGGGAGTTATAAGAAGTCCTTACTACTCGGGGGATCAAGCGGTATGGTGTGAAAGCAGGAAGCGGGTACTGAAGTTTCATGTTCAGCCATGAACTCGTTGAATGGCGGTGCAGGCTAGAAGGGCTGAATGGCCTGCTCCTGCACCTATTTTCTATGTTTCTATGTTTTTATGTTGCTTCAGTTTCCATTTTGTTTCCCTCCGTCTCCCTGCATTGGTTCCCATTCCCCTGCCATATTAGTTCAACTCCTCCCCAAGAGCACTAGCAAACACTCCTGAGAGGACATTGGTTCCTGTCCTGCTTCGGTGCAGACCGTTCGGTTTGTACTGGTCCCACCACCCCCAGAAACGGTTCCAATGCCGCAGGAATTTGAATCCCTCCTTCCTGCACCACTGTTCAAGCCACGTATTCATCTGAGCTATCCTACGATTCCTACGCTGACTAGCACGTGGCACTGGTAGCAATCCTGAGATTACTAATTTTGAGGTCCTACATTTTGATTTAGCTCCTAGCTCCTTAAATTCGTCTCGTAGGACCTCATCCCGTTTTTTACCTATATCTTTTGGACCAATGTGCACCACGATAACTATCTGTTCCCCCTCCCTTTTTAGAATGTCCGACACCCGCTCCGAGACATTCTTGACCCTTGCACCAGGGAGGAAACATACCATCATGGAGTCTCTTTTGCGGTCGCGGAAACGCCTGTCTATTCCCCTTACAATTGAATCCCCTATCACTTTCGCTCTCCCACACTTTTTCCTGCCCTCCTGTGTAGCAGAGCCAGCCACGGTGCCATGAACTTGGCTGCTGTTGCCCTCCCCTGATGAGTCATCCCCCTCAACAGTACTCAAAGCAGTGTATCTGTTTTGCATGGGGATGACCGCAGTACACCACTGCACTATCTTCCTTGCACTGCTCTTCATGTTGATCTTCCATTCCCTATCTGGTTGTGGACGCTTTCCCTGCAGTAAGACAAACTCACTACACGTGCTAATCACGTCATTCTCAGCATCGTCGATGCTCCAGAGTGAATCCACCTTCAACTCCAATTCTGCAACATGGCCCGTCAGGAGCTGGACGCGGATATATTTCCACAGATGTAGTTGTCAGGTGCACCGGAAGTGTCCCTCAGATCCCACATCGTACAGGAGGAGCATATCACGTGTCCGAGATCTCCTGCAATGAATTAACCCTGAGATAAACTTAATTTGGCGACAACAATGTTAACAGGTTATTTACAGATATAAAAAAAAAGATAAGCTATTACCAATCAACTTTTGATTACTTTCTACTCCTTTTTTGTTTTCTCGCCGCGCTGCAGCTGCACAAGCACGGCTTTTGTAGGCCTGGCACGCTGCCGCTCCGCTTCTCGTCCTCCCGCTGGGCCTCCTCGACTCACGCTGGCCTTTTGTAGGCCTGGGACGCTGCCGCTCCACCTCTCGACCTCCCGCTTAGGCTCTGCGACTCACGCTGGCCTTTTGTCGGCCTCGGACTCGGCAGCTCCGCCTCCCGACCTCCCGCTGGGCCTCCCCGACTCAGGCTGGCCTTTCGTAGGCCTGGGACACTGCTGGTCCGCATCTCGACCTTTCACTGGGCCTCCCCGACAAACGCTGGCCTTTTGCAGGCCTGGGACGCTGCCGCTCCGCAGCACGATCTCTCGCATCAATGGGGCTTGTATTCACTGGAGTTCAGAAGAATGAGAGGGGATCGCATAGAAACGTTTACAATTCTGACGGCTTTAGACAGGTTAGATGCAGGAAGAATGTTCCCAATGTTGGGGAAGTCCAGAACCAGGGTTCACAGTCTAAGGATAAGGGGTTAGCCATTTAGGGCCGAGATGAGGAGAAACGTCTTCACCCAGAGCGTGGTGAACCTGTGGAATTCTCTACCACAGAATGTTGTTGAGGACAATTCACTAAATATATTCAAAAAGGAGTTAGATGTAGTCCCTACTGCTAGGGGAATCAACGGGTATGGCGAGCAAGCAGGAGTGGTGTACTGAAGTTGCATGTTCAGCCATGAACTCGTTGAATGGCGGTGCAGCCTCGAAGGGCCGAATGCCCTACTCCTGCACCTATTTTCTGTTTTAGTATTTCTATTTGCCACTGATCTGCCCACCTGACCAGGACATTGGTTTCTTCCTGCAGTTTGCAGCTTTCTGCATCATTATCAACGACACAGAGACAGGCCATTTGGCCCAAGCATTCCATGCCGGAATTCATGCTCCACTTTATCCTCCTGGAATAGCTTCTGCCACTGTGAATAGTTACATTTGACGGCACAAATCGCTGCCGAAATACCACCAACGATGTGTCAGCAAGATCCTTCAAATGGCCCAGGACAGGCGCACCAATATGAGTGTCCATGATCAGGCCGACATCCCCAGCATCTAAGCACTGACCACACTCAACCAGCTACATTGAGCGGGCCTCCTTTTCACATGCCTGATGCAATACTCCCAAAGCAAGCGCTCTGCTCGGAAATCCTGCATGGCAAGCGAAGCAAAGTTGGGCATAGAAATCATTTGAAGGACACCCATCAAGGCTCTTGATAGAATGCAATATCTCCACCGAAATCTGGGAGTCCCTGGCGAAAGACCACCCCAATTGAAGGGAGAGCATCCGGGAGGGCGCTGAGCAACTCGAGTCTCGTCGCCGAATGCATGCAGCAAGCAAGCGGAGGCAGTGAAGGAACGTGTGGCAAACCAGACTCACCACCCATTTTAACCTTCAACGAATGACTGTCCGACCTGTGACAGAGACTGTAATTCCCTTATTGGACTATTCAGTCACCAAATAACTCACTTTTAGAGTGGAAGCAAGTCTTCCTCGAATTTCGAGGGACTGCTTAAAATGATGATTGTCCAGTTATGTTTGTGGTGAATGGTGAGCCCCCAGAATGTTGGTGGTGGGGGATTATGTGATGGTTATTGTTATGTTTGTGAACCTTACTTGTGTGTAAGACTTGCCACCAGAGGGCACACCTGTGGAAGACCTATGGTCACGTGAGTGTACCCTGGTACAAACCGGCATTAAAAGGCAGTCCACCACGTTGCTGCCTCACTTTGGGGTTATATTAAACAGACCAAGGTCGCACTTGTTTACATCTACAATACGGCCTCGTGGGTATATTCCAAACATAACAACTGGCGATGAGTTACAACAATGAACTTTCACGCGGATATGGCTGCCGTTGGTATTTTTTGATATTTATTGAGGATGATGATTGGGACGCCTTCATTGAGCGCCTCGACCAGGACTTTATGGCAACAAATAGGTCACGCCTGAAAGAGGGATCCAGCGCAGAGGGATTCTCCTCACCATATGTGTGTCATCGGTATATGGCCTCCGTAAGAACTGGCTGGCACCGGCCAAAGTAACGGACAAATGGTACACATAGATCTGCACGCTTGATGAGGATCACCTCAAGCCCAAGGAGAGCATCCTTTTGGCCAGGTATGGCTTTTACACGCACGATCGCTCCGTGGGTCGCACCGTGGTGAGTTTATTCGTCGACCTTAAACGCCTTCTGGGGCAGTGCGAATTTGCAGGATCCTTTCGTGAAATGTTGTGGGTCTTTTTCGTACTTGGAATTTGCCACAAAGGCATCCTTCGGAAAGCAGCTGTCTGCCGAATCCCTGGAACTGAGCAAGGCCATCACGATAGCCCAGGACATCATATCCACGAGCGATAAAACGAAGCAGATATCTGCACAGAATCGAGGTAAGCGGCAAGTACTGTGCATAAAATAATGCCTTCAGCAGGCAGGACTGTACACGAAAGTGCTCGGGTGACTCAGAGCCCGCTGGGGAGTGCGAATGTGAATCCATTAACGCCATACTGCTGCTGCGGGGACAGTCGCAGAGCCCATCAATGTCGTTTTGAGCACAATGTGTGCAGGGCTGTGGGACAATGGGGCACCTTCAGCGATTGTGCAAGCGACATCGGACTCACAATGTGGTCCAATTAGCAGAGAGCGACGGATCCAGCGCAGACCACGCTGAACGAGCAGGAGAGGCATCTCAGCTGGAGAATGAGAAGGAAGTGCATGGGGAACATATCTTCACCACCAAAAGCCGTCCGATAATGATACAAGTCAAATTTAACAGCATTGCAATCTCCATGGAACTGGGTAGGGAAGCAAACCAATCGATAATCAGCAAGAAGGCCTTTGATAAACTGTGGAGTAGCAAGACACGGAGGCCAAAACTGAGCGCGGTTCACACAACACGTTGCATTTACATCAAATAACTCATACCTGTCACAGACAGTGCGGCAGTGGAAGTATCGTATGACGGAATGGTGAATGATTTACCACTGTGGATTGCACCAGGCGATGTTCCTACGTTGTTCGGCAGGAGCTGGCTTGGCACATTCCAGTAGAACTGGGACGACTGCAAAGCCGTGTCCTTGGCGGCTGATGCCCCGAACGCCCACATGCCAAATAAATTCCCGGTTCTATTTGAGCCAGGCATCGGCAAATTCACAGTGGAGATCCACCTTTTTCCTGGGGATTGGCCCGTTCACCACAAGGTCCGTGCAGTCCCATATATGATGCGAGAGAAAGTCGAAATCGTGGTGGAAAGACTTCAACAAGAGGGAATCAAAGCGCAAGTCGCGTTCAACGAGTGGGCCAGTCCAATCGTGCCGGTGCTAAAGAGCGATGGATCGGTCAGAATCTGCGTATACTGCAAGGTGATTATCAACCCAGTCTCGTTACAGGACCAGTATCCACTACCCAAAGCGAAGGACTTAATCGGAATGCTAGCAGCGGGAATTTCGTTCACCAAGCTAGACCTCACCTCCGCTTACTTGAAGCAAGAGCTTGCTGAACCGTCAAAGAAGTTGACCTGCATCAACATGCACAAAGGACTGTTCATGAATCACAGCTGCCCCTTTGGGATTCGCTTGGCAGCGGCCATCTTCCAGAGGAACATGGAGATTCTGCTGAAATCGCTTCTATTATAGTGTTTTTCGAGGATGACATCTTGATCACTGGTCGAAACACCACCGATCAATTGCACAACCTGGAAGACGTTCTCAAGCGACTGGACCGAGTGGGACTCAGGCTGAAACGCTTCAAGTATGTTTTCCAGGTGCAAGAGTTCGATTTTCTGGGGAAAAAAATTGCGATGGACGATATCAGTTCCACGGACTCCAAGACGGATGCCTTCAAAAATGCACGCAGACCACAAAACGTGACGGAGGTGCATTCGTTCCTGGAACTCCTCAACTACTTTGTTAACTTTCTACCGCGGTTGAGTACTTTACTGGAACCTTTGCATTAGATGCTATGCAAGGGTGACGACTGGGTTTGGGGTAAATCTCAAGAAACAGCATTTCACAAGGCAAGACACATGCTGTGCTCCAAGAAATTACGTGTATTGTATGACTATGTAAACATTTGGTACCAGCAAGTGACGCGTAGTCTTACACGGACGGTTATGTGTTAAAGCAAGCAAATGTGTCAGGCAAACTGCAACCAGTTGTATCTGCAACCAGAAATGTGTCCAAGGCTGAAAGAGACTATAGTATGGTGGAGAACGAAGCGCTGGCTTGTATATATGGCGTAAAGAAAATGCACAAATAACTATTTGGTCTCCGATTCGAGATAGGAACAGGCCACAAACCGCTCACATCACTGCTCTCAGAAAGCAAAGGTATCAACACCAATGCTTCGTCCCACATCTAAAAATGGGCACGAACTTTGTCTGCATATGACTATATAATCCGCCGCAGACCAGGCAAATAGAACTGCGCTGATACCGTGACGATTTGTGGAACAAAGTAACATATGCACCATAACTGCCGATAGGATAGTGAATGATTGATAATTACAGACTGTATGCAGAGAGATTCGTGCAGGTACTTGAAGGATGGTTCCAGGAATTGTATCGTCGCAGAAATATCAGCCGAGTGCATAAAAGCATGTTGAATTTAGCTGCTCACAGTACTGACGTTTACCACAGTTGGCTGCAGCGTGATGTTGCTAACGCCCTGTTCGCGGACTCAACCCCATATGGGTGTTAACATTTTTTGTGGGGTTGCTAGTCTATTATTCGTGTTGTTTTTAAGCTGTGTAATAGTTTGAAAGGAAACTCACACAATGCATTGATGTAATGACGCAAATCTGCCGAGAGCTCATTGGCATGAGAGGTAAACCCAGTCTTTCTCTCGCCAACTATGTTCCCTGACCTGCTGAGTGTTTCTATTATTTATTGAACAATTCCATATAGCATCTGCTGCAAATTGTGTTTAATGTTGCTGAGGTGTCCCCCGATCAAATATGAAGTAAAATGATTACATATAAGTTGCAGAATTTGGAAAGTAAAATTAAGTATAAATCCGAACATTGTTGCTTCAGCAGTAGGACGCTCGCCAACTCATCAATCTGTGCAGTTGCCTCTCTCGTACAATCACATCGTTCCTGTAATTTGGTGAACAGAACTGCAAGCAGTACACTGGCTGTGGCCCAAATGTTGTTTCATCCAGTTGAAGCATAACCTCTCTGCTCTTATAGAGTATGCCTCACCTAATAAATAATTATTCCATAAGCCGTCTTAAACAACTGTCGTTCCACATTCATGGAATCTGTGAAACTTCACTCCAAGGACCGCCTGCTCCCTTCGACATCTGAGTGTCCTATCATTGATTGTGCATTCCCTTGCCTTGATAGCCCTCCACAAGTAAATTACTTCAGACTCCTCATGATTGACTTCATGTTTCTACTGTTCTGCCCAACAATCTCTGGCTTTCCTCTTCATCATCAACCACACAGCCGATTTTAGTATAATCTAAAAACGTCTTTATCATAACCCCTCCATTTATGTCTAAAGCGTTGATATATAGCACTAAACGCAAGGTAACTCCGACTGAGACCTGCGGAATTTCATGGAAACTGCCTTCCAATCACTTCTTCTTTCGAAGATGAGCATAGAATCAGAAAGGAGGAAAGCACAGCTCGAGCTGGAAGATCGAAGATTAGTATGGCAGTTTGAAAGATATAGCAAACAATGATTGGAAAATAGACAATACATAAATCTGGCTGCGCATAATGGCATATTCCGAAATGCAAGGAGTATGGTGAATACGGCAGCGAAGCTGACGGCACAGATTATTTTGTTGAAGCATGATATCTTCGCAATTACTGAAACATGGCATAAAGAGGGGCAGTATTTGCATTTCAACATTGCTGGTTAGAGGTATTTCATACAAGATAGAGATAGGACTAAGAAGGATTGGGTGGCAATGTTGATTCCTAAAAATATTGCAGCTATGAGAAGGGGTGATATGTTAGAGTGATCTTCAAATGAGGCTAAATGAAGAATCGGAGCAACTACGTTGCTGGGAGTGTACAGTAGGCCCCCAAAAAATCCGATGGAGATAGAAAAAGCAATGTGTTGGCAAATGTCTGACAGATGCATGAACATATTGCAGTAATATTGGGGTATTTCATTTACTGTAATATTAACTGGGATACATTCAGTGAAAAAGGTATAGACAGCATAGAATTCCTAATTTGCATTCAGGAGAACTTTTTTTAGCCTGTATGTAGCAAGCCCAACAAGGAAGAGGGCGGTTCTTTACTTCGTTTTAGGCAACTAAGTTATGCAGGTGAAAGGCTTATCAATGGAAGAATCACTGCAGTGACTCCGCAAGACCGAGACCTTCTTGGATAGCACGTTTCTTGAGATGATCATTAGGCAGCTTAAGAGAGTGCAGGCAGGAATGGATGAATTGTCATCAGACAGAAGGGGAGAAGCAGCCAGGTATTATAAAAGTCCCCCGAGTGCATCTCGCTCTCCTCGCACCATTCTGTTCTCAGTACTGGTGGGACGATGGATCATCTGGGAATGCAGTGATAGCTAATTCCACAGTACCACTGCTGGCACAGCTGCACAGGGGGGCGGGGTTTTGGGGAGAAGAGTGTAATAACAGTAATAGTAAAAGATTCGATTATCAGTGGAGCAGACAGGCCACAGATGTCATAGCAGTATGGTATGTTGCGAACATGGTTAAGAGTCAAGGTTTTAACTGAGCTGCTGCAGGCGATGCTGGGGGGAGTGAGTGAACAATCAAAGGCTGTGGTGCATTATTGTACCAATGATATCGGAAGGAAGATGGATCAGGCACTGCAGGTATATTGTAGAGAGCTAGGAGAGAGATTAAATAGCAGGACCCCAAAAGTAGTAATTTTCGGATTACTCCCAACGCCACGTGCCAGTGATGAGTATGATTTTATACCTATTATGGAGATATGGCTGAAATAAGGGCAGGTATGGTAGGTCAACATTTCTGCTGATATGATTTTTAGGCCGGAGAGAGAGGGGGATAAAAAAGAGGGGAGGGGATACATCCAATTGTTGATTAAAGAAACCATTGCAGCTGAGGAGAGATAATATGTTTGATGGATCATCAATTCGAGAGAGATGGGATCAATTGAACAACATAACCGTGGCGACCTCACTGCTGGGAAGATATTTCGACCGCTACCAGCCAGAATGAGAGAGAAGAGCAAAATTGTTGGCAAAGTTATGGGGGAGGAATAGAAGTCGATTTCAACTAAATTAATCTTAACTGGGATAGAATTAGTGCGAATTACATATAGCGGCAGAATTCCTAAAATGCATTCAGCAGATCTTTATTTGCCATTTTGTTGCAAGCCAAAGAAAGGAGGGGCGATTCTGACTTAGTTTCAGTGAATGAAGCTGAGCGGGTGGAAGGGGTATCAAGTAGGAGAGCATTTTGGTACTAGAGATCATAAGATCATAATTCAGTTAGATTTAGTGTAGTTATGGAAAAATAAAAGTTTTCACAAGGAATAAATAATCTCAATTGGGCAAAAGCCAAACCTGTTAAGCACAGATAGGATTTAGCCAACGTTGACTGGAAACAGATATTTGAAGCCAAACGGTGCCAAAGTATTGGGCGGCATTCAAGGAGCAGTTCCTCGGGGTTCCGAGCAACTACCTTCCCTCAAATAAAGGGGGTTGGACTAGCAAATCCAGAGCCCCCTTGAAACCAAGGGGCGTACTGGGTACAATAAAGGAAAATATGGGGGCTTATGCCATAGCGATGCATCAATGCGTCAGAAAGACTCGAAGATTATAGGAAGTGCAAACGTGAAATTAAAAAGGAAATTAGGAAAGCAAAATGAGTGCATGAAAATATTTTGGCAAGTAAAATCAACGAAAACACAAAGTTTTATAAATATATTAAGAGCAAGACGATTTTCGAAAGAATGGGTAGGGCTCATTAGAGACCGTAAATTAATCTATGTGCGGAGGTGGAATATTTGTTTATGATTCTGAATGGCTACTTTTCATTTGATTTCATAAAAGAGAGCGGCGATGCAGATGTCTCAATCGGGGGGTGGGGGGGGGGGAGGAACGCAAAATATTAAATGAAATAAACATAGTACGAGAGGAAGTCTTATGCGGTTTAACAGCTTTGAAAGTGGAAAAATCCACAAGGCCACGTGGAATGTACCCAGGCTGTTAAGAGAAGCAAAAGAGGAACTAGCAGAGGGTCTGACCATAATAATACTCTCTGGCTACAGGTGTGGTACCAGAGGACTGGAGGACTGCTATTGTCGTATCTTTGTTCAAAAAGGGAGAAATGGATCGATGATCGATTACAGACCAATCAGCCTAAACTCGGCTGTGGAAAGATTATTGGAATAAATTCTGAGGAAAAGGATAAATATTCTTTTAGAAAGTCTCGATTTGGTCAAGGAAAGTCAGCGTAATGTTTTCAGGGAAGGTCCTGCATGACTAAATTGATTACATTTTCTGACATGGATTGTCCATAAGCGTAGCGCATTTGAGGCAGTGTGTATGGATCTTAGCAAGGCTTTCGACAAGGTGACATATGGCAGACTACTCAGGAAAATAAAATCCCATGAAATCCAATGCGAAGTGGCAAGTTGGATCCAAAATATTCCTGGGGCAGCAAGCAAAGTGTAATAGGTGTTTTCACAACTGGAATGCTGTTCGAGTGGGGCTCCTCATGGCTCCTTGCTTTTGGAAGTATCCATCAATGATTTAGATGTGAATGTAGGGTGTATGATTAAAACGTTTTCAGATGACACAACCATTGGCTGTGTGGATGATAATGAAGAAGAACGTTTTTGAATGCAGCTCGTTATCAATGAAGTGGTCACGTGGGCAGAATCGTGGTGAATGGAATTCAATACGGAGAAGTATTAGGTAATATATTTGCGGATGGCTAACACTGCAAGAGAATACACATTAAATGGTAGGTCACTGAGAAGTGTGCACTAGAAAGGGAATGTTTAATGTATGTCCACATACCCATGAATGTAGCAGCACAGGCAGAAAAGTGAGTTAAGAGGCATCTGGAATACTTTCCTTAATTGACGAGGCATAGAATATAAGAGCAGAGATGTTATGCTTGAACTGTATAAAACAGTTACGCTGCAGCTGGAGTATGCGTGAAGTTCTGTTCACCATTTTACAGGAAACACGTGATTGCACGAGACAGGGTACATTGGAGATTTACCAGGATGTGGCTTGGAATGGGGAATTTTAGCTATGGGGAAATATTAGACAGGCTGGTTTTATTTTCTCTGGAACATAGGAGTCTGAGTGGAGAAGTTGTTAAGGTGTTTAATTAGGAGGTGCCGAGATCAAGTGGCTAGGAAGAATATTTTTCCCTTCGCAGAGGAGGTCAACAACGAAGTGGCAAAGCTTTAAAGTAATGGAAGGTTGTTTAGTGGGGAGTGAGAGGAAATTTCTTCACCCAGATCATGGTGGTGCTGATTGGGGGAGGGGTCTTGAGAGGCGAATTTCCTGGATCGCACTGCCTGAAAAGTGGTAGGTGCAAAAATGGTCACCACATTTCGAAAGTATTCGGATGTGTATCTGAAGTGCGTAATCTACAGGACTGTAGATCCAGAGGTAGAAAGTGAGATTAGGCTTGATAACTCTTTATTGGACGGTGCAAACCCGACGGGCAGAAATGGCCTCCTTCTGTGCAGTAAATATACGTGATTCCATGATTCAATGGACAGGAAAAGTGGACGTGATACAGCTCATTGAAGGTAAATCAGTGTCAGAGCAGTGGGAGACATTCAAGAAGTAGATACCAGTTCAGTCCAAACATGTTCCTAAAAAGAAATACGGCAACTGTGCCATATCTAGAGCTGCCTGGATAAAAAGGTGCATACAGTGAAAGATAAGGCAAAGAGAGGAAGCTTTTTTCATCAATCGAGAGCCCAGTTCTGCAGAAAGCCTCGAGGTGAAATTAAAAATGAATTTTCGAAAGGATACAGAAAGCATGAAAAATATTGACACGTTGAATCAAAGAAAACCCAGAGATATTTCACAATTGCATAAATAAAAAGAGGATAACGACGGGCAGAATATGGCATTTAGCGACCAAAATGGTAACCATGTGTGGATGTGGAGAATGTGGGAATGGTACTTAATGAAAGTATTGCAGAGTTTAATAAAGGAGGGCAACGATGCCAGCCTTAAAGGTAAGGAAGAAGAGAAAGTAATATTGGATTGGATAAACATAGTAAGGGAGCACTGATTTCGGGGTTTGGCATCTACAAATGTAGATAAATCTCCAGGACGCAGTGAAATATATGCTAGGCTTTTAAAAGAAGCAAGTGGCGAAATTGCGGAGGCTCTGACAATCATTTGAGCAACCTCCCTAGGTGCAGGAGAGGAAAAATAGCATTGGATAACTGTTAACGTTGTACCATTATTTAAAAAGGGAGAAAGTGAAACAGCGAATAATTAAAGACAATTAGTTTAATCCTGATGATGCGGAAATTATTGCAATCAACGCTGAGGGACAGTATAAAACTTCATTTTGAAAGACTTTGATTCAAAAGAACAGTCAGCATCGAATTGTTAAAGTAAGATCGTGCCTGACTTATTCCTTTGAATTATTTGAGCAGGTAACAAAGAGGTACAATACGGGCAGTGCATTTGAAGTAATCCACATAGATTTTAACAAGGCTTTTGACAAAGCCTCACATGGCAGGCTGATCAAATAACTAAAAGCCCATTGTATTTAAGTGAGTGTGGCAAATCTGATCGACAATTGGCTCAGTGGGAGGAAGAAAATGGTTCACGTATGTTTTTGCGAATGGAAGGCAACTTCCAGTGGCGTTCGTAGGGTTCAGTTCTCGGTCCCTTGTTTTCTGTAGTTCACATTAGTGATTTCGACATAAATGTAGGGAGCATGGTAAAGAAGTTCACAAATGATACAAACATTGTCTGTGTGTTTGATGGTGAGGAAGGAAGTTTAGACTGCAGGAAAATATCGATTGACCAGTCAGTTGTGTAGAAAAGAGAAACATGGCCATCAATCCAGGGAAGTGTGAGCTCATACAATATGCGAGGTGCAACAAGGCAAGGGAATACACACAAAATAGCATGATAATGAGAGGTGTGGAAGAACAAAGGGACCTTCGAGTGTATGCCCGCAGATCCTTAAAGTTAGAGGACAGGTCGATTATGTCGGTCAAAAGGCCTATGGAATCCTTTACTTTATTAGCCGAGGGATAGAATGTTAGAGCAGGGAAGTTACGGAACAACTGCAAAACAATAGTTAAGGCACAGCTAGAGTATTGCTGCAGTTCTGCTCACTACATTACAGGAAATATTTGATTGCACTCGAGAGGGCACAGTGGTGATTACGTGGATGTTGCATAGAGTGGAAAATTGAAGCTATGAGGAAAGATTGGATGAACTGTGTTTTACTTTGATTGGAATTGAGGAGGCTGATGAAAGATTGAATTGAACTGCATGAAAAATGAGGGCCCTAGGTAGAATGGGTAGCAAGGACATTAGAAAGAATATTTGCCTTAGGTGAGTGGTCAAAAACCAGGCCAATCGATGCAATTAGTTGGTATTATGATTAGAAAGGAGATAAGGGGGATAAATTTACCCAGTTGATGATGGGTGTCTGGAACTCACTAGTTGAAAGGATGGTAGACTCAGAGACTCTCACCATTATTTATAACGTACTTGGAAGTGCACTTGAAGAACCGTATCCTACAGGGCTACTGACCTCATGTTGAAGGTCGGAGTGCAGAGACACACTGAGACAAATGGATTCCCTTAGTGTCGTATTATTGCTATTATTCTATCAGGAGAAAGTGTTAGAAAGGTTCAGAGATTTCGAAAGGGAAATCCAGAGCTAAGAGCCCAGGCAGCTGAAGATACGGCCATCAATGGTTGAGTGATTATAATCAGGGATGATCAACGAGACAGGATTGGAGGAGAGAAGATTTCTCTGGGATTTATGGAGCTGGAGGAGAAGACAGACAGAGTGAGGGGCGAGGAAATGGAGCGGTTTGAAAGCAATGATGAGATTTTCCAATCAATGAGGTGCTTAACCGGGAGTGAATGTAGGTCAGTGAGCACAGGGGCGATGGTTGAACGGGCTTAGTGCCAGTTAGGATACAGACAGTCTATTTTCTGGATGGCCACAAGTTTTCCTTGTGTAGAACGTGGGTGGCCACCCAGGATGCATTGGAATAATCAATTCCAGAGGCAACAAATGCATTGAAAAGGATTTCAGCAGCAGACGCGCTGAGGCTAGAGTTGAGACGGCTGATGTTATCCACGTGGGGTACTCCATAACTCAGAGGTAAAAGATTGGCAACCAGCGAGGAAGCATTTGGTTGCATGCAGTTTAATGGACTGTGATTTAAGTTATGGGATTGAGGAGGATTTGGATGGAAGTGAAGAAGCAAAGAAAAATTCCTGATGGCAGCAGAAAAGCTGTCGAGGAAGAAGCGCATGGAATGGAGATTAACTTTGGATTTCTCGTTTCTCAATCTTTAACGGTTCACAGCAGTTGATTTGTTTGGAGTGTAAGGAATGTGTACAGTTGTGGTCTCATAACCTCCGGAAGGATAGAGAGGGAGGAAGGAAGGTTCACCAGACTGATTCCTGGGATGTTGCGATTGTCCGATGAAAAGAGATTGAGTGGACCATGAATATATTCACTCGAGTTTAGAATAATGAGAGGTGAACTCATTGAAATATGCAACATTCTTGCAGTGCTTGACAGCATAAATGCAGAGAGGACATTTACTCTGTCTTGCGATTCGAGAACCAGCGGGCATGTCTCAGAATAAAAGATCTGCTATTTAGGACTGAAATCAGGAGAAACGTTTGCACTCAGAGGATGGTGAATGTTTTGAATTGTATACCCCAGAGTGCTGTGGAGGCGCAATCTTTGAGTTTATACACGACAGCGATCGATATATTATGGGATATTAAGGGCAGTAAAGGATAGGGGACAGTGCAGGAAAGTAGATTTGAGGTAGAAAATCAGCCACGATCTCATTGAATACCGCAGCAAGCTCGTGAGAGCGAATGGCTGACTCCTGCTCCTCATTCTTAAATCGTTTAGAACGAAATTGAAATAAAAACTATCACGTTCTTTAATCATTAATTGTTCCCATTAGTCTCACACTTCATCATAGCTCACCCTGGACTATGGCCCATGAGCGAACATCAGTCCATCGTTACCAAGAAGGTCAATGAACTCATCTCCTCTGGGGATCTTCCCACACGGCCGCTAACCTCATAGTGTCCCAAACCCGCGCAGCCAATTACAAGCATCGCTTCAGCCTGTTCGCGCTCCATGGAACTGATGTCTTCCTGTTTCAACTCTATTTTATACCCCTTGCCTTACCTGTTCCTACCTAGTGGGACATTTGGAATAGTCTAATGAAATAAAGCAGAGACGTCATGGTTTTCTGAAAGTGAAATCATGCTTGACAAATCTGCTGGATTTCTTTGAGGATGTAACGAGCAGATGGATAAGGAGGAACCAGTGCACATGGTGTAATTAGATTTCTAAGGCATTCGATAAGCTGCCACATAATAGGTTGCTGCACAAGCTAGACGCTCAATGATTTGGTGGTAATGTATTAGCATTGGCGAAATAACAAAAAACAGATTCGGAATAAATGGTGCATTGTACAGTTGCCAAAGCTTACGAGTGGGGTGCCGCAGGGTCAGGTTACTGAGTCTTCAACTATTTACAGTCTGTAATAATGATTTGGATGAAGGGACCGAGTGTAATTTAGCCAAGATTGCTGATGATACCCAGATGGTTAGGAACGCAAATTGTGAGGAGGACATAAAACATCTGCAAAGGGAGATAGACAGCCAATGAGTGGGCAAACCTTTGGTAAGTAGCGAATCATGTGGGATATTGTGAGATTATCCACTTTGGCAGAAATAATAGGAGAGCAAATTATAATTTAAATTGAGAAAAATTGCAACGTGCTGCAGTACAGAGAGACGTGGGAAGCCTTATGCATGAAACACAAAAAGTTAGTATTCATGTACAGCAATTCATCAAGAGCGCAAATGGAATGTTCGCCTTTATTGCAAGCAGGATAGAGTAGAGAAGTAGAGAAGTCCCGCTACAAATTTACAGGTTATTAGTGAAGCTACACCAGAAGTACTGCATACAGTTTTGGTATCCTTAGTTATGAAGGATATACTTGCATTGGAGGCAGTACAGAGAAGGTTCACGAGAATGATTTCGGAGATGAGACCGTTGACTTATGAAGATAGGCTGTGCAGGTTGGACCTGTACTGATTGCAGTTCAGAATTATGAGAGGTGATGTTATTGAAGTTGGTAAGACAATGAGAGAGCACGAAAAGGTGATGCAGAGAGGATATTTCCACTCATAGGGGAAACTAAAACGAGGGGACATAGTCTCAGAATAAAGAGCCGCCCATTTAAAACGGAGATTATATTTTTTTTTTCTCAGAGGGTTGTAAATCTATGGAGTCGTCTGCCCTAGAGAACTTTGAAGGTTTGGTCATCATATATATTTAAGGCGGGGCTGGACATATTTTTGAGCGATGAGAGAGCGAATGGTTATGGTGTGCATGATGGGAAGTACAGCTTAGTCCATGACCAGATGAGCTATGATCAAACACATTGACAGCTTGGGCTCGAGGGGCCAAATGGCCTATTTCTTCTCATATTTTTATGTTCTTATGGTATAAAAAGATAATTTGATACCGAGCCATATAAGGAGAAATAAGAATAGATGAGCAAAAGCTTTGTCACAGAGCTAGGTTTCAAAGCGTCCGAAAGTAGTGGAGAGAGGTGGAGAGCATTAGCTTGGAATTCCAGAGATTAGGGCTCAGGCAGCGGAAGGGGATGACCAGCGATTGTTGAACGATTGTAATCAGGGATACTCAAGATGGCAGAATTAGAAGAGTGCCTATATCTCCAGTGGTAATAGGGATGGAGGAGATTAATGGCATTGGGAGGGGCGAAGACATGACGAGATGTGAAAACAACAATGAGAATTTTGAAATCCAAGCATTGCTTCAGCGCGAGCCAATATCGGTGAGCGACCATCTGGGTGCTGGGTGAATGGGATTAATGCCAGTTTGGAGACAGTCAGAGAGATTTGGGATTATCTCAAGTTTACGTAGGGTAGATCGTGGGAGGCCAGTAAGGAATCCGTGGGAGGTATCCTGATCCCTCCTTAGTTCTCCTGATGTGGCTCGGTATTATATTATCGTTTATTACTATAAGAGCATAAAAAATAGTAGCAGAAGTAGGCCATTTGAATTAGGAGGTTTTATCTGGAGGTCAAGATGCAACGTGATTTCGCGAGGGTGGCAGAAAAGCTGGATAGGAGGAGGTGAGAAAACGCTTTGATTGTGGCTCGACTTCCCGATTTCTCATATTTCAATCAGTGAATGGTTCATATCCGCTGTTGGAGTGTAAATAATGGAACTGAAATAAATATAATCAGGGGCTTGACTCTATCATTATCGTCATTACATGAATGTTAATTGTAGACAGGTTGTGATTTAAATAATAAGGTGTGTGATTCTTGAGTTAATCATAATGTTATCAGAAGTTTGCAGGTTCGAGTCTTGTCTTGGAAGCATTATCCGCTAGTTAATTATATTTTAACTTTATAAAACCAAATCGCATGTCCAATCATTCAGTTGATGAATGGTTGATGAACAGCGGTGTACATAAAATGAGATATTTCACAACTCTCAAGAAAAATATATTCCACTGAGGAGGAAACGGCGAAAGAGAAAAGATAGCCTTCCATGTCGAACTACTGAAATAAAGGAGGGTATCCAATTCAAAATAGGAAATACAATATGGCCAAAACTAGTGGGAGGCAGAAGATTGGAAAGCGTTTTAAAGCCAACAAAGAATGACAAAAATGATTAATAATGGGAAGATAGACTTTGAAAGTAAACTAACACGTAATATAAAAACACATAGCAAGAGTTTGATAGGTATATAAAGATGAAAATTGTGGCTAGGCTAAATGTTGGTTCTTAAGAGGACGAGACCAGGGAATTACTAATGGGAAACATGGAGATGGCAGAAACTCTGAACAAATACAGTGTATTATTCTTTACGGTAAAGGAAACTAATAATATGCCAACCATGGATAGTCAAGGGTCTTTAGAGGGGAAGGAACATAACACGATAAAAATAACGAAGAATTTGGCACTAAGTAAGTTAATGGGACTAAAGGCAGATAGTTCCCCTGCACCCGATGGCTTGCATCCTCGGGTCTTAAGAGAAGTAGCGGCAGGAATAGTGGTTGCCTTGGTTGCAATTTACCAACATTCCCTGGAATCTGGGATGGTCCCAGCAGATTAGAAAACAGCAAAAGTAAAACCCTATTTAAAAAAAGAGGCCGATAAAAACGCAAATAAATGTAGACCAGTTAGCCTAACTTCTGTGGATGTGAAGATGTTGAAGTCCATTATTAAAGAAGCAGTAGCATGAAACTTGGGGAAGCAAAATTAGGTCAGGCAGAGTCAGCATGGATTCGTGCAGGGAAATGAATGTTTGGCACATTGGCTAGAATTCTTTGAGGATGCAACGAACAGGGTGGATGAAGGGGAACCAGTGGATGTGGTCTATTTGGACTTCTAGAAAGCCTTTGACAACGTGCGACGTAAAATATTACTGCACAAGATAAATTTTCACGTGCTCGGTGGAAATATATTAGCATTGATAGAGGATTGCCTAATGAACAGAAAACAGAGAGTAGCAATAAATGCTTCATTCTCAGGATGGGCAATCAGTAACCAGCGGGGTGCTGCACGGGTCAGTGCTACGATCAAACTATTTACAATCTACATTAACGACTTGGTGGAAAGTAGCGAGTGTAACGTAGCTAAGTTTGCCGACGATACAAAGATGGGAGAAAAGCAATGCGTGAAGAGCACAGAAAAAATCTGCAAAAGGAAATAGACAGGCTAATTCAGTGGGCAAACATTTTACAGATGGAGTACAATGTTGGAAAGTATGAGGGCAGCAACAATTAAGAGCTAATTATTATTTAAATTGGGAATGATTGCAAAATGGTGCTGTACAGCCGGACCTGGGGGTACTTTTGCATGAAACACAAAAATAAAAGTGTTCAGGTAAAGCAAGTGATCAGGAAGGCCAATGGAATCTTGGCCTTTATTGCAAAATCGATTGGAGTATAAAAGCTGGGAAGTCTTTCTACAGTAGTACAAGGTATTTGTGAGGCCACGCCTGGAATAATGCGTGCATTTTTTTTCCATATTTACGAAAGGATGTACTCGCTTTGGAGGCAGTACACAGAATTTTCACGAGATTGATTCCAGAGATGAGGAGGTGACAGATGTGGAAAAATTGAGTCGTTTGGGCCTCGACTCATTGGAATTCAGAAGAATGAGAGGTGAGCTTATCGAAACGTCGGAGATTAAGTGGAGGCTTGGCAAGGTGGAAGCAGAGTGGATGTTTCCACTGATAGAGCAGATTAGATCGAGACGGCATAATCTTAGAATCATAGGCCGCCCATTTAAAACTGAGGTGAGGAGAAATGTCTTATTTCAGTGGGTTGTGGATCTGAGGAATTCGCTGCCCCAGGGAGCTGTGAAGGCTGGGTTATTGAACATATTTAATGCGGAGACAGACAGATTTTTTATTGTTAAGGTTTTAAAGCATTATGGAGAGCGGGCAGGGAAGTGGAGCTGAGTCCATGAGCAGTGCACCCATGGTCTTACTGAATGTCGGAGCTGGCTGGAGTGGCCAAATAGACGACTCCTGCCACAATTACTCATATTCTTACCTTCTCATTTTGTTCATATTCGAAAGAAACTTTGGAATTCCTTCAGCATCAACCCACAGATTGCAACTGAGATAAACGCAGCGAGTGATAGCGGCAGATTTGGGTAAGATGGCGGAATAGACACGAGAGATAGTTTGATCAAAAACAGCCTCCGAATCCAAAAGGCAGCGACAGGTAGCTGACTGAAATTAGTCAGTGGAGTCAAGTCAATCAAGTTGTGGTTTGGCTCCGTGGCTTACGTGTTCGACACACTTATCTAATATGACGCAATAGTCTTGGGTTCAACCATCAGCAGCGTCGAATATTTTTTCACTGCGCACAATGGGCGAAATTCTTCCCGCGTGAAAGGGCTTTGAAATATAACGACCGCTGCACCAGTTGCCATTCTGAATTGACACTCCAGTAGCTGCAGGGTTGAGGTGGAATTCCACCGCTGCCATAATTTCTGGTAGGGCTAATTTTCGCTTGAACAATAAAATCCAAGCAGTGCTGTGTATAACTTTGTTTTTGTCAGACGAAACTTGCAGTAGCTGATGTAGGGTGTCGTAATTGTATAGTGGTTAGTATCCTGCGTTTTGGCCCCAGCAACCTCGGTTCGAATCCGAGTTGTGGCACAGTTTGCTTTTTATCTTTTGTCCTCTGCAGCACCTGCTGATAGAACACAGCAAAACATCAATCTTTACTTTATTAAACAAGAATTATTTTGTTGCCATTAGAAACATGTTTACTCATTCAAATGAGCCTGTTGTCTCAACTTTTTCTGCCTTCCCTAAAACGCTCCCCTTAACAACTGAAGTGGCGGCAGCAGTGGCTGTGTGGGTTAATGGATAAGGCGCCTGACTTCGATGCTGATGAAGTTCTGTCGTGAGCATTTAATTCCCCTTGTCAATCGTTTCTTTTTCTCTGCTTTGAATCTGTGTCACAACATAACATTTCTGGTGCTACCTCAACTGAAGCAACGGAAGGCCTTTTACTGACAGACGCAAGTTGTGCTCTTTCAACATTGTTGCAACCAGGTGTATGGGCAGGACGAGCGTTGAGTTCCATTTGTCGCTGGGGATTGCTATTTGGATGCAAAAAGCAGAACGCTGAGTGACTGATTACATTCTTGCAGTAAAACGTGTGGCCGAATGGTAAATGCAAATGTCTGCTAATGCATTATGCGCTATATGCACGGATGCGAATGTAATCCTCGTTGTTATTGCTTTCAACATTTGATGCTTCAGTTTATTTTGTAAATCACCATAAACTTAATGTCCAAATTATCCTTTGGCTCCAAACATGCTATACTCAAAAAAAATTGTAGGATTATGGGGAGTGGGACTATTGTTTAGCTCTCTCACAGACACAGCACAGGCAGGATGGGCGTTAAAATTTTATTCTTTAACGACAGAATATGAGATTTCAATACGTCATGAGTGGCTTTCTTTCTTTTTATTGGAGGCTCGTTGGTCTAGTGATTTGATTCTCGCTTTGGGATTTTCAACTTTGAAATGTCACAGATTCTCGGTGCAATTCCCGGACTGTTGTCACAAGGGTTTAGAAAAAATCACATTTTTGCAGCCGAAACGCACTGAAAAAAGATCAATAATTTAAGTTAAAATGTGCGAATTTGCACCTTATTATGTACATCGTCCAAAATCACACGCTTCACAGCAGCAACGTTAAAACCAAATAACTGAGTAAAGTTATTGCATTCCGGGTGTTTGCGGCTGTGTGTCTCATTGGATGTGTTACACACGTGGAGGGTGTGAAGTGGCAGAGGATGAGGAGCGGAAATTCAATGAGTGGGAACAAAGAGGAGCGGCTGTTCGTAGAGCGTGAGCAGAGAGGCGTGGCTGTTTCCAGAGCGGGAGCAGAGAGGAGCGACTGTTTCAAGATTGGGAGCAGAGAGGAGCGGCTGTTTACAGAGCGGGAGCAGAGAGGAGCGGCAGTTTACAGAGCGGAAGGAGAGAGGGGATGCAGTTTACAGAACAGGAGCAGAGCTGAGTTGCAGTGCCCAGTGCTGTACCTGTGACGTTTTCGAGCAGTTGCTGAAGACATTATTTTTCAGCATCTGTAGTACTTTGCTCTGCGTTATTTTCCTTCAATTTATATTAAAATAATGCAATGATTACTTGAGCTGGCTTGAAATTAAATAACAAAACTGTTATGTATGTAACTATGTTATTCTTGCCATCAGAGGACGCGACTGTTCGATTCATAATCGTCACCTGTACACAAGTTCAGGCAAGTGCACCGCCAGTATAAGAGATTGGCGGACATTTTGCTTAGGCACTGTGGAGTTGGAATAAAGAATTGTTAATGAAGAGAGCGCTGAAAAAACAGGCTCTCTCTAGTCTACCCGGATGTAAGTTACCACGTGGAAACCCAGCGAAACCGGCAGAATATTTACCACAAACACGCGGCTAGTCACGTGACATTGATGTTAGTGTCCCCCTATTTGTCCTGAATCACTGGCATGGTTCCAAGTGGATTGCTGGCATTGTTTTTGCCAAGGAAGGGAATAGGACGATATTAATCACACTGTTAAATTCCAAAAAGTGCAGAGAGCAGTTAGATCAGACCAATTTGCGATTTACTGACAACCAGGTACGACTTGAATAGGACATCACCATCGACGATCCACCAACACACACACAACCAGCAATCGAACTCGTTGTCAATCACGAGGATGAATCCAGCGTTCCTGACAGTCCGGTCAGAGCAGCCGCGTTGCAGTGCAGAAATGGTCCGGCCAACTCACACGTGCCAGGGTTTGTAATTAGATGATAAAACAGGGGGCGAAAGGCGCTGGATCTCCTCAACTTGTAAATAACTTGTACCGAAGGTGGGAGTGAAGCTATGCATATAACTATGTAATACTTGCCACCAGAGGGCGCGACTGTTGGAGTCCGAATGGTCCCCTGCACACACGTGCAGGGCCAGTATAAAATAATGTCTGGCATGTTGCTTAGGCACTCTACAGTTGTAATAAAGAAGTCTAAGGACACAATAACTACAGCTCACAGGACGCAGACTCGTGGAGTTCTTCTCTATACGACAAAAACAGGATAAGCTTTTATGATTGGGTGAAGAATACTCGCCTGCCACGCAGGAGACATGGTTACTGTGCAAACAATAAATATAACACATCCCTTAAATATTGTTGAAATATCAAGTATAAATTAAATAAAAACAGTGTGCGAAAATCGAAAGGAATAGATCACTTGATTATGGGAATATCTATTTCACCAACAATGGACAGCTCTTCCTTCAAAGTGAGGCTGGCCGAATGAAAACGTGCGATCTAAACATGATTGGAACCCGCTGCTGTCTGATGTGGAATCAGAACCACTACCATTGCAGCACATGATCGAAAGCCGACAAGTGCAACCGCATCTATAGGAAAGGTATAAACAGGACATGGTGACAATTCAAAAAAGGTCAGGCAGTATCCATGGGGAGCGAAAGACAGTTAATGTTTCAGGTCCATAATGATCCCTCAGAACATGTCGAGAGCAGGGTGCAGTGAGGAGCAGCTGTTTAAATGTGGAGTAGAGCAGCCACGGGTCCGATTCCAGGCCAACCACGATCCCCCAGTTTTACGAACCAATTTCTGTAAACAAATTAAATTTAAAAAGTTACATGAAATACTGTGCAAAGAATACTCTCATTTGTGGGTTTCAGCCCGTCATGTCACGGTCTGTGATGCTGCTCCATTTGCGAGTGAATCCCGGTGCTACATATATTGGCCAGACTGGGACTATGTTCATTCTGAAACAGTTCAGTTGTCGATTTTCTGAAAGCTGACTGCCCTAATTGCTCAATGCAGCAACAGAATATGTATAAAAATCCGCTTTTGACAAATCGGCATAACTCGATTCCGAAGCTTGGCATTCTGTGTTTCAATTCTGTCACCGCGTGGCTGGTTTATTGTTCCATCAAGATGACTATGTCATCGTCTGGGTGACGGATCGCAACGAGGTCCACAACACCCACTCCATGACAAGAGCTGGTGACTGCTGGATGGACCACTGCCTAATCCACTCTGTTACTTAAATTAATGTTGACTCAAAACAGCAGCGTGAACAGAAACGCTGGCGCAAGAAAACCAAAGCTGGAGCACTCAAATACCCTCCTAAGTAAGCCCTATTCAGACAATGCCCCCAATCAACTTCAGTAATTCCAGTCAACAGGAGAGACAGATTGTCCAAAGTCCAAAGTGCCTGGTCTGCGTTCAAGGCCTCGATCTTCAGCACCTGTGTCGAGACGCTTCGTAAATCCATCAGGAAACATAAAGACTGGTTCGACAAGAATAAGCAGGTGACCCAGGAACTAATAAGCCACAAATGCAAGGCAATCTTGAACTGGAAGCAGCAGCAAAACTGGAGTGCAAGAAATCACTTATTTAGACGTCTGAAGGCCGAGGTCCAAGGTAAAACTAGCGACGTAACGAACAGATGATGAAGGGAAATAGCACAGAATATCCAGCAACTTGCTGATAAATACGGTGTGCATGGATTCATTGGCGCATTCAAGACCAACTACGGTCCAAGCAGTGAAGTTTGCACACCAATGAGGGCAGGATTGGAATATTATTGAGCAAGGATAGTGAGTAAGTCAGTGCATGCTACCCACTACCAACTCAGGATAACCACAGCCCGGCATGAGATTCAAAAGGCCAACCAGAAATTGAAGAACAACAAGGTCTCAGGAGCGCCTGGAATCCTAGCTGCAGCACTAAAGCATGGCGGGTTATTATTGTTGGCGCGAATTCATGCAATCATTTCTCTCATTTGGAATGTGGAGATCATGATGGGGATCTCGGAGACGCTGTAACAATGGTCATCCTCAGGAAAGGTGAAAATCCTAATGCAGTAATTACAGAGGAGTTTCCCTGCTCTCTGCCCCAGGGACAATCATCGAAAGAATGCTTCTCAATCACTTTCTCCCAGTGCCTGACGAATCGCAGATTCGCCGTGCTAATTCCGCCCACTAAGGGGCACAATGGACATGATCTTCACCGCGTGCACAATCAAGATAAACGCAGGGAGGAGCATCGAACTCTCGACACGACCTACTTTGACCTCAAAAAGGCCTTCGACACCCTCAACAGTGAGAGATTATGGAGTGCCCTCCTCAAATTCGGCTGCCCTCAAAAGTTGTTCACTGTCCACCGCCTGATTCACCATGATATGCAAGCCGTGATGATGACCAACGGTTCCACCTCAGACTCAAGAAAGGTGCGAATCGTAGTCAAGTAAGGCTGTGTCGCCGTACCAACACGCTTCCAGATCTTCCTTTCTGCAAAGACCAATCTCACCCTCAATTAGCTCTCCGCTGGCTTTGAGCTAATCTACACAATAAACAGGAGACTGTTGAACCTCCGTCGTTTCCAGCCCAGATCCAAGGTCGTCCCATCATCTGTGATTGAATTACAATATGGTGACAAAGCTTGCGGCTGTGCACATTGGGAAGTCGAACTATAAACCTTTGTCAATACCTTCAACGAAGTCTATGAGAGCGTGGGCCTGACATTAAACATCCATAATTAAAAGCTTGAATACCAGTCACACCCCTCCACAGAGTGTGGCCCCCTTATTTTCAAGATCGAATACGAGACCTTCGACAACGTGGAACATTGTCCATATTATGTCAAAAAGTACAATATCGCCTTGAGTATGTCAGTGCCTCATTTGGTCGCTTGAGGATGAGAGTTTTCGAAAACCACGATGTCAGGCCCGGCACAAAGCTCATGGTCTACAGGACAGTCGTGATGCCCGCCCTGCTACTTGCTTCAGGAACATAGACTATGCACAGCTGGCAATATGAAGCACTGGTGAAATACCACCAGTGCTTAATCGGCAAGATCCTGTAAATACATTGGCAGTATAAGCGCACCAACGGCAGGTTCCCTCTCAGGCTAACATCCCCAGCATGGAAGCATTGACCACGCTACATCAGCTCCGATGGACGGACGACGTCGTCTGCCTGTACAGTACTGATCTGCCAAAACAACTGCTCTATTCAGATCTCCAACAGGGCATTCTAGTCCCTGGTGGGCAGAAGAAATGACTCAAAGCCTCCTTGAAAAATTGCAACATCCCCACCATCACCTGGAAATCTTTGGCCCAAGATGGCTCAAAATGAGGGAAAGCATTTGCGAAAGCGCCAAACACGTCAAATATTGTCCATCTATCCTCAAGCCCCATCAGAAACTTATATATTGCAATAAGATCATCTCTCCTCCTTCTAATGTCCAATGCGTATATGACCAACCTGTTCAATGCTTCTTCATACGATAACCCCTTCATCTGTGGAATCAATCTCGTGAATCTTCGCTGAACTGTAGACAATGCAAGGATATCCCACCTTACTTAAGACCACAACTGCACACAGTATCCAGGTGTGATCTCACCAATGCCGTGTACATCTGTAGCAGAGACTCCCTTCTTGTATACGTTATTCTCCTTGCAATAAAGGCAACAGATTAATTGCTTTTTCCTCACAACTTGCTTTCCCACCTGTACCTCTATTATCAGTAAAATTGCATACTTTACATTCGGTCCCTTCATCCAATTCATCAATGATTGTAAATATGTGAGGCCCGAGCACAGATCCCTGCGAGCAACAAATGGTTGCACTTTGCCAACCTGAAAATAACCAATTTTTTCCAGATTCTGTTTACTGTTAGTTATCTAATCCTGTATCCATGCTAAGGTATGACTCCCAAATCCGTGATATCTCATTGGGCAAGGAGCCAATTTCGCCCTCTTTGTACGTCAGACCCTGTTATTACAAAAATCTTCCGACTCACGCCGGAAGATTTTATCTCTCGCTGTAGTCCGGGTTACTCAGTCAGTTCTTTCACGGTTCAGTGCTGAATGTTGCTGTTGAACCATGCGAGGTGTCATGAGTCGTTTGCATCTTAATTTTCCCCTCCATAACATCGTCCGTTCTAGCCTTGCCTCAGCTCATCTTCTGCTGAAATCCCCATCCATGTCTGTGTTACATCTAAACACAATATCCTGCGAACAAATACATATAAATGATCCAATATGAATAAAATTAATGGTAGCAATTTGGTCTAATTGAATCCAGGCGAGGCCTGAGAAAAGAGCATTGCATCATGCTCCGTGAAACAAATTACATCGAATGTACTACACAGAAACAGGACATTCAGCCCATCTGCTTCATGTTCCCGTTTATGCTCCACACGCGCCTCCAAATGATACCCTTCCACCTGCTCAGCTTAATTGCCTAAAGCTAAGTAAAGAACCGCCATCTGCTTTATTGGGCTTGCTACATACGGGCTAATAGAATGTTCTCCTGAAAGCAATTGAGGAATTCTGTGCCGTCTATAACTGTTACACTGATTGCATCCCAGTGAATATTAGAGTAATAAATATTCCCAATATTAATGGCTAATATTTATGCATTTGTCTGACATTGGCAACTAATTTCTTCTTCTATCTCCCTCTGACTATTTGGGAACCTATTATACACTGCCAGCAGTGTACTTACTTCTTTTTGTCCTTAAGTAGAACCCATTTAGACTCATTTGTAGATCCTTCTAACATATCATCTTCTCTCACAGCTTTATATTTTTTGTAATCAACATTGTCACGCACTCCTTCTTAACCCTATCTCTGTCTTGTTGAAAACCCTTTAACCAGTAATGTTGGGTTACATATGCTGCGCTCTTTATGCCCTAAGATCACTAAGATAAAATAACTTAACGTGTCGATCTGTGCCTTCAACTTCTCTGCCTTATTCACAATACTCCTTGCATTTATTAAGATGCCATTAGGCACGGCCAGACTCATGTTGTGTGTAATATCCCATCTTTAATGCTCTGTCTTCCGAACTGCCTTGCGACACATCTAACATCTATATCTAGCTCTGTTCTTCTCCTTTCTGATTCGATGCTTTACCTTCCAATGAAGACGTGACAGGAAGGCTGTTTCCAATGGGGTTCCGCAGGGTGCAATACTCGGTCTCTTGCTTTTTGTGGTGAATATCAATGATTTAGACTTAAAAGTAGGGTGTATGATTAAGCCTTTTTCTGATTACACTGATGCTGAAGAGCAATTACTTAGGCAGATGGGTAGAACAGTGGAAAATGGAATTCAATCCGGAGAAGTATGAGGTATTGCATTTGGGAAGAGCTATCAATCCAAGAGAATACACAATCAATGGTAGGACACTGAGACGTGTACAGGAACAGAGGTTCCATGGAGTGCATGTCCACAGATCCATGAAGGTAGAAGGATAGTTGCTGAAGAAAGCTTGCAGGATACAGATATTTCTTAGGTGAGGCACAGAATATAACTGCAGGGCGCTTATGCTTGAAAGGAATTACACACTAATTGGGCCACAGCAATGCAGTTCTGGGCGCCATATTACAGGAAAGATGTGATTGTACTGGAGAGATTACTGGGCAGATTTATGACTAGGTGAAAACTCTGCCGCTGAATCAACATTGCACCGAATTATAATTAATTTTACATTCCAACCTCAGCAACTTATTTGGACCAATTTTATTTCATAATATAAACGGCGACACAGCACCAAAATAAATGGCAAAATACAGCGGATGCAGCATATGGAATTGTTCAATGAATGCTGGAACCGTTCGGCAGGTCAGGGAACATCTGTGACTAGAGAAACATAGGTCCATGAGCTCTCGGAAGAAATAATATTTTGCAGCATTAATTCAAAGAATGACAGGTCCTGTGTGATTTTCCTACCAATCTTTTTAAGCTGCTTAAAAATAGCACAGATAAATTACTAGCAAGCCCATACAACTACAATGGTTGATACAGGGATCGAACCCGCGAATTTAGCCAAATTAGCATCACAATCTAACCAACTGAGGTAACCAACCTGTATGTGAATGTTTTAATTCAACATGCTTTTGTGTCCAAGGCTTATATTTTCGAGACGTCTTAAAATCCTGGATCTATCGTTCAACTACCGGCAAAAAACGCTCTTCATTCAGCCTGCAGCTATCAATCATTCAATACCCTATTGGCAGCTGCTGTGCAGATATTACTGTAAAAAACGACCAAATCCAACAGATTATGACATTCGCATCACACAAGTGCCAGGCAAGCGAGATTGAAACCTGCGCCGCATGACATTCAGCGTCATGACATCACATATTCCCCCACCAACAACATCCTTGGGGTTACCATTCACAACAATCTTAACTGGAAGATCATCATCATAGGCACTCCCTTGAAATCGAGGAAGGCTTGCTTTCACGCCAAAAGTGAGTTCTCAGTTGAGTGCAAAGTCCAATATGGGAAATATATTCGCTGTCACAGGTGGGACAGACGTTTCTTGAAGGAAAGATTGTGTTGGGAGTCTGGTTTGCCGCAAGATTATTTCAATGCCTGCGTTTTCTTTCTGCATGCTGTCGGCGACGAGGCTCGAGTTGCTCAGCGCCCACCCGCTCTTCCTCCACTAACGGCGGTCTTTGGCCAGGGACTCCCAGGTGTCGATGGGTATGTTGCATTTTATCAAGTAGACTTTGAGGGTTACCGTGAAACATTTATCTGTCCACCTGCGGCTCGCTTGCCGTGTTGGAGTTATCAGTAGAGCGCTTGCCGTGGGAGTCTTGTGTCAGGCATACGAACAACGTTGCCGCCCTACGAAGCTGGTGGAGTGTGGTCAGTGCGTCGATGTTCGGGATGTTTGCCTGATCTAGGACGCGAATGTTGGTGCTTCTCTCCTCTCAGGCGATTTGCAGGATCTTGCGGAGATATCGTTGGTCGTACTTCTCCAGCGAATTAAATCATTTAAAAGATATATATTCACAGTGGCAGCAGGTGATTCGTGGTATTCCACGTGGAGGAAGTGGAGCATGAATGCCGGCAATGACCGGTTGACCAAATGGATTGTTTCTGTGTGGTTGGTAATGAAGACAAATGGTGAAGACTGCAGGCGATATGTACTGGTCAGGTTGGCAGAACAGTGGCAAATAGAATTAATTCATGACAAGTGTGAGGTAATGCACATGGGGTTGTCTAACAAAGCAATGAAATAAACATTAACGTGGACGACACTGAAACAAATGGGCATTGGAGTGCAGGTCCACCGTGGAATGCTAGCCTTTATTTGTCGAAGCATTGAATAAAAGAGCTAGGACATAATACTTGAATTGCATAAAACACTGGTTTGGCCGCAGTTGGACTACTGTCTGCAGTTAAGATCACCACATTTCAGGACAGATCTGACTGTACTGGAAAGGGCGCAGAGGTGATATACAGACATGTTGCTTGGACATTAAAATTTAGGTTTTGTGGAAACATTGGAAATGCTAGGTTTGTTTTTCTTGTACAGAGTTGGCACATAATTGAGTTGCATTTAATTATGAGGTGCCTAGATAGATTGTGTTTCCCTTGGCAGACGGGTCAACAACTAGGAGGAACAGATTGAAGTATTTGTGGGGTGGGGGAGTTAGATGAGCAATGAGGGGAAATGTCTTTACCCCGTGGAAGTCTGGAAATCGCTGCCTGAATGGCTGATAGACGCAGAAACCGCCACATATTTTAAAAATACTTGGATGTGCAATTGAAGTGATATAACCTACAGGGCGAACTTAGCGCTGGAAAGTGGGAATTAGTCTGTAAAGCTCTTGGTCGGCCGGCGCGGACACGATGGGCTGAAATGGCCTCCATCCGTGCTGTAAATTTTTGCATTTCCTACATTACAACAGTCCACTTTAAAAGTAATTAATTGGCTCTGAACCGGTTTGGGAAGTCCTGAGGTGAATGTCGCTGTAAGAATGGTAAGTTTTTTCGATTTACCGCGTCCGAAAAATCATATGCTAATAATGCCGATTAGGTCAGTAACCCCAAGGTGGCGGTTACGATCCCCGTACTTGCGATTTGTTTTATTATTTTATTTGGCGTGGGGCGGGTGGGTTTGCGAGTATCTCACAAGTTTGTTATATTGAGCAGCTTTAACATTTATGAATGAAACACACACGCGACCTGCAATTCTGTGAAGCAATGATGAAAAACCTTACTACTGCCGGGAGCTCATGGACGAGCGGAGTGTTTCCAGAATTTAATGAACAATTCCATATACTCCGGGATTTTGTGACTTCGCGTATTTCAATCAGTGAATGGCTCACTGCCACTAATTGGTTTGCAGTGCAACGTATGGTACCGATATAAATACAATTCCGGTGGGTAATCGTTAATTCTCACGATTAGTCTGCATTCTAGCTGTTAGCTTGACTCGTTGCCTAATTGATAAGGCGTTCGACTTCCTTATGAAATGCTGATGTTATCAGAGGGTTCGAGTCCGAATGTGGTCGTTTGTCAAATCTTGTTCAATTTTATCAAATCAGATCATTTATTAACTGAAGGTGAATAATTGAAGGATGATTTCTATCCAAATATTGCATGGCTCTTGATTAAAAGGAATTTTTCATGCTGTTTCCGATGAGTATTTCACACGGATTTTTGCAAATAGTTTCCATCAAATGAACATTCACGAATTAATGCCGATAAATTATTAGTGTTTCCAATTCGAACAACAACTTCGCGGCAATCAGTGCAATACAGGCCACTGGATGGAATTGTGATCTGATTCTGGGCCAGTGATATCCACAGGGAGTCGATTAAAAAAAATACAAGAGGAAATCACTGCGAGCAGAGCTCGATACTGTATGGGTAAAAGCCATGAATTCCAAAACCAAGGCCTTCACTGCACATCCATCGCAGCTACAAAATGGTGCTGTCTAAATAGTGCAATAATAACAGACCGTTGACCTGCATGCTTTCCCTATTGTATCTCCCAGCCGATGTGAAAATTAAATCGTGAAATCGTAGAATCTCACAGCACAGAAGGAAGCGATTCGTCCTGAAATGAAATGCATTACTTATTTGGAAAGATTGAAAAGACTGATGAGCTTTTCTCTAGAAATGACAAGGCAGATACTGACATTACCATGATGAAACGTTTTGATCGGGTTGACGTAGAGGAAATATTTGCTATTGTACTCGAGTACAGAATTAGTGGTCATAAACATAAGCCACTCACCGATAAATTCAGTAGGCAATTCAAGAACACTTCATTAACAAAGGGTTGTAAGAATGTGGAAGTTGCTACCACGAGCAGGAGTTGAGGCAATAGCACAGATGCATTTAAGAGGCATGTACCTAAGTAAATGTATGACGTAGGAATTGAAAGATATGCTGACGATGAAGTGAGTTAGGGCCGGAGGGCACACGTGTGCAGAATGAACTCCTGCAAAACATGTTGGAGAAAGTGCACTCTTTACGTGGTGCAAATTTTAAATGACATCATGTAAAATGCTTTTTAAACAACAACAAAAACTTCAATATATGTAGCGCTTTAATGTACTGAAACGTCCCAAAGCCCTTCACAGGAATATAATGGAATAAAAATTTGACACCGAAACGCATAAGTAGAAATTAGCACAGGTGACTAAAAGTTGGTCAAGCAGATTATGGTTGATAACAATGACGAATGCTGTGCACTGCTGGAAGATATCAATGAACTGATCAGGTCGGCAGAAGGAAGGTTAATGAAATTCAGCTCGGAGAACTGTGAGATAATGCACAGGAGCAGCCATGATTATATCGAATGGTGGTGCAGTCTCGAAGGGCCGAATGGGCCACGACTGCTCGCATTTTCTATGTTTATAATGTTTGCATTTTGGAGGGTCAAAATGGACTTCTACTCTTCTTGGAGAAGAAATTCAAGAAACTGATCAACTTCTGCCGTTCCTATGCCTTCGGCTTGAAGTGTTAATGTCCTGAACCTTTCCCTGGGTAAAAGTCTGAAGGGGCAGAATGGCCTCCTCCGAATTCTGTTAAACAGGATAGTGCGCCTCCTCGTCATCTATGCAGCAGGAGTTCTTATAAAGCAAGCTGATAAATATTACATGTTGGGACACTCATATGTGCAGAGGTGCAAAGTACCTTGCAGTGCATGTCCACAGAATCCTTGAATATAGTAGGCGAGGTAGATATGATGGTTGAGACGCAACATTGGATAGTTGCCTTTTTAGCTGAGCCATAGAATATAAGATCGGGAAAGTTTTGCTTGAAATAAATAAAGCACTAATTAGGCTGCAGCTAGAGTATCGCATACTATTCAGGTCACCGCATCTGGCTACCCGAGCTGATCGCACTCGTGAGGATACAGAGTTGATTTACGTAGGTGATGTCTGGAATTGTGAACGTAGCTATGAGGAAAGATTGCACAAGCTGGGCATTTTTTCTTTGGAACAAAGGAGGATGAGCGGGGGAACGTATTGAAGTGAATAAATGATGAGTGGCCTGGATAGAGTGCATAGAATGGATGTATTGCCCTTAGCAGAGTGGTCAACAAATTGGGGGCATCGATTAATGTAATTGTTTGGAGGATATACGGGAATTGAGCCGAAATGTTTTCACCGAGGGGCTGGTGTGGTTTTGGAACTCACTGCCAGGTTTTGGAACTCACGGCTACGGACCAAGAGCTAGGCAGTAGGATTAGTCTGGATAGCTCGGATTTTATTCAGAATTTAGGTCAGAATTTCTTGGGCCGCACAGTGCATGTTGCAGCAAATCGGTACTTCAGAGAAGGGAAGCCGTCGACACTGCATTTCCTGTTAAACAAGTGGCTCCCATCCCATCCACTGTTCCTCTGGGTTGTCTTAGCTCCTGAGTCTCTCACAGAGGAGCAGGAGCAAGCCATCGAGCCTGCTACATCAGGACAGGATGAATCGATTAACCCAATGAGACAGTTGCAAATTACAAGAGGAAGCCATTCAGCTCCTTGAACCTTTAATACAAGAATAGTGGATCGTCATTCGGCTTCTCATCCTGCTGCATAGATGACGAGGAGGCACGCTATCCGGTTTAACAGAATTCGGAGGAGGCCATTCTGTCCCTTCGGACTTTTACCCAGGGAAAGTTTCAGCACATTAACACTTCAAGCCTACGGCATAGGAAGGGCAGAATTGATCAGTTTCTTGAACTTGTTCTCCAAGAAGAGTAGAATTCCATTTAGACCCTCGAAAATGCAAAATTAGAAACATAGAAAATGCGAGCATTAGTGGGCCATTCGGCCCTTCAAGACTGCACCACCATTCGATATAATCATGGCTGCTCCTGTAAATCTACATCACATTCCCGCTTTTTCCCCATAGCCCTATCTGTCTTTCTTGTTTCGATATCAATCTATCTCTCTCAGATGTATTCAGTAACTTGGCCTCCACAGCCTTCTGTGGTATAGAATACCACAGGTTCACCAATATCTCAGTGTAAAAAAATCCACATTTCGTCCATAGATTTCCTACCCCATATCCTGATTCTGTGACCCCTTTAACTAGACATCCCAACCAGGGGAATCATTCCCCCCGCATCCAGTCTATCCAACTCTGTAAGAATAGTAGTCGATTCTATGAGATCCCCTCTCATTCGTCTAAACTCCTGTGAATACAGTCCTACTCGATCCAATTTCTCCAAAGTCCTGCCTTCCCAGGAAACAGTCTGGTGAACCTTCGCTACATTCTCTCCATGGCAAGTATATCTTTCTTGGGTAAGGAGACCAGAACTGCACGCAATACTCCAGGTGCAGTCTCACCAAGGCCATTTTAATTGTAGTAAGACAACCTTGCTCCTGTATTTTGGTCATGTCTTCACGGAGGAAGAGACAAATAACCTTCGGGAAATACGAGGGGACCAAGTGTTTAATGAGAAGCAGGAACTGATGAAAATCCTTATTAGGTTGGAAATTGTGCGCGGGAAATTAATGTGATTATAGGCCGATAAATCCCAGAGGCCTGATAGTCAGCATCCCAGAGTACAAAAGGAAATATCCCGAGAAATAGTGAATGCATTGTTGATCATTATCCAACAATCTATCAACTCTGGATTAGTTCCTATGGACTGGGATGTAGTTAATGTAATACCACTTAAAAAAAATGGAGAGAGAAAACGTGAAAATATAGATCGGTTAGCCTTATATCAGCAGTGGGGAAAATTGGGAATCAATTATTAAAGATGAAATAGCAACGCATTTGGAAAACAGTGACAGGATCATCCAAGTCAGCATGGATTTATGAAAAGGGAATCATAATTGACAAATATTCTGGAATTTATTAAGGATGTAACAATAGACTGGACAAGAAATAACCTGTGGATGTGGTGTGTTTAGACTTTCAAAATGCTTTTGACAAGGTCCCACACAAGAGATTAGTGTGCAAAATTAAAGCTAATGCTATTGGGAATAATGTATTGACGTGCATAGAGAACTGTTTGGCAGACAGGAAGCAGAGAGTCTGGATAAACGGATCCTTTTTCGAATGGCAGGCAGTGACTAGTGTGATGTCACAGGGCTCAGTGGGGGGGGGCAGCAATTAACAATATACATCAATGATTTCGTTGAAGGAATTGAGTGTAATTGCTCCAAGTTTGCAGATTACTCGAAGCTGGATGGCGGAGTGAACTGTGAGTAGAACGCGAAGAGGCTGCGGCGTGACTTCGACAGGTTAGGTGAGTTGGCAAATGCGTGGCAGATGCAATATAACGTGTATAACTGTGAGGTTATCCACTTGGGTGCAAAAACACGAAGGCAGAATATTTTCTGGATGGCGGCAGATTAGAAAAAGGGGAGATGTAACGAGACCTGTGTGTCATGGTATTCCAGTCAGGAAAGTTGGCATGCAGGTGCAGCAGGCGGTGAAGAAACCAAATGGTATGTTGGCCTTCATAGCTAAGGGATTTGAGTATAGGAGTAGGGAGTTCGAACTGCATTTGTATAGGGCCTTTGTGAGGCCTCACCCCGGATATTGTCTGAAGTTTAGGTCTCATAATCTTAGGAAGGACGTCCTCGCTATTGAGGGAGTGCAGTGAAGGTTCAACAGACTGATTCCCGGGATGGCAGGACTTACATAAAGAGAGATTGAATCGACTGGGCCTGTATTCACTGGAGTTGATAAGTATGAGAGGGGATCTCATACATCCATCTAAAGTACTGACATATAAAATGTGTCCCCTGAGTCTGGACTTTCCGATGTTGGGGAAGTCCAGAATCAGAGGACATATTCTAAGGATAAGTGGTAAGACATTTCGGATTGAGATGAGGAGAAACTGCTTCACTCAGAGACTTGTTAACCCGTGGAATTCCCTATGGAAAAGAATCGTTGATGCCAGTTCATTGTATCTATTCAAGAGAGAATTAGATATGGCCCTTATGGCTAAAGGGATCAAGGGGTATGGCAATAAATCTGGAAAGGGGTACTGAGTTGAATAATCAGCCATGAACTTAATGAATATTGGTGCAAGCTCGAAGGGCCGAATGGCCTAATCCTGCAACTATGTTCTATGTTTCTATAATTCTATGTTTCTTCCTACTCAAATCCTCTTGCAATGAAGGCCAACATAGCATTTGCATTCTAAACTGCTTGCTGCACCTGCAAGTTTGCTTTCACTGACTGGTGGACAAGGATACCCAGGTCCCTCTGTACTTCGACATGTCTGAAGCCATAATCATTTAAATAATATGCTGTCCTTATGTTTTTCCAACCAAAGTGGATAGCTTCACGATTATGCACGTTCTACTGCATCTGCCATGTGTTTTCCCACTAACTCACCCTATCTAAGTCGCCTAGCAGCGTCTTTGCCTCCTCCCCGCAACGCACACTAGTTTTGCTTCGTTGGCAAATTTGGAAATATTACAATTGGTTCCCGAATCACAATCATTTATATGTATTGTGAATAGCTGGATCCCAAGCACTATCCCTGTGGTGCCCCACAAGTCACTGCAGGCCACTGCACTCTCCTTGATTAATCCATGTATTTCTCAATGAACACTTATTCCGCCCTTAGAATGTTTTGCAACAATTTTCCCAGAACCAAGTTTAGCCAGACTCCATCTGCCCTTTTATAATTTTTATGCAAATGTACAACAGTAGAACTCTTTCAGTCCTCCGGCTCCACACCTGTGGCCAGGGAGGAATATAAAATGAATGTTAGCGCCTCTGTAATTACCTCTATTGCATCAGTTAGCAGTCTGGGATACAGTTTAGCTAGGCCTGGGGAGATATCCACATTCATTGCTGCTACGTTCTTAAATAATTCCAATCTCACTATATATCTTTCATCTAATATTTCACACTCCTCCACCTGAATGCAATGTGGCATCGCCACTCCCTTTTCTGAAAACAGATGAACTTTAGTCAGGAAGAACTATTTCCAGGCCATCGAACTTCACGTAAAATTTACCTTCACAATCTCTAATAGGCCTGACTCTTCCTTTAGATAATGTCTTGCATTAATGTACATATAAAACATGTTCTGTGTTTCATTGATTTTACATACAAACAATTTTTCCTGCTCTCTCTTTGCTTTCCAAACTTCCATTTTAAATTTTACCGCCACACTTTCTGTACACCGCTCGGGTTTCTACAGTTTTTAGCCCTTGGTGCTATCAAAAGCCTCCCCTTTTTGCTTTAACTACCCTGTATGCCACATTAATTCCTGGGGCTTTAGATTTATTATTCCCACTCTTTTTCTTTAAGGGAACATACATGCTATGTACCATCAAGTTCTCCTCCTTAAAGGCCTCCCACTGCTATGAAACTGATTTATCTTCAACAGTTGTTTCCAGTCGACTTTGGCTAAATCATATCTCAGCTCAGTAAAACTGGTTCCCCCCCCGAATGAAACTTTTTATTCCTGGTCTATCTTTGTCCTTTTCCGCAACTACACAATATCTAACTGAATTATGATCATTCGCAGCAAAATGTTGTCAAATTGATACTCCTACCACCTGCCCAGCTTCATTCCCTCACTCTAAGTCCAGAACCTTTGTTGGGCTTGCTACATACTGGATGAAAAACACATTCTCCTGAATATATTTTAGGAAGTATTCATGCTCAATACCTGTCACATTAATTATATCCCAATTAATATTAGGGCAGTTGGAATCGCGTTGGTGTCACAGATTCGTTTTGCACGTAATTGAAGCTAATTCTTGCGAGTCCGAATATTGTATTTGCCTCATCACAATAAATAACATCTTGTTATGAATTTTTGCTTATTAGTTGCCCAGTTTCAAAAGTTGTTTGGCTGATACACTCAGAATAAGGGGCCGCCCATTTCACACTGAGATGTGGAGACATTTCTTCTCTCAGGGACTTATAAATGCCTGGAATTATTGGAGGCTGGGTCATTGAATATATTTAAGGCAATGATGGACAGATTTTCGAGCGATACTGGATTAAAGGATCGGGCATTGAAGTAGAACTGATTCCATGATCGTGTCAGCCATGATCTTATTGAATGTCAGAGCAGGCTCGAATGACCATATTGCCTACTCCTGCTCATATTCCTTATGTTGTTTTGTTCACATTTAGTTCATGTTCAAAACAAACACTGGAAATCATTCGGCATCAACCCACAGATTGAAGCTGTGATTTACGCAGCGAGAGATAGCATCGGCACACATGGCGGAATAGACAAGGGAGGTGGTTAGATCCTAAACGGCTTCAGAGTCCAAAAGGCAGTGACAGCAATCTGATTGATAGCATTCAGTGGAGGGAAGTCGGTCGTGGTGTATTTGGCCCCGTGGCTTCGCTGTTCAACGCGCTTTCTTTACAAAGGGGAAACCTGCATTCAACTCCCAGCGGGAACCAGGCTTTTTTTTTTACAACGCACAATGGACGAATTTATTTCCGTGTGAAAGGGGAACAATCCTTTTAAACGTAACTGCGGCTGCAGTCACTCCTATTCTGGATTAACGCTCTATTCGCTGCAGGTTGTCGGTCAAATCCCACCGCTGACATAATTTGTCAGGGCTAAATTTGGCCTCATCAAATAAAAACATGTTTTCTAAACAGTGCTGTGTGTGACTTTGCTGTGATCAGGTTCGAAATACCGCAGCTGATGTGGGGTGCCGTGATCGTATAGTGGTTAGTACACTGCGTTGTGGCCGCAGGAACCTCGGTTCGAATCCGAGTCATGGCAGAGTTTGCCTTTTATCTGCTGATGGATCATAGCAAAACATCAACCTTTTCTATATGAAATAAATATTATTTTGTTGGCGGCAGAAACATATTTACTCATTCAAACGCGCCTCTTGCCTGAGCTTTTTCTGCCTTCCTGAAACAATAGCCCTTTGCTTACAATTCTCCCCAAATAATTGTTGTGGCGGCTGCACTGGCTCCGTGGGCGAATGGAAAAGGCGCCTGACTTCGATGCATACGAAGTCCGATGTTAGTCGTTTGATTTACCGTGTGAAACATTTTTTTCACTGTTCTGAATCTGTTTCAAAACCGATCATTTCTGGCGCTCTTTCACTGAAGCAACGTAAGGTCTTCTACTGACAGAGGCTGTTTGTTAATGTTCAACATTTTTGCAACTGGGTGCACAAGCGGTGAGTTCAGTTTGGCGCAGGGAATTTCTGTTTGGATTCAAAAAGCAGAAAGCAGAATGATTGGTTACAATGTTCCAGCAATATGAGGTAGCAGAGTGCTTGAGGCGAAGAATATTCCAATCAATTGTGCGCTATATGCGCGGATTCGAATATAATCATCGTGAACATTTCATGCCTCTGTTTGTTTTTTTAATCACTGTAATCTTCATGGCCAAATTAAGCTTTTGCTCTAAGTATGCTGCACTCAGCTCATTTCACGTCAAAAATTATAAATGTGTGCATTAATGGGAAACATTTGTCGGATTACGGTGAGTGGGACTAATTCGATACCATTCGCAGGGAAACAGCACAGGCAAGGTGGAAGGAAAACCTTTCTTCTTCACTTTCAGTTAATTAGATTTCAATGCGTAATGAGTTTCGTTGTTTTATATCGGAGAATCTGCGGTCCAGCGATTTCATCTCGCGTTAGGATTTTCAGGGTTGAGCTGGGACAGATCCTGGGTGAAAATCCCACATTGTCGTCACTATGGTTTCGTCCAAAATCACCTTCTCACAGCCGATCGGCATTGCAGAAAAGATTAACGTTGCATTAAAAGCTAGTGAATTTGGCTTTCTTTCCCACATTTTTCGAAAGACAGAGCTTCACAGGAGCAACGTTCTAACCAACCAATTGAGTAAATATGTAGGCACTTTACAACCTTCCGAACTCAAATGTAAATTCAACAAATCGCATCCGAACCAGTGCTCCCGTTCTCTCGGACAGCAGATGCTGCTAATGGTTCTGCTTTTCACACGAACACCTGACCTGGACCATCATTTGTTTCTTTACCGCCCTACTACCACCCATTTTAGCGAGTCACTAAATGGGCGAATATTGACAAGGTAAAACTCTTCCATTACAGTAATGTCATTATTGGCCATTGGCTGAGTATTTTGGATATATAAGGCGTATTATATATTACGGAGTATATTCACGAGAGAAATCCCTTCCATATGAAAAATGAATCAATATCGGGTCATGAGCTGTGTATATTAGAAAGTGACTGGGAACTGAGTGTTCAGCGATTGTATTCATAGAATGAAACAATCCCATCTTGTGAAATGTGCGGTGTCTATTGGAACGTCAGTGAAACGTAAGTATCGGGGAGAGCATATGGAGAGGATGAATCCCTCCAATTGCAGTAATGTGTCAGAATTAGGTATGGGTGACGTATATTGGAAATATAATAATAACATAAGAAATAGGAGCAGGAGCAGGCCATAAGGCCTCTCGACCCGTATGTACACAGGTGTGTTTCTCTGACAGCTCCCCATAACCCATTATGCCCTTATCGGTTAAGAAACTGTCTATCTCTGATTTAAATGCATGCAATGACCCAGCTTCCAAAGTTCTCTGAGGCAGCGAATTCCACAGCTTTACTGCAATCTAGGAGTAGTAATTCGTTCTTGTCCCAGTTTTAAATGGGCGGCCCCTTATTCTAAGATTATGCCCTCTAGTTCAATCTCCACTATCAGTGGAAATAGCGCCTCTGCATCAACCTTGTCAAGACTCCTCATAATGGTATACGTTTCGGTAAGATCAACCTCTGAATCATATGAATTCCATTGAGAAGAGGACAAACCAATCAAACTTTCCTTGTAACATTCAGCGGAATGAACCTAGTGAACCTTCTCTGAACTGCATCCAAAGCAAGTATATTCTTTTGTAAATTTGAAAACCAAAACTGTAAGCAGGGTTCCACGTGTGCTCACCAATACCCTGTCCTACTGCAGCAAGACATCCCTGCTTTTATACGCCATCCCCATTTCAATGAAGGCCAAGATTCCCTTGTCCTTCCTCATCACTTGCTGCTACCTGCGTACTAAACTTTGTATTTCATGCACCAGGATCCCCAGGCCCCGCTGTACAGCATCATTTTGAAATTTATCTGCATTTAAAAATAACTTGTTCTTTGATTTTTTTCTGCCAACATGCAAACCTCACACGGTCCAACATTTTACTCCACCTTCCAAATGTTTTCCCACTCACTTAGCCTGTCTATGTGCTTTTGCAGGTTTTTTATGTTGTCCTCATGCATTGCTTCTCCACCAATATTTGTATCGTCACCAAATTTGTCGACGTTACACTCGGCCGCTTCATCCATGTCGTTAATATAGATTGTAAATAGTGTGGTCCAAGCACTAATCCCTGCGGCACCCAAAAATTACTGATTGCCAACCCGAGAATGAACCATTTATACCGACACTTTGTTTTCTATTCATTAGCCAACACGCTATCTAAGCTAATATATTAAACCCAATCCTTTGAACTTTTATCTTGTGCAGTAAGCTTTTATGAGGAACCTTGTGAAATGCCTTCTGTTATACAAATACACCACATCGACTGGTTCCCCTTTAACCATCCTGCACGTTACTTCCTCAAAGAATTACAGCAACTTTGTCAAACATCAATTCCCTTTCAAAAAACATGCAGACTCTGCCTGACCGAATTATGTCTTTCCAAATGTTCTGCTATTGCTTCTTCAATAATGGACTGCAACATATTCGTGCCGACAGTTCAGCAAATTTGTTATGAATGCTGTGTGCATTCACATAAAGAGATTCAAATGCATACTGATGTTCAACACGTTATACAATGTATTTGAGTACATAATCTTCCATTCGGCCAATCAGGTCAATGCTTGTGTTTATGCTCCACAAGATTTTCCTTCCACCCATCTTCATCGAACACATTCAACGTAACTGCCTCGTATGGTTATATATCCTATCCTTGAATGTTTCTGTGCATTTAGATCTTACCTTGTTTGTCTTCTCTTATGCACGCATTCGGAGTCAAGGATGTCTTGCTTCCACTCAAATATGAGTTCACAGTTGTCTGTTGAGAACAATGCGGTACTACAGACTCTGTCACAGGTGAGGCTGATGTTGGTTTTAGGGCCGGATGGGTGGGGTGCTTCTATTGTCTTGGGCTCCTTCCGCTGTTTGTCCTTGGCATCTGCATGCTCCCAACGAACAGACTCGAGGTGTTCCCTGCCTTCACAGATGCTTCTCCTCCACTCTTGAAATGTCTTGGGCTGCAGAATCCCAGATAGCGGTGGGGTTGTTGCAATTTTTCAAGGAGGCTTTGAGTGAGTCCTTGAAGCTTCTCCTCTGCCCTGCAAGGACTCGCATGCCGTGCTGGATCTCTGAGTCGAGCCCTTGTTTTGGGAGTTCAGTATCGGGCATGTGGGCGATGTCGCCCGGCCATCGGAGTTGATGAAGGTTGGTCAATGTTTCGATGATGGGAATGTTGGTCTGAGCTCGAACACTGACGTTGAAGGTTCAATTGAACCAATATATTTTTGGATCTTGCTGCGCAAGCGTTGGTGTTACCTCTCCAGTACTATGAGTTGCCTACTTTACATAGTCTACGAATCTGAAGCATACAGCAGGGCGGGTTGACTATTCCTCTGTAGACAATGAGCTTGATGCCGGGTTTGACGCCCTGGTGTTCGAACACTCACTTCCTCAGGCAACCGAAGGTTGCACTTTCAAACGGAAGGCGGTGTTGGACGTTGAAAGTAGGCAGCTCAGGTATGGAAAATATTTCACCTTGTCCAAGGCCTCGTCATGGAACTTGATAATCGCGGGGGTGGGTATGGTGTATTGTGCGGCAAGGGCAGCTTGGTAGAAAACCTTTGCCTTACGGATGTTTTATTTAATGCCCAAACCCTCGTACGCTTTGGTGAAGTGGTTGACGATGGTTTAGAGTTAGACCTCCCACTGTCTGCGTCCTGTAATTCAATAACAGAGGATTGTGCGACCTTGGATCCAGACTGGAGGCAATGCAGGTTGAACAATTTCCCGTTAATTCTGCAAATTAGCTCAAATAAAGTGGCGAGCTTAATGAGGGTGAGAAGCATCATTGCAGAAAGGAAGAGCGAGAAGAGCGTTATTATGGCGACACAGCCTTGCTTGACCGCGGTTCGCATGGGTATTGAGTATCTGGTGGATCCGTTTGTCATGATCAAGGCTTGCATGTCATCGTGAAGGAGGCGGAGGATGGTGAAAATCTTTTGAGGGCAGCCGAATTAGAGAAGGACGCTCCATAATCCCTCAGGGTTGAGGGTATCGGAGGCCATTGTTTGTTCAAAAAATGCAACTTATATAGGTGGATGCTGCCCTCTGCATTTTTCTTGAGTTTGACGTGTGGTGAAGATCATGGCGACTGTCGCGCTCAGTGGGCGGAATATGTTTTGCGATTCTGGGAGGAACTCTTTAGCCAATGCGGGAAGATGATTGTGGAGGATTATTGTGATAATTTTCCATGTGGCAGACAGCAGGGGAACTCCTATTTAATTACTGCCATCAGAAATGTCGCCATTCTTGAAGAGGTTCACGATTATAGCTTCTCTGAGGTCCACTGGCATGCTCACCTCCTTCCAAGTAAGAGTATTGAGTGCATGGAATAGTGCCAACATTGCTGCTTCGCCATGCTTAAGTTCATCGGCTGGCATTCCAGCTGCTCCTATGGCCTTTTTGATCTTTAATTATCAGGTGGCCTTTTCAACCTCATGCCGGGTTGGTTTTGTGCTGAGGTGGTGGCGTGTAGCATGGTGTGGGATGCAAATGAGGACATTCACATCGAAGACATTATGTCGTTTTGGGGTATATCGATGTACTCTATCCAGCGGGCACTGATTGCGTCTCTGTCCTTGATAACCACCTCTACATCCTTGGCCTCATTGGGGTAAAAACTTGGCTGCTTGCACCGTAGGTGGTCTTGAATGTGCTAAAGAATCCATGCACGTCGTGTTTGTCAACTCGTTGCAGGATCGCCTACACTATATCCACCCATCACCTGTTATTATAAGGCGAGTTTTATCTTGGACCTCGGTCTTCAGACGTCGAAAGAGCTGCTTTCTTGCCATCCAGTTGTGCTGCTGTTTTCGTTTCAAAAATGCCTCGCATTTGTGCTTTATTAGCTCCTGGATCTCTTGGTCATTCTCATCTCACCAGTCTTGATGGTTCCTGATGGATTTAAGCAAGCGTCTCTTAACAGATGATAATTATGGAGACCTTTAGGGCAGACCAGGCTCTGTGGACAGTCAGTGTTTGCTGTTGACTGGAAATCGTCAGTTTGTTTTGTTGCGATTTCAGAATAGAGCTTTCTTATCAGGGTTTCTCAATGCTCCTGCGTTGATTTTACTGCAGCAGCTATTCTGTGGCTGCTGCGATTATGTTTCTACATTAATTTAAATGCCAGAGTGGATTAGATAGTGGTCAGTCCAACATTCATCAGTTCCTGCCATGGCACTGGTGATGCGCACATCCTTGCGATCCATTGCTCGGACAATGAAGTAGTCATCTTGTTTGTACAATAATCCTACACCGGGTGAAATAAGAGACACACAAACCGCCCAGCGTCGGGCTCGAGCAATGGCGACAGATCAAAGGTGGATTTTTGGGTATATTCTGTTGCAGCATTGAGCAATTGGGGCAATTATCTTTTGTTTCATAGAAAACCGACAACGGAACTGCTTAAGTATGAATGTAGTACCAGACTTGGCATATATACAGCACCGGGATGCACAAGCAAACAGAGCAGCGTGACAGATCGAGATATGGCGAACTGAAACCCAAAAATGTGAGTTTTCTTTGAACCGCTTTTCATGTCAATGTGTTCATTTAATTTTTTTCGAGAAATTTATTAATACAACCGGGGGATCGGCATTGACCGGTAATCTCATCCGTGTCTTATCTGCTCCACATTTAAACAGCTGCTCCGTACTGCACCAACCTATATACACGTTTTGAGGAACCCTCATCGACCTGAAACATTAACTTTGCTTTGCTCCCCGATACTGTTTGACCTTCTGTATATTCATAAGAACATAAGAATTAGGAACAGGAGTAGGCCATCTAACCCCTCGAGCCTACTCCGTCATTCAACAAGATCATGGCTGATTCCCATTTGATATCCGTCCTATTGATGCGGCTGCACTTACTGGCTTTGAACCTTGTTTTGCAATGTTAGCCATTCTGATTCCAGATCAGATGGCAGCGGATTCCAATCACGTCTGGATCGCACGTTTTCATTCGGCCAGATTCACTTTGAAGAATGAGCTGTCCAATGTTGGGGCAATAAAAATTCTCAGAGTCAAGTGATCAGTTACTTACCTTTTTCACTGAGAGTGTTTATGTAATTTATACTTTATATTTCGGCAGCCTTAGATCTCTTTTCTGCCCTCCGTTGAAATTTTTACTATCTCGCGTATAAAAACAAAATTATACTTTATATTGCAACAATGTTTAAGGGATGTGGTATGTTTATTGTTTGCACAATAACCATGTCTCCCACGTGGCAGGCGAGTATTCTCGCTCCAAAGCTTACCTTACTTAGTTATTTAATCTTCAAGCCAGCGCAATTAATTATTGCATTTTGTTGATAAAAAGTGAAGCACAATAAAGAAAAGCCAAGTACTGTAGGTGATGAAAATTAATTTGTTCAACAACTGCTCGAAAAACGCCACAGGTCCAGCACAATGTACTGCCTCTCATCTCTGCTGCCGCTCTGTAAACAGCCACTCCTCACTGCTCCTGCTCTGTAAACATCCGCTCCTCTCTGCTCCCGCTCTGTAAACATCCGCTCCTCTCTGCTCCCGCTCTGTAAACAGCCGCTCCTCTCTGTCCCCGCTCTGCAAACATCCGCTCCTCTCTGCTCCCGCTCTGTAAACAGCCGCTCCTCTATGTCCCCGCTCTGCAAACATCCGCTCCTCTCAGCTCCCACTCTGTAAACATCTACTCCTCTCTGCTCCCGCTCTGTAAACAGCCGCTCCTCAAAGCTCCCGCTCTGTAAACAGTCGGGACCCTCTGCTGCCGCTCTGTGAACAGCCGCTCTTCTCTGCTCCTGCTCTTTAAACAACCGGGACACTCTGCTCCCGCACAGTAAACAGCCGCTCCTCCCCGCTCCCGCTCTGTAAACAGCTGCTCCTCTCTGCTCCCGCTTTGTAAACAACCGCTCTTCTCTGCTCCCGTTCAGTAAACAGCCGCTCCTCTCTGCTCCCGCTCTGTAAACAGCCGCTCCTCTCTGCTCCCGTCCTTCAAACAGACGGGACCCTCTGCTCCGGCTCTGTAAACAGCCGCTCCTCTCTGCTCCTGTTCTACCATCAGCCGCTTTCCTTCATCCTGCTATTGAAACAGCCGCTCCTATCTATTTCCTCTCATTGAAGAGCCTCTTACATAGAAACATAGAAAATAGGTGCAAGATTAGGCCATTCGGCCCTTCGAGCCTGCACCGCCATTCAATAAGATCATGGCTGATCATTCCATCTGTACCACTTTCCTGATTCTCTCTATACCCCATTAATCCCCTTAACCTTAAGGGCCATATCTGACTCCCTCTTGAATATATCCAATTAACTCGCATCAACAACTCTCTGCGGCAGGGAATTCCACGGGTTAACAACTCTTTGAGTGAAGAAGTTTCTCCTCATCTCAGTCCTAAACGGTCTGCCTCTTATCCTAAGACTCTGTCCCCTGGTTCTGGACTTCCCCAATTTTGGGGACATAGTTCCTGCTTCTAACCTGTCCAATCCCTTCAGACTTTTATATGTTTCTATGAGTTCACCTTTCATCCTTCTGAACTCCAGTGAATAATGTTGATCCAGTGCCTCCTCATATGACAGACCAGCCATCCCTGGAATCAGCCTGGTGAATCTTCGCTGCACTCCCTCAAAAGCCAGAACATCCTTCTCTTGTCTCTTGTCTCTGATTCTGCTCTTTGAACAGCCACGCAAATTATTTTTTTATGTAACTTTAATAAAAGTTGGCAGCACAACCGCAAAGTTATTGCCCCAAATAGGGCGCTGTGCAATTTCTCTCCTGTGTTCTCTTAACCTGTTCTTTTGAGAGTTATAGCCTCATGATCATGCTCTCATCTCTTCTGCTCGAACATGCTCTCCCCAATCTCCGAATTACCGTAAGATCGGGTGTGATGCAGCGGGATAACAAGATTCTGAATGCTACTTCTCCATACCTAAAATCGCTACTCGTTCCAACTGAGTTCGGAGCTCCGAAATAGAGAAATATAAACGGCACAGGGAAGGGACCGGTAGCTATTGTAACTTATCCTTTTGAAATTTTCGATCTGGGAATCCGTTGAACACCACCTGGCTTCATCAACTTGTGTCTCCGTTTGGCAACCTAATATCACCAGCTTCTGCACTCCGATCACATGCACAGGACGTGGGATGGTAATAGCAGTCACATCTCCTTCAAAGGGGGCGGGGTGGTGCGCACCTTCCCATCTCCTTAACAGGACGTGGATTGGGAGCGGCCTCGCACTTGGCAAAAGCAGTATTAATCCCAAAGTCTTTTCGTACAACACAAAACCAGTATCTGAGCTGCTGAGCCACATTGCTGCCTGAACCAGCGTGAATGGAAGCGTCTTTTGAAACACGCTCTGCCCGACGTTTTTTTTTATTCAAGTGTCAACTAGCTGCTGAAACACACACAACCCATAACTCCAGTGTGAGGCCACCAATTGTACATGCTGCAGATTAGATATCCCTTCCTGTAGATCTTGATTCCTGTTCCGTGCATCCACAAGATGCTGAATAGCTTCAGAACAGACCTGACTATTCCGAGCGCATGGAATCGACAGCTTTTGACGTCTTTCCTCACTGCTTCGGACATTCAGCTCATTGCACTATAAGATTGAGACTTCTCTATTTCTGGCCAGAGCCCCTTCTCCTAATTATCAATCCCAACGGTAGACATTGTAAAACTAACGACTTTCTGTTTGTTATCTTATTTCGACTTGAACAGACTTTGATAAAATCACGTCAGTCCAAGTCAGCCAAAGTAATTTTCAAAAATCAATTTAAACTTCAAGATGTTGCACTAATTTCTTGATGATTTTCTTTTGGTTACTTTACCATTCAGAATACACACACACTCAGTTATATTAATGCAGGATCAGGACTTTTTTGAAACCTCGCACTTGGCAAAAGCAGTATTAATCCCAAAGTATTTCCGTACCGCACAAAACCAGTATCTAAGCTGCTGAGCCACATTGCTCCCTTAACCAGCGTGAACGGAAGCTTCTTTGGAAAAATGCACTGCCCTGCGTTTTTTTTTTGATTCAAGTGTCAACTAGCTGCTGAGACACACACTACCCATAACTCCAATGTGAGTTGCAATGCCATAGTCCTTCACATGATTGTACTAATTAAACTTGTCATCACGACATTCGATGCATACTAGAAATAATGTATGGTATCTCAAAGATATATACGAACGTCAAGTGAGTAAAAGCATTAACTAAACATCCATGCATTTATAGCCCTGATTGTTTTACTGCTGCATTAACATCTTCCACTTCCTTTCCAGAGTAATCAATGTGACACGTTCAGATATGGCTCACTGAACCTTGCTGATCCTTCTATTATCTTTTCTTGAAGTCATCCTTGCCCTCAAATTATCTGAGCCATTTGATAAACCATGGTAAGCAGAAAGCTGGTTGAATGTTGAGGTCTGCATGTGCCAGTCTCACAAAGTGCACAGAAAGAATAGCAAGGCATTTTGGTAATACGGGCTTTCAGTCCAACACAACACATTATATGTAAATGTAAATCAACATGCAGAGAAAAACATGACCTGGTCATGATTACATTGCAGCATTTTCGAGGTCGCTAATCGCAAATGATTTTGTCGTTTCCTAAAATGCAATTGGAAAAACACTCTAAAATACTGCGTTGGATGTAAGACGCTTGGGGGCGAGCTAACTACATTAAATGTTCTCCATAAATACAAATCTGAGTTGAGCATGCGAGCATCAGAGCAACAGAGCAAGAGGACAAGACATAAAAGCGTGAGAAGCAACGACATAGAGTCATTGAGAAGGGGAGGGCGAGCCTAAAAGGAAAATAAAGAATGATAGAAATAAGAAAGAAAGACAGTCACTTCTATGCAAATATATAGAAATATTTGAGATTTTTTACAATTGATGTAACACAATTCTAAGGAAAGTTGGTATCTTTTAATCTTCCATCTCATAATTGGCAGTCCCTCGAAATCGACGTAGAAATGCTTCCATTCTAACTTTGGGTTCTCAGGTGACAGTACAGTGCAACACGGTAATTATAGTCTCTGACACTGGTAGTCGTTGGAGGAAAGGTTTGGCCAGGAGTCTGCATTGCTGCACCCTCTTTCCGATGCCTGTAATTGTTTTCAGCATGATCTCGGTAACGAACCTTGAGGTGGCCAGCGTCATCAAGGATGCTCTTCCTTCACTTGGCGTGGTCTTTGTCCAGGGATTCCGAGATGTTGCTGGGGATATTGCACTTAATCAAAGTGGATTTGAGGGTGTCCTTTACATGTTTCCTCTGCCGATCTTGGGCATGCTTGCCATGTAGGAGTTCCGAGTAGAGCGTTTTCTTTGGGATTCTTGTGACGGGCATGCAGACAATGTGGCCCTTCGAACAGAGATGGTCGAGTGTGGTCAGTGCTCCGAAGCTGGGGATGTTGGTGTGATCGAGAACACTGATGTTGGTGCGTGCATCATCGAAGTGGATTTGCAGGATCTTCCGGATACATCGCTGGTTGTATTTCTCCAGCGATTTGAGGTGCCTGCTGAATATGGTCCACGAATCTGTATCATACAGGAGGACGTGTATCACTACAACCCTGTAGATGATAAGCTTGGCGATATTCGAGGTAACGAGAGAGGCTAAATTAGCATTCTGGTCGAGCGGGGCCCATTGGGAAGAGTGGCCATGATATGGTAGAATTCTTTATTAAGATGGAGAGTGAAACGGTTGATTAAAAAACTAGAGAGCTGAACTGAAAAAAAGGAAATATCGACGGTATGAGACGTTAATTGGCTAGGATACACTGGAGAATGATACTTAAAGGGTTGACGGTGGATCGGCAACGGCAGAAATTTAAATATAACATGCCTGATCTACAAGAATTGTACCTCCCCGTGAGGCATAAGAATAAAAAATAAAAGTTGGCTCAACCGTGGCTAACAAGGGAAATTAGGGAAAATGTTAAATCCAAGAAAGAGGCAAATAAATTGTCCAAAAAAAGCAGCAAACCTGTGGACAGGGAGAACTTTTGAAGTCACCAGACGAGGCCTAAGGGTTTAATCAGGAGGGGGAAATAGAGAATGAGAGTAAGAATGGAGGGAATAAAAAAACTGACTGCAATACTTCTATATTTATGTGAGAGAAAATGATTATTGAAAACTAATGTCGGTCGCTGCAATCAAATTAGGTGAATTGATAATTTGGAGCATGGAAATGCCAGACCAATTGAACACATACTTTGCTTCTGTCTTCACTAAGGAAGACACGAATAACCTCCCGAAAATACTCGGAGACAGAGGGTTGAGCGAGAAGAGGGAACTGAGGGAAATCCTTATTAGTCAGGAAATGGTCCTCGGGAAATTGAATGGTCTGAATGACGGTAAATCCACAGGGCCTGATAGTCTGCATCCCCGAGTAATTAAGGAAGTGGCCCGAGAAATACTAGATGCATTGGTGTTAATTTCCGAACATTGCAAAGATTCTGGTTCAGTTCCTATATATTGGAGAGTAGGTAATAAATACCCATTTTTATAAAAAGTGTGAGAGAGAATACAGGGAATTTTTGACCGGTTAGCCTGTCATCGGTGGCGGGGAAAAAGCAGCAATCAATTATTAAAGATATAATTGCAGCGCATTTGGGAAGCAGTGGCAGGATCGATCCAAGTCAGCATGGATTTATGAAAGGGAAATTATGCTTGACAAATCTTCTAGCGTGTTTTGAGGATGTAGGTATTCGAGTGGACAAAGGCAACCCGTGGATGTGGTGTATTTGGACTTTCAAAAGGCTTTTGCCAAATTCCCACACAAGAGATTATTGTGCAAAATTAAGGCACATGGTATTGGGGGTAATGTATTGGCGTGGATAGAGAACTAGTTGGCAGACGGAAAGCAAAGATTGGGAAGAAACGTGTACTTTTCAGAATGGCAGTCAGTGGATAGTGGGGTGCCGCAGGGTACTGTGCTGGATCCCTAGCTATTTACAAAATACATGAATGATTTTGACGAAGGAATTCAATGTAATATCTCCAAGTTTGCAGATGACACTAAGCTGGGTGGCAGTGTCAGCTGCGGATGCTAAGAGGCTGCAGGGGGTCTTGGACAGGTTAATGAATGAACAAATGTACGGCAGATGCAGTATAATGTGGATAAATGTGAGGTTATCCACTTTTCGGGAAAAACCAAGTAGAAAGAACGTTATCTGAATGGCGGAAGATTTTGAAAAGGAAAGGTGCAGCGAACCCTGGGTGTCATGGTACAGCAGTCATTGAAATTTGACATGCAATTACAGCAGGCGGTGAAGAAGACAATGGTAACTTGGCCTTCATAGCTTGGGGATTTGAGTATCGCAACAGGGAGTTCTTACTGCAGTTGTACAGGACCTTGGTGAGACCACACCTCTATATTGTATGCAGTTTTGGTGTCTTAATCTGAGGAAAGACGTTCTTGCTATTGAGGGAGTGTAGCGAAGGTTCAGCAATCTGATTCCCGGGATGGCAATACTGATATATGAGGAAAGACTGGATCTGCTAGGCTCATATTCACAGCAGTTGTGAAGAATGAGCGAATCTCAAAGAAAGTTAGAACATTCTGACCGGACGGGACAGGTTAGATGCAGGTAGAATGTTCCCGATGTTGGGGAAGTGCAGAATCAGGGGGGTGGGGGATGGGCGTCTAGTGATAAGGGGTAAGCCATATAGGACCGAGATGAGGAGAAACGTTTTCACCCAGAGAGATGTGAACCTGTGGAAATGACTGCCACAGAAATGTTGAGTGCAGTTCGTTGGACATATTCAAATGGAAGATAGGTGTGCCACTTATGGCTAAAGGGATCAGGGGGTATGAATAAAAGTGGGGGACTGGCTACTGAGGTTGCATGATCAGCCAAGATCATATTCAATGGCAGTGCAGGCTCGAAGAGTCGAGTGGCCTGCTCCAGCACCTATTTTCTATATTTCTATATGACAGGTTAATAAAAGGGGGTGTGCAACGAAATCTGGGTGTCATGGTACATCAGTCATTGAAGGTAGGCATGCATGTACTGCAGGCAGTAATGAAAGCAAATGGCATGTTGGCCTTCAGAGCTCGGGGAATTGAGTATAGTTGCAGGGAAATCTTACTGCAATTTTAAAGGGCATTGGTGAGACCACACATTGAGTATCGTGTGCAGTTTTGTCTCCTAATCTGAGGAAGGGCGTGCTTGCTATTGTGCGACTGAGCGAAGGTTCACCAGACTGATTTCCGGGATGGCAGGACTGACATATGCGGCAAGACTGGATCGGCTAGGCTTATACTCACTGGAATTTAGAAGAATGGGACGGGAGCTTATGGAAACGTATAAAATTCTGAATGGACTGGATAGGTTAGATGCAGGAACAATGTTCCCAATGTTGTGGAAGTTCAGAACCAGGGGCCACAGTCGAAAGATAAGAGGTAAGCAAAAAAGGACCGCCATGAGGAGAAACTCTTTAACACATAAAGTTATGAACGTGTGGCATTCCCTGCCACAGAAAATTGTGGAGTCCAATCTGTTGGGCATATTCAATAGGGAGTTAGATGTGGCCCGTATGCCTAAAGTGATCAGGGATGGCGTAATGAGTTTGCATGATTAGCTTTGATCATATTGAATGTCGGTGCAGGCTCGAGGGCCAGATGTCCTGCTCTTGCACCTATTTTCTATGTTGCCATGTTTCTATAACACTCTCTCAACTATGCTATTCCAGCTGCATTGAGTCTGAAATATATCATAATTATAGACAGAGATGTTCATTGTGGATATTTGACTTGCTAATCACAATTTCCTCAATCTAATGCAATTAATATCACATCTGACCTTCATCACAGCTATACACCTGTTCATTGAGAATGAATATTCTCTTAACCTTGATATAATGTTATATTTACTGCCTGGATATGCTAGGTTCGGAACATATTCTTATTATATTAATCATTTCGGAGCAAAGTGGCAGATGGGAGGTGCTGTCCATCGGGAAGTGTGCATCCATTTCGCACAGTATTCCTCAAGGAGATTTCGTGAAATTTCGTGGTTTGTTCCTTCCCTGCTTTCCTCATGTTTGCCTGTCAAACTGCCGCACACATTTGGGAACTAATGAATCAAGGGATGTGAAGGTAAGGCGGGAGATTCTCGTTGGTGTAGAAGATCAGCGATGGTCGTGAGTGGATGTGCAAGGTCGATGGGCCGCATGATCTATTCCAGGTGCTATTTTTTATATCCTGATGATCATATGATGGGTCAATTTAGAACAAAATGGATACTATCTGCAGTAACCTAATGGAGAGATGCACTCCAATGACGCATGTTCTGGTACCATCCCCCAATATCATCCAAAGTCTTTTCGAGACGGCAATAATTTCTAGGTTTCAATACCGAACGTGACATTTGACTATGCCCATGGCAGAGACTAAGTATTCATACTTTAACGCGAAAACTGCAGGAACGGAAAACAAATTGTACTAATATTCCTGGTTTCGGGGCATACTGAATAGTGACCGGGACACACTTTAAATGAATGAGCACGAGTGAACATGGTCAATACAATTACTTGAAAACTGTACCTGAAACCGCTCATTATTGCTGGATTTGTCAAGTCTGAACAAAGATTTCAATTTTATTCTGGAGAGATGTCTGATTAGGTTAATATCGTGGATATTGAGATGTTTGTGTTTTATCCACCACATTATTTACATCAGAGTCAACGCTGCTGATGCAATGTGTTTGTTCAAGTCACCGTAACTAATTGCTATGATCAGCGGGTATAACCGTGTGAGTGTAGACATACCGTTGTATAAATCAGTGACCATTGCCAAGTATCAGCTCAAAGTGTCTGCCGGAGCTGTGGTTCCTAATCTGAGAGAATTCACTTCTTTTACCATACACGGGATATCCTGTCATTCTTCAGACAGGAGATATTTAATAGCTTGTCCTTGCAGCTGTTGGAATTCCTGTTAAGTCGCTATTGCAGTTTTATGGGTGTAAATCGATGTTAACTGTGATGTTGAGCCTGTCTCAAAATTCTTCTGCTGCCAGATGTTGAAAAGCCGTCTGCTTTTTTGTATTGCTTGAATAATGGATAGCGTTAAGTGTTGTGCAGTCCAGTCGATGTAAAACCATCCTTTCTTATTTTGCAGCGGAAGAAGAGACATGGACAGGAGTCAGACGCCAGAATTTTACTTAAAGGCACAAATACAAGTCTAACTTAATTTCCCACTCGTTTAACTGTAAAATGTTTCCACATTATTACAAAACTTACTGCGGTGAATCTAAAAATGAGCACCATGGGATTTTTTCTTTATTACTGATTATCATTTCGGTGCATGATAGCACTAACTTGCCCTGTTCAATTTGAAAAAAAATCCCAGTTTCCTGGTGTCATCAGCAATGAACATTCTGAGCCATACTCCTAAAATACAATATGTTTAAACATTAGTTCGTGGCATGTGGGCGATGCTCGCAAAGCCAATTTTTACTGCCCATTCCTCATTGCCTTTGAGAAGATGGTGGTGAGCCCCCTTCTTGAGCCTCTGCAGTCCGTTCAGTGAAGCTGTTATAATGGCTGACTTTAATATGCACATAGATTGGGTTAACCAAACTGGAAGCAATACGGTGGAGGAGGATTTCCTGGGGTGCATAAGGGATGGATTTTTAGACCAATATGTCGAGGAACCAACTAGGCGGGAGGCCATCTTAGACTGGGTGTTGTATAATGAGAGAGGATTAATTAGCAATCTCGTTGTGAGAGGCCCCTTGGGGAAGAGTGACCATAATATGGTGGAATTCTGCATTAGGATGGAGAAGCAAACAGTTAATTCAGAAACCATGGTCCAGAACTTAAAGAAGGGTAATTTTGAAGGTATGAGGCGTGAATTGGCTAGGATAGATTGGCGAATGATACTGAAGGGGTTGACTGTGGATGGGCAATGGCAGACATTTAGAGACCGCATGGATGAACTACAACAATTATACATTCCTGTCTGGCGTAAAAATAAAAAAGGGAAGGTGGCTCAACCGTGGCTATCAAAGGAAATCAAGGATAGCATTAAAGCCAAGGAAGTGGCATACAATTGGCCAGAAATAGCAGCGAACCCGGGGACTGGGTGAAATTTAGAACTCAGCAGAGGAGGACAAAGGGTTTGATTAGGGCATGGAAAATGGAGTACGAGAAGAAGATTGCAGGGAACATTACGACGGATTGCAAAAGTTTCTATAGGCATGTAAAGAGAAAAAGGTTAGTAAAGACAAACGTAGGTCTCCTGCAGTCAGAATCAGGGGAAGTCATAACGGGAAACAAAGAAATGGCGGACCAATTGAACAAGTGCTTTGGTTCGGTATTCACTGAGGAGGACACAAACAACCTTCCGGATATAAAAGGGGTCGGAGGGTCTAGTAAGGAGGAGGAACTGAGGGAAATCCTTATTAGTCGGGAAATTGTGAAGGGGAACTTGATGGGATTGAAGGCCGATAAATCCCCAGGGCCTGATGGACTGCATCCCAGAGTACTTAAGGATGTGGCCTTGGAAATAGTGGATGCATTGACAGTCATTTTCTAACATTCCATTGACTCTGGATCAGTTCCTATCGAGTGGAGGGTCTCCAATGTAACCCCACTTTTTAAAAAAGGAGGGAGAGAGAAAACAGGTAATTATAGACCGGTCAGCC